>NC_050480.2:42563971-43991221 GCF_012460135.2 Molothrus ater
ATGGCCAGAGGACTGGGAGCCTTCAGTGTGAAGAAAAGCTGAGAAAACTGGGTTTGTTCAGGCTTTAGGAAAAAAGGCTTAGGGGGGAGACCCTGTCACCATGTTCTCATATTTAAAAGGTGGCTACAAAGAAGATGGAGAGTCCCTTTTTGCAAGGAATCACATGAAAAGACGAGGAGTAATGGCCACTAATTACTCCTACCAGTTATCCTACCAGTTGGATGCAAGAAAATTTTTCTCAATGAAACCAATCAGTCATTGGAGTAATCTCCTTTGGGAAGTGGGGCATTTCCCAATGATGGATACCTTTAAGGTTCAGCTGAGCAGGGTGCTGGGCTCTCTTGTCTAGACTGTGCATCTCTGAGAGAGGTTGGATCAGGTGATCCCTGAGGTACTTTCCAACCTGGTATTCTATCATTGATTCTGCTTCCTTCTGTTGGTGAGGAGCCTAATTGGCCTCAAATAGCTGTTTGAGAAACATCCAGTAGATTTAGGGTATGTTTAGCAGCATTTTGATATGTTCAGTGCTGAACTACCTGTGCACAGTCTTTGTGCAGGTGGTGCTCTTGCTGTGCTTGGGTTTTGATGAGTATTTAAATGGCTCTTCCTTTATTGCTCAGCTGCTTCCAAGCATAAGCAGCTGCTTGTTACTGTGGTCTGTGGGGATGACCACAGTGGACAAGGAAGTGCTAATTACCAGGGTGACACCAGTGGGAAATGTGGATCTGTCAGAACTGCTGTCTCTGGGTGGATTTTGTCCTCTGGTGTTTTGACTTGTTCATTTAGAAATACTGTGCTTGGGGTCCCCTCCTGGCAAAAGGGCTGTCCATTTGCTTACTGCCTTAACCTTGGCCATGAGGAGTTGTCCGGGCTCCTACTGTGCAAATTCAGCCCCAGCAGATGCTGCTTTAGAAATAAAGCCAAACTAAAAAAGGAGAAGTCACAGAGTAGAGGATATCTTAATATCTGAGTATCTTAACCCTTTGTTTAGACGATAAGCAATTTAAAGAGTCATGTTAAGTACAAGGACAAATAATTGCTTGTTTAGCTTCCAAAGGAAAATTTGGGAAAATGGGTGGAGTGACCAGGAATGCCTGAACTGAACAAGAGATATTTTTGCTTCTTATAACAAAATATATTTCTGACTTTTTTAAACCTTTATGCTAACTATCTTGTTTAATAACAGTGAAGGAAGAAGGTGAATATGATGACAGTGCAAATGATGTGGCAACAGGGAGAACTTCTGGAGAATTTTTGGTTCAGAAACAAAGGCTTTTGATCATTGGTAAAGCTCAGTAACTGGGATATAATGTAGGAGATAAGGCAGTTGTACAGAGGGAAGTATTCAATAGGAGTTTTTGAAAAGAATAACATTAGAATTTTACTTTCTTTGAAACTTTATGCAAATACTTTGTTGCATTTTTTATTATATCCTTTTGTGTATTTGACACGTTGCCTGATTTTACCTTCTGCCTAAATGTGTTTAAAAAAGTTATTTCTGGAAAGTTTTTTTTGAAAGTTCACATGAAGGGATTTTGTCTGAGGGTTTATTTCTAAATGTTCATCATTGGATAATTGTATTAAATATAAGACACAGCAGCCTGGTAATTCCTGGAGCTTGCTGAAAGAGGTCTCTAGGATTTCCCTGCACCAGAGGTGGGTGCAGTATTGCAGAGGCTGGCAGGCTGCCCTGTAGGCTTTTCTCTCCATCCTTTGAAGTGTTGTAACATCCAGTTGTCACTGCTGCAGGCAGGAGCCTGTGCTGGATGGACCCTGATCTGATCTAGTTTGGCAATTCTTGTCACTTCAAGATTGTTTCGGTTTCTTCTGCTGGTGTAAAATGCCCATGTTTTGTTGTATGTACTTACTGTGCTGGCAAAGGTAGCATCTGTAAACTTTTCTTTTTAGCCCTTTATAAAACAATATCATTTTTTCCCCGGCAACTTAAGCTCATGTAACCACTTCAGCTTGTGCATCTGAGAATCCCACTGGCTTCAGTGGATATCAGATTCTTTATATTTAGGTTCTGGATCTATAAGCTTTCACCTCTTCAGATAGGAGACAGCTGGCCTGGGGCAAAATTTATTTACACACTATGCATCTGTTTGATGAAACCTCCAACTAAACAAATAACTTCTTCCAGAATGGGGGTGCTGGGTGGTATTCTCCAGAATATATTTTTGTGTCAATGCAGTTACAAGTAAAGCATCTACACATTGAGGGACATTAATCAAACAGTGCTTCATTAGCATAAAAAACTTAAAAAAATTATGTTTCCTGTTTCTTACTGAGAAGCTGTTTTCTTTTGGGTTTTCTTTACTGCAGCTGCTTGCAGCCTGACATGCTGATGCTGCCATCAGTCATTGTGCTTGTCACTGAAGAAACCATTGTGGCTTTCTAGGGTCCTGATAGTGTTGTTATTGAGTGTATTTGAATAACTACTTGAATTTGACACAGTTAGGAAACCTGCCAGAGGGTAAAACAAACATCACTCCCATTCTTGCATGTGGCAGCTGAAGTGGCAGTGAAGAGGTCTGAAGAATGCCACCCTGTCCCTTTGCCAGCTTCCAGCCTTCTCTTCCCTGTGGAAGTGAGAATTATGAAAGGAGATGCATGTTACTGTGCTCTACTGGATATTTTCTTTTCAATGGAGAGATAATACTGCTTTGAACAAGGGGTGTGTGTGGCTTCAGGTACCTGTTACTGTATCCCTTGGGGTACTTACTGACAAGATGGCCTGATTCTGTTCTTACTGGTGATTTAATTTCCCTTATCTCATTCTGGAAACATTCATGTAGTTAATGTTTATTCTGCGTCTTAGGGACAGAGTTGCAGCTGTCTCTGGTTAACTTTCTTTTTCTTCATCAGAATGTTGTTTCTTTTGGTTTTAATCTAAAACTTGCTTAGGATGCAGGCAATTTTTAGTTCTGTTCAACTAGTATCTGGAAAGTCTAAGACAACCTAACCTGCTTTGCAGTAAATCCGGAAACCCTGTGCTTACAATCACTGCATTGATTGCATGATTATTTTATCTTTGCTTGTTTTACAGTTGACTCTAAAATATTTCTACCACTCTTCCCAGTAACTGCCAAATTTCTTCCAAACTTGGCTTGATGATACAGGATATGAATTTTAAGCAATAGTGCTGAATTTTTAATCTTTTGTTAGTAATGGAAGCTGAGGATAAACTGAGTTGTGTATGAATTGAGTGGTGGAGGGATGTAGTGAGATGAGGAGAACCCGAACATCTTCCTTTCCCTTCTCTTCCCAAATTCCACAGTATTACTTCAGGCTTCCCTGGGTGACAAGGGTCATGTGTCTGTGTAGGTTGGGTTTTTGATCACTTAGCCCTAGGACTTCTGCTCCAGCATTAAAGTGGCTTGATGCTAATTTCTGTATTTGTATATGTTAATTTTATATTTTACAACATGTTGTGATGTTACAAATGATTAAGTGCTGCTTTTTTAAGAAGAAGAAAAAGGTGTTGATAAGACAGGAATAAGGAGCTAAAAGAAAGAAAAAACCCAAACCCACAACAGATTTCCTTTTTTGCTTTGTTTTGTTGTGACCTGCATAATCATGTTTGCTTTTTGCTGTTGCAACCTATTTCAGTCTGCTTCAGGTGAAGTGTCCATAAAATGG
Source organism: Molothrus ater (assembly GCF_012460135.2). Taxonomy (NCBI): domain Eukaryota; kingdom Metazoa; phylum Chordata; class Aves; order Passeriformes; family Icteridae; genus Molothrus; species Molothrus ater. Next base: position 42,567,614 of record NC_050480.2, read on the forward strand.
GTGTATCATCACTTGCCATACTACAGTCCTTTGAGTTCTAATTAAATATTCCAAAGCCCACTGACCTCCAGTCATGAAATGACAGTAATGTTAGTTTGTCATGTCTTGGGAAAAAAATGAAGCACTTGAACGCTTTTTTTTTTTTCTCCTCTATGATGTAGATTACAACAAAGTTATTTTCTGTAGTAGCAATTATTGGATGGAGTGACCTTTTCCAATCTAGACACTGATGTAGTGGAAGGGACATTTTTCCACTTGACCTTTATGCAATGTGTCAGTTTCTCCTGTAGTGCCAAATGAGTTGCAATTGACAGATTTGATGGAACACTAACTTGATGGGAGCTTATTGTTTGGAAGCAGTTATGTGTGGAAATGTGGAGCCTCTGGTAAATAACGTGATAAAAGTCATTTGCATGTCTTTTATCACTAAGGAACAACTTGCTTAGAAATGACCGCTGCCTAAATTGCAGTTTGAATGCTGGTTAGCTGAGATTCCCGTAAACCTTAGCAAACAGTGATATTTCAAAGTAAAATTTATTGGCTTATCTTTTTATTTCTGTGTTGCTTTGTAACCAAATAACAATGGTTTTCTGTACTTTATTCTTACTATTTGTTTTATAAAAAGAAAAGAGGAATAAAAGATAAACAGTTTTCAGTGTGTGACAAGGAAGCCATGTCTTTCAAGAGGCTGGCCATGTGTGTTTGTGTGTGTGTGTATGTGTATAATAGCTTTCTTGGTTATTTATTAATATGTTACAGAAATAATGGCCAGATATAATTTGGGAAGAGAGAAGTTCTGGTTCTAGGGAGGAGCAGGGAGTTATAAGCACATTCTAGAGTGAGGGTGGTTGATAGCATAAAGGGAACCATAAAAGGAGAACCAAACTGTCCTGTCCCAGTGCTCCAGCTAGGAAGTGCAGATGTCAGCTGCTCTTCACATCTGTTAAAATAAAGTAGGGAGAAGATTGTGTTTGTTGAGGAGAAACTTAAAAGCAAAGACCAAAAGTCAGTTATTTCAGGTGTCGTGTTCTAATCCAGTATCTCTTTCTGCTCTGGTGGAAGGCTCTTACACTTCTTCTAAATAAAATAATTCCACCTCCAAAATGGATAAGCAAAAGTTGTAGTAGAGTCAGGATCTACCTGAGACTACCGAAGTTATGAATTATTGTGGCTTTTTTGAAGCCATTGAGCAGCAGGACTGAGAAAAGAGCAACAAATGCCATCTGTCTGATCTACATATTTTACCACAGTTCTTCTTAAGCTGTCTTTTGAGGTAAAGTAAAAAGGAGCTGAATGGGTGTGGGAGGGGAAAGCAGCTCAGGTCTCTTCTGTTGGATTTGCAGGAGATATTTGGAAGGGGAAAAAAAATTAGGTGTTTATAGAGGTTGCTGTTAACAACAGACACATTAACATATTATTTGTTACTTCAAAGACAATCTGTTCAAACAATTTCAATGGCAGGGGATGCTGCTGGGCAGAGTCAAGGTGGAAGGCTGGATAGAAATGTTTATTTTGCTGTGGTAAAACAGGTTGTGTGGGTGTACTAGCACAGAGTGAAATTCGTAGCAAGATTCACTAGTGTAGTAATTTTTTTGATTGTTACTCACAAAGAAGGTAGAGATTAGTTAATATGAAGCTGTATAAAAACTATTTTCTTGTGAAGTTTTCATTTGTAGCTAATCCATGCCACAAAAGATAGCAGGAGATGCTTGGAGGAGATGTGCTGCAGGGGCTGGAAGCAGAACCTGCATCTCATGAGCTGCAGTTCTGGGGTCTACAACAGGATCACACTTGAATTATGTTTTGGCTTTTGTATGTGGATTCCTATAAAAATGACAGATCTCTCATCCTTTCTGGAGCACCTGCTTTTCTGAACCCTTTTTGGAGGTCATGGCAATATCCAAATCCCTCTCCCCAAGCTCTGTTTCTAGGTTGTGCATCCATCAAACTCCCACTTTGCTACTTTTTCCCCTTCCCACCTGGCTCTGTCATCACAGACAGTGGTCTGGCAGCTTTCATTTCCAGCCTCTGGAGGCTCTGCTGAACAGGGGGAGATGCTGCTGGGGGCAGTGACACTTCATGGGCTCAGGCTGTGTAAGGCAGTGAGCCTGTGTGTAAAATTGTCAAGTCTTGTAGCTTGAAGTGTGAGGACCAGTGAAGGAGTGAAGATACCTTGGCACTGCTGCATTCCACTCAGGTTGGGCATTTGAAGGGCTCTTCTGTGGATCTATATGCTGGAGGAGGTTGGACTTCTTGCAGTGGCTGTCATTGAGTGGTCACTGCTGTTGTCTCATTCATAACTGCCTTGCTGAAAAGCACCAAAGTAGAGTTAAAGAGCTGTGGAACTTCTTTAGAGAGCCTTTTTTCTTCCCCCTGCTGACCTCCTCCTGCACAGCTCTACCCTCTGTCCAGCATGCTTGAGGAGTAGTTCTTACACCTAAAACACTTCCAGGAGCTCAGAGTCGGGATGAAAGGGGTAAAAAAGTTGAAGTGCATATGAGAAAGGAAGTAGGGTGAGGAATAATGATTAAAAAAACCCCAAAACCTCCAGGATCCCATTTGTTGTAACAGGAAAGATGATGGGATTTATCTGCTTTTGAAATGAGAAGATTAAGAGGTGACTCCAGTGAGTGAGAGTCTTTCATATGGAAAAATCTGCAAAGCTCAAATTATGAAAGGGTTAATACAAGGTTTCTTATGCAAGGAGCAGTTCAGGTTGTGTAATTACACCTATCCTTTTATCTGAAGATCTCACACAGGTGTTAATTAAGCCTAATGAGGCCCCTATGGAGCAATTGTTGCTATCTGTGTTTTTACAGACAGAGGACCTAGAAGCTGAAAGAAATAAGGTTATTAGTAATGCAGCACTGTAGAATTGGTGTTCATGGGAGAATACCCAGTGTGACTTGAAGCCACCTGGCACAGGCATAGCAGAACCAACCCATTCCATGAAACCATGCCAATGGTATATCCCAAATATTTTCTCTTTGCCTTAAAATGTAGGTATGTGTAGAAGCATAAAAAGAAACTGTGGATTAAGAAAAATGACTATTTCTAGATGGGCCATCTTTATTACACCTGTAACTACTCCTGGGTTTTCCTTTTTTTTTTTTTTTGGTATGCTATTCTTGTAATTTGCAGGTTCCTGTGATACTTTGGTTAGCATCCAGTGTTTTGTGAGGCTTATGGGAGCCAGCAACAAGGAAAATATACCTATGTTGCTGAGGTTTTGTATGGTAATTCCTTTCATGTGTTCATGTAAATCTTTTCAATGCTGAGCAGACACATTGTTTTGTCAGCTTACCATAGGGAAATCACACAGCTCCTAATTGTCATTTTGCTTCCTGTAATACTCCTGAGCTGTTGATAATTCCACAAAAGAATTCTGAAAAAGTACTGGTGGATGGATGAGGATGGGTAAATAGAGAATTTTGAGATATTCTTATACTGCTTTGTTTGTAGAATGTTGGTTTTCTTAAGCAAATCATCTAAGCCTTTCATCATCTTCTGACCCTACCTCACATAGTGTGGGGTGGTTGCCTGCCATGTATTTAGTTGTTCTATTCTTTTTCCCTGGTGGTGGAATTTGGGCAGCTCCAAGACCAAGCTTGACAAAATTGCTGCCTTGATTGTTTCTGGAAGCCTCTGTGACAGGCTGAACATGGTGGTGGCGTTGACTGTCCCAATCCCATGGTGTGTTGGTAGAGATCTGTTTCAGGGAGGTGATGTCTCATCAGCTCAACAAAACACAAGCAATTTTTACAGTAAGAACCTGCTTAAGCTAATAAGAAGCTGCCAACATGAAGTATGGCTTGATAGCTGAGGAGATGCCTCCTCTGAGGTTCTTGCAGTGAGATGTGGCTTTGATCCAGTTCAGCCTGAGACTCTGTTTCTTCAGAGAAGTTCACTTCGTGCAGTGCTCCGAGCCCCACGAAGTTTCTGGTTTTTTCACAGAATTTGGTGACACTTTGGGGAATGTCAGGAATGCAGGATGTTTTTGAATTCAGGATCAATAGTACAAAGTATGCTTGAGATTAATTTCCAGAGGGGAAAAATAAAAAAGGGTATGCAGCTTTTACATTTGATATTTTATATTATTTTTGGCCTTCCAAAGGAAGCTGCAGGATCCAAGTACAGTTCCACTGCCCCAAATTATTTAAATTGTTTTGTGTTTACGCTTTGGTACCACAGACAGACTTGGGAAAGCAATGTTGAAGATGGTAGGTAGGAAATAGACAAAAGCTTAGTACTTGTATGTGTAAGCTAAATAAACTGTAGGTGCAAGTCAGACAGCTAAAAAATTGTATTTCTTTTTCTGTTTTTAGAAAAGACTAGAGAAGCAGATGCCAGCTGGAAGATATGGGAAGAGGATCAAGGGGCAGAAACAATGAGGAGAGAAACTGGGGTGTAAGGGTACCTGTGAATTGCTGAGAGGGAATTAATTAATAAGGCCAAGTTCAAATGGAAGGGCAGGAAGCCAATCACCAAATATTGACAGTCAGCAGCTATTCTGTGTTTAAATTATTTTCTTTTCCATTAGATCCTGATTCCTGGAGCAATAATTTCCTGGTAGAAATTATTGGATCTGACTAGATAGAAGGCAGAAATTTTTTACAATGAGTGTGCTTGAAACACTGGAACAGTTTGTGCAGAGAGGTGATGGATGGATTTATGCCCCATCTCTGGCAACATTGAAGGTCAGGCTGGATGGGGCTCTGAGCAGCCTGATCTAGTTGAAGATATCCCTGATTATTGCAGTTGGCTTGGACTAGGTGACCTTAATGATCCATTTTTTGTTTTGACAGTCAGAATAGTCTGAGAACAAATGACAAATGTTGTCAACCATTCTCTCTTATTGCTTGATTTCTTAGGATATGGCTTTTACTGTATAAAGCAGAACAGTGTAACTGCTGTGTGCTAGAACAGTGATGGATGGTAGAAGCTGGAAAAGTGACTAGGCTGAACTAAGTTAGCATCTTTTATTTGCTATTTTAAAATTTGCCCTTATTTTTTGAAATAAAGTTTTAAAACAATTTTTGGTTTTGCATCTACTGGTGCAGAGTACTTGGGGAAGGCTATAAGCTCAATTTGATGGTAAAGTTTTAGTTCTTGAAGAGCACTGGGAATAAAGAAGAAACAATGAAATTAGATTTATATATTTAAGATTATGTAGAGTATTAAATGTGAGAGTGGGGACCTGGAATACAAACAAACATTGAGCAGTATTGTGGGAGCTCAAGAAGGAGAATGCCAGGAACAAGAGAGGCAGAAAAAAAGATTGCTTTAACCTGAAGTAAAATTCTGGCATCCAGGTACTCATCCATAATGAATGAATGTACTGTTTTCAGCTCTGGTACCACAAAGACTTACTTTATTTTCTCTCTCCCCTTTTGTTTCTAGGAGCTTCAAGTTTCCCCACTGCAGTTTTCAGAGCAATTGCTTTGGGGCCACATGCACACATTTGTATTCTCTTTATAGTTCTCTGTGTGTAATATTCAATCAATAAGAAATAGTATTTTATACCTTTTCATCAGCATGCCTTGCCACAGAAGGGAGATAATGTTGCCTAATTGCATTTTGTTTTGATGGTGTTGATCTGTAGCTGGTGGCTTAAGCAGAACTGCAAGCTGATTTCTTCCCCTATTTTAGTCCTTGGGAAACATAACACAATTTAATATACAGCACACTTCAAAATCTGTGCTGTTTTCTTTCAAACTTCAACTGAAAGCAATTCTACATTTACTCATTGGTGTTCCTTAGCCTAGACTTTTTGCTGCTTTGTTCTGCATTTTTGCAACATGGCTTTTAAAAGTATGAAGATAAGCCTTTGTGAAACACTGCTTATGTTATCTATGCTACTTTGTGGTTTCTCCCGTGAAAAAAATAAAATCTTTTAAACAGTATGCTTTAGGATGGTGCTCTCAATATATTCAGGTTAGGCAATAATAAGGATCCTTTTCTTTGTTTGACAGCTGGATCAAAGCACTTTAGATTCACAATATGTTCTTAAAAAGAGCCTGGTACAGAAAAGTCCCAACAAAATCTGTCTGTCTCTAGTTACAAAATCCTTGATATAAAAGCCCAGATATAGACAATCCCATATCAAAATTTCTTTCTGGAGTATTTAGATCTTTAAAAAAATGACAGGTATCTCACAATATAATGCAATTAGTTGTCGATCACTGCATGGTTTACTGTTAATTAAGTCACCTGTTTTCTGATCAATCCATGGCATTTATTCAGAGGCAGTGAAGATGTATGGATGTTGGCTTAGAGCTTCCTGGGGCAAGGAAAGGGACATGGTGAACTGGGATTGAATCCCCTTCAGTTGACATTGATATACAGCTGACAGTTCTTGTATATGAACTGCACAGATTGGAAGCATCCACCAAGCCTTTTCTTCTACCATCTCCAATAAAAGAATAAGCCGTATTGCCAGCCAAGGAGCTTTGCATGGATCTCTGTGAGCTTCCTTGCCTTGTGAGATTTCTTTCAGAGTACAATTTTATTCACAATAGCTGTCTGTGCTGTTGTGCTGCATAGCCTGACATTTTTAAAGATACAGATTTGACCTGGAGTCAGCGGTATGTGTTTTTCTTCATTTGATTTCTCTAAAATCTCATATGTAGTGACAGTACTGTCAGCGCTACTTGCAGAATAATGTTGCTATCAAATAAAGGGCACAAGCAATCAGCTTTTTTCCCTTTTTAGTGTATCTTTTGATGTTACTGTAAGTTATTTTTATTGTAAAGTCATATTGGAAATGTAAGGATCTTTTGTGGTTTTGTTGGAAACTTTGTGAAAGATTGTGGAAAGCAAACAGTCAATGGGGCACTGTTTAATTTGTATTGTGAACTGGCTAAAGGAGAAATGATGTCTCCAATGTTCACATGCCTATCTTTGAATTCTTGTGATGTTTGAAGGAATTTACAAATGCAGAAAATCTGAAGAGAAGGACTATAGGGGATAGAAGCTGTATGGATTTGTACTTTTCATGCAGTTGCAAAGATTAATTACTAAGGTTGTCACATACAGAAAACTGCCCACTATTTCACTAACTGTTATGCATGTCAGGCACATTAAAAAATGTGATTACTTCTGCATTTAGAAAATTATGGAAGTAGTTAGTTTATGATCTAATGTGAAATATTTATGATGGTCCTAATATTAAAAATGTTGCTATTAAAGATACTATAAAACCTCAATGTTTTTCAGAAATTTCAGATTAAGAGCAATGGAGATTAAGCTGCTTCTAGTATACTGAAATTATTGCCCCTAATTTTTACCCAGAGTATGGGTCTGATGCACTGTTCTCTCCATTTGTCCCTTTGCCTGTAATTTATTTTGTGGATTGTAAATTTATTGGAGTAGGGTTTCTTTCCCCCTACCCCCCCTTGTCTGAGCCTAGTGTAGTGTAGTTGGAACCTCTATTGGAGGCTCCTCTGTCGGATGCTATAATAATAACTACTTTCCTTTCAGGATAGTCATGTTACAGGAAAATGTAAGTTTATCCAAATAGTCCTGCTGTCCTTAGACTCAGCCCAGAAATAACAGCTGTGGGGATAGTTCACCCTACATTGCCAGGTGAGGAGAAAGTAGCATGAGAAAGCAAAAGTTTTCTAACGCTGGCCAAGTAACCAGAGAGATTAATTGTCCAAGTCAGGGCTTGGATATTTTTCTCTCAACCCTCAAATTTCCCAGAGGTGTGCTGGACAAAGCCCTTCTGGCTTTGTGGCTTCTTGCTTATGTTCCTGCTGATGTTGAAAGTAACTGCACCTACACTCTCACAAAACCTGTGGAGCTCTGTGGCTCGTGCCCCTAAATCCAGTTGAGTGTTGTTATTGAGGGCCAGAGAACACAGCACAGATCCAAGTGAAAGTCTGTCAGTCATGCTGCTGCTGTGGAGCACTGGTCAAAATTTATCATAAAAGTCTGCCCCAAGCTTTGCACTAGGGACTTTCCGGGGAGAAATTTCTTTCTGGGGAGATAGATTTTCCAGTGTTAACTGGAGGTGTAAACTGTAGGTGGAAATCTTGGTGGTGTGCTTTTGAGGAAGCATCTGTTAAAATGTCTAAGAATGTAGCTTTTTGTTCAATCCTAAATGAATGCTCCTAAATTCAATATAAATTAGAGGAGGGAAATATCTGCCAATGTGTCATGCTTCCTTTTGTAATAACAGCTAAAAAGTGTCTGTTCTTGTATATTTTAAAGCTTTCAGACTTCCCAACTCTGCTGCAACACAGATGTTCAGTACACTAAATTCTGAAATGTTATATATTTTAAGGAGGCAGCAATTTCCTGGGTTGTAATTTGTGTGAACTGATGGGTGGAAAATGCAGAGCTTGCAGGGAGGCAGAGAGCATGCTTGAGCTATCCTCCCTCTTAAGAAATCCTGTAGACAGTGTTCTCCATTACTTCTCTTGAAGGGACTATTTTGAGTACCAGGTTTCCTTCCCTTTCCTCCTCCAGCTGATTTATGTATAGTGGGTCTCATTGCTAGGAAAGGAGAAGGAATCTGAGGATAGGCAGCTGATACTGACTGCAGCAGGGGGAGCTTGTGGCATCAAATGCTACATCAGGTCATTGCTGGATATTTTGGTTACTCTGGTACCTTGAGTCTGTCAGAAAATGCAGGAGACTTACTCTCTTGTACTCTTCTCTTGTACATTGCTAGTCTTTTAACTTTAATCAGCACCATCATTGGAGGTAACTAACCATCAATGGAGCATCTCAGCAAGAATTAGAAGGCTTTATCATCTGTACTAAGACTGAGAAATAACTGAGGAATACACACAAAGCAAGGAATGATGGCGCTGTAGCTCCTGCAGCTTTTGGCCCTCCTGCTTTAGGGTGAATTTTGTGGCAGTAGCTTCTGACTCCAAAGGGTGTTCAGCAGCCAGGAGTTTGGTTTGTTCTGCTGTTCCTCAAGGTAGTCTTGATTGTTCAGGAGCAGAGCTGGAGTGTGAAATTGCTCAAAGTTGCCTTTTTGACTGGAATGGAAAAAGTTAAGTGGTAGGCAAGGGGGATAATTACATTTGCATTTTCCTCTACCTTTTTATGAGCTGAACATGAATGTTTGGCTGTGGTACCCAGAGGGTTATAGCCTTGGCTGGAAAGCTTTAGCCTCTGCTTACTGGCCTTTCCAGGAACTGCTTTTTCCACGACTGCTGGATGTATTTAATGGACCCTGGCCCAAATATAACTTTAGTTCAGATTAGGTGCATGAGCCTTTGGAAGGAATCTCCCAATTGTCCCATTTGCTATGCTTTGCTTTGCACTGTAGAGCAGTCTTGTAGTACAGTGGGTTGGTTTTCTTCAAGTGAGGCAAAGTCTGAAGATGTGCTGTAGAGCTACCAGAGGAGTTCAGCTTTCCATTCTTGATCCAAGGCATTGCACTAAACCTAGTTTGAAGTAGGACCTTCCGAAATGCAGATGTTGGGGCCTCAATACTGAACTGTTTTGCTCTGCAGATATTCTCCTTTTAATCCACAGTCAGCAGGGTAAGCATAACTCTGCTTCTCCTGTTGCTTCAGTGGTGTCTGTCCCCAGCTCCATGACTTCTTGGAGTCAGCCTTGCCCAGGTGTTCAGCTTGAGTTGGCAGTAGCTTTATTTTGCTGTTTTCCACATGTAGGGCTGAATGGAAGGTAGGAAAGGTTTGGTCTATACTCATGACCAGACAGCACGTGGTAAGGGCTAGCTGTTTGACTATCCAAGAGTAATCTGAAGCTGCATTTTATACATATCAGTTGTCTTTACTTTCGACTGTGTATATGTTTGGTACTGTTAAATGGTTAAATATTTCATCCTTAAGAGCAGATAGGTATTCCAGGTGCTTGTAATGCCTTCAGTTCTTATCGCAGTATATGTCTTTGTGTCATATTTGGATATGAATTGGTCTGCATTTTCTCCTGGAAGTTATTTTGCAGGAGGCCAAGCTAGTAACTGGGCTGTAGACACCTTGCTTACTAGTCTGCTTTCCAGTTGTGTTTCAGTCACATATTCAAGCTTCACATTAGGCTCCTCAAGTTACCATATGGGGTATGTGTTTAAATAATGCATGATTCAATTTTTGTATTCTGTTATAATGTACTTTGGAGATCAAAAGCATAGATACCCTGAGAAGAGAAGCTTCTGGTGGATAGAAGGGAAGTTTTTTAGCTGACAGACATTAGAAATTTGGGAACAGCAAGGGGGCACTTTGCACCCTGGTTCTTGGTCTCCCCTCTAAAGTCCTATTACTGTGTGTGGTTCTGGATACAGGCTGCAAGAGGGGTTGTTGGTTCTGAACCTGGGACTTCTTTGGTTCTTACAAAATACATAACTATCTCTGGTGGTGAGCATACAAGACACTTCCATCAACTTGGACCCTGATTGTTTTTAAGAAAGTGAATGGGGAGGTTATGTGTTTCCAGAAGTTCTCTAGCAGGCAAGAAAAAATATTTTAGAGCTGCAGTATGTGAGTTATGGTTATAAATCCTACTTAAATCCTGTTTTAGGGCCTTCAGATTTTTGGGGATGCAAGGGCAAAGGGGAAGAGGTTATTAGCTGAATTGTGAAGCAAGATCAAATGACCTTCCCTAGTTGAGCTAGCTGAAGGAACACTTTTTTAATGCCCAGCAATTTGTAGAATAGCATGATTGATTATCTTCCCACTTATTAGCGCAGACATAAGTAAACATAAATATATGCAGTACATAGCAAATTAGGTTCTGTCCTTACTGAGATGATTTTCTTAAATGTTTTTTAAATGATGATAAATCGTTCTGATAAAGAGAGCCTTTTCTTTGGAGGAATAAAACCAATGTTAGAGTGCTTAAAAAGTAGAGAGGTAGCCAGATGTTCTCACATGGTCAATTAGAAGTTATGGAAATTGCTTCCTTTACTCAAAGCTATTACAAAGCATGATCTTTGGAGACACTACTGTTCTCAGACTGCTGCTTGTTTAATTGAGAACAGCAGTTAGTCAGCATCTTCCAGGTCTGTACTATGGTTGGCTTTAAGTGAGTGGGATGTCAGAGGTACACTGGCAGTAGTGGATTGTACAGTAATGGCTTGCAGTGGAGGGTAATTTAAGAGTTAAATTTTACTCTTTGGTCTGAAGTAGGAGCTTTGTCTAGGGCATCTGTAGGACTCTTCAAGGCAGCAAGCTGGAACCAGAATGTAGTGAACTAAAATGCTGATAAAGAGAATTAGGCCTTATTTTAAATGCTTCTGTAAAATAGTATGTATTGATTACCTGAAAGTTTGTTAATTTAAGAACTTCATCAAATGCGGGGGGGATTGCTTTTGGCATGTAAGCTGTCCACTAAGTAACTTATTTTGAAGTAAGGAATGGGATAGAGAAAGTATTAAGCCTTTCTTTGTAATGCGTAATGAGTGCATGTGGTTTCTTTTGGTGTCTCAGTCTATCAGCAAGTTCTTGGATTTTTTTCTCTGTTGGAATAACTTGTTAAAACACTAAAATGAAAGTAAAAGAAAGTTGTGTCTGTGAGTCTGATGACTTAGCAATAGCAAAGGCCTTCTGTGTCTGCTTCTTGGCTCAAAAATCCTAGAAAATATAGTGGAAGAGATTGCACAGAATCACACAGAATATTCTGAGTTGGAATAAGAATCGTCAAAGTCCAATTCCTGGCCCTGCAGAGGACAGGAGAAGAAGAATCACATGATGTGCCTGAGTGCATTGTCCAAACACTTCTTGAACTCTGTCAGACTTGGTGCCATGACAGCTTCCCTGGTGAGCCTGTTCCAATGCCCAACCACCCTCTGGGTGAAGAACCTTTTTCCTAATATTCAGCCTAAACCTCCCCTGATGCAGCCTCAGGCCATTCCCTCATGTCCTGTGACTGGTCACCACAAAGAAGAGATCGATACCTGCCCCTCCTCTTCCTCTCATGAGAAAGTTGTAACTGCAGTGAGATCTCCTTTCAGTCTTCTCCAGGCTGAACAGACCAAGTGACCTCAGCTGCTCCTCAAATGCCTTCCCCTCAAGGCCCTTCACCATCTTCATTGCCCTCCTTTGGGCACTCCCTAACAGTTCAATGTCTTTCTTACATTGTGGCAGCCAGAACTGCCCCCAGCACTCGAGATGAGGCTGCCCCGGTGCAGAGCAGAGCAGGACAATCCCTCCCTTGCCTGGCTGGTGATGCTGTGCCTGATGCCCCCCAGGACAGGGTTGGCCCTGCTGGCTGCCAGGGCACTGCTGGCTCATGTCCAACTTGTCATCAACCAGGGTCCCCAGGGGCCTTTCTGTGGTGCTGCTTTCCAGCATCTCATTCCCCAGTCTGTCCATACATCCAGGGTTGACCCATTTCAGGTGCAGAATCTGGCACTTTCCCTTGTTCAAACAAGGGAATGCATTTGGTTTTTCTGGCCTCAACCCTTAAACTCTGCCAGAGGTATTCCTGAGAGATGTTTGTCTGACCTGAAAACCAACACTGGAGGGGATTTCCTGTCTAACCCTGGCAGTTAGTTTTAGTGCTTCACTATATCCAATGTTTTTTTCACATACAATTTGCTGCAACTCAGGTTTGTTACTGAGGACTCAAGTTCTAAGAGAACATTCTATTACTGCTTTCTTTGCAGCTTGCTGGCTTGTAGTAGTACTGGAAGTTACCTCAGTCTTTATCTCTGCTAGTCTGAGGAACCCTGCTTATTTCCCTCTTTCACATCCTGTTGGCTAGACTTCTGATAATTTCCATTACTTGTGTTTGATCCAGATTTCTGCAGCACTAAAAGCTGGATTGAGATGAGCCTTATTTGCATGGTTCCCTGCTCTGCAGCTGGCACTGAGGCTCTTGGGTCTCTCCATGCACTAAAGATATCACCCAGGTCAAATGGCACAGATCTCCTTTCCAGGAGAGGATTCTAAAAGCTGATTGCTGCAGTGTTCAGCTCATTGGTGCTGGAGTCTCTTAAGTCATAACCCTTAAGTGTGATGGTGAAAAAGGGTAAAAAAAACCATTTAGTGCAGAGAGCTAAGTGAATATGAGCAGCCATATTACTTATAAGATGCCATTGGAACAAATTGTTTAGAAACGTCTGTTAGTAGAAACTAATTGAATACTGTGTAGATTGGAATATAGGAAGCAGGATGCAGCCAAGACTTAATGAGAGAGAGAAGGAATTGGCATGTGGATTCCCTCATCTGTTTCCTTCCCAAAATAGCGTGTTTCTAGGGCCAGGAGGGGTAGGAGTAGAATGGTGGAACAACTGGACACACAAACACAGTTCAGCATAATTATGTCAAAGAACAATGATGACGTTGTTAAATGGCTATAGAGGGTTGCCACAACTCCCAGGAAGCCCAGTGGCAAATGGTGTGAGTAAAAGGAAGTGTTTCCATGTGGTTTGGCATTCAGTGGTCATTGGTCACTAGCCAACCCTCTCAGCCCTCACTATTCTGTTTGTAACAGTGGTGTTTTCGATGGTTGAGTTTGAAATGCCAAGTGGCACATTAGCATGCAAGTGCTGGTATGTTTTTCTGGTCAAAATATGGGGCTGGGAGTCTGATCTCAGCTCACATTTCAGTTCCAGTGTGGTGATAGGGATAGGGTAAATCTGCTTAGCTGTGGCCTCTGAGAAATGCATCACAGGTGTGGTTCACCTCCACTACTTTGCAGGGATAGTATGCGCATGGGTAACATGAAGGGTAGGGTGCTCATTTCAGCAAGGGCCTTCTGACATTTTACATGTGGATGACAACACAAAAGTGAGTTCACCCTGGAGAGCAGTGTGCTGGGACAGGGAAAAGATCTAGTTTTATTAGGAAGGTCTCTGTCTTTATTCTACCCTGTTGGCGCAGAAGCAGAATGGAGATCAATACTAATGATAGATTATTGTAAAAATGCATCATTTCTCTAAACCAGCAAATGTAAGCAACTTCTCGTGTTAAATCCCCTCAGAGGATAAAGAAAGAAAATAAGCAATAAAAAGCATGCACAGATGGATGCTATTCTGATAGTAACATATTGAAAATGTTAAAAGGATTGCTAATCGCACAAAATTGTATGCAGTGAGGTCACAAGCAGAGTACTGAACTGTAAAGGTTTTCCATTTGTGGGTTAGCTCAAAACTCTCTAATTTGACTAATGTATCATCAAAGGTGTTCTGTCTTGGACGGCAGGCTTGTTATCTGTCATATATGTGATTTTGTTGGTGTAGTGGCACAATAGAAGATACATGTACTGCATTAAGAATTAGTAGTTAGAATGATGTTCCTTTGTTTTCTGCACAGGGACAGAAAACAAGTAACTTATATAAGAGAAGTGGTTACTCTAAGAAATGTGTAGGGTTATGGTAGAATCAAAGCAGTCTCTTGGGGACTATTATTTTTTTTTAAAGTTGGAGGTAAATCTTTTTATTTTTGGATGATAAACTGAGCATAATTCAGGAGAGCCTGGAACGTGATAATTGTTTAATTGCTATAATTGCACATGCATTTTCTGCTGAAGTACGCTTTTTTATCATATGTGATTCTTCCGTTCTTGACCTAATAACAATACAATTTTCTAATAAGGTTGGAACTTAAATATGTAACTGCTGTCTAGGTTTTAAGACAAACCGAAGCAGTGAAAAGTAGCACTTTTCCTAGAATTTAATTCTCATCTGTTACTCTAGGAAGAGCATGGATGATAACTTTGAGCCAATTCTTTGGAGCCCTATGAAATTAAAAAAGTACTGGGAAGCCTGCAGTTTTGCCCTTGTTGTAGAAAAAAAGTAGTTTGGCATCTTGGTTTTCTGCTGTTTTACATTGTGGTCTTGTTGATTTGTCCTTGGGCAGAACAGACCAATATATTTTATGAAAAGAGGAAGAAGAAGAACCATCGGAGAGGTGGATTTTACTTTTTGTTGAGAGACTATTTCCCTTCCCCCAGGTAAAACAGGATCCTTTCCTCACTGTTTAACTTTTTTTTATTATTTTTTATTTAATTTCTAGCCGATAAATTTAGACGGAAACTGGAAGAACTGGAGAAGGAGAAAAATTCTTTAAAATTTCAGCTTCCTTCAAGGCATCCCTCTGTTAGCAGTTTTTTGGATAGGTTCATGACCCAAGTTCAGGCAACATTGCACTGGGCTGCTGATAATTGGTAAGTTTGTTGATTCATTATTGTGTAAAACAGTGCTTCTATTTTTCTCAAAATGCAGAATACACTTATGAATATCTATAATAAAGAGTTTTAATGACCGTCTAACGTGTCCATATGGAGCTTGTTTATGAAAATCCCACCCTGCCCCCCCCCCATTTTTTTTTCTTTCTACAATTCTTTCAGAATTCCCCTCAGAAACATTGATCATGATGAACTGGCTAATTAAATGGAATGTTTCTCATTGATGTTGAGTGGGAATGGGATTGAATCCTTGACACGGCAGCTTGAGCATACAACAGCAACGCAGCTTGAGCAATGCTTCCCTGTGGAGTTAATTCTGATGCTCCCTTTCAGGCAATGAAAGGATATTTAAATATAAAATAAAAACCAGATTATTTTTGATATGAATAGATCTTCGGGAACTTCCTTTTGTGTGCCACTTCTTAGATAGCAATATTGAGCTCAGCACTGTACAAAGTCACAAAAATAAATTCTAAACCTCATCTTGAAGGGATAACTTCAAAGATGGGAGGAAAGTGAGATGTGTCAGATGGCCCAAGAGGAATAGGTTAGGGAAAAAAATAGTCTCTATTTCTTGGTCTGCCTTAATCTCTGCTCCTAGTTACTGTTGTTAGAAGAGGATACTTCATAGGAATTGAAAGCTATTCTCAAATGCAATCACACAAATGAAAGAAGAGAAGCCTTTTGTTTTCTGGCAGCTTGTTAATATAAAGGGTGCAGTGTGCTAGTCAGTATCTTCATGTGTAATTTTTGATAGACATGAAAATTAGATAAAATCAGTACAGATAATAGGATTTTTTTGTGAAATTGGAGAATTCAAAGGTATTTTTAGTCTCTATTTATAGCATCTAGTAATAAGGACGGTTTATAAGAAGCTGCATTCCTTCAGAGCTGTTTCCTTTTACCATCTGAGGCTCTAAGAGGCTGTTTTAGCATTCCTTAAAGATTAGGATACACCATTCTCTCTTTTTTCATTAATATGTGTTTGGTCTATGCATTAATTTGTAGTAATGATTTTGACATTCAAAGTAGTGTTGTCTTCTTTGTCATGGAAATTGAGTCACTAAAGCATTCCTCAGATACAGTTTGCTTATTTTATCCTGTAAAATGTATCTATAATGCTTTTATATATGAAATAGATGTCCTATTTATGAAAGTGTTCCTGTTCTTTGGATGATTACATCTGTAACTCTTCTCTTTGCACAGGTCTGAGCAGTGCCAGTCTTCAGGGTCAGATGAATATCCTCTTCCCTTTTCTGTCTTGCGCACACTCCTTTTTTTGAGCTTAAGTTCAACTACTGTTGTTGTGACACCCTTTTATTTGCTTGCTTGATTCTTGTAGCCTTTTATGTTGCTTTTGTCTGTGCCTGACTCATTGATACAGCAAGAGTACCCTTTGTCTTCTGCACAGGGGTTTAAGTCCTTTCTGTTCCAGCAATATTTTTAGATACTACAGCGGAAAACATAACTTCTTCCTCAAGGAAAATTTGTAGGCTTCAGTTTTTGTTTTCATTTTTAATTGGAAGAAAAGCAGTATACCCAAGAAGACTTTTTTTTTTTTTGCCTGGAAAATTAAAGAGATGATTGGACTAGCCTTAGAAGACTAGATCATCTCAATTTTACTGTAGTCAAGACAATCTCAAAGTTTTGCAAGAAAAGTGTGTATGGCAGCTTATTTAAGATATTATTAAATATTAAGCCCCGAATGTTTCGGGGTGTGTCCTGCCTGGCTTCGTCTGGCCTCGCTGCTGGACCAAAGGCGGCAGCTGTGGCGTCTTTCACCCCAGAGATGCCTTTGGCTGGCTAGGTGCTGCAGCTGGGCGCTCAGAACAAGTCCAGGCAAAATAGGAACTCAGTTTACCTTTGGTGGAAAAGGTTCAGACGGTGAAGAGAAAAGGAGCAGGTTCTGCCGTGTAGCTTAAATCAAGAGTTTATTGTAGCATGGTAGATTTCTGATTGTGGTATCAGCTCCAGCCAGACAGGCAGAGACCGAACCACGGCAGAGACCATGGCAGAGACACGGCAGAGACCCCGACCGCATGGTCTCGTGTCCTTTTTAAGCCCCGGGGACAGGGGCAGGGGACGGACAGGTGAGGGCCAACCAGGTGTGAGCAGGGGAAGGCTCAGGGGACGTGGACACTAGAACAAACCAATAAGCCCAGACCTGGGGGGGCATCTGCCAATCACTCGACGCCTTGCTGGAAGGTGCCAGGCAGGAGGGCAAAAGGGGAGGGGGAAAGGTTGGCATCCTTGAGGGGGATGGGATAGGTGAGACAGGAAATGGCGACACACTGCAACAAGATATGAAGCTGAAATTCATGCCTCAGTTTTGTTTTACTTGATTAAATTATGAAATGAGTTTTTAAGTGAATGCATTTGATATTGACACAGAATATTGGGGGATGTGGTGGGAGCCAGATTTGGTTATGTTTAGCTTAGGAACAGCAAGTGTTGTGGTTGTGCAATCAGTCAGGTTTGGTGAGATCAGAAAGATCTTGTTTGTCTTCCAGCAGTACCAAGTAGACAGATACACATGGAATTTTCAAGGTTCTGAAAATAAACTATGTTTATAATGGATTTTTTTCTAAATTTTGACCAGCCATTAGGAAATTTATTATGTACATCTCTAGGAATGATGCAGCTCCAGCTTGAAGAAGGTGGCTTCAGAGCTGCTGGGAAGTGTGGTTGATCGGAGCCACAGGAACCTGTAATGTCTGTAAGGCACAGTGATGGCCCAGCACCTCATAATAGGGATGTCTCATTGGTGCATGCTGTTAATACAGAAATGCAGTTACACTGTCGTTATGTCTATCTTGCTTAATGATACCTATGTTAGTGCTGAAGCTTTATTTTGCTTTTTCAGTACATTCTGCAGCCCACAGAATGGGACTAAAACAAGTGTGTCTTTTGATGGTCCTGCAGAATAGATGAAAACCTCTTCTACACACTTGTTAAACACCTGTGCATGGAGATCATAATTGTGTGATTAATCATGCTTAAGCCAGACTTATGATGCATGTTTTATATGTGGCATGGATGGATTTCCTTTGCAAGATTACAGTGGGAAGTCATGCCTTATTTGAGATGCAGTATTTTTTAAAGAAGATACTGAAATGTAGCTGTACTCTTTATGTGGAGATGCACGTACTTGTCTCTAAAGATGCACACTGAAATGCAATTGCCCCTTGCAAGCGCACGTGCCCTTAGGAGGGAACATGGAAATGAAAATGGATTTGCATTGTCTGCAGGTGCATTTTGAGAGGCAGATTATGGAATTGATACTTAACATAATGTGCTGATTACCTTGGAGTCCAGTCATGCAAAGATTTACAACTGAGGGTTGTACAGATGACTGGGAGGAAGCCCACTGATTGTGATTTTGAAAGAACTCGCTGTGCAAGAGGGAAGTAAAATTTGGCATTGTGGAGCAAACACTCCAGATGATCTCTAATGTAGTCTCCAAAAGCTGACAGAAGCTGCAAAAATGGCTTTGGCAAGTTTCTAAACTTCTGTCTAAGAGATTTTTCTCTGTATTGATAGAAACTACATGCCTTAGTTTTGTCTCTTTCAAGGCAGTGATGGATAAATTTCTGAAATATGATAAAGCTGGGGGAAGCCTGAAGCTATACAAGCTTTCCATTTTCTTTCTTCATCATGTTGTAAAAACAGTGCAAATGTTTGAGATAATAAAGGAAGATATGCCAAGGGAAAAAAACCTCTTGTTCTCTAACTGTATGTGTTTGAAATGTAATCATTCTGGTGGTGGAGTGTTATGACTCTAAAGGTAACATGTAGCATTCTGATCAGTTGATCAGAAATAAACTGATCAGTTTAATCCTTAAGACACTGAAACTCATGAAAACCACTAATTTTTAGCTGGTTTTTTTGTTTGTTTGTTTTTTTTGTTTTTTTTTCAAAGGGTTAGACATGAAGAAAATGGTCTTTGTCATGAAAAAGAGCTCAGACTTTTGAGATCAACTTCCCAGGAGAGGACGCAGGTTTCGGCGACAAAACGAAACCAGCTTTTTCAAGAAAAGAAGCGACTACAGGTAACAGGACTGCAAAGTTGTGCATAGGAGCCAGTGCTGTGTGGGGAAAACCTTGTAAGCTGTCACACAGAATTAAATAAATTTATTGTAATAGCGACTTTGCTTCTGTGTAGTAATTAGAGCCTTGGCTGGAGTCCAGTCGATAATCTAAGTGATGATTGGAGATGGCAGCCACAGGAGTTGTGTTAATCTCATTACAGAAATGCAGAGCTGGAAGGTTTGGTGGCTTGTGTGCATGCTTAAACTTTCCTCATTATCTTTTTAAGTGTGCTCTTTGTTATAATTTGATGTTTTAATATTACAGTGATCTTCCAAAGTTTTTATTTGAAGACAAAAAGTTTTCATCTGTTTCTGCTTAGAATTTACTATAAATGCATGATTTACCAGCTTTTATTCCTGAAAGATGATTGATGCTTTTCATAAGGATGAAGGAATCATCATGGAGCAGTTAGCATTTGCTAACAATAGCATTACAATGACACATGATGTCACAACGTGATAGTTTGGCAAATGGAATGTTTCAAGATGGCATTAGTCCAATTTTAAGTCTGCAAGCCTTCTAAGCAAAATTTAGCTTTTTCTTTTCACCATCCTTCAAAAATCTCAATGTACTGTCTGGTTATGTGTCTTTTAAACCTTGGTGATCACGCTCAGTAAAGTGGCACATTAGAGAGCTAATTTTTCTTTTTTTCTGTGGTCTCATCTTGAAATATTTTTTGGGATATTTTCATTCCTTTGGTGGATCCAATATTATAGTAGTCTCTGTGTGTGTCCACACATGAATTTATATATATAAAAATCTTGTAGAGAAATAGAGACAAACATCTTATGTGGTCATTACAAAATTGTACTTAGGTGAAGAAATGTCTTTTTTTTATCCTATTCATCGCCTTTGTATTTTTTAGGTTCATTTCATCTACAAGAGGAGAAATAGTGTAGTTCAGCATTATAAACATGTAGAAAATTTTTTAAATCTAGGCATCTAAGAGCCACCTCAAGATATTGAACTGAAAACTACTGTACTTAAGACTCCACAACAGCTAATTTTTACACTTGCTCAAGCTCAATCTTTATTCTTCTGTGGTTATACTAGGGAAAAATTAACCACACCATTATACAGGCATGCTATTTATTAGCATTTTATCAAAATTACTGGGAATTCAAGGTTCTGGGGAATGCTGATCTGTGGTGAGTGTATGCACCCAGGAATCCCTAAAGATTGCTCCTGTCCAAAATCTTGCATGATCAGAAGTAATTTTTTTTTTTAATTTTCCTCCGCCCCACTTTTCTTTACTTTTTCTTCTGCTCTCTTCTGTTGGTTCTGCATTTGTATTCAGGGATTTGGAAACCTATGGCAGTATCTATAATTTATGTATTAATATTTCTGTTGCAATCTCTGCTTCATGGAGACCATCAGTCCATAAGTGAGGCTGGAGGTGTACAGTCAGTGCTGATTAGCTGTTGTGTTGGAAATCCCAGTTTAAACTCAAATCTGCCAAGTAGAACTCCAGCTTATGTTTAGTCATATGAATATCATCTGCTGCTCCATGTTGAGACTTTAGGCCCTTTTTATCTGTCCCTGGAGGCTCACCAAGAGCATGCTAAAGGCTTCTTTGCATTTCTGGAAAAGAATGAGGGAGTATTCGAGTTTACTGATTAAAATTTCCATGCTCCCAAGAATGCCTGTGAACTATTCCTGAGCAGAGCAGCTTTCTTTCTGTGAATGCAGATTGTGTGCTTCTAGTATCTATTTATGTTGTACATTTCAATACTAAAAGTGTGATTATAAAACCAGATTCTGTTCATCTTGCTTTCTGTTCCCGTGTAGGTTGCTTATTGCAGTGATTGCAATTACTACATTTTCACAGAGTATGGAGGTCTCTGTATTAAGCAGGGCCTATTAAGATTTTGGCAGTATTCCCAAGCCAGTAAAACAGAGGCAGAATTGTCCTTTGTGCACACTAAAAGCCTAATTTGAGACTGAAAGAAGCAAAACTGATGTTTTTGGTCTGCTGACCTTTCTGTCCTTGACAAATGCCTGTGGGTTGAAACATGGGCTACACCATTCTCTTCTTGCTATGTCTAAAACCATTGAAGGAGGAAAATAATTGAGGAATCTAGTGTGCAGGACTATTAGAAGTTGAAATTTTGGAGCTAGTCAACCTTTGAATGTACAAGGACCATTTCTTGTTCTAAGTGATACTTGAGAAAGCTGGTTACAGTGCAGCAAACCTGAAAGTGTGTTTGTTAACAAAATTTGTGAACTAAACTTCATGCAAATTGCATTGAAAACATTAAAAATAATGTTAAAGTTATCAAGTGAAACGCTAAAAAGCAAAGAAATGCCAAAGTCTTATCTGTGTATAGTACATATGTTTTATAAGAGTCTGTAATATTGAATTATGCCTTTTAGATCCCTGCCTCATACATAACTGAAGTGTCCGTTCAGATATTCAGAATACTATTTTATCTTCATTACTCAGTATTTGACCCCAGAACCCTTTTACTGTGTGCCACTCAAACCTTCTTTTGAATAGAAGTTTATTAATTTGTGAGTGGGCTCCTTTTACAGTATTAATCAACATGGCATCTTAGTGATTCAAACCCACTTAATTTTATCTCTGCAACACCATTTTGGGTGTTACTGCCATTTGCTCAGCTGCAGAATGGAGAAATGAATTGCCATAAAAAGCCATATGGTTGATTCTAGCGTCAGTTTTGTAATGCCTAGTTTTTTACTTATTAAAGATTTGTTTTTTTGTTTTTCATTTTTATTTTTAGTTAGACTGAATGTGATCAGAGTTTGAAATTAAGCTTTGATTTCTGTTGAGTGCCTATAGATAGCATGTCAGAGATCTCTTGCAGGTTGTATAGAAAATTATGAACATACAGTCTGTGGCTATGTGTGGACATAATAGTTTAAATGGCTTGCAAAGTTTCACAGAGACAGTAAAAAGTGTAGGAATCGAATCTCATTCTCCAGTATGGTGTTCAGCTAGTTTGATGACAACTTTAACTCAGCAACCCAGTTTCCTTCAACAAGTGCTGCTTCCTTGGATGCAAGCTATCTGTTGGGTTTTCAAGGAAAAACCTGTGCAAGGATGATGCACAAATTAATGAAGATTTTTTTTTTTAACTTTTGGCCTCCTCACTTCAGGAAGGACATAGAGGTGCTTGAGCACATCCAAAAAAGGCGAATGAAGCTGGTGAAGGATCTGGAGCACAAGTTTGATGAGGAGCAGCTTAGGGAGCTGGGAGTGTTTATCCTGGAGAAAAGGGGTCTCAATGGGGACCTTATCACTCTCTACCTGAAAGGAGGTTGTAGCCAGGTTGGTCTCTTCTCCCACGTAACAATTGACAGGAAAAGAGGAAATGGCCTCAAGCTGTACCAGGGGAGAATAAGATTGGACATGAGGAAGAATTTCTTCACTGAAAGGGTGGTCGGGCTTTGGAGTAGGCTGCTCAGGGAGGTGGTGGAGTCACCATCCCTGGAGGTGGTCAAGAAATGGCTTGACATAGCACTTAGTGCTCTGGTTTAGTTGACAAGGTGCTGTTCAGTCAAAGTTGGGCACAATGATCTTGGAGCTCTTTTTCAGCATTAATGATTCTACAGTTCTGTGGTTCTAAAAATTGTATTTTGCTCTTGCAAGAAATGTCAATATCATAATGCACACAATTTGCATTTCTAGAAAAATGAGTGCAACTGATGTTGAGGTTCTGTGCATTTTAAGTCAAGGGAAGGATTTTGTGCTTTTAGTTAATATGAAATGTTAATTATCAGAAGGGCTGATTAGATAGTAAGTGATTCTATGCTTGCATCCTGTGCTTCATGTTGAATTGGAACCATCAGATAAACCATTGCAGGGATATTCTGCAGGATAGATATTTGATCAGTTTAGCTGCCAGTCTGTAGAACAAGATTCTGTTGCCATGGGTGATCTGACATTTGTTTTTTTGGTGGAAGTTTTTAGCTTGTGAACTTGTGAAATACCTATGTATTTTAAAAGTGAAAGCGGACTGAGAGTAGATGTTGGAAGGGGAACGTGAAGTGTGGTGCTGAACTGGAGGTGGTGAGTTTCAGACTGCTGGAAGCACTAGAGTTTCTGAGTACAACTGAAATAAGAGTTTTTGTGTGTCAGCAAGAAGATGTCTCATTTAATGTTTGCTAAATTGGACATATTTAATTCATGCTACTTCTGACACTTGTACTGTTTTTTCTTAGGGGTGAATGGGTTTCTTTTATAAGATTCATAATAAACTTTGGTTTCTGTTCTATGCAGAAAGAAATTGAAGATCTCCGAACAAGACTGGCCATATTAGAAGGAAAAGATCAACAGCTGAGAAGAGAAATTGAAGAACAAGATAGGCTCATTCAGTCACAGGACTGTGAACTGGCTGCTTTACTTGGCTGCATTTCTTTGAGAGAGCTGCAGGAAATAAGCAAGGCTGTGGATGACACCTTAGCATCCTCCTATCGAATTCCATTCAGTTTAGATCTTCCAGGAGCAATAAAGAGGTATGTTCTGCTGAATTTGCTGTCACTTGTTTTCTTCATCATTGTGCCAGCTAATTATCTGGATTTAGACACTTTAAAACTTTCTGAGAAGAGATGTTGGAGTTCTACTATCAATGTATTTCCTCAGAGGAGTTTAGTTATTTGAATGTCTTGCACTTAATGTTCTCTTATGGTGAAGACCCACCTGCAGAAAGCATGTGTGTCCATCAACTGTTAAGTCCTATCATCAGCTTACACTATATTTCTTGTTAGCTGGTGGAATTCTTTCCCTGGTTTGGTAATGCAGTAATTCAAATGTATTTCTTACAGCCTGAAAGTGTGTACTAGGCACCAGTCAAGTAAATATTAGAGATGCTTCTTGCTTCCATGAACTTGTAATTACAACAAACTCCTCAGAGTGCTAGACTCAGGCAGTGGACTTGAGGCACTGGGGAGGAGGATGCAGCATGAATAATTTTGGGACACTCACAGTTAAATGAACAGTAGATGCATTCTTTAAATGGAAAAGTAGCTACTCTTGGCAGTATTTTGGAAATAACCTCATCTTTATTTAAAAAAAGCAATTGAAGTACTGAAACTGTACTGGACATTGGTGATGGGACTTTGAAAGTGGTACTGCTGCTGTGTGACCAAGAGAAAATAAAATTCCTGTTTATTCTAATGTACTTTTCTTCCAGAAAAGCAAAAACCGTGTTGCTTGCAATTTTTTATCTCCCACCATGTTTATTTGATTTAGTTTGGTTGTATTAACATTCATGAGAAATTGCTGCTCATGCGTGCTAATTTATACAGATTTTTTTAAAGTCAGCAGAACATTTTATAGAGAAGGTATTCTTCTCTTTTGACATGTGTTTAAAAGTGTAAATTAGGTTATGAGAAATAGTTTCTTGCATTAAGTTTAGCTTGTTTTAATAATATCTTATACCTGTGTTTCTGAGATTGAGGAATAAAAGATCTTAAGCAGTATGAGAAACTGATTTGAGTTTTCTTAGTTTTGGGTTTGCTTATGAAAGAATATTCAGATTATTTTCATTGCTGCTGTAGTATTTGGGTTGCACTTACCTCGCTGGGAAGTTATTTAAAAGTGAGTTAAGTAGTATGGGTTCAGGAGGAATTTTCTATGAGTTGTTTGCTTACTAGCACCATGAAAAGCACAATCACTTGAGAGAAAACAGGAATTCATTATTCAAAATGAGTTTATAACAGGAATGAAAATTTTAAAGTAATTTTTTCCTTTCTGTTCATTTTTAAAAGATGCAATGAATGAAACTTTTTTTTTCCCCCCCTGTTGGTTGACTTTGTTGTCACCAGTGGTCAGATACTTCTGCTCTCATTCCCATAGCTGGAGTTCTGCTGTTGGACTCTGGTGTGTTGAACCTTGGCTGCGCACCAGGTGCTCACCAAGCCACTCTATCATTCCCTCTTCTCTGCTGGCCTGGGGAGAAAAAACAAGATGGAAAACAATCCATGGGTTGAGATAAGGCAGTTTACTAAAGCAAAAGCAAAATGTTGCATGCATGCAAACAATTTTATTCTCTTCTTTTCATCATCAGGTGATGTCAAAACACTTCCCAGGAAGCAGGGCTTCAGAACATGTAGTGGTTGCTCTGAAAGACAGACACTGTAAATAATGAATGGCCTTGCTTCCTCTTCCTTCTGTTAGCTTTTATATCAGCAGACATCCCAAACATCCTGTAGTATGGAATATCCCTTTGGTCAATGGGAGTCAGATGTCCTGGGTATGTCCTTCCCCAGGATTTTGCCTAACCCCAGCCTACTGCTAGTGTGGGAGGGCAGAATGTTGGAGAGAGGGTGCTGATGCTGTGCCAGCCCACACTGGTGTGTTACCAATGCCTTTCCAGCCACCAATGCAAAGCACAGCACTGTGGAGGCTGCTGTGGGGAAAGTGAACTCCATCTCAGCTAAACCAAATACAGGACACATAAATGCAGTTATTTAACAGTGAGAGTGTATTCAGATTAACAGTGAGCTTAACTGGCGGGTGGCTTCCTTATTGAGCTGTGCAGTCTATCATACCTCAGGTACAGAGATTTTATGTCTGATTCCGGCCTGTTCTTCTGTAAGATGAAAAAGCATCATGCACAGAGTAAGACATTTGGTGTGGGTATAATTCCTATGTGCCTATGGGCATCCCCCAGATTGTCATACAGTTAGACAATAATTTAGGGGGATTATCTTGTTTAAACTTCTGCTCCAAGTGAGGCTACAATTTCCAAGTGAGATCAGGTTACTCGGTGCCCTATCTCTCTGAGTTTTGTATATCTTCAAAGGTGGAGATTTTGCATCCTGCATTTCACTACCCTTGCTGTAAACTCTTTTTCCTTTGTCTTGCCAGAATTTCCATGGTTGCAACTTGCCATTGGCTTATTCTAAATCAGTACTTGTGGAAGAAGTATTGTTTATTAGGTGACAGGTTTACATACTTTGTTGATGCTAGTTCAACATATTAGTTTTAAATTCCAAAGTCTTGACATAGTTAATCTGGAGGTTTTTCTGGAAATGTGCATTTGATTTTAGGAATAGTTGCAGAGGAGAAAAAAAGTTTTCTAAATTTAGAGCTATCTGTGTGAGAAATAAAGCTATTACTCGTGCACATGTGCTAGAGATCAGTGATTATGTAGAAAGTTCAATATCAATGGACAGTGAATTACAAACCCCTCACTGTTGGGCTGCAAGATACTCTATTATTCTAGCAACATTGTGCTTGTCAGTGAAGTACTTCTATAATGTGCTTTTGCATAATTATTTGTTGACTACATGAATTACATTCAGCACTGAGTAACACAGGCAGGGCTAGTGTGAAGCATCTCTTAAGACAATCTGTGCTGTAATGAATTGTATTTGGTGGCTTGCAGCTCGCTAAAAGATAAAAATTTATTCAATATATTGAAGCAAACTTCCAGGAACATGAGAGGATATATTAAACAAAGAATACTTGCTCAAGTACTTGCCCTTCTGTGTGAAGGAGGAAAAGAGCAAGTCATATACAACACTGGGATGAGCATTGGTTCTAAGCTTATTTTTCTTGTCAAGTGTTGTTATTTTTTCAGGAGTGTTCTTTGTTTTGCCTTATCTTTGGTATGTGCTGAACTTTTTAAATACAAAGAGCCTTTGTCAATACCTAAAGCATGCTTTGAGTTTGAAGAATTAAGAAATGTTAGGCGCATTACCCTGGGACCTTACTTGAGGGCTGTTGGAAGACACGGTTCAAACCTGCTGGTTAATGGACAAAGAAGAATGTTTTGACAGGGAATTCTCACTGAGGTTGAGACTGCAGAATGTGGTCGTTTTGCTCATCCAGCTCATCCTAATTGCTCTTGGTAAGCTAAAGGGTATCATAATTATTTTAAAATGGGAAATTGCAGGGTAAAAGCTCAGTTCACTTGTATGAGTTTGTGTGGAGATGTGTTTAAAAGGTGGGAACAGCTGGTGTTATGTGCACTGTGACACATGCCAGTGTTCTAACTGAAGACAACACACTGAAATCAGAGGAAAATGGGTCTGGATGTTTCAGCATGAAGTACTTTTCTTCTGGAGATTGCAAAAAGTATCCAAATATATAATTTTCGTATTTGCTACTGGACACCATTTCAGAAATACATGTTTTTAACTGGTGTAACTTGCATTTTCTAATTATAAAAGAAGACCATATTAATTATTTGACCTATTCACTTCAATATCTGTTAGTTCCTTTATTTGTTTCTTTCCATTTCACAACACAGACTAGGGAAATCTGTTTTACTTCAGTTCATTTTTAGTTTCATTTTGCAATTTCTTTGTTTTATCCATATCTGCAGACGCATGTGTTCTTACAGCATGCCATTCTTAAAATAAATTGCACTGTTCCATCTGGACTATTGTCTGGGCACTGATTGCTGCTTGAAAGAAATTCAATTATATACCTTTCAAAATATTAGAATGTTCCACCTCTTCTTCACATAGAACAGTTTTTGATTAGTAGGAATTTGTTCTATGGTGGGTTTGTGGGACCACCTGAAGATAAGGAATTTCTCTCTTATGTGTATTAGTTATTAGAGGGTGGCCAGTGGTGCAAGGAACTGAACTTGAACACTTATGCAGCCAGTTCACTCTGCTTTTGTGACGCCTGGAGTTCATTTGAGAAAGATCAATTCGAAATGAAGTACAAGTACTCAGGAGGGTGTAAATCCTATTTGTTGGGAGCGTACTCAAAGTGTTCAGCAACTTCAGTTGAGGACAAAGACTGATGAAGACAAAAGGTGGATTTTTTTTAGAGAACTTGGTTTACTTGAGTAAAGTTGGAAAAAAGACTTCAACATAGTTTCACATACTAACTTAGGAAAGGATTTAGAATGGGCTGTCATGTTTTGTCATTGGGAGAGACTGCTTGCTGCTGTTCAGGGCCCCACTGGAAAGCGTTCTTCTTGTAGGTAACTGGGTAGAGAGAGAGGGCTCACAATCTGGCTGCACTCAGGAACGTGCATTCTCCAAAAACCTATGGCACCTAGGGAAGCTTGTGTTTCCTTCTTGCTGGTTGGTGAAGACATTGTGGTGATGTTGTTGATGACCTTGGTGGGAATCTGACTCCGTCTGTCTTGCCACTTTACTCCCAGGAACTGGATTTCTCAGGCAGGTTCCTTGACTTTGCTCTTCTTGATGGTGAAGCTGGCTTCTAGCAGAATCTGGGTGATCCTCTTTCCTTTCTCAAATACTTTCATTGCTGTGTTCCCCCACACAATGATGTCATCAATATATGGTAGGTGTTCTGGAGTCTCACCCTTTTTCCAGTGCACTCTAGATCAGTCCATGGCAGATGATGGGGCTGTGCTTCCACCCCTGTGGCAGCCGGTTCCAGGTGAAAGCAAACTGAGGCCTGCATTCTGCTGCCAGAGGAATGGAGAAAAATGCGTTAGCAATGTCTATAGTGGCATACCACCTCACTGCCTTGGACTCCAGCTCATACTGGAGTTCCAGCATGTCCGGCACAGCAGCGCTCAGCGGTGGAGTCAACTTCA
Organism: Molothrus ater; assembly: GCF_012460135.2. NCBI lineage: Eukaryota > Metazoa > Chordata > Aves > Passeriformes > Icteridae > Molothrus > Molothrus ater. The sequence goes on from NC_050480.2 coordinate 42,596,302, forward strand.
TTCAAGCCACGGTAATCCACAGTCAATCTCCATTCTCTGTCAGACTTGTGCACAGGCCAGATGGGACTGTTGAAGGGTGAGTGGGTTTTGCTGACCACCCCTTGGCTCTCCAGTTCACGGATCATTTTGTGGATGGGGATCACGGCATCTCGATTTGTTCGGTACTGCCGGCGGTGCACTGTCGAGGTGGCAATTGGCACTCATTGCTCTGCCACCTTCAGGAGTCCTACTGCAGATGGGTTTTCTGATAGTCCAGGCAAGGTGTTCAACTGCTTAATGTCCTCAGCCTCTAGAGCCACTATCCCAAACGCCCACCTGAGTCCCTTTGGGTCTTTGTAATAGCCATTCCAGAGGAACTCTTAATTTCTTATCATGCCATGATATAGCCTGAGCCTTGATAATAAGACTGTCTCATTTTCAGCTAGTCCCATACCTGGGTTTGTCTTCGAGGCCATCATCTCTGCTTTCTCAAAGTATTTGGCTACAGTCTTTTGTGAGAGGCTAAGACAAGTCATAGGTGAAAGAAAAGAGTGAGCTGGCTGATTAGGAAAGTTCATCTTTCTGATAGATAGATAGATAGATGATAGGTAGGTAGGCATTTTCTTCTCCATTTTGTCTGCCTAGGATTAATTTCATTCCTTTGTTCTTTGCATAGCGGTAGAGTTCATGGGCAAGTGTCTTTGTTTCCTTTCTTGTGGCAGCAAATCTAGGAGGAACTGTGTGCCATACAGTGTCTATGCTTTGGCACATGATGTGAATTTGCTTTCTGTGAAGGTGCAAACGTGGCTCAGAAGTTCATAATGATTCTGATCCCACTAGAGGAGGAGAGGGTACCCCCTTTGGAGGAAGGAAAAAGGGCTTCTGCAAAGTCTACTCTCATACCATAGGCACTGGCCTTCCTTGGGAAGAACAGGGGAGATTAAAAACAGAGCAGGGAAAGGAAAGAGTCAGTCTTCCAATGTGGAGGACAGAGCCATTGCTGTCAACCTGAATTGTTTTGGAGCAATCTTAAAGGCAGTTTTTTGTCTTTCCAAGCAGTGTTATAGAAGGAAAAAGTCACAGCAGAAGGATAAGTAATACTTGCTTGAGTGCTCACGTGTATGGTGTAATGAGGAATTTGGTTTTCCCTGCTGAGCATCTGGTTCCCCCTGCTTGCTTGAACAGCATCCAGTGGGACGTAGCAGCCTATAAAGCCCTGGCCACGTATGTGCTGATTCCTCTGGGTATGTGCACAATGAGATTTACTTCTCTTCAGGGAAAAATGACCAGCTGTCTCAATCAATGTATGGTACTAAATTAGTTTGTATATAATGAAGAGAAACAGCTAGCAACTATATTCAGGGTACAGACCCTTTCAGTCAGTGAAATAAAATGGATGTTATTCTTAGGAGAATAATTGCAGCTGCTGTGGGCAAGCTCTAGTTTTTGTGCAGTCCAGACAGATGTAGCAGAAGAATGGGGATATATTGATATGTCAGAAAATCTGGGGAAAGTATTAGTTAGGATGTGATGAACTGCTCCTACAGATAGCTGTTTGATTGTCCCTTTGTTCTCATTCTGATGCTCCTGTTCCTGATAGCAGCTGAAGCAACAACTGCTTCAACTGCCCTGCAGCATCAGCTGGCAGAAGAGTGGTGGGAAACCCAGCAACATATGAATGGTTTGGTTGGTTGAAACAGCCAGCTGGTTTGGCTGTCTGAATGGTGTTTTATAGGACCAGAAGATTTCTCAATTCATGGCAATAAAAATAGAGCTTGTTGCGATAATTAAAGATGCCAGCAGCATCTTCAGGTGTCTGTGAACTGATAGTTTCTGCTGGAGTGATTTTATGTAAAAACCTCAAAACCATACTGAGATTCTGCCTCTGTCCTTGTATTGCTGACATTTAAGAAACCACTTTATTAATCATTCTTATAAAAAATTGTGACGTGTCATCCAATGCCCTGATTTTTCTTCATGTCTCTTAACTGGGGCTACTGTCTGGCAGCACTCAGCAAATAAGAGTTGACTCTGTTTAGAGTTCTTATGTATGCAAGAGCTGGGCAGGATGATGAGGTTTTAAAGTACACTTCCTATAGGTGTAAGTCTTTAAGAGTTGACAAAGGGAAATGCAGTCACTGAGCAACCCATGAGTCAGTGAGAAGCCCTATTGGTGAGCTGAGGTTATACAGACATTGAGAAAGTGTATTTCCAGTTCTGACGCTTGAAAAATTTTGAGTTGGGCAGCACATGTATTAAAGCAATCCTTGATGTATAGCAACAGTGAAGAAATGCTGCTCTGCAAATGATAGCTTGAAAAAGAGCAAATTGCTCTTCTTCAAAAAGAAGAAAAGCCACCTCTCTGATCACTCAGAGGTAGGTGCGTAATTTTGGGTTCTCATTCATATTCCTTCGAGAACTTTGTAGATTGAAATGTGCAGAAAGTGTGATGCTCCTGTGCCTTAAAGTACATCTCTTGATAGTGTTGTCCCAGATCAGATTAATTTTTGAGGTTGGAAGTTTTCCAAGGCGAGACTTTGTATTTTACTTCTAATTCAGGTGACTAGTCCTTGCAGCTGCCAGAAATTTCATTTTTATTATGAGTTAAACACAACTTTTCTCTCCTTGTATTTAATGTCCAAGTCCTTTCCTCAAGAGCACTTTCAGGTTTAGATAAAGAAATTGGATTTTTACCACATCAGCTGAGCAGAAATTTTCTATTTTTATATTTTTTTAACTAGCTCTGTCGTCATATAGAAATTTTCTCTGGGCTGCATTATCGAAGAAAAAAAACAGAGTTTATTTGGAAAACCCTCACTTAGGTTTAAAGAGTGGTTTTACTTCCCATTAAAAAGATATGCTGCTGTGAAAATACCATTGTTTTAAGTCCCATGGATCATTGCACAAAGATGAAAAGGAATTTACGTGCTTGGCTGAAAAATTGCATTCTTGATATGGTGATACTCAGATGTGTAGCCCAGACAGGCTTATGAGACAATCACATGGAATGAAAATCTTGTCATCCCATTTCTTTCTTGATTAGGTAGAATCAAACTTTGTGGTAAAGAGTTTCAAAAGAGAACAAAAAGTGGTTATTTACATTAGTGCATTTAATGCATTCTAGCCCTGAATGTCCCTAATTGAGAAGAAGTTAGGGCCAGCAATGCCCTGTAGGTCTTGTCCTGCTAAAGTCTGCCCATGGTATCTGTAAATAATAATCTGTTGGTTTTCCTCAAGAAAACTTTGGAAACAAGTATGTTTTTTCTTCATTTTTTCTTCTTTTTTTTCTTTAGTCCTAGTTGTACGTGTCTAGCTTAAAGATGTCTCTTGTTAAATATAGTTCTGTTCAAAGCTCTTTTTTTATGAATTGTTTTCAAAACTTTCTGAAATACGCCCATTGAGGGAACTATAAAATCACAAGGAAGTTATTGATTGATTTGATTTTATACTGTGGATTTATTCCCTAAAAGCCCAGTGAAGTCCATATACTGAAGACTTTTGGTGGATTTTTTGCCTTGATGTAGACTCTAGCAGACATTTACACCAAAGGTTCCCCAAGTAGCACTTGTGATTGGTTTTTTTTTGCAGGGACTGGACAAAAGCTTTTTTTTTTGAAGGTCCGCTTCTGTTTGTTGTTAAAAGCAAGATTACAAGTGTAGGGCTTTGTTTATATATTTTTATCTTCTAAGAGAGTATAGCTTCTTGTGACTTCAGAATTGGAGCAAGAATCTTGTTAGAAGACATAAAGCTGTAAAAGCCATGGTCCTTGCAGTTGTGATCATGAGAATGATCACAGTAACCTTATTGTTTGCAGGCAGTCTCATTACACTGGGCCACATTCAAACTGTAAACTGTTTAAATTTGCTGATTTTTATCTAGAAGGAAATACATATTCATCTGAATTGAGGGTTCAGCCCATCATGCTTTTTGCATACAATCTGAGCGTGGGCTTCTAGACTGTTGTTCTTGAATTAGAAATTCAAATATGGGTAATTTTAAATTGTTCTAACTTGTGCTTAGTTTTAAAGAAATTAAAGTGCTTTTTGCTTAAGCACTGTATTGTGGTGTGGAGATTGGGAGTGTAATGACAAGATAATAATTTTTTAGGTGACAGTAATGTAAAGGAGAATACTTGCTGTTAAAGGACTTTTTACTTGTCTTTCAGTGTGTTCAGAAAGGGATCAGAAATGGCAGCTTAATTTCTTTATGAAAAATAAGAATTTTTAGTACAGGATTTATTTGTTTTATATCAGTACCCTGTGTGTGGTATGTTCTGTTGTGTGGATACAAAAGTAAATTCTGACTGCACTTTTGTTGCTGTATAAAAATTTTATTTTTAATACAGGAACTGTTTCTGTTTAAGCAGTGTGTATATTTATACATATTGAATATGGAGAACAGCATGAATTGCCTTTTGCCCATTTGCATTCTTTGAATTTTTTCTTAGGAAGCAAAACGTAAATACATAATAGCTTGGTATGCAAAGGGAAGTATACTAGCATAGTGGAAGGAAAGACATTCAGAAACATGCCTTCCTTTTGGAGAAAGCCATTCTTCCCAGTATTGTGCTAGTTAGCCTTCCTTTGAACAAAGCCACTTCCACAGTATCTGTAATTCCTGCATGCAAATTTAAAGAATCTTCTCAGAAGATTCTTTAAAAGGCGTTTTAAACATTATCTATTATATCATGACACGTAATGTCCTCTGTGGTAATGTGGGGAGGTGTGATAGAGTGAGGGATGTGGGAACCAGACCACTTGATTCTTATTCTTCCTTCTGTCCCCTATTGCATTGAAATGTCGTCCTTTATTTTGCCTGCACACCATTCCCAATTATGAACATCATCATCTCAGCAGGTTCCAACTGTGTTATTACAATTAAATATATTTAGTAGCAACTCTTTAATATCAGTAAAATGAGGTACTTAAAGGGTACTGCCTGAAGTGTTTGGATCTGAAAATTTTTCCCATAATCTCTTGTTACATGCCAGATCAACTTCAGTTCCTGAGCATGCAGCATTTCCACATCCTCCTGCAGCTCTCCAGCCAAAGTCTGTGTTTTGCTAAAGTATTGCTTCATGTGTCATCCAGAAATTACATAATCCCTCAGCTCCTGCTTTCCTGTTCTAGTCTAGCCTGTATGCAGTGATACTCTGGGATGTAGCACGTGTACATTCCTGTTCTTCTTTCCTCCTAATGGATCCCAATGTCTGCAAGTCCATGGCATGTCATTCAAATGAAAGGCCTGTGTGGCCATCTACATGAATGAAGATACACTGCACATGAGGTATAGTTTGCTGTGGATTCTGCAAGTGTTAAAAACCTTTCTTTTCCTTCATATTTAGTCAGTTAAATTTGTGTTAATTGAATTCCTGCCTTGCTTTAGTCCTTGCATCAGCTGGGTCAAGAATTTTGCTTTCTCTGTGATAGAGTTAGCTTATAATGAATTTGAGAAGTAAGTTCTAAATGGTCCTCATAATGGATTGCTAAGACTGAGGAGAAGCTGTCAAACTCTTGATTAGCTGTTCTGTCAGAGAAGAATAGCAACGAGTCAAAACTATGGACGCCTTCCCAGGCAAGAATTTTGTGTTATTCCAAAGAGCTCTTTCTAAAGTCGTTTACCCTTGTAGTAATACCTAAAGCAGCTTTTAAGCAGACAGAATACCCCTCTTAAAATGAAATATGATGCTCCAGGGTGCTTGTAAAAGAAAATGCTGTTTCTGGTTCAAGTCACATGTAATAGATCATGGCGGTTAAAGCTCTTTGTTGGTAGAATGAATCAGTATTGACTGCCTGGTTACTCTTGTGGGTCATTACCTTGTCAGTTAATTGGAAAGCTTGTGAGGGGCTTCTCTGTGACAGTGTTTTGTGGTGGAAGAAAACAACCTGGGAATAAATGTAGTTAAAAGCAGTTTGTAGTTGGTAACGATGGCTGGTTCCTACATGGTTTTGATTGCTGTGTGTGCATTGTATGATGCTAATCTCTGCAAGGGGTAAGGGATTCCTCTGGTATCACTCTGAAGGCTAACAAGAATTTGAAACAGAATATTACTGTGGAATTCATGCCATAAATAAAACAAATGCACTTGTAAGAGTCTGTGTGAATGCTGTATCTGTAACAGAAAGATGTTTAGATTTGAGTTTCTGGTTAATCCAGCTATCGCTAGCTTGGGTCAAATGAATTACTTACTAATGATATCCTTTATTGATATAGGTCAGATTAATATAAAATTCCATTAAAACGGTAGTTCCACAAAATTATCTTAAAGCCATAGTTTTGTTGTCATTGTAGTGGCAGCATTTGATTCCTTATTTATTTTTTAGTGACTTGTTAGAGACTCATGAAAAAGAAATCTGGGTATAGGGAGAATGTTTTTCCCCACTCAGCACCTGGTCCTGAAAGTCTGCATGGCTTTGTGCATCCTTGTTAGCAATGCAGATTTGACAACTCGGTCCTAGTTTGCCATGCTGTTTTGAATGCATTGCTTCAAAAGAGGTTAAAAATTGATCTCTCTTCCTGTTAGCTGTGTGAATTATGCAGAGCAGTGAAATGTATGAACCTGAGGGGGGCTTTCTGTGAGGAAAGGAAACAGATGAGAGGAAGAGCACATGGAAGATATTTGTTAGAGTTGCCATCTATATACTGTTGTTCTTCTGGCTAAAAGTGCACTTTATATTTTATTATGGCCTGGGTCTTTAGAGTTTAATTTTATGAGGCATTTTCAGTACAATTGGGTCAGTCACCCAGTATTCATTCAATTACACACTGCAGCCTTGCTGCTGCCCCTTGACATCTGTACACAAAGCCCATCTTTTTTTTTACATAACCTGACCAGCTCAGATGCCAATTGTGGGAGATGCTGAAAGTCACTGGGAGCTCCAAAGCATAAGAAAAGAAGTGGCTAAATAGTTCATTCTGTCTGCCATGCCCAGAGGCAAGCAGGGAGCTGATAATGGCATCATCACACCAGCAATACTTTGTTTTGCACATATATTGCTGTAGAAAAGGGAGACATTTGAGACTCTCTGAGAAATGTCATTAAACACTTTTACATAGGTAGGCAGCTGCATTTCTGATTGTTTCATTGCACAGGTGCTGGGGTGGTAATGAGGTGACAGGCCTGACTGGGCTGTAAATAGGAAAGATGTGTGCTCCTTGAAGCAGGGTATTAGGGACAGCAATGCAAATAGGTGTCTCATTAGTGTGATTAAATGATACTCTGAATTCTGCCTCTGAGGAGGCTATTTCACTCCTGTGTGCATTTTGCCAGGATGGTCCAACCAGCCTTTCTGTAGGTGATCAATAGCTGTTTGCAACTTCAACTTCACCTGCTTTGGGATTCATGCTCGTGAAAATGCTGACTCTTGAACTAGGGCTCAGGAAGTGCTGTGCTTGGAAAATCAGGGCAGGTTCTCAAAAGAAAACTGAAATGCATACAGAGGAGGAATGCATAGGCAGCAGGAGCTGTGTGCATGTCAAAACAGGCGCTCAGTCATAGTGTGCTTTCTGAATAACCGTGGCTTTTGTTTCTTCCACCTGTAAAATTAATACAGCACTGCCTTGTCATGCGGGAGCATCACTGAAATAAATCCAGTGATGTGTCTGATATGTCTGGATATTTCAATGCCTAACACTAGAGAAAAGCTCAGAATATATCATTATAGTTCTTGTTTGGGAAAAAATAGTAATGGTAAGTCATGAAATAAATAGTTTTTATAACACATAAGGCATGAGGAAAAATTGAGTGGCTGCTAATGGAGTGTGCTGACTGTCACATACACAGAACTGAGGTGTTTGATAGAAAAGAAAATAGTGTGTGATAAAGTAATTGAACAATGTAGAAAAAGTGTACACCTCCTAAGTCAGAGAGAGGGGAGTATTAAAGCAAAAATTGCAAAAAAAAACCTCTCTCCTAACTCCTGGTGTTTGATTTACTTGGATTTTTGAACTTCATGTTAAAAATGTAAATGGTGGATTTATTTACAAGAGCCAAAAGAACAGGTTTATTTTAGATCTGATAATAGAAAAGTAGGAAACCTCCATGCTTCTAATGTATGGGAAAAACCTTTTCATTTTGTTCATATAAGCATGGGTAGTGCCTCAATTTCAGCCCACTGTTGCATCAATTTGGTGAAAATATTTGGTAGGTTTTTATGGATCTAAAGAAACTGAGTACTGGGATTTCATGTAAAATTACTGTGAGAATAAGTGAATGTAGTTGAACTTTTTCTGGTAGAGCTGAAAACTGGGTTGTAAATTGCCAGTTCTTTGTGTCAGAAATGCCTTTGTGTTAGGTTTTTGGATGATAGTCTAGTAAAACACCAGTCCTGGACATTTCTGGGAACTTCTCAGTTTGCATTAGGTATTATGAATACACAAATAATCATAATTGTGCTTCAAAGGGTAAGTAAAATCTGTATACTTGTTAATAAAGAACTGTCAAGGTGATGTTGGTTAGTCATTAGGAACCCTGAAATGAAGCATAGTTTTTGTATTGATATTGACTCTGTTGTCTTGGTATGAGTCAGCTTAACACTTTATTTCCATATGAAAAAAAATGTGTCTTGTGTAGCAGGCCATGTTGAGAAGAAGTTAACTTTTTAATTTTATTTATTTATTCTATTTTATTTTAATTCCTTCTAGCCTTCAAGAGAAAGAACAAATGTATAGCATGTCCATTAAAGAAACTACTGCCAAAGTAAGTACATGTTTTCAGTTCTTCAGAATATTTACAGAAGCAGATCACAGCATGCATATTGCCTTTGTTTTAGGAAGTTGGTTTTGTGGTGCTCCTTCTAAGAAGATTTTGCACATAAATATTTTTAAACATACACTGAAAAGCCCTCCCCAACTTTTTGTTTGAACAGGCCACAGGGATTATAATACTTCAGGAAGCAGATAGAGCAGATACATCTCTCTATTCAGAAACACACTCCTCAGCTTCATGAAACCATGGTCACAGCTGAATGCTTTGGCTGTTAATACAGAATCTCTTACTTTCTTGTCTAACTGGTTTTGTTGGTGTGAAGGGAAGAACATAAATGAAGTACCTCTTTTCCCCACCATTTCACTAATAATCTAGCTAGCAATCTCATTTTCATACCCTTTAAAAATACAAAGAAAAGTGATATAGCTTATTTAGCACAATTTTTGTTTCTAACTAGAAATGTTAATTCTTTTCCTTTATCTTTCTTATTTCATGGGCTCCTTTCAAGAAATAGAACACTAAAGTTTAATTTCAGAATGGCCCAGTTGCTCCATGAATGCTCTAGGAAAAAAAAGAACCATTTACTGTAGACAATTCACATAGATCTATATAAAACAGGAAGTGAAAAATATTTCTGGGTTTTGATTAATAATGAATTTATACTCTGAAATAGACTTGTTTTTCATGTTTTCTCTAATAGCAGTTACCAAAATCAGTAAAAATTTCATCATCTGTACTTCCTAATTGTCTTGGCCAACACTTTGACTGTGCACTGTTGAAAAGATAATTTGAAGACTGCATCTCATAACCATTCGTTCCTTCTCTTCCACTTTATTTTGAGCTCATTTTCTCTATTCCTTGCTTATACCCACATCTTGGGAAAATTAATATAGAATATAACAGTGATTACCTCTGTATTTTTTAAATGACTATGAATAAAGGGTCAAGAAAATTATTGTAACTGACCTACAGCTCATCTACTAAAATGAATGAGACCTTAAGTAGCTCAAAGTGATGTTTCAAGTGTTGTTTCAAGCCATTTGCAAGCTAAAGCATAAGGTATGGAATTTACCATTTTCCCAGAAAAAGTCTCATGAGATTTTATTTTATCACCATAGTAGCTAGACACTTTTTCAATAACAGCTGAAGCCATTGGGTTACAGTAGAGAAGTCTGTGAGGTAGTTGTTCACAGCTTGGATTTTTTTTTCTTTAAATTTTCAATAGATAAAATACTATTTTAATTTTATTCCAGTCCTATGTGATTACTTTTATTTGTTATAGAAGATAAATAGGAAGCATGTAGTGAGACTCCTCCAAATAATTTCCTATTTAGTTTATTCATATCATCTCATCCTATTATTTTCATCTCAAAATAAATAGAGCTGGTCTTTTAAACCTTTTTATTGTATGGGGAAAACATTCCTTTGTCAAAGGTCTATCCTTTTCTCCTGTGCCACTGGCATTTCTATGGCCTTTTCTGCCTCGTCTCTCCTGTTTTCAGCTGTGGCTGCAAAAGCTAATTTTTGCCTGCTAATGAAGGGAGTGCTGCCCCTTATTCACCACCTTCCTGCAGAAATTAATATCTGCTTTCACTAATGGCAAGATTGTGATGTGTGGGAGACCAGGTAGACTGTTCCTTCCTTTAGGCAGTGTTAGCAGAATTTGTTTATCTTTTCCAAGGTGCTGTTCTAAAGAAATGTGAAGGTTACTCAAAACTTCTTTTCTCTTGATATGATTGGAGAGTCAATTCCAGTGCTTTACTTGCTGTCCTTGTCCCTGTTTTTGCTGCTTAGATTAAGATCATAAGCTGGAAAGATGGAAGAGGATGACAATGGGCAAACTTGCCTTTGATATTTTGCTGTTTTTCATCTTGATTCCTCATATCTTTGCTAACCAGCTTCCTACTGGTTTCAGATAGACTGCTTTTTTGAGTAATATTTCACTCTGAATGCAGATTTGTGAGGTATATTCCTAAACAAGAGCCCTTTTTAAATAAAACCAAAAAGCCTGCTTTAAAAAATCTCAGAAACCACTGAAGAGGATTTTAAAATAAATACAGTTATACTTGTCTGCAAAAACACTTTGCTGAAACTGAATGAGATTTTTTAGACTTTTAGACATTTAGACTTCGAGCTTGTTGGTCTGTGAGTCACAGCAGAGCTGGTCACTGGGAGCAGTCAGGCTGGTTAGAGAAGGATGGTGTTCACTGGGAGCCCAGGACACTGGCTCTGTGAATGTTCACCATCTTTGTTAGCTAAGAAATAACCTTTCCTTAGTGGCTGAATAAGCTACTGTAATGAATAATGGGATCTGTTATGAAGATACAATAATTATAAAAAATGAAAAGGATTGGAGCTTAGAGAGTAGCCCTGATGTAACTCAGAAGCAGTGCCATTAGTTTAGGGGATATTACTTTGTCTTTCCCACTTGCTCATTTAGTTTTGTTGAACTATGCCATATGATAGGTCTGAAGATTAATGTTGTTCATTTATCTACAGAATACATGTGACATTGATACAAGCAGGGGCCCAGCAACCTCCTTATCTCATGTTCCAGAAGAATCATCTCTGAGTTGGAGGGGCTGCCTTTCTGCCTCTGGTCCCTGCATTTTGGTCCATTAGTAAAGAGTGCCAGCAAGCTTTGTTCTGACAGTGGGACTTAAAAAGTGGACAGTGCTCACTAGAAACTGATTAAACATCCCACCTTATTTTGCATAATTGCCAAACAGCTGTCTAGTGATAATGACTTTAACTTATTACCAGCATGGGATATATTCATGCAGTTTTCCTGGAGCTGAAAGATTCCCCATCTAATTGCAATTCACTGAGCCATTCAATGCCCCTAAAGAGAGAGTACTGCTTGGAAAGAAGTCATTAAAAACTTTCAGATTTATTTTGGAGATGGGAGACAGAAATGGCCTTTGGGTTTTTTAGGCACGTTTATTCACCTCTGACAGGTTTGGGGTTTTAAAAACATTTTAACTGAATTAGCTGGTAAGTCACTTAGAAGGGGGTGCTGAAACAAACTGAAATATCTGGGAATTAAAAAATTATAGTAGGTGCAGAAGCCATATGTGTTTTTAAATTAATAGGATGACTCTGAAGTCTTTACAAATAACAGTTACTGCCTGGAGGATAGTTCTGTTGACTCAAAAAAAATTAACCCATTTATAGTTAACAAATAATCTCAGCAAAGCAAGAGGGTGTTATTAATTTAAAAGGATTTAAAGCTAGTGTTATGTACAAATTATTATATTATTGTATATTGTTATAATTTAATTGGACAAACAGGTAAACCATTAGAACTATAAAGTTTTGCTCTTTAAAAAGTGAAGTGATAACTGTGCCTCTGTTAATAAGCATGCCACTTGTTTTTGAGGAAGGAAAAATAAAAGTGAAGGAAGGCAGGGAAACTTCTCTCTGGAGATTGCCTTTCATGTGACATCATTTCAGAACTGGCCTGTGCCTGTCTTGACTATTGCTTTAGTTGTGGTTCCAATGCATGCAATGTTTTCTTAAGTGTCAGCTACTATTTTAAGAAAGTGTTCGGCGTCTGCCTCCAAAACAAAGGATTTGCCTTGGTTCAGTGAAAGGTTTTTGTTTGTTCATTTTCCTTTCCTTCCACAATGATGCAATATGGAGTAAACCCCAATATTTTGAATATGTGGGACTTGTATAAATTTTGCATGGTGCATAAGCTCCTTCTGAGGTGCCAATGTACACTGAAATGTAATTTCAGTGAAATTAGAATTCAGTAAAAGCTGAATTTCCTTTTTATTTTTTTCTCTATTTTTTCCTCTCTCCATGTTTTCAATACCAAACCATATTGATTGTTGAAGGACCTCCACTTAAAAAGATAAAAAAGAGAGCAAGGAAAGTCAGAAACCTGAACCCTAGTCATTTCTGTCCTGATGTTAAACAAAGTACAGAATCAAGCTGATACAGCCTAATTTGTTGCCTTTTTTCAGTTAAAATGCAGAGCATAGTATATTTTGTATAAAAATCAGTGCACATTGTATGTTATGGAATTTTAATCTCCAAATACTGGTTTAGTTGTGCTCCACTTCAAGCATGATTATTAATACTGAAATTGTGCAGAATTTGTACAATGGCCATTCTTCTGTCTGCAGCCTCATGTATGTAGTAGTGGAACATGTCCTCCCTCATGCAGGTAGCTAATGTTAATGCCATTCCCTGTTTTAATAATAGAATGTGCAGCACAGCCTGGACATTTTGATTCAATGTTGGGTGTTTCTGTAAAGACATCACTTTTTATTAAGCTTTTTTACCTTGCTGCAGGATGTTATGTCATGTCTGTTAACCGAGAACATTTGAAGCCCCATTTCAACTGCCTTATACTTTTACATGAATGAATTCTGTATCATGGCCATCTGCTTCAATTTAGGTTTGCACAAGTCAGAAACTCTGCAGTACTTTGAGGAGGAAAGTGAGTGATATTGAGACTCAACTACCAGCTCTACTTGAAGCCAAAATGCTGGCTGTTTCAGGTAAGTTTTAAGTGATGAGAAGGATTAACAGTGTTAAGGAATGTGTTAGAGTAGTTATTGACCTCTTCATAACAGACTTGTTAGACAAAGTTGTTCATGTGCTTGAGTAGAGCCCTTGAAGTCGTGACCAGCCTGGCAGAACTAAACTATGGCTATGCCATGCCTTGTGTAAGGTACTTCAGGTCCCTCTCCACAGTTTGGAACTACTGGCAAAGCTGATGCTGTGAGGTAGACCATTAACATCCAAAACACATGGTATTTTTCCATAGGTGAAATTGATGTATAATCATCAGTAGTTGTTCCCCGACTCCTCAAGTTAAATTCTTGGAGCTCTCTAGCTAAATTGTAAATGTATACCTAAGGTATCATAATTACAAGTCTGGCTTTAAATGACACTTCAAAACGGAATACAATAATTGGCAGCTTCTGCTGTTCAGATCATTAAACAACTAATGTTGGCAGCAAAAGAGCATTTTCATCCTTGGAGCACTCATGCATATTATTTACAACCAGTAAACTACTGAAATGTGATTACAGAGTGTGATACATAACAGCCTTACATGCTACTTGCTTGGGATGACTGCACTGTTCACCAAGGAAAAAAGGCAAATCAGCCCTTTCTTTTAAGTTGGAAGAGGTGGGGTTTCTTTTTCAGCAAATGTTTCAGTAGGTGTCTCTCTGCTAAACACCTGCCTCAGAGAAGAAGCTGAGTAGAAGGAAATGTGGACTTGAGTGCAAGGAGTTTTCCAGTGTTACACCAAGTAAAGAAAGGCTAAAAGATTTTTGATACATGTCAAGATGAGATTTAGCTCTCCGTATGTGATTTACCTTTTCAATTATATATAAGAATCTATATTGCACACATAAATGATTTTAAAATGAAACCTTGGGCAGTCACATGTTTTGCTTGCCAGAAGTGGATAATGTGAGGCTTGAGCAAAGTCTTAAAGGAAATTAAAGCCCAGATCCTGTGTTGGTGCTGAGCATGCTCAATTTCCTTTCTTCTCATAATACCTTTTTAAAATGGAAATCCTCTTTATTTTTCTCTCAGCCTGTAAGAGGTAAATCAGGCAATTGTCCTTCTCTACCCTTAGACTGTTTAAATGTAGGTGACTTTCTTACTTTCAGAAAAGGAGTTTTATGGCTTGGGAACAAAACAGCCCATTAACTGGACATGCAGTGGGAACTACAGACTACATGTAGGCAGCAGTTGGCCAGAAAAGCTGTATCTCAGTCTGACACTTGGAGAGAGTGAATGACAGCTTGAGGATCATTTCCAAAACATTCATAACAGCATTTTATACTTGTTAGCTCTTAAAAGAGGTTGGTTGTTTCAGGAATGAATTCCAAAGTCAATTTAATGCTGCTCTTTCTATAAACTGTTTTTTACAATTCCTTGACTGCCTTTCTATGCTTTTTAAGAAGTATCAGTGCAATTTGTTTGTGCTGATAAAAGCACTGTTTCTTCATTTACTCTTGCTTCAGGGAATTTTAATGACTGTGAATGGTACAATTGTAATTTGTTACTAAGGCAAAATTCTGCATGGCATGGTTAAAAATCAAGGATGAAGGGTAATTTGGTGACAGTGGACACTGTAATTTCTTTACCTCATTGTAAGATACAGATACATTTAGTCAACATGGTGGTACTTGTTTATGTAAAATGTAGAGTTGTATACAGAGGATACAGGGGAGATACAAGAATAAAAAAAAATTTTTTTTCTCTGAAGACCTGAAAGTAAAAAAAAAAATAAAATCTGAAAACACCAGAAATAGTCTTAGAGCATGAGGTGAATAAAATCAGAAAAGCCACAATGCAGATTGAGTTGGAGCTAGCTTGCTAGTTGAGAAGCAAATCAGGAAGAAAAGATTTGTTAAATGCAGAAGAAGAAAGAGGAAATAAGAGATGAAAATAGTGGGGCTTATGTTGTTGTCTTTTGTTGTTTGGTTTTTTTTTAACTTTATAAGGCAAAACCAGTGGATAATGTCCACTGAAGGATAAATTGCTTTAGTTTCTTTGTATTCATGTGTTAGGAGTAAATGAATGACACCTCTTAAGGAAAGCATAGTTAAGAAGCAGGTCTTAACCTTCTAAATACTGGCTAAGATTTAAGCAAGATACTTTATGTTTGTATTCCCTGGTCTCTCAGCCAGCAGTGTTAATGAACAGCCTGGGTATACTCAATTGTTAGGAGTTGGAAGAATGTTCAGTTGGGTAATATGCAATTACTTAAGGACAGTCTTGGACCAGCATGAAGTTCAGAAAGAATTATAGTGTGTGCATATGTAAATATGCAGTAATAATATAGTTTAGTGGTCATATTTATGTGTTTTCTTTTAGTTTGGGAATATCAGGCAGGGTTAAATGTCTGTTACTTCTTATGTAGCAGTTAGATAATTCATTCAGACAGTTTCTTCAATGGAATTCTAATGGATACTGAGAACAACTGTTTTTCTCTATACAGTTTTCACATAATTTTTGATTAAAGTAGCATTTTTCTTGAGGAAGCTGTAAGAGTTAAGTGACTTGGAACAGTGCCAAAGCAAAAAGGGACTTTTTGGGACTTTTTGGGACTTTTTCCCAAAAGTTTGATTAGATGAACTAAAGAATAGAGTTATTAAGTTAAAATTAGCTTCCAGAGCTTATATGTGGTGGCTTAATGATGTGATGACTTGGAAAGCATGAGATATACCTCAGCCTTTAATGGCTATTTTGACAGCTTCAGACAACATTCATTTGCTACATGGACTGTACTTTCTAATACAAATATATTGATTTAAAATATTGACGTATTTGCACCAAAAATATAGAATATAGCTGTTATTATTTTTAGAGGAAAATACCATGATAAATGCAATGCAAGCAGAAGTTCTATTAGTCTTATCAATGTAACACCATGGAATTTAAGGCTATATAATAAATGATACTGTAAAGACATAAGAGACAATACTATGCATATAAATGCCTCTCCCTCCTATTATTTCATTCTGGGAAAAAGTATAAAATTAAATTTGCAAGAGAAAAAAGAAAGTTTGTGAATATTTGGATTATTGAAGGCCATAAAATAAATTAAATTAAAATCCAGTGAGCTTTCTTATGGGAAAAAGAAAAGAAGCCCATTCTTACATGTTCTATTTCTTTAGCTTTTTCCCTTTCCTTTGTGTGTTGGTGAATGATATTTATTTCAAGAAGTATTTCTATCAACGGTTACAGTTCAGAACCTTTGTATCAACACCTCACTTACATCTGATTGGCCGGTTGGGACAAATAACTAATGGTTAATGCTCTGGAGATGCTAGTCCAGAATTTTCCTCCAGAGATAATTAGAAGGATCCTATATTGTTCCAGTTATTAAGTCAATAGCTTTAGGTAATTATAGCTAAAAAGTACTCCTGATGTCATGAAATGTTACTGTTGACATGCACATTTGTAAATTCTCATTGATGAACTATTATAGTTTAGCATCTAGTAGATTTTTCTTTAATTATTAAAAAGACACTTTAATGTCAGTGCCTAGAAACCTGCATGTGATTTTTTCCAACAGCTGCTTTTTACAGTGGCTCTTAACGTGCTCATAAAATTTTGTAGTCAGTTATAGGAAGAACGTGTCAGTAACTGATACTCTGTTCTTTCTTTCAGTATTGTGTTACTATTTAGCATGAAACTTTTCTAGGGAATAAATTTCAAATTAAATAATTTGAAGCTGGTAAAAAGATTCAAATAAGATGATGTTTAAGCAAGTGTGAACATAACTGTAGAAATACTGTTGAAATTATTTTCATACTTTGATCTGTTTTATACAAGCGGAAATAGTAAGAAATGGTGTGTTTCTGTTGTTTCCTTAGTGAGAAAATAATTTGGGAATAGGAAGGAAGATGCAGACTAAAATGAATTTTTAGTCCTGTTTCATCTCTTTCCTATATTTGAATAAAAAAGGTTTATGGAGGTCCATTTTACAATGTTTTCATAGACTCTTTGAGAACTTTTTTTCCTCTTGAGAATGCATATTAGCATGGAACTAGATAGCCAGAAAGTGAATTAATGGGAAGCTAAGGAGGCATGAATGAAATACTGTGTTTTTTATCCCTGAGATGCATGTTGTTAACTTTCTGGTTTTGAAAACACAGATTAGATCCAAACGCAGAAGTTAGAGTGAGGTGACTTGAAGTTTGAAAAATCTTTAAATTGTTTTATACCAGTGAGAGACCATGTATCATGGTCCTATAAATATCATTACCTCTATTTCATTAAGTACTGGCAAGTGGGAGCTGCTTGGAAATTATGTTGTGGGATGATTTCCAGCAGTACAATAATTATATATAATAATATAATTCCTTATGTCAATGTAAAAACATAGTTTTATAAATAACATGACATAAATACAAGATAGCATATTTCACAAAGCTTAATATTGGGGCTGCTGCCTCTTTGGCTGCTGTTTGGTGCTCATTTAGGGCAAATTCTGCATGGATCCAACTGTAACAAAAAGAGCCCCCAGCTTTCCAGATTTGGTGCTAAGTATTCCTGTTGGGAATAAGTATGTTAGAGAGGGGACAGAGCCATCAGGCTGGAAGATGCCAGTGCAGACAGAAGGACACTTTCAGCCATCCATCTGGTTTATGTTAATGTGGATGCCTCGTTTTCATGCTCCTACTGTAGTCTGTCATTTCATTCAGAAGTATGGATGGACACATAGCTCTTGGTATGATGTTGAGTTCTTCCCCAGATGTGCTGCGTACAGCTCTTAACTTGTTTTTCTCTGGAAGGTAGCGGTGTTCCTGGTCTCTTCAGCTTTTCTGTTTCTGAGAATTGAGGTAATGGTTGAGGTAGAGACAAAAATAGCAATGCTCCTTTGTGCCTTCTCATGAAGGCTCAGTTTTTTGATGAATTGGAGTCCGATAGAGGGCTGCATCTTGTCAGATGATGTAGCTGGTTCCACACTTTCCTATTCTTGATTCCAGTAGCAGCCTGGCTTGATGGAACAGAGGCATATTCAGATTAATTCTACTTCACGATTGCAGTGTCTGGTTCCAGCATTCAGTGCTGTGTATGATCATGTCTTCCCACAGCACTCACTTTATACTCCATGAAATAAAATTTGCCACCATGTATACCAATACCAAGCAGTGTACTTTTTGGCATGCCTGTTAACTTGTTTGAAAAATAATGCTAATGAGTCCCCCAAACCAACACTCACATGGTCCCTCAGACTTCAGACAGCTCTGCGTTGTGGTTTGTCCCCAACCAGAAGCAAATGTGGACATTCTCTCTGCTCACGGTAGGGGAGGAGAATTGGAAAAAAAAAAAAAAAAAGTAAAACTTGCAGGTTGAGATAAGAACAGTTTAATAACTTAAGCAAAATAAAATATAATAGTACTAATGATAAAAATAACAGCAATAATAATGGTAATGAAAAGGAGAGTGAGAGGCATAAATCCCAAGACAGGCAAGTGATTCACAATACCTATAAAGTGATGCTTGCCACCCATAGACCAGTGCCCAGCCCATTTCCAGGCAGCTGTTGGTCCCTCCCACCCACCTCCCCCCAGTTCATTTGCTGAGTATGATGTTCTGTGGTATGGAATATCCCTTTGTCCAGTTTGGATCAGCTGTCCTGGCCATGCTCCCTCCCAGCTCCTGGTGTGCTTGCTTGTGGAGCATGGGAAACTCAGATGTCCTTGATTTTAGGCTAGCAACCATTCAGCAACAACTAAAACCATCAATGTGTTATCAACATCATTCTCTGCCTAAATCCAAAACACAGCACTGTACCAGCTGCTAAGAAGAAAATTAACTGAAACCAGGACATTATGCTTTTTGTCTTTTTTATCTCATTTTCAAGTCAGACTGCTGGATGTTACTGGCTTTCAGTGAACTTCAAGGGTAATTCATTGTAGCTGAAGTTCCAGCATGATATGTGACCAGACAGCAGAAAATCTTTTCTTCTGTTGGAGAAGTCAGTCATGAAACAACTTACTCTCTTTCACTCCTCTTACCTAAGCAGCTATCCCTGGAGCAGGAGAGAAGCTCAAGTTATCTCTTTGGCTGCTTCTTTTCTGTAGTTTTGTGCTCAAAGGAGACATGTTGGATGGAGAGCTGTGAAGAGAAGGTGCTATCACCCTGCAGAAAGGTTGTGCTGTGGTCTGGGGTGCATGAGAGAAAACACTTGTGGAAGGGGACAGTGATATCTCTCTCCGTTGTTACTACTGACTTGAAATGTTATTACTTTGGGGTTTATTTATTTGGGCTCCCCACCACTCCCTTTTTTTTTTTTTTAATTATTCCTGAGTTGTTCCATGGTGACTGATTAAGTGCAGGTACAAGAGGCACTCTGTCACTGAGAATTGCTCCTCCAAATGTATGTCTGTGGGGTCTCTCACCTTCTTCTAGCTGACATTTACCTTTCAGAATTATATCAATCATGTAGTTGTGTTATGCTTCATAAAAGCATTGACATGTGTTATTGCTTAAAAACAATAATTGCAATTCAAATGTGCTGGATTTCTGTAAAATGTTTGAGGAGATGGTAGACTGTCCCTCATTTGCAGTTTATTTTTTCAGAGGTGCAAACATACTGGCAGTCCTTCCAGAATCTTACATTTCTGTCATGTCTTTAGCTTTTTCCCTTTCCTTTGTGTGTAGGTGAATGATATTTATTTTCTTCAATTTCTTTTGTGGTGTTGAAATCACTTTGTATCCTCATTAATCACAGGGAGGAAGATTTTCAGCCTTGAATTCCACTACCATTGATAAATAATATGGTGGCAAATGCCTTAAGCTAAAATGCAAATTTTCACTTATGAATTATTAAAGGTAGTGCTGTAAGTATATGAAGAATTAATTTATAGATAATGATAAATAATGATCAGTCTATTCCTTGTTACATTTAGGCTAGTGTCAAATAGATATGCTTTATTATTAATGAAAAAATTACTCCTTTATTTGTACTACAATGAATATATATTTTCAGTGGGACTTAGACTTCTCTCTCTGCTTCAAGTATAAATAATACGAGCTATGAATGTACATAACCTCTGCCATAAATTTGAGAAAAACTGTGAGTAAAAAATTTGTGGACCCTTAACTTTGTCATATATTTTGAAGGGGGAAATATATTTTAAAAAGTTTAATTAATAACATATTTCTTGTTTTTTGGTAAAACTGCATAGATTTCAAGCTGTATTTTTAATCAATTTGTTGCTGGCAAATGGTATCAAAATCATGATATTTTACTTCAAGACTACTAAATGGGCCACAATCTGCCCAATACAGTAAAATCTGACAATGAGGTGTTATAATGGGCATGAGTTTGTGGCTAAATCTCTTGAAAATATATTTGATGTGCAGAGTACTATTTAGCTGTAACCATACAAGCAAAATTTTAAGAATAGAGGAAATTAGGCAAATATACTAATGTTTACACTAAGTAAAACCGATTCTATAGCTACTTTCTGCCTGGAGATTTAAAAAAAATTTTACTAGTTTTCCTGTGTGGGTTGTTGTACTTGATTTGGCTGGTATTTTGGCATTCACATCAAGCTGCTGGAGCTTCCCTGATGTCACTTTCTGTAGAGGATGAAGGATGCATGGAAGGAGAGAGCCCCAGAGGGCAAGATTAAGAAGGAAGATTTAAATGTTTTTGTTGCTGTCTTTTGAGGTAATGGTACTGTTCAGTGCCTCAAAGTGAAGTGTACATACTCAGTTCCTCATGACAGTGCACTGCAAGCGCATGACCTGTTCAGAGCACTGGCTACTGCAAGTTTCCTGCCCCAGTTTTCCCCCAGTGTGTTTATATGGGTGTGGATGCAGTGGCTAAAATTGCACATCTGTAGCAAGCATCACTGTGAGACAGAAGGAAAGACGGGAAAAGGAGCATCTTGCTCTTCAGTCACCTTCACAGAATCTCTGTCCCATGTCCTGGTTTAGATCAGAATCTCAGCTTTGATCTTAGACTATTAATTCCTTAGCTTTGTTTTCTCTGTATGTATTTTTTGAGTGAGCAGTCCTATTGGCTGCATGATTTTTGAGTTTCCTGGGAAGAGTTAGACTGACTTAACTAATATCAGCCAATGAGAACCCTCTCACTGGTATGGCTGTGTAAAATATGGCTCCCAGTGGTTGACAAAGTAACAGCTACTGTGTTCATTTAGGCAAACCAATTATTAAATTATCAAAAAGAGGAGTTTTAACATTTTGAGAGCATTAGCAGAATAAAATATCTTGACATATGTCTTGAGAATGTTTGTATGGCATACAATGTGACATCTCAATAACAAAAAAACAAACCACAGCAAAACAACAACAATAAAAAAAAAACCAGCCCAGGAGGGCGTTTTTCAATGCTGGCAGCTATGGATTATATATTAATTTTTAAATCAACCTTCTTATGGCATGTAGAAAGCAGTTACTTTTGTTACTGGGACTGAGGTCAGAGCTCACTGATAATGGTACTTGTAATGCCTGTGTTTTTGTATGTTCTTCTAAATTTTCACTGCAGACTTACAGACATTTTTGCTGTCATGGGAAGCTGCAGCAGGTAGGGTGTCTTTGGCTTTTGGCTTTGTATCTGGTGCCATTTCCTTATAGCCTCAGTTTTGATATAAACTTCTCCTCTGGGAATTCAGATCCATTCAGTATGTATAAAACTTTCATATGCAATATCATACCTTTTTCCTTGCTGCCCTCTGAAATGTAACAGCAGGCTCCAGATTCTAATGAAGATTTTCTCACCTTCATGTTTTATTAAGGCTCCTGTGCTTTGATGCTTGGGATGAGTTCATGTGGATAAAGGTGGACTCAAGTCTTGATACCTTAGAATAATCTGAATATTTGCCAGTTTTCCAATTGATTTTGTCTTGCTTATTTTGCTGCTTTGTTTTGCCTGTTTGGAAACATGACAAATTAGGGTAATGAAATTTGTGCTGTTGTTTCCCAGTAAAGCTCTGGTAAGCCATATGATCCTACAAGTTGTAAAGCATGTTTATAGTTATTTAATTGTAAGACAGAAGTGGAAAATAGGGTTTTAGCTGGGACTTAGAAATGAAGGACTTTCAGTCTGTTAAAAGGAAACAAGAAAATGTCACCTTTAAATGAGGAAGAGGTTGGATGAAACTATCATAGCCTTGGGACTAAAGAAACCACCAAAAAACCAAATGCAAAGCAAGACTACCATGCTTAGCAATGTTCAGTCTTTAAACCTGAGTTATTTGATAAACTATTTTCCAAAATTTTGGTAAGTGCAAGCCTCCCTTTGGTACACCTGCCCTCATAGAGCCACTTGAGTTTGCAACAGCGCCTTTGCTCCAGGAGAATGGCTGTGGGTGTTTGGTGGAAGTGCTCCTGTTCTTTCTGGCATTCTGGAGGAATAAAACCTCTCCTGGCAGCTGCTGGTGGTGGTTTGCCATCTTCTGACCAGTGTAAACACTTGCATCCTGTTCTTGCTTCCTTGTCTTGAAGAAACCGAGCAGCAGGCAAAGTGTTCTCTTTTAAGGCTTTGTGACCAACACTTCGACTCCCAGTCAAAAAGATGTAATGCCATAATTCAGGATATTCTGATGTGGATTTGATTGTTTGGATTGTATGGTAATATTTGAAAATAAACTTTTCAATTGATCTGTTGTGTCTAAGCAACAGTGTATCATATTGTGTAAACAAAACCAAAAAGAAACCCTTACATCTGAATAATGCTGGTGGAATTATAAAGTGATTTCAGGAGTCTAAAGTCATTACACATACCTCAGAAGCTGATGAGACATTTGTGTGACTGGATTTGTTTTATGTTGATATTTGCTTCAAGGCTAAATCTTCTAAGTGCCTTTACTTACTAAATACCTTTACTTATTAGATCATATCACCAAATTTTTGCTAATTTAGGATGATATCACAGCTTAAGCCCTATGCTAAAGATTTTCTTTCTTTTATTGGGCAATTCTATATGAAAATTATTTTTATCAAGAATTCTTTAGCTTGAAGTGTGGTGGTGGGGTTTAGTTTTTATGTGTATATTTTGGTTTGGTTTTTTTCCCCCCAGCCAAGTATCTCAATCATTAAAATTATTCTGGTACAGTTATGTAAATGTAGCACTGTTACTATACTGCTATTTAAAATAATTTAATGGCTGAGTATCTCACTGTCATTTTCTATTTATTACAAAAGACTTCTTTGCAAAGTAAGGAAACATTCCTCTCCAGCTGCTTATAAAAGTGGTTTTCAGAACAGTTAAGTGGATAAATGTTACTAGGCTACACTCTAAACCACTTGGGAGTTGAACTTTTTACTCTGTATCCCTGTCCAAAGGAAGCAGACATTTTTAAAAACTCCAGAATAGTGTAAGCTGGTGCTGCCAAGGGCATTCCACCTGTCTGTGACATTTCATTCTTCAGGGAGAGACAGAGTGGAGGGTTGTGACTTCTGAATGGATTCTCTGAGAAGAACATCTCCCCATGGTCTTTGCTTGAGGTGCAGGCCATTTAAGAAATGCAATGTGTCATTCATAAACAACCTTTGGTGCTTGTTACTAAAACCAGCGCAGGGCTGCTTTGTTCAGGGAGGAAATACTTCAGGGTCCAGCAGGTTGATGGCCTCTATTTGAAATGTACTGTGTGTTGAGGGGTCCTCCAAAAGAAGAAAATGGTCTGATAGGTCACACTGCAACAATCATTGAATTACAGTGTGACATTATTTGAACCCTAAGGAACAGGTTTCCTGAAAAACTGTAAATAGTATCAATAATTAAAGAAAATACCATTTCTCTGTGTGTGTAAGGTTAAATCAGCTACAATTATTATTCTTGTAATATTAATGATATGATGCTTGCAAAGCAGTTTTTCTTTTTTTTTTTTTCCCTTTCACTTACTGTTGGGAAGTATAATTGCCTAATTTTCCAGGATTGCTGTGTGAGCTACTGATGTTGCAAGTGTCTGTCTCATTGTCTTTTTCCTCTTTCTTCCCCTGCCCCCACGAAACATGCAGGAAGTAATTTTGGCACTGCAAGAGATCTTGCAGAAGAAATAAGATCATTAACATCTGAGAAAGAGGGACTGGAAGGACTTCTCAATGAACTGTTGGTTCTGAGTGCCAGAAATACGCGAAAATTAGAGAGAATTAAAGATGATTACACCAGACTGAAACAAGAACTTGAACAAGGAGAGACTGCCTTTGGTGAGTAGTTTACAGATTGTTACAGCTTTTTGCTCTGACCTGAACTCCTGAGGATGTGCTGGGTTTGATGAATCATTCTGCATTTCACAAAACATACTGATTGTCCTGAAGAAAGTCTGGCAATGACCTAGAGAAGCAGTATGTTCAATATCCTCTCATCCTCCCCCCAGAGTTGGGGGGGCCATGAGGAACAGGGGATACCCCAGCAATATACCACTCTAAAAAATCTGTCTTAGCCCAGTTCTCAAAGCCTTTCTTTTCTAAGCCCATTTTTGTCACAGTGATGATGGGGCTGTGCTTGTGCCCCATACAGTGGAACACGAAGTCCTTATGCAGAATCAGTAGATGTGTCTGGCTGTGACAATAGGAACATGTTTGGTATATAAAACCAAATGTTTAGTGCATACATATATGGCACATTTGGTGGTGGGTATGAATGTATGGGGTGCAAGAGACTTTCAGAATCAGACTTGATTCTGAAAGCAAGAATTCTCATAGTAAACTTGTGTTTGAGGGGGAGTTTAAACAACTTGCCAAGTGCTGCTCTCACACAACAATGAGCAGTGTGCTTGGGTTGTAGTGTCATGGTGGAATTGGGGAGGTTGTCTGTGATTACTGGGAAAGGTAGTGACAAATTATCAAACAGCAAAGTCATTCCTAGACTTGACTTACTCTCTTGCCTGCTGTACTCACTCCTGGAATTGAAGCAGATAAAATGGCCTTGCTGCTTGCTTAAGTGAAAAGGCTCAGTAACATTTGATTGACTACAAATGTACAGTTACTGTAATTATCTCTGAACTAAATACAATCCTGAGAGCTACTTTAAAGCTTTAGGATTTTGAAATGCCTTTCGTTTTTCAGGATCTTATGAGCAGTAGGCTGGGTGGAGACAGGAAGGTGCATCTGTTTTAGAAGCATATGAAGCTTCTTCAAAGGCAAGCAAATAAGCAGAGCTATCTTAGAAACAAAAAGATTTGTAGGCAGCTGGATAAATCTAAGACAATGTTTTAAAAATGCAAAGAATAATATATATACACACACAATTCTAGATAAGAACTTGCTTTTCTAGAATCTAGATTAAATTTTAACAAATTATTCCTCAAATTTAGTGTATTGTGATAAAAACCCATAAATGCGCATCAGGCAGTGCTACTTCTTTCCTGGATTTTCAAGAGAGTTGAAAAGGATTCTGACCTTCTAAACAGCCCATTTTGTTTCTCTTTTATTTTAGGACAATTAAACTTCCTATAATATACATGTACATTCTCATTTGTGTTTAATTTAGTGAGGTTTTAAATCAAGCCTGTGCAAGACGCTTGCTGAAGCAACAGAAATGGTATAAGATCATAGACTCTTTTTTTCCCTTTTGCATTTATACAGCTGAAAGGAGATAGCTTCTTTATCTGACCTCTAGTGTCCCACAATTGGTGACAATAAATTTCAAGATACTGGGTGTTTACTCTGTAGATTTTCCTTTAATTTACTGTGATTCTGTAGGTATAAGGAGAAATTTATCCTTGTGTTAAAATAAAATACTGTCAAGCAGATGCTAGTTAGAGATACATAAATCGAAACCTGACATCTTCCCTTTTCATCCTCCCTGCCTCCTGTACATGTGATGAACCCTATTTTCTCCTTTAAAAAATGAAAATATTTGAGAACACTGGCATGGGTTTGATACCAACACATTTAACTGAATGTAAGCTTTCAGTTACTCTCTGGAAAACAGTATGCAGATGGTGTCTTGAGGAAAAGAGGCCACCTTTATGGAACAGTGTTATTTTGCACAGCACTTATATGTTTATAGAATAAAGCATAAAGAATTGGAATACAATTTTTTGCCATTTGTTTTTGCTGTTGTTTGAAAGAACTGGAGGTAATTGTGTTGGCTTTGTCTGCACTGTGAAAGGTGTGATTTGAGTTGGGGCAGCTAACCTGACTTGCATCACAGCCCTAGGCCTGGTGTTTCATGTATGCCAATAAAATCTGTGTTGCTGCAGAGAAAGGCAATTCTGCCTTTTCTTCTGTTCTCTTCAGTTCCTGCCCAACTGTGCACTAGATTAGGGTTAGGTCCTATACGTGTCTATTTCTGTGTCATCTGGCACTTGAATTGTTGTTTTGTGCCTGTGAGCTTCTTGAAAACTTTGATTTTTTTTTTAACTGAACTTAATATTCTTTTGTATGGAAAACATTAGACAAAAAAATTAAATGCTAAAATATGTGTGTGTGTTTGTCTTTATCTTGTATATAAATTGGTCACCTATTTTTTATTTCATTAATAACTGTTGATTTTTCACAGTAATGCAGATATAAGGAAGCAGACGTCAAGGGAAGAGACTTAATCACACAATAATCAGAGCTGGAATTTTAAATAGGACACATCATTAGCATGTTAATGAATTTTCTCACTCTGTGCCAGCTGCCCAAGTATAAAAGATATTGCAGATGTAGTGCAAAAATCAGGCTTGGCTTACTGCACTGAGAGCTGTCAGTGCTCTCTATGAAGGGAATTTGACAAAAAAATCCTTTCATATTTTTAGAGATGCTAAAAAATATGCTTTTCATGTTGGATAATAGAAGCATTGACAAGCAACACTAAGTATTAGCATTTTAGGATGAATAGTACTAACTTGCCCTTTAGACATTGACTTTCTTCTGAGGCCATCAAAATGCTGCTATAAAAGTGATCAACTTTTATTGCCACTTTACAATAGGAAATCCAGAGATGTAGGGGTCATGTAATTTTACCTGGAATGGTGGTGAAACAGTTTCCCAGGTAGTCTAGCATCAATCCTGATTGAATCAATCCTTGCAATAAACATGTGAAACCAAGCGGTGCTGTTGATTCTGTGTGAGCTTTATATTCTTCTGGACCACAGACATGATGGTTCTGGGGAAATTGCTGAAGATCTTGTGCTTGGTCATTGAGCAGACCTGTCTTATAAAGTCAGAAGGATCTGTTATGGCAAAGAAGAGAAGTGATTTTACAGCCCCAAACAACCAAACTTGTGTTCCAGACAAGTGAAGCCTAATTACTTGCCTGTCTGCCAAACTGTTGGATTGTGCGTATAAATCCTGGCTTGGGTTGATTGGCATTTGTAACCCAGGGCTGGAAATGAAACCTACCCTCTTGTTGTGATTTCCTCATCACCAGTACTGATGGGCAAGTTTTCCTGTCTCGTCTGCTGAGTTTTTTCCTGGCTGCTCTCAGCCTTTTTCTGCCCCTATTACACTTTTGGGAAAGCACCTCCTGTAAGTAATGTGTGTACACACACAGCTAGGGGACACCGTGCTTCCTGAGCTAATTGCTAGGTTGTGCTTGCCAAGTCATGTTAAGTAGAATTTCTATACTGCATTAATTTCTAGAGGAAATATAAAATAAAGGCTTTCATGCACATGAAAATAGCTTTGTAACCCTTTTAAAAAACACCAAAACCCAAACTACTGTTTGAAGGCTGATATTTCAGTCTCTCTGTTCAATTCTTGTTTCCATCCTTGACTTTTATTGTCTTAGAAATTGCTAGTGTAAGTCTGAAAGCTCTTACCAGTCTGCTTGTACAGTTCAATTTCTGGAATTGAACAGATAGGTTTATTAAACAACAAACTAGATGTAGCAGAGGGGTTTCTTGAGAAGCTTGGGAAATTTCTATATCACACTCAGTTTTACTTTCTTTTGTTCAACACACACGCTCTGCATGCTTGCACGGAATATCTCGCAGTGTTTTGTCCTTTTAACAGGAGAAAAACCTATTGGAGTTCATTTTCTTAATCTGCTTTATTAAAAAGAAAATAAACCCCAATGTTTTGGCTTTAGAATTCTAATTAGGAATAAATATGTTCAGAATGTACTTCAAAGAATAATAAAAATTCTGCTATTTTTATAGTCATTGTTCCAAAAGCTGAACATTTGACTGTTGTGAAGGATGCAATTAATTAGTCTGAAACTTAATATTGTGTGGACAGCAGAAACCACTAGTGG
Source organism: Molothrus ater (assembly GCF_012460135.2). NCBI lineage: Eukaryota > Metazoa > Chordata > Aves > Passeriformes > Icteridae > Molothrus > Molothrus ater. The sequence goes on from NC_050480.2 coordinate 42,624,636, forward strand.
TGCTGCTTAATGTAATACTCACTATTGTATACTGAAATATTTATGAAAAGAAGGTTCTGTGCTTCATATACAATTGTGTAGGATGTGATTTATCAAAGTGTTAATGACCATTTGCTACAAAGCAGTCTTATTCTATTTCAAAGACATTTTTATTCTGATAGATGCAACACAGAAAGTCTTACAATAGAAACACATGCAGTGTACTTTGCTCTAAGAAACCTACCTTTTTTGTTTGTTTAAATATTTGTTTTAATGATAGCTTTAATACAAAAGCGTCTCTATTTTTCTTCCTAACTGGTGTTTGGAATACTATTTGAAGCTGTCTAAAGATTATTAACAATTTTACACCATTTTTAAGTGTTGCAAAAAATACCAACTAAGTATGACATAAACTCACGTGCCTATGGCATAACCAGAATGATTCCATGTTTTTTTAACTGATTTTTCAGGTGGTGGTTTTAATGTTCTTCCTCAGTGATAGTTTTTCTTCACCAAACAGGCTTTCCATATTGTTTCTATAGTTCATCCTCTGTCTGAGCAATTATGTGATTCTAAAGTGAAGAGCTGAACCTTTTGATTGCTTCTGTTTAAATAAATCATTAAAGGAGAGCCCACATAGTGTGTAACAGATGGGCTTCCATGAGGGAGAAGAAGCTTCTCTGAGTCTTTTTGTATCTCTACTTCTAATCTGGGCAAGGTCATTAAGTTCTGCTTGTCACACCTTTATGAAATGCTTGTTGTCACTAAAGTGAGTGGTGCAATTGAATGGCTTATTGCTTATGTCTATGGCCATCTCTACTCAGACAGTGGTCCTGCAGGATTTAGCCAGTTGTCCCTCTGTTTAGCTTTCACAGAAGGTGTAAAACCCTTGGTGATGCAGGGATGGACTGGCAGTGTAGCTGGTAGCATCCTTTACTCTGAGCTGATGTTCAGTTGGTGCTCCAGAGTAGCACTTGGCAGCCTTTTGTTGGGCAGTGTGGAAAAATCATATCCACATAGAAAACCAAAAGGATAAAACAACAGCAACAGCATACCCCCCAAAAAGCTCAGTCTTGCAGAGCTCCTTTTGTGTTGTCTTGGGCAAATACAGCATGAGTAGTTACCCTCTCTGCTCATTAGTATTCTCTCTGCTGTTTCATTTGAAAAATTGGCGTTCCTGTATTTGCATGGACTTGCATTCTTATGCTTACTCTGTGCTTATTTGTGTTTCACTGATTGTGAGCATTGGTCTCATTTTCTTGGCTCATTTTAAAGCACCTGGGATCTTAGAATTAAAGTATACACATATACATCTTTTGGTCTTATAATTCTGTAATGGGAGTAACTGCATTTCAAGTTGCTACCAAGCTTTGAGGATGAAATTCAGACTTACGATTTTCATTCCACGTCATGCTTCCACAAAATCATCCTCATCATCTTTGTTAAGTAGTATTTAACTATAAGTAGTGAAAGGGTTTTTTGTTATGTTGTTTATTTTTTTGATAAACACTATCAATAGAATTTAGTAACATAAAAAGAGTAAATTCTGCTAGTTACACATCCTGTAACTAAAATCTCAAATGCATTTTAATTTTAGACATCAATTTTTGTCATGATTGAAAAGATTGGAAGCCAGTATGTTTAAGCATAATTAAGTTTGCCATATGTCTTAAGTCACTTGTAATTGTGTTTCTTATAATGGTGATTTTAAAGGTCATCTAGTCTGGTGTTGTTCATTTAAGTATGTAAAATACTTTGTTTTTACTTGGAGCATACAGGTTTAGTCTGTATAAATGCAATGGAGGTACTAAGTTTAATCTGGCCTTTCTGTATAATTAGATGCAAATGTGTGTAATGCAGAAAATATGAAATATTCAGGCAACTTGAACTGAGAAAGCAGCTTGGTTCAAAGCCTGCCAATATCTGTAGAGATCTTTGATCAGGGCATTTTTCTGTTGATGCTCAAAGGTGAGCTTCTCTTCTATCTCTTTCTTCCAAGATATGATGGCAATAACCAATATTGAAATGTTTTATGTACCTGTGTAATACTTTTTGGACAGCAGTATGAGGTAATTACAGAACAGTAGCTCCTGAAATGACCCAATACTGATGCTGCAGTCATAGAGGTGGTTATCTACCAGGTGCAAGGAATAAAGCTTGGGCTGAAGTTTTAATGCTGGATCTCTTCAGGGAATATGATGTCATCTTCCACTAGGATAAGCATAAAGACATCAAAGTTTTGTAAGTTTAAGGCCACAGAAATACAGAGTGGCTCTGTTGTAGTCATGGAAGTACAATCTGGTGGTGAATAGTGTCACTGAACAGCTTCCTACTGCAATGGGAGAAGGGCAACCTCCTGCCTATAATGCAGTGTGGACACTTTATTGTGCTGGTGTGCAGGCAAACAAGCAGACAGAAAATTCTGTAAAGGCAACTTATTCCTTTACATCTGAAATGCTGCTGCCAGCTATATGCATGGTGCATTAGACTTTTGGAGTGGGCGTCGTATCAAATTATTCTGGTTTGCCGTCTATGCTCCAGGTTTCTGCACTGCTCAGCTTTTTAGCTCAGCTTCTTCAGCTGACAGCAATGCAGCAGAATAAGTAGGAAGAAGCAACACAGATGAGTGAAATCTGGAATAAATGTGGAAATGCATACCACCAATTTTAATCATTCTTCATTCGATTCTGGTTTTGTAGCTGCATCTTCTGAGGTGCTGGGCTCAGATTGAAAATTCACATTGTTGTTTTTTTTTTGTAATGGCTATAGCTGGTTTGAAAAAGAATGAGATGCTAAGATGCCAGAAAGCTAGGATTAAGAAAGAGAGAAAAAACAGATATCATTGGCCAGATAGAGCAGGTTCCCAAATGTAATTAAAACTCCTTTAGCATGACACTAGCCCTGGTGACAACCAACAAGCGCTCTTTAGTTTGCCACTTCTGGAGTTCAGATATATCATGCTAGGAAATTTGTAACTCTCTTCCTGATAAATATATAGCTGCTGTTCTTAATGTAATATTAAGAGAATTCCAGTTTTGTGAGGAAGATGTTGTGTCTGATGAGTTGCTCAGAGGCAGGAAGAAAGGCCTGTTTGTGGGCCTGGTGGTGGGGTGCTCAGAAGAGGACCAAGACAAGTGGTGACATGGAGTGACACTTAGCAGATAGGATGAAATTATTTTGCAAAGAAAGGTAAATACTGCTTTCCTTGTCTCACAAGGAGGCACTTGGGGAATTGATTTTGTGTTTCTGTTAATTTTGCCATTACATACAGGTACTGGCTGTATATATTTTGGAAGTATGAAAACTTAAAAACCTCAAGTTTTATTGGAAAAGTCAATGAACAGTTGATCTGCCATTCACAGGTTTAAGTTATGTTCGTTTTGGGTTTTGTTCTCTGTGTCATACAGCATGGTTTTGCTTCTCTTTTTCTTTAAATTAGGGGTTTTTGTGTGTGTGTGTTGTTGTTATTTTGTTGTTTTTTTTTTAATGTTGTTCAAGTTATATCAACATTTCATGATATTTTCAGGTCCCAGAAATGTGCAAAGGGCTCATTAGGATACTTTGCCTCATTTAGTTTCTCTTGAGGATAAGTACAGAGATGGATAGAATATTTAAGAAATAGTGTTAATTTGTTTTCAAGTAGTACTCAGTGAAAGCAATCTCAAGCAGTTAGCCTTTCAAATATTCAGACTTTCTGCAAATTGAAGATAAAATTAGTAAAGTATTTTATATTCAGTTAATGTTTTTGATTTTATTTAATTTTCTAGCTGTAAGCAAGAAAATGTTGGTTTGGGTCATCTGGGATCACTGACATAAAATTGATGTGCTAGATGAAGAGTATACTGCAGCAGAAGCAGAGTGAAGATACTGTTTAACCTTTTAATTGCAGATGTTTTTCAGATGTGTGTATTTTGGTTCAAAATTTTATCACTTAGTACCTCTCCACACAAAAATTTTCGTCTGAGAGTTTTTACGGTGTTCTCAAGTTACAGTGTACAAATCTAATTCTATGCTTGCATAAATGCATGCAATTTATAAAGAATTACACCTCCTTGCATTATTGGTAAATCTATCTTACTGACTGAAGTCAGAAACTTCTTTTTCTCAGACATTGCCTTTCATCTTTACTTTCATTTAGACTGGCAATATTCAGATATAGCATCTAAAATTATGTACATCTAAGCAAAATAAACCCCAATAAATACAATTCCATTTGGAATACAAGGTGTCCCTCATGAAATACGGGATTTTTTCCTCCAGTTTTTGTTCCTTCAGATTCTCAGATGTCATTTCTGCCTCATTCTTTCTTGCTTTTTTTGGTTTAAGGTTTTCTTTGAGGTATACAATAGTAAAGATACAACCTAAATGAAAGTTTCTATAGAAGATTTTGTAAAATATGGACGTTACCAGCCTTGACTGAGTATTCACTTAATTAACTATTTTAAAGTGAATGAAATTACTGTCTGCTGTGTAGTTTGTTCCTTCAGTCACCACAGGGTGATTGCAATCCATGCATGCTTGCAGGCTTAATACCCACAGATATGCAGAAGTATAACTAAATCTGGAGTAATGGATAATATTTAGCAAAAGGTGGGGGAGTATAATACCTGATGATAAATCCAGAAAAAACCTACTGAAAATTCTAATCCTTTCTAGAAGAGCTGTGTTTTTCTCTAAAATTAATTTAATGCTTCATGTATTATGGTAAAGAAGTCTCTACAATAGAAAACCTCTTCCAATTTACACCTTTTACCAATATAGACAAGTAGAAATACAGAGAATTTAAATGGAAGAAAGAGATTTTTTTTCTGACTTTGATTCCCCAAAGAAAATGTATTTACATCTTCTCTAAGCTTTTAGTCTTTTTCTGTACTTCCATTAAATCCTAACTGATTACTCTGAGGCAATGGAAATCTTATTATTTAGAGCAGAGTTAAGTACCTTCCATCTCTGGTTCAGGAACTGAAAGTTTTCACCCAAGAATTTTCTTTCTCTGTCCTTGGAGACATAAACAAAAGGCAGAGAAAGGCAGAGAACAGAGGGATTACTAATGCCTGCAGTTAGGAGCTGGAACTCCGTGTCCTTCAATTTGATTTCTGCTCTTGCTTGAACAGGAACAGAGGCAGTTTGCTGATGTTTCAGTTGACTTGGGCCGCAGTTTCCTTGTACAAGGTGGGATGTAACCACTGCTCCTGTTACAATCCTGTTGTGAGCTGTGAGCTCCACACATTCTGTATTTGGGCACGGGACACGATAGCAGCAGGTGACAGTATAAGGCCCAGGGATTTTGTCATCTATAATTGCAAAGAATCTGTGGCCCATGTGCAGCAGGTGCTTGTGATCAGTATTTCTGATGGCCTGCCAGATTTCTACTGATAGGCTGAGATCATGTAAGACATGTAAGAAATTCACAGAACTGGATATTTCAAACACTACTTTTTTTGTCGTTGCGTTTGAACCTGGTTTCTTTCTTTATGCAAAAATATTGTAGTAGAATATAGTTAAAACTTTGGTGCTAACTGAAAAGGAGATTCGCTCATCAAATTTGTGGATGATATCTTTGGTTTGATGTGCATGTTGAAGGCTTGGGTAAAGATAAACAGGCATGTTTGCCAAGCTGCATAAGATTAAACAGTTCATTACCTGTTGGAATTATCAGCTGCAAGACACCTTGCATAATTTGGACTACAACCTTTATATGCTTTTGGCTGGATTATACCTCTTATCTAGTGAGGTGCATTGAAATATAATTAACAATGTGAGATGGAAATGACAGGCTGAAACTATGTGTATTTTTGTGCAGATAAACAATTCTGTATCTGGATCAGAAGTCATAGAAACATTTTATCTACCAATTTTTTCCCACTTCCTGTGTTCTAAAACATTGTACAGAGAAAAATAATCTGTGCTCTGTGCCAGAGAAGAGCAAATAGGCACCAGCCACATCTCCTTGTAGGATTGACCTTAAGAACCTTTGGAAAATGTTGAATCCTGCAGAAAACAGCAGCTGTTTTAGATTTTTCATAATCTTAATTTTAAATGTTTTGTTGGAGAGAGAATTTTGAAAATACATGGAGGCAGGGATTCTGATCCATTGATACCAGTAAGGGTTTTGCCTCCAGTTTCAGCAGAGTTCAGGGTTTCACCTTTGGCATTCCCCACACTGAAGCTGCAGAATCTGTTTCTGAGCTGAGCTGCTTGGATGCAGATCATCTTACTTTCATCAAAGTGCAGTCCACATAAGAAAGCGCAGGACTTGGTCAGAAAATCTTTCCACTAGGAAATCCTTCAGCTTTATGAGAAAATGATAAATTTTGAGGTTAGTAGTCCTTGTCTACTAAAGAAGAATCCAGGTATTTTATTGTGCGTGTTTAAGCTAAAAGCTAATTGCTGTTGATTTTAGTTCAGTGAACTTAACAGCCCTTTGACTTTTACAGTTAAATTATTATTGTAGGATATTGTTTCTCTGTAGTTAGGAGAAAATTATTTTTTGCTAGTCGGAGCATGTGCAATGTGGAATTTCCAACAGAATCACCTGTAGCATTTGTTCTTGTTACTGCAGCAAAAAATGACCCAAATGAAATGTATTGCTCTTGTATTTTCAGGTTTCCAGTGTGCAATCTTCTAGGTATATGTATGTCCTTGATCTAGTTCTTAATCTGTTTAGATGTTCCTTGGTCTAGTGATCAAAATAAAAATTTTCTTGTGCCGGCAGAAAAATGTTAGAAGTGTGAAGTTTATCCACTTCTATTCAGTACCTCTGTGAGAACTGGTGTAACATTTCATTGTTTATTAGCTCATGAAGTGGTCAGCCACATCCTTAGGTGGAAGGATATAATTCCAGTGGGAGACATGCCCTCTAAATAAGCTGTAGACACTGGCATCAAAAATGGTGTTGTTGTCCTTTTCAGTACCTTAGATTGCAATGCAAAAACATAGATATGGAGATTTATTAGATTAGCTCTTTTTTCTCCATATCCTTTCTTATGTAGTAAGTAATGACAATCTGGGGAAAACCTGAAAATAACAAAATTCTAGACAGGAGCACAACAATACTTTCAGCTTTGTACAATTCCTTCAGCTTTGCTGAACTGAGTTTTTGACAGCTTTTGGCAAGTACTTGGCTTAGTCTTTTGCCAGCCCAAAAAAGCATGGATGGTGTGTCAGTATTGTAGTCCAAGGATGCTTCAAGAGCAAATTGGCCAATACTCAAAAAGATTTTGCCTGCAACCTGTCTGTGGTATGGATTATAGACCAGAGGAAAATGATAAATAAAGCCCATGTGTCCTAACAGTTCCTGCCAATGAGGCTGGTTAAAACCAGTTGTAGATATGAGCCATCTTTGTTCAGTTTAAAGAACAGAAGTCTGAGATCCTTTGGTTACAACCTTCAACTACCCGCTCAGAGACCAGAACTTGATAGTGGAAAGATATTTGTAGTGATAGACAAAAGCAGAAGTGATCATTTCTAATGGCTGATAATTGAAACTGACAACCTTAGATTAAAAAAAAGAAAGCTTTTAAACTGACAGGACAATTGTCTTTAGCCAGAGTTTAGCAAAGATTTTAATGGAAATGCCCAATAACTGGGGTTTTTGGTGTGTAGCTGCAGCTGGAATCAGTTCAGAAAGATCTTTTTGTGTTTTGCAGATGAACAGGATCATCAAAAGCAATAACCCCTTTTAGACTTGTGTTCTGGATCTGTTGTTTTATAAATAGAATGATAACTAGAGAAGTTAGTCCTGTTTTGGTATTTTTTTTTAGATGAATAAAAAATGGCAAATTTTTTATTCACCTAAAAATGCAAAATTGCTTGTTCAGCAATTTTTTATTCACCAATGCAAAATGGCAACATTTTCTGTTAGTGTTAAAATTAATTGGGTTGTGCAGTAGTGCCTGGTTCTCTTCCTTCCCACTTTTTTTTTCTATAATTTTTAATTTACTAGCTCACAATACTTTCAATCTCTGCATGGTTTATTTCTGTCTCCATCTTATGCTATGTGAAATTGTTTTCATGCAATTCAGTAAGTCATTGAAATCCTGCTTGTCTGAGCTAATCAAATGGAGCACAATTTCACACCTTTTCCAGGACAGTGTACAGTTCACCAAGACCACACTCTCTACCTGATTTATTTATTCTTAAAAGAAGATGCCATACAGAAGCCTTCTCTGACTCCATTCCTCCAAGGCCCAGGATGTAGGAGTTTCCTCATTCTTATGCTGCTTGCATTTTGCCTCTCATGGTGACCCCTGCTGAGGTTACTTATGTGGCATAAGAATGGATTGATTGGGGAAATGGAGACCACAGGAAAACACAGAACTCTAAAAGCACAGAGCATTTTACAAGCTGTCTGCCTGACCTTGAAAACCAATGGTCTAAGTGGAAGACCTATTCACAATTTTGCAGGATAATGGACCAGGGCAGCAGGATCTTTTCCTATGTTTGAATACTTTGTCACCGGGCTAAAATGCTGAACTGCAGCTCAGAACCATCAGAGTATACATTTATTAGTTTAGTTCTGCTTCTGTAGCATCCCCCTGTAGTGTTCCAGGCATCCTCTTACACCTTTCAAAGAAATATAAAGAAGTAAGAAAACCTCTATCTTCTAAAATTCTCTGGGGTTTTGGGAATTGTTTTAAAAGTTCTGAATGCCCAGAGTCCATCATCTTTGTCATTCTCCATGTTTATCTCTATGTTTATTTTATGCCCTCTTTCTACCATTAGGCATTCTGCAGAGCTTGTATTTTAATACTTCTTCATCTCTGATAAATGCCAGGCATCTCTGCAGTAAAAAAACCAAAACGTTTTAACCTCTAAATTCTGAGCAATAATTTGTTGACAACATTTCATTTTCTTTTCCCTCTTTTCACTCATTATATGTTCACTTTCATTGTCAGCCTTCAGCTTTCTTAAATCTCATTGACATATTTTCCTTTTTTTCTCTTATCTTTCCTCATCTCTGTGCAAACCTTTTGAACTTTTTTTTGTATTTTTATTTGTATCTGTGTATGTGTAAAGTAATTCCATTTAGTTTATTGTGCTGTTCTCTTATTTCTGATAGTTTCTCTAATGCAAAAGGTTCCTGAAGTAACTTGCATGGGCCCAATTCACTGTTAATTCAATTTTCTATTCTCTAACTTATTTTTATTACCTTTGTTTTTTCCCAGATTAACTGAGCTTTCCAAATTTGATGCTTAATGTTACTTCTTTTTAAAAAATATGGACCCTCTTCCCTGTTTCAACCCATGCATAGCAAACCTGAGTTACGGATTTTCCTTTCCACTTGCATGATTTGTGACTTGGTAGTTACATATGGTTGCTCTAAAAATTGCCAATACTTGCTGACAAGTAGGTTTTTTCCAGCCTACGTATTTAGTGCAAGAGAATAACCCAAATGGACAGCCATTTATGCTTGTTTCTTCTGTATATATACCTGCTCGCTGTCCCAAGAAATTTGTTTAGGCTTTCCTTTGTATTTGGGCACTGTAAACAGAGGGTGTTTCACTTCACAGTCCCAGAGGCAATGTATCTGAAATTCTCAAGCAGGAGACCCATCTCTCTGTGGTGCTCTACAGTGCCAGGTCCTTTTCCTGTCCCAGAACATGCAGATGCAGTGAGAAGTGCCTTCAATCAAAATCCTGCTCCACCTTGCTATGAGGTGCTCTGCTCTCATGAATAGTAACAAGGCTGGAAAACACGCTCTCTGTGCTTTCTGGTGGACCTGCACTGTGGGACAGTTTCCTTATCACAATCCCGATAATTCTCTTACCCTGCCTATTATGCCTGTTCAAGGTGGTGCTTAAAGGGTTTGTGGTGGGGTAATGCTGGCTTTGTTGTACCATGACACATTCCAAATGTGTGTTTCCTTCAGCAGTGTTTTCCAGGTTCCCATCTGTTCTTTCAGTTGTCTCTTAGCAAAAAGGTCCATGTTGAGCTGTGATGAAGTACTAAGCTCTCAAGGCAGAGTATGATGATCCCACAGAGGAGTATTGTTCCTGTATTAAGCAGCAGAGAGCCGAAGGTGACTTGGCACTGGAATTATTATCTCTGTCTGTCTTTGTTTCTTCCCTGGTGTTTTGCTGCTGAACAGTAGGACTGGTGATAAACTTTATACCTAAGATGTGTCTAGAAATTACATAAGCTATAAAGTTTAAAAAGGCAAAAAAGATGGATTTCTGGAAATAGCCTACCTGAAATGATTGTTTGATGAAGAATTCTCCTTCAGTACAAAGGATATACTTCAGTGTGAGACTGAGTACTGTGCTACTGAGTAACCTTCAAACCTTACTCAGTACTGAGTTACTGAGTAACCTTCAAAGTTATAAAACAGATAAGAGGCATAGTAATAGAAGAATTGCTGCCCAAGAGTAACTCTGTAATAAGGGGTTAGGTAGGAAAAGTTACCTGAGTGTCTTGCAATCAAAGGTCACTAGCACAGGAAAAACTCATTTAGCTTTTGTTCCCCATTCCTGTTGTAGTGATTGCTTTCTTCACACATTATTTTTGTTATTTTGGCACACTATGTGTGAGTGACAGATCTTTAACTCTTCCCAGCTTTGGCAGCCATCCCTTTGCCTCTGTGAAATGACAGTCTCTCTGTAGGTTTTGATAAGACATTCTTTAAAAGAGAACTTAATCTGCCATCATTTATTTTATTAGACTGAAATATGTTCCTGCTGCCCTCTTTGTTGAGAGTTATTGCTTCAACAATCACAGGCAAATCTGATTTACTGTAAACAGTTCTAACGGCAGAGTAGGCTGTAAATTGGTTGGAAAATGGGAGCAATTTGCTACAGTGAGAAAGTAAGATTAAGTTAAACTGTTGAAACATTCACTGGAGTCTTGTACCATCAGCTCAAACAGCCTAACTAAGGACTATGAGAAGCCTTATGCCAGGTCATTCTTTGCCACTTTCTGCTGTCATTATTGGAGAACACCCTGCCTGGCAGGGTATGGCACTGGCTCAGCCCACTTGTGACTGGTAGTAAATCAGCTACAATGAAGAAAAAAAGAAAGGGACTGTTCCTCCCTTGTCCTGAGGAAGCAGCTATGATTTGGATACTGCAAATAGTTTATTTTTATTTCATCTGCTGAACTGGAGAGTTGGGAGAGAGGGTGGTAAAAACCCCAAAAACTTCAGTGGAAGAATTTAAGTGGTGGCAGGAAGGAGGCACAAAACCCAAGGACGTATTTGAAGAAAAGGTGTTGAAAGTTGAAAGAAGCTTTGATTTGGTATTGTATGAAATATTTCCTGTAACCAAAAGTGAATCTTGTCTCCTCCCCTTGCAAACCTCTGGAATCAGGTTAATTGAAATTCTTCTTCCCCTGCCTCTCCCCTTAAGAAACAAATAGGAGATCAGTGGCCCAGCACTATGACAGTGTGCAATATCAGGATGGACTTTCTTCTGTGAGTCGGACTCGAAGCCACCTCTGACCCACTGAAGGAGGGTGATGGGTCCCCAGTGGTCAAACATGCTCTTGAGGAGACAATGTGCTATTGTCTCTGTGTCCTGACTACCAGACTGGAGCATTCTCCTTTCAGGGGTTATAAAACTCATCCTGTTTTGTCATGCATTGCCTTTCCTAGTGCAAACTGTCTCTGGAGTCATGGAAGTTATAATTATGCAATTTGTATGATTTATTGCTTGCACTCAGCAGCCACTCTGCACTGCTGTTTCCATTATTTCTGAATTGGATCAATTTAAAAGTTTGATGTTTTTGCAAATATCACTTCAATATAATTACAGGTATTGTAATAATTACAGGTATTGTATTATTGACCAGTCTTGTTTGGGAAAGAATTAATTTCAAGAGAAAGTATATTCTAGAATGATTTAATTTGGAGAAAACCCCCGTGTTTGCTAAGTTTTGTTTGGTGTGTGGGTTGTGTCACTATTTTCATACACAGGAGAGGTACCTTACTGCAGGGTTTGCACTGTGAGAGGCAAGCTCTGCACACATTAGGGCAGCAAATATCAGATTTTACTTTAAAAAAAAAAAAGCTTTTTTAATATGATGTATTTTCCACATGGTAGCATTTATACTGCCTCGGAACGCTCCTTTTGACCTTGGTGAGAGGCTGTAATTAATCAGCAATTAAAGCGGCGGCGGCCTTTGGGAGCGGGGGGCGCCTCTGCCGGGCCGGCGGCGCGAGGGGGCGGCATTGCCGCGGGAGAGGCGCGCCCGCCGCTGGGACAGACCGACAGACCGACAGCGGGACGGAGCGAGCCCCTCTTCCCGGACACCCCCGCAGCTGCAGCCCGCCCCAGCTGCCTTCTCATCTCCGGCCTCGCGTCCTGCGGCAGAAGGCACGCTCGGAAAAAGATAAAGCGGCGCGGTTGCGGCATTTCTTGGTTGCCAGGTGTCCTCCTAAAACTTGATGTAGGGCTGTTATTGAGGGGTTTGAATTGCACTTTGTTCTGTCTGGGCGCTTCTTGAATGCGCACCTTGCTGTAATGTTCCAGATGGCTGTCGTCTTAACAATAGATAAGAATTAAGGATGGTAATAGGGGATATTTTATTTAAATCCACATCTTTATCTTTCATTACTTATTCACATTCTATTATATCTTGGTGCGGTATTCAAAACACTTGAGGATTTAACAAGGGGAAAAATAACCATTTAAATTAGGATATTATATTGACACCTTTACTGATGGTAATTTTTTCAAGCAGTAGGGCAGTATGGAAGAGCTGGAGCTGTTGCACATGAAGGAGGAGGAGGAAGCTTCACGAACACAAAATTTAGTTTGAGTTGCATTTACAGGCTAAGAGTTCATTCCGAAAGACCAGCTTATATAATGGGGTGGGGAAGTGTTGCAAACAGGCAGACGGTTCAGTAAGTAGAATTGGAGAGAAGACTTCTGTAAGACATTTTGCTAAGTCTTTGAATTTGTTAGAGCATCACAGAGCAAGAGCACACAGAGTTAGAGGACACATTTTGCTAAGACTTCCAGCTAAAACTTCCTCAAGTAAAGGATGCAAAGCAGGTAGTAAATGCAGTGGTCTGGGAAACTGGATTTCTATGTGCTAGTCCATCTGTGGCTTGATTCAGAGTGGTATGGATATTGGTTTCTTCAGAATGAAGTGGTAGATAAGTAGAGAGGTCACACTGGGCCTCTAGCGCTCCTTGTGCTAGCACCAGTTTCCTGGGATGGGTGAGTTCACCTTCTCACTTGCAAATGGACATTTCAAGAGGACTAATGTTCTTGAGATAATGATGAGATAAGTCTGGGTATTGTCTGACATAAGTTCAAAATATCAGAATGCTGCTTTGACACTGAATTCTTGTCCTTGATCACTGCTGGTGGTGCTGCAATGTGTAATGAAGCCAAATCTCGAAATGCCTGCAGAGTAATGAGTGATTGAGCTTCATAAAATGCTTTTTAATAGAGAACACATTTCCTCAAATGTCAGTACAGTGGGAATAAAAGCGGGTGCATTGACACTGCTGTAGATGTGTTTCAGTGTAGCCACTGTGTGCATAGAATTAGTCTTCTGTTGTGAGAATTTTTACTGACAGAGGTGGAAGTACCATTTTTCTTTGTTGCTTTTGAGATTGGAGCTAGGAGGCTTTATTTGGTTCATAAAGACTGTGCTTAGTTTCAGAATGACAGTCAAATGCTTCAAGTAATCACTAATGAAAGGCAGGCCCTTCTGTGTCTTGATTCCCATATTCAGGATGGAATTGCTTATGTCAGATTTCTGATGTATTGGTAGTCTAGGTAAAATGAATGGTGGTTACTCTCCTTTCCTACAGCTCAACCTGCAGAGGTATTTTATACATTGATGGGAATTGCACGTGAGAGTTAGCTCTGCATTATAAGCATGGCACTTGGATCATCCCTTAGGCTTGTTTCATGAAAGCCAGGATTTAGGTTCATTGGAATAGTGAAATGGAATTGGGGGCATGCTGTAATGTGTATCTATGCAGACTAAATTTATAGTCCTGTAGAACATTTTTATGTTATGTATAGCATTTTTATAATCCATTAAAGTGATGTATGTTGTTAATGATTTTAATAGCCCCTCAAAGTGTCTGTCTCTTGACTACTTACCTTAATACAAGTTTTTGATTTCAGCAACTGTATTATAAATGCAGCTTCAGTTTTCATTAATGTTATTGCTCACCTGTATCTGATATCAACATGCCATGCTGATATAGTGTCAGACTTACTGTGTTAATAATGTATTATTCACCAGTTTGAACTAGAACTCAGAGGGAGTGTGCTAGGATGAACAAAAAATCTGGATCTGTATCAACAGGGAACCTGAGAATATCAGTAATTTGCCAAACACATAAAATGTCTTGGATAAAACCTTCCTTTTCGAAGCAGTTACTTTCTTGTAGAAAATATGAACAGCTGATGGTTGCTGGTAAACCCAGTGTAGTGTGATCTTAGCAAGGTAGTGCATATATAGAAGGAAACAGCCCATAACAAAAATCCAGATTATTTTACCTAGTGTGCACTACCTGCATGTTTTGGAGCTCAGCAAAGTTTCAGGATATGTATGTGTAGATGAAAGTGTTATCAGATTGATCGAAACATTTATATAATGCCTCTGATCAATGGAGTGAAGACAACATGAAATACGTTTTAGGGGAGATATTGTTATCTGTAAAAATCAATACAAATGTTATAGGTGAATTATTCTTTCAGAATGTGGTTTGTTATATTGCGGTATGTAGCCATTTTCCTTTCAGTGCTAGTGTTGAGCCATTTTTTTTCATAATGAACCATACTGAAGTGTTCTTTTGACTTTTTTGTTAGTATTTTTGTGAGTTCACTTTACTAGTTCTATTGTATGGAAGATGGAAAAACCTGCTGTTGGACTTGCAGTTGAATTACATTGCTCTCTGGACTTCTCTTTTGCTTTTCTTTGGAGAATACCTGATACAAGATTAAAAGTGGGCAATTTTAATAAACACAGGCTTCTGAAACCCTTTTATGCACAATTAAAGTGACAACCAAGGAAAGAATGAGAATAATTCACAAAAGTCAAGTCATCATCACCCAACTTATTGTGTAAGAGAATTTTAAAATGAAGGGCAGGATCTAGACCCTGTGTGCGCTAGATTGCGAAGCCTTGCAGTCAGCAGTTTCTCTTCCTGTGGGTTTGTGTGATATGTCATGAGTTAAGTCCTTCATTAAGGAACTTCTCATAAAGCATTTTTCCTGTGGAGTTTTGAGCAGAGCTCTGTTTTGCTTATCAGTTTATCTGCTTTATGTATGCTCAGACACATTTTTGTCTTCATCTAGAAAAGTTCCTTGAGTGGGAAGAAATTAATTTATTTTTCCATAAAAAGCCGCTGTAGGTGTGCTTGTTTGTGCATGCAGGCACACACTTAATCCAGCATGTCCAAAAGGCCTGCCCTGCTTTGCCTCAGTGTCTCCAGCTTACACCACGACTGGACAAGGGTAGGAATGTGAAACCAAATTTGTGTTATCTTGTGCGGCTACTGGGAAGCTTACATCATCGTGGAATCATCACAGAATACATCCACATGCAAGAAAGAAACAAAAAAAAATTATGGGACTTTAAAGGATAGGCTTTCCAGTGTAATCCAAATTTTGGATTTGTTTGAGATTTGTGGAGCTATGCCCTTACTTGTCGCTGTAGCAGCAGTATGGTGGAAGTCGTGTGGACAAATACAAAATCAATTGAGATGATAAAAAGTCTCCTTTCTTCAGAGCTTTTTTTCTCACCACTCTTACAAAATCTGTCATTGTGTTTGGTTTTGCCCCTAAGTTTTAGGAGTTGCAAAAAAACATATCTGCCTGCAGGTGCTACTTGACAGCTGTGGGGTTGAAGCTGGAAGCAACCTAACTTGGGGTACAGCTGTGTGTCTTGAGAATCTCTCTTCATTTAGCTTTTCCAGTGGAGTAAGTGCTCAAGTCCTATTGACTCTGACTGGAATTTAGGCTGTTTAATGACATAGTAACTATATCTTTCTGGACAGTTTTTAAAAAAAAATTGGATCATTAATTGTTTAATGAAACGTGAGTAAAATAGCATTTTTGTATCTCAGTAAAGTCTTGCAATAATTTTTTAAAAAAGTATACTTCTCATACTACATAAAAATTTGTCAGGAAAAATAAATTTCTATGAACAGAAAAGCATTTCTCCTAAGTTATTTATCTAAACCTGGGAGTAATTTGATTTTATTATTAAAGATTGGAAAACTGAACCAGAGAAATTAGTTTTCTAAACATGTAAAATCCCCTAGCTAATTTATCCTTGGAAAGAGAAGCTACATTGCTACTATTTCTAAACTAGCAGCTCTGTAAATGCACACAGCATTTGAAGGCTGTAGCAAATGAGGTGGGAGTGTTCATCTCCCTCACTGTACTACTTAATGTACATTACTTTCCTGAATATCCATTTGGTGTACGGGGAGCAGTACACAACAGATGCTTCATATGCTTAACTGAGAGCATTTGTAAAACAAAGCGTCTCTGTAAAACCTGTCTCATCCTTGGATATCAGTATTTCATTCAGTGCTGGCATTACTTCTTAGAAGAAAGTTCATCTAAGAGCAGCACAGGCAGCATCTCTGCATAAAAGCAAACATTCAAGATGGTGAAGGTAAAGTTGTTAGGGATATGTGATTCCAAGTCAGAGTTTATTACCATGAGTCTGTAATATCTTAGTATGTGTGTGAAATATCAGATATTAAAAGGAGGAGTTTTTCAGAGGAGTGTCCAGGTGTGCCACGCAGGCTGGCAGCAGTAACTTTCTCCCACTGATCTTATAAATAATCTGTGGCTTGTTATGTTTTAATTCAGAACACCTTAAAGGGCAGCATGTCATTATGTAACCATGTATGTCCCTGTATGCTCTTTCAAAAATTAACTTTGGCAGATTCTAAAATGGTGAGCAGACTTGTTGGCTCCTCACATGGGCTTCTACAAGAGTTTTGTATGAGCCAAAATAGTGTCAATAAATACTATGAGCTGTGGATGAAACATTTGCATGGAAACAGAGAGGTAGACTGATATGGGTTCTTTTAAATATACCCCTAGTGATTAATTGTTTTTTGAGAAGTGATGCCTGACTATCCTTTTAGAGATGGTATCACGCATACAAATTGTGTATGTCTTTAAAATGCTCCTCATTTTAGTCTAAACTTTAGACTAAATTTTAGTCTCAGTATTTGCTTCCACTTATCAATAATTCGAGTCCTCTTTGTCAGTTCTTCCTGCCATTTTCTCCCACTTGTTCAAATGATCTTTTTTTTTTTTCCCCTGAGTGTTCTGAGACATTTTCTGTCTTTGTAAAGTTATTTTTCCTGAGAGAAGTAGGAGTTATACTGCTGGAATGTACATGAAGACTCCTGCTCTCCTGCTACTAGTGTAATGGTTCATCCCTTGAAAATAATACTTCACACTGTGTGCTAGCTCTGACTTCTTCCCTCCGTTGGAAGTGACTATTATTTGTTGAGCGCTGTCAACACACTCACTGCTGTGTGATAAAAAGGAAGAGGAGGATGGGATTTCTACCCCAAAGGGTTTGCAGTCTGTTAGATGCACAAAACAGATTAGATAATGCTAAATATGGCACCGGTCAGATGCACAGATTAGTCTGAGATGCCACAGATCTTTTTAATATAGCTTCCTCCTTTGATGGATGTAGTCTGTGTTTTAATGAAAGTATAAAAATACTCTTGTCTTCCCTGAAGACTTTACAAAAAGCTACATCTGAATAACTGACAGGTAGGATCTGTCATGCCAAGCTTAAGCTTATTGCTAAGCCAACATATCTGATAAAGATGGTTTGCCTACTGGCAAAGAATTAATTGGATTTCATACTTTGAGTCCTTTCTTTTGCTCCATTCTTATTATCATGGAGTTACAGGAGGTATAGATATAAAAGGCCTATTAAGTCATCCAAGCAATAGGCTTCTCAAAGCCTGCCTTCTATTACCCTTCCTTTTTTCTTGAGAGTCAGATGTTTCTTAATTTCATCTTTTTATTCATAATTGTATCTGTTTTTTCCATCCTCAGTAATTCATTTTCCTTATTACCGTACATATCCTTCATATCCTTCCTTCAAATATTTACAGGTTGTAACTGTGTCCCCCAGAAAGCTGTTCCCTAGTCAACCTTTATGCAGTTAACTTTTAATGTCTCGATGTAATAACACTCTTCAATCTTCACTTATCATTTTTGTTGCTTCTCTAATAACTCTGTCTAATGTGTTATCTTTCTGGTAATGAGGTGTCCGGAGCTGAATGTAATATTCCGTACGTGCTTCTGCAAGAGTTCTGCCATGGGGGACTTGCAGCTCTCTACTGCAGGAAGTCACAGAACTGTTTAGGTTAGAAAAGACTTTAGGATTCAGCCACTAGCTTAGCACTGTAAGGCCACCACTAAACCGTGTGCATCTGCAAATGTGGACAAAGCCCCTTGGGCTTAATTGTGCTTTGTCATGTAGCAAACAGGAGACCGATTGATTCAGATGACAATGGCTTTGTATCATTCCAGATGATAAAGCAATATTATTTTGTCTTTCCATGCAAGTGTGAATGGGAATTTCTAGAATTTTTATCTCTGCAGGGGTGAACTATATTCATCAAAAGGATTTGTTTCTTTTATCCCCTCTTTATAACGTAGGCAATTAAAAGCAGAACAGACAAGAGAGGTTAAAATAACACGGAGGCAATTGGCAGTGCCCTGCTGCTGATCTCTCCTTTGAACATCTGCTGGCACCCTCAGGGGAGTATGGTTGGGATAGGAGTGATTTCTGCTGACTCATTATGATTTATTAACACCAAATTGAATATATTGGCAGTGTAGGTGTCCCTGGGGAACAGCTAGAAGTTGTAGCATTCTGTAGATGTGCTTTATTTGCCTGTGATTCAAAAACAAATCCTCACACTGGGAAGGGTAGGAGGCCAGAATCAGGATATGGATGATAAAGGAAGAGTACTCCTGCAGTAAACCCTCATTATTTTGAGGTATATTGAGGGAATTTCAGCTGTGATTCATATCCTCTGTGTAGCAGAAGATACAAGACCAAAGAGTGATGGGGGCAGGGAGAAGAAGCCAGGGAAGTGCAGCCTGTCCTGGTTGTGTGCTCAGGGCCAGTGCTCCATACAGCACAGCACCACATCTATCTGCAGATCCCAGTGTCCAGGTACAGACCCTCAGCAAATACACTGGCATGGGTTTAGAACCAAATGCTCTGAAACTGGCTTTGATACTATCATGAAACAGCAAAGAACTAAGCTTACTGCGATTTGTTATATACGTTTTTCATCTTCAGCTGCTTGTGTACAGAATAGAGCTATGTGCAGTTGAAATTTTAACAGGAAATTGCAGCCACTGATCTGAAGGGATCCCAGTTGCTTGGACTCCAAGCAACTGGGATCCCAGTTTGAAAGTAAGTTTTTGACATCATGGTGTCATTCGTGTCTCTGCTGCAGGAGCTGTGAGATCATTTTCTGTTTCAGCTTCTGATTCAGTTTAGTGACTGGTTTATTGAGCACTGAAAAACTGAGTTAAAATACTGAGAGGAATATGTGTTTCTCCTCTTCCAATCTGCAAATAAAAGCTGTGTTTCAACAAATACATCTGTCACGGTTATAATCTTGTGTAATTTGGGACCTAGAATTGATTGTGTCTACTTCCTTTCAGGCAATGTTTCCTCTTGATCAATTTAAAATTCAAATTTGGATAAACTTAACTTCCTTAATATGTACACAAATCATGCAAAAATAGTTTAGTTAGTGAATTTGGTACCATTTTTTAGTGTTCTTTGTGTGCCTTTTAAGAGGATCCCACTGTCATGCAAGCTGAGCTTGGTGTAAATATATTAATGTCACAATATAGAAACAGTTTACTATTTTCTAATAAAACAAGTATGAAGGCAATACAAATGTACAACTCTGGTAGGTTGTAACTATTAAAATAGCATTTCTTTGTTGTACTCTTAGAACATATAGTATATATTCTGACATACAGCGGCGTCATTTGGTTGTGGATGAACCTGTTTTGATGATTGCTGTACAAAGAGAACCATGTCTTTTGAAGATAAAGTCAAAAGTAGAAACGTGGATTAAGAGTGATTTAAGCTGAGGCTCTGTTTAAAATACAATACTGTTCCAGAGAACTAAATGGCAACTTTGCATGCTCCCCACTTTTGTATCTTTGGCTCTTGCATTCCTGTGCAAGGCTTGCAGTTATTTCAGGATAAATTTTTCTTGCACTGTTCACTTCAGCAAATCAGTGTTGGTGGAGAGTATCTGCATGTTCCCTCAACTGGCAAACTATGGTTCGTGTTAGCATTGCTTTGGGAAATTTGTTCCCAGTGTCTGGGTTAGTATCCCAGTGTCCAGGATGGCATTCTTTGGTGTTTATTCCTCTCCCTAAAGTACCTAGGTGGAGGCAGACCCTGGTTTTGTGCAGGAGGCATGGTGTGATGCTCACATTGTTTTATTTTACCATAATTTAGAGCAAGCCTGATATCCTGATAATGTAGAAGGGAATTAACCCTCCCAGATGTACCTAGTTCTCCTTTTTCTTATAGGTGATCACCAATGAGTAGGCATGTATTGTTTCCAACCTTCTGGCATGCTGAGGACAACAGAGAGGAACAAAGGGCAAACTCACTTGTCTCATTACAGTCTAATTTTTTAATTTATTCCTTAATTTTTTGGTCAGCCTTACACATACAGAATACAAAAGCAATATGTTGAGGCAACAGATGCAAACATCAGCCTTGAACTGCAAAGCACCTTGTGGACTTTATTCAGTGTATTTTACTGGGGGATGCACTGATAAATGCTAAGGGAAAAGGAATCTGAATTAAATTAACTGAAGAAGAATGAATACTTTGCAAGCAGGCCAGCATTATTCCTCCAAGTTTCTGAAGGGCTTTTAAAAGCACAAATTAATTAGTCTCCCAGCCCCTCTGAGATAAAGCTCCTTTTTACACGGGGTTGAGGCCAGGAGAGACTGTTACATTATTTAGTCTGACTTTGCCCTTCGTGTGTGCCAGGCAAATACTTTCTTTATGCCTCTCACAGACAACCTAATGTGACTTTTCCTACTGGTCCTTAGCAAGTTACTGAGATCTTGAGCTGAAAGAACCGGGTGCTGCCAAGGCAGGTGTCTGGGTCCCAGGTGCTAAACCTTGCAGTGCATGGTACAACACAGCGTCTGTCATTGTATGGGTGTCCTGTACAGAGCTTCATGGGAATTAGTGCCTTGGGTGGGATCTACAGCCCCTGCTTAGAGCTAGCCAGCAGAAAGGCTAAGGAGAGAGAGGAGTCCTCAGCCTTGAGTTTCTACAGGGCTTAGGTGTTTTGCTCAGACTTTCAGGGAAGTGCTTCTTTCCATTTGAGTTCATAGACTGTTGCCCTTTCCTGAAGACAGGACAAAGTGTAGGCAGTATTTAATTTCTTTTATCACCTGGAGGGATAGAAACTGACAAATTTTCCTTTGTTGGAGAATATCCAGACTGCCAGGGAAAGAAAGAGAAGCTAGGTTTACTGCCAGTCCTCTTTGTATCTAACCAAGAGGATACAGAATAGTATTTCCTGGTGATCTCATCTTCCTCCCTAATGAGCAATGGAATATTTTAACTGCACTGATACCTGAGACAGATGTTGAGGATTGTGTTCTTGCCAAAGCAGGGATACTAAATTTATGAGGCTTTTGCTGGTGGTGGAACTTGAAAATTAGTGAACTCAGAGGCATATTGAGTGGTTAAGACAACCAACAAATTATCCAGAATAATTACAGCATCACTTTTCTGGATAATGGGACCGGATACTTCAGAAACTTTCCAAGTTGGAAAGTTTGTTAGCGTTGTATTAGAAATCAGCATCTGATTGGTTTTTTTACCCTTTTTCCTTATTATTGTACCATTCTAATTGTCACATAATGATTTTGTAGGGTTCCAGAAGATCAAAGTGTTCAATTGTTTTATTTTTGAGGACTTCAATGAGATTTGTGGCAAACTGAATCTTATGATTCTATTAAAGTCTACAGGTCCCTACCACTTATTCCCTTGGTGAATTCCAGCCTGTGAAGACTGGTGTGGTGTAAGTATCAATACCATTATAAGTGAAGAATGGTGACTTTAGAAGGCAAATAACCAATTGTAGTTAATTCTGTAAGGAATTTAAATTCAGGACTTGCAAAATCACATCTTTTAATGTTGCTGTTGTGATCTGCAGGAGTCTGTTTCTAAACAGATCAAGCTTCCTTTTAGCATCTAACATTAGACTTCAGTATTTACGGAAGAGGAATTCACACATGATTTTTTTTCCCACCATGGTTTTACCCCCTAACTATAACTTGAAGGTTTGTGCCACTAGTTTCAGCTACTCAGTGTATGGCTTAGGGAACTCTGTTCAGATCAATCACTTCTGAAGAGAATGTCATGGAAAGCTCCATGAAATGTTTGTTTCACGTCTGATAGATCTTTAATTTTTATAGTAGGCAGGCAATCAAGTGGCTCCTAATATGCTGGTGACTTCTTTGCTATCACTTCAAAATGGATGTGTCAATTATCTTCTTGTGCTGTACATTTAATGGTCAGATCAGCCTCTGCACTGCAATTTTAGTTTGTTTTTACTGTACCCTTTTTAGTCGTTGTTCTGGATGGTGTATTTCCAATGAAATCTCTTTATTGAATCTCTTAGGCGAAATTAGAGGAGGAGAAGATTAGAATGGAATTGTTAATACAAAAACATGCTTCACTGAGCTGCTGAGGGAACTACTTTTGAGATGCTTCTTGCTGCAGCATGTATGGACAGAATGTATTGATCATGTATCAAGCAATTTTTGCAGACCATCCACATTTTTTCTGCTAAAGAACAAAAGAGTACTGTCTATTTGTGCATATCTGTAAATTGGCATTCTTCTTGAATGACTTATTTTCAGCCTAAATTCTGTCACTCTTGAAGCAGTGAAGTTTTTTTTTTTGCATTCACCCCCCTCCTTGCACAGCTTAGTGCAGAAGTGTTTTGAATTATCCTCCAGTGAGCAAGTGCAGACCACTTCTTTCTCCCAAAAATCACTGAATGAATTATCCTTCTTTCCTCCCTCTTCCTTTTCCCCCCAGACTTCAGCATATTTGTGTTACCTGAAAACCAGCCTTGCTGTGAAGTTTTGCAGAAGTTCATTATATAAACCCCAAGCTTGGGTTGCTGTCAGTGTTCTGCAGTGAACATGCATTGGTTCTTTATTCTTTCTCAGTTTCTTGAGACAGTGGTTTTTGGTACCTTTTGTGATATCATCTTCATTTATCTGGAAAAACAAAAGGGGCAATAACAGATGGAGATGTTATGAAGATTTCAACTGTGTAGTAGGTGGAGTCCGTCATTGTGCTTTTCTGTTTGGGTGACAGTGAAGAGAAGAATAGTAACATGCTGCCTTTTTTTTGTTTGCTTTGTTTTGGTTTTTTGTTTTGTTTTGCAGCTACAATGTGAAGACTTTATATGCATTTGATTATATTTATTATTAGTTCAGCAGAATTCATGTCCACAGCAGTAATCTGTTGTTCATATTTTTTGTTCATCTCTGCAAATTCGGCCTAGCTAGAGTCCTCTCCATTTTTAAAGACTCTCTCAAGTCACCAATTTTACTGTGAACATTTGTTTGTATTTCCCATTCCTTATTTACCTTTAATTATTGCTGTGTGCAATAATCTAATAGTCAGTAATAACCTAAAAAATAATGAAACCTGGAACTTCTCCAGGTGTAAACAACATCAAAGCACCCAAGTAATAACTTTTTATAATTTTAGATGTCTATGCAGCTTACTTTTGTGCTTAAATATCTTGGAGTTACTTCTTTTTTTTTTTTTTTTTTCAGACTGGCACATACTTCTTGCCCCTTAAAATCAAGGCATGATATTCTAGTATTGCATTTCATCCTGTCAGTCCTGCATCCTGGTTGCTTCCCTCCCTTCAACATCTCTGCCCCTCAGAGAAGCAACTGCTACAGCTGCTCCTCTTTCAGATTCCCTGCCCTCTTATCCTTTATCTCAGTTGCCTTACTCTCTTCTGAACTTTTCCATGTCCCACTGAAAAAATAGTCTGATGCTCCAGTCTCTGTGAAGAATAGTTAACTTCTGCTTGTCTCTCTTAATATTTTTGGTAAAATCTGGGAGGAGAGTGGGAATTAGTTTGAAGATTATGCAGGCTGTTTTTTTAAAAAAGGATTTTTTTTGGTCATTTTAAAAACTGCCCATGACAGTGACTATAATCTAAACTATGATTAATAACAAATTAAGCATGAAAGAATCATGTGCACCAGTACAAATGCTTTGTGATGAATATAATGTTCATATTGGAGCATTATCCCCCAGTTCATGGAAATGATTAAATTTCAAAGTATCTAAAGAGAAGATGGAGCAACTGTGCTTCTAATGAATCTGTAATGAGTTCTAGGGCTGGGTAACCATGCAGAGTTGAGGGATTTGCATAATAATTGTTATAGCTGCACTAAAACTATAGAGCTTTTTTTCCAGAAGAAATGAGAATTGTTGCACTATTTAGTGAAAAATTCAGCTTTTCTAGCTTATCCAGCAATACCATAACTGTAACTAAGGAAAAAAAAAAAACCTGTAAGGAAATTCAGTGATGACACTTTACTTGTGCATGTGTAAAAAGTGTGCCTGAAAACAATGGATTTTATAGCCCGTGTAATTACAAAGAAATAAATTTGAATTTTTTACTAATTGGGTTTTCTTCAGTCAATATTAGGATTCAGAAGTGAATATCTGAGAAATATAGAATGTAGGTAAAAAAAATAGGTGAAGGCTTCCCCAGCATCCTTACTCACTAATAAACTAAGACAATTCCTTTTTAATAAGAGGACTACTAATAAAGGAAAAAGTTTATTCAGTTTCCATTGCAGGAAGAAGATCTTTGCTTAGCTCAGAGTTGTTGCAGGCTACCGTTGGTGTGGTTACTTTTTAAATTTTTTTTCTGTTTAGTTTTACTTTCTCCTTAGGTTCTCACAGTATACAGTAAAGCGTTCAAAACTCCATTCATTGATTTCCTGTAACACAGCAAGAAAGAGCTCGCACTTTCTATGTTGACTAAAATGAGAGGATTGTGAGGGCTCTATAACAGTGAACTGGAAATTCTGATTTTTATTATTTTCTGTATTGACATTGAATTTATAATTAAAAATTCCAGTTGCACAGTTTTCCAGGCAGACAATGTTCTACAATAAAATTACTTCATCTATATGCTGCCTGTCTTGGTTTATTCAACCATTTATTCTGTCAGGAACCATTTTTCACTTTGTAGAAGTGTTGAATTTTCTTATTGGTATCAAAGGGCAGCATTAAAATGAACCCCATCTCCTGTCCACATGGTGTGATAGAAGGAGAATGGTACATAATGCTGTGCTTGTGATTTGAGGCACTGTGCTGGCCACAGTCACCACTGTGACTGCAAAAATAAAGCTCTTACTATTCCTCTCTTTGGGTTTCTTTCTGCTCCATCAGGTGGTCAGTTCGTGCTGCTTGGCCTCTTCTCAGAGCCAGGCTGGTTCTCGTTCTGCCAGGATCCTTTCTGCTTTTGTTTTCTATGGTTTCACTGATCACATATTTCTCCAGAAAGTGTTCCCTAGAGCAATTTCAGCTGCTCTCTGCCTCCTGATGTTGCACCACTTGTCTGCATTTTTATGGTCTGACCCTGTCTGATGTTGTTGGATGTGAGTTGCTCTGACAGTGCAGTCAACTTCTGGAAAAAGACAATGGAGAAAAAAATCCAGAGAGGTTCAGCTCTTTGGGTGGTGGATATGGTTCAAGAGTGCAGGGGCAAAACATGTTACAAAAGTTTGTGTGAAGTCAAGCGGTTCCTTACCAGGTTAGCAGGTATCATGACATTTCATTCATATTCTTTGCCTTCCAGAGGTACACAAGTCAGGCCTCTCCTTCTCTTTTTCCTGTGCCCTGGATATGAATGTGTCATGCTGGCCCCCACTGATGAAGGATTGAGCACAGCAGCTGCTGATGGTGCTCAGAGCAGTTTGTATGTCTGAGGTCAGCAAAAGCAACCAGCTCACCCTGGTCTCCAGCTGCAGGCTGATGATCTGGTTCATCTCAATGAGATGTGGAAACTGGGCTTCACACTGTCTTGTTGTCTTGGGCAGTTACAAAGAAATTCTCATTTCCTGACCCCCATCTCTAGCCAGAAGCCTTGAGGTTGCAACAGGTCAACATCATTACATGTGGTGTCAGAAAGTATGTGGTTAGCATCACACTTGTACCACTCCTATGGCTCTTGGACTATAGCAGAGGGAGCTGTCATTTCCTTAAAACCTGAAACCCTTGACATGCTTTCTTGGCACCAATGAAGTTTCTCTTTTTTAAGCTCTTTGCCGTGTTCCAAGTCTGGAGTAGAACAAGCATTCAAGTTGATTTGAACTCACAAAAATATTTAATATTTAATTCAGATTTATTTAGCTCTGCTGCTGAACTAAATTGATCTGTTAATGGCATCGAGAACAGCAAATTACTTGATTAGGAAGAGAAAATCTGATTGATAAACTTATTTTCTTGAAGAATAATTTGGCTTCTCTGATGTAGCCTTGCTTTTGAGTCATCACCGTGACATTATTTGTGCGTGCGACTGTACTCCAAAGCAATTTTTTTCTTCAAAATGTGGTCTCTAACAAGCTTTATCAAATATTCCTTGCTTCAGTGCAACTTTAGGAACATTTTGAGATTTGAAATTGATACATTTTCTACAAGGAAATGGTAGTGTTTGAAAATGCCCGTCACAGTTTTTAGTTTATCTCAGTTGAAAACAATCAAGAGATTAGCAAGCAATGATTTTTGTCCTTAATTCTCATATCAAAGCTGTTTGTGTTAACAAGATAAAATACATTCTGAGGCAATATGTGCAAAGACTTGTTTATCAGCGAGACGAATAAAGTTATCCTCACTTGACCTGAAATTTTTTCTTTGCTTTGTGCATTTTCTGGATACTTCTAAAACATTTAAATGAAAAAATAATTTATATTTGAACCACACTAGCACAATTTTATCTTCCTGTTTGGTGTTTTATTGTTTAATTTAAAACAAATCTGTAAGAAGTAAAGGGACTATTAATAAAATAGTACTGTTTTTTCAAAATAAGTTTAATGCTACTGAGACTCATACATCTTTAAGTATCATCAGAAATGAATTACTCAGTAAAGAAAATGAAGACTTGCTACTTTCTAAAGTTATTATAAACATAAATCCATCTGTGACTACTTGTATTAGAGTAGCATGAAGGATGTTACACAAAAAACTTCTTGCCACAGCTTTGCTATCTTATTTAAGCCAATTCTGTGTATCCCAGGTGAGCCCTAGAACAACCACATTTTGTGTTTGACTTCCCCTTCCACACAGGCTGTCATTAGAGGAGCTCAGTCCTATGACCCCTTGCTCTATCCTTGTTACATCTTCTTGTGCCAGTTTCCTACTGTGAACCATGAATGCTCATCAGGACTTGAAGCAGTAGGTTTCCAGACTCTGTCTGGGAGTTTTATGCAGGTGGACAAAGGAGCTGTGATTGAGGCAAAGAGATTTTTACTTCCTTTTTTCCAGTGGCAGTACTGTGAGCACTGTCTATTTGAACTGTTGGATTCAATCTGCAATGCCTCACCCCATCAATAATTTGTTCTGTCATTCTCGGTCACATCTGATACAATCTTCGTGGAAAAGATAAGAGAATCCTTATAAATCCTGGAATGATTTTTTTGTTGTTGTTTCTTTATAAATTCAGAGTTTTGCTCCTTTTTCCTGACCACAATTTAAAATGGTGCTGCCTTCAATTATCATTATTTTTTATGCAATATGCAGATGATTTGGGGCTGTTTTGAAGCAGACCTTTGGTAACATCACTGAATGCTGTGGGAGGTTGAACTCAAAATCCATTATTATTAGATAAAAAGTTTAATTTTGCAGGAAGAGCAATTAAAGGAAGGTCTCAGAGTTGTAGTTTTTTTCCGCAAGAGCCGGAACTTCTGAGAGGTGCTGATCTCAGGAGATGACCAGGAAAAAGGATACAAAGCTATCAATGAGAGAATTAGTAACTGAACTTACTAAAAATGAACATAATTTTGAGTAATGGGATGAGTGATTTTTTTTTTTTAATTTCTCCAATTGTTCACGTTTTCTCTGGCAGCAGGGCACTTTCTGTCTCTTATGAGGAATATCCCACTTAGATGACACAGAAATGCTTGAACCTTGTATATGAAGCTTGGTTTGTGAATTTTTGGAGGATTTTGGTAATTTGAAGGTGTCAGTTGTGCAGATGTTTCTGCTTATGCGGGTTAGCTTCTTGCTAACCTTGTGTAACCTTCCTGCTCCTTGTGTTTTGTGTTGTGTTGATTCTTGAGGATGTTCTGGTTTTCTTTTCATTCTTCTGTTTCATTTATAAATATTTCAATTTAGGTGAAGCTGCTCATAACAGAGGTAAGTTTTCCAAGGAGCTTTTTGAGGGATCTCTTAATATTTTTTTGTGTTTTTTCTGGAAACTCTGAAAGTATTGGGCTGGTAGGCAGATGAATTTTTATCAAAATTATAAAGGGAAATATGAAAAAATGATAACAATAGGAAGAAAGATAATCATAATATTTGAATTGAAATACCATTGGACTTGTGCTTGGACTGGGTGTTCCCTGTTATGCTCCATGGCAAGTAACTTGCCTGTGGTGGTTTCTGCTGATGCAGCACTAAAGACAGCTGTTCACCCTGAGGTCGATCTTTGTGTGTGTTGGCCATTTCAGTCTTTGAGGGGATGGTAGGGCTGAGCTGGAAGCATATTAACTAATGCAGCTAAACCAGGATTTTGCTGACATCACTTTTATCAGCCAGTCTTTCAAAGATGCAGAGCCCTAAATGTCCATGCCGAACAGAGAGAAATTGTTTTGTGGCATGGGATCTTCCCATTTCTGTTTTACTGTCTTCCCCAGTCTCTTCCCATCCTTTGAACCTATTGGAATCAGAATGAAGCACTGTGGTACCCTCTAACCCCTCTCCCTGCAGCAGTTCCTGTGCTTATGATACACCTTAATACGTCCACTTTCCCAAAGGCTGCCTTCCCTGCCAGCCCACCTGAGCTGCAAATGTTCTGCCTGTGGTTTTGGGGTTAAGCTGCGTGCTGACACTGGCTCTATAGCAGCAGAGACAGTTGGTGCAGATACTGAAGCTGTGCCTGCAGATAGATGAAATACCTTTGTTGGTAATCTTTTTGAAGAAGGCTAAATGGAAGTAGGAAAAAAAAAAAAGAGGAAAAAAGCAGGTCAAAAGCAGAGCCTCGCTGAGAGGATGAAAGGAGTTAGAGTTTGTTTCTGTGGTATGTACCAGCTGATTAACTTTTTGCTTTGACTTTTGCAAGTTACAGTTTCCCTTTGAGAGGAGAGTTTGAGGGCTCCCTTGCTAGGCATTGTCAATCACAAGAAGTCATAAAATCTGTCCCCTGGAGTGCCTTGCCCTCCACGAACTGTTGGCGTGTCCCAGCTGTCCTTTGGTGTGAGGGGTGGGGCATCCCAGTGCTGGAGGCTGGAAAGCAATCTCCCTGAACACTGGCTATTTCTGATAGCAGGGATATCCCCAGTGAACTTTCAAAGCATTCTGGTCCTTCAGGTGACACAGTGATCCAGCCCATCACCTGGGGTGAAACATGCAGTGTATTCTCTTTCCCAGCTGAGGATGGGACTTCCTTTCACCTCAGGAATGCTTTTAGAAATAGCCTTACCTTTGGTTGTATTTAATAGTCTTAGGCTATGGGTCTGTTGAAGCAGTGTGCAGTTTGGAGCAATAATCTGAGCAGTTGGGCGCTTGGATTCAGGTCCTGTCTCTGATCCCTGTACTCTCAGTTGATGTTGACACAGTACCCATGTCTTTCTGAGTCTATGTTCATGTAACTGAAATGGTGAAACAGTTCCTCTCTCTGTGAAGAGCATTACTTAGTTTTGTGGATCTAGCAGCAAATGGTACTCATTTAAAGGCAGGGTGATGAGTGGTTTATAGAACTGTAGAATGTTAAGGGTTGGAAGGGACTTTAAAGATCATGCAATCCCAAGCCTCCCTGGGATGGGCAGGGACACCTCCCACTAGACCAGGCTGCTTAAGGCCTTACCCAGCCTGGCCTTGAACACTGGTTGGGGCATCCACAGCCACACTGGGCAACCTGTTCCAGTGTCTCACCACGCTCACAGTAAATAATTTCTTCCTAATATCTAATCTACACCTACCATCTTTCAGTTTGTACCCATTCCCCCTTATTCTATCACTGCATTCCTGACAAAGAATCCCTCTCTGGCTTTCCTGTATCCCCGTTTGGATACTGGAAGGTTGCAATGAGGTCTCTGGACAACCTTTTCTTTTCCAGGCTGAAGAGACAAAACTCCTTCAGCCTGTGTTCATAGGGGAGGTGCTCCCATCCTCTTAGCAATGTTGTGGCCTCCTCTGGACTTGCTCCAACAGTTCCAGTGTTGTCTTATGTTGGGGGCACCAGTGCTGGATGCAAGACTCCAGGTGGAGGGTCTCACAAGTGCAGAGTACAGTGGTAGGATCACCTTCCTTGACCTGCTGGCCACATTTCTTTGGATGCAGATCGGGATTTCCTTGGTTTTCTGGGCTGCAAGCGCATATTGCCAACTCATGTTGAGTTGTTCATCAACCATCACCCCAAAATCTTTGTTGGAAGGGCTGTTCTTGGTCCCTTCTCTGCCCAGGCTGTAGGTGTGCCTGGGATTGCCCCCACCCATGTGTGAGACCTTGCACTATGCTTGGTTGAACTTCATAGGTTTGCATGGGCCCACCTCTCCAGCCTGTCCAGGTCCCTCTGGATGCCATCCCAGCCCTGCAGTGCATTAACAGCACCACAAGGCTTGGTTTCTGCAATGAACTTGGTGAGGGAGCACTCCATCCCACCATCAGCATTGCTGACAGAGATGCTGAACAGTGCCAGCCCCAGTAGTGACCCCAAGGGACCCACTCTGAATTCCTGAGGGACCAACTCTGAATTCCTCATGGGGGAGGGTGCATGCAGCTGTCATCTGCAGGCTGCTGGGTACAGAATGTCCAATCTTGGGCAGAAGCCCAAGTAGCCTGAGAGCTGCTCTCTCTTTGCCAAAAAGATCCCAAAGGGGTCTTCTATTAACTATCCTGGCAAGTCCAGAGGACATTTAATCTGTTCAGTGTTTTAGGAAAAAATGAGAATCTTCATTTCATTTCAGCCATTGCAGTGAACAGAGTACACTTACAAGAGGCTGAGATTTGCCCTTAAATACAGTTCAGCCATACAGCTGTCACTTTGGTCTGGAGTTGCTTGATCTGAAATAGTTGTGGTTCCCAGCTTGAATTCCCATCAGGGTACCCCAAGTACATTGTTGCCTCTGTGCTTTTTGTAAGAAGTTGTTTCCTGAAATAGACTTTTCTGGACAGTGAAGGATTTTATTTTCTCTGTTGTCCATCTGGTTCCTTCATCCACATCTGGAATGCTATGATTACCCAATCCACAGCAACAAAGATAATTTAAGTCTTAAAAAGACAGCAGAAGCTTGTGGAAAGGATTTATAGCTTATTAGGGTGCCTGTATATTTTTTCTCTGTGTAAAGAACGTTTGCAGTATTGTGTCATGTCTAAGAGTGAAATTGCCCTCAGGGAAAATTAAAATCCATCACAAAAATGTACTTGAGAGCAGCATTGTTTTCCTAGAAATCACTGCAAATGCAAGAAGCACTATAGGTAAATAGTGAAGCTGCAGATCCATTTCTTGGGCAGTTTAGGGCAAAAGAACAAATATTCCTCAAATAATTGACAAAGCAGGATAATGACTTTTATTTTTGTTTTGTAAGTGGGATGTGGTTTATCTGTGTGGCCTTGCCCATGCCCAGTAGAAAGCAGATTACACTAACACCTCTCAGAACTGATGAAGTCTTAAGACAGTGCACATCAAATAGAGGAAATCCAGTGTCATTTAATGCTTTTGTTGCCAATTCCTTAACTAAGGAGGGTGGAAGATAAAAGGTTAATCAAAAGTGATTCTTACTAGACTACATGGTGATTTTTATGGCAGGGAGACAGAAGCCGTGACCTGAGGGTTTCTTTTCATTCCCCTTCATTTTGTGTGTCTCCCCACTCCTTGCACTGTGCAAGCTCGGCAGGTCTGTTGTGCCATCTGAACCTGGTGAGCCATTGCATTCCTGGCTGGCTGCAGCGGAGGGCTGGCATGGCCGTGAGCTCGGGGCAGTGGGGCAGGAGGTGGCACTGTTCACTCTTTGCTGCCTCCAGTGTGCTTCTGGACCAGAACCTCCATGAACCAGAAATTCCTGTTTTTCAAGGAAGGCATGACAGAAAAAGTTGAGGAGAGCTCCTTAAAGCACAGAGAATGGATTTTAGTAAATTGTGAAGAAGCCCAGCAGGAAGAGGTGACAACCTCATATGGCAGGAGTTGTGTGTCAGAGTTCTGTGAAATGACCATACTGGCCCCCAGCTATCAATTTGACTGGTTCAGCTGGCCAATACTTCTTACAGATCATCTGATTTGGTTGGAGAACAAATGCTCAAAGCTCTGATAAAAAATAATTATGAAAACATAAATATGTTAGTGCTTTTCAAAGAATTGTAGCTATCCAAATGTCACGGAACTTCTCACAAAAAATATATTTTGACCAAAGATGCAATGCCAGAAATCAAAGTAGGCAGCTGTATTTTCCTATGCTGACATGCTCCATTTTGCTTTAGTGAAGCAAGACTGGCTTCCTGCTGCTGATTGCAGTCGTGTGCCCTGTTTAAATATCTTCTGGGGAAGACCGAGGAGAATGAAGTTATTAAAAATCTGCGTTTCTCTGGGTTCATTTAAAATGAATCATTATTAAGCAATTGTGCCTCACAACTTTTTAGAAAGTGAGTATTTAATTGCTGCTATTCAAATGCATTTTCTTAGGGTATGATTCCCCTTTGGACATCTTTTCTCTTAGGTAATTTAGTTTTAAAAATGCTGAAAATGGGAATAATGCACAATTAAGAATAAGAGTTGCGCCACTCATTAGGAAGATGATGGACTGAGAGAATCATGTTAAACACAGAGGAAGCAGAGATAGGCTTTATCTCCCCACTCTTATTTACCCTGACCCTTTGTGGATGCACTTAGAAGTCTGACACAAATTCAGGTACATTTGTGGATCTGTGTATGTTAAAAGAAAACTTGTAATTGATATTTCAGTGTGGATATAGAAAGGCAGGAGGACAGAAAAATATTGTCCTTTTTTTTTTCTTCTTCAGGACAAAATATTTGAGAGTTTCTCTGCCTCTTAATTGGTTATAAAAAGTGGTAGAAGAAACATTAGCCGTGAAGAACCCAATAGAAAAGAACAGCAAACTGAAAAGAACAGTTGTAGTTGAAATTAGGAAAGAAAACAAATCATAAGCTGATTTGAAAAAAATTGGAGAATTCAATTTCAGCTGAATAGTCCTTTAAAAGAGAGAATTTTTCTCATAGTAGATCCTATTGAATCTTTCGGTAACACATTGCTTCATTGCCTCTGCAAATTCATTTGTGCTTGTAATCTAAGGGTCTTAAGGCTAATCTAAGCTTTCCTGTGCTACTGAGTAGGTATACAATAAGCAGTCAATTGATTTGTGTTATTCTACCTAGTTTCAGAAGCACTTATTATACCAAATATCTTTTACTTTTCTGGGCACTCTAGCTCATCTCTCTTTGTTGCTGAGTTGTCATGCAGTAGTAAGCATCTTATAGTGCTTACTCTCCAAAATACGACTTTCATTTGTTTGTATTCTGACAACATATTCATTTTATTTCAATTTATGTATGCTTTCTGATCTTTCATGTGTTACTGTCTTCCATATAAAGCATTTTTCACCCAGCTGAGTATTCAGTCCTTGCCAGCTATTTATAATTCACTAAAAGCCCATTTTCTGTTTCACACATCAGTTTGCATTGCAGCTAGGGTGGAATCTGTTATGTATTTGTGTCCTGTTTTCTCACTTAAGCAAATCCTTTCATTCTCACCACTTCCCACCAGGAGGTTACAGCTATTTAGCTGGTCATGCACATGGACACAAAAGTATTTTGTGGAGGTACTCAACTCAAAACATCCAGATTTGTTTCCCAGAATCTCTTCTTTTATACCTTTCTAACTGGTCCTGTACATAACCCAGCAATTTCTTCAGGCCTTGTGAGGAGTTTTGCTTGGTTCAGCCCCTATAGATCCATTAGGCTGCAGCCTAATAAATTGAAAAATTATAAATATTAATGATGAAATACCCCTCTGTGTCTCAGCTCTAGCCATCTTCTTGTGTGAGGAATGACCATTTTTATACAGTTGACTATAAAGCCTGTCCATTGAATGACTTCTGTTGTGTCATCTGAAATCCCATTATTTGATTGAAGGTAAAATAATTTTGAAGGTGGCTAACAGTTATTTCAAATATCTTTCTGCAGAGAATAATGATGTGGGGGTTTTTTTAGCATTTACAGAATAAGCAGCCTTTCAAGGCAGTTACACTGAAATTTTATAAGCTTAACCACAAAATGTTCCAAGGAATGAATCCTACGATCATCTTTGGCCAGGCAGAGGTATAACCAGGCAGAAGTATATACTGTGCTGACTTGATGGCTTGATAAGACTGACCTGAACTGAATGTAGGATCTAGACCAATTAACAGACTTGACCAGAATAATATCCATTGGCCCTTCCATTCATTTTTTAAGTGGCACCTTCTGACTTTATCTGGCTCATGAGGTAGAGCTTCATTAGGATACCTCTTTTCCTGTTGTGTCTGCATTCTTCTGTTCCAGCAGTTTATCCAAAGATGCTGTGTGGGCTCTGAAGTTCATTAAGTTCATTAACTGCTTCCATATTTGTCTGTGTGTGCATACATGTATGTTTGTCTGCCCTAAAAGTAAATAGTCCTACAAGTTGTTGCTGAGAATGCCTTGCCTTAATTTGTTGCGGGCCTCCTTTCATTATTAAGCTGTGATTTTTTTAGTCTCTGGCTGTGGTTTGGTACATGCTGGGTTTGTTTTTGTGGAGGAAACGGAGTATCTTTTGTGCATTAGTTGCGTTTTTATATAAGCAATGTATTCTATGTTAAATTCACACATCCTCCACATCTTCCTCATACTCACCTGTTCTTTTAATTTGGATGGGCAAGAAAGTGTCTCTGTGGGATTCTGAGGATTTCCACACCTCCTGGGAGTTAATTTTGCCCCTTCTTTAGAACAGGTCAATAGTGCTTATCAGGCATCAGGGTCACTGGCATCAGGCTACACTGCTGTGAGTTGAGGCATTCTGGTTTCTCCCAGAAGTGAAACCAGACATCTTTTCAGAGGCACTTAGCTGAAAAGAGGATTTCCTAGAATTGTAATCATACCCCTTCTGTTTTCACCCAAAATACTGTACTTTGGAGCTGTGCTAATTGACCTGATGTTCTGGTTTTAGATTCATGGTAGTAACCCTCAGAGCTAATTTACACAACGTGCTTTGAACTGAACTTGGTAATGCAAATATAATGTCCTATTAGCAAACTGTGAATGGTTCCTACTGGGATTTGTACAATGATTCTGAGTTCATTATTACTGTCATTCAATAGTGTGGATGAGTAGAGGAAAAATAATTAAACAAAGTAGTACTTTAAATCCCAGAAGGAATGTAAAATCAACAAAGTTGAAAACCCAGAAGTATTAACTTGTGTTTAATATATACACTCTGTGGAAAGGAAGGGGGAGGCAAGAGTGTGTGTTAAATACTCAGCGTAGCTGCCCAGCCTAATTGGATGGAAAAATCGATACCCAGTGAATAATGTATTTTCCCCAAATGATTCTGTATTTCTCCAAATTTTAGACTGATAATGTTACATGGAAATGGCTTAAGAAGTATTTTCTTCTAATCCTCCTTTAAATATAAGTCATCTTCCAAAAGTGTTGCTTGGGGATTTAGCTGTGTGACTCCTGCTGATATCCTTGGAAGTTTCACGGCTAAAATGCACAAACAGTGCTTTGAAAAAGCCTCTTGCAATCCAACACTGTGGAAGCATTTGCTGTGTGAGCATTTCTCATTTCTACAACTTGACCTGGTGTTAGCAGCAAAATCTATGGTGGACCTTAAAGCTGGGAAAATGTTGAATGTTCCTCAATTTTGCCTAAACATGCAGACTGGTACAAGTCCACTTCTATTAGATGGTGGGCAATTTGTCCCAACGTGTAACATTGAATTGTGAGGGAAGACGATGGAAAACCCACTCTAATTGTTCAACTGACATATTAGTCAGTCAGCCAGGCAAAGAGGCAGCAGCTCAATTGAAAAATTATTCTCCAGTGTGGTGAACTGTACCACTTGGCTCTACTCTTACACTTGAACTGAGTGCCCTAGGAAGTTGGCTGTAATCTGCTCATCTGCTGCAGACCAGTAGAGTTTCCCTTGGGCTCAGTTCTTCAGCAGCACCTTTCAACCTGCTCTTCATCACAACTTTTTTTCCCTGTTTGACTCCCTCCACTTCTCTTTTCTCCAGTGGTTTCTGGGCAGACTGTCTCTCTTAAGCTGTTAACTGTCCAATAATTAGACTGGATACCTGAGCAGGAAACCTGAGTCATCTTCTCTATTTTCAGGCTGTGAGGCTCATAGAAAATTTCATTCCTTAGGTGTCACAGCCCAGGTTTGTTCTGGTCCAGCCAGTGGACAATTCCATCTGCCTGTCCACCTTTTCCATGAAGGAGTGGTGAGAAATGGATGGGTGTTGTCTGTAGAGCTGATTAGTTTGTCCTGAGAGTTTTCAAAAGAAGTTACCGCTGCACTTGCACCTTAGTGAGAAGGTTAAGAGAGGAGGCATAATTCTAATCCTAATGTTGGACTTTTTGGAATAGCCTCATAATGCTGTTCTTGCTGCAGGTTTTGAGATGTTCTGAAGATACAGACCTTGGTTTTTGCCAGAGTTGGATTTCTGCCCCATGTCTTCAAAACTTAGGAAATTAAAATTTTCCTTTTCAAGGTGACACTTGAAAAATAATTTAGGTCATGAAGATTACATCATCTAAGCATATGAGCATCAAATCATACCTAAAGAACATTTGGTATTAGAAAATGTTCAATTATGCTATTATAGAAGAGTCTGCATCAGCTATTGGGAAGTTGTTTCAACATCACCAGAATGACCAGTAAAGTGTCCACAAACTGCTGTCTCAGGAATCCTTACTAGCTCGTACTTAAAAGTTTTCTTTTCTAGAAGT
This sequence comes from Molothrus ater, assembly GCF_012460135.2. NCBI lineage: Eukaryota > Metazoa > Chordata > Aves > Passeriformes > Icteridae > Molothrus > Molothrus ater. The sequence goes on from NC_050480.2 coordinate 42,661,834, forward strand.
GGCTTAAACACTGCAAGTTTGGTACAGAGAGCAAAACCAGAAGTAAAATTCCCTGTGGTATTGAATGATTTACAGCTTAAGTGAAAGAGCAAAGCTGACAAAATCTGAAAAAGAGGAATTTGAAAGGCAGAGTAGAAACCAAAAAAAAGAATGGAGGAGAAAATTACACAAACAGCATTGGCTTAAGAGTCAGGAAGGAAGACAGCTTGGGTCATATGGCAAATAAAATGTATGAGAAAAAAATCATAGTCAAAAGTCAAGAAAGGGTGTCAGTTTCAACAAAAATTGCTATTATCAGGGAATTTTTTTAAAAGGCCACTGCATTAGAGCATTCTGCTGCTTTGAAGAATGAGTTCACTCATCCTACTTACAATATAGCAATGCAGAGACTCAATATGAAGGGCAGGACCTTTAATTTCTTTCCTTTATGGACATTACAGAAACAGAGGTCTTAGGGTTTAATTCAAACAAAATATTTTCTATTGATGCTGAAACAGTCTGCTTCAATCTAGAAAGAGATTTTGAATAGTAATAAGGCTGCTTTTTTCATCATCTTTCTAAGCTAAATATGAATTCTGTCTTTAAAAACAAAAACAAAACCAAAAAGCTACTGGGAGCTCAAATATTTTATAGTTTATCCAGATAAGGGGGAGATGTAGATTTATACCTGGCTCTGGTGACCAAAGAGGGTATTGAGGAAAAAAATATAAGAAAGAGAGGGTAGATCAGTGAAGATTACATGGTAATATGAAATATGCTGGTGTTTGTCTTCCATTGGAATGTCATTGGAATCCCTTTTTCATTATGCAGTGTAAATTGCTGTTTACAACTAATTCATAAAGTGCACTTTATCACCCTATGTGAAATCTTATGCCTTTGTTGTGACCACATTAGCTTAGAGATATTAAAGCTGTTTTCAAGAGCTCTGCTGCAGTAGAGTTTTGCACTAGGAAGTTAATAAGAAAACTAGCAAAGAATTTACAGTGTGTAGTATATGGTAGAGATAATTCATGCTATTAATGTATAAAATATTGTACGATCCAAACTATGTCTTTTGACCATCCTGGCCGGGAGCAGTGTCTTATTCATGTACATCTAGTTCCCGATAACATTGGGAGTTTTTTAACGTAAGAATAGAAGCTTCCAGGGCCATAATCGCTGGCTTCCCTGGGTTGCTGGGACCACTCAAGAGTGATTATTGCCTCGACAATTACATCTACCAAGATAATCGATGGCCACCGTGATGCATGTGAATATTGACTTCCCCAAAGTCTTCTGACAACATCGAGACACCTGGACTGAACCATTGTCTACCTCTGCACATGTATAGCCACGGTTATGCCTGTGAAGAGACACAAAGAACATTCGGTCATCTTTGCCTCGGGCAGAATAAACTGTATAAGAACTCGCTGTGCGAGGCAGCATTTGTGAACAGGGGGAGACTCTGACATGCAGAGGTCAAATCCATGTGTTCACCCAGTGCCGATCCTGGGCTCGACGCTGACCCTTGGCTGTGGTGGTTTCGGTGACCGAACTTCGGTTTCGCGGACAAATTAATAATCTTTGCTAAATTTTCTTATAAGTTTGGCTCTCGATTTGATCATTTATAACACAGTGTAAACAACATTTTGAAGTCAGCCAATTAAATTAATTATCCTGTCTTGAAAACAGTTGAAAAAAATATCTGTCCACTCAACAGTGTGCTCTTGTGTCTGTGACTCTGCCCTTTTGGGTGCTCAGGATTAGCAGAAGCACTTAGCACACGTACATTCTTGTAGGTACATCTGTTTTGCTCAGTTGCAGTAATTCTCCCACTTACATTGTGTAAATCTCTGCCCCAGCTTTGTGTGTAAGGAGCAGAGAGGCTTTTAAGGCATCACTGAATGTTCATGGTCAAAAGCATCATGTTTACATTGATATGTCAGGCATAGCCAAACATTGCTTGTGGGTTTAATGAAACTCATATGCCGTTATGTGCAGGTTGCATAATGTCAAGAGGAAGCAGCTAGGGCAAAGATTATTAGGGATTAAGGAAAGCGATATATTAAAGCTCTCTTCTCCCTGAAATGGCAGCAGAACAGGCTCTGCTCAACCTCTCTGCTGAGCAGCTTCACATTTTTTCTTGTTTGGAAGCCCTGTAATTGCATTGCAGAAAGGGTGACTGGTACAGTGGTCAACAGTGGTCAAATAGTTTACAAAAATGAGTTTCTGAAAACTTCCATGTATGTGGGACACTGCTTCTCTGTATCATGGTATCATTGTCAGCTATTTTCTAAAAAAGAAATTGCTGCTTCTCTGAAGTTTCAAGACCTGTTCTAGATCCTTGGAGATAACAGCAGCACAAAAAACATAAGCTAGTGCTATTTGCAGGTATCGTTTGTAAGCCTTGGTGCAGGAAATCCCTGCTTTATTTGATGTGATTTCAAGGTTGTTAAAAATAGCTTGGAATTCTGAATATTCTTTCTTATCACTGTTGCAATTTGTATTACTTCTAACCTTCAGTATATACCTTTAAGCTCTACTTTGCTTTCTTTAAAATTATCTGAAGGACTGATGTCTTAGTAGCAATTTGTTCTACTGTGAAGGTAACTGTGATTTTCCTCTGTCAGTAAGAGCATTGGCTTTTCACTTATTTTTTCACTTTTTTTCACTTTTTTTGTTACTTTTCAAAGCTCTTATGCTTGTATGCTGCTCTCCCTTTAATCTCTTTTAGTAACCAGATTCTACAGCAGCATTTGGGGGTAAATTCCATTTTTCTATTTTTTTTCTGTGTTGCAATGATGTGGTTTTCTTCTATAAAGAAGTTTTGAACACAGTTTCTCGAATAATTAATTGTATTTGTTGAAGTAAAAATATATTTTATCCTCTGACTTAGGGCTGTCTCTCTCTGTAGGTGCCTGGGTTCTTGCTAATTTGTATGGCCTGACTAGCAAGCATGTTGAGATAGGAAAAGAATAATCAGCAGCATTAAGACTAGCATGAAATTTTGCAGAGTCCTTTTAGAAAAATATTTCTGGAGGGTTTAGAGTGATTGAGAAAAATCTTTGCTCATCTTTCCTTTGTGACCTTCAATTAAAAAGCCAAAGTGGGTTAGTAATTTAATATAATTTTTTAGTTGCAGTTTAGGTACTAAAGCACTAGGTGTAAGACTGCATACATGGAAGTTCAGCAGAACAGCTGCCTGAAACCAGCTCCTGTGTCTTTTAGAAGCCTTGATGTTGTTGAATGGCTGTGACATGTCCTGTGGTCTATGGATCATCCATATTATCTGTAAAGTATCCTCTTAAGTCAAAAATTGAATTTGATTTCACTTGTTTTATAGTTTGTCTGTCAGACAAAAATGTTTGACCTGTTCCTGCCTTTCATAACATAGGCATTACTGTTGTCAGTAATTGTCATGGAGCTTAGCCTGTGCATAAAGCCTTAATTGTTCTCTGTTGTTTGTCTTGGATTGCTGTAGAAAGGGCTCATTCTGGGTCTTTTTATCTTATCTAACAGTGTTAAAATAAATCTTACTTCCAGGAAAAACTTGTGGCAATTCAAGTAACGAGTTTGAACTCTTCTGGTGCCTTTGCACATGTTGAGTCTGGTTGCCTTGTTCGGGTGAGTAATGATTTCCAGATGATGTCTTGTGACTGCTGACAATCTACAGAGGACAAGCTGGACACATGGCTCTCCTTGATGTTCAGGCTTTGCTTTGTGAGGAGAACGGAAAAAAGGAAATTTTTTTTTGTTGTTGGAGCAGGGAGATTGAACAGATGGTCAGCAGAGGATTGAAGTAATAGGTGGTAAACAGGCAGAGAGGAGAGCCAGGTAGGAGAAAGTGTAAGCAGATTGCTCTCTGGTACCTCTGCCTTCCCCTTCATTCCTCCCCAGTTGCTAAGTAAAGAATGCAAGAGAGATAAGAATAGAAAGTGAAAGGAAACTTTTCTCGTGGGTTTTGGAAAAGAGATGATACTTTCAATACTAAAGTAGTTAGTAAGTTGTCTAACAAAGTGTAAACAATGATTCTGGCACCTGCAGTGAAGCAGGGAAAACAGGCTGGTCCTATCCATGTGATGGAATGGGAGAGGAAAATTCAACTTTCACTTTCCCATGGAGAGTTCAGGAGCCTTCATCCCCTGAGGGTGTTATCGGTGAAGATCTCCAGCATTCTTCCAGAAGTGGTACTATACAGTCACTCTGGAGCTAGAAATTGCACATGAATCCATGTCCTATCTAATTTTAAATAAAGTTTAAAAATAGAGTTAACTGTGTGCAATGGAGAAAACCTTTCTGGAGCAAGTTGGCTTATTTATGTCAGCAGTGTAATACAGAGAGAGCGTTTCGTTTGAGCACAGATTTCCCTGAAGTGAGAATGTAGGAATGGTTTTCTCCTTGGTTTTCTGCAGCCAATTTAAAATTCCATTTAGTGCACTCCAATCATTTGTAGCTTTTGAATCATTTGTGAAAAGTAACCAAACCTGTGATAGGGGATCTGCACCTAGCCTGTGGTTACTACAGAGGTGGTACATGCAGGGCAGAAGTTGGGAGGCCAGGAGGCTGCTTCCAGACCTGGGGCTGCACAGGTGGGTGGTCCGGTGCTATGTGCTTTGTGACTCTCCCTACTCTTTACATAGTCTCTTAAAGTATCAAGGCCAATCTTTTTTCATATTATTATGAGCTCTGGTGACTGCTGGGCCTACTGCCCCTTCAGTTTAGAATCAGTATGCTTGCTTTGATACTGTGTAATAAAACAATGCGTAAAATTTCAGCTTTTTTTTTTTTTTTTTTAAGGTAAATTATTTACTGAAAGTAATTTGCCCTTCTACCTGCTGTCTCCCACATGTAGCATGGAAGGAATCCCTGTGTCAGGTTTGACAGATTTTTCAGAAATTTGAAAGAAACTCAGAAACCATGTGAAAGTATGGTAATTCTCTTGAATGTAGGCAATTTAATCATCACAGAACTTGAAGGGTCACCTGTCTCTTTGGATGAGAAGTGCTGCATGCAACAAAGAAGGTTCAGGAGGCAGATTCTGGGAATGTCTGTTTCTCAAATGCACCCTTTTATGCAGGGTGGTTTTCCCCTGCTCCTTGTCGCCTCTGCAAACCTTTTATGCCTTGCTCAAAGACAGAATTGTCAGTTGTTATAGGCAGAGCTGCTGGCACCTCCTGTCATTTCTCTTTGTAAGATCTATTTTCTGTTTTTTACTTCTTTGTCAAACTTCTGTTCATTCTGAGATTTTCCATAACTTATATCTGCTCTGACATCTAACTTGAGAGCAGAATGTGGCTTCTCTGTTAAAATCAGTATCTTCTGTGTGCTGTCTATGTTTGGTTGTAATTTTTTGCATCAAAGGTAAGGTGCCACTTGCCTTATTGCATCCTCCAAATCATTGTTGCACCAAGGTCTACAAATTAGGCCATCTGTAAATATGCTGAGAACTTTGACACAAGCAGAAGGAGCATTTTCTTTGCCTGCTTCTACAATGTGTAAAATAATGCCATCTTTCCAAATGACCTGGAAAAACTTGGCCAAACTTGGCCTTTATGTGATCTCCTAAAGAGAGGAAGCTGTTTCTCCTGGCCTTGCAGTGCCCACCCATTCCCAGCATGTCTGGAGGATAGACTAGGCTTCCTCCTGTTCAGGATGTACCAAGGTGCTAGGGAGAAATGGGACAGTAGACACTCTGTAATCCACAGCTCCAAGGGGAACTTCCTGAGGAAGGTGAGTTGTTCACACTGTTTCAGTCTTTTCCTGTTTCAGTGCAGTATTAGGGCCAAAATGCTATGCTGTCCTGTGTTGTGCCAATTTTGTATTTCTCTATTACTCTTCATAGATTTTTATTACTTCCCATATTTTTCCAGAGTTAGAGAGTATAAAGTGGAAATATCCTGCAAGATTTTAAATGTGAGAGTGAGCAAAATGTTTTAAGACAGTGATGCTCCAGATGGAACCTTTATTTGTTTGCTTCTATATAGGAGAAGTGCTGCCCTATGGTATCAGAGCAGTTGACAGTCTAGTGCTGGAGAGGAAAGTGATGCTGATGGAAGTCTTCACATGGACAAGATACTACATACTCCATCCCTCTGAGAGCTCTGAAAGCAGTGGAGTGTCATTTGACAGTGGATCCCTGAAAGCCCCCTCTTCTTCTGTGGGATGGGATTATGATAAGATCAACATCACTGAATCACCCAGCTGTTGTTGCAGTCATCTTTTCTGTCCAGAGGGACTGAGGCTGTCTAGCAGCCCTGCATGGTACAGCCCTGCTGCATTCACAGATCTCAGACCCATCAGAGCTGCTGCTCCTGACCTGCCTGCCAGTGCTATGCCACTGCAAAGCACAGCTTTCCATTTCTGTGGCAGGACAGTATCCTATTCTCCAGGCCAGCTGCTTACAGAAAGAGGGAAAAACCTTGTGATTGCATTATGGAAAAAAACCTTGTGATTGAGTTATGAAATCATCTCAAATTAGGTAAAGAATATTTTCAGCTCTAGTTGAAAATATTCTCTGCCTAATTTGAGATGATTCCATAATTCAGTTTTACTCTAGTCAAGTAAGATTAGGTTGTGTCTTTAAACGTCTGGTTTTCATTTCTTAGATGTTCAGTACAGATGTTTGTGTTTCCAGTTCACCTTTATGTAGTGTTTTTAATTGCACAATAGCCAGTCCATTTGACCTCCCAAATTTTTGCCACCTCATGTCTGGTGGCAGTAGTTCCCTCAGTTATTTTGTGCTGTGTTGCAATGTTATTCAGAGGGTTAGTACATTTCTTAGAACAAACCACAATTACTGGAAAAGACAGGTAATAACTACGTATCTCGGTATTTACTTCATTACTGGATGACAGGGAACCAGCATAGAATTTCATTTGCCTTTTAAAAGTATTTACACTTCTTAAATAAGGCATTTATTTTTGTGCCTTTAATCCTGACGTTTTCTGTTCTTTCTACTTTGGTTCCTTGAGAACAATGCATAGGAGAGTGGCCCTTGTTCTTCACAGAGCTTGTTCTTTGGGGTTTTCCCCTGTCTGTCTGCAGGATGCAAAATTCCTTACCATTCTGTAATCCAAAATCTTGTTACTGGGGCTTGATAAATCATCATGACATGTAGTTGGGCAGCTAAGATGTCATGTCAAGTGTCACTCTTTTCAAGTGAACCTTTAAATATATCAATGCCATTCTTCAGTTTTTCAGACCCCAACTTCACACATTAATGTAGTACATCTTTCATGACAGAAAAGATCAGACAGATTTGCATAGAATCATTTTCTGCTTTCATTTTATCTTAGTATAAATAACAATTTTTACATTAAAAAAGTATAGTGACAGGAGAAGCAACATGTTCACACCTAATTCTGTCCTCAGATCAATACATGTCTATGCATTTTTTTTTATTTTTATTCCTAGATCCTTAAGTCAGGCAAAAATGTCATTGAAGCCAGTGTGTCACAGACATCTTTTCATGAAAATCCTTTCTTTAGGATTTTTCCTCCTGAGAAGCTGAGAGGCCTCAGGAACAAAATGTAAACAATGGTTATCTGCTGCTGTGGAATGCAGCAGATGCATCTGTGATTGGCCCATCTTGGATGTTTATGATTAATGGCCAATCACAGCCCATCTAGCTCGGCTCTCTGTCCGAGCCACAAACCTTTGTTATTCCTTCCTTTCTATTCTTAGCCTAGCCTTCTGAGGAAACCTTTTCTTCTATTCTTTTAGTATAGTTTTAATGTAATATATATCATAAAATAATAAATCAAGCCTTCTGAAACAGGATTTGAAGTCAAATCCTCGTCTCTTCCCTCATCTGAAAACCCCTGTGAACACCATCACACCAGTGGGAGGTTTACTCTATACAATATAATATTTGAGAAGGAACATTATGCTTGTGGATCAGAAAGGCTAATTTTGTAGGTATCAGGCTTGTCATGCAGGCAGGTAATGTCTGGCAGTTCTTTTTATGCTGGGTGTTGGTGTAGGAGCTATTGCATCTCTTCCAACCTTTAATTTTGTGTAAAACTATGTGTCATTATTCATCCACACTGTCTATCCATAAAAAAAAAGAACAAGAAAAAGAAAAAAAAAAAAAGAAATAATACCTTCTAGGATGGAAGGTAAAAACTTTACTTCTGACTTTGTATCTCTTGGACTCGGTGAATGACTTGTCTGGTAAAGAACTACTCATCTGTGAAAACTACTGTGATATTGACTACTATTTTTTAAGACCCCTATTCAATTTTAAAGATTTATTCTTCTGAGTTGCCAACCATTTACACCTGGAGCATCCATTTGAACACTGGGTTTGAGGTATCTCCAGTCAAATACTCAGGTTTTATAAAGTTTTAGAAAATATTGATCATAGTATCCAAAGCATATCTTATAGTCCATAGGTCTTTTTAAGTTCAATTTTGAGGACCAAAGAATAGGAAACTGAAGAATAAAAGTAATGATACGCTTTCATGTGTGGGCTTGAATAATCTCTGTAAGTAATAGAAATAGCATTACCCCACTGGGGCTGCCTTCAGATGAGAAATGACATGTAATGATATTTTAAAGGAATGCTATGTAGGTTAATTATTGAATGGTATCTATGCAGCTTCTAAAACAGGAGATTTACATTCTGTAGCAATTAAAAGGCCGCCACAGGAGCTCACTGCTGCTTCTCAGTCCTGTCCGACCAGAACTGATTCCAAGATTGGACTTTGCTGTAAGAAGCAAGAAAAATTTAAGATAAAACAAGGGAAAGAAATGCTGACTCACTTTTCTTCAATTAAGACTTCACAAGAGAAGTTTATTTTTAGTCTTAGCAAATAACCTGGCGTTTTGATCTTCTGCAAGTATTTATACTTCTTTATTTTAATAACTCCCCTCAAGGCTAATATAAGCTAAGCATGTAAATCCCCAGAGAACTGATGGAAAAAGACAACCCCATTCACTTAAATGTAAAAATAAACCATTTGGCATGCAGAGAAGAATCTCATAAATTATTATTTCTTTTCTTTCTCTGTCATCTAGTATACCTTCTTGGCCAGATTGAAAGCACATACAGTTTCCTGTTTGCATTTTTTTTGCTTTGAAGTGATGGTGAATAGATTCATTAAATTAGAACAAAAAATCTGCTAATCTTTTGCTTGTCTTCTGTTTTAATGGATGATCTAAAAGGCTGAAAGTATTTGTTGCAGTGCTGTCTACAGTTTGTTGCAAGGGAAGTAACCTTAATCAGATTTTTAAGATATGTTTTCCTTCCAGCAAAATCTCCAGGTCACAGCTTTTCCAATTACACGGAGAAGAAGGCAAGGAGACAAAGCTAGTCTGGGGAGCTTTCTCTTTCAGCAGCAAAGTTTGCATTTCTTTTAATGTAGTTAAAACGTTTGACAGGAGAGAGTAGGGTTTAGTGATGTGAGGTGATTTCCAAATGAGTGTTAGCTTTTTGCTGACCTACTTTTGACTAGTGGTGTATTCTTGCCCATTACTTTTTGTCATTGAATAATGCTGATATATTAAGCTGTGTGCTTCAAGGGCATTGTAAAATTGCATGTAGGGGCAGGACTGAACTGTGAAAGTGCGAATTACTCTATCAGATCAAACCCAATTAAAAAGTGACAAGCACAGCAGGAGAAATTGAAAGCAAGGTTTATCTTTCATGTAACGTAAGAAGTCACTATATCGGTTAGAAACAAAGTGAGTGTGAAACAGATTCTCCACCTCTTCTCATCCCTCTCCAAAAATAAATAATATCTGCTGACTTTATTATCCAAAAGAATAAGCCCCTGAGTTGTAACAGCTCACACTGAAGGACACTGTGACAATGGCAAGAGAAGGGGAAGTACAGCACCCGAACACCTTGAAGCTATTTGCTATCAAAGTGTGCACCGGGCCTCAGGTCAGCACATTTGGGGATTGATGGATAGGGAGTTTGCAAGAAGTGCTGGCCGTTTTTATAAAGCTGTAGTGTGTCATTAAAGAAAGACTTGCCAGCTTGCAGGCTCTCCACAGTTCTACAGGAAGTGTAGGAATAAAAGCATGGTAAGGAAACTGTGAGCTTTTACTAAGCCCTGTAGTTGTTACAGAACTGCTACAAGCTAGGTAAAGTTATTTAGTCTCCAGTGCCACCGCAGAAATCCTTATAAACCCTTTTGCATAACATCCATCAGCACTTTCCTAATGAGTAATTGGGCCTGTGAATGTATAAACTAATGCAGTTGTCTATGTACAATAAAATATTGCAGAATCCTGCTTCCAGACTACTGGGGCTGTGGTGGGTTTGTGTTTTTTGATTGTTTCAGGTTTTTTTTGTTGTTTGGTTGGTTCGCTTGTTTGCTAATAAACTCTAATAAACTCATATATGAAGCAAAACAAAACAAACAATGAACAAGTAAATCAACCCTGCAACATGTGTTCTATACTTGCCGTTGCATTGCAGACAGTTTCAGTGATGTGTGACTGCTGTGTGACCTGGTGCACACCACCTTCTGCAGACAGTCGATGTTACACTGACCCTGATGCTTGCTGCTAATGGTGTTACCTCAGTGAACTCCTCTGTGTGTAAACTTTAGCACAGCTGATTTGGCTAATGCTGAGTTTTCAGGTCAGGCTTTGGTGGGTGACATTCAACTTCATGAGGGGAAAAAGCCCAACAAACACAGAAGGGGAAAGCTCTTGTGTGTAAGCTGTGCTTGGAGCCATCGTATTGTAAGGAAGATGGGGGAGATGAGTGTGTAAACTCACAGGGTAGCTGACCCATTTAGCATGTTTTCCCCATAGAACAGTGAGGCTCTGTAGGATGCCTCTTCATATAAAATATATATTTGATGTACAATGAATTAAGCCTTTAAAAGAGACCAAGTGATTTACAGTCCTACGAGACTTGGACTTTGCAAGCAGCTTATAGGGAGGAGGGAAGAAAAGTTGTCATATTGTGGAAATGGTTATTATCTAAAAGCCTTTTTTTTCCTGGAAGAGGTTTACTTTCTACCATTGATGTAGTACCAATGGTCATTCAAAAGAACAGCTTTGTTGTTGTGTGTTATGGTAAGTAGTCTTTTGGAATGTCTTCTGGGTGAAGAAGTTGTAGGGGCTAAGAGAATGTCTTGGTCTGAGCTTTAAAAATAAACACACACACAACTATCTCCCCAGACACCAAACCACAAACTACCCCAACCTAAATTTCATAACAATCTTGAGTGGTATTTCTTTTCATTGTGTAGTGTTTTAGTTTTATCAGAAATGTTTGATACAAGATTGATAACTATTTAAAGGACTGTTGTGCATGGACTGGTGCATTTGTAAGGCTGGCTTACTTCTCCTAAAGGTAAAGAGGAGTAATGGGTAATATTTCTTTTTTTGTGGGGATGATTTTTTTTAAGCTGTCATTGTTGCCTTTGTTTTTTATTTTGTCAAGAGGAAGCTTCTGCATACTGTGTGTTTGTTAGTCTCAACATTTTTCTGGCCCAGCTAAGAGGTTAATGCATTTGTTATTGATCTATTATTATAATATAGATATAATAGACTTTCAAGGAAAAAGGGAGAAGACACCCACACTGCAATTTGAATGTGAAAAAGATTAATGAAATTCTTATTCCTAACTGACATGTGTAAAATATGTGGGTAAGAGATGAGTTGGTTTAAAAAAAGAAAACCCCCTCAGAACTGTAAAGTTATATCATTACCTAATTTTGGCCTTTATTTTGCAGTGACCAGTGTAAAAGAAAATGCTGAGAAGTACATGGAGATTCTGGAGGATAAACTACATAGGTAAGGATGGTATCATGAAAACCTTTGAAATCTTAAAAATGCTTGTACATGCAGCATTGATATGCATAAAAGTGTTAGGAACTTGCATTAGAATAATACCAAAAATAGTTCAAAGTAGGAAATACTGTTTGTGTTAAGAGCTCTGTTCATGGCTGCATTCAGCAGCCTGGCAATGGGTGCAGGTAAAAGAAAGAATCACTGTGTTCTCCAGTGCAAAGGACTGCTCTGGAGCAGCAGTGGTCTAGCCTCAAGTGTTGGGGATATGACAGCTGGGTGAAAAATCACCCTTCTGCTCCTATGCAAAAACCAACACTGAGTAGGGCCAAAAGAATCTCTTAGCAGAGTTCTGGACATCTTTAGCAAATAATGACAGTCAATATAACAGTTTTGAAAAAATGCCAGTTTGGGGTATTGGAGAGAGCAAATACAAACCAAGACAACAGTAGAGATATTTTAAGAACTGAATCCTTATGCAGAATTTACATATTTTTATGCCTTTTTTTTTAAACAAACACTAACGTTTCTGTTTCCTTCTCTTACTGTGTGAAGAGGGTTCTAGGTGACCCCTCTGACTTTAGGATTCTCCTTGAAATATGGTTAGCAAATATTACAGTGCTGTTGTAATGGAATCTTCTAGTGAGTGAACTTTGCCCTGAATGAGTATATTTGTATTTTAAAAGGCTTTCATAGGTTGTAATTGGAGTTTGTGTCTTAACAAAATGTAATCCACCAGATAAACACCACTTCCATTTCCATTACTAAGCAGGTATAATTAATAAATTGTTGCCCTTGCTATTTTTTGTACTATTGATAAAGATAAGGTTTTATATATTTTGCTCACTCATGCTTTTGAATATAGAAATATTTATTTTACTCAACTCGTAAATTTAAAAGATATTCCGATCTGAATGAAAAAATGATGGTGAAGATCAAGCTTTGTTTCTGTGTGCTGCTTAACCCTCTCTTAATAACAATTTTACTCCATATACCTCAGTCCATAAGTTTAAGACCAGTCTTAAGGACTTTGTGTGCTGTCTTTTTGAAAACCATACTCTTTATTAAAAATAAAGTATAGCAACATGTTTTGATGCTTCTAGAGTGTATGGATTTAATTGATAGGCTCCCAGAAGGATGTAAATTTCTCTTTAAGTGTTAAATACTTAGAGAAGCTGTATGTTTGTTTCTCCTTCCAGAGGTTTATCAGATAGAATTTGAAGGTCCCAGATGGTGAAGATTCAGACCTAAATCTTGTTTTCCAAGATGTGCAAATGGTATTAGTCTAAAAATAGTTCAAGTAATTAAGAGCTAAGAATTTGAATACTGATGGAAAGAGAAAATATTTAATGTTTTTATGAAAAAGAAGTTTCCAAGATACTATGTCTTGAAAAATATTTTATTTTTATGGTATTTTAATTTTAGGTGATTATATATATTTGGTTTTTTATAGGTTCTTTTTAGTATCTTTAGGTAGTTAGCTACACCTGCTTTACAGCTTGAGCAATAAAATAGAAAAGCAAGCAAGAGCCCAAGAGGCTTCCCTGAACCCTGGCCCTGCTTAGAGCAGTAACTTGAGAGAGTTTCTCTTTTTTGGTCTTCATATAAATGCTCAGATTACTCATTTATATATATCATAAGCTAAAGAAAGGGTCTCTAAGGAAAGTTTAAAGAGTAAGTTTTAAGATTACATTTTAGACAGAGATAGAATTTGCATCTGGCTTGTGGATGCACTTTTGTGGAGGCTCTTGAAACCAAAAGAGAATCAAGTCTGGGTAGCATGAATTCAAATAAACCTCTGAAGCTTTTCTCCAGAAACCTATAATTTTGCCAGGTAATGTTTCGAATAGAAACAGCCTAGATTGAGATCACTTCAATTTAAGATACAGCTTCAAAGTAAAGCAGAGCTCTTAGAAATTTCATTTTTGACCACTTTGTAACAGAAGGAAAAGGAAGTTAATGAAGAAATCTCTTGACAAAACAGGTTTAATGAAGATTCAAGTTTCAAAAAATCAATTTTGTCAGTTAATTTCCCTCCCCCCCTTCCCTTTTCTCTTTTATTTTCTTAAGAAAAGTTTGGAATATATTCCTCTTGTCCGTTTGTTTTTTGTTTTTTTTTTTTTAATGGAGAGATGGGAGGGTAACCTAGCTCATATGCTGGAATACTTTTTGGGGAGGTGGGGGTTTTGGGTTTTTTTGTTTGTTGGTTGGTTGGTTGGTTTTTAAAACAAATGCAATACTTTTCACTGCGACCTAAAAGATGCATCCATTGTCAGGTAGCTTACTAGAATATGTTTCATTAGGAATGCTACTCTTTTGATAGCCTTGTATCTAAAGAAAAAAATGGTAAAACATACATTAGCAAAAAATAGAAATATGTTCAGTAGCTGATAGTTTCACCCCAAAGAAGGCAAAGCACCCACTAAGTATACAGATTACTTGACACTCTTTTTTCCTGGTTTAAAATGTAGGTTATATTCTGACAGGGGACTGACAGTCGTTGAAGACAGTATCCTCCAATAAAAGAATGAACAAATAGCATGTTTAATAAGCTGCTGGCTGTCTCTTTCCTAGTCACCAACATACATCAAGCCATTCTCCAAGTTTATACATTAAATAACTGGCTGCTCTCTTGAGAGTGTAAATACCATTGATTACCTTTTGTTAGGAAACAGGAGATGTGCAAAAGTGGTGAGAGTTAGAATAATAAAAGTGAGTTCAGCAGAGACCTTTGTGTGAATATCTGAAGTACAAGAAGTTTTGTGTTGGTAACTTCAGCTCATCACTTGAGCCATTTAGGAGGGATTGTACAGGAGAAGTTTACAGTAATTGCTCTAGCTCATTGAAATTCAGATGAGCATCTTCTCATGGGACCCTTGTTCTGCCACAGAAAGTGGGAGCTTTTTCATTTCACTTATTTCTACACCAAGTGAAGGCTTTGCTAGCACTTTATATCATTACCATGAATAAAGTGGACTTCAACCATCCAACTCTTTCAAAAACCACCAAGTTCTGCCATAAGTGAGCTTTAGTCATGTAAATGGGTGAGGGTCACAAACTGATCTAGTCAAGAGTGCTGTAAATGCCATTAAAGATTTCATCTTGAGCTGTTAGTGCCTGTGTGTCATGTTACAGAAACTCTGATGCCTGCTATAGGGAAACTGCTGTGCTAAGGCTACTGAGTAAGTCTGTCCAAAAGGTTTTCCCTCTTATCTGTGGAGCAGCACAGGCATGCTTGGAAGTGCCAGATGGTCTGTGGTAATTTTGTGTAACCTATGACCCCCCTCAGTTGTGCTGAGGGCTGTTGCAGCTGCTGGTAGTATCTTAGCAGTGCACAGATAGGACTGAAATGTCATCTTTGCCTGCCTACCCCCAGGACTGTGTGTTTTCTACTGTGCTTCCAAGAGACTTCACAGCCCCATCCCTCGCTGGATAATGATCTGATCTTATTTTGCTTACCAACAGTTCTGCTGCTGGAGTGTTAAAATGCAGGTTAGACAAAATATTAGATCCTTCTAGTGACTAATTTAGTTCCTTTCTTCTTCCCAGCTGGTCTAAGTCATACACAGCTGTGAGAACATTAGCTCCAAAATTCTGAGAAGCAGACACTTTATATGTGGTGATGCATTCCTTTATATCTCTTGGCCCACATGGTGATGACTTCTAAATCCCTTATCATAGCTGCCTCAGGCTGGAAACAATTTTTTTGTGCCAGCTGATGTAAAGATGACATTTCTTGAGCTGAGGGAATTTAATGTGATTGTACTGTTCTCCAGACCTCAAAAGATTATGCTGTGACTTCCATTCATCACAAAACCAGGGCTTTTAAGGGCTTTTCCTAATTCCCAGATAGGAATCATGAAATTATTTTTGGGGAATAATATTATTCAAGAATAACTGATGACAATTACACAAAGGTGTTTTATTGAGCTATTTTCTGTGCTATCCTGCAAGAAAGGGAAAATGCATAAATATAACAAGATGCAATACTGCAGTGACTGTACTTTGCCATTGTTGAATGATACAGCACCAGGTAAGTTTGCAAATGTATGCAAAACCTTTCTTCTTTAACTGACTCTCTTCTGCTGTTTGTCTTGGGTTCATTTTCTGTTCAACAATGTTGGTTTTCATTTTAATGGTGCCTTAATTTTTACTCATGGATACACAGTAGGGAAAATGTCGTGGAGTCTTACTCTGATGTAACTTGTGCTCATCTGCATGGCTCCTCATTCACTGAGGTGTTAAGATAGTTGGTGTGATAAAGGCACCTTGCATTTAGTGAAGCAGCAGAAATCAAGCTCAAGGTCTGTTTTACCTGATTTCATGTGTGGTTTTTCTTTTAGGAGTTTCAATCAAATGTCACTTGCCTAATTCAGAACAAATGTGGCTGCAGCCTGGTTGCTCAGACTGCTAAGGGCATGCACATTTTCTCTATCAGAAACAAGGGTTTCTCATGCAGGCAGTGCTTTTAATGCACTTGAGGATGTCATCTTCACTGAGATCTTGCCCCTTCAGGCGAGACATAAGATCTTCTGAGGGTCCCATGCCATAAGAGGACAGGTCAGGATTAAATGCCACCACGTCACCTTCCAGTTTACATGAAAATGAACAGTCTTAGAAGTTACTGTCTTTCCTTACTATTCACTGTTAGCTTACATACCACATGCCTCACATCTCCTTTATAAAATACTAAGTTTCAGAAATGGTTTTGGGAGCAGAGCTGGGTATGAATGCTCTGAATAGCGCAGCACACTAAAAGGACAGTGTTTCACACTGCTGATGGTCTTAAAGGTAGTCTCACATCAAAAGGACTGTGTATCCTTGCAGATTTGTAGCTCTCTTTCTCTGTTGTTCCTGTATGTATGGAATATTTTGTGGTTTAATTTAACATTGATTATATAGGGGTAGTTTTCCCACCCGTGTTGTTTGCTTATGACTTCAGGCTGTTGTTTATGAGAAGTCCTTTTCTTCATGAAAAAATGCCCTTGGATGGCAGTGGAATCACTTGTGTTGCCTTCTGTTACAACAAAGGACTGCAGGACTAGGCTCGGTGTGATTAACTTAAGTACTGAAAATTTGGAACATGTTTAGAAATTGATGCTGCATGAAGTGAATATGTACATAACTTGCCAGATCCATAAATTTGGAAGAAATCTTTGCACTCTCCAGTGACATTTGAAGGTATTCTGCCTAATTGTGGTTTGCTGTTCTTTAGAGTAAAACAGTTTTCTCTCGACCATACTGTGTAGTTTTATCATACTGGTGAATACACAAAAAGCCTTCAACCACTACCAAATAATTTCTCATGTTTCAGTAATGTGAAGAACACATTGCAGTGTCACCAAACCCTCATGGGAACAATCAAACACTTTACTTTGGACAATCCCTTCTCCTTGTTGTGAACAATATAGCTGCTTTGTTTCAGTTACCTTATTTTTCTGTCTACATAATAGAGGCTGTCATGAAAACAGGGCTATTGTTTCTCAAAGGCTCATGTTTTCCTGGTATTTTTTCCAGCCTGAAAACATCAGCTCTTGTTATACTATTTACTTTGCTGGGGAAATGTTATGATATTACAAATCAAAGGATTATGACTTTCAGCCATGTAACTGGTGACAAGAACATAGGAACTTGTGAATAAAAGTAACATTTTAAAGGTGTTTCTATAGGGGAGGGGAAATTTGGCAAGATCCCACTGATTTCTTGGTACTATTGTAGTGAGGGAAGTTTACTTCCCCAAAATACTCACAAATAAAAGGAGCTGTGAATATTGAAAAGCAAATTGCTGTGTTAGTTAATAATTTACAGGTGATTTTTTGGTTGCTATATTGGCCCAGTCTTATTTGGGAGATACGTCCTCTTTTTTTAATAGTTTAGGAAAGTTTCACAGTGGTGAATCCAATTAATAAAGAAGAAAAATTTAAGTATTCTTTCTTGTTCTATTTTCCCATCTGCTTTAAGCATTGTGCTCTTTCTTTTTTGCTGTTCTTTAATTGCTCTGTCTTGATGTTAGCAGTCTTAGAAAGGGGACTTTCTGATTCTCCCCCTGCTCTTCCCTTTATTATGGGTCCTCTGTCTTCCTTCCTTGGACTTGTCTCATTTCCACTTTGTGCATTTTATTCTTACCTTATTTTATTTCCAACTTTATCCCTTAGGACACCTATTTTTGCCTATCTCTTTTGTGTTTCATGGAGCAGGGGGAAGTTGGATAGTAGGAATATAATAAAGCACTTTCTTCACAGAAACCCTGTTTTCACCTTCAAAACACATTCAATTACTTTTCAATCTGTCTTATTCTACATGACCACAGTGCAGGTTCTCACCAAATATCCTTATTCTCTTCACAATCACTTGCAATATGTTTGAAATGTTTGCAGTTTCCTGACAAAGTATAGGATCTTGGCAGCTCTTAGTAAATTTAAATAATGTCAGAAGAAATTTGATGGTATTGCTTCACAGAAGTGGATTAGCCTAGATTAACTAGGTCTTGAGGGAAGGGGGGAATCTTCACTATGCCTTTCATTTCTGCTTGTGGAAAGAGTAGCTAATGCCCACAGGGCATGGAAAAGGAAATCGTCGCTATAGAAGTGCAGCAGATAAGAGTTTCTAATCATGTTTCTGCAGCATAATGTGTGTTTTATCATCAGTGTTATCTGGTGCCATGTGCTAGTGGAGATCCTTTGATAAACTTATGTCTGTGCCAGGATGGAACTCTCTTCCCAGCCTTGAACTTGTCTCTCCGCCCTGGCAGAACTAATACCTATCTGCAGATGAAATGCATGTTGCCCAAGCACTAAAAATGGAGGGCAAAGAATGCAATCTGCTTCCTGCACCAAGTGAGAAAAGATATTTAAAAAAAACAAACAAAGCAAAAACCAAAGTGAAAAACACCCCCACTACCATTTCTGTCTATGGCAACTGCAAGATAGGAGAGAATTGCATTGATGGAACCCACCATGCCTTTTGTGTCAGTAGCAGGAATCTTCTGAATTTGCAGTCATAAAATTAATTTTTTGCTACAAAAGGAGGAGAATGTTGTTTTACATACTAAGGAATCATCTGCTGGTTTAAGGTATGGAAGGAGATTTTTGCAGAAAGAAGGGATGAAGTAGGTAGGCTTTTGGACCCCACAGTACTCTGGGGGAAGAGGACATAACACAAAACTTACCTTTTCACTTCAAGTCCTAGTAGACAATTATTACTGCACCAATGCATATGTGCTACACATAACATTTTTTAAAGACTTGCTTCTATATGAGATGATAAGAAGTAAAGAAGGGCACAAGAATTAAGAACTCAGAAATGTTATTGTTCTTTTTTTTTTTGTATTTTGCCTGTTCAGAGATGCTGGGTCACAAATACTGATTTTTAATTGGATGGTGGGGGAACTGTGGCACGTGACCATACTGTTTGATAAGAAGTAGCAGAAACCTCTGTTCTTTTTAGCTATTCTCAGCATTGAAACTAGATCCTTTTAGGAAAAAAAAAAAAAAAAAAAAAGAAAAGGTCAGATTTGAGGCCAGTTTCCAGTGCCTCAGAGCTTTAGAAAAAGCAAAGCACATGGTTGAACAGCCTTTACTAACTCCCTGTCCATATTAATTCAGCTTTCATCCAGGGCTTTTTCCAAGTTACTGAATTAACATCAGTAGTTAGTGTGCAGCATTGTCAAAGACAAGGTGACAGGGGATTTTGCTGCTTATTCATGGAAAATCTTGCCCTTCTTTCCTCTAGGCTCTTTGTCTTCCATTCATTTTATTCTTAGCATAGCAAAAATTGTCAGAGGGCAAGGCATCTCCCCTTCTAAAAACAGAAAGTATTGCCCTTGCTTGAAAAGGAAATATGATGACAGTTCACAGCCTCTCAAGCTGGTTTGCAATTGTGCATTTTGTTAGGATTTTGTTTTATTCTGTATGCTCTTTTCCTATGCTGCATTGTTCTGGTGCTGGTCAGTGGTGCCTGCAGAGCTGCAGTTCACCACTTTGCTGAAATTCATTAGTGTCACAGTCTCTTAGTTTAACCCCAGGCAGCAGCCAAGCCCTGCCCAGCCCCTCGCTCACTCCCCCAGCAGCAGGATCAGGGAGAGAACAGGAAAGGTGGAAGTGAGAAAACCCATAGGTTGAGATAAAGACAGTTTAATGGGGAAAGTGAAGGCCACACCTACAAACAAAGCAAAACAAGGAATTAATTCACCATTTCCCATGGGCAGGCAGGTGTTCAGCCATTCCCAGCAGAGCAGGGCCCCTTCACACAGAGCAGTTACTAGGGAAGGGAAATGCCACCAATCCAAACATGCCCCACTTCCTCCTTCTTCCCCCACTTACATATACAGCATGATGTTATGTGGTCTGGAATATTCCGTTTGACAGCCTGGGTCACTTGCCCCAGCTGTGTCTTCTCCCACCTTCCCTGCACCCCTAACTTCCTTGCCAGTGTGGCAGTACCACAAGCAGAAAAGGGCTTGGCTCTGTGTAAGCCTTGCTCAGCAATAACAAAAACATCTCTGTATCATCAACCCTGTGTTCAGCACAAACCCAAAACACAGCCCCATACCAGCCACTGTGAAGGAAATTACCTCAGCTAAAACCAGCACACACAGTAGTTCTCTCTGCTGCAAACTCTTGCCTCATTAAGAGTAAGTAATTCTGTATCATTTTGCTGCTTTGGTGTGCTGAGATTTCCCTGTGTTGGAGCAAAAGTAAATGGTTTTGTATCTTTTCCCCTAATCTCTTGTGCTCTTCTTGCTTGAATTATATGAATTTTATGAAGAGTTTAAAATCCATATTAATAATTTTTTTGTTTGTTAATTAGTGATATTTTCAATGTGAGGAGGATCCCATTTTATGAGTGGTGAATGTCTACCATGACTGACAGCAGTCAGAGATCCTTCCTCTTCCCCAAGAGTAGGTTCTTTGACCTGGAAGCCTATACAATTTCTCTTGAAGATACTGATCCTAATGTATGTTTGCATTAATGAAGGGAAGATTGATAAAATGAGCTTTGGTGGTTTGTTTTTAATATTTTTCCATTTCCTATGCAAAAATGCTCTGACTATGACATAGCATTTTTTATAACAGCTCCACTGTGCTTCACAAAGATTGTTCAGCCACTGACCTCATCCTAAAATTTTCAGATGTAGTTTAAAATAAGATCCAAGATCAACAATGTGAGGATGTATTTGCAGTGTGCTGTGGCTGTTGAGGAGTTAAATTTGGGCACTCTGTCAACCTAAAGGACAGTGGTTTCATCATTCCTTTCAAATAACAAGGAAAACATGCAGCAGAATGTAGTAGTGTTAGGTGAGAGGCAGTCTGAAAACTAGGGACCGAGTTTGAGAAATTGATTAAAAATATCCCTTTACACAGAGGACTATCTCCAGTAATTTTATGGGATTTTTCTCAGTCTTGATGAGAAAAATAACTGTAAACTCTTCAAAGTGCTTCTCTTTGCCCTTCAGCATCACCTGTGCCTTGCCCAGCTCTGCCCTGCTGTTGACTTCTCTGTGAGCTGATTTCATGCAAACCTCAACCCATCTTAGCTGTGAAGATATGACTGTGAGGGGAGGGAGGGATAGCAAAGCTGTTTGTCACCTCTGGGTCTGTGGCATTAAGCTTTGGCTCTCTTACCAGGTGCTCTTGGTGGCTGCATGTAAGTGCATACATGTAGTGAAAACCAGCTGCTCCCTTCGGAACTTGGCAAGAGAAGTGTTGGGAGGTGGATGTATCTTTTCCTACTGCTAGTGTTTTCCAGTGCATCCCTGAAGACAAGATTTGAAACCAGTTTGTGCAATTACAGAGGCTTTGTCATCTGCGTGGGATTGTCATCAATGGTAGTCATGGGTGTAGAGCAGTCAAGGAAGATGAGGATGGATACCTGACACCATCTGCCTGCTGTCCAGCAGTGCTGCTAAATCCTCCTCTTCTGTCTTTGGATGATACTTTGCACAAAGCCCTGGCTGGCCAGTTAGATAGAAACAATGATAATTAAACCAGTAGAAAATAAAGCATTGCCATCTGCATAGCAGGAGTATGAAGACATAGGATAACTCTATTTTGCATGCAGCTGGGACAGTCTTTCCTACTAGCATTTGGAAGTTTTCATTAGTTAATGTACTTGCTACTGGGAGTGTACTGTGCTAGTCTGGGGAGACAACACACAGCCCAGCAATTCTGAGTGTTCTGTCAGCAGCAGTGCAGGGTTTTTGTACCCAGCAGGGTCCAGCCAGGGAGGATCTGCAGACCTTGCCCTTTCTCTCTTGCTCCTTTTGATCCAGAACAGGATTTGGCTCCTGAACCTGTATGACTCTGCAACTACAGCAGGTCATATGGTGCCCTTGGATGTTTCAGAGGAACTCCGTAAGCATGTGGCTGTCGACACCGGGATTTGGCCAACACTCTCTTTTTTCCAGGTGTGTCTTCCTGGTTACAAAAGCTGAATTTCAAGGTACATTCCTACACGATGACAATATATCACCTCTCCCAATTGTATCTCTTCTAAAAGGTTATTTCTTTGCCCTGTTTTTTGATCATTATGTATGCTTAATTCCTGTTTGGTCAGTAGTACACAGGATGATTCACATCCCCAAATTCCCTTGACAATGAAAGTCTAAATCTCTCATGCTTTCAGAGAGAGAAGTATATTTTAAACTGTTTTATATCAGAGAACAGAGGTGAATAAAAATGATAGGAGAATTGTGAATTCTTTCTCTGTGCTTCTTTGCACTGCGGTCAGAGAATGTAATAAGCAATAAAGATGAGGCTCATTATTCTAATTGCTTTGAAATAAGAACACATTCTTTGCTTGGTATAAATAGCCATTGCTGCTATTGCAACAGTGTGGATTTGTGGCAGCTGAGAATGTGGCCTCAATGCAAACACTGTGCTTTCTTCCTGTGGCATACTTTTAGAAACAAATGTATTCTCTTGGATTAGAACTGGTTGTGACTTGAATGACTTCCGTTTTAGAGGAGGTCATTAGAAGTCAGATGCTTTGTGGGATTCAAACTCAAGAAATTGTTGAGGGCTTTGTAGGAGGTGAGCTGAACAGAGCTTAGATGGATATGTAGATACTGAGATGCATGTTTTTCAAAACTGGGGCCTAATTCATGCCTCTCCTTTAAATCTAATTTGGGATCAAATATTAAATAGAAAAAAATATCTCATTCCAGAAATTCCTATCCAGCCAAAATTAATGACATTTTGGGGCTTTGCTGTTATTGCAAGAGCCAAAGGCAAGCAGGATATAGACTGAATTATCAGAGTTACTACCAAACTCAAGGGTGTTTTACCAGATTATGAATAAGGATGATAAACTAGGGTTGAGAAGCTGACCTCATGTGAACTGCTGAATAAGAAGAATTCCCTGGTAGCTTTCTCCTCATCTATCAAAGTTAAGTTTTATAGTCTTAGAATAGATTATTTGTAATAGATGTTTCAGTGGAGGTAAAGGCAGAGGACCATTTCTTTTCTTAAAGAGAAATAAGTAGCCCTGAAAGCAGGTAGTAAATTTTTTACATTATAGATTGGGTAATATAGTAAAAATAAACTGCAAAGTAAATATAGGGACTCAATTGAATTATAAATGCTCTCCACAAGATGCCTTCCTTCTTCCCTTGTAAATGACTGAATTTTCTGCATTCAGCGTGGTGGTCCCATTCCTGCATCCACGCTGTGTTAAGAATCAAAGTGAAAACCATCAGCTGCAGCAGTCTATCATTTTGTGTTTCCAGTGGAGATAATTAAAGTATAACACAGTGACATTGAATATTGGTAAAAAGATGACAGCCTGTGATTAAAGTTCTGCACCAGGTAAAATAAATGACTGGAGAATTGAAGAAAAAATGACAGAAGTATTGTTTGATATTGTGTGGTATCTTGTTTTTTAATAAGACTAATCAAATGTCTATTGATGGTTTTAAGCACTAGATGTATTGTTTTTAACAGGCCTTTTGGGAAGGAAAAACCAGACACATAGTATGTACATTTCACATAAAATACAAGGTGGTGGTTCTGTCCTGAAGTTGCTGTATCAGGATAGGGTTTTTTTAGAAAATATGTCAATTCTTAGCAGACTGGTGTTAGATTTCAGTGTTAATCTTTCAGTATTCTCGATGCAGTGGTTTTACTGAGTGGAAAAAATTGTGGATAATGAGTGTAGTTGATAAGCCTCATTTTTTAAAACCCATTTGGTAAAAAACATTGGCAGATATTTATTTATTCATTTTTTTGTTTACTGAGATTACTGTGGGGGCCATGTATTTTTACATGAATATTATTTCTTATTTGTTGCTATTAGCTTCTTTCTATGAAAAATTCTGCATGGAAAGGAATTTTTAAAGCAATATGAACTTCAAGGCAGTTGAAGTTTATAGCTTTTGTGAGGTCTGAGAAAATTCCTTAGAAATCTTAGAATCCATCATAATAGTATACTTACCCTTTTTCCTTAATTATGCAATTTATAGAATTGGTGGTATAGCCTCATTATGAATATATACAAAATGTCTTTGTCTAAAGACACTACCTGGAGCTACCCCAAGTAATAGAGTGGCAGTGTTACCTTCTGGGTAACAGAACAGAGGGAGGGAGAAAATAGAGGCAGTGAAGAACAGGGTTAAGTTTTTTAACTGAAAGGAATATAAAGACCTCTTGTCCCTGCTCCCAGACCCACAGAAATGCAGTGTTCCTGGAGTGGAAGTTCAGATATGGGCAAGCAGAGATGTGAAAGAAGCAGGGAGCATGCCACAGAGGCAGCAGCTGTCTGAAGAAGGCTGTGCAGTGTTTGAGTGGTTGCCTTCCAGCATGGCATTTTTCCTTCCAACACAGTGTTCCATTTCTGTTCCATTCTCTAAGTGTTTTTTGTACTCAGCATGGGGTGTCTCCAGTGTTAAATATCTCAGATGAGAAGGTGTCTGAATGTATTTGGGGTTCTCCACCAGGACTCATCTGGTATTTGTGAACAAGGTGGGAATTGAACTGTTGCTCTTCTTTTTTGCTCACCAAGCCAAAAAGTGAGAGCTCCTAATCCCAACACAATTTAAGACTGTGGTGGGTGTTCCATAGCAGTATTGTAGAGTTAGATCACTCAACAAGGACACAGGATATCTGGCTCCAGGTACTCTGTCTACTGCGCATCCAGATTTGCTCTGTCTTGAGGAGATGTGTGTGCCATAGCCACCCCATTAAGGGCTGGTTTGGAGGCTCTGCTCACCTTTTCCCTCAAATCTGTCCCTGCATATTTACTTGGCCTGGGGATGCTGTAGAAAGCAGAGCCACTGCCAACACCCATTCTTGAGCTGCATGAAAGTGATGTCCACACCTCAGTGCTGCACTGTCATGTCCTGTCTGGGTGCAGTGGATGTCTTTTGGATAGGACTGATGTGCACAGAACCTGATTGTGGCTATAAAGTGTAGATACTAGAAATGTCAGCCCCGAGCAAATTTTCAGGTATTGAAGATGTAAAAGTCTGAAAGTTAGGTAGGGATTGTGAGGATTGCTTTCTTGGGCTTCTGTGGTTCTGATCCAGAATATTCTCTAGTAGGTGAAACATCACATTTAAAGAGGGAGAGCTAATTGCTGGTTTGTAGATATTATTTTATTTTTTATAAAGGAGAGGGCAAGGTTGGAGAAGCAAGTTGCTGGTGCTTGTGCCAGGGAAAAGTACTACCAGCTTCAAACTTTGCCTGGGAGTTTTAGCTAGTCTCCAAGGTAGAGAAGGTTGTTATCTGACAAGGGAATATATGGAGTCTTCTTCTGGGAGTGAGTCTTGTTTTCACATGGAAAAATGTGACAGTAGTGCTGAGCAGCAAGCAAGTGTTATCAGTGGGCTTTAAAATAAGGGAGTAGAAATGATGTCTCCCACACTGGGAGACAACCACATGATTGGAACCATATGAAGTTTTTTCATGAGATTTTTGGCTCCTGAGGAGAATGGGGAAGAGAGACACAATGCAAGGAATTGAATTGTGAAATTCAGGTTATGTTGAAGGCGTTTATAGGATTAGGGAGACTTGCAAGAAGGGGAGAATAAAAGAGTTTTGATTTCAGATGTTTAGGGAAGGTGACTTTCTAGTGTGCAGGCCAAGGGGAAACAAAAGTTTTAGTCCACATTTTCTTTGTAGTTGCTCCCTTATCAGTCTGCTGTTGCACACCAGTCAGGTGGGGAAAACAGGATTATGTGCCTCCTTCCCCCTGGAGCCTCATGTGAGTCACTGATTGGCACATTGTAGTCCTTGGTTTGTTCCACAGGTTGGCTGTCGGCATCTTAAAATGTAACAGCCAAGGTTAAAGAACAAGAACTGATCAGGCTGGAAACTTCTTTTTAATTTTTTTTAATGAAAAAGAGAAGTAAAGCTGGAGTGGATTCTTAAATCTAGAATTATATAGAGAAATATATTTAAGAATATCTAAGCGATATTCTTAAATATAAGAAGTGTTATTAATGCATGACTGTGAATTAATATGATGAATCAAATAAAAAGGCGAGGCTCTACTAAGAGTGAAACAATAACATGGCTTTTTATCCTCAAAGTATCATTAGAAGATTCTTCCTTTTGCTTGCCTCCTTTGTTCACTGCGCAGCTATTGCCTTCAGAAAAGGGAAAAAAAGTCATAGCTAAATGTTGAGTGAGGAGAGCTCATTCCTCCCCTGTGGTGCAAAACATAAATAGAAGCAAGTGACCAAAATATAGAAAAACTTTCCCTAGTTTGTACAATAGTTCAATAAAGAATGGGGATATTGAACAAAGTCTTTTGATTCACAGTGCCATTTTATGCAAGCCTCAAAAGTTTTCAATCATTTTAATTGTCATAATGAAAATCCCTGATGTTTGTGCCAGACTGTTTTTGTTGCATTTTGTTTGCTTTTTTTGTGAGAGAAAACTGCTTTTAGGGTCAGTCAATAGAGTTAAAATATGTGCCAGGTACTGGGAGAAGATAAGTACATGGTTTCCTGAAAATGTACCTCAATGTGGCTCACCTATTAAAAGGAAGTCATCTAGAATATCTCTTCTTAGTGATGGTTGGCCTTCCATCCTAAGTTACATTTTGATTATGCCATTTCTCAATAGTTGTCTTACTGTGTAACCTTTTAGCTTCAGTCTCACTCTCTTGGCTTTCAGTGTGAGGGTTCTTACAGGTATTTCCCTTGAAATAACCAACATCATGGTGTTGACCTCAGGGTGTTATAAACCACTTGTAACAATTCACTCACCAAGCGGCATTCCTGAAAACTATAGACAGTTTTCAGGAAGCATATAAGCGGTGACATCTTCCTGTGTTGATTCCAATATGCTTTTGAGGAGGTTTTGCAGAACTTTGTTTTGGTTTGGTTTTGTGGTTTGGTTGTTTTAGTTTTTTCTTTTAATAGAGTTTAATATAAAATCTTTTTACTATTTTTACACAGGCATGTTTTCATTTAGACTACAATGTTTAGGAACTGAATGTGCCTTTTGTGTGTATGCAGAGCCCTCAATAAAGAAAAGTCATGTTCTTGTAGTTCCAGTTAGCACTATAAATAGCTTTAGAATAATGTTGTGCTGAGAGCCATAGAGAGCCCCCATAGATACCTCCCAGAATCTCGTCAAAAGGCAGAAGAGCAATGTTTTTTGGAGCTCAAAAGAGAGAGAACCTTTGCTGGTTATGTCTCTTGACATGAATTTCACCCAACATCACAAGTAGAGGGGAGATATCTTCTAGTTTCCTTTTGGCTTTTTACCCTGGTTGTGTTTCCTATAAAATTGCTTGACCCTTAGTAAAGGCAACTGCAATTACAGTGTCAATTGCCACTTTATGAAGAGAACTCAAGGATAAGCCTCTGTGTTCCACATCCATTTCCTCCTGCCCATGAACAGCCCTGTTTCTCTGACAGCTTTTTCATCATCATCAACTTGACCTAATGCAGAATTCTGTCTGCTGCATCCTTTTGTGTTGCTGTGGATGTCTCAGCCATTCTTCAAGTCAGCTTAGGCCTGCTCTTGTAGATTCTTTCTGCACAGTATCCTTGAGGTAAAACCTGTCCCAGCTATCCATGCAGCTAAAAAATTACTCACGTGGAGTCTTGCATCTCACTTACTTCATCATCAGTTTCCCTGGCCATGACTTGACAAAAGCAGTCTTGTCCTACTCTCATTCATTCAAAATGAGCACTTCTGTCTTTTTTTCCATTTCACTTTGTTTTTCCTTCATTGACTCCTTCTGTTCTGTCTCATCAAGATTAACTACTAGCTTCCAGTGTCAGGGCTACTCAGAGTCTTTAACTCTCTACTCAGTATTTGTCTTTTTTTTTAATGTGAGAAGAAAGACTTTCCTCAATAGATGTTAAAACACACTGGTGTCAATCACTTGCCCCTTGTATTCTTATACTAGATCTCTGTCCTTATATGATTCCTCCTCCAAGGGATGAAAATCTTGGGAATCTAATGGCATGTTTCATGGCCCTCCCACAAATCTTAAAATGCTCATTCACTGTGATGCCTCAGTGTTCTTGGCACCACTTAGATTAATTAGTTACTCGTGTAACTAATTAAACTGCAGAACTGTAACTAACATGCCATGTCCAGTCCACTGTGTTTTTGAACATCCTCATCTGTATCCTAGCTCTTGCTGATTGTTTGAAAGAGAAAAGTTGCTTTGAGGGAAAGGCCATCATTCTAATGTGTTTGGTGTTTGTACAAAGCCTTGCACTCTGGCTCTTGGCAGCTCAGAATCAGCAGGTGATTAAGGTATGCTTTGTGTCACTGGGTCTATGTAAATGGTTGATGGATTGTGATTTGTTGTGGATTCCAGCAGATTGTTCCAGATACCTTCATTGAACTTGCCACATATGCCACTTTGATAGTAATATACAGGCAGGCATATAACACCTGGAGGTGTTGATACATCATGAAATATTTATAAGTATAGGAATAATGTAAAATCTCATCCAGACTCGATCCATCATTTTGAAACGTTTCATACCTGAAAAATCTCTCAGTGTTCTGTACAGCCACCCATGGAGGCTTCATGGAGACTGCAAATGCGCTTTTAGTATGGATTGAAAATGAATAAACCAAACTCTGAAATTCAGTTTAGTTTAATTTTTAACACCTGATGTAAAAGCTAGTTTTTTGCATGCTGGGGACAACATAATTGGTAATAATCATTTGAAATGTGTCTCTGTGTTAGCTATTTGCAGCTTTAAAGTAATTTTCATTCCAAAAGTGTGTTTGAAAAATGCTTCAAGGCGCTGAATTCCAAAATACAGACTAAAAGGTGGAGCCTTGATATGGGCTTAGATCTGTTAGATCTTGGTGGGCTTAGATCTGTTCAGAGTATCCAAGTGTATGTGCATTCACTGATTTTGGTTGAAAAATTCAGCATAACATCTTAGCACCTTAGTTCAAGTTGTATCAGAGTTTCACAAATACCATGATAAAACAATGATAGCCTTCAAATAAAAGCCATCTGTTCGCAGTAGATTCAGTAACTGCTGATCACTAAAATGCATTTAAAACTTAGACACAGACAAAACCACATTGACCCATGCACTGAGTCAGGGCCAAATAACAGCAGCCCAGGCACCATTACGCTGTACTGTTATACATGCTGTTCATCTTCCCCACTGTGAAATCCTGCATACGTCACCATCTCTGCCCTAATTTTGTCAATAAAGCTCTTCATTAAATTAAATAGCCAAAACAAGTTATCCTTTAGAAATTCTGATTTAGCTCTCTAGAGTGTTGGGGTTTTTTTTTAGCTTTTAATAATCAGCTATATATAGATGCAAACAAACATTTTCAAAAAGCAAGTAAATGAGCTTATGTATGTCTGCAGGAAAATGTTTTGACTGTGTAACTATGATAATGTGATTGACAAGTAGGGAAACAGCAGGGTTTATTTTATTTTTCTGGCTTGGTAAGTGAAATGCTACCTGGATGGAACACAGATGTGTAATCCATTTTTCCCTTCTAATTAGTGATACTTTGAACTCCTTGGGGGAGACCAATTTGTGGACCCCTTGCTGCATTATGCCTTCAATAAACACATATACTGACTCTTAAGCACAAATCAAATAGCTCAGCTTCTGAAGCCTGATTTTGCTTTCAGTCTCAGTATATTGCTGTGTGATTTTTACAGCTTGGTATCTTGTAGAATTTGTGGAGTTAAAAACATACTTGTATTAGTTTAATGAACTCATTGTGAGAAGTGTAGCTTCTTTTTCCTTTGTTTGGGATAAAAGATAAGCTGGTACTTAATTTAGTCAGAAAAGTTAAAATCAAATAGTTATTTTTCTTCTAAGTCACTTAAAATTTCTCACAATATAGTATTTATATAGTAAATTTTATAATTTGAAAAAGAAGAGTGAAAAAATATTGCAGTTATTAGCACTGAAATCTGTCTGAAAGTGTGGATTGCCATGGGAATAGTCACTTCTCAGTCCCATCCCAGGCTCTGCTACTGATCTACTTTATTTTAGCAAGCAACCTACTCATTGGCTTCCCTTGAGACAACATGTATAAAATGGAGATGTGGCCACATCATTTACAAACAGTATGATGTTAGTATTCAGTTCTCAAAATCTATGTACACTCAGAAGTCCCACTTATTTCAGGTGGAAATAACTTTTGGTTGGATCTCAGGAGCATTACTTATAATGTACATGTTTGAGAGATGACTAATAGATGAAAAGTTTTAGAGGCTTTGTATTTTGAATTTGGTTTTTGTTTTGGTAGCCTAACAAAGTAGAAGGAAACCAAAGCACATTAGTAAGAGATAACAACAGCACTCAAAAAATATAAGACTCAAAAAAGGGAGACCATTGTGGTTTAGTCTAATCTGATTCACCAGTGCTGAAGTAAGCACATTTTAGTCTAATAAGAAATTTAGTGTACCTACTTTCCAAAACTTAGACCTGATTTAATGCAGTAAGTAGAGTGATTGTTCACACATGATCTTTTACATCAAATTCAGCAAAGCCACATGGGAGCAGGATACACAGGCCTGTGTTTCAGATATTGTGAAGGAAGCCCTGGTTATGATGGCAAGGCCCCTGAACCTGTGTCTGAAGAACAGAAGGAAGTCTCACATAGCCAGTGTTTGCTGTGCAGTTGGAAGCAACATCTTAACCCAAGCAGTTTTTTCTATCATCTGCTTTGTAATAGGGCAATAATTTTGCTGCTTTTCAGTTTGATACAGCAGTGTTATCTCTGTGGGAGTATCTGAGGTGCTGTTAGGTTTTTTGGTTGTTTTTACTTTTCTGTCTATAATAAGCAGTTACTGCGAGTGTTACTTGAAATAGCAACTATTTTCCCTGAACTGCAGTTTTATTTTCTTTTGGCTTTTATTTCAGCTGTGGGAGCCAGCTGCTCCAAAGAGTGTGGGAAGCTGACTTGGAGGCCTGTCAGCTGTTGATCCGAGGGTTTCAGCTGAAAGAAGCCAGTTGCTGTGGTTTTGAGGAAGAAGAGAACCAAATGGATGAGATGGAGATGACTGCTGATGCCCCACCTGATTCTGAAAAAAGAAAAGAAGGTCACTTTCTAAAGGGCACAGAGTGGGGTGCTGTTTCCTGCCCCAAACACAGGGAGCTGAAAGAGGTATCTGAAGTACTCTGCAGCTGTATTTCAAGGGATACTGCTGGTTTTCCTGTTGAGAGGAGGAGTTGAATCTTTGTGATGGGTCAGCAGGGCAGGTTAAGTATGAACTTAACATCTGGCTTTCAATCTGGGACATGAATAAAATAGCTTATTAGCTTCTCAGAAGTCCCTCAGCCCTTTTCCCTTTTACCATCAGTCTTTTTAAAATGCAGAAATTATTCAGGCAATAAATGCAGAATGTACATCAGGATTTAAAGGAAAAACTATTTAGGCAAAATTATTAGTTGTTCCTCATCTCACCAACGAGTTTCATTCTGAGCTGGTCCTGCTGACTTGTTAGCCTGGGTCATTGTTGGCTGACATGGAGAGAGAGTTACGTTTCCTCCCTTAGTGAAATGGTCAAAGGCTTCTGAGCTAATAGATGCTAATAGGCTTACAGCATCCAACGATTATTAAAAGGAGGAAAAAATAATGAAGCTTAGAAGGTTTGACAAATTTCTTTTATGTTTTCATGTTTTGATCTGGAACGCTATCCCTGCTTGAAAAATCAACCATTATCTAATAGTCTTTTAACTGTACTGCCTATGTCAACAAGCTGCTAAAAAATCTTCATCACCCAACAGCACCACTGAGACAAAAAGACCCTCCAACAGCAGTTGTTAGTTTTATTAGCAAGGAATTAAGTTGAAAAAATTTAAATTATGCTTAATTGCATCTGATATTAAGAGCCATTGAATTGTGCATTGCTCTGAAATCTGATGCCGAATTTTGCATTTATACTGGCTGAGTTTTAGTGAAAAGCAGACCCATACCTGACTGTAAAATCTCCTCTTGTTAGTAAAATTCTGGTTTTATATTGGTCTTCAGTAGTTCTTGCAGTCTTTTCCCAGGGCAAATGGTTTACAGACTGGCTTCACAGAGAGAAAATTTTATTAGAAATAGTCACCTTGGCTTTGATTCCACCTCCATCAATGCCTTAGCATATTTTTTATGAGTCTACTGAAATAATATTAGGAGTTCTGTTGGTTATGGAAAGCTGGGCTCCTCTTTCAAAAGTGCTTAGAAGCTCTGGAGTATTTGGTATTTTGTGACTGTTTCTGTAGCACTCCTGATATTTGTGCTATAGATTATCACCCCTTTCACCCCTGCAAACCCAGATTATTTCCTAGGAAATCAACCTTGCCATCCAAGAATGGCAGCTGGGCAGCTGAAGTGAGATGACTTCTGGTTGTGGAGAGATCTGTGGGACTTGAGGGATGATTCCCCACATCTTGAATGGAAGAGGAAACTGTATTTACAGTGACAGGCAGTATCTAAACTTTTAGAGAAGAGCCATCACAGATTATTCCCTGACATCTCTTAGTAGTTCATCAAAAGGCGGAATATAAAAGCAAATGAAAAAACCTGACACAAATCATGCTAAATTCTGGTTTTGAACATGTTGAAGTGCAAGGAAAAAATTTGTTTTGATTTGTAAATGGACTTGAAAAGCAAACCACTTCTGAAGCATTTAAATGCTCTGTTATATGGTAGTGACTTTTTATTTAAAAATAATTCAATATTTATGGCAAAAAAAAAATAGTGATGTGGTGTGTAGTCTCTCAATTTAGCCATTTTTATCACTTCCATGGAAAAACTTATTCCTAGCCATTAGCAAGGGACCTTTTCATAGCCATTTATCAGCAAGTGAGGATACCTAATAGAAAAGCATGTATTTGTCAAAATACATGGTTTCACATTATTTAACAAGGCTGTGGTGCCCCTGTGAGAGGAATGGCTTGCTGTGGTTGCCGTGTTTCTGGAATGACTATGCTGTTCAACTGTGGCACAACCTCTGTTCCCCCTCAGGGAATTCCTAGAGAGCACCATTGGCCACTGAAGCAGAAGGAAAGAGTGTTCTTTGTACTTAGAGTTTACTGAATTAATCACTTCAAGACAATATAGGAAAGGCTGATAATAACATATGTGCATATATGCCATGGAAAGTACATTACAGACCCAGGTGATTTATTTACTTTACAGTGGAATTCTATAAATGAAGCTCTCCACTTATTTATTGTATCATATAGAGCTAAGCACTAGTGCCAGGTGAATATTGGTTTTGTTGATGTGTACTATAAATAGTTTTCTTGCATATTACTGTATCTTACTCCATAGGTTTACTTTGAAAGCAAGAAAAACTAAGTAAGAAACATAACAGTAATAATAACAGCAAAATAGATGAAAGAGCCCTTCTTGTAGATCCTCAGATACTGCTTTGCAGAGGGGCCATTTATCATTTTTAATTAAATAGCCTCACTAAATCATAAAATATGACATGTTCTGGTACAAAAATATGTAAGGTATAAATTATTCGAAAGTTTGTTATTTTACTATCATGTGAGCACAGCTTTATTAACTGTCAACAGTTGTTTTATAGTTTTCATAAGTGTGTTTTTTAAGACACTGATGATTTTTTTCTACAGTTTTTTGTGGTAGACTGGCATCCCAGAATAATTCAGTAAATCAGCCTTCCATTACAACACTGTCTGTTAACTAGGGATGAAAATCAAATGCATTGGCAGCTCAGTTTGTTGCAACATCATTAATGATGTTTCAGTAAAAGCTAAATAAAATGGGGCCAGCAAAAATCATCCTGTGAACCACTCTGAGTTACTTAAATAAGGTGTGCTTCTCTCAGTTGAAGATAACTCATTGGGCTCATTAGGCTAGCATTAGAAAAAAGACTGGAGCAAAGTTGCAGACAATATTGCTACCCTCAGTCATGTGGAATGTATTTGATGTTGATTCTTGAATTCTCATATAAGTGTGTACTTTCTAGCTGGTAGCTGTGTTGGTGAAATTAAGGTGTCCCATCATTTCAGTTGTAGTTTGACTTTTTGTGAGTATTTGGCTTGATTTTCTTCTAAGCCTCTGAACAATTTAAGGTGGGTTTCGGTTTTCATCCCACATATGTTTGATGCTTTTAAACTGAGGTGGAAATTGCAGTGATCATTACTACATGGTTAGATGCAATCTGGGGGATTTCTAAAATATACAGCATCATTTCATTTCTCTTCAGACATTAATGACTGCTTCTTCCACGCCTTATAATATCTTGCTTTATTTTTTTTCTTCTTGATAATATATGTGTAAGCAAACACTTTCATAAAGAGCTTTTAAAACAGCAAAGCACCAGTGATCACTAATAAACTGAGAGATTTGTGTGTGCTGGAACCTCCCTAACAGCAAGTAACCTGATGAACATGGCTATGTGTGCACCTGCAGGCTTGAGTTCCTGACCTATCCTTTTTTCTTCTTCTGCTCTCTGGCATGCTGTGCAGTGCTCCCTCTTAATCACTATGAAGGAAAGAAACACCTACTAGATTTCAAGAAAATTGAGGTGGTTAAAGTTACAAGGTAAAATCCAAAATTCAGTAGTTTTACCTTCTGTAAGTCAGCATTTTTTGGTAGTTGTCCCATCAGAATTGTTTGTAGTTAATTTCTTACTTTTTCATCACAAAGAAAGTAGAGAGCAGGGATAAGGATAAGATCAGCTGTCTTTTTCCTCATCTCTGCATACTTCAGTTTAGCCATCTGGGGTGATGTTTTGGGGTTTGTTGAAGATCACTCTGGTGTTTGGAAAATGTTCTATATTGTAAAGTCTTCATGAGATTAAATTTTTAAAAGTTACTGAGGTCTAAGTGATACCAAATGGACCATCACAAAAAATAATATTTAATGTGGTGTCTGCCATTAAAAAGAAGTTATCACAGAACGTGATACAACATTTTTCAGAATTTAGTGCTAGCAAGCACCAAGAAAGCCTTTGTGAGCAGACTGTAACTGATTACTGTGCATTGGGATGGCCTGTGGTCCAGGAGGCAAATGTGTAATGTGTAAAGGACAAAGCCTTTTGAAGGCTAAATAAACTCTGCATTCATTTGAGCTTTAATTAAATGCTGTATTTGTGGAGCTTAGAAAATAATTTGGAAATTTAAATTTTAATCTTATTTTTAAATGTCAGCATGAAGCATTAGTGAAAGTCAGCGTTTGTGTGTTTCTTGTATTGATCCCAGCTAAAAAGGATGTCAGTGGCAGGAGGCAGCTGCCTTGTCCACAATGGTCAGATCCTCACTGCACAGCCACGTGTGGAGCTGTGTTGCACGGTGCCCCTCAGCTGCATCTGAGCCTGGGGTGGAGTTCTGCTGGTAAAAATGCTGGCTCTTTAGGTAGGGATTGTAGCACCTCAGGAAGCTTAATGCTTATGTGGAATTTAGCAGTAAAGATACCATCAGAAAACTAATATTACAGGCAAGAGAAATTTAAACCATTTTTTCAGATTGATTGCTGAAAATAGTATCCAGTAACAATTGTGATTTTATGGCAGATTAATGATTTTGCACTTTTATTATGTATATCTTTATATATTTGTGTGTGTGTGTGTGGATACCAATGCAGTATTCCTATCTCAGTTTATTATTCAACAACACTGTTATGTGTGTTTAGTATTAATGATTTCCCAATGATGCTAATATCAAATTTCTTCACTCCTCAGCCAGTCAATGAAACATTGGCTAATTTCTTATAGACTTCACAGATGAAGGAAATTTTGAAGAACTGACTATAGCATTTGTTACCAATGGGAAACATTGATTGGGCCTCTCATTCTCCTGCCCAAGATAATTTACAGAGTTTGTACCAAAAAGAAAAGCCTGTAGACTCTTGAGTGGTGTACAGATCTGCAAGAGCTTGATAGTAAAGTTTGTTTCAATCTATAGTTAGTCATTCAGTTTTAGAGGCAGTATTCCTTGTGGGTTTTAAGTGAGAAGCCAAAGCAGGCCTTAATAAAATGTATTCAAATATAGTTTTAAATATTGGGAGGCTGCCACTGTCCCATTATAAATGCAATTTAAGTCTTTCATGCATGTGAAGAAAATTGATGCAATTTTTCAGCTTACATAACTTTTTATTGTGCCAAATGGTTTTTATAAGTTCCATTAAAATCATACTGTTTATATAGCTTGTATCTACTATATACTTAATAGTTTATCTCTAACAGGTTATGGAAGACATTTCATTTGGAACAGAGGGTCATTTATCTGAGGTAAGTGTTTCCTAGGCAGTATAAAGTGGTGATATTGTACAGAATTTTCTTTGTCTCAATTAGAATAAATGACACTTGTGTTTATGGTGTTACCTTTGCTTAGAAATTGCACTTGTGTGAGCACTTGGAAAAAGCAACACAATCACAACGAGAGTGGGCCCATTCCTTTTTTTCTTTTTTCCTCCATTGAAGGTAATGGTGTGATTGCTGAGTATTTCAGGGAGTTTATAGTTAAAACCTGTGCTAATATTTTTAACACATACCAACAACAGGATGAACACACTGGGGAAAATAAGAGCCAGTAATATTTAGCCAGCCCCACTGTAGCACTGTCATGATGTTTAGCCTGTTTTCTTGTGTGCCACTAAAAATACCTTTGAATTTATTTTTGAAGTATGCAAGCATAGTGCAGCAGAATACACAGTAATAGGAATTTCATCTAAAGAAAAATACTGGATGTTTGTAATTTTACACCATTTTCACAAATAACAAGATCTGAGAACCTAGTGCATGTATTTAAGAAAGCTAGGATAATTGAGCGACATGAGATGCATGGCCTATGAGAAAAACCTGCCAACATACAAAAAACTGTCTACCTACATACTAAGAGTTTAATACATGTGTAAGAAGAGTTACCCTGGGTCTAAGAGCTGTACTGTTGCAGTCTGATCCATTTGTATATCAGTATGCCTTGGGTTGCAACTTACATAGTAAGAAAATTTAGTATCCAAGCATTGTGTCCAGCCAGCAAATAAATTACATGTTCAAGTAACCCCCAGTTCACCTTCCATAGCAGCATACATGCCTCCTGTCAAGGGCTCCAAACCAGGTAAATATTAAATAAATAAATATTAAATTTAGGATAACTATTCAGATGAGGCATTTCTTTAGATTCCCACCAGTGAATCCAAAGACTGTGGAGCAGCTGGAATGATCCAGGAAGGATAATCTAACTGCAACACCAAGCTCAGATTGTTGACTTTGTGTTCAAGGAGACTGTGACATGGGGACACACCTAGGATAGATTGCTTGGCTGTGTGTGAGTTTAGCATAAATAAAAACAGGAAGCCTTGAGAATGAAGGTGAACCTTGCAGAAAATGCAAATGGCCTTTCTGATAAGTGAACTTTGCTGTGAATTATAGATAAACTGTGTGGCTGCTTGTGTCCATACATGACATGAAATAGGGACAGGGAAGCCTGTGGGATAAAGGCAGCACAAAGCCCTACTGCCATCAGGGCAAAATACTGAGGGCATCAGAGGTCACAGGTTTACAGGGCTGCCACTGTAGAAGTGTGCACCAAGAGCTTTATATCTTAAAGTCCTCAGAAGCAGAGAGACTTTCAAAGTTTTGGTGGAGGGGGACAAAAGTGCATAAAGAGAATATAAAGCAACAATAGAAATAAAAGAAAAGGAAATATGGTAGAAAGCCAGGCTCTACCACACTGCCACAGCTGGACTGATGGTGACTTGTAGAGAGCTCTCCACAAAGCTCTGTGAAAGTGTCAGCAGCCTGTACCATGTCAAGGTTTTACCTAAATGTACCTTTGGTGCTCTGGTCCCCTAATTCTCTCTGGTCAGTCTCCTCACTCCCTGCAGGAGAGCACCCAGTTAAGTCATTCCTGCATCTTAGTGCCTTGGGAACAGAGATGGGAATGAACAACACTAGGAACCACCTATAAATGAAACCCAGCTCTACTTACTCCTTGCACAGCAGGGTGTGGACACAGGAAAACAGTTTGGTACTTTTGTTTCTTTATCCAAGTCCTGACCCACTGTGAATTTTTATTGGTAAGTCAGTAAATAGCCTCATCCTCCCGCAGCAGGAGCTGGAATTGTCCCAGTGTAATTAAATGAGCCAGTGCAGTAGTGTGCTCTCATTTTAGAAAGTCTGCAATTAGGGAATATCTTCAGTCTAGTAGGGATGAGAATAGGAAGACTGCTGTCAGGCCACAGCAGGGTGCTGGAAGGCAGTGAAAAACTCTATTCCTGCAGAGATGCTTTTCCAGGGACACTCCTCTGTAGCTGTAATGGGAGATACACAAAGGGAAGGATTGCCAACCCCACTGTAATTCTGATGAGTCATTTAACACTTCCATGTGGAGAAGGGTTAGGAATCAGTCCAAGCAAAGGGAGTGTGGGAAAAGTATGTTATGGTGGGAAAGAGGTAGGTCACAGCTGGCTGGAAGGCTTTATGCCTAAATTGTTGCGTATGAGAAAATGGGGAGTGTGTTGTAGTGCTGAAGTCTCCTAAATATATATAACCACACTGATGGAGCAAGGGAGTGGTCTGTAAGTGGAAGGTGATAAGAGCAAAAGTAACTGGGAAACAGCCTTGATCCCTCTTCTGAGAGAAGTTAGATAGATGCCTCCATGAAAGAAAAGCTCATCTAAACAAAATCAGGGAAGCAACAG
Source organism: Molothrus ater (assembly GCF_012460135.2). Taxonomy (NCBI): domain Eukaryota; kingdom Metazoa; phylum Chordata; class Aves; order Passeriformes; family Icteridae; genus Molothrus; species Molothrus ater. The sequence continues at coordinate 42,700,629 of NC_050480.2, forward strand.
GGGAGTTTCTGTAGGACAGACTCTGTAGGAGTAGGATTCAGCAGATTTTCTTTGGTACTGTCCAGAAGACATCAGGTTTATAGTGTAGCACCATCTTCTTTTGGTGCAGAAAAGTGCAAATACAGTCACAGACTATATCAGCAGTTTTTCAGTGGCTCAAAAGTTCTGACAAGGAAAAGACAAAAGTGTTTGTAAGAATGAGTCTAGAAGCATACTGCTCAGTGTAAGTGTGAAGCAGCAAGACCCCTGAGCATGCTAAGCTACATTAAACAGAAGACATCTGAAATGACAAGGGAGTTCAGGGATAAGTTAGATGCAAGGGAAAGGTGAAAGAAAGCATGGAAAGTGAAAGGTGAAGCACCTTTCTAATAGGAAAGGTGAATAAGAAAATAAATGAGATCAGAATTTTTTTTCTTTCTTATTCTCTGTGCTTTTGGTCTTTTTAAAGATTATAAGCTATGCCCAATTATGTAGTGCTCCTAGTATTCACTACCAGGTAGCAAGAGTAAAAGATCCAAAGGCAAATGAGATGTACTCAAGTGAGGCTAGACTGATGAAATTTCTCCTGAGCACATGGGAGCCAAGAAAAACAATCTCCAAACCATTAACAAGCTCCTTTGAAAACTCCTAGAGGAAGCTTGAAGTCCCAAGGGATCAGTAAAGGCAGACTTTGTGTTTGCCTTTAAAAAGGAGGTAAGCCAGGAGTTTATGTGCCAGTCAACATAATTTCAATTAGGATTAGAGTTCCAAATGGTCTTGATAGATTGAAAGAATAGTCTGAAATCAATAAGAAGGGATATATTGAAAGACAGGTGCAAATTACATTTGAGGGAGAAAAAGAGTCGGATTTATGTATACAGATGGTAAATAGCAGCTAAATTGACAATACTGCAGAAAAAGAATCTATGTTTATAGTGGACTGCAAATATAGTGGGATTCATTACCTTCATTGTGTTGGAAGAAAGGGCAAATGTCACTTGCAGCCTCATTACTGGGAATGTCAGTTGTAAGACAGAAATAATTACTGTGCTTAGCTGAGAATGCCAAAGCCTCCAGAGGACTATGGCTCTAGTCTGGATATCTCCCTCTATGGAAGACAGGAACATGGTGAAGAAAAGACGGAAAGGAATAGAAATAAAAAGTTTAGAAATCCTAGTCTAGTTGAAAGTCAAAGTCTTCAACCACATAAAACATATAATGATATATATATATAAAACCACATAATGATATATAGGAGAACTATTAGTTATTGTTGTGTGCTATGTAAGGGTAAAATGGAATGTAACCATCTTGGTTTGTAGCAGGAAGAAAATCTGCTCACTGCAAGGGGACATTAGCCCTGGAGCAGTCTGTACTCTGCAACCAGAACCACTTAGCCCTGTCATCTGCTAAGAGCCGTGCATGCAGACACCAGCTGAGGACAGTCACAGCAGGCTTGGTCACACTGCAAGTGACAGAGAGGCTCTGGTGCTCCTTGGCTGCTTCCTGGACAGCCTTGCTGGTGTTGGTCATGAGCATCTCAGTGGCCTTCCTCATCTACAACAGCTGCCCAGGACAATGCACGTGGGTCAGTAAAACTGGGATGCAGAGGAGGAACAGATTCTTTTGTTTGCTCCTCCCCTGCACTGTGGTCACCTCATGGCCATGCAGCTCATTTATCTAAGGGCATGTGTACTTAGCCTGCATGTGGCTGAAGCATCTGTTCAAGCAGGACAAATATGGATGGTTGCATTTTGTTTCTAGTAATTATTTAAGATACGTTGTGGCCTAACATTCTGGAGTTTCAAGTGCTGACAGTTGCCATTAACTTCTGCAAGGGTCAAGGGAAAGCATGCAGCGCTTCTGTCAACTGTAGATCACTGTTCTAAACCTTGTGCCATAATGTGAAGTATCTGCCTGCAAGGACACCTTTTTGTAGTTGTTATTTACGTTACTTTGAATTATTTTAACTATTATGTGGCCAAGGATGTATAGTGCACGTGAAAGAAATCTGGCTTTGACTCTGCAGAAGGTGTTCTAAAGCTTATATTTTATTTGGATTATGATATTGCTGCTTGGAAGTAAGGCAATGCCCTTTTACAAAAGTTCTTCTGTAGGAAGAATGAATTTTAAGGATATATCTGGGAATTGTTCTTCTCAGCACAACCACCAAAGACTAATATAGACTCTAATCCTAAATAGAATTAAATTAATCTAGCTACTACAATGCCAATTCTTCTATAGAAAATTGCTAAACTAGATGGAGGAGCATAGGAAGTGTTTGTACTGGAAAAGCTGATCAAATATTTTCCTCAAGTAACGTTGTCAAGGAGCTGTTGCTCATAGGTGGCTGTAATGTCTTGCAAAAGGGTAAAACAAAACACAGAAGATGAAAGTGGAAACCATTCCCTCTGCTCTTGATGCAATATGCTGATGTTACAGCAGTGCATCAGCTGGAACATTGTCTGTTTTTACCATTTCTTGCATCAGACTTTCATGTCTTTGAGAAAGAATGAGAATTTCTACTTTGCCTGAGAAGCCAGAAGAATTTCACCTTAAAAACTAAATCACACCCATATTTGTGCTGTTTTCACCTGCTTAAGGATTTGGAGGGAAAAAAAAAATCCAAGCCAGCTACATTCCCTGTTCAGAGAAAAATCCATAAAACAATATTGCCTCTCAGCTCTCTCCCAGCTGCTTCCTAAAAATGCCGTTAGAGCAAAAATAACCAAAGTCTTCAGACTTACAGCATCTTGTAGCATTGACATAACCTACAAGCTTGGATGAGTTGTATTTTATGAGTAAGTTGAGCTTGAGGCAGAGTCCACTTTCCTCTTAGAGATATTGTTGATCAGTGTAAAGTGCCACTTTCCAGCCAGGAGCTGTTCTGAATAGTTTGTGTATCACTGACAGGGGTTTTCCTGCCTATATAGACAAATGTCAAATAAAAATGCTACCGATGATGTTACTAGGCATGAAAGGCGCTAAGAGAAATCTTTTCTATCTACTTCTCTGGGCTATCAAACCTTTTTAAAATGAGGGCCTGGAGGCAGAAGCTATGGAATTGGTTGAATACTTAGAATTATTGTGTATTTTTGAAAGCACTGTGTTTCTTTCATTTCTGTTTTTACATTTATTCATTTATTCATATAAATTTTGGAAAATCATAATTTATATAATGGTTCTCGTGCATTTTTCACATGACACCTGCAAGTAAATTCCTGGGAGCTGATGCTTGTCTAAGGTGTTGGAGGAACTTCTCATTTCAACTAAAAATCCAGCTGGATTATGTAGGTACAGAAATAGTTCATTCATACACAATTACAGCTGTAATAAACAGAAATTAAGTTGCATTATTAGGATTTAAAGAGTAATTAAATATAACCTCAATCTTACAGAGCTGTTTTGGTTGCTCTGAAGTGCAGCCATAGCCATTTAGTTATGACTAAATTGGTTTCAAATGTTTAAAGACCTAAACAAGTTTGATTTGACTTTTACACTCTCAGATTTCCCTGCCTTCCCATATTGTTGTTACGATTGATTACGTTTGCCTAATATTTATTGTTCTTTTAGCCTAATTTCCAAAATAAACAGGATTTTGTTACATTATTAGGCAATGCCTTATGTACCCAAAATGTGGTAATTCAGGAGGAATGCCCTGCATTTTTTCATATGCAGAGCTTTCTCTATGTGGTCATAATTTTAGATGTGCTTTCAGAGTACCTGTTTGATTTATTCCAATTTACTGATTTGTTTAGCCCGAGCCCTAAGTTCTCTTGGACAACAGTCATATGTTCTTGCATGTGTGTCCCAGAATGATTCCCTAAGAGCTTTCTACTGATACAAATGGCCTGGGTTGTCCCACTCTGTAACAGCACATGGAGTCCTGCTGGTATGCTGAATAATAATTTAGTAGCTGGATGGAAGACTTTTTCTTCATCTTCTGTCACTGGTCTTCAGAAAAAGACATTCCTAGTTGCTGGAAGGAGAGTGTTTATTTTTTCCTGCCATGCTCTCAGTTTAAGAACAATGGGGTTTTTTCACATCCATACATTCTGTGGGGTGCTGCTGTAGGTTCTCAGGTTTGGTAATGCCTGGAAGTGGCAGCTCTGATCCTGTGCACAGAGCCAGGGACTCTGTGCTCCTTTGTGTCTGAGCTGCAGGGGTTTGCAACATAGCCTCTTAATCAACCTACCTGTCCTGGGCCTGAGCTGCAGCTGGTCCCAGTGGGATCTGCTGCATAGCCATGTCTGGGAAAGGCCCAAGGAAAGCAGAAGGGTAAAGCTCAGTGCCATAACAGAGGATGTGCCAGCAAGAAGAGCTCTTCTGGCATTCAACCCCATGTATGCAATGTACTGTGAGATGCAAAGTGAAAGGATAGCACACAACTGAGATCTGGTAAATGTGTTCACCAAAACTCAAATTGTTTCACAGTGGGCAGCATTCCAAAATGTATTAGTATGATTTCTTGGAAGGCCTCTGACTGAAGGTTTCATTTCTCTTAAACAACCACTGGTGTCTTATAGCAACTGGTAAGTGCAAAGAACCCCAAGTACTTTTTTCTTTGAGGAGAAAAATTTTATGCAGATAGTATATGGCCACATTAGAAGCTGGCTTTATTAATGAGTGCACAGGCTAGGTCTAGTGACAGTCCAGCTTTCTGGATTCCAGCTGATGAATTACTCATTTTTTTAACATGGTTCTAGCAGAAGTTCATCTTGGCACCATAATATTTTTTTACAAATAACCCCTGTCATTACTGTAGACAGCACTATGGTGCCATGGGAGGGAGAGGAAAGGCTTGTCTCAGAGCTGTGCAAATGGATTGATTTTTTTTCCTCTCTTCTCATATTTTCTGCTTATTTGGATCATTTCTCAAAGTACTACTCAATGCAAAATATAAAAAATAGCAATTACCCTTGTGCAATGTATCTGAAAAAACTTATGAGAAGGACTTTGAAATTGGTTTAAAATACTCAGTTTAAAATAGAAAAAGTATTTGCCATCTGTAAGTTCTAAGTAGAGAAATGTTATTTTTGAAAATTTAGTCTTGTTTAATGATAACTCAGTAAAAAAGTACAGTTTCATCTTGTAATCTCAAAGACTTTGATTTTTCTTTTCTTTTGTATTTTCTTTTACTGCTTGAGCAAAGTCCTCAAGTGATCTAGCCAGATTTTTCTTCAAAAATATAAGTACATTTTATGTGTATAAGAGTTACCAAAATGTTGCTGCTTGAAACAGTTACATGACCTAAAAGTATAAATCATATTTATTTACATGAAAAACTTGAAATTTGGGTACCTTAATGAGTGGTAAGCATGAGACTTCCCTCCCCTGCTGTGATGAGACAAGAGGAGAGAACATTCAGAGTAGTTGTCTTCACACCCCTAATCATCTGCTGAAAGTGAGGTGGTGACTTTTCTGCTGGGAAGGAGACTGAGACCACAAGCTCATTCCATTTCAGATTAATCACCGATTTATTATATAGAAACAGCTTTTCGTCTCTCTAATGGGAATTTGCTTTTAGGCAATGTCTTTACGCTGCAAAGTGTCATATTCCCTTACTAGTATTTTATTTTCCCTTTAATTTGATGCAAATTTGATGTAGAAAAGTGCAGTCAGCAGCAAACGTGCTTTCTTTTATTTTTCAACTTTCTGTAGGAGTTCTTCATATTTTCTGCAGAGTTGGGAGAAAAATGTGAAGCAATAAGTGAGAAATTGGTGCATCTGGAAGATCAATTGCAAAGTTCCGCCTGCAGAGTTGATGAAGGAGTTATTCATATCCTTTTCTCTATAGCTATGGATACGTATCAATCTCTGTAAGTATGCACATGAGGTACTTGCCTGTCAGATTGGTGTGGAGCGCTAGTTCTTAGTGTAGGTTAGATGCATTAAGAATGGGAGAAATTATTGTCTTGCTGAAATGGGCATTTTTGTGTAGTAAGTTTTCCTATAATGCATATTTTTTAAAAAATTGATTTAAACAGAAGTTAGTTCTTTGTAAATTACGATTGGGTACTGAAAAGCCTTTATTTTACTGTTAAAAGCCTTTTGTTGGTAATGCTCATATAATTAAATACATAGCACACCAAAAGCTGCATGGATATGAGTGTCCATGCACCTGCATTTCCCAACATGATTTAGCTGAATTAGATGCTGCATTATTGACTCAGACTGTGTATATTGTCACCTGTAGTTTGGGGTTTTTTCTTTTTTAAAAAAATGGGCAACAGATGCATCATATGTCATCCTACACATGATAATCTGCCTCTAACACTCCAGTGCAAGTAAACAGATGAGATATTGTCTTATGCCCTCTTACTTATCTCTTTCTATGCTTTATCTGTCAGTTTTTCTGAAGATTGCTTAACCTTTATGAGAAATTCCTTGGCCATTTCTTTCAAAATTTAAGAACATGAAGTTTTGTTTCATTTGTAACTGTCGTAGGAAAAACTTTCATAAAAGGGATTTTGTTCTTCTAAGAAAGGGCAAAGAAAACAAGAACCAGTGAAGCTGAGGAAGATGAGAGTACTGAGCTGGTTAGGTTTTAGTAGAGAAGAGGTGGCAGTCGAGAGGATCACAAAGAAAGAGAGATATGTTCAAAGTGCAGAGATTAGCAGAGGACCCCTTGGACACATCTGAATGTGAGTAGGGGTGGTGATGGTGCTAGAAAGGATTCAGTTCCTGCTAAGAGAAGGTGGAAAGTCCTACAGAGGATAGTGTAGAGAAAGGAGAATAAATAGTGTGTGGAAATACCACTGTGTTTTAAGTAATTTAAGTAATTGGGCATCTAACAAGTCGTTGTAGAATTCCTATTCTAGAAACTTGGTTTCTTTAAAGGTAGGAGAAGGATACAGTGCAAGGGGCAGAGGGAAGGAGGAATGGTGCTGGGGGAAGGGGATTTGGGTTGGAGGAGAGAAATCCAGTCAGTAATTTGTCACTGTAAATGTTTCTTTTCTAAGCATTTCCATATACACACAATATACAGAAAGATTATTCAAAATTCTTTTCATTATACTTGCAGTGTTCAGGCTTGGTTGCAGTTGTGTTTCTCCAGTGCATTATTCTCAGAGCTGTATGGGTGTGTCTCGTGTGTGTGTGCAGAGCATCCAATTCCTTTCTCCCGTGCATGTATTTACTCTCAAATGAGCTTTCTCAGTGGCCCTTACAGAACACTGAGGGTTGAAGTTATAGGTGCTTTGCAGGGGACTTAAGTTAATATTCAAACTGAACTGTCACATCTGTGACTGATTACCTAAACTTTACTAGGTAATGTGAAATAAGCCAGAAAACTTCATTTTTGTCTCCAGAAGATAGTACACTACATATATGTGAAATAGTAGTGTTTCTTATGTTCTATGGAGTGTGCCTGTTTCTTCACAGCTGTTGACACTGCAAGAGTTAGTTAAAAAATAAAATTAGTAATTGTAAATTTCAGGAGAGTTGTAGATTAGTCTCATTTTAAGCCACATTTTTCTGATAGAGATCTGACTTCCTCTATCAGTGAAATTCAGCTCATGTTATCTAAATACAGAAATGCACAGTATGTGATATCCTGGTCCTAGCAAGACCATTAGTCACAAAATAAGAAACCATGTTTAAAAAACAGAGATGTACAAAGAAGCAGTTCAGCAATTCAGCTACCCCTTATTAACATTAAGTTGCTTTTTCAGAGGTAGTCCAGGTCAATGTGCATAAAATGTTACCATCTGGTACATATAATCACTGTGTTGTACTTCAAAAAGGAATGAGAAAAATAGCTACCACAGTGCTACAGACCTGTAGATTGGGGTTTTTTTTAATATAAAGACTGCTCAGTGCCTATAAAATTAGCTTTCACTCATTGGTAACTTGCCTGCATTGCAGGAACTAGCACTAAGCTAAGAGACAGCAATTAGCCTCAGTAGAGGAATTTATTTAATAGATGAATCTGTTGTTTGCATGGTAATCTGTTTGATTTTAGATAAAACAATTTCCTATCACAGATACTGGACAATCATGCAGTTATCATTAAAATCTGGAGGACTTTGAGAACAGGAGCCTAAAGACCTGAAATAGTAATGAAAGCAGGATAAATTTTTCCAAGTCCATTCACAGGTTATTTTCACCATTCCCATATTTCTCCCTAAAAACTGCCTTACACATAAATGTTACAAAATGTATTAGGTCAAAAATCTAACTGGGAGCTGCACAGATGTAAATAAGTCCCGTGGTCTGATTATTAAAAGACTCCTAAAGACTCCACTGAGAAAAAGAAATTCCTGATGCTCTTGAGCCATTTTCCAGTATTTAGTGTGTGTCATAGCTTTGATTAATAATTAAGTTTGTATTGGAAGAAAAAACCCAGATGTCATTGTTTTTCATTCTCTGTTTTGATGGCATAGCACACTTAAATCAACCATGCTGCTCATCATAAGTGGCAGCACAACTTGAACAAAGGAGAAATCCAGTGATATTTCTTGGCCCTGAGTATAGGCACAGACCCACTTGCAATTCTAATTTATTGTTGAAATCTTTCATAAAAACCATTAAACTGCCCTTCTTTGTAAACAGCATCAAACCATAGGGGCATGGGAGTGGATGTTAAAGTTCTCTGTAGCACTACGACGTATTTGCTAAATCCTTTGTAGTATAACCAAATAAACCTGCAAAATACTCAGTTATGGTTGATCATTAATGAGTGTATGAAAACAGGCCACATCATTAATTGGAAAAACCAAAGGATGAGAGGTGACTCATTATGGTGTCTGCAGAGCTGATGAGAGGTGTTACTTTCCTAACAGTAAAGGCCTGGAATTCCCACTAAAATTAAATGGAGCCTATATTGCAATTTCACAGTCATTTTTTGTTCTTAATGAGTAGTTACATTTTGATAGACAATTTGAATGCATGTAATAGTTCCTCTTGGTGAAAATGCTTTGTTGGAAGAAAACCTAGCTGTAGTATTATTACAAAAACAATCTTCTTTCCTTGCCCTAAAATGGGCATTTTAATCAGTTATTCTGAAAGCAGAATTTTGTACCTAAACATAGGTTAGCAAAATGACCTGAGAAGTTTAGTCATTCACCTTTATCCTGCAGCAGGCTCCCACACCAGTCTTGTTTTGCACCAGAGCAGGTTTTCAATAGAATCGTGTAAACTTTAGCCCTGTCTGTAGCTCAGTGGGGAATCTCACTCTGGGTGAACCTTTAAGAGATTTTGGAATCCTCCAAAAGTTAGAGGTGGCAATGGCACCCTCTTTGATTTTATTTCAGATGACAGGAGGGTGAGGTCTTCCTACGGTGTGTCACACAGAGAACATGGTTCCACTTCTATATTTTATGCTCTGATAAGGTAGGTCAGTGTATTTCCACCCAGGTCCTGCAATTTCTTTGCCTTCCACTTTCTGTTGGAGCAAGCAATTTCAAATTAGCTGATATTCAGACCACTGAAGGGTTCTGTTTTTCAGTATGTAGCTGTCATTCTGTTTCTGGTTTTTGTCTAGTAGTTTTTGGGGGAGTATTTTGGGTTTTGCAGGGGTTCCATTTTTCAATATGTAGCAATCATTCTGTTGCAGTTTTTGGTTTAGTAGTTTTTGTGGGAATATTTTGGGTTTTGCATGGGAGGGGTATTATCTTAGTTTATAGAAATAACATACATAGATGTGAAGGAGGGCAACAGTAATCAAGGGGGTAATTGAGAAAATTCTAATTGGTTGCACTACTGCAAGTACCCCTGAATTTTGTAAGGAGAAATGATGGATTTCCAAAGGTCATTTTACTCTCTTGCTGTGACACCACACAGAAACAGCAGGGACTTACTTAGTATCTTTTCCTTGCTCCCAAGGATGCTCTTCAAAAAGGCCAAAACCCAGGTCATTCAAAAGACTTACTGAATTGTCTTGGATCTTCACTGGTCCTTTGGCATGTAGCACACACAATCAAAGAATTATTTAACTGGAAATGACCTTTTGAGATCATCTGGTCCAACTCCTTGCTCAAGCAGGGTCACTTAGAGGAGGTTGCCCAGGATGTTGTCCAGTCAGATTTTGAATATCCCCAAGGATGAACACTCCACAACCTGATTGTGCAACACAGTCCAGTGTTTGACCACCTTCAAACAAAAAAAAGTCTTCATGTATTCAGATTCAATTTCCTATCTTGGAATTTCTCACTGTTGCTTCTTGTTCTGTCAGTGGACAAAAAAAAGTCAGAAGAGTCTGGCTCCCTCTTCCTCATTCCTGTCTTTCAGCTATACACAATGGTAGTATCCTTCTTTTCTTCAGGTTGAAGAGTCCCAGCTGTCTCAGCATCTCCTCATGTGATGGATACTCAAGTCCATTAAACTGGTCCCATGCTGGAGTCATTCCAGTAAGTCCTCTCTTATTGTGGAACCCACAACGTCCAGATAGGAACTTAAAAGTGCTGATTAGGGTGGAAGGATCATCTCCCTCTGCCTGCTGGCTGTGTTTTTGTTAATCCAGCCTGGGAGGCACCTTTGCCTCATGGCACATTGCCGGTGTACAGTTTATTGTCCACCATGACTCCAAGGTCCTTTTCTACAGAGCTATTTTCCATCTGGGTTAGCCTCTCCAAGGGTGCTGGTGCCTGGCGTTAAAAGTGACACTTGCATTTTAGGTGGTGACACATGGAGCTGAGCTTCTGTCTGCAGGCACAGTAGAGTTTGGCTTTTGGAAACACGCAGAATAGTTAACCAGGTTAGAAACAAGAACAAACAAAAACCTCTTTTTGATTATTTCTGTTCTTCAAGAACTAATTTCTTCTTCAGATGTCCAAAAAATGCAGTTACTTTCCAAAATCCCATTGGCCTTTATCTCAGAGCAGTAGTAGTCCTTCATAGTCCTTCCAATGTCTTTTATCTTATAACATGTACTCTCAGTTTCTAACCTTTCCTATAGGAAGGCAACTGATCCATAACATCTACTTTTTGTCTCTTTTCCCTGAACATCTGGGGCTGAGAGATCAGAAGCTGCATTTGAGCAAAATGATCCCATTTTTTCCAAAGCTTAAATAAGTCTCTACAGTAATTTGATCTGCTTTTTATCTGCTTGCAAATCATGGGCTCTGAGATGATGCTCAAGTTTTTCAAAGAGACAAAGTTAAATAGGTGAAAGGCTTAAAGCAAGAAAATGTTAGACCTGCAGCATTGTTGAATATGGGTTGTACGGGTTCCCAAGTACTTTAATTTAATGCTTTTTTGACATGTGGAGTTTTTTTCAGTTTTCAGAAGAAGACAGCAGAACCAGAAAATATTCCTAGTTGGAACTTGTTTTCACTCCTGCCTTGGATACTGGCTCAATATTTGCAGCACTGGATAGAGAATTTGTGCATGAAGGACACATACGCATGTGGACCCATGCAAAACTGTTTATTTTCATTTTTAAAATGGGTGGAGCTGTTTCTCTAGATGTAACCTGTGTCCGGATAGAGATGCCATGCTCTGCCATATACCATATATTTGTCTTAGCCATAAAGGCCCATTTGACAGTTACTTGTCTACATATGATTGTGGTGTTATTTATGAGGTTATTGGTACTTGCTATACTTAGACTATGCAGTCATCTTTTTTTGTTGCTCCATCTTTCTGTTGGCTGACAGGTTTTTTCCTATCTTCCTCATTTTCTTCCATCCTTTAAGGTTTCTCAGCCACTGTCACTGAAACATTTCAATTTTGCTTTTTCTCTCTACTTGAAAAGAATTTTGTAGTTGCCTGGGATATTACAAGTAACAGCATGTAGCCAGAGACTACACATCAGAATTAAACTTCAGAAGGTTTATGGTGTTCATGGATTGCAGGATTTACGTTTAACAGTTAGGGTTTCAGTAGAGACTTATGATTAATTTGCAGAGAGGTGGAGAATCCAGGACTTAGAAGAGGATAATCATATTTCTTACTTCAGAGAAGATGCAAAGCATAATTAATTTGTCCTTGTGCAGTGCTTTGTGATCCCAGGATAGGAGAAGCTTTGTGTGTACTGCTACTACTCATAATCAGAGACAGAAGCCCTTTAGATTAATGGAGCTGTCCAGAAATTAGAAAATGCATGAACATATTAAGAGCAAAATATCATAGCAAATGCATGTAAATACACAAAGATGAAGTTTTGGGAAATTGATAACAGAATCAAAAGCAGACAAGACTTTTCAAAGACATAATAATGATTCCCTGAAAGAGCTGTGGTTGTTACAGCTTTACCATGGTCCAGTCACAATTTTTCAAAAGTAGCAGCTCAGTTTTTACAGTCCCATAACCTGAGCCCATCCTTTCTTTTTGACAGTGCATTAACATTGCGATCAAGTAAAACGACATTTCCTAATGTCTGAGCTCTGCAAAGGACAGACTGTCCTTGTGCATTATTATTTTTGTGTGTTGTACTTTTGAAACTGAATTGTTTCAGTGTCATCCTGTTTCACTTCCCTTGAAGTCAGATTCTGGCATAATTTGATAACATACTGCTAGAAATGAACCAATTTCTGTCTTTTGGTGACTTTGCCCTTCATCCATACCTGTCCAGGAGGCCTCAGTGGGATGGGATGGGCCCTCAGGTTTGTTCATAGACTTGATCATTGGTTTACTATTTCAGCAGGCTCTGACTTGCCTCTGCTTGCTTTCTTCTCCACACAAAGTAAGCTATAGAAGAGAGAATAAAATTGGTTGTCTCATTGAGCTTGAACTTCTTCCAACAGTAGATAGTGTTGCTGATTTAAGATTATCAGCTGAAAGCCTAGTAGATTGGTAGTACAAACTTATTCCCAGTCATAGCACAAAAAGCTGTACTGCCAAGGAAGCCTAGTCCCTTAAAGGCTTGTGCACATGTCAGTAGTTGCTACTGTCTCTGTGAATGTCCTGCCTTTGTCTGCACCCCTTGTTGCCACCATGTGACACCCTCCCTCTCATCACTGTGGAGCTGGGAAAGAGGGAAGTGGAAGGTCTCTTTCAGAGGCTGAGCCATTCCCCATCAGTTTCTTCCTGAATTCATTGCAGGAACCCTACAATGAAATGTGGAAAACTCTTTCTTAACCAAATGAAGCATTTTATACTAATTATTGGATATTTTCAGGTGGCCTTCTTCCTTTTAATGCATGACAGTACAACCTCATTACTGCCCTCTTTGCTTTTCAACTTGTTCAAAGCATTCCCTGTGGAGTCTTGTATAGCTTTATGTTTGTGTGTTCTGCACTATAATTATAATGATAATTCAGCTAACATGAAAGCTTTCTGGAGGTAAGTGTAGCAGAAACACTTCTCTGCTGTAAGCTAATTTTGCTCCTTACCTAGATTCCCACCCCACCTTGCATAGCACACATTGAGGTCACTAATGCCACACAAGCTGCGGTCACTTGGGTTTGTTTCAGACTACTCCTGTTGCCTTCACCTGGGCTGTGTCTTTGGCATAAAATTCTACCCTCCATCCATCAGGAACTCACACCTAGTGCTGCTGCCTCCATGGTACACAATATTTTTTGTCTCCTTCCTTTTTTTCCCATGAGAGCAGTATCCAAGCAGTATCCCCCATCCCCTCCCTTTTTTAAACTGCTAAATAATGCTACTTGAGAACTTGAGTTTGCCTGTGTTTTTCTTTTGCTAGCAAGTGTGAGAAATGTATTAATATTTAATCCAAACAATTTGGAAGAAGTTGAAGCTACAATTAGATAGCCATGGCCATCTGTTGTGAACAGCAGAACAAGAATGTACTTAATAACTTGGAAAGAGAAAAGGGACTGCCAATCACCTATATAATATTCCTTAATAAAGCTTGCACAGTCTCTGCAGAGGGAGATCCAGGTGGTGAAGGAGACACTCCAGACCGTGCTGGTGCAACTTCAGTCAGCCAAGGAGGCAGGAGAAGAAAAGGCTGGAGACTTCCTCTGTGACAGCTGGTGTCCAGGAAAACAAGACTTGAAGGAATAATGAGCAGAAAGAGCTGGTAGGATGACATTAATTCACAAAGGGCTGCTTTTAGTAACTGAATACTGTTTTACTAAGCCTCAGGGATCTCTTCTCTCCCCTGCATAACTAATAACTAAATCAATTATGGAGAAACAGAGCCTGGAGGTCTATCATCAGAAGTGTGCTACGCAGCCTCATATGTTTTGGCACAGATTGGGAAACAGCTTTCAGAGCAGAGCAGCTCCTGTAAATGTGTAGATTACAAATTGATACATTTCAAGTGAGTCTGCAAAGTTGCCTTTAATGTCAGTGAAGTGTTCTCCTTGAAGGCTCATAAACACTGTCTTCCTCTACTCATGGATTTTTTCCCTGATTTAAAATGCAACATTAAAGCTGGAACATCTAGTATTTCTTGGAAAATAGCTCTAAGAATAATAAGAACTTTTTTTTCCCCTCTTTGGCTTTAACAGCTTTCTTACACTGAATGTATTTTCACATTCCTGCCAATAATTAAATCAATAGGGTGAAATTCAAGCTAACCGTGTTCTTTCAACTGAAATTTGGATCTCATTTGCTCTGTGGTATTAAGTACAGTGGAGGTAACTAACAGCAGCCCCTATAGGAGTTGTTTAACTCAATTTATTTAGGTATTAATATAAACTTTCTTTAGTATTACAGGGGTTGTAAAGCAACAAAAAAAATCCTATGTTGATGATTTGTGTTGCTTATATTTAAATATTGTATGAACAAGAAGTCATTTAAATCTTGTTGTAAAGATTGCTACCATTACTTTGATCTTCCTTGTGAGCTTCAGAAGGAATGCAGATTTTTTTGCAAGACGTGTATGTCAATATATATACACATGCATAGTTAAACATGTATTTTTATAGGAAATAAAAGCAATACTCAGCTGAAGCCAACTGGAGAATTGTTCAAATGAGTTAATGTCTTCAAAAATTCATTTGTACTTCTACTTTGATACCAGTATATCTCTGATACCATAAAAATTCTGTTGCAGAGGAAGAATTAAAAAAAAAAATCTTAATTTTTAAAAATACAATAGAAAAGGTCTTGCAATGGATACTGTACTTTTTTGATACTTTCTGTCATTTTTAGAATTACTCTTCTACTTCAGTTACATTTTATAGCCACATTGTGTTGTTGCAAATTTTGAAGGTCATTGGACTACTTTCCCACTAAGATCCTGTTCATTTTTTGTGTGTTTTAATGCTAGTTGAAACTTCTACCTCAGTGTTGAGTACAGAAGGAGGGAGGGGAAAAAATGTGCCAGGCAGCTGAGACATACAACAGGATTATAATTGCCTCCAGGAGCATATGGTTGTCAAAGCAGGGCAGAGAGCTCAGGTGGTTTCTATCGTCATCAGATCCTCAGGGTTGCATTACAGCCCTGTAATTCAGAACATGGTTGACTTTTCTCACTGAGTAATATATGGGCCAGCATCCCTTTACATTGTGGTAAAGACTCTTGGAGCTCCAGCTTGCATGGACTCTGCTACTTGGTTCCCTAATGGAGATCTCTTGCTGTTCTGCTTGACAAGTTTATCTCTCCACCTCCCTCTTCAATACCTACCTCCCCACCACAGCTCTGGCACTTTCTGAAGCTCCCCATAACAGATGAACAAGGTGTTTGCCTCCAGCTCAGGGCAGGAGACAAGTGCAGGTGGCACCCTGACATTGAGCCCACGCACAGGAACAGCTCCAGAGCAAAACCTGCCTGCCAGAAAGCACTCATGGAAACCCACATGAGTTCGGGTAAAGAGGAAAGAGAGCACTCTGACAAGACACTCTTGAAACTGTTAAGATAGCTCTTAAAACTGTTTCTTTAACACCCATAGAAGCTGCCTGGGGTTCAATACCACAGAGGGCCCAGGTACTGCATTTCCAGCAAGGAGCATTTATATTGGACCCTTAGAACAGTCCCAGGGATGATGGCCAGTACACTAAACTAAGGTTTCATGACACCCCACTCTCCCACCCTGCAGAGTTTTGTCCTTTGAATACTTAGTGCCTGCAATGTAAAGTTGTTAGGCCCTAGAAGTGCCTTAGAGCCAGGATCAGCTACAGCTGAAGCCTCAGGTCTGTCTCCTTGCAGCAGCAAGGGCTCAACAACAGGAATAGGACCCAACCATCACAGGGGCAGGAGAACAGCACCCTCATTGCTACTAGCAAGGTTTCTTGAAGACATTCCCATTCAATTTAAAAAATTGTATAGCTTTTGTGTTTCAAAGCTTCAGAGCACTACTGCATCTTAATAAAAACTCAGTTTAGGCAACCACTCTAATAAGACACTGAATTTCTAAGGAGAAGGGAAACTGAATCAGTCATCATTGATGTTATGTTTGTATCTGTTAACATCTATTTTATATGTAACATGGACTACTACTACTCCTTTAATTTATTGTTCCATTAACTTCATTGTTTGTTGTGGGAAGTTAGAGCCAGTAACCATCCCTTTTCTGAGACACATGTGATAATAAGCATACTTTAAAAAAAAGGTCTACTATGCAATGTATCAGCTGCCTTTTATCTGTGAATAGAAAATTTTCAAATAAAGAGAAGTATGTTTTTAACTAACCCAGTGTCTGTTTGCATTCTGTGCAGTGTACAGCATTTTAGAAGCTTCATCACAGCGAATGGAGGAAAGAAAAGGAGAAAGAAACCATGTGTGTGACTATTATTGTGCTGCTGACAGCAGTTATTCATCTGCTTGGGCTAGCCTGTTATGTCTTTTGAAAACAGTCTAAAGACATATTCAAGACTAAAGCCTGAGAGCAACATGTAGCTCTTCTCAGTATGAGAGGGAGAAATAAGTATCACACAGTGAACTGTACAGACAGGTAAAACCTGCACTTAGGTCCCAGCTTGACTCAGTCATGGTGTGCAGCTAAGTCCTGCCTGCCCTGCCTCAGTTCCTCACCCATGGATAAGGGCTGAAGGAAGAGCAGCACGACTGTGCCTTGGCTACAGCAATATCCGAGGCCAAAGTTATGCTCTTACACACATTCATTGCCACGATGAGAGGTAGCAGAGTGTGTATGGTGTCCCAAGAACCACTTTCATACATTGTTGCTAGAATTCTCACTTCTGGGCAGACTGGTCTCCCACCACCTGCAAACAACAAAAATCTCCAGAAAGAAGTTCCTTTCCTGCCCAGATCATGCTATCCATAGACCCAAGTGGTTTAAAGCCCAGACCCAAAAGGTTTAAAGACAAATAGGCAAATAAGGCTTTGTGTGTTTTCTTCTGCCACAGCAACAGAATAATAAAATAATTTAGGTTAAGACCTTAAGTCTGAGCCAAACCATTCACCCAACACTGCCAAGAAAGTACACCACTAAAATACATCCATAAGTGCCACATCAACACATCTTTTAAATACTTCCAGCACTGGTGACACCACCACCTCCCTGTGCAGCCTGATCCAATGCTTGACAGCCCTTTCAGTGAAGAATTTTTTCTTGATATCTAACATTAACCTCCCCTGGTTAATGAGAGGATTCCCTCTTGATCCTGTTACTTGTTACCTGGGAGAAGAGGCCAACCCCCACCTGGCTACAGCCTCCAAGCAGTTGTAGAGAGTGATATGGTCCCTCCTGAGCCTCCTTTTCTCCAGGCCGAACACCCCCATATCCCTCAGCTGCTCCTCATCAAATTTGTGTTCCAGACCCTTCCAGACCAGCTCCCTTGCTCCTCCAGAGCACACACAGTGAACTGCTCCAGGAGAGCTGCAAGATGAGGAAAAGTAGCTCACCTTTAGCAGTCCCTTTCATGTGCTTTACACATGAGTAGAGTGGTTGATTTTGTTGAATACACCCCCCCCTCAGTGTACAAACATGCTCTCAAGGGACTAAAGACTGAAGCAAGGAGAAGAGAGCACTCCAAAGGGTGTTCAGCTCCAGCCTAATATTGCTTTTCACAATCAATTAGCTAATCCATTATTTCTAAAGCATGACAGCTCAGGCTTTTGCTATCATTACTTGTTAAATCAAGATAAGTGCCTGTTTTCTAGAGCATTGGAGAAGGCAGTTCAATAATGAGTCCCAGATAGGCAGTAGTGCTGGAGAGAGCTCCAGGGTGAGATTAGAATAATCCTCATGTATCCTCTTAGTTTACTATCCTATTAAAAATGAGGCTGGGACCAAGAGATTTTTTTTTTAAGTCTCAGAGATTACCATGCTACAAAGCAGCTCTAAAATACTGAATATTTTTCTGCACTGCTAAAGATGATAATACAAGTTTCTGGAGAAGCATTAAAAATAATAAGAAGAAAGGGCCTGTGAATAAAGGAGATTCTGCCTGAACCTGAAAAGCTGCCAAGCCAGCAGCCACTGTAAAGCATTTATCTCAAATTTCTAATGAAGACTTGGATATGAGGTCTGGGAAAAGAACATCTGGGGTTGAGTGAGTAAGGAAATGTTTGAATTCTGCACATGCATGGTATTCAGCCACACTTTCCCTTTTCCTTATCTAGAAGAGATATGTGGTCTTTGGGAAGGGGTTGTTGGGGCATTGTCAAAGACACATAACGTCAATACAACACAAGACTATTTGTTCTTGTAATCACCTACAAAGTTGAATAAATTGTTTAAAATAAAACCAACCACTAATTGGCAAGAGAGAGAAAACATTAAACTAGTCAGGCACAGGTAGGAGACACATGATAGATCTCACTGGAGAAATGGAAAATTAAGAGACCTTTTCACAGTGGCCATCCAATTTACAAGAAGAATATTACCTTGAATTTATTACTTCTCTGACTCTGAGACTTTGAAACTCCAAAGGAAAGACCTCTCTGTTTTCTTGTCAAAGTAGGCTTAAGATTTTGTCTATCAGCTCAATCCCAAAACCTAGAGTTTTGTGCCCACTCTCATGTCTCCCTGTAGCAGTTCCAGGGCAATGCTCAGGAGCAGCAGCAGGGAACCATGCACAGCTCTACAGGTAGAACTTCAGGGCTGCATCACAGTTTATTCCTTTAATTTCAATAACATGAGCTCCTGGAGCAGCAGCTGACTGGTTGACCCAGCTATTTTCCTCACTTAGATGGGCAGCCCTGAAAAGCAAGAACATGGCATTGCATCTGTACACAGTACAGACAAGCACTGACAACTCTGCTGTGCCCCCACAAAGTAAAAGCAAGTGAGGTATCAGAAAAAGAGGCACAAGAACCTCTTTGAGGTTAGCACAAACTAATGTAAATTGTAAGATCAGCAAAATTCAGCACAGATAGCTTGCCAGCTAAAGCCCAAAATGTGACCCACTCATGTCCTTTAGTACTTACATGGAGAAAGATTTGCCTACTGGTTGTTTCATCTAGCAGAAATCACAAAACATAAAAGGAAAAAAAAAATATTTTTAGCAGGGAGAGTAATTATCCACTGAATTTTTTTTCCTCCAGAAACTGTGAATAAAGCCCTTCTGCATCCCAGATGTAATGCACTTGACACAGAAAACACCACAATTCAGTTTTATACAGCCTATATGGTACCTGTAGAACTGAAGAATAGTCACAGGGCTTTACCTTAAATATATGCATTTTCCTTACTAGCTTAAAAAAAAAATAAGGCACAGAAAAAGAAATGCTTTCATAAAATGGTGCTTAGCTCAGAGCAGAATTGGAGGACAGAACAACTGGATGGCAGCAAGTTGGGAAGGCCTATTTACCCATTCTCTGGTCTTGACCTTAGCTCAAAAGGGCAAGTGAAACCAAATGCTAGGGAAGGCTTTCCTGTAAATCTTCCCCAGGAAGCAAAGACTGAAGCTATTACAAAATGCTTCACAGCCTGGCTAGGGAGAAGCCGAGGCTTATGAGCCAGATATCTTCCCTCCCACGTGCAGGCAGGTTAAATAGGCTCAGGAGGTAGGGACACGTGCCATGGTGCAGAACCACCAGACATGGTGCCCCAGGAGCAGAGGCAGTGCCACAGCACCTGGACAGCCCTCCAGCCTGAGAGGCAGCACAGCCCCTGGCACCATTGCTCGTCATCCTCTGCAACAGAGGAAACCCAAAGAAACTCAACCAACACCAAGCCATCAGGCACTGCTTGTCTTGGCTGTTTGTGCTGATCAATGTAGTGCTGCTTGGATTTGTTAAATCAGAAAGAAAAGGTGAAAAGAGCACCTTGCCTCTGACAGCCATACGTGATTTGTCATTGCTAATTTTCTATAATGAACTGTAGCAAGTGAAACCAGCCTCTCTCCATTAATCCTGATGGGAAATGTTTCTTCTCAGTCTTCTCATCAAGTACCCCAAATTCCTTGAATGACCATAAGCTATAGCTGTACCAAACACCCAACTGCCCTTGGAACTCCTCTCTAGTCTCATGAACTGAAGGCAGCAGCACAGAGCAGCTCTTCCAGCACAGTAATACTCCCTGGTTATGACATGGGAACAATAAGGCATCGCCAGCTTTGTTTCCTTCTATGTGTGGGGTTTTCTATTATCCTGAATTAGAAATGTAATATTGATTGGGTTTACTAAGGTGGGAGAAAAAAGGGGAAATAAAACCAAACCAAAACCCATTGAGCAATGTTGTGTTCTGAAGGAGAATTAAATCACCTGGTTAATGTCTCCTGTTCTGCAGCCTTCGTTCTTGGGTTTTAGGAAGTTCTTCCTACAAGATATATTGAGGTCAGCAGAACAATCATTCAGGGATTTTTTTATTCACTTCCCCCATAAATTGGTAACAGAACCTGCCTATCTTTTGCAAGACATATTAGTAAGCTTCAAGTTTTACCTCAAACCATTAATGGTCACTGGATTATGGGAGACGTAATTTAGCTCTAGGGGTTGAATCAGTAGAAAATATTCCTAATTCCTCTGCACAGACAGCCTAAATTGACCAAACTAACCAAAGTGTCTGATGTCTTATGGTCAGGAGCTCCCAGAGTGCTTAACTTTTCTCCAGTCAGTCCACCCTGAGGTAAAGGCTCAGGCAAACACATGTGCTCCACATTCAGCCCTCTAACACCTTTAACATATGGTTTATGCATGCCCTTAGTGGTGCACTGATTGGAAAGAAAGGAGCAAACTTCATGCTGGAATTCAAGGCTTTTTGCCCACTGCTGGTAGTCATCATTTCAGCTTTCCTCTTTGATCTCCCAGCACAGCATCCTGCCTCTGCCAGGGGCTGGCACATCAGCTCTGGGACAGGGGTGGTGGTGGCAGCGCTCACTCCTGCACACAGCACATGTGCACGGGCACGTCCCCCTCCTCGCACGCATCCTCCATCCCAGAGGGTAAACAGAGCCCAGATGCTTTTCCCTCACTCCTTCGGGTCAAAGCCTGCCAAAAGCCTGGTGCTCAGGGGAGGCAGGCATGCTCATCAGGGAGTGAGGACCCCCAGGGCTTGGGTCAAAGAGAGCTGTTTTCATCCAAGCCTCACACACATCTGCTTCTTGAGAGGTTGAGACCAGCCAGGCAGAGAGCAGAGCCATTTTTCTCTAACCCCCACACCTAAAGTGTCTACTAATCTTCTCCCTATCGCTGCAAAAGGCACTGGCAGAACACCACCAGACAGGCAAGAAAGTTTAGTTCCACTGGTAGAAGTAGGAGGCAAAAGGCACATTTTGGGCAGGCAGGGGCCTGCCCCAGCAGCTCCCCCAGAGGAGTTAATCTCATCACAGAATCACAGGAAGAGCTACAGGACCCTGTCAGCACCACACATGCCTGAACTAGAGAGCCCAGGATCTCACAGGGGATTATCAGCTCCAGCAGCACATTCACACACCTTCCTTCCCATCTTTGTAGGGGGAGAGCAAACTCATCTGCCTGGAGATACAACAAAAGCAAATTCAAAAGTCAAGGATAGCCTGGGTCTGCATCTGACCCTACCAAAGCTGGGCCGTGTGAGCAGGGGCTTTCAGCACTGCACCAGCCTCAGCTGGAGTTAACACATCAGTCCTGGGTGATTACTGTGCAGCTCAGTTAGTGATCATTAAAGGCTTTAGAGAAAGAGGAGGGATGAACCTCTCATGCCTTATAGGTGACTCCAAACTATCTCCAAATTAGCAATTAGAAGTGCTGCCCGGTGCTGAAGGTAGATTAAAGGGCAGAGGTCCTGGTCCCTTAGGGCTTTTAAGCACATCAGTGATTTTGAGAATGTCTGAGTCTCCAGTAAATTTTACCAATGCCCTTAAAATAAAAACATTGTATGCTGTCAAGGCTGTGCAAGGTGAACTTTCTGGTGATTCTTGCTTCACTAATGCTAGGATGAAACCCACGTGCCTCTCTAATTTTTGTGATCCTACCACTCACCAGTCAAGAGTGAGGTCTCTTGAGCAGTCTGTGGGGACCCTCTAGGCAAGGATGCACTGTGCATCAGGCACAGGATGTTCAGACCCTTTCTTTCATGTATATCTCTGACTTTGGATACCAGATTGGTTTTAAAAACACCTACAGTGCTTCAGTGAGGCTGGGGGTAATTAAAAAGGCATCATTTAAGGCCCTGCAGTTAGGCAGGGCTTTGCATGACCCTGGATCAATGTGGAGGAAATAAAAGTTGTGAGATATCCTCCAGGAAGCATTTGGCATAGGAAATGGCAGAATCTGTGTGCCTACACAGACTGCAGAAGCCAGCACCCCCTAGAAGACAAGCCTTTCCTTGTGACATGGTGATTTCAGGATTTCAACCACATGCCCTTGTAAATATGCCTTGGACCACTGAGTGCTGCTTAATTCTCCCCCAGATTGAATAAGTTGCTTCAGCAACTCCCAGCCAGTGGCCTAGAAGCTATATCAAGAGTCACCAAGAGGTGAAAAAACTTCTCCCGTGCAATTTGGGGGTAAAAGTAGGACTTGACAACTTTTACTATGTCCCACATGGAAGGGCAGTGTTGCTCTGCACCTGGAAGGAGGGAATGAATTTCAACAGGAGCCCCTAACATGGATGCATCCAGCAAGCATCCCCTTCCCCCAACCTTAACTACTCCCCCAAGGGCCTGATACTGATTTTCAGCTGCTCTTACTACCTTCTGATGCCCTCTGAACACCTTGCCTCCTTCTTCAGGTTTCCCCTTGCAGATACAGAGACCTTCTCTAGCAAAGAATAAAGTATAAAAACTTACATGAACAGTTGTCAAAAGAGAGCTTCTCCTGCACTTAAAAATAAGCACTCTCTCTGTCTCTAGGCCAAACACTGGGTCTTGAACCAAACCCCACCTCCACTTCCAGGCATCATTTGCAATCTGACAACTTTGAAACATAAGCAATAGCTGTATCTGAGGAAGTGGGGGGAGGGAGATGACTAGAATATCTCCAGAGGTCCCTTTCAACCACAACCATTCTGTGATAAGGGGTGGGGGGCAGAATCCCAGAAAGCAAACTGCACTTCTTTGTTGAGTTTCAGATCTGCCAAGTGTTCCCTGCCACTTCTAATCACAAGTCAAAGTAATCCTTTAAGAGGTTTTGCTTGAGGGAGCATTAAAGTGTGCAGGATCATGTGGAGCTCTCCAAGGAGAGTCACAAAGTGATACCTGGAAAAAAATGCAGACAAGGGGCACACCAGTGACATGGCTCCAGTGTTCTGCTATTAAAATGTTAGAGAAACCTGAGATTCGACAGACACTGACACAGGTTTCTTGTAACAGTAACCAGTAAGTGCATTTCACTTCTGAATTGCATCTTTATGAGTGGCACTGACCCAAATATAAGGTTTAAGCCCAAGTAACAATTTACAATTTACTTTTGGAGTGACAGCTGAGCTGCTTAAGGGAAGCTTGACTTAAGGCAACAAGAAGAAGAGAGTTCCAGTGTCTGCAACCACATCCCTACAGCATCTGAGCTCTGCTTAGGATCCTCATGTGCCTTTACCCTTTGAAGCTGGTATATGATGGTCCTCTCTAGGTTCATCTCTTTGGTGCTCATGAAATAACAGGAATGATGACACTTGACACAGAAACTCTGCACCAGAAGGTAGGCATTGCAGCAGTAAAGTAAAACCTGGATCTTTCCACTCAGGGACTTCAGCATTTCAAGATAGCAGCAACGACATAATTGGATTCACTAAAACAATTCTACCCTAGTTTTTTTTTGTTTTTAAATTTAATATTTAATCTAAAACAATGTTGTGAACATTTTCCCCCCAGATGAAACCTCGCAGGTTCATTGACCTGGTAAAAACCTGTGTCCAAGCATGGAGAGAATCCAAAAAACAACGGCTCCCCACCATTTGCCTGCTCTGCACAGGGATGTCCTGCTCAAAGAGTTTCCTCCACCTACTACTGCTCATTTCTATTCTGCACCCCACATTGGAGGCCCCTTTTTCACTGCCTTCTTATCCTCTCTACTAGTTGGTAAAATGAGCCAGCCCAGTCCAAGGCAGCAGAGAAGCCCTCCATGCCACCCACTCAGGGGCAGGAGTAAGGAGGTTGCCGTTCCCACCACTGTGTCTCATCTACTTGGCACTGAGAGGAGGAGGGAGAGACTGTCTCACCAATGACCCACCAAAACCAAGAGAAGTGATGCAGTGATTAGTAAACCTCAGTTCACTGGCAGATCTACCACACTTCATGCAGCAGTCAGGGAAGAGATTGTCTGGATAAGGGCAAGATAATCAGGACTGGTTGACAGACTGCAATTCCCTCTTTGTAGGGCACAATATCCAATCCACAGGGCCATTTCCTCCTTCCCTACCTTGCAGCCCTTTGACGGCTACTAATTCCTATCTGCATATAAAAGACCCCGTTTTCATCATGACATGGGCTAATTAACTGATTCCAACACAGTAATTAGCTGGTAAAAGTAGGTCTACATTTTCTTACTTAACACAACTGCTGTAGTTCTTGTTCAGTGCCAGGGAAGCTTCTGAGTGTGGCTGGGCAGCCTCGCTGTGTTGACTGCTCCATGATGCCAAAGACCGGCTGTGCACAAAGTGACAGGATGCTCTGCATCAGCAGACACAGGGAAAAGTCCACACCTGCCTCAGAACTTGCTCCACCAGTGAATCGCTAACATCTTGTTGAGCCAAGTCCTACTTCAACCCATCAGACATGTTTTGTATGAGAGATCTGACACATCCATATCTGTGTCAGATGATGCTTAGCCAGTTTGAAGGTAGCTCTGTGATTCTAGGAGCCTATTTTGACCACAGCCATGTCACAGCAGGTGGTGCCAAATAGTCTGCAGAGAAGGAATCCAGCTCTATTGAGCCCCACTGAACCAGGGAACAGGATGCACATCCCAGGAGTGCTGGCAAAGCAGCATTTCACATGCCATTTTGAACCACACGTATCAGCTTACTCTGCAAATGTGACTGAGTTTTAAATCTCAAATGCTCTATACAACATGATATTTGTCCTCACCTTCCCCCTCCATTCCCCACCCTCAGGGCCATATTTCCCTCCTCTCTATTTCCAGCTTGGAGACTCCTAATGAAGTTTTTGTAACTCTCTCATGAGCAGCAGGTGAGTAATATTGAGGAACAAACAGTATCTTCAGCCCAGAGCAGATGCACTATGTGACTGAGACAAAGAGAATACTCCATTTATTTTTATTTCTAAGCTTTGTCAGGATAAGGAACACTGTCTTTCTTCGATCAAGCCAAAGACAGGTACCCCTCTCTAGCACCCATCAGTCCCCACACTCTGAACTAGGTCCAGCTGTGGTTAAGTTGAGAAGGGCAGAGCTGTCTGTCTGCACCCCTCTGCTGGGTGTCTGACAGGTGAACCAGTTTAGGTACATCTCTCTCTTCCCTCCTCTGATACCTCTTGCTATAGGTACCAAATTCCAGTGCCACCAAAATTAATGGCACTTTACAGCCACTAGTGTCTGGGACAGAGGCTGGCCATGCCCTGGATCAGCTCCTGGATTTTGGTCTAAAATAAGAGTCTAGGCAGGGTACTGAGAGGGGTACTGAAATCATTCATGTTTCACAGGGGAACACATGAAGTCTGCTGAGAGTCTGGCCTGTTGTTATAGGCCACGATGAAGATGCCACCATCTCATAGCAGATGGCAGCATCACATGCTGCATTTTTATAGTGCTTTATATGCCAGGAAGCAGTCACATCAGGTTAGCAGTTCACAAGCACACTGAGTTCAGAAATTCATTTACTGCTGTTCTAAATCTTCCCAAATGGCACTTGTGAGCCCTGCTGCTCCTCCATTACTATATTGTTATTTCCCTGCCCCCAGTAAATGGAAGATGCATTTTATGTGTTTTTTTCCCCCCAGTGTGAATTCCAAGAAACACAGGATTGTTCAGAAAGACTCTTCAGGGTTACTCCCTGGCACAACTCATCTGCTTTGCCTGGTTTTGTACATCTTTAAAGAAAACACTTTGACTACATCCAAGGTCCAACAAATAATGGTTGCAGAACCCACAGAAGCATGACCTTCACTAGGGGGCTGCTGACAACATTAGTAATGCAAACTCAGAAACAAAAAACAGAGTCCAGTCAAACACTGAGCTGGTGTTATCAGCTGAAGTTGTCCCATTGCTGTTCTCCATTAAGCCTGAGTGTTGAGTACCAGATGTTTAAGGTGGGCACTTCAGAAACCCTTCAGCATCCTCAGTTTCAGCAGGCATGAAAGGTGCTCAATATCTTAGTGAAACGGTCAGTTACTTTAACCCATGCCATGATCCTTTGATGTTGATGATTTTCAAATTTATCTTTCAGTCCATTTAATCATGTGTAAGGAGTTACAATTTAGCCACAACCTCTTGTTGCAGGTGGATATGTAAGTAGTCACACTCCTCAACAGCTTCTTTAGAGAATATTACCCTTCTGTGAGCCTATTAAAGTGTTCCCTCTGTCCCAGCAGAGACATTAGCAAGTTAAACAAATTCCCAAATAAATTGTTACTGTCAGAGATATCCAAGCAATTACCAAAGTCAAGAGAGATAGTTGGGATTCAAGCAGTGAAATGCCAGTGAGCAGCCTGAGCTGAGCCATCTCCTGTGAGGGCTGAGACCCTGAAATCACAGCATTAAGACAGAGAATCAGGAATACTAGAAGTCAAACAGATGAAGCTGGACTGAGTTTAATCCCAAAGGTGAACGATGTAAAGTATGATCAGTGATTTTTGTTAAGATTTCTGGCATTTGCATGGCTAACACCACAGTAAGAAAATAAGTACACATAATTTCTGGACTATATTTAAATAAATTCCTGATTATGCTGTGCCTAACTTAAAGCAAGTTCAAAGAGTGGTGAAGTTTTCCTGCCTCCTAAATGTACAATTGAAGCTCCACTCCCTGAAAGACAAATTATCACTGTCAACCAGAGCACAGACTGTGGAAGGGCAGCAGCACCTTACCAGAAAGGTCCTCCTGGGGCTAAGAAAAAAAAGCCACAAGACATGTAGTAGCACATCATGAAGCACTACCTGATAATTCTGTATTTCTCTAGCCCAGGATGGCCAGGTCCCATGGGCTACAAATTCATGGATTAGTATAATCCATACAAATGTAATTACAGATCTCTATGGCTCTTAGCAAGCTCTGCATACTGGCTGTGTGCAGAACTATGGGTACTTCTCTAATCTCATTTTCTGATTTTCTTTCCTCCCCAAAAGCACATCGCCAAGCCTTCCTTTCTCCAGACTCAAGTTTGATGCTTTGATCTCTCAGGATTGAAGACTCTATTGCCTACCACAGAAGCTTATTTTTCTTATCTGTTCCTCCATATCCCTTTTAGTCTGTATGGGCAGAAGAAAACATTCAGGACAGACATCAGGCAATGAGATCTGTGACATCAGTCAGATTTTAACTGCAGAGAACAGGCTTAGCACAGGCACTGTGCTGGTCTCAGGCTGAGTGCCAAGTGTGGACACACCTGGCAAGACCTGGACATTGGGACTGCTGCTGTAACACAGGTGTTTGCAGCTGGCCATGCCAGCTGTGCAGGGCAGAAGGACCAACTCTTTGCCCTGCCCTCCTGTCTCAAATGCCTTGTGCAGGGGCTGGCCCAAGGCACTGCAGGCATGGGAGCACAAACACAGAGGAATGAGCATCACCCTCCTCTTCTGCAGTCAGGGAAGAAAGGGATTTCCCTGGAAGGCATCATGATCTGAGACACATTCCAGTGGCCAGCCCAAGACCAGGACAAGCCTGTTCTACACTGCTTCTGACCTCCCATGCAACTAGTTCAGGTAGCTAATTTAGGCAGGGTTTTAGGTAGGGTTTTTGGGTGCCACAGCTAACCCAGAATCTTTCTTGTCAGACCTGTGACCTGCCCCTAGAACACTCATGGGGCTCCACTGGCCCTGTATTTTCTCCACCCAATCTGTTTCCAGTTCCTCCACTTGAGGCCTGGCGCTGTGTTTGGATATTCCCAGGGCTGAAGAGGAAGATCACAGTGCTCTGTGATGCTACTGTGGGAGGAAGAGCACGGATTAAATTGGTAGCTCACCCCAGCTCTGGTGCCTAAGTTACTCTGGGGATGCAGAGGAGGAAGGCAAGCTCCAAGGCCAGTTGAGCATCTCTCTTCCCCAGCAGCTCTGCAGGAAGCCCATGGAGGACAGGCAGATAGCAAGGCTATCGAGTGCCAGCTCAGCCCAGAGGCTGCTCCAGGAACAGGCAGTTAAAAAGCAGCCATCAGGGCAGCCTGACACCTGTATCACTCCCCCAGATTTCATGTGGGGGTGTGAATGCCCTGACAGCCCCAGGTGTGAGCCCTCCACAGTGGATGGGCAGCTAGAGCAGCTCCCTCTCGCACAGAGAACATGCTCCATCCCCACACTTCTGGGACACCTCTGAGGGGAAGAGGCAGAGCTCACCTTCTCTGACCTATTATGTTAATAGCCCCTGTGAAGGAGACAGACAAGAGCTATGCCAGTTAATAGCAGCTGTAATGAGGGACAGATACAATTCTTTTTCCAGTTGAGATCGATAACAAGGCTCCCATGGGTACCTATGGGAAGCAGGTTAGGACTGTTACAGGAAATTAAGATGCAGGCAGAAGAGTGCAGAAGGAACCCTGGAGAGGAGTTTCAAAATTCTTGTAGCCTGATGAGAAATGATTCACTTATTTTCCCAGGTGTATTTTAAGAGAAGAGGCACAGTTGGCCATGCGGAAGAAATGCTATGCCATTCACTGGTTATGGGTAAACTGCTCAGCTTTAAAGCTCTTCCCATGCTCCAACAGATGTAAATGCAGGTATCATTCCCACCTTTCTCTCCAGGCAATGGAGGCCTCACTTCCAGTGCATTTCACTTGGAAAACAAGTAGGGAACCAGTAACAGCTGGCCTTATTATCTACCAGGGTATCAGATGCAGTGTGTTCCTTTAGCACAGACTCACAGCTCAGAGGTGAGAGCTGTGCTGGCATCTGAACCAGAGCAACAGCCCTGTTACACAGATGCCAGTAGCCCTAAAACCTGAGCTCAGAACAGGGCTCGAGGCATGCTGGAGAAGAACAAAACTTTTTCTGAACAGATAACATTTTCTGCAGGCAGAAAGGGCTTAACTTTGACAACCATGTCATGGCTGTCCTGTGCAGGGCCAAGAGTTGTATTTGTGGATTGCTTCCAATTCAGGGCATTTCATGATTCTATGATATGCTCCCAGCTGGTTAGAGCTTATCCCTTCCCATTCTCTGCTGGCATCCCCAGTCTGGAGTCAGAGCTTCACCTCTCACATGATGAATCATATCTCAGAGCAAGCCTCAGTGGCCATTAAAGCAAAATCAGTGCCAGTCTGACTTGTCTTCTGCTTTCAGCCCAGTCAGCAACAGAGACAGCACTCCCTGCTCAGGGCCAGTCCTGTCCCAGCCCATGTGCTCAGGGCCTGCTCACCCTCCCCTCACATGCAGGTGGCCTCTGCCATGCCAATTAGTATCAGTTCTGATTTTTCTTCCTGATGAGAACACGAGCATTTGGGACAGAAACCAAACAGCCTGCCTGACTTCACTGAACAGCCAGGTCCCAAACAGCTGATGCTGCATTATCAGCAAGGACCACAGCTGATTACTGGCTCATTAGTTATCTCTCCTCTGGCCTTTTAGAGCAAAATGAACAGAAAATGCTCATGGTCTCTGAAGAGTTGCTCCTTTCCCAATTCAAGGCTTGCCTCCATTTGCTGTCTTCCAACATCTGATAAGTGTTTGCTTTCTCTGGGTAGCTAGGTTAGGACTACCATATAGCTCAGTTTAAGACAAAAGGGTGTGGTTTCCCATGCTAATGAGCTCAACATTCGTGCCTGACAGCCCAGTGAAGCAGGTAGCATTTACAGACCCAGAAGCCCAGAGCATACACTGCCACTCTGGGCTGCTACCACCTGGGCTGTCCAATTGTACATGGACAACAGAAACTCACAGATCAGAACTTACTCACATATTAGCATTTCAAGTGAATAAACAGGACTGTCTTTATCCTCCACAGCAGCTCGTTACTGTCTGCACCCACGGATGCCAAATGTAATGGCATAACCAGGGCACTGGAGCAAAGACTTAGTTTATCTTTCATTTGTGGGATTCCACAGATAAACAGAATAGAAAAAACACTGCTCCCATCCCAAACAACAGCAAAACCCTGTGATTAGACTTCTCTGAAAAGCAGCATCTCACTAGCATTTGAGGTTCTATCCCAACAGGAATACAATAGCTATGTTTCTCCTATATTATCTCCTTTTGTTGCCTTACAGGAGCTGAAGAGGCTCTAGTGTTTTTCCAAGGAGAGGAGTGCTCAGACTTCTCACTGGTTTCTAAGGAAGCTGCAGGTGCTATGACCTGTGAGGATGAGGATCCTTCAGGTCAGGTGCTTACATGCATAATTTGAGTTTGTTCCGCTTAGCAACAGCTTGGATTGAGGCTCAGGAGCTCACCTTGAAGGGCTGAACAAATTGACTGCAAAGCAGAAAAAGGCTTGGCAGTCTCAGGAAGAGCCAAGACCCAGAAGGCCTGGGAATAAGCAGGGTCAAGAGTAGTGCAAGGTTGTGCTTTTGACCATCAGTGTTACACTGGAAACAGCTTCATTTTTAAGAACTATTTCATAGAAGATGCTCAATGTATTAGTGGTGGCAAAATCCTGCAAGTGCCTAAGTGCCTTCAACCTTTTAATCTGACTTTGAGTCATTTCAGTTTGATTTGCCAGGTATTGTTGCACTTCCTTGAAGTGCCTGGAGAAGAACTTCAATTACAGACTTTTGTTGCCTCTCAAAAGTCAGCTCAAGAGTAGTCTTCTGTATTTTCTCTTTTATTGTAGTTATGGTGAAAAGGAATCTTTCAGAGTTATTTTTGAAATGCTGACATAAAAGCCTATCTAAGATTAGCAAAGTACATGCTTGCTATACAGCTTTAAGGACTCCAGCAAGCTTTCCTTCAGCTGCTATATTCAGCTCTCTAACGCTGCACACTCTGTCTTACTCTTACAGACATCAGGAGCAGATAGAGAAGGGAGAACAGAAAGGATGCAGGGGATACCCAATTCTTTACCCTACAGAACAGTAGTAGGTTTCAAGTGAGAGCTCTCATCTGTCCCAAACACAGACCATAAATGCAGCTGGTAAGGGGGGGAAATGCGCATTTGTAGCATATAGGTCAGAGGCAATATGGCCCTCCTGGCCCTCCTTCATTTTGGCTCAGTCACAGAACATCTGCAACAAATTAATTTCCCTTGGTGTGTTGCAGCCCCCTCGCTGCACGCAGACCGTGTGCTCAGCATCTGCTGCCTTTCCTCACAAGTTCACGGGGTACTTTCAGCCAGTTGTCACAGCACCTATCACTGCAGGCCTTCAAAGTTTTTCACAACTGTGTACAAGATGGATCTTCAATCCTAAAGCTGACACAAGACCTCTATGTTAAATTTCATACACTGTCCAGATGAGAAATTGAACTTGGCCCTTCCTACAAGGAAAGCTAGGTACAGAACTTCAAAGGACCCACATCCTTTCAAAAGACATAACTTTACATCTTCCAAAGGAGATTGGATGGGTGAGTCCCTACTTTGGAATGCTGTTATTTTGAACATTTATACTTTTCCCTACTATTCCAAACCCAAGGTAGCATTTAAACAATTTCAATGTACTACATATTTTTACTGCCACAGAGCAGCAGCTATAAGTTATGAAGGAACAATTGTTTCAAAGTTGCTCACCAGAAACCCATCAAGAGTAGTACTGTGTAAGGAAAATTTTTTTCTTAAAAGAATTCATAGCTTAAAGCATCTATTTCAGAAAGGGCTCTTCAGAAGTGACCCTTTCTCATGCAAGGTGCAAAGCTCAGAAGAACGTGATGTAAACAGGAAGAGGATGCAAAGTCTATAAACACAGAACTGCCAGAGATTGACGTGAGCTACAGCAAGTCAACAACTTTTCATCCCTTAAATTCCTATTTCTCAAAGCTTCCTGCTGCAGACAGGCCCTTCCTCCTTTGTTAGCACCTCCTGTTCAGTTTCCTTTGCCACCACCTCAAAGGAACACCCAAGCACACCCTGCAAACATGCTTCAGTTGGGAATTAACTCATCCAGCACTGTGTGCCAGAGAGGAGATTTCTCTTTCCAGGATGGGGGACACTGTTCTGTGGATCAATGTGCTGTCGTCATTGGGAGGTGGCGGAGGAGCCTTGAAGGTGGGAAAGGAACTAGTGAAGGGTGGGGGAAAAGGAGCAAAAACCCAAAACTGGAGTGCTCACTTGCCAAAGGCTGTGGTGGCATGCAGCAGCCCTCTGGAGACCAGGCTATGAGGCCAAACTCATGGGCAGGAAGAGTTGCCTCCAAAGCCTCACCTCACACCAAACCAGCTGATGCTTTGGGGAATTAACTAGCTCACCTTGATAACCCATCTGCTAGAATCCCTTTTTTGTGGTCCCATTCTCAGCATGCCACCCCTGCCTGCTGAGGCAGGACATGCTCTTCCCTCTGCTTTTGTCCAAGG
Source organism: Molothrus ater (assembly GCF_012460135.2). Classification (NCBI taxonomy): domain Eukaryota; kingdom Metazoa; phylum Chordata; class Aves; order Passeriformes; family Icteridae; genus Molothrus; species Molothrus ater. Next base: position 42,733,329 of record NC_050480.2, read on the forward strand.
TTCAGTTTTCACCAATAGGAATTGTTGCTGTGGAGCACCACAATTTGCTCAAGGCTGTGGTTACAGGACCCCAGCAGAGCTTATGTTTTTTTCATTTACTTAAGCCTGAAATAAATGAACAATCCTGGACAGGAAATCCCAAACATTAAGCAAAGGGTCTGGGATAGCTCTCATGGGTTTTCCTCTATTATATACATAGAATCCCTCTATTATATATAGAGAATTGTACTGCCCCTTTAGCACGTGAAGCATCTCAATTCCCACAGTTAAAAACCTCTCTGCTGTCTCAATGCTTCCTCCACACACTTGCTTTTCCTGGCTGTTTCTCCAGCACAATCTAACACAACTTGGGGTTTCATTCTCACGCAGTATTTCACAGTGGGAAAAGGCAGAAAACTCTGAGAGGTAAGGAGGAGAGAGGCTTCATGCTCCTTTGACAGAACTAGCAGGCCAAGAGGCAATCCTGTGCAGATGTTTGTGCTCTTATAACTGCAGAGCAGCTCATAGCGAGCAAGAATAAATACACAACAACCTAGAATCAAGACTAAAAGGTACATCACCAGTAGTACTGCCATTTACAAGGTGTGTGCATCTGACAATTTGTACAAGGAGGCAGCAGACAGCATTTTGAATTTCACTGGTAGTACAGATATGAATTGGCCCAGCTTTAATGACCTTTACCTGTTATCTAAGGCTACAACAAATTGACAAATGTTGTGTTCTGTACCCATCTTTGCTATGCACTAGGAATTGCTATCTGGGGGGTAGCTAGCAAAGCTAAACTCCAAGGGAGGGGAAAAGCCAAACTCACCATTTCCTTGGAGTAAAGCTGTAAGCAGCAGGGCTTTCTATGAAGTAGCTAAGCACTGAGGCACAGGATCTGGCTGCAGCTTTATTGAGTGCCAGTGCCTGCTGGAACCAACCTGTATGCACAGACTTCTCCAGGACTATTCCCTTCCTGTATGCACAGACTTCTCCAGGACTGTTCCCTTCCTGACTGCAGCAACTCAGCAGGAGCCAGATGACACCCTGCCCCAGCCTGTGCTGCTCCAGCTGCCCCCAGGAAGCGCAGGAGCAGCAAGCACCACGTTGAGAAGCCACAGGAGAGGCTGGGACACCGGCAGGGACATGTTCCAAGTGCCAAGTCAGCCCTGCTGCTCCCTGTTACTCACTGTCCTTCCATAAAGCTTTCTGCCCTGCTGGCACTCACTGCTCTCACCCAGCAGAGAGAGCAAAATCCTTAGGTTTGAGCTAAGGACGGCATTTCCCTTCCCCACTGACAAGAGCACCTAGGTGCAGGCTCCTACAAATGGCTTTGATGAGCTTGGATGGGGGAATTGGTGTTGACAGAATAAGAGCCATCAGCCAAAACAAAGTTCAGCTTGGATCAAGGCTGAGCTGCCTTTCAAGCCTGACTAACCACAAATATGAACGACAAAGCCTTCCCTTCCTGTGCACCTTCTGCCTCCCCTTGGATCATGCAAAAGGAGAGGGTGGATGTAAATGTGGGGCCATCTTTGACTAATTCTGTGCTTGAACAAAAGCCAGAAAATACTGGAAACAGATGTTTTTAGGGGAATATTTTTTCCTGGAAGTTTCCCATCTTCCCAGAGACACTCTTACCTGAACTACTGTCAGAACTTACAAAATATTGTCATTAGAGTTGTGCAGGAAATATACTTCCTATCCTATTAAAAGATACCTTCCCTCTGTACCCCTAGTGAGGAAATCATGCTTTGTTAGTCTTCTTACACAAGGAAAGGAAAGCAAAATAAAGTAACAAAACCCCCATCAATTAGGAAACCACCTGTGTTTTTCACCAAGCAACTACACAGAATATGCAGAGTTGGAAGGGACCCACAAAGATCACTGAGTTCAGCTCCTTGTCCTGCACAGGACCATCCCAAGTGTGACACCTTGCTTGGAGATCAAGTTCAAACTCTTGATCTCCCCAGGTCAGAGAGGCTTTAATCTTGTTTTACATCCCTAATAATCACATGGGTCTCCAGGCTGCTGATGCCTCACTAATGATATATTCAGGAGTTTTGGATGACATGAAAGTCTTTGCATCATGGCAACCTTGCCTGGAGCCTGACCTTTGCTATGGAGTTGGGATAGGGAAGTTTACAGAGTACCTCCTGCAAGTAACTCAGATCCATGGAAATTGCCAAAACAAAACCCAAAGAGCTTTCAATGGTGCTGACAGACAACTCCAGATTGTTATCCAGGACATGGTTTACAACCAAAGTGCAAGAGATCACCAGACATATGCAAAATACATTGCAACTTCCGAGGAAAAAACTTATCGGAGTCAGGTAAGAAAAGTGCCCCAGCCTGTTATTCCCACCGTATTTCAGTCAAATGTATTCATCTTGCTTACGAAACTTGAGAGGGAGTTTCACACCATACAAATTCAGGGGTTCTTCCAGCTCATGCCTGGCCTTGTAAGCTGGGATAGGTGAACTCCACAGGCAGGATAAAACCAGTTTGGCAGCTTTGCATAGGGAAATGCTTGTACTGATAGGCAGGAGCTTATGAAGCAGCAAAGGCAGACATGCAAGTTGTACAGCTATTATAGGCAAGGTATTTCAGAAACACTCCCAAAACTGCTGACCTAGAAGATCTCTGGAAACTATTTGTCATTCTGCTTTGAAGTTGTACAGGAAGTCTGATAAGGCAGAACTTTACTTCCCTGTGTGCTCTCTCCACCCCCCTTCTTTACTCACATGAGAGGAACGTCAGGAATACCTGGTGCAAGAAATTCTGTACATGGTCCAGTATAGCACTCCAGTAATTGCCTACTTTTGCCTTACTCTTTCTTTTTTTCCTTGGGAATAGCACTGAAGAGAACAGTGCATATTTCAAAGCATGCAATGCTCCAGTACAAACAGGATAACTTGGGGCAGAGAAAGAAATATCTTAGTGTAGTGGATAACCAGATCCCAAGAACAGAATTAATTCCTTAGTTCAAGAATGGAAAAAAAGACCCCAAAAACCTATTCTCAGTGTCTTTAATCAGGCTGTGAAGCATAAAGGCCTTTTACACTGAAGTTGTCATACAGGCAGTTATAAGTGGCAACAGATCTGTCCTAAGGATCAGAAACAAGAAATTCATTTTGCCTGATCTAGATTGAAGCAGATTAGTGCCAAAATACCACAGCAAGAATCTCAAACTACAGACTATCCTTTCCATTACAAAAATCAAAATAAATTTGCACACACTGACACAGAAATGTTCTTTTATACAACTTCATAGATGCATCTAAGAAGCCCCAAAAATTAAACCAAGCGTTAGTTCATTCATGTCTGTTAATGGATGTATAAATCAAGTTGTCACAGATATGTATTAACTCTACCTTAAAACAACAAAAATGTTACATTGTATGATTTTTGAGGGGAAATATCTAGCCACAGACCTTATTTTTGACTGGCAATACTAATGTGACTTTAGAGAAGTTAAAGGCAGTTCTGCATAAAACTAGAATAACTCTTGATAGAATCTGCAAAATCCTAATTAGCATATGCCCAGCAGAGAAAAAACACTTTCAAATGGGTGAGTTGTGGGTGTTTTTTTCTCCTACCATCTTTAAAGAGGTTAAAAAACAATTTGTGTTTTTGTTATTTGTTCACAGGACCATTATTAGAGTTTATTAAAATATGAATGCCCAAAATACCACGACTGAGCCTTGACTTCTTTCACTCTGCCAGTTTGCTCCTACATGGAAAGTCTCCGTACCCATTTTAAACTGTGGAAAGAAAAAAATTATGAGTTTAACAAAGCCGGGGGGGGGGGGGGGTAATTCCTGGATCCATGGCCTTATGGTGAAAGTTTCCAGAGGTTCCAAAACCTGATAAATTCAATTACCTTAATATCATAGACACTCAACCTGCCTGAAAACTAATGTTTTAAACAGAATATCAGGAAGATAACCAAATTCAGGTAGCCCCCAATCAATCTTCCTGGTCACCATTTCCATTTCTGGGGTAGTTTGAAGCCAGAAATTTTGCTGTGCAGCTGCTTGAGGATCAGGCTTCGTCATCAAATGCTCACCTTATCACTTCTATAAGCCAGGAGAGTCAGCATGCCTCCCTGCCCACCCCAGCCTGCCACACCCTCACAAGCCAACCAGCAACAACAACCTCTAGAGGGGTTTTTATTTTTAAGACAGACCAATCTCATTCTCTCCTTACCCCCTCTCTGGTAAAAGGGGGTAGACTCTGGGTAGGCTAATTCTTTTGTTCAAGGCTTGTAGAGCATAGGCTGGTTAAAGGCTGCATCAGATGGTGAAGATGCCTTATGGGAACAGTAACAAACACAGGTAGGATGGGATACACCCAAGATCAACACAGAGCAGACATCAATAGCAGCAAAACTGAATGGGGCATCATTTATCACTGTGAAAGACAAGACATGGTTACCTGGAGGGACTGATTAAATACCACTGTATCCTTCCAACTAGCACCCTGCAGTTTTGGCTATGGAGCAATTCCACTTCCTTTCCTCCCACACGGTTAGTTTGGCATTGAGCAGGGCAAGGTGCTTTACTGCCCATGTAGCTCTTTATACAGTGAAATGAGCAGACTCACACAGAACTAGAGAACCAAAGAAATAAGTGCTCTTAAAACTAGGAAAAAAAAAAAAAAAGGTATGAAGTAAAATTGTCTAGATAAAGGCTACAGGGTGAAAATCAGGGGCAGGAAAGAGGAGTTACCCTGGCCATCAAGCACTGCTAATTCCTCTGGGTGGTGCTTACCCCCTCTTGCAGAAAGGGTGAACAAAAGCACTTTTCCTTTGAATGCCAATCAGATTCTTTACCAGATACTCTTAAATCTAACTTTAAACCCTGATTGCTGTAATTCTGCCACATTAAAGCGATTCTGTGAAATAACACTGATTTATTCACAATGCTGCTATTTAGCAGCCAGAGCATCAGAGCAATACAGTTATGTTTTGATTTCAATTCAATTGCCAACAGAGTAGAAGCCACAGCACAAAGCTGAGATATGCATAGCACAGCTGTGATAGTGGTCACACCCCAGCAGCTCTCTGCCTCTCCTTCCCCAGTTTAAAGACTTTTTTGGAAATGCCCCTCTGCTGTGTGGCCCTGGGCCAATACACAGGGGCTCACACCATTTACACAGGCAGACCCCCAAGAACGAGGGGACATTTTCACTGAGAAACAGATTGAAACCCCGTCTTCCCCCACAGAGAAAAAGCTGGTTTTTGGAGGCAGCACCATCTGTAGAGATTGTAGGAGCTGGGGTTTGAGGAAAGGGAAATACCATGTCTCAGGAGGACACAGCCTTTTCACATGAAAGAGATCTAAAAGCTGAAATTAAAAAACAGTTCAAAAGGAGCAATTCCCTTTTCAGAGGGGAATGAGAAGTCACCCCAGGCCAGAGCAAGAACAGCTCTTCCAGCAGACTTATTTCAGCATAGCTAGGACCAGCCCCTCCAAGCAAAAGGGATAGGTGCCCAGACCTCACTAGTCAAGAAAAGTCTGGCTAGAAAAGACTACTCTCAAATGTAACTCTACTGCAAACTTAAGTAACAGAGCACCAGAGTTTCAACATGCAAAAATACAACTGCTTCTTCTGAAAATAACACTTTTCAAAGGTCTTTACCAATCAGACAGCTAAAGAAATGCTCAGATACAATTAGAAAGGATGCAAACACTTTCAGCAGCCAGCTTTTTCCATGCTCCGTTCTGCAACTGTAGCCAAGCTGCTGCACAAGGGTTTACCAGGTAGAAATAAACACTCACCAGTAATTTTTTTGCAGAGACCTATAAAGCTGAATCGAGAAAGCTGTACTTACACCTCTCAGCATCTACAGCAGGCACCAAAAGTCAATCAAGACCCACCTCACTTCCCAGCAGGACTGACCTTATTCCTTAGCCCCCTGCAGAAGCACCTTATCACTAGAGACAGCTGATGAGCATTCACCACAGTTGCAAGGCAGAGGATTAATTACAGCTTTGACCACCACACTGGTAAATTGAATTACCTCCTTCAGGTGGCCTGAATGAGCAGAAATATCCCAAACTCATACACATTTACAACAATAGCAGCCCAGGTTAATAGTTCAGCCTACCACAATACTAAAAGTCTTGGTGCTTGTCTTAATATTTTTTCCCCAATGTCTCTGCACAATAAAAAATTCAATTTTGCATGTTCTAGGCACATTTTTTTACCCAGAGTCAAAGGAGCTCAATATTTTGGGAGGTCTATATTTTATCTGGAGGGATAAGCTGTTTTTAAGCAGAGCTTGCTGTTGTGACAAAGCTGTGGTATGGAGGACTTCACCAGTGCTCCTGGAGGAAGTGGCTGCATTTCTTTAGTCTCCCTGGGAGCTGTCTTGGCCCTCATGGATTGCCCCAGATTGGCTTCTGCAGTGCTGGGAGGGTGCCATGGGCTCCAGAGAGCATTCCCTCCCTCGTCCTTTTCTCCCCTGTGCCCAGGAAAGGCCTTTTCACAGTAATGCCAAAGACTCCATCTCTAGCTAGTGTGATACTACAGGCTTTTTACCCTCAATTCAAAAATAATAATGCTGTTGAAATAAAAGCATCCCGCCCTGCTCCTCGTAATTCTTGGAGACAGAAATGAGGCCACAACATTAGCTATTTTCTGCTCTTGGGTCCCTGGGAATCCACAGGAGCTCAGCACCCTGCTCTTAGGGGCCATCCCCAGCCAGCTCCCTGCTGGTTCATTGCTCCTTAGCAGCTGAAATCTCAAAAAGCAAACACAATTGTTTTATTTTCTATCAAGGTTGCTGTGTGTGTCATGCTCCATGCAACAAATTGCAGTGATATTTAATGGGGTAAAGGGTGTTTTCTCAGAGCAGGATTTTATAAACCAATTGTTTGAAACAGATTCAACTACGAAGTCACAGAAATTCCCCTCATCAAATTTTTTGAGTTCTGAGTCACCATCTGGAGGAGCTGCCTGGCTGTGGGGGAGGCCAAGGGATCAAATTCAGATTGGAGGCCTCACTTGGGAAGACTAAAGTTAGGTGAGAGGAATCCCAACCAAGATGCTGCAACAGCTGCTGAGGTATTTCTGGAGCAGCCATCAAATGAAATACAACACGAGTTTTTTGACAGGGTACACTGCTGCTTTTAGAAATTAAGCTTTACAGCCCTGCTCCTGTTTTGGAATTCTTTTAACTGTGGGAGATGCAGGACATGCTTTGGTTCATCACCTCCAAGAAGAAATAGGTGCCTAAATCCCAGTGATTTCAGCAGGAGCTGAGATCTTCCAAACCTAGGGCACTGGAACCCATCTATGATCCATCTATCATTCCCTCTCCCGTGACTGGTTTGTCTGTACACATAACTAATCAGAATAATTTCGTAGACTCCATGATTTTTTTCCAAGCAGGATTAACTGAAATTTGTGGGGGAAAAAGGTCTCCTATGAGGTGTGGATCTGCTACTGGATGGAAAGAAATGCTTTTCCCTGCATGGTCGCTCCTGGCTGAAGAGACCAGTGGCAGACAGCAGTGGCTGTGTGCTGGGCAGCCCCTTCTGCTGCCTGACCTGACTGTGACTTGCTCTGATGGGTCCCTTTGGTTGGATGACATGATCAAACTTAATGTAAACTTTGCAGAATTTTTTTTCTTTTATACTTTTCTCTATCCATCCACACTTACCACTACTGCTGGGTAGTAGCCATATGTAAATTAACAGATTATTCTATCTGTGAGCTCTGAAATCACCTACTGCTAGCAGTCATCTTACACTTTCTGTTACTACATCAGTGTCTAACTTGTTTGTATGGAGATTTTTTTTCTGTTTTATTCTCCTTTGTGAATACAGGCAAAAAGGGCAATAGTGGATAAACGGCCAAATAGTTTTCTGCAAACTACGTCTGCATGCAGTGAAAATGGGCTGTGCACAGCCCCCAAACACTAGATTGTCTGTTGGCAATGCTGCATTAAATTTTGGAATGTACCTGGAGGTACAGTAGACTTTCCTGTCTACTTTTGCTTACTCTGAGCACTCCAAAGACATCCTGGGAAGAGCTGTCATTTCCTAGTCAGAAAGAACTGACATCTCCTAGAAAGCATTTATTGTAAGCATCAATGAAAATTTACTTCTACACTTGATATCCACTTGGATAAGGGGAAGGGTTTTTAAAAAAATATTTAGAAGTTAGGAAGAAGAAAAAAAGATTATTTAGACAATCAGTGGGAGATTCTTAACCTTTACTAGGCAGATTTTTTCATTTAATTTTCTTGTTTTAGTGACAAGGGAAAAAAACCCAACAAAAACCCCAACAAAAATCAAACCTACATACAACCCAGAAAAAAAGATTAGGCATGTCACATGCATGACAGTAGATTAAGAGAGATGCTGGACTGGTCATTTAGCTTGCAAAATCAGACAATGTGGAGCTGTGAAATAAAAAAGTCTCAAAAATTGTAATTCCCAGAAATGTTAACTTGATTTATTACTGGCATTTAACCAGTGAATGAAGGTAGGAAACAGTGGTTAGACAGTAACTAGTCATAGCAGACTGTCAAGTATTCACCAGATATTTGGGCAAAGCAGCTGTCTATCGTGCATGTATCATACAATTCCTGGCTGCAGCTCTGCACAGATGGCTGCAGCGTTCTGCTTGTAACACAGCGTAACACAACACAGCATAGCAGAGCATAACACAACACAGTGTAATGTAACAGGGTGCCCTGACGTGTTCTCTGCTCTCTTACAACAAACCAAGCATGGCATGGTGGTGGAGGCCCCCATTTACCAGCACTTCCTACCAGGAGATGATGTGGGCACAGAATGGGAGGAGTTCAGAGTCAGCTTCAAATGAGAACGGTAAAACAACAGCTATGGAAAGAGATGTGCTGCAGACCATGACAAGTTGCACTCAGAAAGGAGCCCAGCTGGAGTTCAAGTGAGACATGACTGCAGATTTGAAAAGACCTTTTTGCTGGAAAACAGCTTGATCTTGCCTGAAAACACATACCAGACTGCAGAAATTTCTATAAGCAAAAAGAGGAATCTGGCTGTGAGTAAAGTGATTAAACAACAGCTTTAACATTTGGTGACAAATGTTTCAGCAGCATCTGAAGTCATTGAGAGGCCTGATACTCCTTGTTTTAAAGAGTGCCACAGAGAAAAGAATTGCCTTTAGAAAAGCAATGGAAAGCCACTGTGTGTAAAAGCAAAACCAGGCTCATTCTGATGCTGTTGCTCATTCTCAGCCCTGCCTTTGCCTCTGAGGGAAGGTCCTATTTTAAGCTCATTGAAGTGGTGCAGCAGCAGCTAAGCAGCTTGCTATGTGCCAGAGCACATGAGAGTCTGTGGTGCAGAAAAATGGGCAGAGGCCCAGCTGACCCCTCTCAAGCCACAAGACCTGTTGTCTTCAGGCCCATCTTGTAAATTTTTGAGGATTCTGTGAATTCTGTGAAAAGTGTATGGCTTTCAGCTGCTGGAGCAGGAAGTGGCAGTAGGAGCAGGAAGGTAGATAGTAGAATAAGAAGGAACAAGATTATTTTTTTCCCACTAAAAGAATTGGCTGACTTTGGCTAAACTCAAACACACACATGCACTCATAGTTGTCACTGGCATAAGACAAAAGATAGGAAAAGTTATCCCAAAAAGCAGGTTAGCTTTTTGTTGTGGCTTAACCCCAGACAGCCATCGAGCCCCACACAGCCTCTCGCTCACTCCTCCACCGGTGAGATAAGGGAGAGAACAGAAAGGGTAAAAGCTGAAATACTCATGGCTGGAGATAAAGACAGCTTAATAGGAAAAGCAAAAGCCATGCACGTAAGAAAAGCAAAACAAGGAATTAATTTACTGCTTCCCATAAGCAGGCAGATATACAACCATTTCCAGGAGAGCTGGGCCTCATCACATGTAATGGTTACTTGGGGAGACAAACACCATCACTCCAAATTCTCATTCTTCCCCCACTTTATATACTGAGCATGATGTCATATGGTCTGGACCATCCCTTTGGTCATTTTGGGTCACCTGTCCTGGCTGTGTCCCCTCCCAGGCTCCCATGAACCCCAAACTTCCTCACCAGTGTGGCCATACAAAAAGCAGAAAAGGCCTTGGCTCTGTGCAAGCCCTGCTCAGCAATAACAAAAATATCACTGTAATATCAAGCCTTTGTTCATCACAAATCCAAAACAGCCCTGACTTGCCACTGGGAAGAAAATTAACTCTATCCCAATAGAAACCAGCACACTTTTGTAAGTAGATAAATTAAGTACATTGAACTATACTTGATTTTAAAGTGAATACCAGATAGACATGATATTATACTATTTTTGGGTACTACAAAACTGGTCAAACTTTCTAAGACAGGAATTCCTCAAAAAATGTCTTGCCCTTCTTGGGCACAAACATTGAGAAGATGAATTCTCCCAATGTATCTCTCCAGTTAAGGGCAGCATTTAGTGGCTGAGAATCTGTCTGAGCTTTTCTGAGAACTGGGAGCACTTCAACTAACCAGCTAAACCAACTCCCTCCTCTTGGCATCACAACTCAGGAAGGCTCAGTTGACATAAGAAATTGTAGAGTCCAAGGCTGGCAGATGCAATTTAGAACACAACTTACATTGTTCTGGGGAATGTGAATTAGAAAAACTTGTTCCCTAACCATCATCCTGAGAGGCCAGTGAAGGACCTGTGAGTTGCCATGGTGTGAGGAAGTGCCGCTGACATTGGCTTCTCAGGGCAGAGGAGAGCAGTCTCCTCCCTGGGGGTTGGCATCATGGAATTGGCAGAAGGGAGAGGAGATTTCTGATTGTCCCTTACAAGCCTCAACTGCTGGGGCAGGCAGGGCACTGCTCAGCCTTCAGTGCAGACTGCAAAGTAGTCCATCTGTCCACTCGGGACTCAGTCACTACTGCACACTTTAAAACACTGAAAAATGCATGCTTAGAGTAAACCCCCATCCCCAAGGCTCCCTGGGCAGAGGTATCCCTTTGGTTCCAATAGAGCAAAGCTGATGGTGGTGGTGTGGTGGTGGCGAGATGGAGGGCTGGGCTTGTGTTGCCCAACATGTCCAAGGCAGACCAAATTTGGGAGGAGGTATCTGTGAGGCTGCTTCTTATCTGGAGCTCAGACAGAAGAGAAGTACCAAGGACTGGCCATTGCTGAAAGTCCCTTTTATAACCAGTGCTGAATTCTCTTATTTGCTATTTGTAATGATGCCACTTGTTCAGATGTGCTTACAATGGGAGTGTCCTGGTCCACGCTCTTCCTCATGGACCTCTTGACAGTGTTTGACCCTGTGGGTTTCCAGCCAGGGCTGTGGCCACAGGCACTGGAGCAATCTGGACTTGAGCACCTGTATGACTTGCCAGTGTGAGAAGCAGCTGCCTGTTTACAACATATTCCTTTGTATCTGGATGGTGTTGAATCAAGCCCTCAATAAGCTCAAGGAGTGATGGGGATATCCCTGTTTGTAGTTGTTTAATTGTTTTGCAGGGCTTAGAACAGCAACTGCGACAAGCACAAGCAAGCAAATCATGACTGGGAGTGCTTCTCACCAGCTCCAGGCAGCATCTACAATCTTTCTACAGTGTGTGTTTGATTTCTGGGCGGGGGAAATGAAGCAACTAGGTCAGGATACTCTCTTAATAGGCAGGACTATTGCAGGAAAGCCTTGTAACATGCTGCTAACAACATGCTAGGCAGAAATGACAGCAAGCTCATGGAAATATATGGAAATTTGACATCCCACCCCTCTGTCCCCCTCCCCACCCTCTGGTATGTATGACTTGAATCTGCTTTTGAGAGTCCCTGCTGTGCAGGGGCTGTCCATCCATCTGGCAATGTTACAAACGCATTTCGGTGCTGTCTACAACGTGCCTGATGGAACCTCCTTTCTATAGCCTCTGCTCTCCTCCTCACAATCTTTGTTTGATGTGGAGGAATGAAGCCTTGCAAAGCAGACCCAATGAACCGTGAAGAATCACAGGGCCCAAACTGCCGGCTCCCAGGAGGGAGAGGGGGATGGGGGGGAAAACACAAAAGCAAGAAAGGGGAAAGGAGGTGAAAGAAAAAGCTGAAACCCACAAAGAAGATCTTACAAAGGCAGGGTGGGGGAGAGAGGATAAGGAGAATGCCAGCAGAGATGGGCTGTGCCCTCTCTACAGGGGTTTAACACTCAGTTATTACTGGCTTTGCAGCTGTGTTACATCTGTCAAAATCTCAGATTCTGCCTGTCAAGGTATTTACATTATGCTCACTCATGACAGCAGCAAGCCTGTCACCAGCTTCCCTTCTCCTCTCCAAGGCTGTTAAGGAGGGAGAAAGCCTTCGTTTGTTTGTCAGTTGTGACTTCTTTTCTGCTGTGAATCTTGCCCCAGCCAGGTCACAGATGGTCACTACAGAAGCAAGGCACAGCAGCATTGCAGGTGCTGGGGATTGTAATGGCCACTGGGGAAACATGCTGAAGTTGCCATTTTAATCAAGAATTGCATTTACATATTTATCTAAGAGCTAAAGTGTTAATTTAGTTGCTCAGTAATTGATTTTGGTTTCTTTATGGCACTAAGGCAACCTATTCTGTACACATTAATCAGAAGTTCTATGGCCCGTGACTTTAGGACATTTTATTAGAAGTTAGCTGACGGTAAAAAAAAAGGAAACATTTAAATCTCTCTCTGATATGACTCTGTGGAATAGCTGTTTACAAGTTCAGAGCCTGAATACAGATATGAGAATCAGAAGCACTTAAGATTGAAACAGACTCTTGGTTTTGTTTCCCAAAGAAAGAAATTTAAATTGTGCCGATAATTTATGGGGGAAGCCTAGGTCTTTCTAGCTTGATGCCTTTGTATGACAGCATGAACAGGAGAAGTTTTCCTGAAGAATCCGTGGAGGGAAAATTTACCCTCAGGACACACAGAGCTTTTCTGGCAGTTTATTGAAAGCGGGTGGGAGACTGGGACACTGATGATGGCCTGATTTCCAGAAGGCCAACTTCTGCTCCTGGATGAACCTTGCAGGTACTGTTCATGTGCAAGTGCCAGTCTGAGCAGTCATACGTCTTTAACAAAGGAACCAAATGTGTTAGCAACTAATACAGGAGCATCGTTCCATTTTTGCTTCTCGTTCTTTTTCTAGAGCAGGTCACATTCTGACTCAACCTCACTAAAATATTCCCCTCAAAAAGAAAATAATTCCCTGTGCTCCAGCTTTGGAGATGGTGAAACTTCCTGATGAGAGACCTCACATGGGCCACCAGCAGGTTTCCACTGACTTTTGAAAAACTAAATTAATTTATTTGATTTCCACCATTTGTACTTTGCACATACTAATAGAGGAGCACATACAAAGGCAGGGGAAGAGCTGTAAAGCTGCTGCTTTTGTTTTTATTTGGAGCTTCAAGGACAGTTTGGAAGAAATATGTGGGCTGCAAAACTCCCAGCCAGATCTGCAGCCTTTAGAAAACTGAGTTCAGCTGGAGCCAGGGAGCTGGAGCCATGTTCTTTGGTAGAACCTGGCCCCAGGCTCCTGTGTTTCAAAGGGGGCTAATAAGGAAAATATTTCGCCTGGAAAAGAAGAAATAGAATCCATTTAAAAAGGGAAAAAAGGAAGACCCAGGGAACTACAGGCAGGTCAGTCTCACCTCTGTGCCTGGCAAGACCATGGAGCAGATGGGATATAGAATGCTCCTTCAGCAGTTTGTTGATGACACCAGGCTGTGTGGTGGTGTCAACATGGTGGAGGGAAGGAATCCATCCAGGGGGACCATGACAGGCTTGAGATGTGGGCCTATGAAAATCTCATAAGAGTTTAACAAGGCCAAGTATAAGGTTCTCTACCTGGGCCAGGGCAATCCCAAGCACAAATACAGGCTGGATGGAGAATGGGTAGAGAGCAGCCCTTGTGAGAACAACTTGGGGATGTTGATAGATGAGAAGCTCAACATAACACAACAAAATCACACTTGTGGCCCAGAAGGCTGAGCTGCATCAAAAGCAGCATGACCAGCAGATGAAGGGAGGGGATTTTCCCTCTCTGCTCTGCTCTTGTGGGACCCTACTTGAAGTACTGTGTCCAGCTCTGAGTCCCCCAACAAAAAGGGAATCACTCCAGAGGAGTTGGAATCACTCCAGAGGAGTTGGAATCACTCCAGAGGAGGGCCAGGAAGAGGATCAGAAGGCTTGAACACCTCTCCAATTGTGGGTTTGGAGTAGTTCAACCTGAAGAAGAGAAGTGACCTTACTGTGGCCTCACAGTACCTCAACTGGGCTTACAAGAAGGATGGAGAGGGACTTTTCACAAGGGCATATAATGACAGAACAAGAGGAATGGGTTTAAACTAAAAGAGAGTAGGTTTAAATTGGATATTAGGAAGATATCCTTTACTGTGAAGCTGATGAGGCACAGGAACAGGCTGCCCAGAGAAACTGTGGATGCCTCATCCCTGGAAGTGTCCAAGACCAGGCTGGATAGGTCTCTGAGCAACTCGGTCTAGTGGAAAGTGTCCCTGCCCATTGCAGGGAGTTTGGAACTAGACACCTTTAAGTCTTTTCCAACCCAAACCATTCTATAATTCCTCATCAAATTTGCATTTTTCCACTTTTTTTTTTGCAACTGGAATCAGAGCTGAGTTTTGCTTACTCCCTGCCAAAGTGCACAGGTTACTGTAAAGTCAAAATCAGCTTACATCACCGTAGAGGAAGATAATGTATCTGCTTGCAGCCTTTTGTATCTATTAAACTTAATTCAGTCTGCCAGAAAATAAGTAAGAGATGGGATCACTCGTGTGTTGCATTACTCCACTTAAAGGTCTTTTACCAATTTCTATTGTTTGAAAAAAATTTCTTGTCATCTGTTAGTTACATTCTTCCTCCTAGGACATAAGCTTAATTAGTGTCACTAGGTTTGTGTGCCTGGTGTGTTTGGTCCCACCTATTTCACTTGTGAACTGATTATTTTCAATGACTTGCTTAAAAAGGAGGTACTTCATTATTGTGACTGTGTTGCCTCTTCACTAAATGCCATGATATTTAGATTTTTTCCAAAGCTGGAAGGATGAGCAGAGTGTTTTGACTGCTTTGTTTTACGTGGTGGCATCCCTGGTGTTCCCTGTTATTCACAAACTGTAGGTGTAAATGGTTATGTGATTCGGCCCCAGCTGGCAACTAAGTACCCTGCAGCTATCTGCTCACTGCCCTACCCCCACCCTGGTGGGATGGGGGGAAGAATCAGAAAGAAAAGGATCAATGAGATAAGAAGAGTTTAATAATTGAAATTAAAGGAAATCAAATGAATAATAATAATAATAATAATAATAATAATAATAATAATAATAATAATAATAATAATAATAATAATAATAATAATAATAATAATAATAATAATAATAATAATTATTATTATTATTATTATTATTATTATTATTATTATTATTATTATTATTATTATTATTATTAATTAATTAGAGGTAGACAAAAAGAGAGGAATAAAACCCAAGAGAGGAAAGTCATGCCCAATAAAATTGCTCACTACCCACAGACTGATGCCCAGCCTGACCCCAAAGCAGTGATGGGCTCCTCCTGGCCAACTCCCACAGAGTTCATTTACTGGGCATGATGTTCCCTTTGGCCATGGAGTATCCCTTTGGCCAGTTTGGGTCAGCTGTCCTGGCTGTGCTTCCTCCCAGCTCCTCATGCACCTGCTGGCTGGCAGAGCATGGGAAACTGAAAAGTCCTTAACTTGGGGTAAGAACTGCTGAGCTACAGCTAAATCATCCATGTGTTATCAACCTTATTCTCATACTGAATACAAAATACAGCACTGTACCAGCTACTAGGAAGAAAATTATCTCAGCTGAACCCAGGACAATGGTGCCAAAAAAAAAAGGTGATGTTGAATTGTTCTCCTTTTTTGACTGGCTGAAACTGAAGCCCATAGAATGGGAGGAAAGAATATGGCAGCAAATGCCCAACTGCAGCAGCTACATGTTCCAGAGGCCACCAGAAATAACTCCACTCACCTACAAGTCTGCGGTTGTTTTTTACATCTCTTGCTGTGTTCCCCTCAGCTCCTGGGAAGCTATTTGATAGAGAGGGGGCACCCCTGTTGCAGGATGTAGAGTGGCAGGCTGTTTTTCTCTCTGTCCACACACCAGGGTAAGATGACTGGCTTCTTTACCTCACTTCCAGACTTTTTTTTTTGTTTACTTTCTGATTGTAATATCATCATTTTAGCATGTGGCCTGAGCACACAGGGCAATTTTTCTTCAATGTGACTTTTTTTTTATGGTGGGTTTTCAGTCTTTGTGTCCTATAATAAAAATGTTGAAAGATAGTCATAGTGCTGCCACATTGACTAATCTTCTCTTTTGCTTTTTCTGCACTTACCAGGAACCATACATACAAATGCCACAAAGACAAGTTACCTGGCCATCCTGTGATACAGAAACAAAGATCCCAAATTCTTTTGACCTAATCACTTGCTTTTTTTCTCTGAAATTACCCTGATTTACAATGTTGCCTTAGTTACATAGCAGCAATTTCCCACCTACCCATCCCTTCTTTCTACTGTAAGACAGTTGCAACTTTCTGAAGAAATTTCATCTCTAATACCAAAGGTCACAGGAGAAAAGGATCTGCAGAGAAATGTCTGCTTTTATGTAAGGCAGTGCTTCAGATTGGATTTTGCTTTGTCCCCAAGATGTCAGCTTTAGACTTCATTTTCCATCAGCACTCTTTCCACCTTAAAGCCTGTTGCAGTGTCATTAATAAGAAGAATTTCTTTAGGAGATTAGATCATTTAACATGGAATTCAGTAATAGTGGTACTTTTAATCTCATTCCATCCCAAAGGTGATAAATGACTAATTGAGTTCAATACAGGCATTGTTTGTTTGAAGTCTTTGTATTTTCAAGAGTCCTGCAGAGTGAGGCTGAATATGTTCTGGTTTTGTCTAAGTAGGGTGCTAAAAATTTCCCAGATGCAGTCATTACAGGAAAAGCAGCACTGAAAAGTGATATTAAAGTTATCAAATGATATGCTCAAAATTTAGGTAATTGGGAATGCATCGTGTCTGAGATCACCTTGCCCACATCTCTTTTCTTATCTTAGAGCCCATTGCAGTGGCTGCACATAGTGGATTGTGCTCCCTTGATGGGCAGATATTCAGTAGCTTCTGTTTCCAGTGCAGCCTTCTGCAAATGAAATCTACTTTTCTGCTCAAGATACAGAACCTTCTCAGATAGCTGTGTGTTTCTGGTCTGTCTGCCAGATAAGCACTTCAGTCTTTAAACCCTTCTTGAATGTTAGTCCAAATATCCCAAGCTGCTTTTCCCATTACAGCCTTCCTGGTGAGTCCTGTAACATCCCTCTTCCTTTGCTCTGTGGCTGAGACAATGCAGCATCCTCTGACACTGCTTCCAGCCAGCCCTGTGCTGTGTCCCACGGGCCACTGGCCTCCCTGCAGGCTCATTCACACCTGGGTTTATGCGTGACTCTGCACCACAGCCGTGCTACCAGGACTGGAAGCTGCCTGATCCTGTTTCCCAGCTGAGGCATTGAAAGGATAAGGTCAAAAGGTAGCACTGATTTCAGCACCTCGAGGAAGCAATGAGGGTGTGATGATTTGGGCATATTTGACAACTTAGAGCATGAAACACACCCACTAGCATTGTCCATTGTCAGCCTCTGCAGCTGAGAGAGCTACAGCATCTCAAGTCAGGCAGCAAAAAATAGGGAAAGAAACACAGGATCAGTGATTCACTAATACTAGGTTTGGTTTAAGTAGTATGTCAAACATGGCAGAGGATTTCTTCAATGATTGTAAGGACAGAATTTGATCTTTTAGAACAATGATCAGTTGCTTTAACCTTGTGATAAGCTTTTCATTTCAGGTTCAACACCTAGTTCACCCTGCAACTTCTGACTTCTGCAGCAGATGAGGCTTCTTTCTCTTCCCCAGTCTTGCCTCCTCTACCAAATTCCCTTTCCCTCCCATCCCATCCATACCAATTCCTTCTCCCTGGCCTTCTCCTATGCTGGTGCCTTTGCCCTGGCTTCTCCCTTTCTACACTCCCAGTCTCTCCTCTCCCCAGCGCCTGACAAATCTCTGTCCTTCCCAGTGCCCCCACCTCATCTTCAAGACCATGCCTCCTCTTTCCTACTGTGCTCCAGTTCAGTTGTCCTGGCCTGCCCCCTCCCTGCTTGCTGCTAGCTCTCCCTTCCACCTCCTCTCCACCCCAGCTTGCCCACTCCATCTCCCTTCTCCTCACCTCAGATGGGACCCTGCAGGGAGATGGTGGCAGCAGGCATCACACCAGCCACCTCCTGTGACAAGGGCAGTGTGGGATAAGCCTGGTTGTGGCACACTGGGCTGGGATGACACCTTCTGCTTAGAACAGACCAATGGTTTCCTCATCTGAGAGACCACAGGGAGCCCAGGGTGGACAGTGAGGATGCAGCTTCTCACTGTTGTTGACACCTTAATAGTCAAATTAAACACCTTAATAGTCAAATCAAACACCCTAATAGTCAAATGACACTAGCTAACAAACTAAAATTGTTACACACAGATAAAAGCTGTTTCCTGCTGTACACTGTGAGAACTCAGAGGCTACTTCAATAATAGCAAACACTGTCAGAAATTTTACAAAATAGCAAAAATGTGCTACAAACTGAGAACCTATCAGAAGCGTGAGGGAAGATGGAAATATGTAAACTAAAAATGTTCATTTTTAAGATATGTCCATTTGTTGCTTTTTTTCTTCTAATTATTCTAGTCAGAGTCCTTTTATCAATGACAGAACAAAAGAAGAATGCAGAAAAACTGTAAGTGATAAAACCATCAATACACAGGCATAGTATGACCAAATACTTGAAAAACCTACTCATAATTATGAGACAACCACATGAATAAAGAGCATTTTTATCCTCACCATATTGTCATCAATTGTCATCACTTATTCTTTTAATGTCCCTACATTTTGTATTGTGAATTATTATCGTCTATTGTGAGTTATTCTCTTCTGATGAAGGAATTCTCTCTAAAAAAGGGCCATTAATCAAATGATGGGGAATTGTAAGGTGTTAACCCACTTCAGCTGTTTACTGTATGAACAATAATCAGTGCCCAAAGTCATTAAAAACCTGTTAAAACACAGTGAATATGTAAAGCGTGAACTGAGTTACTGCACCGGCCTAGACCAGAACCTCATCTCTGGACTGGCTCTCTGAAAGAAGCTGTGTCTGGCCTGGGAGGTCAGGAAATGACCTGAGATGAAGATGTATACTTTGATTCCCAAGTACCCCTCCAGTAACTATACCTGATCAGGGATACAGCAAAGCTGCACAATTCCTCTTTTTATTCCTCTTCCAGCACAGGAGGAGGGCAGCTTCAGCGACTACATCTCCACTGCCTTTGCAACTCTGAAGTCATACCTCTTGCTCACAGCAGCACAAGTGTGAGGAATAACTTGCCCTCATCTCTTTGGACCATTGATGCTTTGGAATGGCTACCTAGAACAGAAGCTAGAGAGAGTTAGAGAATTAAGTGGGTATTTATTAAAGGCCTTCAATAGATACACCTTGGGCAGTGCAAAAGCCTCGCAGAGGCTACACCCAAGATGGACGATGGTCGTGAGTTTCTCCGACAGGTATAAGTTTGGTCTGTTTGCGTATCAAGGGTTAATTGTCCAATTACAGTTTCAGGTAATGAAGTCATGTTCCCCCTGTTTGCTCCTCCCCAATTCACTTTTGCTTATACTTTTCGGAGCCTGAGGCTGTGAGGGTGACCTTGGTTCTCAGGCCTGGAAGGATTGTTTTGTCTGACCAAAATGTGAAGAGAGCTTACCGACACTCTATATGGAGTTCAGAGTTATACACTAATGCAGTACAGGATCTGAAAAATATAAAAGCTAAAAACTCAAGGCATCACCATAATATCAAAGACAGGCAGGTCTTATTTGTGAAGATTAGAGGTGTTGTGATTCAACCTTTGCTTCTTCACAGGTGCATTCAGGAGAGTGAAAACAAGTCAGTCAATGGTACAAAGTTAATAAGCAGAAGTCAATAAGCACTTAAACTTCTGCATTCAGCTCCTATGCAGATGTCCTCCTCTGGGAATATTTCCATTTTCTAAATAGGATGGTGCACTGAAAACATAACACACATCTGGAAGAGTCTACTCACCTGAGGATTTAACAACCCATAGTTTAGGTGCATTAACATCACAGCTTGAGTTGAATGGTTTTCCAGTAATTGACTGTGTCCCACGAATACATGCTGGTGGTATGCTCTGTGTGTGAATCTGCTCACTCTGTCCCTTCCTCCACTTCTGCTTCTTTTGAAGGAAAGTCTTCAGCATCAAAGCCCTCTTTCAGCATGGGCATCTACACAGCCTACCAGTGACTATACACAGCCCCACAACCCTACAGAAGTGCAGCCAATACATGTGGTGATCCTGGCTCATATTGGCAACTTTAGGAAACAGCTGAGACACTGACACTGAGAAAGTGCCTCATGTGGTAGCCAGGACACATAGAGCACATCCAAGCCTAAGGGGTGGATTTAAGGCTGAGTTTTGTGCATGAGATAGCATGAGTGCTACAAAATGGCAGAGAGATCACAGACACCCATCCCTGCCAGCACCAAAGCCAGAAGCCCTATTGTCATTATGTTATCACCATTGCTGTAGCTGATTAGTTCGGCTGACAGGCAAGACTAATTACCTCACATACAACCCTGTTATCGTCCACCTGTACATCCTTAGGGAGTCAAACTAACATTTGTTATCACTAATAACCTGCAGCCCATGTCACAAGGTGGCCCAGGATCCATCAATGGTAGCCTGGGATTCCTGGCACCTGCTCTTGTGTGAAATAGAGGTAACACCAAGATCACCCCAGAGCATTCCCTAATGGTCAGCAGCAGTGCTTTTCCTCCATCAGAGTCTTCATGCCCCCTTTTGTAGTATTCCCAGTGACATAATTTCAGCCTGCTGGACAAAAACAAGTTTCCTATTCCTTCTTTTTGTTCTGGCAGTTCCCTTAGACATGATCAGATTTTTTTTCCCCCGATAATCTATTGATTTAATGTACTGCAGTTTTATTGATATTCCCATGTTAATCTGACTCTTGCCTGGCATCACAGAAACTCCTGCTTGCTCATGCAGTGTAAATTAGCTTCAGCTCAATTAACCTCTTGACATATGTTGTTTTTTCCAATTTCTCCTCAGGCTTGCTAGTTTTCCTTCAGAGCATCAACGCTCAGCTCCTTTGGTGAACACTTCTCTGCATTGCAACACTGTGCTGTTTCAGCAGTGGTTGTTGTGACACAAGGGCACAAAGTCATGTCACAGCACAGCTTTCTGAGGAAGGCAGCAGGATACCCTGGAGCATGAAAACCCCTGAACTCTTGGTGCAGAAAAGGAATTAGAGAATGGAGGAGCACAAGAGCTAGGGGGCCTGAAAGAAAGCTTAGGAACTTGAATTTCCATTTAATGCCTCTGCTTATACAAGAAGAATTTGCCCCAGTACTGTCAGGGTTAGGTGTGTACAAGATGCAGTATTCTGAAGCAGTTTACCCTTATTTATCTTCATTAGCTCCTTTCCTTAAATTCCCCCTAATTCAACACAGGGAGCTCCACTCATTACGGTCAAGAAGGCCATTGCTTCATGTGAAGAATACACAGATTTCTAATGTGTGTGCTCCTGGTTAATTGAATTCAGTGAATGACAACACCATGGCATTGCTAAGATTAATGACTCAATAATTTTTGAGACAAGGCAAAACGTGAAGCAAATTGATTGCATTAATTTTTTTTTTCCTCTTGGAAAGAGTGCTGCATCCCTGCAGCTCAGCACTGTCCTGGAGAGGATGCTTTGCTGATACAGAGTGAAGCCCAGCTTCCCCTTCTCCATTCAACTCCTGCACTCTGACATCACTTTGAAGTAACTTTTAATGTAATTTCCTAGTTGCAGAGATGCAGACTGACAATAATTGAGCTGAGATCTTGACAGACCAAATGATTAATGCAGAGGGCTTTTTGGAGTGGAAATTTCAGCTATTATTAGATTATTCAAGAGAAAGAGAGAAGGTGTCAGAGCACAGAATGGAGGAGTGCAGTGCCTACACATCTCACTTTTTCAAAAGTATGAATAGATTTTAATTTCTGCCATTTTGTTGGTAACTCTTATTCACATACTAATCAGTTCTTGCATTAATGCAATGTCAGATGTAACATCTTGTTTAAAAATCCATTTGCAGACAATGAGTTGGCTGCTTTTTTCCAGCATGTGGCGTAAGTTGAGATGGCTTTTCATGTAATAGCATCTATCAAAAGTGTCTCTGAAAAATGTAAAGAGTAGTGTTTGGTGTTGCTCAACATGATCTGCATTTTTTTTAATAAGGTAGTCACCAAAAAACCAACAGCTATAAGTCTAATGAGAAGAATTACATGGGCACAGTGGTTTGTTTGTCTGCAGAAGACAGTGACAAAGACAAGTATTACAGAGCTAGGATTTTGTTAATTAAAGTGTAGATCAAAAATATTAATGAGAGTATCTTGAGAAAGAGGGAAGACAGGGGTCAGGTAACTCATTTTATATTATGCTATGTAGAGTCCAGACACAAATCACAGATGTTTAGAAGTCAGTTTCATAAGTAAGCTGTGTGAAAACTGGGGTGTCTGAGCTTGGGGTGGGATAGCAAAACAGTTCTAGCTTTTGGCCTCTACCCTTCCCTCCCTTGAGTGAATAGGGAGTGACAGGTGAGATAGCAGTGGTGACAGCTCTATCTGACAAAGAAACTCCACCTTATGTCAGTAAAAGGAGATGCTGGCACCTAACATTAGAAAAAATAAAAATGAAAAATGGCTGAGATCCACAAAGGATTTTTAACAGTAAATACTATTTAACAACAGGATTTTTATTACTTTATCTGTTTGTTTTCTATTACATCGTTGCAAATATTTTCCCCTAAATTTCATCTGATAGTTGAATTTACCCAGAATCAAGTGACAGGTGACACATGTTCCTCAACCAAAGTTTCATGCCCTAAAGAACAAGGGTCCTGGTATGGGTATCTTGCTTCCCAACACAGTCTCTTCTGGAAGACAAGGCAGATCAGGATCACAGAAGCTGTACTGGCCCCCTCCAGGAGTTGCTGTCTCAGGGCTTACCAGGAAAGAAAGACCTCATGGGAAACAGGCACAAAAGAAAATCTACAGGCATGTCTGAAGGAGGGCACAGCTGAACCCAGTGAGTTCCAGAGGAGGTTATAACAATGCCATAACACTTATCATTTTCCCATTCATTCTCTGGGCTTCTCTGCTTTTAATCTAGAGCAGAGACACTGGCTGTCCAGTGGTGCAGAACAGGCACTATTGAACCAGAGCCTAAGATAAGGACTGGCTGCCACAACAGAGCTCCCAGTTCCTCTGGCAGAAATTGGGAAGTCAGTAGCTCCTGTGAGAGCTGTAGAAGAGATGATATCCCTGAGAAATGGGATCCTTAGAGAATACCTATATCCTTCTGACTGGCAGCTGTCTTATGCAAAAGGGCTCTAGATGCAGGCATCTGGGTAATACTTCAGGAGGAATAATAATGAGAAAAAAGATCTGCATTCAGGCCTACTATTCAGGTAATGTGATTCAGGACTTTGAAATTTAATGCAAACCAGCTGTTCATTCAACTTATATTTGGGGCACCTGTAGCCAAGGATCTCTTCCTTCTTTGCTGTCTGACTGAAGGAAATTTCATCACTGTGATGAGACATCTATATGAATTGCACTTATGGTGTCTCCCACAGCATGCCTTGTTCTGTAACAGTTAATATTGAGGGGAAAAAAGCATTGTCAGTCTGAAAACAGATAATTTTCTACCTCAGTGCTAAATGTGGTCTCCTTGTTTCAGTGCTCTAGCATTTACTTTGCTGTCCAACTACGAGCTACCTCACCCAGACTTAAGTGCAAGAGAGGTGATATGAGCAAGGAAAACTCCTTCTTTCAATAATGTTGCAACAGCACAGGGAGTGTATGACCCTGGAAACATGAAAGCTCACAGTCACATAACACTTAATCGTTACAAGTTTTGAAGGAAAAAGGGCAAGGACAAGGTTTCCCTGAGCAATAAATAAACTCAGGAAGTTCAAATACCTTTCAGTATGAACTGATGATCAGCTCCTACTCCTACTCCTCAGTTTCTGAGGCTCCATTGCAGAGACAGAATCCATGAATTCAAGGATTTCTGCAGTAATGCTTTCACATGCCTGGAGCAATGCTCACTGCACCCTTATGGTCACATTTCCATGAATACCTATTCCTTCCTTTGGGGTGCTGTCAGCTGTTCAGTCCCAATTTCAGGCATGACGACCTCTCTCTGAGTAGTGTCAGAGGCTCACAAGTCTGCATGAAGTTTACAAGGACTGAAGTTAAAAGACTGTCCCTGGAAATCAGAGCATGATTGCCACATCCCAGACATACAAAATCATTTTGAAAAGGATGACATGTACAAACTGCCATGAATTTATCAATGTTTGACCAGGAATTCCAGCCAGCTGAAAGGGCTTCTAGCTAAGGAGTATGCTAACGATCTGGTCTGCTCTTAGGAAACCAGAGGAAAAAGTGCTTAGTTCTATCCCACAGTCAGCAGAAATGGCTCTGGAAATGTTCACCAGTCAGTGGAGGAGCAGCTTTAAGGTATGAGGGAAGCAGGGAACATAGGGAGGGAACAAAGTCTGGCCAAAGCTTTCCCAGACAAGCAGGGATCTGGATTTCTGCCACTGGAGAAATAGGCAGGATGAGAACAATGACTGCCATTGTTAAAAGTCCTGCCCCAACAATAGTCACTGCCTCATACCCTCTTACTTTCTCTAGCTGGCAGGAGCACCAGCAGCAGCCTGGCTTCCCAGGGTGGTGGCACAGACAGAGCAGCCAGAAGGGAAACCAGGAGAGACCTGAACTAGTGGGGTATGAATCACTTAGAGATGCTGCTCCCCTCCATCACAGCTGGTTCAATGACTTTCCTACTCCACCCTCTTCCTTCTTTCCTATCTGTTGTAGTTAAGATTTTTGATAAGTGCTTGGTTGCCAAAGATGACCATCACTAATGCATTCCTCATTAAATGGCACAAGTGGGCAGCAATTCAGGGAATCCACACATGATGTATAGGACTCTGGGATTTATTGTGAGATGAAAGACTGGGACCTCATGAGGGTTCCTTTGCCCTCATTAATCAGCAGATGAAAAAATCTTTCAGCAGTGCTGACACTTCCAGTTTTGGTTTCCTACTAGATTTAGACCAGAGGAAACTCAAGTAACAAGGCATTTGTAGAAAAAATAGAAATAGTAATAGTTCCTATAGTCATAATAGTTATAGTTCTTATTTTGTGAGAAACCTGCAGAGGGTCAGCTTTTAATTAAATAATAGTGGTAGTGAAATGTGCAGGTGAAGGAAATATCCAGTTGGATTGCTGGATTTTGGTTTTATGTTGCCACAAGCCTTCATTGACTTCAGCTACTTCTTATAGGCTGTTTCCCTTTGCTCTTCTCCCTGTGCCAGAGATGGCTCAAGCTTCTCCCTAGGGGCAGAAAATGGAAAACTAGTGTCCTCCAAAGGAGAGATTGAAGGACTTCCATCACAAGAATTGGAAGGAGGAGTTTACAAAGATAACTGAGCAACACTTCTCTTTTCAGTGCTGTCAACTCCTTTCCTTCCTTCCTTCCTTCCTTCCTTCCTTCCTTCCTTCCTTCCTTCCTTCCTTCCTTCCTTCCTTCCTTCCTTCCTTCCTTCCTTCCTTCCTTCCTTCCTTCCTTCCTTCCTTCCTTCCTTCCTTCCTTCCTTCCTTCCTTCCTTCCTTCCTTCCTTCCTTCCTTCCTTCCTTCCTTCCTTCCTTCCTTCCTTCCTTCCTTCCTTCCTTCCTTCCTTCTCCACTGAAGCAGCAGCAGGGGACTCTGCTGGTAGCCAAGGCCATCTTGTTGCTGCATGCTCACAGACACCCACCAGGGATAAACACTTACTGTGACTTACTGGGGCTTGTTTGGGGATCACATATGTCTGATTTTGTAGTGTCATGGCTCAGGATTGTTATAAATGATCAAATTGTGAGCCAAAATTATCATCAAAAATTTAGCAAAGATTTATTAATTTGTCTGCGAGACTGAATTTCGGTCTTTGAAACCACCACAGCCAAAAAGACAGTGTCGAGGAGCCCGGGATCGGTGCCAGGTGAACTTGGAGCTGATCTCCCGAGTGCCAGAGTCCCCCCTGTTCACACTCACTGCTTCTTGCAGCGGGGTTTTATACAGTTTATTCTCCCCAAGGCAAAGATGACCAGATTTCCTTTGTATCTCTTCACATGCATCGCTGTTTCTTTCCATGTGCAGAGGTGGACAAAGGCCGAGTGCAGGTGTGCCATCGATGTCAATGGCTTCGGAGGGGCCGTGTATTCAGATGTATCAGGTTGGCACTGTGGCTGTCTTGATAGATGCAATGGGCAAGGTGATAATCGCTCTTGGGTGGCTCCTGACAACTCGGGAAACCAGCGATCATCGATCATCCTCCTGGAAGCTTCTATTCTTACATTAAGGCGTGGATCGTTATCTTAACTTGTGCCCAGTTGAATCTGAATGAGACAGCTGCTCCCAGCTGGGATGGTCAAAAGACATGCTTTTGGATTTCACAAGATTTTATACCATACATTAAGAGCATGAATTATCCCAACCATATATTACAGGATGACATGCCCCGTGCCGGAAGCTCACTGTACTCCTATGGTACAAAACAACTGCAAATGCATCTTAATCTGCTGCCTAAATTGGGCTGGGCTTTGATTTGTGTCACCACATAAAACAGCACTATCAGGACATCTTGGTGAATCTTGCTATTTTGGTTATCCAACAGGAAAAAACAGTACTTGTAGTATCCCTGGGTTGTAAACACCAGGAAACCAGTAGGAACCCATCAAGTCAACACTGACTTATTACTTATTATTACTGACTTATTTGGAGTCAGACATTGTTTTTAAAATGCTGGTCTCACACTGATTACACTAAACATGGGTCTAAGCTTACCAGTAAGAAAAAGAAGCAGGGTTTCAAGATGGCTTTACCACAATTTCTGGTATTAACTTTCTTCTTGACAGTGTCTGCAGGACTTAGACTCATGAAGAGCATTTGCACAGCCACAAAAATTCTGTTTTTATTTGAGATACTTCACATAAATTTTTCCAAGTCCTTGGAACAATAGGCACAGTATAATTGGCCTTCAAGACTCTTTGGATACATTACAACTAACAAATGATGGGAACATTGATGGTATATGGTGTCTTTCATCCAAATAAGATTGTGTTCCCAAAATGTTGGGCGAGTCCAATACAAGTGTATATAGTCACGAATTGCCTGGCTACAGAAAGAATGTCTGCCATGCAGCCCTGAGGAAGTGTGCAGAGAAAGGTAGGAGGAGATGCATTGCAGAGCAGTGGGTCTGTGCTGTGCCCAGCAGCATTATGAACACACCCAGCAGAATGGGGAGCAAAGGCTCATGCC
Source organism: Molothrus ater (assembly GCF_012460135.2). Classification (NCBI taxonomy): domain Eukaryota; kingdom Metazoa; phylum Chordata; class Aves; order Passeriformes; family Icteridae; genus Molothrus; species Molothrus ater. The sequence continues at coordinate 42,760,829 of NC_050480.2, forward strand.
AAGACACATCTTTCAGCTTTGAAGTGAACAGCAAAGGGCCAGCTCAGGATACAAGATCTGAGGCACACACTGAAGTGGGTGTTCCTCTCCTCCTCTGTGCTCAGTGGGACTGCAGGAGAGGAGTGATGTGTGTTGGTGTGCTGTGTGTGCCCAGGTACAGCTCACTCACCAGCACTAAACCACAATCTGCTCTGAAGTGGTAGAGGGATGCCTCTAAACTGGATGCATGTCTGCACAGAAAGTTTGTGATCAGTGCTTCATACAAGTAAGTTATAAGGAACCTGAGATGTGTAAACTGTAATAATATAGCTGGAACTCACCCAGGACACTCAAGGCAGCAACCTTTCATTTCTGCTGTGAAGATTGACACGGGACCTAGATATTTGTAGCTTGCTCAAAAGACTGCACCTTTGTCAGCCAGCTGTCCCCTGGCACTATTTGATTGCACTGAGTGATAAAGGGGAAAAAAAAGCCAATTGTTTACCTACTTTTTGTGGCACCAACACTTGCTGTGTGTCATTTCGGGGACTGCAAATTCCCAAACTCGCCTTATTTATACTATTTAGTTGTGTTACAATGCATGGTTCAAAATTAGGCTGTGGAAGAGAAAATGTCCAACTATGAAAGGCGCTGTGAATAAAATCAAATAACAGACCCCAGAGAATGATGGTAAATGGCCAGGTAGCAGAGAAATAATCATTTTACCACATTGAATTAAAGCATATCAAGGGAATTGTCACTGAGTCCAGTTTTATTAATGTAATACAAAACTGATTCAGATGCAGCAAAATGCAAACTCCCTCCTGAATCAGTTTAACCAGTGTGAATTTGTGGGTAGACCAGGCCTCAGTCAGAACAAAAGAGAGAATAATCCCCTTGTAATGCAGCATTTAACACCTAGCAATCAGGTGATAATTGCTTCAGTCCAAAGGGATTAGCACATTTCAACCTCATTATAATGTAAAATGTAACTTCCCTATATGGGGTTGTCTACATGGAAAATTTACAGTGGCATAAACAAAGGTATGAATTCAAACTGATTTAGTTTTGCTGGAAGAATTCCTGGTGTGAATTTATTTCTTTGGGGAAAAGAAAGTGATTTGTTTGTTTGTGGTGTCTTTTTTTTCCTTTCTTTTTTTTTTCTTTTGCAGCTCAATCAACTTCAGTTTATATAGTGTGTTTTATAAAAGTCCATCCAAAATGTGAGATACTGGATGTCATCCAAGCCCCTCATCGCTTAAAGACAACAGAACACTAAGGAAGTATAAGGTTTGGGGCAGTCAGTTTTTATTAACTAAGCTTCATTGTATGGAGCCAAGTAAGAATGCATTTAAGGAAGACTTTTACATAGAAATGCTAAACATATTCATGCTGAAGCAAAATGATTTCTGCTCTCAGTGACCAGTTTGGCTTAATTGCTGGTACAAGATCAGATGCATGGGATACTTGTGACATGAAGATATACGAAAATAAGCAATTGCCAGTGGTTCAGTGTGGAGTGGAGTCCCACCACAAGACCTGGTGCCTGAACTGGCTGCCAGGGTCCTCTTATCAGGCCTGAGTTATGCAGGGAATGGCTGAATCTGGCAGAGGGGAAAAATTCTCTGAGAGAAGTTTGGTAATAAGAACCTTGCGAATGCTGATGCTGAGGTATTGCTGGCTGGGGGTCTGTGTATAAATCACAAACGGGACGGGACTGCTGTGGAAAACACCTCGAGCTGTTTATTTTTCAGCATCAGTTCCATTACATGGTTATGACAACTGGAAGATGCCATCAGCTCACATCCCCAGCAGCAGACAAAGAACTCAATGTTACAACTCACTTTAAAAATTTTTAAACTGATCACACAAAACAAAAACATATTAACAATAAATGCATCCAATCACTATAAACACACATACTTTTTATTAAAACAATACTTACTTATTTTAAATACAGTACTTACTTATAAACCCTAAAACACAATACACAAAACTCCACTATTAAGCTTAGAACTTCCTAATATCTTGCTAGATATACTTTTCTGTAGCTTAGGGAGTTATTCCAGACAAGCATCAATGCACGACTATTGTTCTATTTGTCCTTACTTTTCTACTCCTTATATAATTTTTCTGCTGACAAGTCTTACAGCTACTTCTTAGCTCTAACCACAGTTCTGCTGTCTCTGAGGCTTGCCTTTTGTGGCTTTCCCAAAACTCTCTGATTTTAAGGATTTCCTCACTGAGGAATATGTGAGCTAATAATTCCATGCCACTCTATCTGTCCTTGTTATTTGGGGCTGCTCTTCTTTATCCTGACTTCTTCAGGTCAGCAGCTCCATGAAGGACTGCAGATCCACCTCCTGGGACTGCAATGCTAGCACTCTAATGTGGACAAGTCCTGAGGAGACTTTACCCTATTCTAGGATAAAGTCCTGTTATTTATTTCATCAAGGCAGTTCAGTAGCAAATAACAATACCTCATTTTATCAAGAACCCTGAACCAACATTAACTAAGGCTCAAGTCCACTCTGAAAATATCTTGAGCCATTTTGGTTTTAAAAGTGATCTAAGCAAAGGAAGGGGTTAAAAGACCTTTGGCCCACAGCCACAATGTGCAGGAATGGCGGAGTGCAGGTTGTGAGGGTCTTCTCCAACATAATGGCAGAATCAAGAGTTTTATCACACACATCCTTTCATTTCTCCCTGAGGAACAAGACCCAATGAGTTCTCACCTGCTGTGATTTTATGCATAGCTGAGGTCAAAACAAAGAGCAAAATATGAAAATCTGATCTGCTTTGCTAATGTAAAATAACTTCTTTCTGTATGTAACCTCACACAACGTTCAGCCACTTAGTTATAACAGGCTAAAGATGGCTTTCAGAGGTTTAATTCAATTTTGGGGAGCTTGCTGTGCACTCCCAGAGAATAATGCGGGCTCCTCCCTGCCTTCCCTGAAAGGAATACTTGGCAAAGCTCTTCAGGATGAGCTCTTTGATCTCAGATGCACTCTTAAACACATCAGTGAGCTCAGCTGCATCCTTCAAATTTGAATCACCTGGGGGTTTGGCCACCTTAGAAACAGTGTATGTTGTCGCTAAGCTGGCATCTAGATATCAGAGAAACCTAAGGAAAATTCTTATTCTATATGCTTTATGCTTTCTCTTAGCAAATGGTCAAATATACAAAAGCATGTGTTTTTAAACAGGATTTCCATTATAGATAAAATAGTGTGTAACAGTCCACCCATGTTTTACTCCAAATAAATACTCTAAGGTTTTTTGGCTCTTTTTATACATGGGTGAGCAAAAGCATTTGTTAATTGTGCTGTTAACTTCTCATCACTTGCTGCACTCAGTGAAGTTATGCGCCAAGGAGCATCTAAAAATCCAAGCTAGAGGCCTGTCTCTTCAGCCACTCTGTTTTAAACACCCACTGTACAGTCCTTTGCACCTTCCTCTGAAGAATATGTCATTGCTAGTGTGAAATACTGGCTACACAAACTAAACTTTCATTGTGTCTTGTGTTCACCTCCCCCACCCCATCCCCATCCTGTAATACATCTGGTGCCTATGGAAGTTTTTCATTTGGGATATGTGGGATCACACATGGGATCATCACCAAATCCTGTATTACTTCCAAAGAAGCCAGGGTGACAAGGCAGAACTGACTGTAAAGATAGAAAAGTGGTTGTATAAATTGATCAAAGTGCACTTTCTAACATTGGAAGTGTAGTTGCAAATATCTCCTGATCTTTCTGTTCAAGACCTTACCAGGCTTTATAGACAAATACCTTCCTTCATAGTGGCCCTACTTTCAAGTACTTAGCATTCAGAGTTCTTTTCATAGGAATTGTTAGCATCAGTAGCAAGCAGTAAAGAATCTGTAAAAAGAAACATGTTGTTCAATTTAATTGGAAATATCTAATGGATGGGTCTATCTATAAAAGGGTTTTTTGCCAAGAAATAAATACTTATCTCCCTACAACAGTTAACAGTTTGCTAATTCTTTATAGGAGGCATTAATCATTCTGTGTTTGTTCTCACAAACAACTAGAAGAAATTGTTTTTAATTGTTCTGCAGTGTCTTTACTATACTATTCAACTCAACTTTAATCCTACGCTACTACTACTACTATTGCTACTACTGCTACTACAACTATTTAGCACAGACATTTTACATCTTCATAGTGGCCTACAGCATTAACTAAAGCATTTCAAAACATTCTGTACTTGAATTAAATAGGTGTGCAACTGCAGGTAAATATTTATTTCCTTAGCATAATTTGTGGTGTAATTAAAGATTACACAAACATAACAGAGATCACATTCCTGTTCTGCATCTAGGACCAGACACAAGTCCTATAATTTCTCCCTATTCTCTTTACCTTCAGTTGTTGCTTGATGTAACTTTCCCATCACACACATGTGTCAAAGAATAGAGCTCTTTTGGGATAAAGTATGTGCAGCACTCTTTTAGGGAACTATAAACTGGAGGCATTCCCCAGCCTGGGAAAGGAGATAGTTATTTTTACTCCTAAATTCCTTTGAAGGAAAGGCATTTAGATATGAGAGTGACAAAAGCCATACAAGTACATAGAATGAGAGAGAGCGAGAGAAGGAAAGCAGTGATTAATGCAGCTCGGCTACACTACTGGCTAGAAGATGAAACTGAACCAGAAAATGTGAGGTTTTGGAGAAAGATTGCTTTCCAACTACAGTTACTTTCAAGTTAAAGATACCAGTGGCTCTATGGACTGTGATTTCAAACATCTCTCACGATAGCCATCACCACCAGCTAGGAATGCCTCCTCCAAAGCAAATGACTAGAGATAACCAGTACCAATTGCTCTTCCCAAGCTTCCTGGTATGCTCAAATCACTGCCAGGCTCCTCTCAGGGCTTGATGGAAGTGGTCTGTCTCCAGGGAAGCCTGTCAGAAGTCAGAAGAGTGGTGATGTCTCACTAGTGCACCAGCTGGGAAGGAGCCAGTCCTTGGCAGGAGTCCCTGCACTGTGCCACAGCCAGACCCCACGGTACCATGTCCTCTGCCCCCTTGCCATGCCAAGCCTCAAAGACCAAAGCTGCCAAGCCAGGCCCCTCACAGCTACAGGTGACAGCATATCCAAGTCCAGTGCCAGCAGCACTGGAAACTCTGCAGGAAGCACAGGCATATGCAAGAACAGCCAGATAAAGGTAATTTTTTAAGTCTTGCTTTGACTCTGGAGCAGATGCACTGGCTACTACCAGTCCTCATGACGTAAACCAAACAATTCTGAAATTACTAGCAGAATAGTGGGGATGAAGAGAGTGTCTCAAGGCTGGTTTTGCTTTTGGTTGTTTAAAGAAGACAGAAATGTCTAGAAAATTCAGGCAACAAAATCACTTGTGTTTCTAGGAAGGTTATGTATTTTTATGGTTTTTTGCAGGGGCAGGGGTGGGGGGGAATATCTGTGAGACTGTGCATATAATCAGTAGGTGTATCAAACTGCAGCCTAAAAAATCCTGAAACAATTTCCACAGTGAGGACATTTCTCCTCAGGAGCTGTTTGTGACTGACTGTTCCCATCAAGCAGGTTAATGTGCCTCTAAATTTCACCTGACAGAAAATGTATCACCGTGTCAGCTGCACTCAGGAATGACGAACACAGCCCAACTGTGGTACTGTTGGACACCTCGAGGTTGCTCTCAGCAAGGACAGGTGGAGCAAGGAACCTGCCTCAGTTCCAACAAAAGGGTCTTGGCCAGCTTGCAGACATAGTAAGGCAAGTTCAGCCACTTGTAAGAGCCATCATCAATCTCTCTGAAATGAGCCTCCCAGGTTCTTAGAGGGAGGGCATGCTGAGGTGGAATCTCTGTGACCTGCTTATAAGCAGAAAACTGACTTAGAAACAGTGTTTGGCCCCTGAAAAACTTCTGTTGTTTTGAAATTGCCTTCCACCACTCCATCACAAATGGTGTGGCAGGGGCAGCCTGTGCAGCCACAAGGAGCTTTTGCTCTTCCCTGTAAGTGGCTGGGACATGCTGAACTGCAGCACTCTCGGAGTGGGGGCCCATGTGCCATGAAGGTGCTCATGACTCTGCTGACCAGGGGAGCTCCAACAGCTTATCCTGCTTTTGGGATCCAGCCTTGGAGCTGTCTGCTCCATGGATGTGCCAATCTACATGGGTTTAGCTGGAGACATCCCAGTGAGTCTATAGACCATGACTGCCTCGTAGTGAGGATATCAGTGCTTTAGCCATGATTACTTCAGCTTTTCTATTTCAATAGAAAAGTTGACACCCCATACATCTCTAAACTGGAATTAGGATCATACACACCCCACCCAGAATTGTCTTTGTCTTTCTGGAAATGAGGTTTCCAAGCCACGAGAATTTTGATGTACAAAATGATGCCATCTCCTGTACTGATGGATCTAGGGGTGCACTACACAAGTTACCAAGGAGTTGGAGTCTTGGATCTGGAATGAACTTGGGTGCAAAGAGGGAAGCATTCCAGGTCTTCTCTGACTCTCTGGCTGTTGTTATGGTCCATTTTGCTTGAGCTAAGGATGATGATGTTAGCTTCCACTATGAGTTTTCAATTCCCCTTCACAGCTTGATTTATTTCTCTTTTCTTTTTTTCAAAATTCTTTTTTTTTTTAAGTCAGAAGAGTGGAAAATATACTAAAGCAATAATAACCAGTTCTCAATTATCTATCTATATGTCTTTATCTATTCACTGATGGCTTTTTTTGCATAGCTCTTGAGGAAATGTATGGTGGATGCAAGGCAATAAATAAATACCTCCAGCCAGACTCTCATTAAAAAAATCACATCTAAGTAAACTGTTTTTGATCTAATGTCAAAGGTCTCAATTAAACAGAGCAGATAGTCTGGGCAACCTGTCTGCTCTGTACCTCTTCTTCTTCGTCCCTCCTGATGCAGCACAGATGTCCAGCAGCACAAACATCTGCCTGTGAGGCACTTCTGCACTAGGCCACTGCAGCAGCTACGGTGGGTAACCCTCCAGCTTCAGCCAGATTTGTGCTGAGCTCATCTATTTGCATGAGTAATCTGCAAAGTCCTTGAAATCTCTGGTTTTCTGGATTCCTTCAGCATCCCTTCCTTCACACTATAAACAAACACTGTGAGAAAGATTTCCTGAAACAATTGTATCCATCTGCTGCTACGAGTCCACAAACCCACATTTGCTAGGTTGAGATTAAGCAGTTAGCCAGACAAGATAGCCCTGGATTAACAAACATAGCTGTAGCATTAAATAAAACCACTGTGCAAGGGCAGTTAATGTGAAATGGACTTATTTCTCAAAATCCCTGAAGTTCTCCCAGGAAGTCTGAGTGGTTTTTCTGCCTAGCTGCATTTCTCTTGATCCTACAACTGCCATTCTCTCCCCAAAACAATCAGACAGGCTTCAAAATCCACAAAAACAGATAAAAGGTTGCATTCTTTTCAAATGTCATTTTTGGTTGGGGTTTTTTTGTTGATTTGTTTTCTTGTGAAAATCAGAAATATGTTAAAAAAAGAAGCAATAAGAAAGTGGCCCTCAACTGGTTACTTTTTGTTTCCACAGCTATACTCTCATTAAATTATCAGTGATCACAAGACCATGGATAAGAGATAAGAGCTGGAAATGGTGAAATTTCACATTAATTCACAGCTGGTGGAGAACATCTGGACAGCATGGCTGCTAGTAATTCTTCCAAGGACTCCCACCCCGAGGATGCTCACCATTCACAGGGCTGTGTTACACTCTGGGAATCTGTACCTTGGAAATAATGGGAAGGAGCTGCTGCAACCTTAGTCAGACCCTATGGCTCAAACTCATTTCCACTAACTTCAGTGCAGATGCTACAGAGCAAGAAGATAAAATTTCTCATCCCACAGACTACTGCATGCATGGTAAGAGTTAGACAGGTTTAGAAACAACCTCATCTGTCCAGAAAGGATGGGGAGCACCGAGCAGGCAAGCTTGCTTATCTGTCACCCAGGAGGTTTTTGTCCTGTTGCTAGAGGACTACACTTACACAGCATAACATGACAATTAACAAACCTTTAAAGCCTTGGGGAAAAAATAAATGCACTGGTGCTTGGAGCAGGTTTTTGTCCACTGCTAACGAGGCTCTGGGAAAGGCTGCCTGTTTTTATATCCTGTGTCAGGCAGGAGACTAAGCCACCACTCCAAGGCAAGAATGCCACCAAGGCCACTCCCTTGCCATCTGCATGTGGCACACTCCACCCCCTTACAGCCAGGGTACCAACTGCTACCTCTAGCTGAGGGGTTTCCTCTTCCTGCCAGGACAGCTGCTGAGCACTGCTGAGCACTGCTCAGCACAACCAGCTTAAAGTCCATGTTTGTGTAAGGCTTTCACTGTGACCACCACTGTGACCAGGAAGAATGCAGGGCTGTAGAGGAGTCAGAGATGAGCCACTTCACAGCGTCTTTGATGGCTTTTGACTTGGGTAGATTTAGCTTAGCATGTATCACTCCTCTTTAAAGCCCCTTTCTCACCATTTTGTACTTTCTTGTGCTTAACCCTCACAGGCATTCCACTGCCCTCCACTCCACTTATCTTTTACAGCAGAGCCATGGGTTGGAGTCTTCCACAGCAAGCTTTGCCTTCAGGCCACCAAAGTGTTAAACCTCTAAATGTACTCACAGACAGGCTGTGCCTCTCCATCCTTTCCATCTTTGAGGGCAGGCTTGTATTAAGGTCCAGAACCCCCTCCCTCGGGTCACTCCAAAGGCCATTAAAGTTAGTCGTAGGCCGTGTTGTAGGCCCAAAGGACAGAAGTGGGCAACAGCTTCATAATTGAAAGGACTTAAAAAAATTCAGGATTAATTGATCAGATGTGGCAACCTATTAGCAAGCAACTGATTTTTGAGATGTTGCCAACCCAACCTTCAGAAAACACCTCTAATTCCCAGGGTGCCAACAAGGGTGAGGTGTGTTTGGCACTCCTGAAATGAGTCTCAGGAACATCATAATCGTAAGTACCCAAAGACATTTCAAGTTCAGAGTTTGTGTAATTCAGAGGTCAAACTCATTCCCAAAACTTTGTCTCTGAAATGTTGGTGGAAATACTTTGCCACATACAAGTCAGATATTTTTGCTGGAAAACATTGTGGTCACCCCTGCTGCTTTACTGAGTACATATTGTTACTATTTTTAAGAAAGAGAGTCCCAAAGTTTTTCCCCTAGTCTAAGAATAGGAGGTTTTGGGGGAAATAGCTTTATTGCAGAGTGGTCTCAATGCAAAAATGTAACTACCTCTGCTCAAGACAGAGGGCTTCCAAAATGTTAAAAAATATATGCATTTGACAGTTTTACTGTAACTTATTATGAGTGTGAAGTAAAATAGGGGGATTTTTGTGGTTTGACTTGTATTTCTGCACTTATATATGGTAATTAAATGTAAAAAAAGCCAATTAAAAACAAACTTTGGCAAGAGATTAGTCAAAATATGTACCCTTGAATTTTTAGGGGCTTGAGGAGGCATTCCTTTGACATTAGCTTTTTTAAAAAAAAGTCTTAAAATATGACACTTCAAAAGCAGCTGCTTTGTGTGTTCAGAAAGTGGTTTCCACATGCAGAGTTCATGTCAGATGTACAAATATGTGTGTGCCCATATGACCATAACCATTGATAATAGTCTAAATAATTATTTACCCAGTGTCTTCTCAAGACTGGTGGATCTCTGTTAGTGCCCATTTTATAAGAAATAAGTACAGAAAACAAGCTATAGCAGTAATAAATGTCCCTACCTCATTCAGTGTGCTAGGGAATGAGCTGCTGTTGGTGTCATGAAAAAAGAACAAGCGACCTTATATAGCTGTCAGGATTTTCTTGCCTATTTCTGTGAATGTGATTGTGTCTTGACCTGGTCACATAACTTTTTAGTATCTCATCTTCCTCATTTGCAGAGTGGGTATAATTGTCTCTCTGAATGCTGTCCGATATAACAATGCAAAGTGCACCAGAAGCACAGAAAATCATTCTGGGAAAGGGTTGTTCATTGTTATACATAAAAATTGCCTGATTAGCTAGTGCTGCTCTGAAGGATAGGAAGGTGAAGTGCTTGGATGGAGTGAGAACTCATCAGGGTTTTTTTGTTATCGCAAAATATTACTTAAAATAAGCTGAAGGTTCAGATGTGCTATTGTGGGAATGGGTTGTGCTCAGCCTGCTGTGCTTTGTTCCTGTCTTGTGGGCCTCTGCTGTCTTGCCAGGCAGCAGCCCCAGCTATGATCCATTCCCACTCCTTCCAGAAGGCTCAGAGACAGTCCCACACCTGCCTTGGGGACTGCTCAGCTGCTGGGCCATAACTGTTCCTCCTGCTAGAAAAAAATGCAGCCTTTGGGACCAAAAACATCTGCTGTGAGCAAACCCCTGCAGGAAAGCCAGGCAAGCGTGAGGTCTCATGGGGACCAGGAGTGTTAGTGCAGTATACAGTCATCACTCGAGACAATTAAGAAATCTGCTCACAGGAGAAGCAATGATAAAACACAGTGTTGTGTGCTACCTGGTCTTTATCCTGGAGATTTTGAATTGAAAAGATAAATAAACACACAGCCTCTGAGCATCAGTCAGGAAGAAGGTACAGAGCTGTGTCCCACCAGGATAGAGGTCTGGTTTTGTCAGGAATAAGGAGACCTGCCTTGCTTGTGCCAATGTGTTTATGCACTTTGTCACCCATATTCATTTTCTAGCCTGCAGCTCCCTTCCCCTGCTTGGTAGCCTACCCAAATGTGGAGGTACCCTCAGTTTATCTCCTTAATCCCCAACTTTCCCTCTGCTCTGAACCCCACGTCTGAGCTGTGTGCTTTCAAGTTTGCAGTGCTTTCTGGCCCCTGAGCTGTGAGCTGCTGTGCAGGGTTCAGGTGTTGGGGTGTCCTGCTCCTGCCTTAGGGGCCCATGTGGGAGAGTACAGCTGAGTCCCCTTACAAAACATAGGCAGCCAAGTCTTTCCTCTGGAGAGTGGGGGAATGTGTGTCTGTGGAGAGGGTTTGCCTGTTTCTGCTGGTCATGGACAGATGTATAACTTTGTGTCCTTCTCTGAGTCCTAGATCTGCATGATCCAAAATTGTTAAGTATAATCCCCTCATCAGGCCCCAAATTCTTGAGTCGCACATATTGTGATGCTGTTTCTCCCAAAGTGGCAGAGCCCTTACCAACACCAGGAGGTGGCAGGCTGGTAGTCATGTTCCCCATCCTCACTTCTCCAATGTGTTTGGGACAAGCTGGGGTCTGGTGGCACAAACACAGCTTCAGTGACCCAGCAGCAGCTGGCAGGGATAAACTTATGCCTTCACATACAGACCTGTCAGCAAGGTGCTCCTGGTCTGAACTGGTCTGCAGCTGATGGTGTGGAAATGAATGAGATTCGTGCATTCCAGGGAAAAAATGGCAAATAACTAGACATCTGCCCTAGGATCATGCCTACCAAATTTCTATAAAATATCAATATTGATATAAAAATCAAATGTCATATTTACTAAGCACAGTAGAACCTTCCAGTCACTAAATGCAGACCGGTAACCCACGAATCTCCAGAAATTTGGGTGGAAAGAGGAGAATTGGGGGAGTAAGAAAGAAAAGCATTCTTTGTAAAGTAAAATACAGACATTCCCATAATTAAAAGAGGAATACAACCTGAATAACAAATCACAGACATTAACACCGAGATGAACACATTTATAAAGGAAATAATAAGCAAAACAGATGTAATTTCCTCCAAGTAATTTTGGAACGTTTCTTCCTTGCATTAAAACACAGAGGATTTGATGGAGAATTTTTGTGGCAACTCTTGCAAGGCATGTGTCACAGTACAGGAGGGAGGATTTTTCCATTGCTTTCTCTGCCACTCTGCTGTTGAGAACCAAAGAGGTACACTTTTTCCTAAATGTGTTCTTGGTTTTTTGATTTTGGTGATGGTAGTGCTGCAGGAGCAGTGCCTTTTCCAGATGGTGTTCTGAAGCCTCCTTCTCTCCTGGCTGAGCCATCAAAGGTCCCTCAGGAGACAGGAATTGTCACAACCAACTGGAGGGAGCATTTGTCTTACCCAGTTACCCAAATCTGGCAGTTGCCTCCATGGACTGCTTAGGAGGGATACAGCACTAATCTGCATCTGCCAACTGCCTTGCTTCCCATATTCTCTTAACTTCTCTTTGAAAATTGCCATAGAAGGAGGCTTCCTGTCTTCTTCAGATTTTTCTGTATCTTTATAACATTTACTTTTATCTTTTGGCAAAGAGTTTCACAGGCCATGAACCTATTCTTTAGGAAAACACTTTCCTTTTTTCTTTCTACTCGTCAGTTCATCACTCATGTGAGACCAGATGCTGAACTAGGGGAAAGCAGTTTAAAGCTTGTCCAAACTAAAACCTTTTTTTAAACTCACCCTTTCAGGTCTTGTCAGCAGCTCCAGGCATCACCAGAGCATATTGAAAAGCAATTTGTGACATCTGGGTTCTGCAATTTAAGTCTGGGTCTTGCCACAAACTGCTTAAACTGGAAGAGCATTAAAAGGTTAAAAGGACAGCTGCACAGAGCAAGCACTCCCCAGGGATCCAATATTAGTTGGTCCTGTGGTCCTGGAGGTAGAGAGGTTAAGAAACAACTGCAGACATATCACTGAGTGTGGCTGAGAAAGTCACTCTCCCACCGCGATTCTAACCAGGCGAGGAAGAAGCTGAATCTCGGGAAAAGACCAGCACTTCATCTTAGCTGAGCATACTCACCCTTCCTGAGCAACTTCACTGACTTCCTATGTAAATGAGCACGTGTTGAGGACCATGAAAGCTCAGAGCAGGGGATAATGACAGCCGAGCACAGAGAGCTCCCATCTGTTGTCCGCAGAAAACCATTCAGGATTTGGCCCCAACAGTCATGCAGAAAATAAGAATCAGGAAGCACAGCACCTGAGCAACAGTAGGGAGGAGCTCTCTTTACATTCCCTTTCCTTCCTTTTGCATGTTCTTCCCTTGATCTCCACATGCAGTCCTTTGGATGTGTGGTTAGGACCACACCTCCAGCCCACCAGCCCTGCTCTCCTGAGTGACACACTGCATGGAGCTGGGCATCTCTCTCCAAGACCCCCATCCTGGCCTGCATGGAGCTGGGCATCTCTCTCCAAGACCCCCATCCTGGCCTGCACTGGTTCTCCATCCATCCCTCCCACCCACTCTGGCATCAGCATGATCCCTGACAACCTACCTCAGCCGTGTTCCCTCCCTGCTGTGGCATGGGGCACAGAGGGAGTGCTGGGACCCTTTCCCTGGTGTGATGTGTCTGGCAGGGAGAAGGAAGTGTTACCTGATAGTGAGGTGGTGATGGGAAACTTCATGGTTTTGGTTCCCTACACAGGGGCAAGGAAATCTGGCACAAGTGCTTTTATTCTTTTCCTCTTTCCTGTCATACTTACCCTGATGAGTTTAACTGATACACAGTTTGAGTAGCTTAAGTGAATTTGGAAGTGGATTTTACACACTATGTTATGATCTTAATGTATGGCATTTAACTAAACTGTTAGTTTAAATTATGTTGCTCTAATTCTGAACCAAAATGTTCTACATTGCTTGAAATCAAACTCAGCTCTTTTCTCTGGCATAGAGAAACTAGAAAAGAAGGCAAGAAAACAACTCTGTCTTAACTGTCCAAGCTAAAAAAAGCACTCTCAACACTCATCAAATAAAATCCAGAAATTTAATCATTCAGAAGGAAAAAGATTTGATTTTAAAAGCTTGTCTGTGACAGTTTGACCCCTACTGTGTTACATGCAATTGTGTTACATACCCAGGTTGCATATAAGCACATGGCAACAAACAGAAAAAAAACTAAAGGAGGCTGGATATAGGCTTGGAGTTTCCCTTCTGAGGGGTGAATTTTTATTCCCCCTGAAAAACCTGATTTCATGCCACATGTGTTAAAATCATCACTTCTTACTAGCAGGTACAGTTTTAGAGATAAAAGAGAAGAGCACAGGGTAATGTTAATAAGAGAAACATTGCTTGTTTTCCAACTGCCCACAGAGACCAGCAAGAAGACCCCTGCACAAGAGCCAGCATGGCGTGCAGCACTGCTTCAGATTTCTGCTCTTTCCCAATATAATTTGTTCCACATGCTGTTTACCCACTGACTCTTCCAAACCACGTCTTGGCTAGAAGGCAGGTGATGACAGGTCATGGAAAAAACCAGAAGAATTTTGCAGCTTGTCTTGGCTGTACTGAATATGCCCTCGTGCTTGGAACAAATCAAACCTTTGTGCCACTAACAAACTGTGGCAAGTCCAGTGAGCCTTCCTTCCCTGGCAGAAACTGGAAAGATGCACCACTGCTATAGACAACAGTGAGTTATGGGATGACTTCAGTGCATTGACACTCACAGCAGAGAAAACAAGGTATGGGCTGGCCTATATGAGCAGATACATGAGGGTGCTTTGCTCTGGATGGGCAGCAGGGGAGAGAGAGACTCTTTGCAACCAGTATGTGCCATGCCTTCCTTTACTGCCTACCTGGAAACTGCCCTTGAAGCATCATCCACAAATACCTTGTCCTACAAGCCAATAAGGTGTCACTTGCTAAAGATACATTGTGAAGCATCTCATGAAGATGATGAGTATGGCAAGGTTTGCCTATTTCATTGCGTCAAAGTTTTGCAGTCAGTAAAAGTAATGCCACCATGAAAATGCATACATTATAGCTCATGCTGCAAAAACCTAATCTTTAATAAACAGATATGAGGAAAACCTTGTCTTTTGCAAGTTATCCTTACTTTGTAACATGCAAAGGGAAGGAACCATATAGCTCTGGCTCCATTGGCTCCCTCGGGGAGTGAAAGAGTAATGTGGTTCCTTGGTAGTATCTTCTCTGCTTCTCAGTGAGGGAAAGCCCAAGACTCCACAGCTGGGCTCTGAGCAGTGGAAGTGAAAGGCTAAGAAAAGGGGGAGAAATGTGACATCTGGAGGCTGTGCTGCTCCAGTGCCCATGTCTTGTCCTGGCAGGCACTTATCCGGAAAGGGCAGTACAGGCAATGGGACTGAGCCTGAGCATGGGCTCAATGGCAGCTGAATAAACGTGCAGACATTTGCGTCAGTACATTATTTTTGCTGCTGGACCCCGCTGAATTTATTTGACCTGGAAGTCACCAATCATCTCCCCAGCTGGGAAGAGAACAGTAGCACATGCTGTGACCTGTATAAAAATCTAAGCTAGAACAGCCAAGAGAAAGAGAGGAATCTGTGGAGGTATATTTATGTGTCTGTGTCAAAAGATCAAGTCTACAAAATCACTGGATTGTTACACCAGTATGATATGTCTCTGTAGCTAAAGATGAATGGAGACAGAGGTGGAAAAATGCTTGTTGTGCTGTGCAGTTTATCTAATTTATCTCTATGAAGATGTATGTCCGTTTTCTGCCACAGTTTTGGCTACTTTTTCAATTACCCAAGAAATGAAACTTCCCATGAAAAATTACTTCACAGATCACATTGAAAATGCTCATGGTGTTTGGTTTTTTTAAAAAAAAATCAGTCAAAATTTTAAACACACTAATTTCGCTTCAGTACTAATAGATTATTCATTCTGAATCTCACTTAATGCCTGAATCTCTCAAAAATCTACAGATAACCAGACCTTTATCAATATGGTTCTTTCAATTAGTCTTTTCAGTGATAGAATTATTTGTCCTGCCTAGATTCTACCAGTTTTTCCTGGTAATACAATGCAACCATCAGCTGCTCTGTGATTTTGTTTGCCATGGCAAGTCAGTGCCTGACTGCCTCTTGGCTGACTAAAGAGTCTTGAAGATCTTATATTTAACTGGAGTTAATCAGGATCCATTTTTAGTGAAAATTAAAATAATCAAACTCTACAAAAATGTTAGAATATGGCCATTTATTTGGTATGAATATTTCACTCAGCTACATACTCTTGCCCAGCTATTTGACATGCACATTTTCCTCATGACTCAAAAGCTGTGGGTACATTGGAGGCTGTCCAAAGGAGTGAACTTACCCCAAAGCCAAATGCTTTTGTTACCTGTTGCACAGCCTTAGCATCTAGTCTTCCTTTTTCAGTTTATTTCCCCTGTAAGACTTACCAGTGCATTGAAATCCAGACACAGTCATGCAGAATCCAGCTGTGCCACTTTTTGGGAAAAATAAATTAAAAATTGTTTCTAACCTAAAACATGCTAACATTTCTGCCTTCTTCAAGATTGTCTCTTTATTAGGTTGTGATTGGCAGTTTGGAGTTGGCATATCAGTATTTCCTTGTATGTGCCAGCATTAAAGGGAAAGTACTTGCTCCTGTCTCCAAATAAGAGACGTTTTCCATATGTGCACTCTCCACTCTGTCCTGCCTAATGACTATACATTAAGATATTATGCAGGGAAGGTTGCAACATTTTGTAGCATATGTCTGTGCAAGTGAGAAGTGTGTCTCACACCTGCTTCTTGGCTTTGAGATATTATTTCTCTTAACTCTCTTACTGCCTGGCTAGTTTGTGGTGCTGCAGGTTTCAAGTAGAGAAGCAGGGCAGCAAAGCAGGGCTTCCCCTGCTAGGAGTGACAATATATATGAAAGCCATTGTGCTCCTGGGGAGGGCATGCCCTGCAAGAGATAATGGCCAGCCCCCTTCAAAACAAAGCTGCCAAACCACTTCCAAAGGAGCCTCACAATTATTAGCATGGAAAGAAAGCTTATGACTTCTTTCCTCCCTTAGAATTCAGAGAGCTAAGGTCTGAAATAGAGACCACGTTCCTTTAAATAGCATAAGCATTGCTGGAGCAGGATAACATCTGTCACAGATAAAAATGCTCTATTTATGCCTTATTGTAATCTATTCACTGGTTTATGGTCCCTGTGTCCTTCAGGGAGTGTTGGAAGCCCACACGGCGCTCCCAAGTGCTACATTTTGCATTCGTATCTCCAGTTCTGTTGACAGATGTGTACAATCGCACTCAGCAGTCAGACAACTCCCTCTTGACTCTGTATCAGAGGAAGAGTAAGAGGGCAAATTATTTCAGCTGAGGTCAGCATTAACTGAAGCTCAAAATAACTCCCCCCAGGTACACCTGTTTCAGACAGAAGCATGCAAATAGGAGGTGATCTTCAGTGAATTCCAGCCACTTGCCTATTTCCCGTTCTGTTTGGGGGTTCTGCCATCCCACATGTAGGCAGCACACATGCACTCAATTAAGCTAAAAAATCTGCAATCAACCTGATAACTGAGGAAAAAAATTACCTTCCCTCTGCAGGTGGAATGTAATGGGTCAGTAAACACATATTTCCCATTTTATGTATAAGCATTGGATATGTAAATAGAGCATGTTACTGGATGCTTCAGGGAAAATTTACTGAGGATGGTCCACTAAAAAAAGAGTCTGATTAATGCATTAATGTTAAATCAAACAAAGGTTTCTGAGAAGATACCATTTAAACAATAGTTTCTAGTTTCTCTTAGTTTCAGTTGCTGGGAGTATTAGCTTCCTTGTTCTTAGCTTTTCCATATCAAAAAATATCTTTCATTCCTTATAATGGGCCATTCCTAATAAAGCTGAATAGTTCCAAAGAAATGCAATGAATCACTGATTCTCATTCCTTGTTGCCTTGTGATCAGAGATCCACCCGTCCTCCAGGGCAAGGACTTATTCTTTTGACTGTGTTCCACCCAACCTCAGGTTGAAGGGATCCTGGTCTCACTGTATCCTGAGATACAGAGAGACCAAGACAAATAGAATAATGTTTTTGTCAGTCTCAGTTACCAATATCGGTGTGTACTGGCTAGTGTCTCCAAAGTCTTTCACAACTGCATCTCAGATAGTCACCTGGGGTTTAAGCAGAGATTCTCAGAAGGGTTTGGGAAATGAAAACAGGACTTTGCTCTTGAAATAACCATTGTTCTTGAAATAACCCTTAGTGGCGTAAATCCATTCTCTTTCACATCCACCTAGACTAGAGTTTAAATTCCCAAGAACTAGGAGGTTTTCCCTGAGTAACCACAAAGCTTCTTATAGCTGGAGGCCAAAGCTGAGAGAAGGTGATATCATATTAACCTCAGGCAGCTTTGGTATTTTTGTTGCTGTCCTCAAAAAATAATAGTATTAGCAGGTCCGACTTAGAATATAAAGAGCTGTAGCTCCCTCACAGTAGGTGAGCAATCTGTGCAACTGGACATAAATGCTGATAACAAGGCCTCCTTCCAATTAGGAAGCAATAACACAAACTACATCAGCAAAAATTCCTGCTAGCATATTCCTTAAGGCTTCTTTGTGCTGTCATAAAACACAAACATCTTTACCATGCAATACCCCCAGATTCACCAGCTGCTCACAGATATATTTAAGCACTGCTTCTTTGTGAAACTGCCCAGAAAAGACTGCTGGGTGCTGCTGCTGGGGGTCAGGGCTGGAGGGACACCTTTGCACAGCAGAGGCACAGATGGACATGCACAGACACAGAACTGCAACCTCTCTGCGAGGGGAGTTTGCTAAGGTAAGCTGGAACCTCTGTGTACACATTTCAGTTTTCAGAAAGCTGCTTGAATAGAATGTACTTCAAAAGCAAATGTATTTTTGAGCAGTCACAACAAATATAAAATGCAGGTTACATGAGGGTCTGTGATTACACCCCCAGAAACCTCCTGCCCTTGGTTCCCTCTGTCTGAACTTGGAGGGAGGCTTCCAATGCTGCAGAAAGACAGGAGTGCTCCTAGAGATATACATAAGACAAATTGTGCAGTTCATTTTTCATCCATGTCTACACAGTTCCCCAGCACAGGCAACTACATTGTTTGAGAGTCTGAGCCATTTCTTACATTGTCATAAGTGCTTGGCCTCCAGGAGAGCCCCCCTGGTGATGATGCATCCTGTGGGCCTGTGGTCTCCATCTTCCCCAAGGTACAAGTCACAAGTTTTTGGCAACACGTTTGTGCACTGGATGTGCAACACAATTGGATTTTAACATTGATCTGGAGCACTGAGGAAAGAATGAAGGGAATTGAGGAAGAATCAAGTTTCTTGAGGCAATTTGGGGTTCGTTGAATATGACACATCATCAAACAAAGGCAAAAAAAAAAAGACCAAGGAGAAGAAGTTATAAGATGGCACAAAACTTGATTTCAGTGTTGTTAACACTGGCAAATACTTTTTTGGGGAGTTTTATAATATGGAAAATAAATTTTAAAAACCAAAATAAATAGATAAATAATAATTTTTTTTAAAAAGTAGCACTTTTTCCATGGTGCTGGAAGGAGAGATTTCAATTCTCACCTGGATGCAAAAGGTACTTCTAGAAGATGAACAGCCCTTTCTGGGGCCAAGGGCACCTGGCAGGACTAGGGTGGGAGCAGGAGAGGGGCCAGAGCACAGCAACAGACAAAAATTCTCCCACTCCCTTGATGCAGTTGATCTAGAGACTTCCAGACCAGAGATTTAGTGGGGTGACCTAGGAAGAAGCAGTTTTCCTGGCAAAGGGTAGCAGCACTGCCTCTGGGAGACTGCAGTTCAGTAGCAGGGAATGGAGTTCGGCCAAAAGTGGTTTTTAACAGCCTCTTTGGCTGTGATCTTGATGGACATTTCTGTCAAATCGGCCTGAATCATCTCCAGCACAGCTCTGTCTAAGCAAGAGACATGAGATT
The DNA here is from genome assembly GCF_012460135.2 of Molothrus ater. Taxonomy (NCBI): domain Eukaryota; kingdom Metazoa; phylum Chordata; class Aves; order Passeriformes; family Icteridae; genus Molothrus; species Molothrus ater. Next base: position 42,780,447 of record NC_050480.2, read on the forward strand.
TATAACAATCTCTTGGAACAGTATATAAATGCTTTGTAAATGGTTTCTTTGATTTGCACATAGCCTTCTTGGTGGAGATACTGAGCATCATTGGAGTGATGTAGCTGTCTGGGGACTGGGTAAATATGAGCTAATCTTTCTGGAGGCCACAGCCTTTCCTTCATTTCATGGTAGGAATGGCCCCTGCAATTACAGTTACGATTCATGTTTATGCTGAAAGCTGACAGCTCAGCATGCTTGTGTCAGTGCCAAAAGCCTGCGTAGGATGCCTGGACATAGCCCAGGTGAGGAAAGGAAAACTATGGTTGGTCTGGCTAAGACACCCAGCCAGGTGCCCAGAATTAGTGGCAAACCAGATGGCACAATAAGGTAGTTCAGGACAAATACTCCTATTTAGATATGTGTGAGGCTTAGACACCTCTGCACTGTCTCACAATATTTAAAAAGGGATGGATTGAGTGGGAACTGTTCCATATCAGCAAGATCTGCCCACATTTAGTGTGGCCACATTTTTCTCCCAAAGTAACAGGTTCATAACTTCAGGAGTGAAGCAGAAAGCATAGGATTTTCTGCAGGAAAATCCCTCCCTCATGGAGGCAGACCCATTGATAACGGCAGAGCCCTTAGATGTTCCAGATTTTTCAGCAATGGGGCTGAAATTCTTTTCAAACATGGTAACATAGAGGCCTTCAAAGGTGTTACACAGCTGTAAGAATTATTTTAATGGTTCCTGAGAAGTTCTGAAAGCAAATGAAAATGTAATAATGTGAGAACAGAGTAAGAAATAGGTGGTGCAAAGTGGTGGAAGGCTGAGAAGAAGTGTCATGTTAAAGAAAAGATGGAAGGCAATCAGGTATACGCCTGAGGTGTGAGGTGTGACTGCTGTAAACCCCACTGGTTTTCACAGGTTTTATGAAAATGGGCTGTTATGTGGAGTGAGCTACTAGGGATATTTCTAAGGGCACAAACAAAGTCAAGAGCAGAGTTAAGAAAAAATTGATAGGTTGTTTGATCTTCACCAAAGTTCTAGGAACAAGGGCAATCACTAGATAGAAGCAGCGTATAGGACACGGAAACAAAAGGGTGCACATCCAAAGCCTACAGCAAGAAGCCTTAGCCTGCTGCAAGAGAGAAGAATCAAAATCTATAAAAGACTTTATTGAATAGGATGAAACAGATGCACCATCAGGAGTTAATAATAAAGGATTGTTGCAAACACTTTTCATACTGTTGGGGATCTCCACAATTTCCTTTGATTAGAAAAGAGCTTTTTGGCAGTGCAGTCCAGAATCTTTCTGTTGAAAAACACTCAGTCATAAAAATATTAAATTAACAAAAGCATTTAGATATTTCTGTGTGTACGCATGTGCATGCCTCTGAATATTTGGACCAACACGGATGAAATTCTCCAGGAAATAAATCATAGGTTTTGAACAGATCTGCTTTTCAACACTAGAGCTCACTTTACAGACTTTTATTGCTTTTCAAGGATTCTTCCTGTCCAAGCAGATAAATTGTAACAGTTTTGCACTTTTAAATGTGTCTTCTCTTATGCTACAAGGATTGCTTACATCCTATTGAAGATTCTTTTTATTCTTTTTTGCTTTTATTGAGAATATTAAAAGAAAAGCATATAATAGTTATAAATTGACTGTTTTGATTCTCACACTGATCTTTGTGTCTGGGAGCTGCCAGAGATATGTTTGTTATGAAAGAGAAGAGGAAATCCTTTGTGTATTGCCTTGGAAATTTCCACAGTTACCCATGCACCTATTTCTAATTGCACATGGTGCAGCCATGCAGTGGGAATGTGAGTCCTCTCCTTTTACACCCAAATAACGGCAAATGGATGACCTGACTGAAATATATCAACAAGAGTCTCGCTATAACCGTGGTAGTACAAGGACATGGGTAAGACGGGGCATTTGTTTAGAGCTGCCTTCACAAATAAGCACCTCTGTTTTGTGCACTCATGTCTTCTTGCATAGCAAAGGCACATTTAGAAGTGGTGGGAGTTGGGTAGCTTGCAACTATCTGTAATTCTGAGACTTTGCCCCACAGGCTGTCTTTTCTTAGGCCAAATGGCATGGCTGGGAAAGATTATGTAGAGTTTTTAGCACATAGTACCTTTGCTAGGTTTGAAACATAGCAGCTAGCCAGAGCTAACAGCAAACCCAAACCAATTACTTAGAATTTTGTCCCTCCACACACAGAACTCCCTTATCATGACGATGCTTTCAGTCATTCCCTCTAGCTGAAGTCAGGCAGCATGATCCTGAAGCCTGAAACATTTGTCTGAAGTAGACGGCTTAAGGGAGGCATCTGGGAGAGGACAAGAGCAATAAAGAGACCAAATTCACTGCTCTGGGAAGCAGGCAAAGCTTAATTACTGCCAACAGTGAGCTCAGTTATGGGTAGAACACTGGGAAGGAGATGCAAAACCAAAGTGTATAACTTAGGCAGGCATTGCACATCATTCACTCTATTTATATGTTTTAAAGGGGACATCCCTGTGGCAAACAAAATAGTTCCACGGCATCTGTTTCTGTGGGGTTGTTTTCTTGGGATGCTTCCTTTGATTAACAACAGGGCCAGAATGGCTCTGCAGCCCAGCACTTTGCTTTTGTTAAAGCAAACCCCCAGACTCTCTCAGAATTCTCAAGCCTTCCTCTTAATGGATTCTTGGGCCTGTAGTTCCCCCCACACTTCCCCAGTTAAAATGTTCCAGTCCTGGGCGTGGGAAGCCATGCACAGCTGTGTGCCCGGCTTTCCAGCCTGCCATTGGGATGGCTGGAGCTGCTGGCCAAAACCTTGGAAACAGATTTTTAATTTAGATTTCTGGCCAAGCTGTGGCCTATTTTAAGCCTTTAAAAATACTCTGGATCTCATGCAGACCTCCACTGCCTTTAAGTAAACCAGTGGCAGCAGCACAACTGGTGAGCTTCTCAGTGGCAGTCCTGGGTAAAACAGGGAGTGGGGATCAGGATCCTGCCCATGGTTTTACAGTTTGCATAGAGGTTAGAGTAGCTTCAGGTTTTGTTTCAGACTCTCAGCAGAGGCAGACTGTCTGCTGTTTTGTCAGTTTAATGGGAATTTAATGTATCTTTTTCTTCTCTCCAGATGTGTTAACAGATAACACAGATCTGCATCTTTATAGCCAGATCCCTGAATAAATGTGCAAAGATGATAAGGGTGCAAAGAGCTTTCCCTTGTCCTCTCCAGAATGTGTCACAGGCTGTCCCAGCCCACAGGGTGTTCCTGCTACCTCCCTGCTCCCCTGCAGTACCTCATGGCTGGGCTGGGCAGGGAAAGACAGGGAGGCCCCCATCACCAGCTTAGTCCTAAAAAAAAAAAAAATCCCTTCTCCAGAGGGGGAAGTCCTGTTGTAGGGCATCATAGCCTTGTCATCAGCTCTCTCCCAGCAATCCCTGGCATTCTGCACGAGGTGCCCCTAGCCCAGAACTCTGTGTCTGGCAGGGTAAGGGGAAGCAGTGGGCAGGGGAACCACATGAGCTTGGCTCATCTACAGTTCATGTCAAATATTTCCCAGTCAGAAGCGTGGGAGACAAGAAGGTTTTTACGGAATCAGAGCAGTTAAATGCTGTGGTGGGTGCTCATAAACAGGAAGGCCAGAGGATGAGCTGGTTTAAAGTGTAGTTTAGGGTGTGACTGTGCTTACACGGTGTGAGCTGGGCTGCAGCAGTCCTTGGCCCCCTGTGCCCGGGAGAGCCAGCCTCTCTAGGGCACATGGTGCAGGCATCTCATTCTCCTGCAGGAGCAGGGATAGGCCAGGTTGTGCTGCCATAGCATAACAGGGCTCCTCTGACAGAAGCAGTGTCTTCACAGAAGGAAAAGCACATTGTCTCATCTTTTACACAGGGCAAATAGAGACATCAAACATTAACTTTCTTCTGTTGCCAGTGAGTGGGGTTAGTTTAGATCAGAGACCTAAGGAAGTTGGTCTGAACATGAACTGTTCCTCTCCTTTGCTTTTCAATACGGAGCATAGATATATAGGCCAAATATAAAGGCACCTGGAGACAAATCCATAGCACTGGCCTGCAGGCTGAGTTATTCTCTGCCACCAGGCATGGCTGTGGAGGCATTGCTGTACTCAGTGACATGATCTTCTCTGTGCACAATGATTGAATGAAGACTGTGCCCTGGTTTGCTGCAGCAGTTTTATAAATCCCTCCTTAAACCTAACGCTTACTGAAATCTGTGTTCTTCTCTGTTAGACTTTGTTACAGTTGTGTCTTATTGTTAGGGTAGTATGTCACCCATCACTATATGGAAAATAACAGCAGCCAATTTCTGTACTTTGGAATGACACAGGCTAGGTATCCACTGTGGTTCAGTATTTGCTGAACTGTTAACACATTTCTTTTTAGCTGACAGTGCTCACTGAAACTGGAAGTCTAATTGGAGTAAGGGACTTGCACAAATCTGCTGTCCTGTAAAATTTGATTTTGAAATCAATAGCAGTGCAGACAGATTCACTGATGCTCTGTTTTGTTGGGCTTTTTTAATCACAATTTTTCCTTCAAATATGTGCTGATTTATGTGTAATCAAAATTCATACAGAAAAAACCCAAGGGACATGAGTGACACAATACAGCTGCACAGAACCCTTGAAAGCTATGCAGATTTAATCAAACAAATCAGACATCTCATGATCCCTGACCCAGCAGCTCTCCATGTGTGATGAAGCTTTTGAGGGGAGACAAGACTTGTGTGCTGCGGGCAGCCTTGGCTAGGACAAGATTAAAAAAAAAAAAATCATGTACTTTCTCCTCATCAGACAACAGCACTGCCTGACCATGCAGGATAAGATTTTTACTCAGTGACAGCCACTTCCTCACTCCATCCCTGTGGCCTCTCTCCTGTAGATCTGCCTCTGGCCTGTTGGGGAATTAGGTTGGAGGAATGAAAATGATGGGCCCTCAGAGTGGAGTTTAGGAAAGGCACAGAGGGTGAGTGAAGTAGACCAGAAATTAGATGCTGATGGTCAAGGGAAAGGAACAGAAAGACAGTATTGCAGGTTTGGAAGTCAGAGTTGAAGTCATCAAGGGATTCATAACACAAGCTGATAGGCAACAATATATGCAAGAACTCAAACAATATGGGGATTTCAACAACAGTAGTTTTCAACTGAGATAAATATATCTTCCTTCCAAGAGGACGGCAATAATTAGGGAGAAAGTAATTTCACAAACAAGCATAAACAGAGATCAGCTCTTCAGGGCAGGAGCAGTGCAGAGCATGGTCCCTTCCCCTTGAGACAACCTTGGGATAAGGTCCAGACAGGGAGGGAAACATCAAAAGTCAATGTGACTTGGCACTGGCCATTGCCAAGGGAATGTGACATGTCAGACTCATTTCTGAAAATCCCATCTCCGTCTGTCTCAATTATCAAGGCCTGAAGCACAGGCAGCTTTTCTGCAGACTGCACAGGATGGGGCATGGGCACACGGTGGCTTCCCAAACCTGTTCTTTGGCCTTGCCAAGGCCTGTCCCCTCAAGTAAGAGCCACTTTTCCCTTCTTTTCCCCAAGGCATAAGTCTCTTCAGAAAGCGATGGGAAACAGGCCAAGGTTCAGTTGGCCTTAATCTTTTCCCTTCTGCCTCGACCTCATGATCCAGGTCTGGAGAAGGCATGAAGCCCCAGTTTCCATCACACATCTATATCCTGGTTGTGTGGCAGATGGTGCAGATACTGCACAGACACTGGTCAATAGAGGTGGTGGGGGTTCAACTCCTACAGCATCCCAGAGTAACTATGTCTGGTCTTCAATTAAGCCATCACTTCCCTTTTGATCTTCCTTCAGTGTATAGGTTGGGTGATAAAGGATTGAAACAAAAGTTTTCTGGCACAAACCAGAAAATGTCACCTTTCTGATGCAGAAATTCCTGTGTGCAAGTTAGCTGCCAGCTTGCATACAAAAGGCACAAACCTCTTATGTAAGGATATTAAGTTCTAAAGTCAAAAGCAGATTTACTGTGGAGTTTAAGACTGATCAGCTTTGTCACTTTTCATTCCTCAGTTTAAAAATCAAATGAAATACTGCTTGCTTGCTTTTTGGTTTCTGAGAAAAACGGTTTAAGAAATGAAACTATAAAAATGTATTGCATCTGCAAAACAAGCCATAGTAAATAATATCTATTCATACTCTATGTAAATTCACACCCTAGGTTCACAAACACTAGTTCAGAAATTTGTTGGCAGGAGATGCAATAGACAAATATACAGGCTGTTGACAGAAAAAAACACTTCCATTATTCATTTGTCACTGGTACCCAGGACTGTGATGCTATTCAAGGTAATGTACTGTCTCAAAATAAATCTTTTATCGCTACTCACTTCAGCAGCCAGAGCTGGCAGAGTGTACAGGCTCAGACAGACACAAGGCCAAATGACAGCCCTCTCTTGCTGAAAATACTCTATTGCAACACAGTTTCACTTTAATACTATGCACTGCTCTCTTGGAAGATTTTATCAAGTTAGTGGTCAGATGTGTCTGCTGATGGACTCACTGCTGGTGTATGCAGTGCCTTATGTGCACAACACCTAATAAGGTAAAGGTTTACAGCAAAGTCCAGAATCTGTAACAGTCTGTGTAGAAAAATAGTAATGATGAGTGACTGACAGCACTGGAGAAGGTGAAGGAACTTTGTGCTTCCCTGAAGTTTGGACCACATGAGTGATAACAAGACCCAGAACAGAGAGAAGCAGCAAGATGAACTTTTAAAAAAATCTTTCTTCCTTAGACTGGACTGATGCAAATGTAAATGAAAACTTGGTCCCTGAAGAATAGAAACTGTATATGGTGTTTGTAATTTTGATTCTAAGTCGAGTCCATTTTATTTGAATCAAAATAGGGTTTTCATCCATTTAGATGTTAGAATAGACTTGAAAATTGACAAAAAGAAGAGCAAAACTTTTCAGATGAAGCTTTGCATAACAACAATACTGAAAATATATATGCACAGGCACATTTAATTACAATTCCATACAGCAAAAAACAATGACAACTTTATCTGCGCTTCATAGATTATTTAAGTTTAAAACTTACAATTCAGAGTCTTTTCCTCCATCTGGAACATGATGGAGGTGGTTTGATGTGTGGAATCTTGAGCATAGCAAGGGAGATTATTTTATTGCATACAAACTCCAAGAGGTAGGAGAAACTAGGCAGAGAAAGATGGTTCCCACAGAGACTGATTCACTCTTTTTCTGGTTAAGTGGTATCTAAAGATCTTTGTACCAGGCTAAAAGACTGAGAAGTACTTGATAACCTAATAAAATATCTAAATAAGAATTGATGGAGATTTTATGAAATTATGGGAAGTGAAGAGGGCCTTTCTCTAGTTCATAGCACTGCACAGCTTTTCAAATGCAGTTGTATTCCTCTGTTGTGTTCCCCTCCAAACAAAGAGTAAGCTAATAAATAGTAGCAAAAAGAATGAAGAAAGAGAAAAAATATTCCTTTTTTTTTTTTTTTTGAAGAGAAAAAGAACAGCATTTGTGGGGCATGAGGCACACAAGGGAGCCACTGCTCCCATAGTCATTATGGGACAGGAGAACCCTCCAAAGGCGGAGACCTTGGCTCTAATAGATCACCTGGGGGCTGGTGGTGGCAGGAGATGGGCTTGAGGAGGTGAAAGCAAGGCTGGCTGTAGGAGATCCAGCAGCACACGTGGGAGGGGGCAAAAGCTGACAGGATTCTCCAGTAGAATGCAGGGTACTGTGCAAACAACATCCAGGTGAGGCATGAGAGGGAGCACAATGGGAAAGCACCTATAGCACTGAGTTTCTAGAAAAGAGGGGTTAGGACAGCTAGACTTGAACTGTGTGGTGCTGCTCATAGCTGTTGGATTTGCCTCCAGTGTGTGGCAATGCAACTGGGATCCCCCTCAGCCTGATGGCTCAAAGCAGAACCACTGGAGATCCACTGGGTCCTGTGGTGACTCTCCAAGGGCTTTTGCCTCCTTCCTTGCTGTGCCCTGAAGAACTGCCAGACATTGCTAGTGCTGGACCACAGCTCTGTTCCTTCCCCATGCCTCCAGCATGCACTGGTGACTGCATGTATCTTGGCAAAAGTGCAGTATTCCAGCTGCTCCTCCTGCATCCTCAAAGAGCTCCAGGACCATGACCAAAGAGTGGCATAATGGCCCAGATCACCATCTGCAAAATCAAATTCCTTCTGTGGCTTAAAGGCCAGTGTCACTGCTTTCTCCCCTCCTCTGGCACTCATGCCAGCAGCTGTTCTGCCATGGGTGGGCTCAGAGAAGTCAAGAGTGCTCAAGAGAGCACCCTTCCTCTCTTGTGTCTGTCTGGCCAGGACTGGTTTTATTTAGGAGGGACAGAAAATGGCTTTTAGATATGCAGATGATTTGGCTGGGGGCTAGGATGTGCAGTACAACATCCTTAAGATAATTGTGTATGTAGTTTTGGAAACTTACTCCTTGAGGGTTCGATTAGCAAGGATGCCCCTGCTTCTCAAAAAGATGATGAGGGAAGCTGACAGACATAGGACAGCTTTAATCTAGACAGGGAAAATACTGTTTTTTAAATTAATTTCATAGTTCCTGTCATTTACTGCAAAGATAGCAGCAACACTTAGACTCCATTTAGTAACACTAAACCACTTTGTTTTTCTTTTCCATATATTTGTTTCAATATATAGCTTTTTCTCCTCCAAAATTCTTTGAACACTATCCAGGTTTCCCGGTCACTTGAAATCACAATATTTATTGATCTTCTACATTTTAATCCACTTCTCACTAGTGAACGTAGTCACCACAATTCAGTAGTAGAATCAGTGTCATGGGATAAATATTTGGTCCATCTTTTGGCAAGTAAAGCAAAGTAAAACAGGATTGACCACTTTGGATGGAGAGTGTTTGGTCCTGCTTGCTTTGCTGGATGCCTGTATAAACCAAACCTTTGCTTTTTGGGCAATGTGGCTGTTTCTTCTGAGGGTGCACCTAAATGGTCTTGTTCCACCCCTGGTGACTGAACCACAAGCAAAAGCTAAGGCAGCTGCTTCAATTTTGACCAGCACTGCTAAGTCTTGTCACATAGGCAACAGAAGCCATGTCTATTCAGTGGAATAAATAGCTTTTTCTTTGGTGGGTTAGATCAAAGACACTGTCAATAGGAGTTAGATGAGACTTAAAATAGTTCAGAGGAGAATTCCCACATTTCAACATCAGTGCTCTACACTGGAACATCAAATTCCTTCAGGGAGTTGCATTTCCAAAAAGATTCACAAAATAATTAAGAGGTTAACTTTCACTGGTCTGGTGCTGGTTGTTGATTGTAGACATGTAATGAGCTGAAAGGATGGTTACAGAAAACCAAAAGCAACAACCAAATTCATGTGCAAGTGGGAAGCCTCTTAAACCAGACAGTGAGGCAACAAGAAATCCCCCAGTGAGGTTTTAAGGTGTTTGCTAGCATCTGTACAAGCAAACCAACAATATTACTCATCAGGGAGATCTGCTGGGCTTCCTCAAAGCTTATGCAATTGCGTAGGTGTGGGTCTTCTCAGCAGTGGAAGATTCCTTGGAAGAGGAACAGGTTTGAGCACTTGCCTTTGTGCCTCACACCAATCAGAGCAACTAACAAACTCAGGCAGGGCCTGGCTGCTGAAGGAATAATTCCTCTTTTCTCCTGACCTACAGAGTGTTACCATGGAGGTGGATCTGATCTTCTCTGCCAATGGCATCCTGACTTGTATAAGCAATTGTGAGGCCAGCAGGACCAGGAGAGTGAGCATTCTCCAGGCACTGGTGAGTTAACATCTGAAATCCTGCATTTAGCTTTGTGTCACTCACTACAAGAAAGACAATGAGGTCCTGGAACAAGCCCAGAGAAGCAAGGTGGAGGTCAATGTCTTCTCCCAGGTAACAAGTGAGGAAATGGCTCAAGCTGTACCAGAGGATGTTTAGGTTGGATATTAGGAACACTTTCTTCACTTAAAGGATTGTCAAGCATTGGAGCAGAATGCCCAGGGAAGTGATAGAGTCACCATCCATTTAAAAGATGTGTAGATGTGGTGCTTAGGGACATGATTTGGTAGCTGTCTTGAGAGTGCTTGAGTAACAGCTGGACTTGATCTTATGGGTCTTTTCCAACATCAATGATTCTATGTTTCTATCCTCTATGTTTCTACCCACACAGTGCCTTCTCTTAACACATTTTGCCCCTTTCTTGATGTCCTTTGGCTTTTCTGGTGGTTCTAATGACCAGAATCATGTGCCCTGAGCCCCACAATATGCATTACCGCACGCAACATCATGAAGAACTTTTGTGTGCATACAAAATGTCCTTAGCTAGACATGCATAATAATATGAACCTAGAGTTTGATGGCCTCAGAAAGTCAGAAAATATCAGGTTCAAATAACTGCCATGTTTGTGAGCCTAGAGGCTACTGAGAACATGTTTGTGAGCCCAAAGTCTACAGCATCCATTCCTGATCCTCTGTTGCCCTGGCTTCAAACCAGCACCCCTTGTTCATGATTATACCATCCCACCAGAGCAAATGAAAAAAAGCATTTCTGTGCTGTGTTTGTAAGAAGGACATAAATACACTGGGAACATCTTCAATTAGGAGAGAAAATGTGGGAGAGCATGGGCTTTCATGTGGCATCACACCAATTAAGGGATAAATGGATGCAGAGAAAATGGTATTGTGGGAAGCTGAGCTCTCAGCATATGCAAGTCCCTGGGACAATACATCATTCCTATGCTACGTGATCAGAAGGTGCTGCAGGGAGACATGAGGTATTTGACTGGCAGTATTGGTGGCTGTTAGTCTCACAAAATGGTCTTGGGTGTGAAGTGTTTGTGCTCCACAGAGCAGTGAAGGAAAGATGGCCCCATGAAGTACAGGGATCATGCAGAGAGAGAAATGCAAATACATCCCTGTGAATGGACTGAAATGCTGGTCCCTGTGAAAGGCTGGATGTGTAGCCTTTTACTCTCATTGAGGAAGGAGTATTTTACCTTATCTATTCATCTTCAGATCAAATTTTCCATCCCCTTAAAATGTCAAACCTCACCTTCCCTGTCTCCATGCTGGCATGGGGTGCATCTTTGGGGTGCATTCACACAATGCCATACTGCACTCACAGCCAGTTGCTTTGCTAAGGTAATGCAATTTGCTTGTGTCGCTGGATTTTTCTGAGGGCTTGTTTGATCAGAGCTGCCTATGCCAAGTCCACAGATAACAAAAGTCTACAAGGCACCTAGAGAAACAAATTTCCACCTCTCCACAGACTTTCCGATGCATTTTTGGCTTTTGCTCTATGAGTCCAAGTCCTTGTTTCTCATTTTGATGACTGTTTAATCAGATAGTTCAGCCTAAAATAAAGAGTCTCAAAATGGCTCCTTAGGCAGCTCACATTTAATTGCAATCTGTCCATCTAAAACTTTTTCATGGTAAGAAATTACCCCGCACTGTTTAGGATATTATAAAATCTTAAATTAAAAAATGCACAGGTGTTAGTTTAACATGAGAAAAGAAAGTCTAATGAGCAGCTTCTAATCCAAACAATCCTTTCACTTAATTTGCTGCTCAGATTAGATATTCACATCAGTAACAGGATGGGTAATATCTTATATCACAAAGATATTTGTAACTCAGGAAGTTCAAAATTCACTTTGAATTAAAAAGAAAAATAACACCAAATAACTCAACAGAAAATATGTGAAAACTCAAAGGTTTTTCACAGAAAAAGAATGGTGAAAATTCAAGAAATACAGAAATACCTTGGACTAGTCAAAACAAGCTGTGTGGCTGTTCTGCCCAAAATGAAAAGTCCTTGTAGCAAACTGCAGAGCAGCAGCATCCGCTAGTACTTATTCCTAACTATACATAATGTGCTGAGAAAGACATAATTACAAAATAGTTAAAGATTTTCTCATATACAGGAGTCTTGCATAATTTCAAATGTCCATTAATTTAGGCAAATATTTTTCTTTCCATTAAACAGGTGAATAAAAGCCTGCTCTTTGGTTTGTATTCTGTACTTATGGTACATGGAAGTTAGTGGATTTTTCATTTGTGAGATTTCAGAGCAGCTTATCAGTAACAAAGGAGTTAAAAATCACGGTACATTAATTACTTATAGACTCCAAAAATGGCATTGGTGCTGACATAAGGGAAATGTTGTACACACAACCTATGTCTTATATTTAAAACCGATAAACCTAAATAAACCCACAGGCATACACACATGCACACACACACAAATGCCTGCTGCTGCAAATTCAAACAAAAACTGCTTCTGTGTGCAGTTTCACTGCTCTGTGCAGCTGGAAGGATGAAGGCCACAGCATCACTGGAGACTGTCAGTCACTGAAACCTATCCCCCAGGGATTATAATTACCGAGACCCAACTGCTCAGCAAAGGGTACTAAAAGCAAAGGCTTCTGAATAAAGCCATCTTCCTAATTACCTAACGGTTTCTATCTTCAAGAGGCTTGGCTGATCAATTCTCTTCTCAGAAAAGCCAGAGCTAAAGTTCATGCCGTGCTAAGGGAACAGCTTGGTGAATCTGATCGTGTTTGCTTTCCTCGAGTCTTCGCAGCAGTGAAAGCTGTTCCTCATCCCAGTGATTCTGCCAGAGAAGAGCAAAGACCCAGCTGGATGATGCTACATATATATAAGCATCCAAACAACAAATGTTCTTTCAAGATGTACCTATGAACCACCTCAGCCTCTTATGTCTCCAAATTTAGGTGAAAATCTCATGAGAGCAAGCTTTTCTCTGAAATCTCTGAGAAGTCTGCTCCTCACCAGGCCAGAAGTTTTCCATTAACCACCTTGACTACTGTGCCAAAATATAGTCCATGTTCAAATTCTGTGGTATCCCTGACTTTTGGGAGCTCCTTCCTGCACCAGTACCTCCACATGTTTTATTAGCCTGTGGCCAGAAATGGGTTCCTTTGTCAGAAAATATGTGGGCTGTTATTTCCAGAGTCTGTCCCTTTTTGCTATAAAAAGAAAGAACTGAAGACCCTAAAATACTTTCTCTCTACCAGTGGTTTGTAATATTTTTAGTTCCTGCTCCCTTTTCTTCTCTGTATGCATTCAGCCCTTCCTCTGCTCCTGGCATCTGCTTCCTTCTCTGGCCTATCCTGACGCTCTGTATCCCAGCCACTAACCAGACCTTCTCCAGATCTGACATGTAACCTGTCTTCTTCCCCTCAGCGAAAACCTATGATCCCTACTCCACAACAAAGGCAGCCTTGCTCCCCTCTTCCTTCTCCCAGCCCAGCCAAAATGCCTGGCAAGGCCCTGACTGCAGCCCTGCTCTCTCCACGAGCCCTGCTGGGTCCTGCTGTCGGGGGTCCAGACGAAATGTCTGTCTTCACTGAAGCGCAGCTCCCCATGGCCCGTGTCCCCAGCCCTGCCTGTGTGGCAGATGCAGCCCCTGCAGGGGGACAGGGCAGGGGCATGGCGAGGAGGTAGCCCTGGGCCCACACGCACAGGTAGTGCCACCACCACAGCACAGCCTCTGGCCCACGGTCACTCCACCCACCACCCCATCCACCTCTGTCCATCCACCCTCCCTCTCCAAACCCTGTCTGTGTGACTCAAGGCAAATCCTGCTGCCTGGGAAGCAAGAACACCTGCAGCACAGGGAGATGGGAGACACAAGGGCTGGTGGGGCCCATGTCCCCCTCCCTAGCTCCAAGATCTGCCCTTGGCTTCAGTGCTGTGCCTCTCCCCTTCATGCAAACCATTCCCAGTGGCTGGGTGATTCCTAGTTAGAGCTGCATCCCTACCTGCATGCCATTATGTATTTGTTATTCAAAGCATGTTAGCTTTGAATTTTTTATTCAAAGCGTTCTTGCCTCTGCAGCTTGCCTGGGCAAGTGAAGCCATAGAAGCAGGCTCAAACACATCAGTCTCGATGCTAAGAGAGTTGTACTCTTTTAAGGAAGCATATGCACTGATAGATCTCCAGAATGAAACCCTGCCTCATAATTAACATTCATTGGATGTATTTATGTCAGTGTGCAGCTCCAGATATATAGGTTGATGCTCAGTGAATGCTTATGACTGTGTGTGTACTAAACAGATGTTCAGTCGCTTCAACTCTTCGTGAGTTAAAGTCCACTTTAATGGCAACCACAGGTTGGCCTGGCTCATAAGAGTGAGTCACATGCAATTTTTCAGCTGAAGGGATGGGATTTGATTGTGTTTCAGTGGAAAGATAGAAAAGCTCTCATTGTCTTCTTTGAGCTGGATAAAAAGAAGGCATGAAAAAAGAATAGAGATTTTCTGTGCCACGGGTAATCATTTCAGAAAGATTTGTTTCTGATAAGTTTGATAAGTTCCATAAAACTAAAAGGTGTGTGAGTTTGATTCAAACTTTTGTTAAACATTGTCTTTGGCTTAAAGGAAAACACACACAATTTAAACTGAAAAGATGATTTTTCAGGCTTTGACGGGAACAAGAAAAAAAGAGGGTTTAAAAATGGAACTCCCAGGGCAACCTCAGCTAATGCATTCTGTACCACGGCGTGATAGAAAAAGGAAAAACTTGTGCTCCACATACACCAAAAGCACATTTTTAACAAGCTGTTCTTTATTGTACTGAATCACACTGTTTATATGTTTTTCCCTCTACAAACAATTTGTGTGCTTTAGACAGAAAGGGAGGAACAAAGAAGTGAAAAAAAATGGCAAAACAAAGCGACTTATAAATGAACTCAGATCCATTCAACTGAGATAATCAACACATGCTGTACTTCAAAACTATTGGAAAGGACTGCAGAACTACTTCATTAGACAGTATGTCTAATGCTCTTGTATAAAACCCAGACCAAGAGAGGCAAAATACCTTGTGAAACTATAAAAAATATCTATCAGCCATTAGAGCTGGATTCCCTGCCCTGTAGCGTATCCTGTTGAGAGTAGATAAAATGTAACATTTGGGCTGGAACTGCTGAAGTCTGTCAGCAAGGTAATCCATTTCATCTTGCATCCTTCTCAATATTCCCTTTCTCCATCATGTTCTCTCTTCCTTCCCACTACCCTCTTTAATTGGCATTTTTGATGCAGCACTGCAGATTCTGATTGTTTTCTCAAGACAATCATTGGTTTGGGCT
Source organism: Molothrus ater (assembly GCF_012460135.2). Lineage (NCBI taxonomy): Eukaryota > Metazoa > Chordata > Aves > Passeriformes > Icteridae > Molothrus > Molothrus ater. Next base: position 42,795,574 of record NC_050480.2, read on the forward strand.
TTAGGGAGCCCACGAGAAAGACAAAGTACATTAAATCCCACAGACGTCATCCTGAACCACTGTCACATATTTCCCTCAGCAAGGAGGAGATTTCCCCCTGGCAAAGAAAGAAAGAGCTCTGACCTTGAAAATTTACTGAATCCAATGACCTGCAAAGGGTGGAGGTGACAGAGTCATATGGGTGCTTCTGTGAAAATCTTGTTCTTCTTCGGTTATTTCTGTAGATGTCTTGTTCTTCTTCAATTATTACTCATTTGAGAGATTTTCTGGAGGCACAATATCTTCAGAAGACTTGGATTCATTGACTACTTCCTCTTTGATTGTCCACCAGCCACTCTCTACAGAAATGCAGAGCCACAGGATATTTTTAATGCTCCTCTGACCTACTCTGATTACCTGGCAGAACTCACTCAGAAGAAGGGGATTTTTTCCTCTAATCAACAAGCTTGTCTGCAAGTGTCCATGGAGGGCACACAAAACCTAAAGAGCTTATGAGCAAAAATGCGGTGGAGCATGAGATGGGCTCCGTCTCTGCATGGTTCCCTTGCCTATGCTGGCACAAAGACAGAAGAAACACCTGTGTCCCACTGCTCTAATAAACAACAGCTTGCAAGTGATGTGGCAACGGGATCCATGCATGAATTTGGAAGACACAAAGCTATAATGAGCAAGAGCCATATGTCTTCCTGTGTGACAAATGAGAAGGTGTGGAAGAAGCCATGACCTGCAGAAAACTGATTAATACAATGAGTGGTGCAAATTTTTTGTGTAACCCAGGGATACTGCCCTGCTAGTCAACCACAGAGGGGAACTGTGCTGTTCAGAGCTGCTGTCAGATACCAAATCCTACTAGGAAAACTGCTTGATTTTTATACATTTCTTTACCTAGACTGGTATCTTTATGGTAGCTCAATACTTTAAAAGAAACTGGATTACAGTGAGTATGGGAGGCAAAACCTGCTACATGGCTATACGGTGTCATTTAGCTGCAGCCTTACAAAACACTGCGTGCAGGTCTGCTGTTCTGCTCTGCTGGTGCAGTGTTTTCTTTTAATGAAAGAAGGTCAGAATCTCCTTGTGAGGGTGAACAATACAGCAGATCTATGGAGCTGAACATGCACGCAGTAACAAGGGTAGAAACAAAAGCTGGGAGTTGTTGAAAGGCTTTGGCTCACAGGTCTGACAACTTTTGGGCTCTGGGCAGCCTTTTCCAGAGCATGAGGGTTGGGAGCATGTTGGCAGGACAGGGTTCCCCTTGGTCAGCATTCTGTGCTGGAAATGTTCCATCCTTGTCACAGTTAGATATTTCAGACTCTAATCTTAACCTAGGACTTGGCCACCAAAAACTGAGCAGTTCAGCTGCACACCATGTTCTTTGGGTAGGTCTCCATACCAGCACACAGTGGGGAAAAGCTCCAGGTGTACTTCGTGCCAGTGATCAAGTAGTACAAGATGGGGGCTGGCTGTCCAGCAACAAATGTTCAAAGAAGCCTTTCCTTCATGTGTACGTGTAAATATATATGTTTCATCTTCTTTGCATTGCATAACGTGTTCTCCTTCATCAAAATCTTCTATCACATGCCTACTTTACATTGTTTCAATTGGATAAATATCCACACATTTAGTACACAAAAATGTTACAATCACCTACAGTACCTTTTATTCATTTAGTGTCATATCACTGGATATTATATTTGGATATTGCTTCATCCATTCAGTTTCCTTCACACTATACTTTCAGTATCTTGTTCAGAACTCAGTTGAAGAAAGATGTAATTTTTCTGCTTGTTGGTCTATTATCGGATGTTTTTTCAGGCTTTCTAATACTGCCCTTATACTACTGAAAGGGTTAAATGTTTCATTTTTCAGGTCTCAGTAGAAGTGCTTTCACCAGCTGGGGTGACTTCTCCAGATCATTTGCAGCACTTAAAGACACAGTTGCTTCTGCAATGGCTAAAGACAGCATGAGGCCTCTTCACAGACAATCTGAGGATCAGAAATAAATCTTCAACATGAACAAATCATCATGTAAATGGTACTGGTAATTGATGCAAAAGGAAGGCTCGTCACAATGAGTTGTCCAAGAAGGTGGAAGATGAAAACTGATGAAACTCAAAGTTGATGAATACCCCTGTGTATTTCTCTCATGCCATTTGCACCCAAAAAGTAGAAAGGAAGAAACTCACTGAACATTTCCAGATGGCAGAAAAGAGAATTTGGAAATACCCCAACGGTTCCTAAACATGATGAGAGGAGACCTGTTTTGGAGGCAGGATTAAGAGTAGAACTACAAAAAAAAAGGTCCAAATGGTGTTAGTATCTTGTCTGTGGTGTATTGACTTTTAGAAGTGTTGACGTCAAACCTCTTCCTGACATTTGGGCACTCTCACATTTCCCATCCCCAGAAAATGCTGGTATATACATTTCAGTCACTGATAGGAAACGCAAGCGTGCACCAGCCCCTTGTGTCAGCCCTCAGGACTGAGTCTGCTGAGTGTGTCAGGCAGGCTAAGCATAACAGATGGGACTGGAGGATGGATACTTGCCAGTAATAGAAATCAAACTGGGAGCTGTGTTCCCATGTCTGGATGAAAGATCTAAACAGGCAGAACAATTTATAAACCTGCAAACTGACAGACAACCTGTATCTCTCATGCAGCAACTTCCCCAAGCCCTGCCCAGCTGTATTGGGCTGTGACTGGACAATGTGTGTGGACTGGAGTCTAGGCTTGGTGAAAACATAGAGTCTCAAGGCTAAAGAGAAAATCAGTTCCTTAAAATGTGAATTTTGTCCTTTTTGTTCTTGTCTCATCTGCTCTTTCTCATCTTTTCCACATTCACTTTTCCATTTATCCCACCCATGATTATTTAACCTACACAGAGAAAGACAGAAATAAAATAAAGCACTCTGAGATCACTGTGCATGAATGTGTTGTGTGTTAGATGTTTTTCCCAGTCCTTTCTCTGGCTACTGAACCATAACTTCCATGATTCCGGGGCTGTCAGATAATCTTGTACAAGGATTCATCCATGGCTGGTCTTCAGACACTGGCACACTAAACATGAATAATGGTAATGATGATACATCCTGCACAGTGTCACACAATTAGCTTCTCTTTGACCTGTAACAAATCAATGAATCAAACCTGTGGCCTGGCCACTTACTCTAGAGGGTCCTTGGGCTCACTTATTCTAGAAGGTTCTTGGACTTGACATGTTCATGCAACCAAGTCTGTTTCCTGAGCATGTCCTGGACTCACACACTCCAGAGCATTAAAATCATTATTTCATCCCTAGAAAATAGCAAAGATGAAAAATAAAGCCAGATTTAAATATGCTTTGGCAAGTTTTGTGTTGATTTTTTTTGTTTTGGTTTGGGGTTTTGTTGTTATTTTTTATAGTGTGGTGTAAAGTGAATTTTAGTTATGTGGCTCATGCCTTCTCCAGAGAATAAAAAGCAAATTTATGCCAAGTTTCCTGTGCAGAGACTTGGGAGAATGGGAATACTAAATATATTTTCAGAAAAAGTGCAAACAGTATTCTATGGAGTAACATGTATGCAGCTCATGTCAGTGGTACTGCAGCTTCCTGAGTTCCTTAGGAGAGGGTCACAGCAGGGCATTGCTGGAAATACATGGTGGCTCAGTTATTCCTGCTCTGCTGTGGTTCTGGTGGCTGTCCCCAAGGAGAAAAATCCATTTCCAAAGCAGAACATTTTTAAAAAAGAAAATACTTTCAGATGGACCAAACCTCCCCTCCGTCCTGATGTGCCGAAGAGCAGAGCATGCCCTAAGGTCCCGTGCTCCCAGGCTGTGGTGGAGGGGAGGTGGTAGGGGGGACTTGGGTGACCACTGAAGCGTGGCAGTGCTGCGCTCCTCCTGACTTGTCCATGCACAGGGTAGGTGTCTCTGCCTGGATGTTTTGAACACAGCCAAGAGCAGTGGAGAATGCTGCAGTGGGGAAAAAGGAAGCCAGAGAGTCCCATGACCCCTTCTGACCAGAAGACAGGTCACCCTGGCATTGTACTTTGCTGCTGTACATAACATTTGAGACCCAGAATGCATGTGAGAGGCAGGAACACCCTCAGAGATTGGAGGTGAAAGGCAACACTGGATGGATAACTCAAAGCAACTAAGCAATGGGTTTTGAGGTGGGCTCATGTGTTTCCCTGTAGGGTAAGGCTGATGTTGGTAAGTGAAAATTAAATGTCTTTTGCTAATCCCCTCAGGGTGACAATACCTGTCAGATGTAGCCATAACTTGCACTCAAATCTCTCTCACGTCCTTCAGCTCTTGAAAGTAATAGTTATCTTTAGCACCTCTGGGCTGGTATCCTGTCACTGAGCTGGGAGACAGCTGAAGCTGCCATCACCTCCTGCAAGATGGGACGGAAGAAACAGAAAAAAAAATAAAACAAAAAGAGAAAATGAAAGAAGGAGGAGGGAGCCCCATAAAGTTTGCTTGTTGGTAAACTTTCCCTACCTTCTTTGGTTTGTTCGTTCTTTTCTGGCTCAATGGAAGGTTTCCCAGTCTTATCTTTCACTCCCCCAATATGATTTCCCCCCAATTTCCTTATGAGAATCTGTGTAAGGTGTGGTGAAAGCCTTTCTAAGCTGAGATGTAAGTCAACAATGCCTCACTTTTATCTGCAAAGGCTGAAACTCTATTTCAGCAGGAAATTAAATAAGTTTAACACAATATCTCCTGGACAAATCTACACCAGTTACACACCTATTTTCCCCCTTTTTTCTCTCTCTCTTTTTTATTTGTTTTGCTTGGTTTTTTTGTTTTTATTTTTGTGGGGGTTTTTTGTTTGTTTGTTGGCTTGCTTGCTTGCTTTTAGTTCTGTTTTTTCGTTTTTGTTGGCTGGTTGTTGTTTTTTGTGGGTTTTTTTGCGTGTGTTGTGTTTGTTGTTGTGGGGGTTATGTTGTTGTTATTGTTGCTGTTCTGCTTTTCTTTTTTCATTTTCTTTTCTTTCTTACAAGGGCATAGAGAACTAGTAGCTGACTGGTTGTTGCTGTAGCTGAACTGCCAGCTGTGTCATCCCTGAGATCATCTTGGCCCTACTCCTTTCAAACAAGTTGCAGTATTTACCTTTTGAATGACTTTCTGGTACGTTTCATATTCTTCAAAAGACCTTAATATCTCAGATTTAACTATATAGGATTTAAAGGGGTTAGGACACCAAATAAATAATAAGTTAAAGTTCCCAAAAAGGAAGATTGAAGCTTTAATGTGGCAGCAAAAATGAATCTCCAAAAAAGAGACAGAAGACCCTTTCTTTACTGACATCAGATTTGTTCTCAGGTAGTTTTTTGAGGTCACTGGCATTGTTTCTGATATAGCTGCTTTGAGGACAAAGTTTCTATGCAGATTTGGTTAAAAAGAATTTTGGGAAAGTTGGAAATGGAGACTAGGTCAAAGAACTGTCCTTGACTGTATTTCCTTGTCTAAAAGAGGTGTCTGAAGTACAGATGATGCAGAGAAAATCTATAAATGGAGAATTTATAAAATAAGGGTCAGTGGGTTTTCTTGATCTAGAGCTAAGAATAATCAGGGCTGCAGCCAAGGTGCCTAGAGATACGGGTGACAGTAATTAGTTTCATGCTGTGTTTAAAAGATAACGTTTTAGATGTAATCATCAACAGCTCACAAGACAAGAGAGGATGGGTTCAAATAACATACAGAGAGAAAGAAGGTACACCAGGTCAGCACTGTGTGAAATACTCAGTTTTCCTTTTGCCTGGTACTTATTAATGAAATATGTAGAAAAATATGTCCAATTTTGGTGCAAAATTTGTTTTACTTATTGTGCATGGAACATAAGCTTTTGTGGTGGAAGCAGCAAAAACTTCAGGGCAAGGTTTAGGTGTAAGGCTTACCATTGTTCACTCTCCCCAGACTTTTAAAAGCCCTGATTAATAAAGACCCAAACTGCTCCCATCTCAGCTGACTGACAGTCTTTTACCTGGGAGGTGCCCAGCTGATGGTAAGGTTGTAGGTAGGTGGTTATGAATTGATTTGGTTTACAGATTCATCTCCCCCTTCACACATGCCTTTAGTCTGCTCCCCAGAGTGGTCTGTCACAGCATCAGCTCTGGGATGGTGAAGGACACTGTAGGATTTGGAAGATGATGGAAGGAAGTAGAGTCCTGTTTCCTCTTACCACCAGAACAACACAGAAAAGATGGAGAAGGCAGCACAGCACACCCTGTATTTCAGAATGACCATCTGGAGTAAATGAGGAAGCAATTTCAAGCTGGGATTTCTGTGTCATGATGAAGTCATGTCTTCCAATCTGCTCCTGGGAAATCTCTGTCCAAGGCACAGCAGAGTGAGGAGGAAGGTAGCTCAGTACCAGCCAGGAATGGAAACTTTTCTCACAAGGTATTCAGAAAGAGGAGGTGAACGAGGTTAAAAAAAAGCAGGCAGTGTCAATAACACATGCTGGGATCCTAAGGCTGCTCCTTTTCTGAGGGAATATCAAGCACCCTGACTGTGGGCTTTGGTAAGGCACTGGTTTATTCAGGTTCACTTCAGGCTCATAGAATCACAGAATTGTTAAGGTTGGAAAAGATCTTTAAGACTGCGACCTTATTTACTCAGCTACACCTAAAGAAATGATATGTAAGCTATACAGACTTAAGAGGGCTTACTGCATCTGTGTAATGTTCATAGTGTGCAGCTTTTTTCTTAGTTAGTGGAAGAAAAATTCTGTTTCCAAGAGAAATTAAACAAAAACTGTTCTGCTTATGCAAAAAAGGTAATTTCCTTTATGCTGCATGCAGATTGGAGTTTCCTACTCGATCGGAAATCAGCAGGTATCAGCCCTGTACCACGTGTAGGGACTTCTGTGTGTCCAAAAGAGGATTCCCAGTATCTAGTAGGCTGGACAGGGTATGTCTTCATGAACCACAGAGTTTCAGGTTTAGTTGAGAAACTACTCTGCATAAATATTTAGCTGAGATGTCTTTCCTAGAAGTAACCCAATGAGCTTAAGGAAATGCATCTCAATTAATGAACAAACTAAGTTCCAGGAGCATAGGAATTACCCTCATGTTTCTTTGGCATTTTCATTACCTTATGCAGTTCAGTAAAGAGAAAGCTGAAGGTCACTGATAAGACAGGAAGATTCAATCTGAAACAGTTTCTTTTGTCACTCTGAAAGTAAGGCAATTTCTCTTTTCTGGAGCATAAATATTCCTGTATTTTCAAATTAAAATCTCCACCATATTTCATTGACACTTAGCTTATTTTACCCAAAATGTGTGAATAAATGACATTTTGCCTGGTTGCAGAGGTCTTTTCAGGAGATTTTCCTTTTTCAGCTAGATGTTCTGAAATCCTTTCAGTAGCTTCCTAAATTACCCTTTACTACTACTAGCAAAAATACCACTACTGAAAACAAAGAACAGCATAATATTGAGAAAGGAAATACAAAACATGCAGACAAGCAACAGGAAAAGAGCCATGACCTTTTCATTTATACCAAGCAAACTTTATGGTACACGTTCTATATAGTCTATTTTATCAGTGTCTCTAGGACAACTGCCAATACACTGGCATATCCAATTAATAGAGAAAGCAAAGACTACTCCTTGAACATCATCAAGGTAGCAAATTTTCCGTTTAGCAAGACATACATAAAATGGTAAATCCTGAACAGTGAGATTTAGCCTGAATAACAGGTAAGTCAAGGGCCTGATTCATCACTGCATTACTTTTATTTTACAGAATACCTCTGTCAAACTCAACGTATTTCCACAAGCACAAACCCCAGAGAAACATGTTGGTGAGTCAAGAGACTGAGACTGACACAATCAATATTTTTTTTAGTGTTTTTTTCTTAGTCATTTAATGTCTTTCCAGATTGTTTCTCTGCCTCAAGGAAATAGTAATTTAAGATTTGATTCTTCCCAGAACATGTGTTGCTTCCACAAATACTCGATACAATAAAAAGAAGGCAAGGAACAATACAGTAAATACAGCAAGCATGTATAAAATAGATGCACAGCAGTCAGGTCACCCACCCAGGGGTGGGTGACCTGCCTAATGAGCAGGAAGACTAAGCAGGAGGTGCAATATTAGTGCCTGACCCAAACCCCAGTGAAATCACTGAGCTGAAGAGGACAGAGAGACTCAATTCTTCTGCTGAGTTTAGAGGCTGATACTTTAGAAACACCATGATCACATTTACATGGAGAGTCTCAGCTCTGCCCCCTCTGATGTACACCATTCCAAGGCTTGGCAGAGAAATGCTGCCAGTCAAGTCAGGAAGGTGTCAGGCTGTTTCAGTCTAAGACAATGGCCATCTAAAAGTTTTGGCCGGCGTCAAAATAAATGGAGAGACACCATATTAGACAGAAATAAAAGCAGCAAGTTCAGCATCTGGAAAAAATGATACAAGTGCTTGCACTCATTGCATTTTGCTGACAATGGTAGATTGGTGTCTGTTGACACTCCCCTGGAGTTCTCAACAGCACAGTCCAGCTTTCCTCACCCTGCTCTGGCAGCCCCAAGCCATCAAAGACTAACTGGAGACTCAATTCAGCAGGGATTCCAGATATTGAACAAGGCTTAGGCATCTAAACATTTAAGGAGTGATTCCAGCACTGAACCACAGATTTCTGGACTCCTTCAAAATGTCCTGGGATACCTGAGACACCTTTCTTGACCAGACAGACATGACATAGAGGAGAGTCTGGGAGAGCTGCACACTCTTCGGCAGTGTTGGAGGACTGGCAGGGTGCCTGAGGTGCTCTGCATGCCACTGGGTACATATGTTTCATGGGTACACTCTGTCTAAAATATGATGGGGAAACAATCCTCCCATACAGTGCACAGATGGCAGTCATCCTGCTGCCTCAGGTTTCAGAGAGGCTGAGTCATGTCAGGAGTTCCCTATCACTTTCAGTTGAGTATGGACTGGTTTAGAGCCCTAATTCTGATAGCTGCAATATAGGAGGCTCTGGTCCTTCATATTGCAAGAGTGAGCCCTGCTTGTGAAATAACTGGATTGGCTAACATGGTGATTTTCATAGAACCATGGAGTTATAAAATACCATGCTGGAAAGGACCTCAAGGAGCATCTGGTACAACCTTTCTTTGCAGATGGACAGTCTAGACAATATAGGCCAGCATCCCATCCAGGTTATTCCCACAGGTGATTATTCTCATTGTGAAATATTTTCATCATGTCCAGTCAGAATCTCCCCAGGAATAACTTGTACCCATTGCCCTTTGTGTTTCCATGTGCCTCCTTGCAAAAACGGACTATTCAATCTCTTCGTAGCCACCTTTTAAATACAGAAACAGTATTTAAACACTGATAAGGTCTCCCCTAAGTCCCAAGGATGAAGAAACACAGTTTTCTCATAATTTCCTTCCATGGAAAGCTTCCCAGTCCTTTGATCATCATTGTGACACTTCTCTGGACCTTCCCCAGTCTGTCCACAACTTTTCTGCATAGCAGGGACCACAACTGAGCACAGTATTCTAGGTGTGGCCTGACAAGTGCTGAATAGAGTAGGATAAAGGTTTTTTAATCCCTGTTGATGATGTCCTTGTTGATGCAGGCCAGCATCCCATTGGCTTTCCTTGCCACAGCAGCACACGTTCACTCATGCTGAGCTTGCTGCCCACTGGACCCCAGCTCTCCAGCCAGGCAGATCCCAGTCTGTGCTGCACTCCTGGATTCTATTTTCCCATGTGAACATTACATTTGTCCTTGCTGAACTTTAAAATGTTCTTATTAGCCCACTCTTACAGCCTATCCAGGTCTTCCTGCAGGGTGGCTCTCCCTTCCCAAGTGCCTACTTCCCCACTCAGTTTGGTATTGTTGGCAAACTCCATCAGGGTGGATTGATCCCATCACCCAGATCACTCATGAAGATATTGAACTTCATTGGGCTCAATATCAATCCCTGGGACCCCACTTGTGACAGCGGGGGTTTAAAAAGGCAGTTTAAAAAGGATTTACCACCCCCTCTGGGTGCAGCCAGGCAGTCAGTGCCCACCCACTGCACAGACCCCTTGTCTCCACCCTAATGCATCAGTTTATCTGGGAGGAGCCTGTGGGAAACTGTATGAAACACCTTGGAGACCCCTTGGATTTTCGTGGTGGATAATCGAGTAAAGACAATCTTGGTAACCTAGGCAGCCTTCCAATCCTGAATTAAGCCATTTAATTCAGATTAATTGAGACAGAAAACAGGTAATGGAGTTCATTTTAATTTTATAATTCTCTGAGACAGATGGTTCAGCTAGTATATGAAGTGCCAAGTGTACTGCTAACTAAACCTTTAAGTGAATGCTACGGTGGGATTAGAAAATCTCAAAGGACAAATGTCATAGGCATACAGAAATATACTATGAAAGAGAAAGCACCTCTAGAATACTTGACATGGGAGAGGTTTTGAAGAACAGATGAGAGAAACACCTAGCAGAGAGCACAAAGAAATAATTGATCCCACCATGAACTGGGAAGAAAGATTCAATGGCATTTTACAGACTTTCTGTTACTTGATTAATTCCCACGAGAGCTCTCAATATACCATGACATTCTTCATAACCTTACAATTTCTTTGTCCTATGACCTCTACACAAACCATTGTGTTCACTTTTCTTTCCTACTTTCAATTGGTTTCTTCTCCTTTTAAAGTACCAGGCAGTAATATCTGTAAATAACATAAAGAAACACCTTAGATCAAGCTGTCAAGTAATTAAAGCTGTTTCGGTGGATTTTATTTCTTGTTGTTGCTGGGATTTTTTAACTTAGAGTGAAAAATAAATAATAAGCTCTGGATGGCAACTAGTGTTTTTATTTGATTAGGTAAAAAAAACCACAAAGGGACATGCATTCAAAATGTCTTATAATTTATGATATGTTAGATGAAAATCAAAGTTATTTCACTCAAAAGTGTGCTTCAACCCTTGTGTTTCTGATGTTGAGAACTGCATGGAATGTGAACTGCCTCTGGCTCCGATTCTAATCTCACTTGTGCTAATGTAAATCCAAAATAACCACTCTGAAGCCAGTTTAAAATGCTGTAATTGAGGGAAGGATTAAAGCTTTAAGGGCATTTTTAGAAATAGGGATTTAGGTACCTGGTCTCTGAAATATCAATTTAAATTAGATTAAAATTTGACAGAGGAATTTATCCAGCTGTCAGTTACGTGTTACCGTGACCTCAGGAGTGTTCAGTGCCTGGGTACATCAAAGATAAAAGCCCAGCTTTGCATCATAAAATTTCTAACCTGCTGATGTAAGTGTTAACAGAATGGGGTTTGACCCTTGCCTGGCATCAGAAATATACTTTCATTTTGGTTAAGTCTCTTAAACTACAGAGTATCAATCTTAAACTATGAAGTATCAATTGTATTTTCTCTCTTACTGATACTGGGCATCACTGAACATTTGTTTCACAATTTCAAGGAAAACTTAGCATTTTTTTCTTAGCTGATATTTGAATGAACATATATTTTCTTTGCTTTTCCCTTTTGTTTGTCCTTGTTGACCATGCAGAGATGTTGAGTCAGTAGAGGCAGTGGGATTATTCATTGTGAATGAATTATCAGATAAAGTCAGCTCTGTCCTCAATATTTCAGTACAGAACTTACATCTAAAAATATTTCATTATTTCTAAATATTCTTGATAGTTTGCATGTGTTTAATTCAGTGAAGAGAATCTTTAAATGCTTCTATTAGACCATAAATTACTTATTATTTTTAATGTGCCATGGTCACCTAGCATTATTTCTTCTCTCTAATTAGATGATTGTATTATTTGAATCAGAAATTAAAAGAAGTCAGATAGGGATCCATAATAATTAGCATGTATCTGTGAAACTTTCTTGATAAATTTCAGCTCTGGCACAAGAACATTCTTATTAACCACTTTCATATGAAATTATCTTTCTATTTTCACTGCAGAATATTTGAATCATGTGAAGTCTGAAATGCTTCTTTGCACAGAGATGTTGGTACATGGTTAATCTGCTTTATGTGGTTGATGCACTTTTGGATCTGATTAGGGTGACTGACTGTGATTGCCAAGGGGATGGGGTGACTAACCCAGGGGATTGAAGGGATGGGGTGCAGCAGATGCCTCTGCTGACATGGGGACTATGGGACAGACCCCTCTGGTGAGCAAAGTCACTGTGCTGGAGTCAGAGGGGAGCTGTGGTGGAGGTTCAGAGAGGTGAGCATAAAAGTCTGGGTGACTGAAAGGCATCTCAGATCTCCATGTATGGGACATGATCTGCACATTTTCCTGTAAATGTGAGTTAAACAGAAACACCTAAAATCGCACAGGTTGCAAATCATGGGCAGCTGAGCTCTAGTCCTCACAGGCAGTGGTGCCAGCAGGTGGCTCAGCCTACCAGCTGCTAAGGACACAATTCAGCTCCATAAATGTTGGGATCCAGCCCAGTTGCACACAAGACATTGAGGCACATGAGGTGCAGGAACCTTGGGGGATGCACAGCCTTCTGGGACAAGCACTAGCTGCTATGTTGAGTGTGACAAAGCATCTAAAATGATGACCTATATATATATATATATATATATATATATATATATATAGATATATATATATATATATAGATATATATATTCAGTATAGAACTGAAGATATATATATCTCTTCAGTTCTATACTGAATCCACTGAATAAATATTTAGATGGCTATTTTAGAACAAACCGAATAATTCCCCAAGCTCTGGTGATTGTTTTGGCTTAAGTACCACTGGCTATAACAATAGAGCATATGCAGATGCCTGTGAACATGGTTGTGAAATCCCTCCCTTATTGTCTATACGTGCCTATTGGACAGCAAATGGGCAAATTACAACTATTCACGTGTCTACTTAAATTGAAAAATAATTGGAGTGTGACCTGCAGGCAGAAATCAGAAGGGAGAGTAGAGGAGAGAGAACCTCAGAAATGCAGAAACTAGAAGTGGGTATATGTGACTGGGGAATCTTTGTCTAAAGAAATAGGAAATCTGTAGCCTAAATTAAGCTATAGAACAGCACTAGTAGGCAGAACACCCAGGAACTAAGAGAGAAGCTCAAAAGTGTAGGATATGAAACTAGAAGGTGTTAAGATAATAGAGATGTGTCCCACTTGTCATCCAAATTGTAACACAGATAGTGAAAAGTATGCACTGATGAGGACCAGCAGAAATCAAGAAAAATGTCATGGAGGAGTACTCTAAAAATGAAAGAAATATGACTGAAAGAAATGAAGAGAAAATATGGGGGAAGAGGAATCTCTTTAAGTCAAACTCAGTTCAGAGAAGGACAACTGAAAAGGTTTTAGCAGAATGTTGCTATGCATCTGACAATTTCTTACATTTAGAAAAGTACAGAGATTACAGCATTAGTGAAGAAATACTGTCAAATACTTCAGTGGTATAGTACAGTGTAGCAGGATGACAACATTTTTTACAGTTTGGCCTTAGACTGTGTGTGACTCATAATCCTACGCTGTTCCTAGATAATATGAAAATTATTGTTGCATTAGCTGGTAATGTTGCTCATAATTTGATTACATTTAATCAGAGTCTGTAAGTGGATGGGCTAAAGAAAAAAAAAAGCCTCCAAGTAGTTTTCTAAATACGTTAGTGTTATGATTTCAAAATGGCAAACTTTGATAAATTAAGGAAAGTAAATGGCAAAGTGGATTGGATTTGCATTGGATTGGTGGTGAGCCCAAAGTCATGAGTGCCAGGAAAGCATAGAATTTCCTGAATCAACAGAACAAAATTTATTTGGACCTTAAATCTCCAGTGATGGAAAGAAACTTGTCTGAAAGAGCTTCTCAAGGAGAATTGCAGGGTGTGAGGAAAAGGAGAAAGATGACAAAACAGCCTTCAAAAATGTTAGAGCTAAGAAGCAACCTTTTAATGCTTTAATAAAATAATTTTCTTGTACTACATTCTTCTCAACTTTTAATGTCTTTGTTACCACTTTGCATGCCTTAAATTAAATAAAAAAGAATAGAAGAATGAAAGGAGGCCATTGCTGAGAAGTGTTCTTGAGAGAGCTCTTAAGCCATGTTTTCCATTTGCTGTACCAGATAACAGTGAGTAATCACAAATAAATGGCAGCAGCAAGTGGAGGTGAGGAACCCTGTGAAGTGGAAATGACATTTTCTCAAGGCAATATGTAGCTGCCAGTGTAAGTCTTCTTGTGTCTCTCCCTGGATCTGTCATGTGATATAGAAGGCTCAGAGACACAGCAGATGGAATTGAGGAGTATCTGCTCCCTGGAACTCCTCCCCACAGCAGAAGGATGTCATGGGCTGGTGGTGAAAACACTTTGACATTATGTGTTTCCTTGTGGTTCATGGAGATCTTTGCAGAAACAGGTTTTCAAGAACTCCAGATATGTGAGATGACCTGGGGGGACACCAAAATGTCCAAGGCCAGAATGTATCTGCCCAGGCATCCACTGGCTTGAGAATGCTGTGCTGCCCCTGTTCCAGGCAGGCACTACAGTCCATGCTACAGTTCCTCCCTGGTCACCACCTCTGTCTGGATGTTGGCCAGTGTTTTTTATGAGGGAAAGGGAGGAGAGCAAAACCTTTAGAGGTAGAAGATGAAAAATTCTTATTAGCACTCACAGTCTGCTCTGTGTTTTGAGATATCAGGTTCTCTGGGAAGCCCAGAGGGACAGTTGTTCTCTCCTGCTTTGTATTTGCACAACACTTAGCAGTGAGAATGACTAGCTCCTATTTGGGACATTTGGGAATAAGACGGCACAAATGAGACTATTAACTCTTCCTCAGACAAATGCATCTTCTCTTTAGTGGTTACTGGAATCCGAAGTGTGCTTCAAAAGAAAAAACACCACAAAAATCATTCCCAAAAAAGCAAAATACTGATTTCATTTTAAGAAATCTTGAGGGTAATATGTTTCTTTTGCATAAAGGAAATCTCTCAGCTATAATGTAATTTCTGATTTTATTATGTACCTTCCCCACTAATTATTACTATTCCTTCTCAGTTTGGACTTTAATTATAAAATACCAATTACAATTTCTGCAGGTTTATTGCATGGAATGACAATCTGATCCAACAATTGTCTGGAGTACTACACTGGATTCAAGCTCAAAGCTCTATCTTTTTAAAAGGAAAAAAGAATATGAAAACCAGCCAGTCCCTGACTGACCACAGAAGATAATTCCTTCATACTAGTTTTGAAAATAAACTATGAAAATGGACTTCTGAATACCAATTAAGGTGTTTTCCAAAGCAATTCTCCAGTTTGCTATTTTTTTAATGGTTATTTTTATTGAAGGTATGAAAAAGTATTAAAAAAGGTAATTGCCGATCTTTCAGCATGGGAAAAAGATGAATGGAACATTTTTATTACACATATTCGAATGTGTTTGATTCAGCTATTCCATGGCTTCATCAAGTGCAGTTGCAGGCCCCTGCTACTGCCACTGGGCTACACTGTCCAGGAAATGTCTGGATTCATATTCTAGGGATGAGCAGCTAAAAGAGCTCCAGGGCAAGTTCGTATTTTAAACAGCAGTCCAGCTTCATTATAGAAACACACAGGAGCATAGCATCATTCACTTCAGAGGTGGTGCTTTTTGCATTTGCATTGACAAGGAATATCATCCTTGCTGGCTGTTTTTTGCAGTGCTTGGGATAAAAATGCATCTCTGGACTGCTGTCTGCAGTAAGGCTGTTCATGTAGTAAACCATGCCACATGAATAAGGGTAGCAACGCTTAGTCCTATATTGAATGTATGGAGGGTTAGAGACCTCCATGCAAACCTCAGAGCATCATCTCTCTTCGCTGAGTCTCTTTCCTGCCACAGCACTATTAAGTGTGCTCAATTCTAATTAAATTCCCTGAGCTAGTTTTGCTGCAGTGTGCTTGAGACAGTAGGAAATCTGTTTAGAGTAGGAAAAAAATATACCAGCATTGTCAGAGCCATGATGGTGACTGGCTGGGGGTGGGGATGGGTGGGGAAGCATCCCACCCTTGGTGAATTTTCCTCTGGCAGTAGCTGGATGTGCCTTCCTCTTCCTTCTGCTTGATATCACACAATACATATTCATATGTGTTTTGCATCCAGCCTTTCTGTTCCAGAGTGCTTGTCCCCCATGCCTCCGGGAGAACTTGCCCTCAAGCTGTTCTTGCTGTTCCTGTCTTTCTACTCCAAAGGGCACCTCCCTGCCCAGCTCCTCCTTCCTCATTTTTTGAGCTTCTGCTGTCTCTCTACCTTTGATGCCTTGCCAAGATCATTTCATCTTCCTCTTTCTCCTTCCTCTGCTAAGGACTTGACTGTCTCAGAACTTCTACAGATGGCCAGGAGTGCTATTTCTCAGGGTCCCTCTTTACCCCTCCATGGAGGAACACAGCCATGGCTCCTGGTCCCTCCTTTTGGGGCTGGGTCTGCTGCTGAACTCTTGAAACATCACCAGGTGCGCCTACACCCTGCCTTGGGACTTGCCTTTAGCACTTCCTACAGAAGTCCTTAAACTCTTCTGGTCTATGAGAAGGAAGGGAAAGAGAAAAGGGAAGAAAGATGGACAATGAGGAAGAATAGCCCACCAAGTGGAAGTTTTGGATAAGAAAATGAGTAGCTGAACTGAGTGCTGCGGAACAGGCAGGTTGGGAGGCCTGGCATGGAAGTTTAGACACCATACTGCTCCATTCTTCCAACACACATGAGATTTCCACCCCTTCTCAGAGGCACCAGATAATATGAGTTTGTGAGTCAGTTTTTAGAGGCTGAAAACAGAGAAACCACTTGTAGGGTTTGGTCTGTAAAACATTTGCAGCTGCTACTTCAGCAAAGTATTAATTTTAACACACAGTATCTTATGAAAACATTCATATATAAAAAACTTGATAATCTAGATCCACACAGAGCTGGCAGAGAGCAGTGTTTACATGAGAGAAGTTGGCTGAACATTCTCTTTAACAGTGCAAGCTCTTGGGTGTTGCAAAGCTGATGGTCATGCTGCCTAGCAGACTGGGGAGATGCCAGATGAATTGCTCAGCAAACGGCTGTATATGGATGGTGACATTTCACCAAGCAGTTAGATGAGAAGTATTTGTGGATAGAAGGCACCTTTTTTTGGTCTCTGTTTGTACATCTCTTAGCACAGTGAAATCATGGCCTTTTTTGTGGGTGGCAGTGTTGCTGCACTATAAATGAATAACAAAAAGCACAGCAGGAGGAACTGGTTGTAGGCTTTCCTATTAACTGTATGAATGCATATGGTTGACAACATACATCACGATTGTATCACAGCTTCTTGCAGGTCTTTAGCATTGCTGCCAATTAGTTCTTTTCAGTGCTTGCACTCATCCTTAGGTGTCACGTTATGATGGGAGCAGCAAGGCTGTTTGCCACCAGCCTGCCTGATACTAGTCCAGGGTGAGCCACACCAGGACTTGGTGTGCTGCTCATGTATTTGCCGTGCTCAGCTGAATGTGACCGTGACAAATACTTCCACGATGTGAAACTCAAACTGAGCTGTATGTAGCACCCAGCTGGAACCTGGTACTGTTATCACCGTGCCCAGCTCAAGTGTCAGACAGGAGAAATCTGTGTCTTGGCAAGTAATTGGCATTCTTATGATTGTTTGCAACATGCTGTGGATGATGAATAAATGAGTGCGGGTACAAACATGCTTCTGAGTTCGTGACTGGACTGCACCCATTGCAGACACGTTGCTGCCTGAACAGGGACAAAGAAGTGACTGCAGGATCTTCCCCTTGCTCCTGTCTATCACATTCACTGCCTCAGTGTTTGCGGGTCATGGGAATAGCTGGATGAGTTACTGTGCTTGCGTGCCTCAATCTGTGCATTGTAGTATGCCACAATACTACACAATACTACTCCCAGCTTTGTCTAAAGACAACAGCCATGTCTAATAGCCTTCCATGGGTACTCCTGCTCTTGACATTTCTTTGCCTTTCTATCCCTTGTGCTGCTTCTCTGTTCCAGGCCCACCAAATCCAATCTGTTTGCTCCCATCTGCACAGAAACCTCAGCAGCCACAGACCCCAGCGTCTGAGAGTGATTGTGCTTTTGCCTTCTATTCTTGGGAATAGTATGAATGGTATCCATATTCCTCTGCTCCCCTGCAGTCTAACTTGTCTGACATCAGCTACCCTTTCAAAACCGCAGTCACAGAAATCACTGAGTTGTGGAAAATAGAGCTGGGAGGGCACCCAGACTTCCTTAGACTGTTTCTTATTGTTTGACTAACCCTTTCAAAAAACAAGCTTGCATCTGTTTGCCTGTACAGGATCCTCATTATCCTCAAAAATCTCCCATACCTTGTCCATAACAGTGCATACCTGTGACTTAGTTCATGTTCCTCTCTATCTTCACTGCTTGCTTGCCAATCTGTTTTTGGGATTCCTTACCCTCATTTTGATGATGAACCCCTGTCTGAAGTGTGGGAAGTAGTTTGGAAAAGCTGCTGTGTATGGGAGCACCCAACCCAGAGAATCTGACTTCCTGATACTGCTCTACAAACATGATTGTAAAACTAATTTTGAGGATTCAGTTTTATAGATGAGAATAAGAACATGAAATAAATGAAAAAATGCTGAGGGAGGTCAGAGTAACAGACCCTCTTGCCCAGCACACTGTTTATGGTGGTGGGAGATGCTAATCTGATGGTGCATGTGAAGCTGGCCACTTTCTGTAGTCTATTTCCTTTATGCTCCATCACTATTAAATATCTACGATCAGAGTGGAAAAAAAATACTGTCTGTGATGATCATTTCCTCTAGAAAGATCACTGTCATGTTCTGCAACTGGTAACTCTCTATTTTAGAGAAAATGAGAAGTGCTCATCTGTGACTACTTCCAAATTGAGGATGAGAGTGACTTCCAACTAATCATACCTGCTTCACTGGGAATGCAGCATGTGCTAGAGACAGACACATCACAGGCTCTCCAGAGACAGACCTGATACTCTCTTAAAACAACTCAGTACTTTTCATTCCTATAAAGCTGTTCTATTGCTCTAGTTGTCATCGACTTCTCCCTTATTTCCTTGCCAAATTTATGATCAGCAGCAGGTGTTGACCTATTTTTTCACATAGCCTTCCCTTACTGGTGTTTCACAGCCCAGCATAGAAAGCAGTCTTCCCCTTTCAGCTTCCACTTTGATGGGCTAACCAAGGCAGGCTCTTGAAGTCTTTGTATTTTTCTCTGGATAATATGCATTACACTTCCCTGCCCTTTCTTCCAGTAAAGATTTATTTCTGTCTGGAATGTTTTTCAAATTAGCCTTAATCCAGTTACGCCAGAGTTCAAGGGTTGGGTGAAAATTACAAACTCACTTCACACAGGCTGTACCAAAAAAAGACTTTGGGGGAACTGGTTTTAATTACTAGCTTTGTCGAGATCTGAATTATCAAGCTGTTTGTCTCTAGTAAACAGCATCAGTCAGATTTTTAGGTCACATAAAAATGGGTGAGTCAGGAGTTCACAGTTAAAAAATGTACTGAACAAAAAACCCAGACAGTCTCATAAGGATTCCCTCACCTTGGGTGGAAGTCTTGTGCAAACCACTGGGGCTTTTCTGATCTGTTTTTCTTAAGCTGCAGCTGCATCCAACTCAATGCAGAAAAACAACATGACCTACTCCCCAAGGCCCATCCCTCTGCAAGCCTCAGCTTCTCCACCACTTCTGTGCTCCATAGAGGCCCACATAACCAAACTAAGGGGAAAAAAAAGAAAACTTTTCAGTTTCAATGATCAGATTTTGACCAATGTCCATTAATACTGTCAACCTAGAAATCCAAGATCACAGTTTGCAGATACATATGTACGTTCTTGATGAAAGATCTTGGATGGAGAGAGTGTAAGAGACAGTGTAGATCTTGGGAGATTTTTTTATCATTTTTCTGTGGAAGTTTTTAGTGCTGCAAAGCCTGGAGCTACAGTACCAGGAACAGTGGGAACCCCACTTCAGCAAGGCTATGAGGGAGTGGCTACAGAGGGAGGAAGAAACCAACATAAATCAGGAGAGATATTTTCTGAGAAAAAAATACGTCTTCTGAAAAAGTTTATGCACAAAGATCAGAAAGTTCAGTCATCATAAAGTAAAGACACTTTGTTTTCAATGTTTTCAGAAAGGTTCTTAAGTACACAAAAACATACCACAGCCAGCTTTAGCAGTATGTGATACCACAGCATAAAAGCAAAGAAGAAAAGGTAATTTTTTTAAAACATAAAATGTCTGCTCTAGGAAGTTATCTGTCAACACTTTCCTAAACTTCTATTTCCAAAGGAGCAAGAAAGTTCTTTGGTCAAAAATACTTAACATTGCCTTCAAAGTCACAATACCTAAAGTCTGGGTGTTTTTGTTGGTTTTTTTTTTTTAATTTTGTATAGAGATGTGGTTATGGTGTGAACAATGCAGTTGTGCTAATGAATCTCTTTGTGAAATTCACATACAACATCTCCCTTTTCTGTATCCATTCTCAACTGTGATACACCTCACACAACAGAATTATGACTTAATCTTTGACTCTACCTGAACAGCAGGTGTACATTTCATTTTGTGGAAATTCACTGACCAGAGAGTTTTCCAAGACCAATATAGTGTGTGTATAATATTTTCAAGCACATCTACATTTGCTGATTTCATCTGCAGAAGGTAACTAGCTATTAACACTCTACCCGCCTCCATTTCAAGCATATTTATTCATATCCTCATTTTCTTATGTAACTTATACAAACTTTAGGATATTGGGTTGGTCTTTGATCCTTACATGTAAGAAAAGTTGGTCACTTTTCAAGAGTTACAATGCACATTAAGAATCTTTCAAAAATTATAACCTCAAAGTGTTTTAATACCTGTTAAGTTAGCTGGCAGGTAGAAAGTGTGGATTCTGCAAAACAATCATTTTCTGTCCATTACAAGCAGGCAGCTAAGAGTGGGCAGGGAATGCAACAGAAGTTCTCTGTCCTTAGGAGCTTCTCAGAGAGTCCATGTCATCACACATATGTACATATATTTATGTATGTATGTATAGGTGTGTGTGTATATGTATATATTTATATGCCTATGCATATCTATGCTAGAGAGAGAAAGGGAGAGACAGAGTAGTGATAATGCAACTATTGACATTTACTGTAGGGATTGAAAGCCTTTTATTTAGGAGTCTAATATTCTACACTGAGTTTTAGCACAGGTAATGATCAGGGAAGGTGCAATGTCCACAGGTAATGTCCTGGCACAAAAGAAACTTGATACTTTCAGAGGCAGTAGGAACAGACATATTTAAAGGCTTTTGAAACAAGGAGTCAGCTTGAGCAGCAGTTTGTGGGATGGTGTGGAAAGAGCAAGGAAAACCTCACCTTTCCAAAAGAATTATGAGCTTCAAAAGCCCCATAAAAGGAACCTCCTGTGGTAGCCCCACTTCTGGACTTTCTGTGCACTGAGGAGGAAAAAAAACCAAACCTCAAACACATTGATACATGATCTCTGTAAATGAAGGCAGTTATCAGATTAATGTCTATGTAAGAGACATTATTGCCTCTTAACAGTAATGGTGCGGCAATTCTAATTACTTCTGTAGACCTTACAACACTATTTTTGAACAGAACAATTAGTTTAATTACAGATTGTTTTCAAAGTGGCCGAGCACTCATCTAGCTCTAAATGCCAACAAAGGGTAAAGGGTCTCAGCTGTTCTCTCTGAGTGAAGGAAGGCCATATGACACTGGGGCCAGTGCAGCCCAATGAGCTCATCCACTGCTCCACCCAAAAACTGACTGCAAAGCCCAAAAGCAGCTCAGTGCTCTCCAGCTCCCTGAGTAAAATACAGATGGGGAGTAAGGGTGAGGGAAAGGAAATGCTGTGTGGGACTGGAGCTCAGTCCAGGCGCAGAGTGTCTCTCATTTCTGGTGATGATGGATTTGGCTGCTCTTGGAAACGCAGTGGAAAAGCAGTGCCTCATAGAGATGGCAGGGAAGCCCATGTACGCAATCATGGGGAGAAAATAAATCAAAAATTTGTCTGGGAGTTTTTCCAATCGACAGATTCACCACTGTGAACAGACAGGGGTTTGTTGTGCTTTTGTAAAGAAGTGGTAGCCCTTCTGAAGCTGAGGAGAGGTAAGAGGCAGGGCAGGACAGATGTCACTCTGAGGTTTAATTTCCTAAAGGCAGAGATGACCGAAAGGGAGCTGCATAAGGGAAGAAGATAGGCCTTTTGGACGATGCTTCTGAAGTAAGCATGGAGAGTGGAATAATGGAATGGAACAATAATGTCCCTCAGATCCTCATCTGCAACAGTAAAAGCTGAGGAGGAAGGATATGAAGGTTTGAGGTAGTAGAAAGCCCTAGAAAGGAGGTGTGGGATTTGGAAGGAGGTATGAGATTTGTAGCTGGATGATGGCTTCAGGAGAAAAGCTGGGATGTTGCAAGAGCACAACATGGGCTTTCCCACAGGCTGTCCCACAAGCTTCAGAGATCATCCAAGGAAGAGTATTTCTCACTCCCTCTCTGCTTTTCACATTTTACAATCAGTGTCCATAACTTTGCAGCTTCCAGGACTTAATTAAAGATTTTAATTCTCATCTTCTACAGCAGTGAACAAGGGTATGATATTTTGAGAACACATGGTGTATTTTGCCAGGTCCCTGTTAGAAGTTCGACGAGTGACAGGAGAATGGAATTGTGTAATTAAGTCCTGAGTTCTGTAATCACCTCAGACTTCAGTTTATAAATCACTTACACCCTATTGCCTCGTGCTGGAGGGGAAAGGAGCTTGTGCATTGACCTTCCATGCTGCTTCTGCAATTGCTCAGCCTCATTGATCTCTCTGGAAGTTGCAAGGGACTTGCTGCAAAATCCAGCTACTGTAGACACAGACAAAGAGGCTGGAGAGCGAGTATAAAGAGCTGCATGTCCTGCATTCAGTGTGAATCAATGCTACTCATGGGTGCCTGCCCTTTCCCACAAACCTTCATTACACTTGCATGAGTGTATCTGAACAGAAGATCTCAGAAGAATCGGGGTGTGTCTGTTCATTCATACCACTGGCAGCCGCAGTAAGGAGGCAATCAAACATGACGTGCAGGAGCAGCAGCGCCTGCTTGCAGGTGTGCTCTTAGAGGTGAACACACAGAGCGTGCTGCTGCCACCCAGGACTGCTGTGAAAAGATGTCCTTTCATTGCATATCTCTCCAAGCAAAGCAGCCTGGAGAAATAATCCAGCATTTCCACACTGCTGTGCTTGGGTTTCCTGTGAATGGGTTTCCACATGAAGACCCTGTCACTGCTTCCATTACAAATGCTCTGCTTTGTAATAGTGGCATGAAATGAGTCTGCCTATCCTGTACACTTCTCTTCCCATGTTCTGAGCTAAGGATGTCCACATCTCTACCCATGCCCCTGATCTGACATAGGACTCCACCTCCCTTTCTGCATGCCCTTTCTGAGCCAGCTTTGTTACTGCTTATTTTTCTACTGAAACAGCTGGTTATTTCTGAATAATGAGTAATGAGTGTCAGTGTAAGGAGGGATAGCCAGTGTAAGAAGGGATAGCCTTGCTGGGGGAACTCCTTTGCTTGGCTGGGGAGTCCCTACATGTGGTCCAACTGCTCAGCTAGGAGGGCATCAGCTGCTTCCTAATGAGCACAGCAAAGGGATTCTCACGATTCAAATGGGCAGAAGCAAGCAAGGAAGGAGACAGGAGGATCTCAGCCTCTCAAACTCCTGAGCAGCTTTGAAGGACCCAGGAGTGAGAGTGACTGTTTCACAGCTTTGGCATGGATCAGTCATTTCCTAGTCACTGCCAGTTTATTTGCTTTCTTGGTGCATTTGGTATGCGGCAGCCAAGAAATCATTCTGCAGAGGCACTGTCTTCCTTCTGTGCCCTGCAATGCATCCCTGAAACCACCATCTTTTGCACCATTCTGGGATGGTGTCAGCCCTCAACATCTCTTCCAGCATGCCTTTGACTCTCAGATGGAGAAGGATCCATGTAGAACGCACTCCTATTCTCTTCCCCCTGGTGCCAAAGTTCAGGGCTGAATTAGGTGAGAGGGAGAGTTTCTGGATGGTGGTTTCCTTGCACAAGTCTTTCATGCTGGTTCACTGAAGAGTCCAGAACATGATTCCAAAAGAGACCAGTAGGGGAATGGTAATCCTGTCAGCCATGCTCACAGTGAATCCAAGGGATCTACCCTGCCTACCCTGCAATGAAGAAGTCATACTCCCATCCAGATGTTTCATCTGCCAAAACATTTCTGTTATTTATTAACCCACTTGATTGTTTTGTGGGTTTGTGGGTTGTAGTAGCAGAGCAATGATAAGATCTCCAAGTGGACACTGAGGAGAGAGTTGGCCTACTGAATGAGGCCAAAGGCTCACAGAACTTCAGGACCTGAAAGTGGATGAAGTACCTGATGCCTGTGTGGGTTTTCAAACAAAACCTGCTGATCTGGACAAGCTTTGCTAACTTCCTGAAGCACCAGATCTTGGAGTGGAGATTTGTACTTGCCTTGCAGTCTGTTCTTCTGTTAGCAAACCTGCTGAAAGAGAAGCCTGTCACAAGCCTTTAGTTATAACAAGGCTGCATTCCTACCTTCAGTGTTATTAATACATCACTAAAGATGACTTGTAATATTTTTCACTTCTGTAACGTTCTATCTGGGGAATCTCAGAACATTTTGCAAACATTAATTAATAAGACTTGCAACACCACTGTTTACTAGCTGAGTGTCAGAGTTTCCGCCTGCTCTGGATGTTCCATCTCCCACATCCAGACGAACCTACGTCAGGCCATGTGCAGCAGGACACAGCATTAAAATGCCCACTCTGCTCAAATCCCTTGTCTGTACTGGGGCATCAAATTACATGCTTCAGAAAAACAATCTGATCCTAGAACTGAGATGCTGGGTAATGAGAGGACTGTGTGTATTGTGACAGCTGGCTTAAAAAACAAGTGAATGAGTTGGTGGCTAAATTCAGATAAGGGTTGTGCTGGATCTAAAGAGGTTTGGCTTTTTGGAATTCACAAACCTTGTTTTCCACAGACTTGTGTTGCCTAAATTTAAACAATTATTTTTTTATTTTTTCAGTTGACCTACTACTAATAGGAATTTTAACTGCTTTTAAGAAGACTACAATTTGAAAAGATTGTACTCAATTCCTATCTGTTAGTCATATTTCTTTATTGGCATCTTGTTTTTTCAGACATCTCCATTCCTCTTGTTTGTGTTTGTAGGCCTTCTGTTCACATGCTTATGTAGATGTGATTTCTCTGACACAATTACAGAGATCAGTCTCATTTCTTTTATTTTTCAGCATGTTCCTTTATTACTGTTCACCGTCCAAACTCAATACCAAAACATTTTCTCAATAAAGATATCAAGACTGCCAGAATTACCCTATTTGGTTCTTAACTTTCAAACTTTAAAGTGATACTTAAAGGCAATTCCTCTTGTGGTCCTGGGTTTATTTTCTTGCCAATTACTTTTGTGCATTTCTGCATATCTGTGCTGAATCAATGTAATGCCAGACAACCTAAAAAAAGTCAGATAACTATCTGTGGAATGATAAATAAATCTGCCACATATAATCTGAGACTAGGCTTTAAAAAAAAAAAAACATTACCAGTATCTGACACACAGAGAGAAAAACATATTGCTGCTGTTGTATTTGCTGCTGAAAGCATTTCTTTCTGTTCCTAATTACTTTGAATTCATCTAGGTTTTGCTAATGCCCCATACCAGACAATTTCTATGAATGAAAAAAATGACCATTTTTTATGCCCCCCTCAGTGTTCCCCAAAAAAATATCAGAACTCTTCCCCTTTTCCACCCAACTCTAGAGCCACTCTTTCTGAATAGCAAGTATTGCTGAAACTGATTTGCTTTAAATGAGAAAGTTCTACTATAGGTGGAACTGACATACCACAGAAGGGCCACAAAGTTGAACTGTATCAAAATTCTGATTACTTTTCCTCTTTAACGTCCTTAACAACATTGGGGCAGTAGCAAGAGAGTCAGTGCTCTTACCCAAGCTCAGCAGCACAACCTCCCACAGCAGCAGTAGGGTAATAGGAGTGCTGTGATGAATTGATGGGTTCATTAGCCTACCATCAATGGATAAAACTTCATAATAGAATAGACCTCAGAGGAGCCAAATACCAGTGCTTTAATTGCAGCAGGTGCTCAGTGCCAGGTTACGTATTAAAAAGAAAAACCAAATCTTGCAGTGGAATAAAAAATCCCTAGAATCAAGTAGACCACAAGACCAAAGAGCAGGTTGCCAAGAGAGAAAGAAAAGTGAGCACATTAACAACCATGTGCATTTCCAGCTTTACAAACTGGAGCTGTATTTTTGAAAGCTGAGTATGTTGCCTGTTGCCTGGCCTGTATTGCAGTAATATCTGAGTACATGCAATCTGAAGCTTACTCATCCCCACAGCACTTTTGTGAGACCAGGGAAGCTCTCTTAATGCCTTTCATGGGCAGAGAAGTGACAACTCAGAGGCATTAGTGTGTCCAGGCACTTCATCCCTGCTGGGCCAAGTGGGGAGATAGTGTGCAAGGGGTTGGGTGGGAAGGAGTGGGAAGGGATGGGAAGGAACCCAGTCCCACTGGCCCTTTCCTGCCCCTTAGCACAAACACACTGCTCATTTGCAGGCACTGCCATTTTGGGAGCAGGACAAGAAAATATCAAACTTCCTCACCTGCAAGGATCTCAGTTGTGTCTGCAGTAGTTCTCCTTCACAAGCTGTTCCTGACAGACAGAGAGTCGGGCTGGAACTCTAGTGAGCTGCACCTTCTTCCTGCATCTACAGCTGGACTTCTGTCCTCACCTTTAGGAACTGCTTTGCCTCACAGCTCTCTTTGCATCAGGTGTACACACAGCAGGACACTCACCTTGGCAGGCTGCAGCTGTAACACAGACTTCAGGCAACTCTAGCAGGAAAATATGCACCTTTTGCTCATTAGGTGCAGGTAAAGAACGTGGCTCCTAGAGGCTTTCAGCTCCAGATCTCCACTGGTGTGGTGGAATGATATAAAACAAGTGGGATGAAGGAGAATCATGTGGGTGCTACAGCACCAAGCTACAGATAAAACAGCAATAAGTACCATCAGGTCAGGAATTTGTGGGTTTGTGGTCTACTAGACATGCTAAATATGATTTGAGATGTGATCATTCTGGCATTTGGGACAAATTCTGTTCTCAGTTATTCAGTTTTGCCTCTACTGAGGTTCTGGGGTGCCCAAATGCTGGTGTAGTTGAACAAAAATGGACAAACCTAGTCCTGATTTTAATCAGTCCACACACCACTTACTTCAACAGAGGTTATGTAGTTTATATGAGAATTTATTATTTCCTATTGCACATGTCATGTGCAATAGTCATGCTTCCAAAGAAATATGCAGTAAAAATATGCTCAGAGAAGTTAAAGGGAACAGGCTAACAGCAAGTGTCCTCAGCAATGTCCCTGGCCAACAAAAGTACACTGAGTACAGTGCTCTGGCCAACAAAAAGGCACTGAGTACAGTCCCTGTGTATGAATGCAAGAGAGGATATTTACATAAATAAGAACAAACCTGTTTAAAAAGACTATGTTAAATATGTATAAATTATAGGGTATCTACATACATATGATTTTGGGGCTTTTTTTACATACATGTGGGGAGACTAATGTGCTTATAGAGAGGGAGACGTGAGTATATATTGATATATCAACAATACTGCAGTATATATGTGTGAATTTCAGTGTATTTGAATACATCCAAATATAAACACACACACACAATGTGGGACACTGAGATACTTATGAAGATATCTGTCCCCGTGGTCATGATAATCTCTGTTGTGGAACTGCAGAGTGAGAATATTTTGTAAGATTTAAGACTTTTCCATATTTCAGAGTTCAGAGATCTGTTTGATTTACCATAAGCTAGACTGATCTCTTTCTCCTCATGTGGTGTGTCTACAAGTCACACTCCTGTACCTCTCAGATCTGCTGTTCTGTGGGCCCCGACACTGCGCCCAGGGACGTGTGTCTCAGCTCTCGTAGTGAGGGGCTGCAGTGGGAGCATGTATGCTGCCTCCACGAGTAAAACAGGCATCCTGGACACGGTTGAGATTACAAGTTTCCCAGTAAAGCACCTGAAGAGTCTGACACACCTGGTTTTGTAGCCTTTACTAGTGATACTAAATCCCTTTTCATCTTCGGCTTCATATGACTAAAGAGCTGGAGAGCTGAAGTTTTTTACTGCTGTGGGAAGAAAAGAGGAGAACAAAGGTGATGATGATCCAGGCAGAGAGGACTTGTGCTTTTCTTTGCCATAGGCTCTGTTTTTCATCTTCAGAGAGTCACTTATACCAGCGTTTTCAACATGTGGCTACTGGTTCCTGGTACTGATTATAGGACAATTCATTTCAGTACTCAGGCTTCAACACCTGTCTTTGTCAGCCTGGTCTGAATAGTTTGTCCTTAACACTCAGTGCTGCTTGTAATGTTAAGAAGGCTTTGCATTCACCATCAAAGATGAGACAGTTTCAGTAAGAGATGCTCTTCTTGTACAGAGTAACTGCTCTCAGCAGCTACTGCATTACTTTATGTGCTCTGTGCATGTGTGAATATTATCCACTGCAAATTCCGTGAGAGTGAGACCACTGTGGGTGATTGTTCCTTTGTGCAAAACGTCTTGGGAGAGCACAGCTATAGCTCACTATTGTCTCTTTCTTCCTTTGTAGTTGGAGTTCATTTTGTACTTTCTTGAGCTGATAGCTCTGCACCACTGTTGTTCCAACACAGACAGGGCAGAGAGGAAAAAAGGCTTGGGATCAGCTGTATTTTCTGTAGCATCCTACTGCATTTTATCAGTTCACTGTTAACAATAGCTGAAGGCAAGGCCTGATGATATGCTGTTGTTAGGAAGAATGAATCTGAATGTGTGAGGGAGAATATCATAAAACAGGGAGAAACAAAAACAGGGGCAATAAGATGAATGTTCTATCTGCTATGAATCTGTTGAAAGATAATGGGTTGCTATTGAAGATCCTAATGAGAATGAATAAAATATGTATGTCATATAAATAAAGGGAATAATTGCAAATGGCCGGGGGTCTGAGCAGGAAGTAGCTTCTGTTCGACTTTACAAGAAAATGCTGATGCATGAGTTGCTTTCTGCATGGCTGACAGGAATTCTTTTCAGGACCCCAGCATTACCAGCAAAGCCTCTGCTGGCAGCTGGACATGGGTCAAAGGTAACAAGGATTTGCAGGTCTGTGGCTTGGGGCTTGTGAGCTATTTAACATTCAGGAATAGGAATGAACAGAAGGGAAGCCCTGGATACCAAGAGCTAAAATAAGAAAATCTTGATGGT
Source organism: Molothrus ater (assembly GCF_012460135.2). Lineage (NCBI taxonomy): Eukaryota > Metazoa > Chordata > Aves > Passeriformes > Icteridae > Molothrus > Molothrus ater. The sequence continues at coordinate 42,824,940 of NC_050480.2, forward strand.
TTATTTTCTTTTTTCTTTTTTTTTTTTTTTTTTTTTTTTTAGGACACAAGTGGTAACATTTTCATTAGAACATTAGAAAACAAATTATATTTTACCAGCAGGACAGTGCTTTAGTACTCTCAAGGTGGATGGTAATAGGAGAGTGAGCCCTAGAGACAAAAGAAAAGCTTCCTACAGGAAATTAAACCCAAGCTTTGCAAATAAGAACAATAGCCTACAATCCAGGTAAAACTACAGACACAAATGAATGAATACAAAATGAACATTAGCAGAGCCTGAAGCAGTGACACCTCAAAATACAAAAGAGAGGAGAGTAGCTTCACACACAGCACCTACTGAAATGAATTTATAACAATATGCATACTAATGAACCTGAAACGCCACTTAGTTTTTGCATCCATTATTCATTGTTCAGCTTTATAGGAAAGGCAGCTGTACAATGGAACGATTATAGGGAGCATCTCTGGGAGTGGGATGATAACAGGGAGGAAATAGGAGCAGCATCTGTTCCTTCACCCCCATCCCCTTGCATGAAAATTACCATGGCATTGGAAAAGGAAAAGGTTGCAAGGAGAGAAAGCAGATGAGAGGCTCAAGATGTTTTAGAGCATTTTTTTTATTCCCCCCCCCCCCACAATCTATGGGATCACTGTCCCTGAAGGAGCAGGAGGGGCCAGAGAGTAAAAGAAACACTGTACAAGAGCCTGTGCTCTTCCTCCTTGTCTGAACACGTTTTCTGGGGTTGATATATTCTTCTGAAAGCAGAAACTGTTGATGATTAAATACAAGAAAAACAATATAGATAACAAGTGGAGCCAGTTCAGACAGCCAAAGCTGTGAAAGCTCCTGGGCTTTCACAGGGAAGCTGAAGGAAACTTTTTAGAGAAGAACAGACAGAGGCAGCAATGGCAGCCTGGGCATCCCGAGCTCTTCTGTGGTCCCCGTCCATTTATGTTTGGACAGGCAAAGACTTTCCTGAAGATTTTCAGATTTCTCAGCCACCTGCAGCACTGTGTGACATGCTGAATCTGACCTGCTAGTGAAATCACACCACCAGCCAAGACAGACCTAGAATGAATTCTTCCCAGTGAAGTGGGTCTTTTTCAATGCTAGGCAAATTTGAAGAAGAACTATTCAAACATCTATAAATACTAATATATATTTGAAAGTTTCTAATGATTCTCCTAAACTGGGTGCCCTTCACATTTTCTTTCCTGAGTATCCAGGGCCACAATAAAATCGCAGGGGTTGTTGCAGACCTGCTGGTATAACAGATACCTTTTCTGCACTCCAGTGGCTTTATTTGCTCCCCTTTAACAGACTGCAGCTGGCATGGGACTAAGTTTTATACACTGAGAGCTTATTTTGCATAAATACACTGGAAACAGAATGGCTGAGGTTGGAAGCATTCTCTGGAGGTCATTTGCTCCACCCTTCCACAAAAGATGGAGCACAGGCTGCTTCAACAGTGAGCACTACAAGGTTTCAGGAGCTGTGTTCATATTTCCATATAAATATGCAAAATATGTTGCCCATTTACGACTTTTTGATGTAGAATCTGTGTCTGAATTACAAAATTTAGCAGGGAATGCCTGATCTTTACCTTTCAAACTATAGTGAAAAGGTATAGGATAAACAGATTCATTGAAATCATGGGATCTTTGGCTGATTTTGCATTAAGTGGATCTTAAAACCTGAGAAAGCAGGTTTTTGAGTGCTACACCTTCTGCATTACACTCAGCAGGTTCATGGAAATTTTAGCATATTCTGGCATAGGCATCACTGTTAATAACCTACCAGAGGTGAAAGTCTTAGGCAATCAGGTGTTACATTCATGAGAGTTCAAAGTTGTGCTGAAACCTCTGTAAAGTTATAAATTTTCATGAGATGGGGAGAAATTTTCACACACCTGGGTTATAATAGAATGACTTGTATATATTTCTCTGGGAATACTGCTTCTACACCTGGGTTTGATAGTGCAAGTTTTACTGAAAAGAAATGAAGGTAACTGGTTTTTATAATTTCACATTTTAGAAAGCAAATTCATTGAGGGGAAGGATTTTTTTGCTTTGTTGGTTGGGGTTTTTTCAGGCTTTCCAGTTTTTGGTTGATGAAAAATCCATAATATTTTGTTGGCACTAAAAAATTACTTTTAAAAACTACAACTAAACATTGTTGTGAAAATTATCACGTCCGACAGCTATACATCATCACTACCTTCTGTGAAAAGGTTTTGAGCTGTTGAACTGCTGGGTTTTTTCCACTGTGCTAAGTCATTGTCATGCAGAGACATTCGCAAAACTACAGCTTCAGTCACTTTTAATGAACGAATTCCTGTTTTGTCTGATTTTCCCAGTAATGGGAAAAAACAAAACAAATGCATAATTCATGTTAAAAAAATGTGTTCTCTTAAATTGAAGATATAGTCTGCCTGTCTCTCTGTGTGATAATATGCTTGTTCTCATGATGTCTGTGTATTTATTTTAAATGAAATACTAACTATAAAGACTCCTGACATCCCAAATACAGTACACTGGAAAGAGAGCAGAAGGTTCATCCTCAGGGATTTTGTCTCTATTTTGTAAATTACAAGCCTCAATGAAACCTGGCTTCATAGCATGCAGATATGTTGTTCATTATCTCTTTATGTATATAATGAATAAATCATAAAGTCCAAATAAAAGTGTATATTCATGTATACATGCAAAAAGGGTTGCAGTAAATCAGTATTATCTGTTCTGCCTTGTGGTATCTTTCTATTATTGTTAAATATGTAGGAGCCAAGGAACTATATAATTTCCTTCTCATCCCATCACAACATTATTTTAAAATTTCCTGACACCTGCAACTTACAGAATTTGCACTCATGTTGCAAGGGAAGGGGGGAAGGGAAATTGTAGCTGCTTTGTTGATGAAATCAAATCAGACCTAGATAGATGAGGTGGTAAAACATTTTTCAAAAATCCCATCAGTTTGAATTATAACTACACTCAGAAAATGCCTGGGGATGCATTGCACCAGCGAGCTCTGCTGTCTCTTGGTGGACCACAGCTCTTCTCCAGGGAGAGAGGCAGCCTGCAGGCAGGCTCTGTGGTGTGAGCCCCACCTCTGCTATGGCTGACCTCTAATCTGCTTCCTCTGCTGCCACAGTGCTGGTATCAGCTTGTCCACCTTGAATTTCAACCTCACTTGTGCGATCAGTTCCTGAGATGTGAGGCTTATGTTTTCAGGGGGTCCCCTATAGCAGACAGCAGCACCAGCTGGGTGCACACCCTCTGGTTGGTGTAACCTATTGTCAGCCCTGAGATGCAGGGCGTGGGCTTCTGTGTCAGGTGAGGGGGTCAGAGAAGGCTGAGTTTGAGATTTTGATACCAACTCTCTGCTTTGCCAGATGTCTACATTTCCAGAAAGCTTTGGGGAAATTCTGTTTCTAATTAAGTCAGTGATAAAACTCCCTGGCCCTCTGGGTTAGATATTCCTATTTCAGTTTGCAGGACCAGCAGTGATAAAAGAAATTGTTTGTTAGTTTGCCATTGGGTTTCCTCTGAAAGTCAGGGCATGGGAGTGCAGCAGTATGGAATGCCAGGGCGTCATTTTTCCATAGCCAGTTTTTCTCTCTCTCTGCCTTTTGATGTAACCAATGTCACACACAGCAAGTCACACCGAGTGTGTCTTACCACCCAACAGTGCCATCTCAGGACCTCACCTGATTAGTCTGTAGTCTCTCTGTATATTGTCTTTGTGGAACATTGTCACTTGTCTAGCCATGTATGAAGCTGGAAATAAAAAGTCCCGACTTACATTGGTAAGTGCCTGCAAATCATATTGATTGGAAATAAAAGTAGGCTGCTACCTAGAACAGTTAATTCTTACAGGAGGTAGTTGATTGCTGTGTGTGATGCTTATAAAATGACCAGGACTCCTTTTAGGAAGCAACTCCATCATGATCAGTGATGGATAGCAAAACAGACTGCTACTAAAATGAAATTCACATTATGCAGCAGGCCATGGTGTGACTGAAAACAACATTAAGAAGGTCATTCTGATCTGATTTTTTAAGTTCATGTTGTTATTCTGGCTTTCTTGAAGCAGAAATCCAAATAGTCTGATTAATGGTGGTTTAGGAACCACTTTGAGCACAAATTTGTGGGAAAATGTTCTGCACAACTTGTAGTTTTGGGTTAAAATATCACACATTGCCCATGATTTAATTCCTCCTCCATATTCATGTGCAGAACTCAAATGATGATGTCTATTCATCTGCTTCAATAACTACATCTTCAGTTCTTGCTTGTTTCCAGCACTGTGAATACACAGATGAAAAAAGACATGCTGTTCCATTTATAACCAGCAATTCCTTTGCTTCTGTCTAAAATAGTTTGCAGGAAACATTCTCGCGTTTCATGATTGAGCCTGGAGCAAGAGCACAGAGCAAGTGGTGGTGAAGAATGGCAGGCTTTTTTTGAGTTTCTGGTGCTCTCCTCTCAGCGCAGTCACAGAGGATGTTTCTTACCTACAGTAGAGATCCCATGTCAGTCTCCAGGAGATTTGGGCAATGCTGCTATGAGATTACAGGTTAGTGATGCAAAGGAGACAGTTTTAAATACGATCTGACATAATTTTCACAGTAAATGCAAAATTTCCCTTCCTCCACCTTACCTTCTTTACACATAAAATCTTTTTGACTAAATTACCTATTTCAAACCACCTCTTCAAAATATTCCGCCTTCACCTTATCTCTCAAATACTGCATCCCACTTCCCTACTGCCTTATCTTCCTACCCAACCTACCTAGTGTCCTTAAGCACTCCCAAGCCCCACTCCAGCTGCAGTGACACACTCTTTTGCACACCTGGTTTTTTCCCCACCCAACACCCTGATCCCCTGCAGCTGTCTTTCTCCCCAGGTTCCTCTTTTCCACCTCAGCACCCAGTCCTGTCTCTTTGATTGCAGTTTATTCTGTGCTGGTTGCAGCACACTCAGCAGTGCAATGCTTCAGGGTGGTTCATTAAGCAGTACAACCAACAGCTGTTGTGTGCTTGCTCTCTCCTCCTCTCCACATAGGAAGATGTGTGCACAGCACAGTGTTTGCTCTTGAGATTCTTTAACTGTGCATGCATTGATGCATATACATTTGTGTGTGTATGTACATGTATGTGTGTGCATACTTCTGTATGTAAATGTACTTTTATTTGTATATATACAGACGTATAAACACACACACTTTGCCTTGCATTGATACGAATGAAAGAAACAGCAAACAAAGTGCCCTGCCTATAACCACAGCAAGGAATGAGGGCTGAGAGTGGCTTAATTTTTCAGGGAAGCTTCTTACCACAATTTTGGGCTAACTCCTGAGAAGTCCACATCCCACAAGAGTGAGTTTTCTCTTGGTTGTGGCAAGTTCCAGTGAGGGCTGGAGGAACAGATCAGAGATCACTGCTTTGTCCCAGAACTTTAGGAATAACATAAGTCTTTCAGAGACTTACATCCTTTCCCAGAAATCTGAAAAATGAAAGGCATCTGAGAACCTGAGTCCATATTAGATGGGGTGCAGAGCTACTCAGAGTGTGAAGGACTCAATCGAAAATAACTATAGATATGCTGTTCTGTGCATTTGACATTGGTTATTTGAATGAATGATATTTCCTCTTATTTTCAGGACTGTATAAGGGATGAAAGGGCACAAACTTGCTGTTTGGAAGCCTTTGGAGAACAGCTGCTTGGCAAAAGCAAGGATGGTATTTCTTCTATGCAGTTCACCAATTGCACACTTATTAGAGTGGAATCATTTCAGACATCCCAGCTTTTACTCTTTCCTCTTCCTCTTTGACAATTTATTGTGCTCCATTCAAAGCCATCTTTTTACCATATGGCTCTGTACAATCCAACACCTCAGATGGTGTCTTGTGTACTCCAGGACACCAAGAACAACCAAATCAGGCTGGGTCCATGCATTTGCTGCTAGCTGTGTGCAGGTAGGAGTGGGTTGCTCTGCATTGGTACATGGCCTTCCTCTGATCTAAGAACTGGCATTTGCAATCAGCTCACAAGTGTTTTTGCAAAGGCCAAGCCCAAGGATCAGGGAATGAGCCCACCCACCTTTTCTCTGAAGGCTCTCTGTGTGCAAAAACAGCAACAGAAGGGGGCTGCAGGACCTGGGTTTTTGGTTTTTTTCAGACATATTGGGAGGTTGCATGGGTTCCTTGGCACCCCAAAACCCCTAACACCTGGTGCCCAGAGTGGCGTGTGTCCATAGAAAAATAAAAGTGGTGGAAGTTGCAAGGTGAAGATTGGGGCAAAATTTCAGTGTGTGATTGAGGAGGTGGATGGGAGAAAAACTTTTGCACAGTTATCGCCCCAGGTATAAGCATCTGTTTCCTATTAACTTCTGATGGTCATATACAAAATGCCTAACTGTTTAGGATATTAAATAAATTGTTATCATCAAGAATAAAATTAATTCATTTTAGTGAGATTGAGTTAAAATTATTGACTGTTCTCCTTTCCATACTCTTTACTGCAGACTAGATAAAATGATGTGCTTATCTATTAAAAATACCATAAGTTTGGACAGGACATATGAAATTTCCTAAAGTAGAAATAGCATGCAGAGGAAAAAAAGGATTCTGTCAAAAGTAAATTCTGCACACAGGTCTACAGTTATGCAGTATGGAATAAAGCTGATCCTTCACTTCACTTCTATTCACTTGGCTTTATTTCTTAGAGGTATATTCTTCCATCATATCTACAGGCACAGATAAGCTACACAATAAAGGATGTTCTCAGGATGCAAAGTTCATCAGTGCATGCTCCTAGACTCCAAGTAATACTTCCCTATGGATGCTTTACCATTCCTGCTTTGGGGTAAATGGATGCCAGAGAGAGTCTACAGTTGCACACAACCAAGATATTTTTAGTTCAACACCAGCTGAAAATTTGGCTGTTTCAAGTGAAAAATGCCTGAGGTGGAATAATTGCTGTGCAGCAGTCTCCTCAGATGTGGTGCCAAGAGCCACATCAATGGCCAAGCTGGACTGAGCTGCATTGCTGCAGCCTCCTTGATGTCACAGCCCAGCCGTGCCACTCACCATGGGTGGCCCCTCACAGAGGGCATCCTTCCACACATGGCAGCCCTGATCCCTGGCAGCTGCTGCCCTGGGCAGCCCAGGAGAGCACTGGCTGGGTCAGCTGCATTTCCTCATGCTCCCTCCAGCAATGCCTTCTGGAAGCCATAGTCCAGGGCTCCCAAATGATACCTGCATGTGGAGGAGGTGGGTTTGGATTCCAGTAGCATTAGTGGAGGCCCATGGGCTCCCTCTGGCCCTTCTTTCACTTTTCAGGCAAACACAATTTCATCAAAAAGCTATTTTGGGAGGGAGCTTTTGCTTTAAAATGCAATTCAGTTTCGAGACCCCAAATCAAACCAGGCCAGGCTGCCCTTGAGCCCTGCCCATCTGGGGCGGAGGAGAAAGCAGTCTACTCTCACATGGGTTACAAACAAAAATTGTGGGCCCATAAATTGGCTATGGCTGGAGCCAGATGTTTTAAGCTTGATTGGATTTGGGGTTGCTTGCAGATTTCATAGAGAGAAAAAGCTAGTTTTGAAGACAGTGGAGTTCAGCATTTTTAAAGCTGCAGTCATTTAAACAAGCACTAGGTATCAGCATATCTCAGCATCTCTGTACCTTTCTACATGAATTTTAAGAAATGCATTTTTAAAAAAAAGTTTTGTAGGTGAATGAAACCCTTTTCATTGATAAAATCTGGAGGCTCCACATCTTGAATAACTTTGAATCAAGAAACATGCATGCCTTTGATAGCAACTTGGTATAAAAGGCATGCAAAGCTACAAAAACATGACGTGACTCAGAATTGTTGCTACAACTGGGAGCACTTACTGGGGAAAATTGCAAGTTCTGTTCCAGAGAAGCAGCACACTGTGACTGTCTCCAGGCACCCGGTGGAGATGGGCCCTCCTTATTGCAGGATGTGTGGGCTAGGAGCCTTCCAAAACTCATGACAGGCTGTGCCGAAGTACCTGGCTGGAAGCAGTGTGTAGGAACCTCCAGAGGCATCCCAGCCTTCCTGAGCCCCTTCCACAGGCTCCCAAGTGGCAGGGGTTGGAATGACACAGGGGTCACACACAGCATTACAGACATGGTTTTAGTTAGCAGAGACAGCCATCCCCATCCTCCCTGTGCAGCTGTATGATGGGAGTCCCAGCCCAGCTCTGGCAAATTCAGAGATGTAGCAATTAACAACATTCATTTCCTCTGCAAGGAGGGGTCTCTCCTGGAATCAAAGCACTCTGTTTGGTGAAGTAAAACTTGCCCAGAGCCAGATTGCAGGAAAAGAAATGATAGCCAGGGCTGCCTTGTACAGGCCAGGGTAGCTCCATGCTCCTGCCTTAGATCTTGGGTCTCCCATAGGCTCGTCATCTCTGTGGCAGGGGAGCCTCCAAGTACATGGGCTGGGGTTCCTTGGGATGAAACAAAACCAGAAGACACATACCAGTTACCAAGGAAAGCTCAGCCTGCTCCAGAGTCACCCACTGCTGCAGAGAGGACATTCACTTCTGGACATTTTATCTGCTGCTCTGGGGTCTTCCTGCAGTGGGGCTGAGCACTGGGGGCACCAGCCCCGTGGCCAGCCCTGAAGTTCAGCTGAACTCTTTCTCATTCAGTGTTTCTGAGGAAAATGATGCCCAGGAAAATATGTGCCAGAAGGACAGCATGGCAGAACTGGGAACAGAGCCCAGACCATCCTCACCTAGGACAAGGTATCATTCAGTAGCCTTCCCCTTTATCTGTTCAAGACATAAATCTGCATGGACACTGTGTTTGACAGGGACAACCCCATCAGAGGGACCACAAGGCAGTCCACCATGTGTGCCAGTCCCAGCCTGTCCTTGTCATTCTGCTCCACCCAGCAAAGCACTGGGACACTGACTGGGTACCTTTCTGACCGGGAAAATGAAAGGAAAGAGAAAGAGAAAAAAAGTTCTCTGAACTCTATCATGAATTCTTCAACCTGTTTTCCTAAAGGCATGAATTCTTCTGCCTGATGACCGAAAGACAAGTTTTGGAAAGATCAGTAAAGGTTTAAAAACATCAGTAGAGTGATGACCTTTGTCTGCTTGCTTTGACAAAAGATGTTTGTGAGGAAAAAAAAATCTATACTTTTCTTGTCCCCAAAGGCATTATCTTCATTATGTCAATGTGGCAGGTTTGCAAATTTCAGCAGTAGAACAGCTAGTCTGCAGTTAATTATCTGTGTTCCTACTAATAGGCATAAAAGTCAAACAAAGGGAACAACAACAAGCAAGCTTTTGCACACTTTACAAGAACTGTTTGTGACTCTAAAACTTGAGTTTGTTGACAGATGACCTTTAAGAATGTGCACATATGTATGTTTTGTTCTTAGCCAGGCAGCACTTATTGCTGCATCTGCCTCTCTAAGAAGTGCAAGACAAAAAATATTGTATGAAATACCCAATTTTGAACCTTTCACAATAAGCAGCAGCTTTGAGCCTTTCTTTACAAGGTCATTACTCCAGCAAGTGCCCTCTGCTTTGATTTTTGGGCAGTACAACAATACAGATTAACAATTACAAATAATCTGCCTGCTCAGAATGAACAAACAGTGCACTGATAACTGGCTTTAGATGATATCTGTGTTCAGTGTTGCTCAGAGTCAGAGGATATAAGGAACACAGTGAATGCACTTCAGCTGCTTCTTGCCCACCTCTTCCACCCCAGACTTTCAAGGGAGATTCTCCAGTATTACATGTTTGTGATCCTGATAGAGGTCCGTGGGAAAAGAGGAGCCATTATAATGACAGCTCTCTACTCACCATCATACATCACTGTCTTGAGCTATTCTTAGGGATGCTTGGAAAGCAGTCAGAGCAATCTGTGAAACCAGGCAGGGATGCTGACAGCATCTTACCATAATTATGATGATGTATACAGTGCTAGCTAATAAGGCTCAGAACGAAAAATACCAAAACCAAATGAACATACTCTGTTTTCCAGGTTGTTTTCAGGGGCATTGACATGAAGGATTTTAGGTAAGGGAGGGAGGGAGTTAGGACTGAAGAAGGACACTAAAAGGACACACACACAAAAAAAATCCAAAATAGAAAACCTTTCTTCAAGCTCACTTCTTGTTCATTATAGATAAATTTGGTTGTCAATAATTCTGACTCAAAGGAATGAGAATTACTGGAGTGGATTTAAGAAAGCTTAAAATTCAGCATGGTTTCAGAAACAAGAAGTGGGAAAAATTTAACCTTATTATACAGGGGACTGAAATTCTTAGGGAGGTATTCTTGCTGATGTAAATGAATGCAAACTTTATGCTTGGCAGGGAAACCATGCTGTTTTATGGCAATTGAGGCTTTGGCCTGGGTAGAGGAAACTACTATTGCATTCCTTCCACTGTAAGGGTTTTCAGAGCTTCACATCTCTCACGATGCCCATTATAAACAGTTATTGTCAAATGATTGTGCTAAAACCTAGTTATAGAAAAACAAGTAAGCTCCTGGTATGCAAAGAATGCAGGGGAGACATCAGTGAAAATATAGTAATGTTGAGATCTATTAAAATTTTGAATGCTTGCTCAGGGAGATGCAGAAGTAACATTACTAGAATCTTTGGTCTTTGAGGTGCCAAATGCATGTCTTGCAGAGAGGAATAATCCTGACCCTGTGTCATGGAGAACAGGACATCTAATTTTTTGCACTGCTGACTTCTGCTGTGTGTGGAATAAAGTGTCTGGGAGTAGGATCAGTCAGCATGAGGGCTTAGTGAGCCTGAGGTCCTGGCACTGTCAGAGGTGGTAACAACATGAGCAAAGCACAAGGCTAATTTCTGTCCATAGAAGTAAGTTCTGAGCTCTGATTAAAGTGTAGGGTTTTTTCAAGTGGTTTGTAACTGCCTTGGGAGCCAAGGGGATGCCCACTAGAAGTTAGCTCTTCCTCCCAGAGGTGCCATGGTGCTGGGAGCACAGTCCTCCTACTAAACCTGTCATTGTATCAGAGCCACCACAAAAGGCTCCTCTCCTACTACTGCCCATGGATAGAGCAAGCATATTCTACACTCCACAGGAGCTGATCTGATCCTAGTCGCAAGCATTTCCCCAGTAAAAATCTTTTTTGTTTGCTGAAAATCAAAAAAAAAAAAAAAAAAAAAAAAAGAAGGTAAAAAAGTTAAGGAGAAATGGTAAAAAAAAAAGTAAAAAAAAAAAGTAAAAACTTAAAGCTGAATGCTTTTAATGCTGCAGATGACAACAGTAGAGCTCTGAGCAATGGCCTTGCCATTGCTCATTGTGCTGGTTCATCCACCTTGAATGGGTCTGGTGTGACAGACCCACTTTCCTGGGCATGAGCAAGAGAAGCAGAGGAATAGCACAACCTGGCAACTCGGTGTGAGTTCTTCTGTCCTGGACAAAGGTGGTGCAACCCTCCTGAAGATGTGACAGCTGCACAGGAGAGCCCAGTTGTGTACCAAGTAGCACATGCCTCAATACGAAAAATGTGAAGATTCATTCCATTTTACTGAGGAGGTGGCTCCAAACCAGCTGCTCTGTTGGAAGACAAATGGGGATGCATCTTCTCGTTTCCATGATGCCAGTATTGAAAAATGCAGTGCCAGGACCCCATTGTGCCAGCTACTCCACAAATGGAACAAAAGGCAGCCCCAACAGGCAAACAAGCTGCCAAGCAAGAAGCTAGAGCTCTGCCAGTCCCAGGAGGACAGATTGCTGCTGCCTGCTAGGTGGAATGCCAGGCTCACCTCCAGCCCTGCAACTCTTGTGCCCAGGGAGGGGCGTGAGGGCAGACTGGAATGAGGACAAAGAAGAGGCTTTGCAGGTGTTTACAGGGAGCTCCTCCAGGGGGACCAGAAGCATGAGAGAAAACCTGAACCCTCGAGCCACTCACCAAATTAGACCTGAAGATCCTGTTAGCAGTGCTGGTTCACTCCTACAGGAGGCTGCAGCTCTCCAGAGCCCTGCAGAGCACAGCCCCAAGGCAGGGTGATGTGGGTTAAGCAGAGGCTGCTGTGCCTTAACTTGCAGTTTCTCAGCCTTTGTGGTGGGTTTAAACCTTTGCTGCTGGCTTTTATGTTGAGTATCCTAGAGTTTTTTTTATTCTGTTTTCAGCGTGTCTTTGTTCCTGGCCTAGCTCTACAGACACACATGTATACTGCAGGTCATCCTCCAACCAGAAAACCTATCCCAACATTTCTCAGAAGGACTGGGAATGGAAGCAGGAGATAAAGCACTCCAAGCAGAAAGCAAGAGATCCACAGCAGCCCACTGCTGTGGCACTGTGAAGAGCACAGCCACGAGCAGTTAAACCAGCTGGTCCTACTGAATAGATGATCAGTCCTGGTAGGATGCCCTCTCTGTGTTCTACATTCTTCTTCTCTTGGTGGTTACTAGTTCAGATGCAGCCAAAAAAAGTGGGTCCCAAAAACATATAGGGGCTGTTGTAACCAGTGAGCAACATTGGGAAAAGGAGAGTTTAAATTCTAGAGAAATTCTTGCAAATCACTGCTGGTAGGGGACATGGAAACAAAGGAACTATCAGGCACCACTCTATGGAGATAAGCCAGTGATGGTCCTCATTAACGCTCTGTCATGTTTTAAAGTTCAAGAGATACTGCAGTTTAACTTGTTTCCCTTGACTGGAATTCATCACTGCTAATAGATCAGAGCCACAGGGTAAGCTGTTAGACATGCACTGGCAAGAGCAAACTGTTACTGCATGAAAAATCACATTAATGTCCTTGAAGAACCAAAGTCTGGGTGGAGGAGGCACTTGCCTGCCATGCCCAGGGCAAGTTCTGTTTACTAACTGGCTAGAGGGTCAACAGCTCCTTTTTTCTTGAGTTTCCAGTGTTAGAGTTTGTCTTTATTTCCCTCTGTTCAGCTGCACCCACAGAAAAATAATGTAAAGGAGAAATCAAAGCACTGAAGCTTCGAAATCCCCAGGCAGGGCATTTTGTATGTGTTTGCATGTGCATTCTTAGAAGGACTGTAACACATTTGAAGGAATAATTTTTTTCTCCTCAACAAACAACAGTTGTGAAATGATTTTTGCAAGCTTTACTTTTCTGACACATCTAATTAGATGCAGTGTTGTGCCTCCAATCAGACATATACAAGGTGAGAAATCTTTCCTGTGATTCAGAGGAGTTGTAGCTTCAAACTGTGATGCCTTTTGTTTATTGTGTACTTGCATTGCTCAGATCGCGACTGTGCCACACAACAGATCACCCCTTTTGTCCTCAGAGCTTCGTGTGATGGAGATGTGCTGTGCTTTCTCAAGTTTAGACCTAACTTTTGTTCTTTCCACTTCTTTCCTTTCTTCCAAGTTAAGACATAATTCAGTACACAGGGCTGCTTGTCTGTTGACGGAAACTCTCCCTCCATAAATCACTGTGTATGTATGAAGTCGACCATCAGTGCTACAGGCAGTGGGGCCGAGCATTCCAGAGCCACTGGAGCCCAGCAACTGAGCACTCATGCTTGTTTATGTGCAGTAATTTCCCTTCCTTTCCTGCACAAAGTCCTCTGTGCCATTCCAGGAGAGATAGAGTGTTCTGCCAGGATTCCCCCCTCCAGGAGCTGAAACAGCCTCTGAATATCTGAGCATTTGTTATTTTATCTCAATTGCATGGCCCCTTTATAGATTAAAAAAAAACCTCTGGAAAACATCAACACAAACACTAAGCATGTAAGCACTCCTTGAAAACCAACCTGCATTTGTAAACTCATTTCCCAGAGCTTGATGTTGCAATAGAGACTTTTTGAATGTAAGTAAGTTTAAAGGGAAGGGAAGTAAGCTGTGAAACCAAAGGATACATGGATAGAAACCTGATTTGCACATTTGTGATGAACTATAAACTCTAATAGTGTTTTGAAGGCATAATAAAATATTTACCTTCAAAGAGCACTTAGTCCATCGAAAAGAGATTATGTGCTGTGATTGATGATAAGTCTTTTCCTCTTGCAAACACAGCATGGGTAATTTTTTCTTTAATTTTAAAGGAATTAAGTAATTATTTTATCAGAATATGATTTATTATTTTCAAGCCTTGCTGTTGGACTGCAGGCTGCATCTGGAGCTGCAAACACTATTGCTGATGATGTGTTTGTCCAGCATGCAGCTTCAAGGAAGAAAGAGCAGTGTACATCCATAGAGAGAAAAATCATGATTCTTCCCAGAATCTGCTATAGAAGAGGCTTCACAGGAGATCAGTAAGCCAAAGTCTCAAAGACCTTAACTCCTACTTTTTCAAACCATGTATATATCTGTGGATACATTTTCAACTCTTGCTACTAAGACTGGAAGGTAAAGTGCAGTGATTTAAAGCTCTACTGCATGAGAGTTCCAGTGCTCATAGGACTATGCATGATTGGTCAAGAATTTTCTGAATTAGCTAGGGAAGAAAGAAGCACAAACCAGTGGCATTTCCTTGGGCCCATGTGCCCCAGCCTCTTAGGCATTATCACAAATCAGCAGTCCCTCTTTCCTTCTGTATCAAATTCAACCTTCAGGTCAGGCAGGATGAGTCTGAAGGGCAAGCAGAATATTCTAAGAGAAAACACCTGAAGACAGAAAGCAGAAGAGGGGCAGGATTGGTGTCTCTAAGGAACTCAAGCTCCAGTTGTTCTTTCCACCAAGAGAAATGAGATTGTTTTCTTTCTGTTATGCAACAGTATGTACATCAATCTAATTAGCTTCTATTGGATGCTGATTTCCTTTTATAAAATTAAAAAGTAATATTTAGAGAAAGACTCACAGGCAGCAGATTTTTTTCCATCTCATTTAAGCAGTGATTTGCCATTACAAATACAATAACTTTTTTAAATGTAGTGTTTTTGTAAGAAATCGTTAATGATATGCTCTCAAACAAGAAAATAGGTCAAAATGCACATTACTTTTCAATACCCAGGAAATTTAGAACACTTTTTACAATAGCAAGCCTAACTATTTTTTGTAATGATTTGCTTGCTAATCTCTTCAAGCTCTTCTGCATTTTTTAAATATAATGCAACACCGATTACAAGTGGAGTTTTGTTACTTTGTTCAATCAATTTTCAAAACTTTTTATTAAAAAAAAAAAATCCGTCACTGTATTGTTGTCCATGAAAGAGTGCAAATTTCAGCTGACCAAGTGGAAATTTTTGAAGTGACCCCCAAACCTGAGCATGCCTGTAAATGAGTAACAGAGACAACTCAGAAGTTTTTCAATGTCACATATACAGTGGTTTCTGGAGAGATCCAGTGGTGATTTAGAGAAGCAAGATGCTTGCACCAAATTGAGAAAGCAGGACTGTGACCTAATGCTACTTTTCAGCCACACAGATCATCAGCAGCACCACTGGAATTATCAGACCATGCCTTCAAATGAAGTATGGAAAATTGAGATCAGAATTCACACTTACAATTAAGCTTGGCAAACAAATTTTAATGATGCCAAGTACAAAACGCCCAGTTCTGTGATCTTTGCTGTGCACATATCACCTGCTCAGGTGCTCCAGATGTACTTCAAGATTTACATTCTCTGTCTACATATTCCCATCAATTACAGCACACTTCACTCTTCAGTGAGATTTATTATCTTATTGTATCACTGGGGCTTGGAGACTGAAGAATTTTAATCTTACAAGCCATTATGAAATGATTTCCACTCGTTGGGACAAGTTCTTTCCAGGAAGAGCAATTATTTCTTGTGGGTTTTCAGTGGCACTCAAACCTTAGCCAGAGGCTGATCTTATGCTTATGTGGGTGCAGATCAGACCTAGAATCAGAGGGAGGTGTGCAGGGTGGGTGCTCAAATACAAAGTTAAAATTATCTCATCTGTGCTAAGAACAGTTTTAAGAACAGCTGTTCTCATCTAGCCTCTCTCTCCATTTTCAGAAGACCAGATGAATAAAAGGGTTCAAATATTCAGAGGTTATGAAGCTTTTGAGTTTTTGGAGATAAACCTGCAAGTTTTGTCGTTTGCTGATATCTTTTTGGACAAATGTGTATTGTGTATTATCAGATTAGAGTTGCTCAGGAAAGAGGAAAAAAAATGGACAGTTTTTATTGTTGGAAATTCCAGCTAACAAGATCAAATGTTCCATAATTTTTTGCTAGTTTTAGAAACAGTTCTGGCAGAGCTTGAGTTTGGATGAACCCTGCCCCATTTTCTGCCATCTCCTCTGCCCACAGGGATGCTGCTCCCTCCCAGGATGAGCAGCAGCCTCAGGGGTTTCACTCCAAATCCAGACAAAACCTGCTTTGGAAATACTGAAATCTCCTGACAATGGGATTAACCTGTCAGCTCGGCTTCCACTGTTTGATCTATGCTAGCAAAGAGTATTTAGATAAAGGCTTTAAATTACAATTCATATTGAATCTCCACATGGCTCAGTCCCTGGGCATTGGGGAGTGCTCTCTGCTCCCCATGCTGATGTATTGAGGAAACAAACACTGCCTTGAGTCAGGTGTCCAGGCTGGACATGGCAGAGGTGCTTGGGGATGTCCCTGAGCCTTGTGTCCTTGCCAGATTCCTTTAGGGAGAGCCATGCTGGTGCCTTGAGAGGCTACCTAGAGCAGAGGCTAGACAGACTTAAAGAAATCAAGTAGGTATTTATTAAAAAGCCTTCAAAGGATACACCTTGGGCAGAACAAGACCCCGGCCAGAGCTACACCCAAGATGGATGACAGGTCACACGTTTTCACACTTTTATAAATTTTGGTCCATTTACATATTGGGGTTCATTGTCCAATTACAGCTTCAGGTTATGGAGTCCCATCTTCCAGTTTGCTCTCCTCAATTCACTGCTGTTTATGCTTTTTGGGCCTGAAGCTGAAACAGGGTCCTTGGTTCTTGGGCTGGAAAAGGATTGTTTTGTCTAACTAAACTGTGAGGAGAACTTGCTAACACTTCATGTGAAGTTCAGAGTTATATACTAATGCAGTACAGAATCTGGAGAATATGAAAGCTAAAGCTTAAGGTATCAATGCCAGGACACAGCCAGTTACACTGAGAGGCTCCCAAGAGGGATAAGAGTAAATAAATTAGGTTTTTCCATGTCTGTGGTGGTTGTTTCTAGGCAGGCACTCTGCACCTCAAGGTCCCACAACACCTTAGAGGAAGGAGGCTGGAGCCCATTATCCCAGAAATGGAAATGCATAGGTAGCTCCTATGACACCTTTTCATCCATAATGCTCATATAAGACTTTAGCATCATTGACCTCATTTTACAGTTGAGGGAAAACAAGGTTTGGGCCTGAAGTGAGTCTTCCCCCAAGGTCACCAATGAGCCGGTGGCAGAGGTAGAAATGTTCCCAGCTCCCTGAAACTCAAGGTGGTGTTCTGTACATGAGAGCACACGTATTCCCCCAAACCCTGTTCATTGCAGACATACAAGCCTCCCTCATTCTGTCTAGGCTGCAAAGGGGAAACGGCAAACAGAGCATCTGCAAATTCCAACTTTCCATCATATCTCTCTGAGGTGTGACTTTTGTCTGCATCATTTTTCATGAAGGGATCATATTCTAATAGAAAAGAGCATTAAAGCTGATCTGAATGCTGCTGAAAGATGACAATCCAGAAACAATTAGGCATCTATCCACCCTTCTTTGTTAAAATCATGAATAGCACATGTGGGGAACATACCCAGTCAGATGACTGGAAAAATAAATTTTCTGGTTTTGCAGATCTTTTATTTAAATCTTGCAAGTAGCAAGAGAAGCCGTTTTAATAAAAAATGCAATGCACAGAAGAATTGCTGCTTTTCATCTGAGAAGTGAAGAATTTTCTTTATTTTTACTAATTTTGAATTTGATGCAGATATGATTCCAATGCTAATTATGCCCCCCACTGTCTCTGTGCTCCAGTGAAATGTGACTCCCTGGTGTTTCTCATTGTCTTTTGTTTACAATTATGAGAAGTTGATGGAAATCATCTGGTTTTTGCTTCTGTACTGCTGTGGGATTTGTACAGCAGCAACCTGTCAAATTAATGACCTCTAGCACGAGAAGCTGTGGCCAATTCAGGCTGCAGCCACAGCTGAAATCTTAGCATTGCACTGTTTCTCCCTCATCCCCCCACATATCTATGAGGAAATAGTTCCTGCATCACGGAAGGGTGATCTCAGAATTAAAGGTAAACAGTAGGATCTTCACAAGTAATGTTCATACCCAATTTTGCTAAATGCTGTCTTGCTCAAGTCTTCTTTTCCTTGTGCCTCAATTTTCTCCTGAAAAAAAAAAAAAAAAAGAAAAGAGATAATAATGCAGATGTGTTCTGAGCATGATCTCATTAATGTTTCCAGGGCTTTGGGACAAACTGGAGACCAGAAGGTTCTCTCGGCACCTACACACTGAATGAAAATACCTATTGTACAATTTGCTGCCCCTGGCCTGCTCATGACAATTCCCAGTCTGGATGCCTGTAGGATTCTGGAAATGTATGGGTCTATGAGGCATCTGTGCATCAATCTTGCTTCTCAGGGACATGCAAAGCTTATGTTTTAGGAAGATAAATAATTTAATTCACCGTTGATTATATGTAACATATCTGAACATCTTGTGCATGGAAATACAATTACAATCTTTGTACTGGCAATGAAAGCATTACCAGGAAAAGCATTCTGGATTTCAGAAACCAGGAGACAAATACAGTTCACTATCTAAAGGGCTAGTTCAATTAATCCTTCAATCCCAATTGAAGTGAAATATCAGATTTCCTTCTGCGCAGAGGAACAAGAGAAGGCTCTTTTCCCTATTTCCTTGGGGGTTTTGTCCTACTTTTCCTTAAATCCCATCCTCTTTTTGTACAGTTCCCTGTTCTCCCACTGCTCCCAGTGTTGCCCTTCTCCCAGCTGAGCTCTGGGCTGGGTGGTGGCCAGCAGACAGTGGTGGCACTGGTGCTGCTGATGCCATTGCTGCAGGGCCAGCAGGTGCAGGCAGGGTCAGGGGATGGCTGGCTGCTCCTCTGGAGGGAGTGGGACCCCCAGTTACAGATGCACAATGCCAGTGGGCCTCTATTCACCTTGCTTCTGCATTCTCCCACTGACTTTCACAAAACAGTTGGGAATTTATCCCATTTTAGTATCCAAAAGCCACCTCTAAATTATCATCTAACATAGCTGAAAAAAGGCTAACTTTTTGGAGAGTAAATAATATTTATAAATGTGCATCCTGACATTCAGCCTGCTAGTTCTACACTTTGTGGTATACACCAATTTATATGAAGTCCAACAAAGGCAAAAACTGGAGGTTTGGACACCAGAATTGCTTAGTGGGAATTTGTCTCAGTTCAGCATCTTCGGCCACCCCAATGGGTCACAGTTACCTCACATAAAATATTAATAACATTTAATAATAAGAATAATGATGTCATCATCTGTATTTCATAGGTTCAGTTGGGAGTGCAGATAGCTTGGGTAACAAAGTCAAAACTGGATAAAGGTTGCAACTTACTGGAAAATTGTGGCAGTCAGCGTTGAAAAGTAGACAGATGTTCACACGACCCTCTGTTTTGGTGTGTTCCTCCTTTAGAAGAAACCAGGGACTGAGCCAACATGGCAAATGAATCACTTTAAAATGCTAGAAGGTAAATCTGAAAAGATTTGAATTTTATATTGCAATTTGCCATCACCCACACTTTTCCAGTGCTAACCTCCCTGAGACCAAAGGCACAGACCTTAAACTCACTACAGTTTCAAACTGGTGGTATGAATTTTACTTCAATGTATATTTGAGACTTAAGCTACTATAAAGAAGAGAAAGACACACACCATCTTAAGCATACTAATGTATAAACATTTATGCTATTTTTCCCAAGGACTAATTCATGTGACAGGAATTTCTTCATAACCTGAAGTTTATGTCTGCGCATTTCTGACAAATCTACACTTCTGTGCTGTTCTACTGTCATTTCAACCAATTAAGAGTAATGAATGACCAGTTTTCTGCAACCTCTATCCAGGTAGCATCTTCCTTCCAAGCACTAAGGATGCCAATATTCCTTATTCTCCAGATGATTCTTCTCCTCACTTTAAGGCTGCCAGAAGTGGCAGGGTGTGTGTTTCACTCATAATGCACCCTGGTCAGCAATTTGACCTTCAGAAGCCCTGTCCCACCTGTCTCTACAGCTGCTTCACCTGGAACCATGCTCAGTGAAACTCACTCTTTTGTGTCCCACAAACATGGATCTGGAGCATCTTCTGTCTTAAAGACAGTACAGCAAAACTGGGCCTCCCTGCAGTACCCAAGCATCACAAGATAGATTGTCTGCAAGGAGGGAGGTGAAATAAAAAGGCAAGTGGCAAAATCAGTTCTGTTGAACCAGGCTCCTTGCTGCTGGTAGCAACTCAAAATATGTGATATTTGAGGGAAAAATGACTTCCAGTGCTCAAGTGTTATCAATCCCTGCTGCTGTATCCACCTGCTGCTGCCCTCCTTCAGGCCTTTTCACCTGCTGGTGCCCTGATGCTTTTTCCTGCAGTCCCCAGCACCTGCTGGCAGCCTGATGTGAACCTCTCCTACCCTGTTTGCCTTTCGTCTTGAAAAACACGGCCTGTTTCTGTTGGGAAACAACCACCTAGGAGCTGCTCACATAAGGAGGTGTCTCCAATTTCAGTTCTGAAGTCCTAACATCTTTAGGTCAAACCTCTTCAGTTTTTGGAGGCTTTCATGTTGTCCAGCACAAGCACCCAGGCAAAGCCCCCTAGTACAGGCTGGGCCACAAAGGGTCACAAAGTAAATTCAATTGCAAGGGGAGACAAAGCTCAATACAATCTCTTCTGCAAATGTGTGAAGTGGTGGGGCAGTGGCTGATGAGGGAACTTAGGCCATGCTCCCAGGTGAGCACCTGAGCACTAGAAGTGCTCTGGGTGTCTGCTCAGGGTGTGCAGCCTGCTCAAAGTAAGAAAGACAGTGCAGAATGAATGTTCTTTTAATTCACTCAAAATTAATTCTTACTGAAGTCACTGAGCATCCAGGGATCCCCATTCCAGCAACTGACAATGTCTTATCTTGTGAATCTTGGGCAGGACTTGTCCACGTCTCTGTTAGCAAACATACAGTGTGCAAATGGGATATTTGTAATTCATGTGAAGCAGAGTGTTTCACAAAGGACATGGAACATGATGGTTCTCACTTGACATGGGGTAAAAGAGGCCCAGAGACTTTAAACCAATCGCCCAAGGTCAAACAGGAGCCTGATGGCACATCTGGTACAGCAGATCTCCAGTCATTTAATAATCCTGTATTCACGAGATGGAATTGCCTCCCTAAAGCCAATATAATGATATTCACTAATGAGGTTGTTAGGTTTAATTAAAGCTGGTAGAGCACATTACGTAGAAGGAATGAAATTATTGTTTCATTATTGTATATTATAATAATTACAGAATAACTAGACTTATACATTAACCACAGAAAAAGACTAGCCAAATTCTGTATCATTTAAATTTTTTTGACAGATGACATAGGAATCGCAATGGACAAAAAACCTCATGTTCCCAATGTCATCCTTAAATGCTTGCATTCTTCTGGCTTAGTAATCACTGCAATTTTTAATAAATAAAAATAAATTTTAAATTAAAAAAAATCAAAATAAATTTAGTTCAAAATTAAATACTACTTACTTAAAAGGCTGATTCCCTGAATTTCCAGCTTGTTACTGATGGCCTGTTATGCTCTATCTTTTGCCACATGACAAAATATTTAGGGGTGGGAAGACTCAAACTATTGGAATCTGAAGATTGTTTCATTCTTGAATAAGATATTCTCTTTTGTTTCCCATTCAAACTGAGACCTAGCTGGAAAACGTAAAAAATTTAGGGAAAAGCTGAAGATAAAATGGCTATAATTGAAATAGAGTTTCTCTAAATTACTCTATTTGGATCTGTTTAGACCTCTATTATAACTTTACAATTGCATTACTACAGAGTGATGTGTGTTCTTTTACCAGATGGGTTTCCCCTAGGACCAGAGTTTGATCCTATACATGTACTTTCAGAGAAGATAAATATAATTTGCACAGGAAGATCTTCAGTCCTTAGCTCCTTGTCTCTGAGAAGCACCTTTTTCCACAGAAATTCTCCCTGAGACCTTTTGTGCTCCTTTAAGCAGGAAAAGGTGTCAGAAACAAGTCTATAACTTACTGTCTTAACAATTTGCTCATCTTTTACCCCTGAAACTTGATCCATCAGACAGCAACAGCAATACTCTCGTTCACATATTTTCTCCCTCTCCAAGACTGTCAATGCGAGGACTATGAGCTGGGGGATCAGAAACCATCATAATGGTCATGCTTAGGTGTAGCCACAGTGTTGAAACACAGCAATGCTGCTTGAACCATCTTCAAATTCAGTGAAAAATGGCATGAAAGGGAACAGAAAATCTAGTTTAGACTCAGCAGCCTGGGGATCATACAAATAGCATCTGTTTTTCCCTTTCTTATCCCTTCCATACACAAGAAAACCAGGAGCAGGCACAACAGACGTAAGAATCATGCAGAATTGTGTTGCTCAAGTCCTATTTTCCTTATGGCAGCTAACAGCACAGGCAGTCAGATGTCACTGCTGAGATGACATTGGCCCTGTGCAGTGTCAGTGCTCACACACTTCAACCCTCCAAAATAAGGCAATATCCCTAAAGCCTAAACATACTTCCCATATTCAGTACCCTTATTGTTCACCTCTTTTCCTCCCATCTGTATCGACAAAACTTCCCATTTTTGTATGACTGCTCAGACTCTTCTTGGTTCTCAGCTGAGTCACAGATATTTGTGGTTTATCTCAGGACTTCTTTTTAGCAGATCCCTTAATTCTCCATGCATATTAGACAATTTCAGTCTCATGCTGACTGTGGTCAAAAACATGCAGACAGAAGCATTCACAGGCATGTGAATAAAGAAATTCATATTTCTGGGTTCACAGAATAACTGCCTGCTCATGACAGATAAGGAAGTGTGCACTAGTGTCTACTGCTGGATTTGCTAGTGCAGTCAGGAATTTGGGTGTGCAATTTCCCAGCAACTCTCTTGAAAGACCAGATTGAAACCCAAAGAACCACAGCAGAAAAATTTTAACTTTCCTGCTTAGGAATATGCTGTGTCCTCCGTTTTCTTCAGAGAGCTTTGAATTCAATGTAAATCAAACCTGGAACAGAAATGCTCCATAAATAACAAACATCTTATAGAGCACTTTGCAGAAACTGTGGGAAGTCTGAGACTGTCCCTGAAAGCCACCAGAAAGCAAATAAGGAACTCTGTGTCCAACAAGTGGGTTTTGTGAGGGTGCAACATTCAGGTGTGTCTCTGCAAGTTTGATCCTAGGCTGCAAATGATGATGATTCAAGTGTCACACTGATGTTTCCATCATCTGCATACCAAAGCCGGAGTCTCAAAACCTGCCCAATGTCTCAGTACTGGGTTTTTTTCCAAGCTAATATCCTCTCCCATTTTTTTTGGCACAGATAGGGCTGGTAAACACACCCTTGGGAGGTCAAAGTTCTTCTGGAATGATGAAAAATACCTTGTACATGGTTGTTTTCCTCGGGCACACAGGATCAGGGTTTTAAACAAATGCATCTTCCCCTCCTGAGCAATGCATGCCCACAGCTTTGCACGGCTCTCTGAATTACATGGTGCTGAAGATCCAATGCCAGTTTCCCCCATCCACCTGATCAGGGAATCCACAGGAACACAGGAGAGCCAACACCTGGTGCCATGGGTGTATGAAACCCAGAGCAGACCAGTAAAAATTAGAGGGAGAGATCCTGAAAAGATCTGTCCCTTGTGAGTGGTGAGGTCAGACAAGAATTGCCTGGGAAAGGTGAGACACGTGGTGCTGGGGGCTTGGGGAGCAGATATTTGTTCCTGGAAGTAGTGCTTCACAGGGGGAAAAAAGCCACAGCTTTCTGCATGAAAGGGCTGATCTAGCTCAAGGGCTGAGTTCACAGATAAGCTTCATGCCAGATCCACCCCCCCTTCCTCAGCATTTTGTTTCCTACCGTATAACGCTGATCTATGTCTGATCAGTGTGCTGGCATTCACAAATCTCATTCACAGCTCTTTCCATGAGTTCAGACCTCTCATGGAGCTTCTTTTCCAGTGCAAGAGGCTGTTCCTTGGGCACAGGGCAGGAGCCAGGCCACAGCACTGTGTGGCAGACAGGGTGAGAGGTAACCCCAGAGAGAGCTGCAGGGCTGGAGGAAGCTCAGCCTGACTCTTGCCAGGTCTCTGCATCCCAGCCCTGAATTCCAGAGGGCACCTGAGGTTACAGCACAGAGCCCAACCACCTGCTCCAACTAAACCCTTCTTTCTGCAGAGATCAGTATCAGCCAACACACAGCCCATATGAGTGATCCCTGCATTTAATCCTATTACCTAAACACAAGGAGTTGAGCAGTGTGTCACACTGAGCCAGGAAATGGGGGAGCTTTAACAGTTTGTGTTTGGGCAGGAAATGTTTCTGTGCCCATGGCAAATCCACATCAACCCACAACCCAAGACAAGCTTCCAAGAATGATGAAGATAACATCTTGTTAGCAGCAAATACAAAGACTTAATTAAATTATAACGTAGCAGCTTTTCAAAATGTCTGGGAAACCTTACTGGAAATTAACTACAATACAAAAGATAGAAAAACTAAATCTGTAGGTATAAAGCAGAGGAAATTCTAGGTATCCATACTTTTCTTATTCTAACTCTGTTCATCCTTCCCCTTACTTGTTCTTCTCACCTTCATCTTCTCTTGAAAGTGTTTGCACCACTGTGAAGATGAAACGGAGCGAGGGGGGGAAATGGTGAGAAGGAGATAGATTCCTCATAACCTGGGTTTAGCTTCATAGCAAGGTTGTTCATAACAAAAGTGTTAATCTGTGGCCTGGAGGAAAGCCTGGAAGGAAAACAGGCAAAGCAGGCAAAGAACCAGTAAAGCAGTTTAATTAAAGGTGTAAGAGAAATATCTTGAGCATCATTGCAGCTCCAAATAAACATGCATACTGGTTCTTATGCTATTCAAGGGGTTGTTTCTGGTTCCATCCTAAGACTGAGAAGAAAACTCTTCCGTCAGATTTATACCTCAAATATTCAATATCTTGTTCTTCAGTGCTTCATATTTATAGAAGAAGAAAATATTGCAGTGGAGATACACTGTGTGGTAAGGATCCAAGAGGGAATTTAAATTCATGACAGCTGAGATACAAGAAATGTATTTTGCTTTTATAGCTGGATTTATTTTTCTCTTGAAAGGAAAAAACAAAAACAAAAAAAAAGCAGAATAAATTGCAGACAAAAATTGCAGTTTTTCTAGAACTGGGCCACCAGTAGTTATTTATTCCAAGCTAACCCCTCACTTACATACAGTATTCAAAAGAAGCACAGAAAAAATCTTTTCTTACATTACACAATGTAATAATTTCTTGCAAATGGATTACTTTGCACATAAAACAAAATTCTTACGTCCACACGGTAAATTCTGAATAGGATTTTCTGCCCTCCTATTCTGTATTGTGGAGCTCAGTGATGGCAATAATGAAGCAGAGAACAAAAATATTATGACCTTTGGTAGGGACTTGTTTTTGCAATGTGAACCACATGTGTTGTTTACAGACCGAGCTCCGGCAGGCATCCTGCTTGTGAAATGTCACCAGATTAATGGCATCAGTAGCAATTGGCAAAACAATGAAGGAGTCTGCTCTTCAGCATACCTGGAGGGCAGCTTCTCCAAAGCAGAGTGAAGACACATTACCAGAGCACCAGCTGGCCCAGAAAAAGCCTGCTGGGCTGTGTAGACTCAGTACCTAAAAGCCAGGGTCTTCACTCAAACACTCTGGGCAATTCAGCACAGTCTCTTGCAGAACATCTACATTTATCTAAACACATTTCTTAGATGGGTCTCTCACAGAATTGCCAGCTCTAGGTGTAATTCAGCAAGGTTTAGAATCAGATCCAAGCTTCTCTCCATCCTTATTATTTCACATTTTCACACAAGACTTCGTGATTATTGGTTTGGAACATTAAAATGCAAATGATAGAGGAAGCAATACATATTTAAATGTACAGTGTCAGCTTGGTATAAAAGCTCTTCTGGAACAGAATGACACTGTTTTCTTCAGTTACTTCTAAAAGTGGCAAAATAAAAATGAAAGGAGGGGAAAAAAACTTCAGGCCTATTTGCATTCATGCTTTATTGGCCATGCTGAAAGAAAAAGCTTAGTAAGCTTGGGGGGGAGGCAGAGGGAGAAAAACAGTCATTAGTGTAAATGCAACCAGCAGCTCTCTGAGACTTCCCAGGCAGCATAAGGAGGAGGAGGAGAGCATGCCAGGAGCAGTAGATTTGGAACAAGGCTGACCTCCTCCCTACAGAAAAACAAAGAGGAGCTTTAAGTTACCTTGCCTCTGCCACTTCTGGAATCAATATCCTCTTCACGTAAACACAAAGGAGAAAAAGTGAAGAAAGGGCAAAACCAGGGCAGAATACAGAAAGCCTCTCTGCCTCCTATCCCATCCTTGTGGGATGCCCTGTTATTTTCTGAATTTAACTTCTGGCTAAAGAGTGACAGGAGGTCACTTATTCTCATGATGGTTTCTACAAAGCTTGTATGGTTACCAGGGCAATGAAGAATGTTTCTCATTTTACTTTTTTTAATAACACTTACCCACTGCCATATTCAGTCTTTCCTGAAG
Organism: Molothrus ater; assembly: GCF_012460135.2. Lineage (NCBI taxonomy): Eukaryota > Metazoa > Chordata > Aves > Passeriformes > Icteridae > Molothrus > Molothrus ater. The sequence goes on from NC_050480.2 coordinate 42,851,655, forward strand.
AGGCAAAGCAAGACTTTAAAAGTGTGGAGGATATTTTTCATAGTCTAAAGTGTCAGCTCACAGCTGTGTGCCTTTTCATTCCCCATTTTCACTCCAGACTCTGCATTAGGACTTCAGTGTTACATGCTGGTTTTTGGGGGGTAAAGGACTCAGGTGGCTGAGCTATCACTACAAGCAATTTCTGCCCCTCTTTACTCATGCTACCCTGAAATATCCATGCACTTACCACCATGGATATACTTCTGCTTCCCAAGGAGAGACTGCAGAATTGGGTTCTGCTTTAGGAAGAACAGGTGTGAATACAGATTGCAGACAGTCCCAAAAGGTAGCTCTGTATTTAGTCTGCAGCTCTGTGAAGCTGAAGAGCATCTGGACACAGGCCTGGACTGGCTCTCTGTTGTGGAACAGCATGTCTTGATGAACTGACAAACTCAGCAGAAAACCTAATTCAGGCCCCTCTCCTGCATGCACCCACACACTCAGGTACAAACAGTCCCTCTCAGGTATAGCTTAAATCAGTTCCCAGAATTTAGTCTTAACATGTCAAAAGTGTTTTTGCTGGAAGACTTGTGTCTGCATTAGCTTTTGGCAGCATAGTGAGGAGAGATGGGAAAGTAACACCCTTGGTTGAGGGAGCTAATGAGTTGGCAAAACTCCTGTCATGTGTACCAGCCTCTGGTGAGAGCACAATTAGGAGCTTTGAAACTTGTAGCCTTTGCAAGTATTTACATTTCAATTATCACAGGATTGGAAGCCAGAAGATTACAGTAAAACAGAATTGAAAGAAAAATAGGAAAACTTCCTCTCAGGGAGCTAGTCGCTCACAATTTCTTAGCTGCACTTGTTTCTAAGTTGTGGACAATCAAGTTTCAGAGTGAATTAGCTTGTTAGAACCCACTGCTAGCATTTCCCTTTATTAGCACTTAGGCTGCCTTGTGCTCACTCCAAGGATGTGGTCACTTCAGCTGGGCTGTGGCCAGCAGCTGTGGGTGGGTGCCTTGCTCTTTTCTCTGCTGTTCTTTCCCTTCAGTACATGGAAACCTGAGACCCTTTAAGTCTCTTACCCTTCAAAAACTCATCTTCCGTGATGTGGATTTATTCTTTTAAATGGAAATACATTCCGAACAGCACCATCCACTCCTCTGCCTCATCCCTGCTCTGGCATTATGCAAGTGAAAGGCCAGCTGTTCCCTGCTGTCTGAGCTCCAGTCCTTTCTGCCCCCAGCTTGAGACAGGCAAAACTTGCTGCTCTGTGCCAGTACATGAATCACGCTGGAAATTATGATAAGTGTGAATTAAAATAGCCCATGAAAATGCAATAAAAACCTCCTCTTCATTAGCTGAATGTCAACAACAGGGTAACAGTCACCAAAGGGAATCCAAGGCTACATCCCAAAGGATCCAGCCAGTTATCTAATGTCTTTCTGGAGGCGACACTGTCCCAAAAGCAAGTCAGTCACTCATTTGTATTCCCCTCAGTAAGGGTCAAACTGGGTAATCACCATAACTGTTTCCTTTTAAACTAATAACCCCCTTCCAAAACTTGCTTTGGTTTAGCTTGTTCTGGATATCTTTACAGTCAATTTCTGGTAATAAACTTCTTTCTGAGACATAATTACAAGCAGTACTACCTAGACTGAAGTTTATCACCAACAGAAGAGGTTTCTCCTGCTTTCTTCATCCTAGAGCCTTCTCATCCAGCAGAGTGTATGGTGGTATTGCCCTTCATTTGTACTTGCACCTTTTTTCTTTATAAGCTGAGCTTCTTTTACATATATATATATATATATATGCATATATGTCCATGTGACCATTATAATTTTTACATATGCTCATATGTTTGACTTTTTTCCTGGATGTTCCATAGATTGCTGAGATGTAATGCATCTGCTCTATTGAGTGCTTCTGCAGCATTTCTCTCTTCCAGAACTCAAATCCTACTACTTGGATTCACAACTCTTGACCTCTGTAACCACTCCATTATATCCTCTGCATCTTTTTGAAGATCTGTTTTACATTGTGTTTCCTACCTGCTGTTGTTCTTTTCAATAAATAACTAGCTTGCAGTCTACAGAGTGATGAAATTTAAAAGAATCTACCCTGTATTTAGCTAAGAAGTCTCCAGAGGTGCAGTTAGCAGCTGCGTTAGTGAAGCTAATAAAATGGAGCAAACTACTATTGACTTGAAACACGCTGAAATCCCAGTAAGGAAGAAGACAACAAGGTTCATTGACAACCAAAATGTAAAATTGAGGTGTAGGTTGCTACACAGAGGAGCAAAGAGAGGTAGTACCAATACTGTTACATGTCCTTGTTCCAGAAAATGCCTGTTTTCACAGATATCTCATTGCAGTTACTCAGAGAGAGATACTGGTAAATCTCATCATCAGAGTACAGATCTGGTAGAAATATCATTTAGCTAATAATTAAGCATAACCAGAATGCAAACAAGATGTTTCTCTTTAGCTTTTCAGGATATGGGATGCATAGGACATCTGAAGCTGCTGAACAAAGCACTAATTATGCAATATGCACAATAACCTGATAGACATCTAGTCACATTACACCTTGATTTTAAAAGAAAAAATATTCTAGATGTGTATATGGACTATAAAACCACTCAAATTTACTCAAATTTGAATGTTGGGGTTTTTTTTAAGCAGGAGTACACAGGTTTATGTTTCTGTGGAGAAGTTTCAATAAGAGTAGCTACAGTTCAATCACAGAGCACAGGACCTACCCCATTGTGCCTGAATGCCAGAGGGTAAAAATGATGGTATCCTTTGTGACTGAGGACCTCCAGGCTTGGATGGAGTGGGGATTGCTTGCCTGAATTAATCATCAGTGCTGTACTTCTCTGTCTCCAGCCTCATGTGGCTGCTCTCAGGTGGCTTATGCTTCCCCTGGGAAATACACCCAAGCCCATTTTTCTTTTTCTTTCAGGATCCAGCTCTGTGTTCCCAGACATGTAGGGAATTGGCCCAGTGTGTCACAGGGAGACACATCAGCCTACACATTAGGTGAACAAACGGGTTGGCTCAGCTCTCTCTGCTTCTGCTTTAGTCAGAGGAGACACCCAGGCTCAGGGATCCCAGGAAGGTGTTCCCATGAGCCAGGGGGAGTCTGGCCCCTCAGCCAGCACAAAGAGGGCTTCACCTCGCCCAAATTTACGTGGCCAGAAGTGAAGTCTCTCAGCTGAAGTGGTGTCTGTACCACCTCTGTAGCCAGAGGCAATGGAGGGAGGCAGCTCTTGTTGATTCATCCCTTTGTATTCCAGGTACATGGGTAGGTGGGATGAATCATTGTCTGGCACCACCTCCATTGACTGCAGAAAGAATTAGGCAACCAACTTAGGTGAGATGCTTAATTTCTAAATGAGTAAAGAGAGGTTAAATTAATCGCTCCCTGTGTTGCACTCTAATGGGGACGGCTAATGACTGCACATTATTTGAAGAGAGAGTCTGTTCCTCATCTCAGTAAAACAAAATCACTTTGTTACTTGTTTTCAAGCTGTGCTATTTGTTCTGGTGGGTGGTTCACCACTCTCTAATAAAGCAGGTAAAATGAGGGGAGAGGTCTAAATCATTGATACAATATTGCCAAGTGCTTGTATCTTCTGCTGACATCTCACAGCATGTTCTGTTTCTTGAAGCCTTAGGCATTGAAAGCAAATGAGGATACCACCTTCTTTTTTTTAATATAAACCAGAATTTTATGCTTCTAGTCATGCAGAAAACAAGGATGAAAAGCATGATCTCAGTATGCCATACAAAGAAAAAAGTTAAAAACAAATAAAAAGTACCATGGATATACTAAAACTAACAACTCGCTCATTTTAACCCATTTTCCAAGTCCAACACAAGATTGTCTTCTTAGTTTTGTTCTATAATAAAACAGAATGAGCCCTACACTTTTTTGCAAACTTAGAATTAAAAAACCCAACAGTCTCCAGCTGGAGTATCCACTACAGCACAGTCAGTGAAAAACACCAATGACATTGACTTTGTCACCTGTTCCTTCACCAGCTGGACCCTCCAAGAGTTTCCTTCTATTTTCTTTCACACACAGGGGCCACATGCAAAGTTCAGAGACATCTCTGGCTGTTGCTTGATAATTGGGCTGTTGTGTGAAAGTAGAAGAGAGTTCAGAAAGGCTGGGCTGTAACAGATGCCAGCGAGGTTTCACAGGTCCCCAGTCACATGGAAGACTCACACAGTTGTGGGCCAGACAAAATGCTTCTACTTCAACTTGTTATCTCATTAGCTGTCCATTCCTTCAGGCCACAGGTTTCCTATAGTCAGCTGCAGGTCAAAGCCTTTGTCCCACCCAGATCAAGAAAATCTATTCTATTTCAGCATGTAACAGGGTTCTTTCCAAATCTTGAGGAAGACAATAGAAGCAAGGCTTTAATAATGGGAATTAATGAAAAAATGCACTCTAGATATTGAAGGATAATTCAAGAAAGCACAACCAACCCCACAATGAGCAGGTTCTTCACTTGGGGATTTGGCAGAGGAAAAACACATAGAAGTGGCAGTTCTCCATTTGGAAGCAATGCTGCATAAGCATGGGGATGATGGAGTAGGTGTCAAAGAGCTTTCTGTTACTATTTTTCTAACTTCTTAGTAGGGTTGTTGGTACATGTATCTTAAAATGAAATTAGGAAGGGACTCAATGCAAAAGGAGTGTTTATATCACCCAGTAGCTGGAGATTCAGGACTCAAGCCTTGGCCGTCAACTTCTGTCTTATCTGGGCAAATCACTGCTCTCTCAACCTTCATTAAGTAGCTACATTTGAAATGGACCTATTCCACTTCATCTTCCATGGATTGTGGATATTTTAAATCATCTTTGAAAAACTCTTTGAAATTCTGCAAGGCAAGGAATTACAAGCAGCGCAAAGTATGACTAATGTTTGTGTGAGTCATTGATCGTGCTACCGAAAATAGTTTTAGAGAAATGAATATGCACAATATAAGGCTGATCCTGCAAATTTCAAAGATCTCCTGCCATGTGTAGGGTGGATGTGAGTACATCAAACAAAGTGCTGGGATTTTCCCAAGTGCCCCATGATAGCCTGCTCCAATCTGCTGCCCCGAGAGGGAAAACACTGACTGCCAAGCCAAAGCTGAGTGCTTTGGATGTCCCGCCATGACCTGTGGGAAAACAAGGAAGCCTGGAAGAGGAAAAGAGCATCTCCTCCATAAGCAGATGAAATTTTGACCTAAAATGCCCTGCCTGGCCACACTGCCCGCAGAAGCACTGGTGGAGAGCTGACCCTGACGAGCCAGCCATCTGGTACACACAGCGTGCTGCAGTGGGAAGAAAGGGGTGCTGTGTTCCAGCAGCACTGTGGCCAAACAACCAGCAGCAGTCAGGGAAATGGCCTTATTCTTTTGGCAAAAGCCTCTCCATGTATACATGTGTCTGTTCTCTCACCCACCCCCTGTCTGAATGAGAAATCAGGGCCTTCTTGACATGAGGCAGCACATGCCAGATGCCGAGCAGTCAACAAGACAGATGCTGCCAGGAGGACAAAAGAGGTAATCATATAAATACTTAAAAGCTCCTTTTAATCAAAATGTTCATTGTCCTTTTTAAAAGGAAGGTACTTTTTAATAGCTATTTGATTCCTTTCAAAGGCAAGGAAAGGGTGGAGGAAATATTTCTTTAAGAGGATGAGGCATGCCCTTTTTTCCCCCATAAATATAATAACTTATTTGAAACTTTCATCCTTTTCTTTTCACAGTGTTTTTTCCCCGTGGGAAATTATAACAGAAGCAAACTTGGGACTACTTCTTGCACATACATATTTCAATTTTGTGTATGATATGAATGGTGTGTATTCTGAGGAAGAATGTTCTCTGGACAGGATGGGAGAGCCTTGGTAAGAACTGATCCTCCACAATGCCCCCAGCCTTCTGCAACACCCAGAAATCTGCCAGTGGCATTAGGCCAGCAGAAATCTGCCTAACAGTCTCCACTCTCTTCTTTCATTGTATATATCTGTATTTCTTTCTAATACTTCTATTGACTCACAGTCCTGATTGTAAGGGCAAATAAAAGGCTTATGCCTTTCCTCAATACAGAGTAAGCATGAAATGGAAATGCCTGCCTCAACATGAAGAGCCCAGACCATCAGCTGTCAGCATAGCCCCTGCTGTCCTAGATCCTACAGGCCAGTGCTCACTGGAGTGGGATTCTTTGGTCTCCCATACCCAGGTGCTGTTGCAGTCACTGCCTGGGCTGCCAGAGAGGACAAAGGTTTCACCAAATAAGGGATACAAGACCTACGCTCGCTGTTCCCTCACTAGAGCACCTCCTTGCTCTGAGGAAGGCAGGGCAACAGCTGTCTAAAAGTTCACCTTAATTTTAAAGCCCAGCTGCCCTCCTAGTCCTTGGGAATGGCATCATTGCCTTTGCCCTTTTCAGCTGTGTGGAGAAAAGGCGAAGAGGTACAGCGGCAGCAGGACGTGGCGTCTCCAGACTCCCAGAGGCTCCTTTCTCCCAGCCTCTCTGCTTCCCTCCCCTCTTCCTGTGAGGATGCTGGCATGGATCATGAACGGGCTGAGGTCCCAGGGGATGGCACCATCTGCAGTGAGGCTGATGAATTAGATTCTGCTCACCAGTGGCAGGCGGCACAGACAACACCCTGCCTACTCAGCTGAGGCAGAGGTAATGATGGGGGAAGAAACCTTGTTTTGTCATTGTGTCTCTTCCTGAACACATTCCAGACAAATGTTTCCCTACCTTTTCTCATTTGTGAAGGCAGTCTCTGCAATGACTCCCACAGCAAATTCGCTGCTAGCTTCCATCTTTAGGATCCTGCAAGTCTTAACCATGCTCTGTCACACTTTGGCTACATAAATAGCATAAGACCAGAGTCGTGTCTTTTTTTCTTATAGTCTGTCTCACTTTTAAGTACCTTTTTCATGTGTCACAAAGAATTCAGAAGTAGTTTGGTTGATAATCACAGTCATGTCCAACACAGGTGCTCTTACTCAGGTTTTACTTTGCTTTTCTCTCAGAAAGAGATGCCAGACTTTTATCTGGTGATGGATGTTGTCAAACCTGTGGAAAGCTTTGCAAGGCGACCCCAGATGATTACTCAAGAGTGTGTTCCAGATGTGGCACATCTCCATGACTGATGGCTGCCAGATGGCTGCTTGGGAGAGGGCAGAAAAAGGTACCATTTTAACATATTTTTGTCTAACACCACTCCTTGATCCTCAGGAGAAGGCAGACACAAGAGGCAGTATTCCTGGAGAGGCCAGATTAAATACAGAACCTCAGGAACACCTTGTTTTGGCTCACACCACGGTCACTTTCTATGCTGTGTCCCAGATCACAGGGGCTGGTTTCCTGCATAGCTAAAAGCAGAAAAGCAGGGAGAAGAGGGAAGCCAGGTTGTTCCCATCCTGACAGGAGCTGAGTCTTTGCAGCACACAAATCCCCACAAAACCCTTTACAGAAATCTCAGTGAGATCACTGCTGGGGCAGATGCAGCCCTCGGGGGCTACATCTCTCCTCAGTGATCAGGGGATGTTCAGGTCATAGGACAAGGGTGCTGCCAGCTTGTCAGGGTCCTGACATGCAGGAGGGGCATGGCCCAGCGACAGGTCCAGGCTGGCCTGAAGGGCCTCAGTCACTGCAGTTCAGGTTTTCTCATAACATCCCTCAGTCTATAGGAAATGTCATTCAGGCCACTTTCACAGAGCAGAAAAATACTAGGAAGATGCCAGCTGATATGAGTATGCCATATTTAACAATTGCTGTTCAATTTCACATGACACCCTCTATTCTCAGGGACAGCCCCTCCTAAACGTCTTAAATTCTACATGAAAAAAAAAATGCAGAAAATTTGGAAAAAATTATTTGATTTCTGTTCAGACCAAGATCTAATTGTGATATTGCCATTAACAATGTCAATAATGAAAAGCAGTTTGTCTTTGTGCACAAACCTCACTACCAGCAACTCAGCTGAAGAGATCAAATCAACTTGTTCCGGTAGAGACACCATGAGTTAACAAGGGATAAACCTTCCTGTGGCAAAACCTCCTGTGCCAAGCTTTTTTCTGTGCCAGCTAAGTACACAAAGAAATATTTAATGTTCAATGAACAGCCTGGTTTGATAGAATAGCAAAGAGCTGAAAGGTGCCTGTTAATAGCAGAGAACCCTACTGTATGGAGGTAGCACAGAGCTGTTCCCACCAAACCTTCCAGAAGGATGGTCCTTCTACCCACCCTAACCTACCTCTTTGTGCTGGGGCAGCAGAGGGCTCTCACCTCCTTTTTGCCTCCAGATCCAGGCTGCAGGTTAAGTTTCTAGGGCAGCTTCCTGCAGGGTCAGAATTCAATCCCTCTAACATGAACTGTCAGGACTAGAGCACCTTGAATTATTTACTGTTACTAATCTATACAATGAATGCAACTTTTTGTTCCCATTCATGAAGTTTCTCAAAGAGGAAGTGACTTTTCAAGCATGGGCTTTCTTACAGGAGTTTGCATTGGTTCAGGGCTTGTTTTAGAGTTAATGGCTCTGAGCATTAGAAGTCTTTTGCTGTGCAAGCTGTGACCAAAGCTGCCATCCAAGTTCTTCTTTGGTTGGGACAATCAAGGAATTGCATTCTCTCCCACTTAAAACACGTACCATGATTTTTAGAGGTTTTTTAAAAATAGACCTAGGAGTGTTATGTGGGCACAGCTTTTTTTGACTGCTGGTATTTATGATGCTTGGTTTCTACAGTAATTCTGCAAGTCAGAACCCATTCATGCCCGTAAAAGGCAATAAAATGGACGAGAGGCACCAGCCATGTGAGTCAGCAGCTTTTATTTTTACAGGCATTTTTGAATACTCGTTGGTTGTATTAACCAAAGGGCCTCTCTTGCCAACTAAACAAAATGTGGCATGTTGTATGGTAGAGGAAATACTGTCAAAGAGGCTGTGTGCAAAACCAGCCCAAGCAGAGGGCCAAGTTAGGTGTGTACTCAAAATCTTTTGTGGTAGCTTGAGATAGCATTGCAAAGTGAGCATCCCTCCAGCCTTTCTGTCCACTACCTGAGGAATGAATGGGTCAGCAGAGGAGATCCAAAATTGCTGCTTTGCCTCATAGAGCTCTTGATGGTTGGCCACACTCCCCCACAGCTGCACACAAATGTGGAGGAGGCAGTTGGATACTTCTTCAGCAGTTGTCCTGGTAGAACTGACAGGATTCGATGCACACAATCCACACTTCCTACTTCTTCAAACAGCACAAGTGATGTCAGTGACTCCTATAGTGTCCTGACCTGAATACTGCAAAATCTCCAATGACATCTCATTGAGTTCTGTGGAAACTGGATCAGTTCAGACTTTTCCCTGCTATCAACAGCCTTTCCCAGTTCTGAAATGCTTCTCTGAAGGCCTAATTTCAGGTGCTTTTACATTTTCAGTGTAAAAACAAAGAGACTGCAGATTGAGTGTGCCTGCAGTAGCACGTAAGATATTCAGCTCTTCCTTGCAGTAGGAGGCAGCTGATTCATGCTTCATTAACCTGAACAAAATTTGTAATCTCCCCTCTATCCCTAAGCAATAATTAACAGCTGAGTGCTGTAATGACTTCATGTTTTACTAAGACTTCATTTTTTACTAAATATAAACCAGCACATTTACTGGCACATTGAGGAGTATTACCATTAATAATTAAAAACTGAACTACAACTGTCCAAATAAATGAAAAGAGCATGTTTTATAATGCATGATTTTTGCTCCTATACTGCATTTAGTCACTTCCTAATTTGCAGCATCTACTAGTTAACTGCAAATTAATGCTATTCTGATGCACATATGTTTTAGCAATGAATTTTTAACATCTGTAGTTATTTTCTCCCTATGAAAAGTATCAGTGAATACAACTGGGAGAGAAAGTAGAAAAGAATGAAGGGTAAAGAGAACAGAAGAAACCCACAAAACACCCAGGAAATATCCTACTTTGTATTTTGTCTTTTAATCACCAGAACTCACCAGAAGATCCACTCAGTGCAAGCATGTATTTTGCTTTGCAGGATTTCTGAAATATTCACCCTGTGGAAAATCACAGCAGCTTCCTTAGGACGAGACCTGATTTTGTCCAATTATTTAGAGAGCAACACACAGATTAACATGTGGACTTGAGAGAAAAAACGAGATAGAAAAGAAGATTGATAATCATAATTAAAGGTCTATGAGACACTTATATTTGATGCTTTGTTACTGAGGTTGGTTGTATTGTCTCGGTGCCAGTGGAACTTAACAGCAAGTCATTAAGCATCAAATCACTAATACTGATTTTAAATCAAATAATGTCTCTTTGAGATTTATCTGTAAGAGCTTGGGTGTCTGAAAAATAATGTGGTACTTAATCATTAGACCAATTAAGGGCTGCAGGTTAAATATGCTCCGCAAAAGAGAGCCAGTGTTTTCTGCAAGACAGAAAACTCTGATTCTGATTTCATTTACCAAGAGAACTCCTGCTAAGTCAAATATCTTAAGTCAGGTCTATGAGATCAGAATTAGATCCAGCCTTTCAGATTTTTACCTTTTTTTCCACCAGGAGATTAAAGACAAGACTTCATTACATGTGATGAACTTCTGAGTGTGAGAAAGAGGCAAAAAAAAAATGGATTGAATAAAAGCATGTGTCTTTCTTTTTTACCTTCTAGTATAATTTACATACACTCATCTTCCTGTTTACATTGTACAAATAACCAAATCAATGAAAATAAAATCACTTCCTAGCTAGAACTTTAAAGGAAAGCTTGAGCCTGGAGGAAATTTCACAGCTGAGCTGTAGACTCATGGGGATAACACCAGTGCTGCTGACACAACCTTCAGTGCAGAGATGCTGGCAGTTCTTACCATGTGTGCAAGGTCTTTTAGTTTAAGAAGTGATAAAAAAAATTGAAGGCAGCTGCTTTCAAAGGCATGACTTTAGGTCTTGCTATGAGCGGGTTGCAGTTAGGGGGATATATAATTGCAATGCATGATACTTCCCTCTCTCTTTCTCTCTCTCTGACCAAACCCTCTTTAACACTTTTTTTTCCAGACAGAATTTCTTTTGCAGTGAGGAGTAGAGAAATTCTTAACAGAGTATTATAATATATAGCTATACAGCAAAGCCCAAATTGCCCAATATAATGATGGGGAGGACCATAAAAGCTGCAAACACCAGCATTAAGGAGGAAAGAGAAGTCCCAGATACAATTGCTCCTCTGCTTCCAGCATGGTACAGATTCTCTTGCTTGCTACAACTCCATGGAAGACTCAAATTAGGATGGCAATGCAGCCAACTGTGCTCCTGTTCACTTGGGCCATACAGTCTCCATGCATCCAGTGGAATGACAGTTTTTTCTAGGAGACACTGCAGCTCTCTTTCTTTGCTCAGTGGAAAAAAAAAAAAAACAAAAACCAAACCAAACCAAACCAAACAAAACAAACAAACAAAAAAAAAAAAAAAAAAACCCAACAACAACAAAAAACCCCACTTAAATATTTTATCCCAAAGGTCAAGCCCAGGGAGAAACAGCAGAGTGAATGAGGACATGGATTTACAGATTTTCCTACTGTGGCTGCATGTGCTTTCTTACAGGGCAGCTCAGGTTAGCACAAATAAGGCACCTTTTGGTGCCTCCATAGAAATTGAAATAGCAATGATTGGCACTTCTCATGCTCTTTTCCTGGGGGTAGCTCTAAGCTGTTTAATGTCACCTCACTGAAAACCCACAGCAGTTCTCTCTCTAAGATGCATTTGGCTAACCTTTTACAGCGCTCCAGGCAGGGAGAGGGGCAGGAATTCGAGGTGGGTGGCAGGGGCACAGAAGGAATCTTACGTGATTTTACGGTGGAGGATGCAGTTGGGTCTCCATGATAAAGAGTTGCACTGCTATAATGTGTGCCAGAGTACCAGGAATGGTGCTTCCCACACCACTGCCCTGCAGCTCCAATGACAAACTGCAACACCTGCCACAGAGGGATTCCTGTTGCCCCTGGGCTAATTGGTTTAGTACTTCAGCATGAATCATCATGATTATTTCCCACTGGCACCTGCTTGTTTGTGGCATGTCCTCATGAGAAGCATAATGAAGGAAATGCACCCAACCCACAGCAGTGTGCAGCACATGGTATTAAACACACTCCCTTTAATGCCACTCAAGGGACTCTCATCAGAATACCTTGCAATACATCAGCCAGAAATATTATTCCAGGCCTTATTCTTGTTGGAAGTCTTTGAGTCTGAATAGAGAGCTGAGATTTCTGAAATTATAACTACCCACTGCCAAACCCACACTAATTTTCATGATGTGATCTCTGGGCCACATTTCTAGATTACATGTTTGTAATCTAGAAAGTAGAAATCAAACATCTCCTTACTTGTCATTTAGCCTCCAGTTTCTAAAACACTAGCTTTGGTTCTCTACACTGTTAACTGTTTCCTCACTATTTATCTGTTACAGGATTTTTGCTGTGGGGAAACATTCATCTTTGACACCAGAATTTTGCAGAAACCAGTGTGGAGCCTTGAGGGTATGTCTGGGACACAGGCAATGTCTGCTGTGTCACTTGGTTTCACATCTCTGGGAAGTCACGAAGCGGTGAAGGCCTGAAATGGAAATGCTCTTTCCCATGCCTGGGGGTTATGACCCAATCTGCTGCCTAGGCCACTGACCTTCCACTCCATACCATGAATGCCCAGCTCTGCTGGAGCTCCTGCCTCAAGGACTTGACTGCAGATGGTCCATAGGAGCCATCCTGCTTCCTTCTCCTCTTGACTCCATCCCTTCAGGGAGGAAACGCTGACTTTGAGCTGCAAGAAGAGTCAAGGACATGGTTCATCCTTACCTTAACTGGAAAATGCTGGAGTGACACAGCCAGCCATCTGGCTTCTCCATCAGGTTGTTGGCACTGTTTCACAGAGGAGTCTTTAAAGTCAGGAAGTGACCCTGGATCACTGGTGAGGAAAGGAAGGGGCTACTGGCCAAGCATTTCTGATTTCATCTTCTTGTGATCCCAAGAATACCACAGATCTTTGCTGAGGGTTACAATTCAGCCCATCTGAGAGAAAATTTTTATTCAGAGGCCAAAGTTACTTTAAAGATCTGGATTTTGGAAAGGAATGAAGCAGAAGTGAAAGATTCATTCCTGTTCAGCATTTCTGTCCATCCACAAGAAGCCCAGGAGTTAGTAAATCTGTCAGAGTTGTTTTGATAACTCTCAGCTAAAGCCTAATTTGCTAAATCTGTCAACACAGAAAAGCTTTATTGCTGTAGAAAAGTAGATCCACTCAGTGCAAGCATGTATTTTGCTAAATGTGGGAGGATTATGGACATGGATAATCTCCTACTTTTGCTGCCAGTTTATATTGTTTATTAACTGTCTTGTATTCCAGAAGTCTCTTCCCATTTGCCAGAATTTTGTAGTGTATGTGTGTAATTACACAGAGATATCTATACACACAGAGTTGCACATAAATGTGAACCTACATGGAGAGTTTTCCACATTCCTCAAAGTGCTGCCCAGGCATCTCCATGAAAAAAAAAATTATATTACTTGCTGAAATCTTTCTCAGTTGTAAAACTTTCTGGCTGAATTGTGGCAGAGCTGAGCAAGTTGTTGTATCTCTCCTCTTAGTTCTGTGGCTGTAAAATTGGAAGGACAGGCCTACATATACAACTCTTTAAGGTATCTCAGGTGCTGGAAGGAGGATGGAAACTCCCAGGATAAAAATAGAGGACATGACCTGGGGCATGTTCAAGGTTACACAGAAGTTCCTGATGACTGATGCAGGCGTTTCATCAGGCTCTGCATGAGGCACCAGGCTGTCCATTTTCTGATAAGGCTAGAAAGAAAACCAGAACAGGTACACTGTTCATTGCACAGCTGCACAGTGTCCGTCCTTCCAAAGGAAGAGCTAAAGCTTCTGACAAAACAATTATGTGAGGGTGAAGTGAAAATCTGTGTTTGCATTGTCTACATGCACACATGCATGCACAGGGTTACTGGTGTAAATCTCCAAGGCCAACCCTATCACAGTCATTTCCCTGCAGCTTTGCAGCCATGAAAACCTAAATGCTCTTCTAATATTGGACTTTTGGTATGGTGTTTTATGACTTCATTTGTCATGTAGTTTTTTCTGAGATACTGCCTTTATTTTTGCTTTAAACTGGAGGATATGTTGAGAAAGGGTGATAACTTGCCTATAATAGGGGGCAGAAAGAACAATTTCTCTGCCTATTTTTGCACAAAACAGAGGCAAAATATTCAGTGTAAGAGAGTTTTGATGATACCATATCTTTCAAGTCTTTCTCATATTTTCCAGTAATGGTGCTATTATGTATCTTTGATTCTTTTTATGATTACAGCGTGTGACATCCTAGTGCAGTGCATGAATTTATCCTTTTGCAATGATATGAAAGCTTTCATTTCCACTTCAGTGCTTCCCTTATCTACCAGCTGCCCATCATTCTCTGTCTCTTTGGCGCCTTCTCTTTTTCCTCACTCCTTACCCTCCTTCCCCTAAAAAGAAGAAATCAATTTTCCGTTGAAAAATAATCTTGGTGTGATAACTTTCTGACCCCGGGTGGAAATACTTGTTATAAATGGGACCTGCTTGCCCCACATCCGTGAAGGGGAGATGAGCTAGACAGCACCTAAAATGGAGAGTGTGTAGAAGTCCCACAGACCAGCAGCAGGGATACTCCATGCAGGACTGGGAAGGTTGGAAAAATATCTGTCCCTTTGCTCACGTGGCTGCTGCAATCACAGTGGCCAAAACAGCAACGATTTCCTTTATAGCATGGTAAGGCCACAGGTGGCCTGGGAAAATGATTATTTTGGTGATACACAGGAATGACAATGACTGATATATCAGAGAGCTCTGATGTGTCCTAACTAAACCCAGATCCCTAAACACCCAAAGAGTGCTCTGCATGCTGGGGAAGGGGAAGGGGAAGGGGAAGGGGAAGGGGAAGGGGAAGGGGAAGGGGAAGGGGAAGGGGAAGGGGAAGGGGAAGGGGAAGGTGCCATCGATGTGGCCCACGGACATGGTACTGACCTGCTTCATGATGATTACACACTCCAGCTGCAGGCAGCTAGTGGGATGAATTTGGATCTCTTTTTTGAGGAAATCCTCTCACCTCTCTGACCATAGACAGAGTTTAGGAACAGGTCTCTAGCCTTGGCAAATAAATTAAAACACTGTGAGCATTTACTCTTTCGAACATCATTCTTCTTTCCCACATGCTGAAATTCTTTTTAGAGAAATGGTTTATTTTCATTATATGGGATTTTTATGTTTGCTTAGGGGGGGTTGTTTGTTGGGTTTGGTTTTTGTTTGGCTTTTTTGTTTGTTTGTATTTAAAATAACATGGATAAAAAAGACTGAGGCAAGAGTCGGGCACTTCTGACATTATGCAATGAAAGCCACTGAGAAATTTAACTCCCTGTAGAGATGTCTGCAGGCCTGAACCTCAGTCCTATAATCTGCCTGCCCTGAGCTGCAGAAAACTGCCAGTGGTGGCTGGGCTTGTGCTTCTGGGGCTGATGCCCACTGCTCCCCATTGTCACCTTGGCCAAGTCCCTGGAACACTCCCAGTGCCTCTCCTTACTGCTGTTTTACTGGACCCCGTCTGCTTCCAGGGAAGGGGAGGATGGTGCAAGCCCCAGAGGACAGAGTGACCACCACATTTCTCACCAGGGAGGTGCCAAAGTAAAAGCAACCATGATACCCTGGCAGTGGAGCTCCTCTGCTTCTCCTCTCTCAAATAGCACTCAGCAGCCTGCAGACCACAGCCACCCCTGCTGTAAAAGGCTGCTCCATTGATCCCAGTGAGCACTTCAATCCTCTCCACAGTTAATTTAACCACAGGTGTGTTTTATCTCCACATACTTCCCTGGAGTTACACAAGGCCTTCCCAGAAGCAAATTTGGTTCATTGGGTTTTATCCATTGATATATCCCCTTATGCAAAATGTAGCTTAGAAAATACGTATTTATCATGTTCTCAGTAAAAGTAAAGAGAAAAAGCCATAATTTCTTCAGGAAAAAAAAAAAAAAAGAAAAAGCTGCCCAGTCTTCAAAATTTCCTGGATGAAAATTAAATAATCAGCTTAAGTTCTATTTCCTATTCCCTTCCCCAGAATAATATTAGTTTCTGCTTTCACAAAGCACATAGATGATCCTCAGCAGGAAGCCAGGTAGAGTACATTAAAGAAGAAATGATAGAGTGGAATAGGGTTTATGAAGAGAAGAGCAGTATCTGGTGGTCTAACCATGAAACATTGTCTGACTGAGGTAGGTTTAATCTTCTGCTACACAGACACCTTCTAAGCAACTTATCTTCTTATGGGATACTTTTAATAGCTTTTTGGAAGCAATGAATAAGGTCTTTCTTAGTGTCATGCAGTGATCCAGTATACTGCAAATAATTCTAGCTAGTAAAGGTGCACAGGCCTCAGGATTTTCACATTTAAAATAAATATTTGCTTACTGAATCTTGCTCAGAGCTAGCCACAAAGCAATGTACTAGTCCAAACCAGAACTTTGTTAATACAAGTCCAATTTACATAGATACAAAAAAACCCCAAGAAAAACAAAACAAAACAAAACAAAAAAAAAAAAAAAAACAAAAAACAAAAAAAAAACAAAAAAAAAAAGGAAAAAGAGAGAGATAAAATTTGGATTCCTGTCCAGATTAAAAGCAGACTAAATTGAATCATTTGATTTGAAGGTCCCTTAAAAAACATGCAGTAACCATATATTATAGTTCATATATAATTTCAAATAGATGGTGGAAAAAGAGAGATATTTATGTCTAATTCAGGCCTAACATTCAGATTTGCCATGTTTCTGATGAAAGGTATATCCATGTTGTAGTATGAGCTGGGAGTGTTGTGGAAGAAGAAAGCAACAACACTTATAGCAAACCAGAAAGGTTGTCAATTAGGAAATGTCACCCTGGGCTGTGTCTCTGCTTTTCTGTCATTTACCTCCTCCAATGTAGATCTGAGGACTTGACTCCAAGAAGAAATCTGGGATACCAGCCCCTTTAATATCATGTCCCAGAAGATGATGAAGGTGCTGGGTGGATCTTACACTTCTACCTCAGCTTGTGTGATTCACAGGGACCTTGTGCTGGTGCTGACAACACACCAGCCAGAGGTGCAAGACACTGTTGGAGAGCTACCAGCACCAAGGTGAACCACAGACACACTTGGGCCACAGCTCCCACCTGGCTGGTGAGCTGGTGGCCCCCAAGGAGCAGATCCATTTGGTTACAGGCACCAAGCACCCATGGTCAACTCGTGCAGAACTGTTACCACACAGTCAGGCCTGGAAGTGTACTTTTCTTATCAAAACTGAAAGGGGCATTTATGAAATCAGCCTTTTCTCATCTTTCTGCTGTTTTGGGCCATGATACAAAATCAACCAAAAAATTGCTGCAGTTGGATACATCTGAGTCAGCTTCCCTTAACTCTCTTTACAGCCCAGGGAGAGAAGAATCCATGTTAGGTTAGCTAAGCTTCCGCTGCTTCTGTGTGTTGACACTTTTGAAACAAACCATTGGTGACAAGCTACTGCTTTTATTGCCACCTTCAAAATGGAAAAATACTGTTGCCTGTCTCCATCTCCCAAAGGTTTCACAAGACTTAATTCATCCACTCCTCTGCTCACTCCTCTTGTAAATGGCTTTGAGATTCCTGAGGAGTGGGAAATTAGCAGATATATGTAAGGTCATTTTAGCTCACCCACCCTTTGTTATGATGTGGCTCTGTGTGATCAAGTTTAAGAGGAAATATTGTGCTCAAACCAGTGCTAAACTCAGCAGGAGAGAAAATGTTGCACTGCTTAAAAAGTAATGTTTCTCTTTTGGCATACTCTGGTATACTCATTCTTCATAAGTGTTCATGTTATCACTTCTGCTTGCTTTGAGATCTCAGCTGTAAGTAAAATCATTGCTAGAAAAAAAAACAAAAGAGCTTTCTGGACTGATCTATAATTCCATTTTTAGCGTTGCAGTCTGTGTGTGTTGAGGTGTAGAGGTTTTTTCCCTGGAAGCTGATTTGGTCTGAGGAGTGCCTTTTTTCCTGCTCCGTCTTCATCTTTATGACTTGTGCTCTCCCACTGCCAGCCCAGGGACTGCCTGAGTGCCAGCAGCACCTCAGCAATGCTTTTGTTCTGGCAGCCTCCGAGGCCCGGTCAGCAGGTTGGCCGTGGTAGGACACATCCAGCAATGGCCCAGACAAAGTGCTATGGTCAGGAAGCATTTTCATGTTTCTTTTTTGGCTGTGGTTCGTGGTAGGGACACAGGCACTCTGGTGAGTGAAGCACCTGCTTCACTCACTCCAGCTCCTGTACCTTTCCCTACCTCCCAGTCCAGGTGTTTTCCAATATGGGAAATGAGGCTTGAGTGGCCACACAGGAAGATGTGGGATGCCAGGGATTGCCTGCATTCCAAGAGACCCCGCAGCTGCCAGCTGTGACGTGCCAAATCCAAACCTGAACCCGAGTTCTCCCAAGGGGGCTGAGCATGAGGGTGCAAAGTGTCCAGATCCCTTGCTCCTCAAGGGCAGGTGGCTTTGCCCCAGCAGAAACCCTTCACAGAGTTTCCTTGGGTCTTGGTGAGTGGTGTGGAGTTCCTTCCTCCTTCCCAGCATTTAAAAAGAAGGAAAATAACAGCATCATGTTTTTAACTGAGGCGATTCTGCCTTGGTATCAAGTTTTACTGTCATCCCTGTTGTTGGTTCTTATGATAGAGCCACTGAGCTGGATCCTTCACTGCATGTACACACTCAGCACTGGCTTGGCTGGAGCTCTGGCTGCTGCCCTGAGTATGGGTGCTGCCAGAAACACAATGCAGTCACAAACCTTTACTCTTTTGCACCTCCAAGATAAGAAAAGTTTATAAAAACTATTTGAAAATGAAATATGAATATTGTTATACTTCTGAGAGCTTTGTTAGTCTTTTCTTCAGCAGGTTCCACATAATGTAGTTAAACTGACATCAGGGAAACAAGAAAGCACAGATAGGGTCACAAAAAAATGGCCAGGACAGGGCTCATTCATGTTTTTCTTAGCTTTTCCTGTATGTGTGTTACAGTGCTGGTCTGAGAGCATTCACTTCTCTATGAGAGCAGATATGTACTGCTTGGCCACAACTTGCCTTTTGTAGGAGGGCACTCTGGTTCTTGGCAAAGCTCCTAGAGTTTGGCTTGCTCTGGGGAGCACTGCTAGTGCACTGAGTTATTTCTAGGAGAAAAAATCTTTTCAGCTGAAATTGCCATTAGGAAACTTCTGCTGCCAGGCTATATAAGTTTATATGTACACGAATTTAAGGTACCACCAAGAGCAAATCTACTGTCATGAGGAAAATGTCCAGGGAGATTACAATGCCCAGTAACAACGACCCCATTCATTAATGGTAAGTGGCACGGGAAGGAAGGTTTGATGCGGGACCATCTGCTCGGAGCTGCGGCAGTTCCACAGCGTGGGGCGTGCGGAGCGCGGGAGCCGTGAGTAAGCAAGGGCTCCCCGCTGCCCTCTGACGCAGGTGGCCCTGGAGCTGGGAGAGGAGGGTTTTGAAGGACATGGGAGTTTGCTAATTAAAAAGATAAATCTCCTGAATTGCACTCCCATAATTACATTGTCATTACAGCAAACGCAGCTAAATTAACTTACAGGAGCACGGCTTTTGCCTTGCCCCGTTGTGTTTATGTACAAATCCCTCCATGTAGCAGCCCCTCGACTGCTTTGTTGGCTTGTTTAGTACCATATGTTTCATCCTGTACACTCCAATGGGCAAATAGAGTCATCTTAATAATCCCAGTAACTATATCACAAAATCCAGAACATTGTTTTTGGTCATATGGTGCTGAGTCTCGCAATGACAGGAGAGTCTGACTCACTGCCTGAGTTCGGGTCACCTGTCAAAACTCATCTTTTCTCCTTAAATTGTTGCATTTGGTATTCTTCTGCCACAGCAATACACTCAGACGTTTTCTTCCTGCAGAGATCAGGCATGATTCCTCACAACTCACAGCTGTGCCTTGGGATGGCTGTGCAAGGTGGCTGTGATTTAAGTGAGGGTGATTTGCACCATGGGAGGCAACATAAGTTGGTGTTGAAGCTGAGGAGGGAGGGAATGTTCCTATCAGGAGTAGAGAAAAGGAGCAGTAATACTAAAATCCCAGGCTTTGAAATGAGAAACACAACCATGGTTAACAGTCCATTTTTTCCTCCTGTGCCATTTGGGTGATGCTGTCAGACTGTGAAATGGCAGGAGGGCATATGGGATGTCCTGCCAGGAGCACCATGTGGGACAGAGAAAGGCAACACCTTGTAAATGTGTTTAATATCAAATGCTAGGAAATAACTGCATCTGACTTCCATAGAAGATATACATGAGGCAAGTAACAATACAATTCTAGTCCTCTTCCCTCTAAAGATAACTTTTAAAAGCTTGATAGACTTAAACAACTGTTTATCACCACAAAAAAGGTGCTAAACTAGTATTGGCCCAAGATGGTCCTGTAAAGCAGGGTTCCATTGGAGGATGCCAAACCCACATAACCTCTGTAAGAGCTGGGTTAGCTGTGGGCTGCCAGCTCACTTAGCAGCTCACACATGCTTGGGGCAGCACTGCCTGCCCCAGCTCAGGGGGCCCACAGTGGATGAAGCCTCTACTGATGCCCATCATGGTCCAGCTGCATCCTCTGAGCCAAGAGCAGAGAGCTCCCAGCACTTGTGGAGTCACTGTGAGGGCAGAAACAAGCTCCCCAGAGGCTCCTCCACTGCCAGGCACAGTTTCAAGGGCACCAATGGATGTGCTGGCCAGAGCTGAGCTGGGAGCCAGGCAAGAGCAGAGCAGAGGTGAGCACTGCCTCCCTGGCAGCCTGAGGGCAGTGGCCACAGCTGCCTGCCACTGCTGTTGGCAGAAAATAAAAGGCCTGGGACTGAATCCTGCCTCCCCATCTCCCTTGAGTAGATTTCTGATGTAGTGGAGAGGGGAGTCACTATTCAAAGGACTTATTAAACTATCTGGGGTCACAGAACATAAAAACATGAGGGGTTAGGAGCCACATAAATTTCTAATCCCAAGATTTTTAAAAGCCTGACACTAGGGAAGAGCCTTTCATTTTGTGTCACTTTGTGGACTAAAATGTCAGTGCAACAACAGCTTCAAGTTCCTTGCATGTCTTTGCAAATCTTTCTTCTCTGGAATGAAGCAAAACAACAGGATGGTAACGCTCATTGTTTGGCTGGCTCAACATCCACCTACATGTCAGAAATATCCATAGGTCAGCCAAGTCACACTCGTACAGGGGAGACTCCCTCACTGTCTGCACTCTTCTATAGGCATAGGAGCTTATAGGTTCTAGGATGCAGGATTTTATGCCTTGCTTAACATGCTGTAGTAATCAACAAGGTCAAATGTTCCACTAGGACAGGGCTGTGGAATAATCATGGCCTTTGGTAGCCAGGTTTCAAGAGAAGTGACACTATTCTTCACCCCTTCTGCTGCCCTGCAGGAAGTGTGGGTGGGTGGAAAGGAGAGAACAGCAGGAAGGAGGACAAGGAAAGCACCAAGGTGTCATTGCTCATAAAGGATCTGAACCTGCACACCTTTTCCAGCATTTAGCCTGCTCTGAAATGGGCAAGTTTGATTGTGTCATTCAATTGTTCAGGCTTCAGAGGATCTGAAGCTGAGAGCCAGCCTGGGAACTTCCTTCTGATAGTTTTATTCCTTCAGATAGTTTTATTCCTGACTTCAAGATGAGAAACAAAAGCTGAGTGTTCAGCTCTGCCCCTGGTATTCGCAATGGCATTTTGTCTTGGGTCACTTTTGTCTGGTCCACTGTCTTTGAGAGCTTCCCTTTGTGTTCAGTGTTGGCAACTGCAAATAATTTCTTCTTCCATGCAGTTTTTTCCTATGGGATTCAGAGAACAGGATCATCATAAAGAAGAACAGGGAGGTCACCACCTTTCCTGTTAACTTGTGGACAAGTCTATACATTGCACACTTCATTGCCCTTCAGCGTCCATGATGAAAGTAAATAATTGAAGCTTTGCAGCACTGGAGGTGCACAGGGCATAAACTGGAGACTCAAAAGCACAAATTTCAGTTCCCCTGTTTCCAGGAGCCACACACAGAAATCAGACAAACGATAGCTGTGTCAGCCTCTGGCTTCATATTTCTCCTCCATAAGTGCATCCAAACAGGTTAACAACACAGCCCAGCACAAGCTTTTCAGCACTACCTGTAAATAACCTGGAATTACCAAATTGTCCTGCTATACTCATTCCTCACTTGGCAAAGCAGGGACTTTTGCAGTTCCTCACACTGCCACTATGATATATTTGTATCTCTGCATTGCCATCAGCTCTCCCCATGAATCCCACATTGTTAGCACCATATGGATATAAAATGAAAAATGATCTGGCATACAGATGAAAATAAAAGAGGCAATCACAGGTGAAAAGTCTGCAGCAAGGATAAAATAGAAATAAGAGGCTGGTCTGAAAGCAGTCACTGATGGCATTGTTCTTGCCCATTCTTCCTGCCTGCTGTGAGGCACGGGCATCACTTCTGATTCCCCCTGGGCTGCGGGCAAATAAGGTGCTATTCTGAATGAGGAAGTGCCTCAGGGGACAGTCTACTCCCTATCTGTCTCTAATCACTGGAGGACCCATTCTGCAGCTGTCCTTGGCCAGGAGGTGAGGATTTCTCCTCTGCCCAGCCCTGCTCCCAGCTCAGCAATGCTGACTGCTGTAGGCAGTGCCAACACATTATTCATGACTGCTCCAGCCCCTCCCCACCTGTGTGGCAGGCTCAGGAGCCAGGAATCAGAAAGGCAGGCATGTTCAGCACAGTCACCCTCCATGGCTTTTTCCTACATGGCAGCATGGTGGAGGCTCATGCCCTTGTCCCATCCTCATGTGATGGAGCTGCAGAAATAATCCTGGTGCCTGGCAGTTCTTATGGTGGCTGAAACCAGATTCACCCATTAGGAAACTTCTGCAAATCCCCATTGCAGACTAGGGCAAGGGAACTATTTCCTAAGGGAAGTGTCCACGTACTGAGGCATGTGTATACTTCTGTAAATACACAGGCAACCTAGTTACTATCAGCCACAAAGATGGAAAAGAAAAAAAAAAAGAAAAAAAAAGGGCAGGGAGAAGAAAAGCCAAGCATTTCCATGCCCATCACCATCCAGTGAAACAAATCATGCATTCAAATATGGCTTCAGGCCTGGGTATTCTCAAAACAGTTTTTTACTTACAGCATTGCTCCATTTTTATTCTCTATTTTTGTACAGTATCCCTGGCAATGGAAGGAGGGACAAGTCCATGCTCCTATCATGCTACCTTGAGTTGTTTCAGAGATGTCCTGGAGAAAAGACTTTGTTATAAACCTTTGCTTTTAAGCATATTTTACTTCTGGTTTCTTTTTTTTTCCCCCCTGAAATGTGTTTTTGAATTACTCCTGAAGAGTGCACTGCTGGCATGCAACAGATGTCCTTGCAGTCTGATCTGACCAGCACCAAGCACTGTGCTGCTGTATCTACACAATTACCACTGCTATGAGCTGCTCAATCCAGTCTGGCTCAGGAATTGCACACTGAACTGTGCTGCCTGCCCCAGCCAGGTACTGCAGGAGGGCACTGGGAGCATCCCCACGCCAGACTCCTGGCCATGAGTCCTGAGAGCAGGGTTATCTCTAGTAGGTGTGGCCATGGTGGCCAGGTGTGGTCACCTTTCCCCTCCCTGAGGGAGGGAAGAGCTTGTGATGTAACAGTCAGACAAGTGAAAAAGGCACACTATAATGCAGATTTCCATCCCTCCAGCACATCCATGAGCTGCCCCTTGTGGAGACCCTACACCACTGCCAGAGCTCTTCAGCACATTGTAGGGGTCTTTGAAAAGCCCCAGGAAAGAGTTTCAAGCATGGACACAGCCCTGCCAGGAATATTGTCTGTAGTTACTGTTTGCCAAAGCTCACAAAGCATCTGCCTGTCCTCAGACCTAATCAGCTCTAGTTTTCAGCCCATATGGTCACAGCTCATGAGACTATTGATAAGCTGTGGTGCCCATCCTCATAAAGGTTTTTTAAAGACAAAATGCAAATGTCTGAATATGCTGGAGATGGATGCACTTGGAAATTAAAAGGCTAGCAAAAGAACTGGTAAAGTTTCACTGTCTTAAGTTTTCAAAGGCAAAACCACATTTTCATGACTTCATTTCACTTAGTGAGCAGCAGCAGGTTGGAAAACCTTTTTTTTTTAAATGTATTTGCAGCCAATGTGCAGAGCTCAATAGTTAAGAACAACACCATATTCAAGACACATCCAGCAAACCTTGATTACTATAGATGCTTCTCCTCAATTTAAACTCAGTTGAATCTATATTTAACAGGTTTTGTGCTGTTGCTATTGTCATAGAAAAGTTCTTGGCAGTTGCAGGGATGGAGAGCTGGATGACTGAGAGCAGCAGGAAGGAGTTGAGCTTTTCTTTCACGTTCTCTCCTGCTAACTCTTGCTTCCTCTGCTGCCAGAAACCCACACACTTCTCTGAGAGGTAAAGTACATTAGTACTGTAGCAGCTTAATCTAGCAGAGTATATGAGGCCTTAAAAATATATTTTAGATGTATTTTAAGCTGAACTGGTAGAATTATTTATTGTTGAGACCACTTTGCTTCATGGTATAAGCCCTTTCTGTCTGCTGCTTAAAACCTCAATAAATGCTTTAGGTCATGAAATTTTCCATGCTCCGGTGTCCTTGCCACAGTGAAGGAGAGATTCAGCAAAAAAGTCTTCTCTGTTTTTAAAAAGAACCTCCAAAACCAAAAAGAGCATAGCCAAGCAAATACCTTCCTCCAAAAAATTACCTACTTGGGGTTTGGTTTAAAGAACCCACAGCATCCTAGTTCAAAGTCAAGACCTGAAACCTGCAGCAGAGGTTGCCTTTTGTGAGGGGCAATTTCCATTTTATCATTCCCATCCAAAGCTGCCTCAATTTGACCATCATGTCAGTTTGATGATGCTCATTAAAGACTGCTGGGTCTTGGTTAGCTGTGGCAGGGTCTGGCCCAGGGAGAGCGTGACACCCCCGCTGCGGCCGCTCTGTGCTCCCCGCAGCTGTGGCAGCTGTGGCAGAGCCCTGCCCTCCCCCAGAACATCTGCCTGCCTTACACCAGTGTCGTGCCCCAAGCCAAGTCCCCTCCATGTGGCCTCAGGGGGGCTGATGGGGCAGAGCTCCTGCACAGCAGGTTTTGGTGCAGAACCTCTGCACCTCAGGGACTCTGGAAGAGCTTGCAGGACCCTGTGGTGCCTCACAGACCTCAATACATCCTCGGTGCTGAGAGGGAAAGCAGATGGCTGGGCTGTGGCAGCCAACCCTTTCAAGCCTTCCTGGTGGCAGCAGGAAAACCTTTGGCGGGCAGTGCAAGCTGTGCTGCATCTCTGAGCCTCTGGCATGGGCAATGGCCCCAGGCTGCACAGCTGTAATTTCAGTGGTGCCACTGCTGAGTGTGGGCAATGTGAGGGTGCTGCCCAGCTCCAGGCAAAATGGGCAAGGAGAGTTACTTTGGAGAAGCAGGAAAGGCAGGGGAATGAGAAAGGTTGAACAAGTCACCACACCTGTTCCCCACCATACACCCTAAGTGCAGAAAAGGGGATTCAGAACACAAATTGCAGGTACTCAGGGACTAGAGGATGCCTGTATGAACCCAGTTTTTTGGTTTTGTGCTCTCATTAATAGCATACAATCTTTAGAGCCATTGATTTGACCCCTGTAGCACGCAGTATGTGGACATCTTGTGGATGCCTCACGGCCAGAGAGAGAGGGAGGCTCCTTTGGTGAAGAAGCTGTGTAGTGAATGAGGGAGGGAAGGCACTGCAAGAGGAGAAGGAGCAATTTCATGGTGGTTAACTGCTCTGAATGTTGCCTAGGAGCACCAGATGTCAACACTGCCTTTGCCACAAGGTTCCCACACAAAGCAAAGGTCATTGTACTTCCTTGTTTTCAATGTGCCTGACTTGAAATTTGGGCCCAGTTTGCAGCAGAGATGAGCCTTCAGAGGCACAAAGATCTCCTTTTGTTTCCTGTTCCTTATTCTCACAGAGCTGTTCTGGGAAGAATTTAATTGATGTCTGAAGTTCTCCCATGTCATACTGATGAGTCCCACAGAAAAGCCTGGAGGAAGCAAATAGCTCCCATTTGACAACAGTGCTTACACAGCAAACTGCAAATAAGGCACTGGGCCATGTGCTGCACAAAATAGCAGTCTTCCTTCTGAGACCACTCCTATCTTTTCTGTGCACTCAAGCAGGCAGGGGTGTGTAAAAGCAATTTAAAATTTCTCTTCCTTGCAATGCCTGCAGGAAATTTGACAATGATAAGGAGACTGGTTCTCTAGGATCCTGGCTTGCTTGCCAAGCTTTCCTCTTCTTCCCCTCCCTCTCATATTCAGATCCATCGCTTGCCTTTTCTACCACTTTGGGGCAGGGATGGGGCAGGAGATGGCTCTGTGCCAAACAGTGGCCCCAGCTAAAAACAAGTTCCAAAGATTATTTCTGCTGTGATTCATGGGTCTGTCCTGTGTAGGGCCAGAAATTAGACTTTAGTGGGCCTTGTGGGCCACTTCCAACTCAGAACAGTCTATGATTCTATGATTCTGTGCATATCTCTAATGACTGGGATAATATAAGCGTGTACACAAACCTCATGCCAATCTTCCCTCTCATGTGTTCTTTCCTCTTTGTCTCCTGTTTTCTCCCTTTGTTTCAGGGAACCTGCAGTGTTAAACTTGGATCATCTTAGCACTCTGGCTTACAGCCAGACAGGGAATAAGTTGTGATGGGAGAGATGAGAGGGCATGAGGCTGCAGCAGGGCAGGGTGGGCATGGGAGCAAGAGCAGCTCCATGTGCTGCTTAAGGCAGCATGCAGGAAACCCCTGGAGTGAGATTTGAGTCTGATATCTTGAGAAAGATTAAATGAGAGCCTCAGATCTTGGCCTAGTAAAACTTAACATCACTTTTTATCTTCAAAACACTTAATAAACATCAACCAGAACACCATCATAACACTACCCTGCTCAGGGTGAGGAAGTCAAAGGCTCAGTAAGGACACAGATGAAGGAGCCGGGTGCTTGTAATTGATTCCTAGGGTTTCTAAATAATTTAGCTCCTCTGAAGTGCTTCACCAAGAGTCAAACTTTGAGATAGGCACTGAATGCAGCTGCAAACCTGCAGCAAGGCTTCAGCAGTTCCTCCTTCCCTCTGCTGGAAGATACTTCTGGGACTATTTGTCTCCAGATCAGATTTGCACAAGGAGGCAGCACTCCCACCTCTCACAGAGACAGCTTGTCCCTTCTCAGGGACAGCTCCTAAAGCTTTCTTTTTCCTTTAGTCTTCCCCAGTTCTCAAACTGAGAGCCCTTCTCGTTCCTCCACACTGAGGGGCATTGACCCCCCTGCCAAGCACTGCCCTGTGCTGAGCTTTATTATGCAGGAGCAGTGCTGACACCAAAAAGGCCTCTCAGCATGAAAAACGTGCCCTCTGGCCTGTGGCTCACCCTGCCCTTGTCATGGCAGCATTTCCTCTCCACCACTGAAGCTGTTGCACCAGCAGAGCAGAAGCTCATTGTTCCCCCAGCTTCCTGCAGCCTGTGTGCCCCCTTGCAGAGCTTGGGCAGTGAAGGGCAGCTCCCTCCCCTTGTTCAGCCCACTGAACACAGGAGCATGCTCATGCCAGAGAGATCCAGGGCAACAAGGGCTTTGCAACCCTCCCCAGCTTGTGAAGAGGTGAGGAGAGAGCGAGTCCAGGATTTTGGCATTGGCAAGAACAATAATACCTAAATAATTTTCCATTTTGTGGAGTACATCCTGAGTGTGCAGCCCAGCTCAGGGCTCCTCATGTAACATCTGAGGCCATTATTTTCTTCCATTCTCATCCCAAGAGCCTCTCCAAAGTCCCAGAGAAACAGCCAGGGAGGCTTTTCAAGAGCCTGAGCATGCTTTTAAGTGGAAGCTACATTTTGTCTGCAGTTCCCAGAGGTTCAGTGTGTGAGAGCTATTGCACTGAAGAGGAGAGTAAGCTGGGACACACAAAGAGCTGCTGGCCCTTCCCACAGAGCACAGAAAGGAAAGACACCACCAGGAGCTACACCTCAGTGGGACACAGCAGGTGGGATGGGGATTTTGGGAATATTGTAACATGGGCAGGGGTACTAAGCAGAAGGGGAGAGAGCCTGCCAAGCCTCACACATCCAGTAGCAATGCATGGATCCAGCAGTGAGAGAGGCTCCCATATTTTTTGGGTTGCATACAGTGACCTATTGCAAATTTGGGAGGAATGAGACAGTCAGGCAGAGAGACCTGCCTTCCCTCCACAGAGAGACCAGGAAAACAGCAGTGGGAGGCAGGGTTCTCCCTCCCCTTGCAGGGATCTCAGTGCTCTCAAGCAACCACCTACAGACAGCTGTGCTCACTCTGCTAAGGCACCAGCTTAATTGGTGACATGGCTGTTTATCTTCAAAAATACACATTTACTCTTCCCATGCAGCCTGATGTCAAGGAGCACAACAGCTCTGACCTGACCCAGAGATTATCAACAAAAAGCTCTTCCCTTGCAGTTCCTCACTCTCTGCCTGCCTTGGTGTGGGGTTCTGTCCTGGCAAGCCAAAGCACAGTCAGCTGCGCCACTCCACAGGGAAACAATCTGGCTGGCATTCATCCCAGTGCTGCACCCAGGAATCACCAAGAACTCTGACATGCCTTACATTAATGGTGCTGCTTTCACCCAGCTCATGACTTAAGGATGGATTTTCAGAAATACAGAAATAAATAAATATTGCACTTTGCAGATAAGCAGCACAAGTTTTCTTGAAAATCCACTAGGCACCTACATGCTCTAAACCCTTAGGTTTCTAAATACTTTTGGAAATACTGGCCCAGAGATGCTTAAGCAACATCCTTAATAGCCCTCCCTCCCCCTGCTACCCCAACTAGCTTCCACACATTTCTCAAACTGACCCTTGCAGCTCCCAAATGGACTGAAATGCTTTGCCCGGGCTGAGATTTCTAAGGAAACAAAACAGCAGCTGAGAACATCAGTCACAACAAAGCCTGTTTTGGCAACATAGAGAAAATCTGGGTTAGGCCATGTGCAAATGCCACATGTGATTGCTCATTTAGTCACAAACTGAAATTTATGTGGCTCATACAAAAACAACACACTTTCCCCCTTTGCCCAACTCAGCATTATAGGAGTTTTTAAGTTAAAACAGCAGAAGAGGAGCTGATGTGAGGGGAGTTTTCAACATGTAATTAAGTTGTAGTCCTCTCATGTGTCACATGTCTCATGTGAGAAGGTGGTGAGAAGGATTACATGGCAAAAAAACTCTCAAGAGGAGACCACATCCCCAAACACAGCCAGGCAAATGTGTGTGTGCATGTATATATTTGCCTGTGCATAAAGCACTGGCAGGATCCAGCTGTGCCTGCTGATCCTCCAAGAGATACTAGAGCAAGGTTTTTAACCAGGAAAATTACATACCTCTAAGCCAAGGGAGAGACAGGCAGGCATGGTGGTTAGGCAGGGCAAGGGAGATCCTTTAACAGAGAGTAAAGGGAGAAAAAGGTGCTTTGCTTTCGTGTCTTTGCAGGAAGATTGGCCTTGCACAGTGCAATGTAATGAGATTCTGCACCTCTTCTCTTTTCCTTTTCAGCTTCGCTAGTTTTGCTAGTTTTTGGTAGGGAAATGGCAGGGAGCAGACAGCACTCTGCTTACAGCATAGTCTGTGATACAGCCATTACAGAGACCCTCAAGGATCCAGGGTGTGCAGTGACATCTATTAAACCATTGCAGCAAATGTGAACCAAATACACACCAGAAGTCTTCTTCACAAGGCTATTCCTAGCAAGTGCTACTTCTGTCTCATTAAAGTCTCATCAGTGTTCCTGCACTGTCTTCCTGCTACTCAGGAGGGACCCTGTCTTTCCTCCCAGATGCACAGTATGGTACAGGATCATGGGAAGTGTTGAGAGGCAAGGTGGAGAAGAGAAACAGGGTGTGTTTCCAGTCCCCACAAGAGCCACTGCATGGAAAATTCATCTCTTCCAGTCCTGGCATGCAAAGGACAAAGGAACTGAACTATTCCCTAGAAAAGTGTAAGAGAAAAAATTACAAGTAAAATCACTGCTGTCAGGACACCTCCTTAGGATGAGATTTTTGTTTCATTTTCCTTATTTATTTTTCATTATCCAGGTTTTGTTTTTATTTTACACCTGCTGTGTTGCTTCAGCAGTGCCTTCCTGCTGCAGGGATCAGACTTCCAGCACCCACTGCCACCCTCCATGGCCCCACACTTACACTTGCCCTGTGTGTGTCCCAGGGCTCCTGGGACACACAGCTGGCCACCAAGCATCCCACAGGATCACCAATTTTCCTGCTGGGGGTGTGGGAACTCAGTCAAGTTGTGGCCCAGGACAAGCCCAAATCCAAGTGTTTAATAAGCAAAATAGAGGCTCAGCAAGTATCTGATGTGAATAATTCAATACCCAGGCTGTAAACCTGCTGCTTGGATAATGATGCTCTTCTTGTGTCTCAGACAAAACACCGCTGAAGTCTCACAGGATCAAATTACTGTCTAGTGCCCAGTTCTTCCAGTGCCCAGCTACAAAAAGATCCAAGATTGCTGGAAGGACACAGTACTGCAGCCTATAGCTCCTTTCATTAGGAGTTATTTAGGATTTCTGCCACGTGACTCCTGACAGGAAAGCAGGCCACTTGGGCTGAAAGGTTTCCAAGCATCCAGCTCTAAGCTACAGCTCCCCTGAGGTTACATATTCAGTAGCACAACAAAGGAAGGAGTGGTAGAATCACCAAAAGGGGACAAAAGGGTTAGAGTGGTGGTCAACATCAGAACCCTACCAGAACCTCTGCCTGGTTCTGTATTTCCCCCAGTGCCTTGGTGGTAACACAGCCACCTCTTGGGCCAGGAGTAACATTCAGGTTTCAGCACTAAATTGGACTGGAATTAACCTCTGTCCTTTTAGAGGTTTAAGGTTCAATCTGCATGGGTCCCCTTAAAAGTTGTGGGAGAACAACAGACAATGCCTTGTAAAAGTCAATATATGTCACCTATTTTATGACATATAAATAGACAACCTATTTATGAAGACAACCTATTTTATGAAGATTACCCTGGGTGGGCTGCTGAGAGGATAAGCTTCAGAAAATAGATCCAAGAAGCTAAAGGACCTCTGTAGATAAAAGAAGATCAAACATGAGCTGTATCTTTCAGACCTTCAGTTTGCCACTGGCCACCAGCAGTATCATGGGAATGTGAGTCTACAGTAACAAAATGAGCTCTCTATATTGGACTGCCTTCTTCGCCTCCTCTAAATTAAGGAGGAGCAATTAAATGACTGAAAAAAATCCAT
Organism: Molothrus ater; assembly: GCF_012460135.2. NCBI lineage: Eukaryota > Metazoa > Chordata > Aves > Passeriformes > Icteridae > Molothrus > Molothrus ater. Next base: position 42,883,111 of record NC_050480.2, read on the forward strand.
AAATATCAAGGAAAAGAGAGGTTTCCATTTGTTCTGCTCAGTAGAAACCTCAGGGATACTTGTTGCATTAGTGATGGACGAAAATGTTCTCTATTTGTCTTGGGAAAAGGGCATCACACAGCAGACAAATTTACAAGAGCAACATGTGGGTGCTTAGCATTGCCACTGCAGTGACGCTGGCATGCACAGGAGAAGAAAGTCATCAGTAATTCTGCTTAAGGGGAGAAAGGCAAAATCCCGGCCAATTAGCTTCTGAGGTAGCTCAGAAAACCTGGCAGCTGCACAAGGAAAGCAAAGAAATCAAGAGAAACACGAGGCTGTGAGGGATCAGCCATGAGAAACACAAGCCAGGTTCTCAGTCCTTCTCTAAATAATAACTTTGGAACAGAGTTAATCTCTATGATACTGATCTAATGTAATACTATTGCTGCTCCTGAGCCCATAGCCAGAGATGGCACTGCATGGAACTGGAAATAGCTGATGTGAGCCCAGATTGTAACAAGGCAGAGCATGGACCAGCTCCTGGTCTGGACAACACCAAGGTGCTCCTGGGAAGAGCTGGCTCCAGAACTGGAGATGAGAAAATCAAGGCTTTGAGTTCACAGATGAAGTAAATTCTTGTCACCTGGAAGGTGACAAGGCAGAAAAAGATCCTTGATATTCCAAAAAAATCCTTGATATTCCTCTCTGACTTTGATCTCCTAATATTCTTTTTATAGCACAGTTCAGTTACACCAGTTTTTCTCTCACTGGACCATCACTGAGTGTAGACACCTGTGCACAGAAGGCTGCCTAGTTTTCCTGTGGTGACACAGCCTTCCCTCCCCTTTGCTTTGCTCTCACTGTGAGTTTCCATAAAGCAGCTACAGCAGATATCACTGCAAAAAAAGAGTAAACCCTGTGAGTGATGCTCTCACTGTCAGGCAGAAAGAGCAGGGAGAGCCCTGTCCTTGCTCTGTGGCATTATGGAAGCCACTGCGACATTTCTCCATCACTGCAATGCTAATCATAGACGAGTTTGGCTTGAAAGGGACGTTTAGAGGTCATCTAGTACAGTCCCACTGCAATGAGCAGGGACATAATCAACCAGATTATATTGCTCAGAGCCTAAACCTTCAATGTTTCCAGGGATGGGGAATCCACAACTTCTCTGAGCAACCTCTTCCAGTGTTTTGCCACCCTTATTGTAAAAACCTCCCTCTTTAAATCGAATTTCGATCAACGTTCCATCAGTTTAAAACCATTACCCCTTTCCTATCACAACAGGCCCTGCCAAAAAGTTTGTCTTCATCTTTCTTTGTGAAAGGCTGCAGTAAGTTCTCCCCAGAGCCTTCTCTTCTCTAATGATGAGCTGCTGTCTGCATCTCAGTCTTAAAAATACTGGATATCTTCAGCTCCTGAGTAGCTGTTATATCACTTTTATGGATCTCACACTTGTGGGATGCTGGGCTGCAGCATCCAGCCAGAGACAGGTACTCCACACCACTTACCACCACATGTCAGAACAGGTGGTGGTGCAAGGAGATGTGACTCAGATTGAAATTGAGGTGTTTACCTTAGGGGAAACTGCAAGGAAAAAAACCCACCCAGATTTAGAAAGCTTTTAACACCATAAATTGAAGGTGAGCTCACCACAACAGAGCTTGGGGTAGGTGCTGGCTGTGGGAATGTCCCTGGAGGGGAGGATGGCAGGCAGGGGCAGCATTCCAGAGGACAGGTGCAGTGTTTCCCCACTCACCCCACGCAGGAAGGCGCAGGCAGGCTGCAGCTGTGAGCAGCCTCTGACTCCCAGCAGGCCTTCCTTGTCCCTGGGATGAGTAGGAAAACTGAGTAAACAGCTTCTTGGGTGGAGCAGTCTGTTAAATAGTATTTCAAATGAAGTAACTGGGGAAAGCTTTACCCTTTTTTTGCTGCTTCCAGGACATCACCAATCACAGAGCCAGAGCCTGACTTGCCGTGGTGGTGTTAGCCCTGCCCAAGCACTGTTAACTCTGCCTGTACCTCCAGCTCTGGATGATGGCAGTTCCCTCAAATGTTTCAAGGATCCTCTGAAGAACCCCAGTCCTGCTCACCCACTCCTTGTCCCAGGTGCAGGGGTTAAAGCAGAGAGCCTGCCATGTCCCCAGACTCTGCTGAATTAGCACTCTGCCTCATCCCTTTCCCGAGGACAATCTTTGCTGCATTTAGGAGTGCTGTTTCCTTATGAGCGCAAACAGCTGCTGTGCTTTCCAGGGGAAAGCACCAAGCTGCGCCTGAAAGCTCTCAGGGGACAAGAGTCTTGTTTCACAGAGGAGAGGCAGACAAGAAAGCAAAGCTGTGAGTGACAGCCCAGCCATCAGGCCTGAGGAGGGAGGTCCCTCTGGGTCTCGCTTCAAAGGAATAGCTGAGAAAAGACCAAGTGGAGAGCAGAAGCACTGACCCAGAAGGTGCCTGGCACCTCTGCAGGGATTGGTGGGAAGGAGAGAGCAGAAGAGCCTGAGAAGAGATTGGGGAAAGCAGACATTTTCTCACACTGTGTTTAAATGGTGTTTGGTGCCTCTGTAGCACTGCATTTAAAATGCTCAGGTCTCTACTAATGTTAATATCTTTGTCCTCTGTTAATGAGCTTCACGCTCCTGGTTATTGCAGCCTTCTCCTAGAGCTGAACAAGCACCTTTAGGAGTGGGCTGTGTGCATTCCTGGTGAGTGAAGCTGTGTTGGCTTCTTGGGGCGGGTTGGGCTGGAGGAGATGGCAGCACCTGTGTGCTGTCACCATGACAGAGCAGGGGGGCAAATTTCAGGTTTGCCATCCCTGTCCCTCCCACACTGACACCTTTCCTTTCCTTAGGAGAGACTCAAAGCTTGTTCAGGGGGAACCTGGGACAAACTTAATGCTGCTGTAAGTGTCACTGCTTTCTTCTCCCAGAACCCAGCAGTTTAGCGGCTTGGTTGAGGGTCAAGGCCTGTCAGCAGCTGGAATAGCCAGGGGATAATATTCCCCTCTTTGTACATGCCTTTATATGTATATTTATGTCTATCTTCATCCCATAGTGGGTATCATTGAGATGCATTTGGCAACCAAGAGAGGGTGAGAGTTTATGCAGATGCTGAGAGAGAAGAAAGCACTGTTAGACTGAAGAAGTATAGGCAATAGTAATTTTGAAGAAAAACAATAACAATTTTAACAGTAGCTGACACTCTGTTTGAAAAGACAGCAGGAATATTTGTTATCTTTACTGCCAGAGTGGCCAAGTCCTGCTATATTGATATTATCTTGAAGATGACAGAAAACCGTATTAATCTACTTGAAATGAAAACCTGGGCTTTGAGAACAGCCATAGACACTTTCTGAGGGGTGAAGTGATTGAAATCAATCATATTTTATGACTCACAGCAGTTTCTGTAAGCAACTTGAAGATCCAGCTACCCTGCTAGTACCAGGTTTCTGTGAATGGCTGCAATCCAGCTGCCAGAAACAGCTTCTCAGTTCAAGTTATCCTTGCAGTAATAGTGGCAAATGGATAGAACCATGTGACCTCTCCACACAAATGTCTGGCCAGATGTGCAGTATTGTGAAGATGCAGATCTGACTGAAGACTAAACAGAATTTTCCATCCCAAGGCCAAGGCATACAAGAAGGTACTCCTGGCACATGAAGGGTGAGCTAGAGGAAGGAGAAAAGGCTGCAAGTGGAATGGGAATAGCCATGGAGTAGTTTTTGTGGAAGGAACCTCTGGAGTTCACCCACCTCTCAAAGAGGCCAACTTCAAAGTAAGAGAAGGTCGCTTAGAGCCTTGACAAGCTGACCTCTGAACAGCTCAGTGGCAGCTGGCACAACAGAAGGAAGGGATGCCATCCAGGGGGACCTGGACAAGCTTGCAAAGTGGGTCCACATGATCCTAATGAGGCTCCACCAGTCCCAGTACAAGGCACCCTACTTGGGTAGACACAGCTCCAGACAGGAGTACAGTGGGGGAGAAGAACCCATTGGGAGCAGCCCTGTGGAGAGGGACTTGAGGGCTTTTAGATGAAAAGCTGAACATGAGCCAAGAGTGTGCACTCACAGTCCATCCTGGACTGAAACAAAAGCAGCATGGACAGCAGGTTGAGGCAGGGAATTCTGATCCTCTTCTCAGCTCTGGTGAGACCCCACCTGGAGTGCTGCATTCAGCTTCAGGGTCTGCAGCACAAAAAAGAGCATGGACCTGTTGGAGGGGGTTCAGAGGAAGGCCATAAAGGTGATCACAATGCTCTCTTCAACCCAAGCCATTTTATGAATTCCACCAGAGAAGGAGGTCCAGCCTCTTCAAGGGGCAACATGTTGCAGTGATGAAACACTGTCACTGCAATTTCTTTTCATGACACTTAAACCAAATGTCCCTTATTGCATCTTGTGATGGTTGCATCCTGTCCTTTCTGTACCTTGTAGAAGAGTCTGGCTCTTTTTTCTCTATGACTGTCCATCAGCTCATGGGATCCTGTAGTTATTTCTCCATCTTAACTGCTCTTATCCAGGCTGCGCAAGTCCACTGCCCGTATCATTTAGCCTCTCCTCATTTGTTATGTTCTCCAGCCCCTTAATTGTCTTCATAGTCATCTTCTGGCCTTGTCCCACTCTGTCCAAAACTGGACACTGCTTCTTATGTGCCCTCAAAAGTGCCAAACATTGGCACTTTTGAGGGCACATAAAGCACAATGTTCTCCCGAGCTGCTGCAATGCTCTTGCCCAGAGTGTGGTTGCCCTCCATCTCTGCTGGGAGGTCCTGCTGGCTGCTGCAGCCTGTGCTCACAGGGTCCCCAGTCCTCTTCCACAGAGAGGCTCCTGAGGCAGTGGGTTCCCAGCCTGTTGTATGAGCTTGTTCAGTTCTACATGCGTTTCTGTGTTGGTCTTCATAAGGTTTTTATCAGCCCATTTTCTTTGATAGTTGAAGTTCCTCTGAATGACAGTCCTAAAGTCCAAGCAGGCGATCTCTCCCCACCAAGATAATTTGCTGTCATTCACATCTCTTCCAATTTCTATTTTCCTCCATGTGTAGTCTTTTACTTGGTTAGTATTGCATGTGAAGCTGGACAAAATGACTGACAGAATGTGCAAATGTATCCCAGCATCACACATTTTTCCTGCAAAGTAGCATCTCCATTTGTATGTCTGGCAGCACTGCCTGCGCAATTCCCGTCTGATTTATTAACACTATCAGCAGGAGACATCAAAAATTCCTAAGAAATACAAAAACCAAGACAGTTGTCTCAGCAGGTACCAACCTCACATGCAATGCACATACTCTCCTCTAATGCTAAAGCCAAAATGTGGCTGATTATTAGTTCTTATCAACTTATTTGCATATAGATGCACAGACGTCCCACTCAAGAGACTCAAAGAACAACACTTTTGTTTATCATACGTCCAAGGACAGCAGAAAACCACCTTCAGCTCTGAAACCCAGGGGCTCTCTAAAGCATTCAGCTCCACATGACATAGGGTCCCACAATTCCACAGTCATTAATCAGTGCTTCACTATCATGGTGATGTAGGGCAGATTGAGGAGAGATAGTGGAAGATGAAAAGTGCCAATTAGTGCTAGGTGAGGTACAAGCTCCTGCCCACCACTACAGGGACTAGGGCTCCATTCCTGCTTGCCTGTTTAAAACTTTGACTCGTTTTACCCGTTCACACAACACGTGTCTTGCCGGGTGCTTGGATGGGGCTGATGGCAATCTGAGCTGTCTGCTGTCACATGTACAGCCACAGCCTGAGCTGATGGATCTGATACTATACCTCTGACCCCTTCTGTCAGCAAAAAGTGACAAGGACAGCATCATGGTAAATCGAGAAGGTTAACAGAGAGATAAAACACCATTTGTGTATGTCAGCTCTTTACTGTATACACTTTCCATGTTTTTGCTTATGAAGTGCAAAGCACGCAGGTACCAAGCACAAACATTTTGTTATTTCCATAATCTTCATCTTATAAAAAGTACACCTGATTTATATTGGCTGAAATCAGAGACTTCAAGGAATTCATTTTAAGTCCACACTGTGCTCTGAATCAGTTTTGATTGAGCAAAGTCTCTTACGGCAGGCCCTCACCCTGGGTGTGCAAGGACGAATGCAGGAGTATGGGAGGGAACGAAAGCCTCCCCATGCCTGGTGCACATTCTACAGCCAGTGGGGTCGAACACAACCATCTCATCAATGGTGTCTGCTTGGTTGGCTTTGAGGCAGCCCACTGGAATATCAAAATACTTGAATCAGGAGAAGGTAGGAGCAGGGAGGTGAGGAAAGTAATGAAAGCATCAGCATGCTGCTGCAGCTGCCACAGTGCCAACCTCAGCCAGCTCAAATCCATATGCCTGCTCTCATACTCAGCCTGAGAGCTCCTCTGAGCGAGAGCCACGTAATTAATTAGTCAAAAAAATATGCACTTAGTTATTGTCTTTTGGTCACCAGTCATCATGTGGAGATATATTTACCCCATCCCACTAGAAAGATACCACCAGAAAGCTTGACCCCACCCTATTGACAGCTGACCTCAGCAGAGAGTTTAGGGACTGCTGCATACCTGTGTGACCAGATGTTGTGCCTTTTGGGAATGGTTGAACCGATCCAAACCTTTGCTTTGAGGAGATACTTGGCTGAGACATAGGTCTGTTTTTCTTATGCAAACTGGTTACCATTTTCCTTTTGAAAAAGTTAGACCTAGCCCTTTATTTCTCATGATGTTGACAAAGGGATCCCAGAACTTCTTCATTTTCCATCAGCAGGAGTTTGGCCAAGTGGAGTTGATCACTCACTTGCCAAGTGCTCCCTTTCCCACCTGCACAGAAGTGTCAGCTCCATAGCTGATGAACCTAGGAACTTCGTATAGGATAGAAAAACTGGTTACTTTTGTGTCCTGGTGCCTCACAACTGAGGTTGCAGTAAATAAACATTTTAATACTTCCTATTATCTTTGCCTTAAAGAATGTTGGAATATTCCATAATCCATTTTAATTTGGATAGGAACAACATGGTCCTGGAATGCAATGCTTCTCATGCTCTAATGTCCTCACTCAACTGCAATATTCAGAGAATTGAGAAAGAGCAGCGATGTATAATCCTAATACAAACTATGTAGTGGAAGGGTAATCTAAATTGTGTTTCTTAACAGGTTCTTCATTAAATTCAGGTAGGACCGAAAAGAAATTCTTGGCTTGCTGCACAATAGCCAGGCCAGAACATGGCCTTATGTGTTTTGAGTTCATTTTATCCTGAGTGAACAGGAATTTGTTGCTCTTTCCAGAGCAGCAATGGTTATCATTCACACTCTGTGTTTTCTGATTAATTTATTACACCCAAGGTAGAAATTTTTTATCAATTACTTGAAATTTTTTTTCCATTACTTTGTTTCTGTCTCATCAAATGGACTTGAGCCATATTATTTATGGCTCAAATCCAGACAGTTTTCAGTGTGTGTTACACAGACTTGGTACACATGTAGTAATTAAGTAATTAAGTGATTGCTGTGGATGGAGCATGCCTTCAAGCATTATGCTTGGAGCACTTCTGCCCACTTTGCAAGCCTCATCATACATCAACATGCTTTGTCACACCACATTCAGAAATTGAAGATGCCTGTACAAATTTGGAAGACATATCATCTGTGCCTGTAAGCTCAGCAGAGGCTTAAACTGACCACAACTCACTGGACCCAAGGCAGGAGAAAACTTTTAGCCCTGTTTGACACCAGAGGTCAAATGTGGCAGCTGCTGGGCTCCATTTGAGTCTGACCATTTATGAATCAGCTCTCTCTCCCTACAGAGAGCCAGGCCTGGTCAGCCTGCAAAGGAAGAGCAACACAAGTGACTCATAAGAGATGATTCACTCCTGCTGAGAATACAGATGTCCTCATGGAGATGCTGCAAGTGCTGTACTGTGGAAAGCCCTTAGTTCACCAGAGGTTGTTGTCTGGATGCTCCAAAAGAGAAACTCCAGACCTTACAGTGCATCTATATCTACAGTGTTTTCTGCCTCTGTAATCCAGGGTAGGATTGAGTGAGAGCCAAAGCACAGCTGGTCTTGTACCTGTTTAGTTTGTGCTCACCACTTCTCTCCTGAAAATAAAGGAAGGATCCCTTATCCAGGCACACTTTTTCTCACATGCCCAGTTTTGTGTGTCCATTACACCAGGTGCAAAGCAGCATGGCGCCAGGCCCTGAGAAGAGTCTCTTGCTTTTTCTTTTGGAGTATTTCAGGTTCTAAGGTGGTGTTTTAGCCTGAATCTTAATACTTTATAACCCCTTCTTGGACCCCTGTTTCAAACACCACTGCAAATCCTACACTCTGCTCTTCCCTCTTTTACAAAGGGACAAGTGACAAGATCCAGTACAAGATAAAACTTGCTGAGTTTCCTGGTGAGGCATTCCTGGTACAGCAAAAGACCTAGTCCTTGGATGCTGGCCAATCTGAGAAGAAGCACAGGGTGAGAATGTGAATAAGTCCCCACAGAGAAAGAAAATAATGTTCTGAATCAGCAAGAGAACAGAAAGAAACATTTATTAAGGTGCATGATAAATTGTACCTGTAAGGTACTCCCATTGATTATTGCTATTATCCCACTGCTATCCCTTCAGGTATTGCATAGGAAGTTACTTGAGAGATGATTATTTCTGAAGTTATCCTGCTAGTTTCATCCACTTTACCATACTGCATGCTGTCCAGTCATCTTGAAGACAACTGTTTGTGTTGTACCACAAAGTCATTAAAAATCAAATAAAAATACAGAGCCTGTCCTTAGCTGCATTATTTCTGCACTTTTATCTGGCCAGCCTCTGTACTGCAGGAGGCAAAGGTCCTGGGACAAACCATGTGTGACCAGACTGCTGCCTCTGGAAGCCAGCCCAGATGCCCAAACCACAACCCAGCTGCCTGGAAAGTTTGAGAGGTGTGGGCAGGGTTTAGCTCTCTCATCCTTCACCACCCCTAGCACCTGCAGGTGCTGAAACCTACACCTAGCAATGGCCATGTTCCCTGATTTTTTGTGTTGCTGCCAACTTTGGAGAAGGTTAATGAAGGAAAACAACATCTGTAGCAGTTATAAGTGAGCTAATTCTAGAACAGACTGTGGTGGGTGAAGACAAGGTATATCTGTAGATCAGCATCTCTCCAGATGCCAAATTCTAACCATCTGCTATGGGCAATTACAGAAAAATAAATCCTTAAAAAAATATAATCTCTTGTATAGGGAAACTGCAGCAGCCCAACTATATAGTTAGGTATCAGCAATCCTCAAGCTGTACCATTTATAGAAAGCTTAGGAAAATGAAGAGGAAAGCACCACACAGAACTCTTGCTTTATTTGAGTTCCTGTTTTTCCAGTACCAGAAGAAGAATGATATAAAAACCTGCCAGTAAAAAGTCACTTGGATATTTCTTTTTGAAGAAATTCAAGTCAAGCTAGTCAATGTGTTGTCTTTGCTGGCATGCAAACATTATTCCAAGGCATTGCCATGTAGATTTGAATCTTTCTTACTGCAGCCCACTGGCTTTTCTCAATAGCCTTTTTTTGAGTTTTCTGCATGCCTGTGCATTAACTGCTGGGCAGCAATCCACACAAACCCTATACAGGCAGCACTCCTATGTAGGTGCTGGCAAAACTCTCAAGTGTTCTACAGGGCTTTCACTGTTGCAGAGATGTCTGAGGCCAGAGACCACAGTGCTGAACTAGAAAACTGGAGAGGAGCTCTTCAGGCTGGCAATCAAGAAGGCCAAAAAAACAAAGAAAAGAGAAACAAAAGAAAAACAAAAGGGGAAATATTATTGTGAACTCTACCTCACTGAGCACTCAACAGTATTTTTAATATTTTAATAAGGGCTCCTATGACATTTGGGACAGATAGATCTTTCTTCATACCGCCCCCCCCAACACATAAAAACACACACTTTAGGACACTGGGCAGTATTTTTCTGTTGTCAGATCTCACTGAAGATTAAAACAAGCATCTTTACTAATATATTATTACTGCCATTATTCAAGCAATTCCCTCTTTAGAAGTTATGAAATATGGATAATAAATAGAATCTGAATAAGCACATATTTTCTTTGTTATGTTAATGGCCTGGCTGAAGTCCACCAGGACAGTCTTATGCGTGTGACTGATGGCTTTGTTTCAAACCTCTGGATACTTTATAGGAATGGGCTCAAAAAAGGGCACTTTGCACAGACCTGCTCATTTGGTGCTACCTCAGCCAGGAGAAGAGCCCCGGTCTGAAAACTATATTTTTAACCAAGACATTCTTACAGTAATGAAAATAAATTCATAATTGGGACTTGGGAAAAAAAAATTCCTTGCAATAGGCAACAGGAGAAGTGTCTTTGGAATTCTCCTATAAAATAGTTTATTTCTTATGTTTATCAAAGCCCAATCCATGGACAAGAGATGATTCATATAGATGAGCCAGTTACCCAAAAATGTCCTAGTTTCTGGGATATGAAAACTTCACCTGACAATGAAAGTACAGTTAAAGGACAAGCTAAAGAAATGGGTATAATTCCTGGAGGGGACTAGGAATTTGGTCACTAAATTCTTTCAAGCTATGCCATCACCTTGGTATAGAAAAAATGCTTATTTATTCCTCCAAGATTCACAGCTTTTTTTTTTTTTTTTTTTTGCCTAATTTGAATAACACAACAGTAAGAATATTCTCAGTTTTTCTGCCTCCCAGTTTGGTCCATTTCAGCCTGTCCCCGATCAGCATCCAGGTCTATAATCATGTTTTCTCAGACCTCAAGTTTTTAAGAACCTGGCAAAAGACCATCATGAACAATTTTTTCCCAAGGAGCTGGTCCAGCCATACAGCTGAGTCCTGTGCAACGTTCAAACACCTGGAAATGGAGGAGATGTATGTGGCCAAAAAAATATAACTGCTCTTCAGTCTTTGAAAATTTCCAGGTGGAAGTGAGATCATTTCCTGAAGTGTTGAAATGGCAAGCTGTCTTCATCCACAAAATAATCCTGTGAGCCCTGGAAATTTGCTTTGGAATTTGCTTTGCTTTAATGAGCTGATTGCATCCAGCAGGATTAATAAGAGAAGCTACCCCAGATAATCTCTCCTGCCACGTGTGATGTTCACCTCTCTACATGCACTTACAATGAACTACTAAAAACATCTTACCAGAGCCTCGAGTTCCCACTGCTGTGTGAACTCAGGCTAGCAAACTCTCCAGCAACCTTCACTTTTGTTTTGTTTTACTGACATGGACCCAGAGCCTCCCCAGAGCCAGCCCTGACACAGCAGCGCTGCACACGGTCACACAGGACATGTGGGGCCTGAGCAGAGAGAACAGAGTGAGGAACTCCCTCTCTGTGCAATGACCACATCTCATGTCTGAACTGGACAAGAACATTTGGGTTGTGTCCAAGCACGTTTGGGTTGTGGCCTGTCTGTAAGTCAGCTTTTAGCCTCTCTTCCAAGACTGACAACAGAAGTGCCCACTAGCATGAGTTGTGACATTGATACCTGGTAGAGGCATTTCTAGCACCTAGCTGGAGCATGAAAACATATTGCCTCACAAATCTAGGCTACCAAAACCCTGCTGCTTTCTGTGCTCCCCGAAGCTCAGGGAGGAGCACTGGAGTGGGGCAGGGAGGAGGAGGCAGGAGTGTTGCTCTTAGAATGTAAGGCACATTCAAACTCCTTGAAATCCTCCTCCTTCCCTGTCCTTTACTTTATTCTCAAGCCAGGAGTAGTTACTGTCTTTCTGAGCACAATATTAAGTCATCAAAGGTGTTGTGCCTGCCAAATTTGTTCACTGAAGAGGGAGTTCCTTTGGGTGATGCTCCTCTGAAGCTGTCTCCTCAAAGCACAATGCTGACACCACACCAAGTAACCAAATAAGAGAACTAGTTCCCAAGGATTTGCAGGTTGTGAAATTTGACTCTGCTTTTGCATCCCTGTGTAAATCAACAATAATGTCTGTGTGACCTTAGATCCCAGCTCCCAAGTGGAGACATTCCACCTCAGCTCTTAAGAAGAACAGGCACAAACCCTTGAGCTATAAAAGTGCAAGCCATTTGATGAATTTTCCCATACAAAAGTTTCAGAAGACATAAATACAGACCTGTAGTTTCCCTTCGGGCTGGACAGATCCCATGTGTCCAAAGGAGGCACCTGGAAGTAACAAGAGAGAAGGGTGAGCCCATGTTAGACTTTTCACCCAAAGCAAATGCTGTCTGTAGTGCCAAAATTGTTGTTTCACCTGCCATGTCCTGCCTGCCCTTTTCTTCTCTCAAGATCCCATGCTGGAGCTGGCAGAGACAAGTGAAACTCTCTGTCTGAGCCGTCCTGTGGGTGAGAAGCTTTCTTCAAGGAAGTTATTCTACTCAGGGAATCTGGCAGTCCATAAATCACAAGACTAATGCTCGTTATAAATTAATGCAGGATCAGCCAGGCAGAAAACTCCAGTGGCTATAACATTTCACACGATATAAATAGGAGTAGTTGCTTTGTACAACATGAAATAACCAAGAAACAATAGAACATCTCTTATATTGTGGCTGCAAAGACTCCTTCCATGTACCTGAAGAAAGTAATAGCATCATTTATTTAATGATCAATGTTTAGGCTTCAAAGGAAAAATCAGCTTCTTCTTCTTGGCTGATCTCAGGTGAAATTGAGTTTGTTGTTCACCTCCTGGACTAGAGAGAGAACAAAGCTTTATGCATTGTTCATCTTTTGTCATCATGAGAAAAAAAGAAACAACAAATTTCTATATAACTTTTACCTGGCTGCAATTCATATCAAAGTGCATTGAGCCTGTTAACAGGTTGAGGTTCAATTACAGACCAATGGAACCATCCAAATCTGACCCAGGGCTTCTCCAGGGTCAAGAGAGAGCCCTAAAACTCAAGTTGGAGCAGGCTGTCAGTAGCGTATATGATGGGGATGGCAGTGGCTCTGGCCTGCAGAATGGTCTCTCCACCTCCTGCTCAGTTTAATACAATTTCCCCTCCCAGGTCTGGCTGTCCAGGGCTCTGGCACAGGCAGAGAAAACACTGAGACAACTCTCATTTATAGTCCATCACTACCTCAGCTGTCTGCAGCTTCAGGAAGCAGAAATCAGCTGTTGAGGAAAGAGGTATAGCTTGGGGAACAAGCTGGATGTCTGGTTTTAATGAGTTGTGTCACTGCTTTTTCATTCTTTACACAAATTTGGTATGCCTTTATGCACAGTGATGGTGCTTGTGTCACACCTGGCTAGGGCAATCTGCATTTCGGGTGCTCCTGGGAGGTAGCACAGCCTGCTCCACCTGGGATGGGAAGCCACATGGGACCCCCAACAGGGAGGGTGCTGTGTAAAAACACATCAGGCCAGAGCTCCAGGAGGAAAAACCGAGAAGACCCTGTCACTCCCATGCTCTCCATTGCCTCCCTTTTGGGTAGCTGTACTTGCATTCCCCTAGCCTTTACCTTCTATTTAAAAAAAAAAATCTAGACATTCACAGTCAACTGCCTTGGAATCTCCCCTGACCTTCCCATGTGTGCACAACTCTTGCCAGTGCCTTAAACAATGAAGTCAACATCAGCTCAGTAAAAACCCAGATGAACACCTGCAAAGAGGCAAAATGGAGGCAGTGTTTGCACTGCAGAACATCCAGAGAACAGGTGACAGTGACTCTGTGCTGAGGAAGCTGCTTTCATTGCCCAGCTGCGGCTCTCTGGGTTTTGCATCAGCTGCCAGCTTGACCCCCTATCTAAATAAGTGATGTTATTTATGAAGGACCTAAAAGGCACAGCAAACAGGGAAGTACCCAGCTCCACTACAGTCAGTGGGGGCTAGATAAGGAGGAGCAGAGAGTTCAAATGCTCTTGCTGTATCAGCTGCAATGAGGCTTCAGGATCAGCATGGGGCTCCTCAGATCTCTTAGCTGACAAATGTGAAGGAGTTACTTGTCTGGGACCGCTTGGACTGTGTGGCTGCAAATGCAGCATGGGAACTGCCTGGGACCCTGCACCCTCACACAGGACAGTACCTGGAGAGGTGGAGATGGCACCTCAGTAAATCTGATAGCTCACAGATTCACAGAGCAGAGGGGTTTTTTTTATCCTTACTTGCACTCTCCTTTGAGTGTCGTATTTCCCTCAGCAGTGGTGCAGCTTACTCCCAGACTGTCAATGAGCTCTTCTTGAGGCCTCAGGAGATGAAGTCACTCTGTGAAATCCTACACTCTCTAAATCTAAAAGGACATTTGATAAATTGCTAGGGATTATTATAAAATATGCATGTCTGGTCCCAAATCTGGCCTTGGAAAACTCTTGTATTCCTTCTCTAAAAGATTGGAACCTGATATAGACCAGAAGTCAGGTACAGTGTGGCTCCCCATACTCAAAACAGGTCTCCTCTACCATGAGACTTGCAATGTGTATTTGCACTTAACAACAAAATGGGTGGGGGTGGGGGAGAATAGTGAAGATTTCTGCACTAGGAACCCAAAATATTGCATTCAGGCTTCAGCTGGTTTGGTTTTCTCCTGCAGCAGTGCCTGAAACAGCTTTCTGAAAATGGGAAATGGACATTTTCTCAGTCATAATCAAAGAAACTCATGATTTCCCAGAGACACTGTGACTGTGGCTGTCATCTGTGTGCAATGAGGCAAGCAAGAGAAACACCACGTCTTTTGCTACTTATGCTTTCAGTGTGTCAACACATTCACCCATCTGTACCTTACATCACCCTGTGTATATTGGCTCAAACACAATTATTTAGAAAATCTGTGGAAAAGTTGTGTGACGGAAAAGCTGCAATGTGGTATAATCCTAATAACTCTTCGGTAACAGCACAGAGCTCTTATCACAATCTCTTCACGCATTTGATTTTGCCACTAAATCCCTCATGCTCTCTCAGGCTAGTTATCCTTACAGGCTGGAGGTCAGGTTGCATCCAGAATGGAAGATTCTTCTCTGATAGCATGTCCAATATGAGGGAGATTCCCTGCCTTCAGCAAGTCTTTTAAATGAGATTATTGATTTCATTTTGCAAGCGAATCAAAGTAGATCACCTGACCAAGAGTGCTGGGATTTCATTAGAGGGGTAAGGACAAAAGGTGAAAGTTTTTTCTGTGAAGTGGTGAGCAGAAAGAGCAAAGAAAGACTCCTCCAGTTTTGCAACTCTCAACTCTGCTCTGGACATTTTTGCAGAAAACCAAGAGTAACAGAACCTCTGGTTCTTTTAGCAGCTCAAAATAATGTAAGTTTTCCCTTAAGACATTCACTTATACTAGGTTACCTTCCCTACACTGGTTATCACATCTAGGCACTGAGATGTGTAAGTTCAAAAGGGCCTTCATCTCTGAAATGGTGGAGAACATGAGAGGAAGGTGAAATCATATGAAATACAGGATAGTGCCAGAAGGAGATTCTCCTGTGAGGTTTGACAGATAAATTGATGCATCCCCTCATAAACCCATCTCTGCTACTGGAGAAATACTCATAAACCAAGAAATATTTTATAGGCTAAAAGTAGCCTTGCAAAAAGGAACTCATTTCAGAGAAACAAATATGGTGTCTTCACGGGGGATTTCACACATATTGTTTCCATAATCACTGTTGGATTATGGATCATTTGTGCCTGGCACCAGTACACTCACCTGTAGGGTAATGGACTCTACCAGCAAAAACAAAGATGCTCTGCCCTCTGTTTTCTGGAGGTAGTGACAGAACTCAGGCTCCACAGAGCTGGGCAAGTTTTCCTGCCCCAGCACCAGTGTACATCAAAGGCCTGATGGGGTTTCCTGCCAGACTGAAGGCAGTGCTTCTTGACGCCCGTTTCTCTTTAGGGAATGTGTGCAGTTCCCTCCAGGCTCTGATGAAAGGAGACTAAACTGCAGCAGCCTGGCCTGCCCCAAGCACAGCCCCATTTTAATGTCAAAATAACTACATTCCCAGCCAAAATCTTCCATAGGTACAAATGGGAGGGAGGGTGAGCCTTAACCTCTCGACATGTTGGTGGGTGAGTCACTCCAGCCTGCTGGGATTCCAATCCCTGGCACATATCCCAGGCTGCAGCAAGGAAGCCCAGGGCATGAAGAGAGGGAGGCAGGCAGACCTGTTGCTCTTTCAGTTACTCTGGCTCTTGTGATCCTGGCTCTGTTCCCCAACATAATTTCCATTACCTTGAAGAATGATGCAAACAACTTCAGTAACATGATCAACTGAGTATGAAAAAGATGCAGAGGTGATTCAGTATGTCGGTGCTATGGAGGTACAAATGTAATGGTGTATCTCAGTAGCTCCCCTCCTCTCCAGTTCCTGCACAGCCAGAGGGACTCTCAGCACCAGCCTGCCATGCCGTAACAAAGACAGCACAACCCCCCTGTATTTGGCTGCTGCTGATGGCTGCTGATGGCTTCCTTTGGAGAGGGAAAACCTAGAAATGCTCCATTGTTTCACATTGTTGTGCATTAGAAATAACCAGAGGATTTAACTTCAACTCAACACAGAGTTGTTAGTTTTGTATATTTTTGCTTTTTGGAAAGTTTTATCTGTGGAGTGTAAAACAAAGGTGTAGGTAAAAAATCCCTAGTAGTATTGCCTATTTTTTTGTTTGGTGGTGCTTTCTCCTTTTGCAAAAAAAGCATTTTGCTTTTGCACTGTCATTTACAAACTGATCACAACAATGAATTAATTTACTTGAATCATGTAGCATATTGAGTTTCATTACAAGTATCCAGAAAGCACTTTTCCTCAGATAATCCTTTATGGCTTTAATGTTTGAGGATCAATTTGTCTCACAAGATGAAACAGAGGTCAGAAATGCAATGCAGTGTGACAACACTCTGTTATTCCACTTATTATTATGGCAACATCCTCTGGTATAACAAGTGTTGAGACTTGCATAAAAATTCCAATTTGAAATCTTATTTTGAGAGATCTGCAGCTCAGTCATAGAGATTTGCTGTAGGCAGAACTTGTCATACAAATATTCAGCCTAGAACTAATTTTCTTTAACATGTTTTAACATCTTCCAAAACAAACAAAGACTCAGCACTTTTAAAAATACAGTTCTCTGTATCTTGATCAAAACACAGGACTTGATTCAACAATGAATAGCTGTAGTTTGAAGCTAGTTTGAAGCTAATATAAAGCATAGTAAGGTTAAGTGAAGTGAATTACTCTAGAGGCAAACTAGAATAACACACTAGTAGATCAGGCTCAAAGTCACTTTGTTTATTAGATACTCTGTTAGGGCCTCCACTAGATTTTACTTTAATATCAGGTTGAATCCAGCTGAACTCTGCTCCTCAGAACAATGTGTCCAAAAAGGATAGAAAACCTGCTTTGTAGAAGCCTGTTTCCAGATGATTGTATATCATTTACTGAGGCATCCAACAATGCTTCAAACCTGTTTCAGCTAAGATAAATTGGGTGAGTGCATTTCACATCTCCTGTTTTCATTTACTCAAAGTGAAAAATCACCTTCAAGGGATAATACCTTGTGTCAAACACAAAGCAGGCTGACTTCAAATAATTCAAACACTGATCTAGCTTGTAGCTAAAGCAGGTCAGGGTGTTTTGCATTGTGTTCAAGATCTTCATAACATTCATTTAAACATCAAAGGCAACAAAAGCAATAAAAAATTAAGAACTCCAGAAAGCATACTATTGTGCTGAACTCCACACCTGTGCTCCTTTTCTGTGCTCCTCTTGTATTGAAGGGAGAGAAAGGAACTGTCAGTGGGTGACTCTGGGATATCATCCAGCTGAACCACCTTCTGGAAACCCTTGTTTTCCTTCTCCAGCTGTTAAGAAAATGTACATGGTGAGTTCAGATATAGGAGACTTCATCCAGACAGATCTTTGAGAATCTGTAGCAGAAACATGAGAGGATTGCTACCAAGCAATCTTGGATTTGCAACAAATAGCAACAGCAAGTTTGGAAACAACCTTGAACAAAAGTTTATTTTTCTTTCAGTAACCACACTCCTCTGGGGAGTTTCAGTGAATGTGCATCTCACAGAAGGTGTACATATGTGTTTTTTTATTTCAACTTCTGCCCAACACCAACATTTTTGACTATGTCTATCAAGAGTAGGTGTGCCTCTGCAGAGGTGACTTTGTGGCCACCTCCACAGATGACATCAACAGCAAAGCATCAAAGCATCTGCTTCCCCCAAACTGAAGCCAGACAAACTCTCAGAGGTAACAAAAGGAAAAAAATTAAAAAGCTGCATGTCCAGAGAGCATTGAGGTTGGTGGGAAAGAGAAGGAACAGTGCAGAAACTACAGGTATGCTGCATGTCCCTGGAAAATTGGGTTAAATAACTGTCTGGTAAAGCTTCAGCTGGAATATTGTATTCTTTTTTGGTCTCCCAGTATGAGATGGATGATAAAAACTAGAGAGAGAAGCAGAAGAGAACTGCTAAAATGGTCAGGAGCCTTAAGGAAAAAGTGGCATTTGAGAGAATTGAATTTTTTAATCTTGTTTAACCTGATAAAGAGACTAAGGGATGATTTAATAATAGTCTACAACTATTTTTGGGGTATTTACACAAATGAAACAAGACAAAATTCTGGTATTGCCAGCAAGGGGGAACAGTCAAAGATTGTGGCTGGGATGGATCTTAGAAAAAACTTCCAGCTTTTGTCAGGGATAATGCAGGGTACTCAGGGAGGTTGTGGAACCTCTGTCCTTGGAGGTTTGTAAGACTTAGCTAGAAAAAGCCATACCAAACGTGGTAAAATGGCAGTGCTGCTTCAGGAGGTTGGACCTGATGACCTCCAGACACTCCTTCCAGCCAAAATTTCTGTCACAAATTTTAAGTCCTGTTAATTGA
Source organism: Molothrus ater (assembly GCF_012460135.2). NCBI lineage: Eukaryota > Metazoa > Chordata > Aves > Passeriformes > Icteridae > Molothrus > Molothrus ater. The sequence goes on from NC_050480.2 coordinate 42,901,900, forward strand.
CAGTAAGTGCAACAGCTTCAAAAGGAAATGTGGTTCCTCACAGGGGAGGAAAAAATATCTCTGACTGTATGAAAAATGGACTTTCAACTTTCTGAATCCATACAGACCAAATGATGTAAATGCACTTGGAAATGAAAGAGAGCATTTACTTTTCTGGAAATTTGTCTTAGCAAGTTTAAGGTCACCAGATTATTTTAAGAGAACAAAAAGCAGCCTCATTAAAAAACAGAATTCTCCATACTTCCTGCTCAGAGTTGGAACATAAAGCCACAGCTATAAAAGGTTCGTAGAGAAGGGCATTTTTAGACAGTAGAACACTTAATACATATTGGGAGTTAAATATATTTTCAAAGGGATAGCTATTCAGCTGTACAGGCCACTGCTTTGGACATTAGAAAAGATACTTCATGCACTTTAAATATAGATATAGCTCCTATGGTTACCTCCAAAATAACCTAGGAACCCTGAATTTATTTGTCTGCCACTAGAAAAAGTTCTACAAAAAAGTTTGAATCATCTCATAGCTTCTGCAAAAGTTTGTTTAAAACTAAAACCATATATTAAAAAAAAGGAACAAAAAATCATGGTTAGCCAGTGAAGATCATGTGACCAAGAATAAGCCTTTCCTCAAAGTATGTGAAGTTTCTTGTGCCACTTTTCCCTTTAGATGACTTAATAAGACAAAGCTATTTACATTTTTCAAGCCCACTTGATTTTCTGCATTTCCAGCTGTGATCCACAGCTTGTGCTTAGTACTGGTAACACCAGATTGCCCAGAGTTACCATTAAATGACCACAAGGAAACGTTTCAGAAACACTTAGGTAAGTGGGAAGGACATAATCTCCTGTATTTCACAGAACACCAGGTTGGAAGTGACCTCAAGGATCATCTGGTGCAAACTTTCTTGGCAAAAGCATGGTCTGGATGTGGCACCCAGTGTTAAGAGTGGGCAGTTTGAAAGGAGGACAGCCCAGGGGCTTCTGCTTTACTCCAGCATGCAAGTAAGCAGCTGCAGCACATGGGCCAGATGAAGCCAGTAGAGTAAGGGGAGCAAAAGAGAGCAGGGAGCTTGCAAGCCAGCTGGGCACTCAAAACAGGTGTGGGAGACTTGTCTGTAACAAAAGGACTCATAAAATAATCTGCAAGATGCTAGGAAAAATGGCACTTTCCTCAGGTGCCAGATGGGACCATGCAATTTAGGAAGCTGCTCAAAGCTCCACAACAGGAGCAGGAGGGAAAAAACAGCCCTCATGAGTGGGGAGGAAAGATTTGATTGTGAACATTGGGTAAAAACAACCCTGCTCCATCAGAAGACCAGATCACCTCTGCCAGCAATTACCTTGCTCTCATCTGTATTCTGATCAAAACAAGTATTAGACACTAGACAGCCTTTTGTATTTCTGGCATATTCCCTTCAAGGAGAAGGTGCAGGTGTATCTGCAACTCTGATCTGCATCTGCATTTAGCATCAGCACAGCTTAGAATGAGCTTAGAATGCTCACTCTCATTCACACCACCAACTAATGGATTCATGCCATCAACAGTAACTGAATATCTCCATATCACTCTAAGAAGTGCAGCTTGGGTATTTCTGAGAACTTCCCTAGAGATGAAAAATAGTGATTTTTGTGGAAGGAATTTGTAGCGTTTCTTGTAAAATGTGGAGAAATCATTATTACCATATTGCACCCATTCACTGCAATGGGGTTTGCTGTACACATGGTGTGACAGAGAAACTGTGGTGTGTTCAGGAATGATAGACTGGCTGTTACATGCGCAAGCCCAGTAATTTTTCTCTTCTTCTCTCTAAGAGGATTATGATAGCATCTCTGTGACATTATAAAAACATTTTAAAAGGATGCTCCTCTGTGTTAGTCTGGAGATTGATTTCATTCTCTTTCCTTAGGTTTCTTTCAGACTCTCTTCTAGTTCATGTTTAATTTACTAAAAAAAAAAAAAAAAACCAAAACCAAAACAAACCAAACCAACTAAAAAATAATCAGCAGCTGAGCAACGCTAGGATGTTCTGCAATAACGAACTAGGACAGACTGGAAAAGAAGGTACTGACACACAGTCATATCAAGAATTCACACTTAAAAAACCCAAGGGGATTTTATGCCTGAGCCTTAATAAGGCTATTTACAGATGATGAAACTCTCCTGTCAGCATCCCTTTAAAGTTTCTCTGTATACATCAACAATCCTGCTGGACAATTGGCGAGACATTAGGAGGCTTATGGCATGCTGTGCTGTAAAGCTATCTAGTTTTAAAGAGCAAATGACTCATTTAATAGATATGGTTCTGTTGAAAGAACATTCTTCAGAGCTTAGTAAGAAGTTCAAACCACATTAACATTAGAAATCAATAAGCCAAACCACTGTGGACTACTGAGGTCACGGTTAATAAAGAACGACTTCAATTTTATTTTCATATCCTGTTTTTGGTCTAATCACTTGACCTCATTTTAAAATATGGTCTGGATGTAATTCACCATTCCACACAAAGAGACTGATTCTTTTCCCAATTTTACTCTCTTCAGTAATTTCTATTTTATTAAGTCTGATTTACACCAGAGGAACTGAATACATTTTCTAATATTTTTAAAGGAAATCAGCCTCCCAGTTTACAAAGCACAGCTGAATTTAATGGTGCCATTTGGACCATTTCTGGCTACATGATATACAGCTTCTGTTTGCTATGTGACATAAAAATATGTAGGAATGAGCCCATTGTTTACTTTCTCCTTTTGAGTGGCAGGTAACTCGATTGTCCAAGCTGCATAGACTGCAACGGATGGAACAGCATTTCCCCCACTGGAAGCAAAGCTGCCTCCAGTCTGCATACAGTCTGAAAGCATGCTGAACATATTTGTATATTAATTAGAGCTCATGTGGAAGATCCCCTACCCATACACAAGTATTTCAGTATTTCAAACAGGCTTTGAATTGTTCAAGTATTGAGCCACCCTGAAGTTCCTAGTTAAGCCTTCTAACAGGAAAAGACACAGAAAGGAACATCAAAGGATGTTTGTACCTTTACAAAACCCTATGTATTTCCCAAAAAATGAAGACATTGCCAGTCTGAAAGAGCTTTCTGTTTTGTGCTTGTTTTTTACTGAAACCCCCCTAGTGAGAAACTCAGCTTTTAGCAAACAAAAGGAAGACCAAGAATCCAGAAACTGTGTGGCAGAAGACAGACAGTCAGCCTTCAGCACAAACAGCAAAAAATTGCACTGCTACTAGAATATACTCTTGGAGCTCTGGTCTTACACACAGGAGAAACACTGCTTGTTGGAAAGACACACTGTGTCTTGGATTTGGGCAAGGAATATCCATCATCTTGAATAGAATGTCTATGCAGAGGCAGAAACACAGCACTGACAAGAACGCAGATACCTCAGGTTTCCATAAAAATCCTTCATAAAATATTATCTATCAAAGTTATGCCTGAGCTGAAAGCAAGACTATAATTTAGTGGTAACAAGAATCTCAGATGACCAGACTACTATTTGCTACTGGACAGCCCTGGGGTCATTTATTTATTCTATTACTAACAGCTCTTGTTACTCAAATAATCATGCATTTTCATATGTTTGAAAATAGGAATCAATGAAAAAAATGAAATGAGTTTCTAACACTTTAAATTTGTGTTCACTATAACCCCACAGTTTAAATTCAGTCATAACTATCTGAGTTTTACAGATGTTCTCCCAGGTTTCTGGTCAGGGCTAATACATGGGTTTTCTCAAGGTAAGCTCACAATTGTTTTCTGGGTTCCAAACAGTGGATTTAGAAAACAATAAACAGGTTGTGAAAATTTCCTCTTCTTTCAAAGTTACAGTCTTTGGACATAGAGTCATCAGTCAATATATTGCCCATGATTACTACTGCTGCACTTCACACATCCCACTTTTTCACATGGCGTGGTTTTGTCTCCTTACTTTCCCATAATCACTCAGAATTATTTTAAACACATCCAGCTGATGTCTACGCACATGGGCACCTGAATTGGTATCAACAGCATTTTCAGTAACTTTTAATTTTTTAAAATTTTTTAATGACATTGTTCAGAAAATGCTCGTCTGCTGTTTTTTGGCAGCAGCTCAAGCTGTGTCTGTGATAGTGCACTATGAATGCATGGCTTCATGGAACAAGACATCTGGGACTCTGTCTTGGGAAAGCTGGGGTTGAACTGATAAGGAAATCTGGTCTGACTGTGTGAGGGGGATGTGTGGGAGCCAAGCAGGGCACCTGTCAGCTTCTTGGAGCCACCCTTTGGAAGAGGCTTTGGTGCCAGCAGTGCAAGTCTCTTGGGAGTGTGACTGCCAGGGAACCTCATGAATGGGTAGACTGGGATGTTTCCTTAACAATGACCTCTACTACAGTAATTCTGTGATGCTGTGTAGAAAGAAGCCTTTAAATAGCCATGGTAAGAGGAGGACAAAAAAATATGAAACAAAGGACATAATACAATTTCCCCTGAGAAGTCAATAAAATAAATGGGATTCCAACACTAATAGATTTGAAGCCTTCCTGTGATTTCTGAACTAGAAGGCTATGAGCAATTTGGTCTCTTCATTCCATTCCCTGGTCCTGCTACAACCTTTTAAAACAACGCAAGAGCCAGAGATGTTGGTTGTCTGTCTGAAATCAAAATAAAACCTAAAAAAAAATCTCTCTATCCCCCTCTCCTCCTTTTATTTTTAATTGCTTCCCTGGTGAAGGTTGTGGAAATCTGCTAGATGCAGTTATTATGGAAATATGTCTGTTGGTTGTTTTACCTATGAGTCAAAAATGTCTCCAGAAAGCTACCACTGTGTAAGACAGCAACTGACTTCAGAGTCTGCAAACGGCGCAAAGATCTACCTTGGCAAGATTGGATGAAATTGTACCAGCCTTGCTTCCTGTTCTGTGGCCACTGTGGAGGTAACCCAGCAAAATACTTTGGCCCCACCACTCTATGGCTGGCCAGACCAGGCACCTAATACAGAACTTTTCCTTCTGCCATTGGATTCTCCATGAGAGAGAATAAAGGCAACATGGTGAAAGACAGAAATAAAGGAAGTGCAAGGAATCAAAGGAAAAATAGCTGTGTGCATGGAGAAAAGAGCTGAGATCAGGATTTGCATTTGCTTTTGAGTTGAAAGATATTATAGTCTTTGCTGTAGAAGAAGGAAGATGGGATGAAGAATAACTTATTTTGGCAATAATTCATGGCTCTGATGGTTTCAAATTGTACAACACAAATTCCTGAGTTTCACTGACTTTCTTCTATATTAGAACCAGTCAGCTTAGAGCTCAAGTGCTGCAACAACATAATGCACTTAGCAATTCTCTTTTTTTCCATACCAAAAAATTTTTTCCTAAACATCTGTTCTACAATTAGCTAGTTTGCATTACAAATATTCTAAACATTGTCCCACATTACTGGATTTTAGGCACAAAAAAAAATGAACTATTCTGAGAATTTACATCGACTAACACAGAGAGGACTTAAATAGCTTCCATATAAAGCTTTCATATGCCTAAATCAAATACACTACCCTCTCAGGAACAAAAAAAAAAATACTTGAAATGATCCCTTATGTTTGTAATAGTGGCCTCAGAAAAAAAACTGTACATACAGTGCACATTGTGATAAATGTCTCAATAAGGATCCCTTCAATAAAGATACGCAAATAAATCTTGATATGTCACTTCTAGGGCAGAAACAGAACATTTTGTAATTTTGCCTCATTGGTGTTTTTCCCTCTTACAGAAGTAAACATCTGCATCAACTTGTATTTGATTTTGGCCCCTCAGTACTGCATAGCATGGCTTGCTGTGCTGGGAGGGCTTTGTTGATGTTTTAAATATTTCCACATTACTGTTTAAATTCAGATCACAAACACATCTTTGAAGTCAATTTCCCAATCACCTCCACTTACTTGGCTTCAGATCATACAGAATGGTCTTAAGAGCACAGAGCCTTCAGACAGAGCCAACCCAACATGATTTCAGCCATTAAAAGGCATCCAGTCATGGAACTGGACAAGGAAGAGCCTGAAAGATCTCCGAAATCTGAGTTAGCCACACCCTGAATTTTCCTAGTGCTCCACACTTGTTGCTCATGTAAATGTAGTCTTTGCCTTCATGTGTCTAAACCAGGCTTTTTTGTGAGTACAATGCTTCCAAGAGGATTATTCTTAAAAACCCCAGTTAATTAAAATGTCCAATTAAACGTCCTTTACCTATGCCAAAACCTGTATTATGGTCTCTGATAAATATTGTATTCCCATGTCATCAAAACACTAACAGCCAGACTAAAAACTTTTCCCCATGGTGAAGGTTAATTACAGAAGAACCATGTGCCCCCAACACAGCTGCTTTTGTCAGCAAAAGAAATAGGAGCTCTGTAGACAAAGCTTTCTGTCATTTTGGAAATCAAACATTTTCAGTTGGATGGGAAAAATGGAAAAAATAACGACTGAAAGTCCTTTTTGTGTATGTAGTTATAACTGCTGGTTTTCAATAACTGAGATAAAGAACTAAAATGAATATTGGACTATAAACTCTTACACAAACCTAAGTGTTCCTTCAGAGCCAGCTTACCCTCGAGTTCATTTCCGCTAGCACAGCTTTTCGAAGGGAACAGACCAATCCTCACAGAAACGTGTTCACAGACAAATTGCCCACGTTGCTCAGCACTGGTATTTGGCAAGGTCTCCAGCCAGATGGGTTTGCTAATGACTTCTGTAAGGTGCTTAAATCAGAAGCTACTGTAACACATGACTGCCATGTCTAATTACCCTGCTAATACAGCTTAGTGGATATTGTTTGGTATGTAAAAGTCAGAGTTTTTGATGAAAAATACAGTACAAAATGGTCTCTTAAATTTCAATGTAACCAAAGGCTTGATTGCTTGCCCATATACAACCTTTCCTAAGAAGAGTCTCTCAGAACAATTGTTACAGCAGTGACAGACATTTCTTCAATTTATAAAATATTTCTCAGCCAATGTACACTAACAATAGACATGGAATTTTAGTTGCATGAGTTGAATATATTTTTTAATTATTCAATAATTTTCCATAGGTTTGCCTGAACGCATTCAGCAACCAAGAGAAAACTGGGATAAAACTATAGTCTTGGACTTTTTTTTTTCCATCAGGGTAACTCAAATGTGCTCATTAGCTTCATTTCATTTTGCAAAGGTGTCCTTTTTTTCAGGTAGACTTTAAGGTCAGTACTGTACACATACTGTTACATATGTACACATATGCTAACACTGCAATCAAATCCTCAGTTGCTGGCACAAGAAGATGGCAAGTTATTTCCTGCTACAACTAACATAAAAGGAAATATGAAGAAACTAAACCTCTTTTGAGCATTTTCTCCAGGATGTGTTTGTCAGCAAAGTAGGATTTTTTTCTCCTAGGCCACTAATCAATGCCTATGACCACCCCAAACAGCTTTTGTTCAGACTGGGGAAGCCAACTCCTGGGTTCCAGGACAGGATACACCAAAGAAATTAACTGATAATGGTGATAATGGTGGCAAGCCCTCCTTGGTAACAATGGATCCTGACAGCTCTGAGGGGTTGAACTGCCTCTGGATGGAGAGCCCAGGGACTGAGCTGAAGAGAAACCTGAGTTGTTACTAGTAACAATGACTTCAGATAATACAAGATAAAATATTTCAGTTTAGATTTTTAACATTTATTAAAAAAGCAGGATGTATGTTCATTTCAAATTAAACAGTTAAAAATGTTAAAGCATACAAACAAATCAATTGTGTACTAGCAGCATCCAATTGTTAGAATTTTCTAGAACTCCTCCGTACAGTCTTGGCAAGCTCAAAATATTACAACTTGCAACCAACTGACTTCACCATAGTGCAGATAAAACAAACTTTATAAAAACAACAATTTAAGGTTAAATAAGCTTAAATAAAGGTGTTAAATACAAGACACTTGATCAAAGCTTCTGTACAAAGATAAACAAATTTGGCATTGTACAACTGATTGGCTGGCTCACAGCATACATGATTTCCATAGTTAAGCAGTGTAGCTGTTTAGCTGAACATCAACTATACAAAAGTAACTGAAGTTGGGAGGGGGCTAACCCCAGTGAGCCATTTACAAGGCATGTGTATTTTTAGAAAATCAGAACACTGTTTATATTCAGGCACCATTTGTTCCTGCAAATAAATAATCTCTAATGTATCTGCATCCAAACGAGTGTTAAACACGTCAGTGCTAACATTTTATAAACACAGCTCTGTGACTATTCACTATACCTCCATTCTTATTGCTATGACAATGTGGACTGTGGAAATAAAACTACTGTACATACAAAAAAATAGAGCACCTTTTAAACATTAAAGTATATGTCTGGTTATTCTTTTTATCTTACAATACTGAAGCCCAAGCTAATTTAAATTGCTTTAACATCTTCACCAGCACACCTGAAATGCAGGAACTAAAACCCCAAATATTCCTCTTCAGGCAAGCCCCAGCCAGAGCAACTTCTAAAAATGTCTAAAATGACACTAAGAATTTTTTACATTCATCTGCACACAAACAAGTATCTGCTATTCTCTGCTTTCTTCATATGAATTTAAAGACAGGTTGCCACAGTTCTCTCTCCTTTTCAGATGAATAAAGCTGGACAGAAAATGTAGCAGAAACACCTAAAATGGATTGTGAACACAGTGAAATTATTACCCCGCTATTTCAAAGATACAGCTTTTAGGTTGTTCAAATAAGTATTTTGCAGGGCCCCAGCCATTAGGATTTTTTGTCTATCGTATTAAAAAACCATTCTGTAAATTTCCTCAGTTGAGCAGCTGCTGTTTGAGACTCCTCCTGAAGTCTCATGTTATCTTGTCTCAGGTGCTGCACCTCTGCTTGGAGAACTGCCTTGTCCTGCTTTTCCTGGTTAACAAAGATACAAGTTGAGCAAAGTGAGTGGTTGTGATGACAACATTTATTTTTTTGTTAACATTTCTATGTAAGTCACAACAGTTATATTTTGTTGAGCTCCCTAATTCATTCTGACAACGGTTAACTGTAAGTTAATTCCCCAAATATGCTCCAACTACCTGATTCATTCCAAGAAAATACTGCAAGCTAAAAAGAAAACTAGATGTTAGTTTAATAGAAAAATTAAAGGCATTTACACCATTTAACAAAAGAAAAATAAAATTAGGCATTAAAAGCATAAGAAGCTTTTAGCTATAATAAATCATATGTGAGAGCCCAAGTTGTAAGTAATTGATTTCAAACAAGGAAGAACAATATCTAATTTCAAAATTTTTCCTTACATGATTATTTTCCTACCAAGAGCAGCCTCATTTCTATTATCCTGGCAATATCTCCAGCTCAGAATTTTGACAGCAAATGAGGCACAAATCAAGTCGTTGCTACATGAGCAAGGCAGCACAAGGCAACAAGTATGACAAAGCTGGGGTGCTAACTACTTACCAATGGTGCCCTGTCCATATCCCTATCCTATGGTAAATCCAAAGTACTATAAATAAAGATGAAGTGTTTCCTTTTTTCTCGGGTATGACTATTTGTAGGATTGTTGTTCTGGAGTAAAGAACCATAAAATACTTTGCCTTGGGCCAATTTCCTCACGTAACCATTCCCACAGGACCTTCTGCAGCTCAGTGCTCTGAGCAACCAAGTCCTCCTGTCTAATTTAACTGATGTACTTCTTTCAAGCCCTTGGTGATGTCTCTGTAAAAATAAAACTACTAAAACTGGGGAACAGTGATGGTGCTTGTGGTCTCTTACCTTTCTCAGGTCAGTTTGTAGCTGCCTGAGGATGACTTCCAGCTGGTTTACTTTTCCAGTCAGAGTACTTGGAGCATGTTCCCTGTAAAGTAAACCACTACCTTCACTCTGAGTTAGTGAAAAAACATCTTCTTCCCAGCTTTAGCAGAGTTACACTTTTAGTAATAGCAAAGGAAACCAATCATAGTTAGGAAAATAGAGACAAAACCAGCATCAGTAAAAGACTATTACTAGAACATAAATCCAGTCCTGCAATATCTGAAATACAGCACTGCTTCTCATGCAAATCAGGCAGAAGTAACAATGATTTTAAGAAGCAATGTTTTAGGAATGACTTGCACATACCCTCACAGTGCAAGTCACACTCACTGCTCCATGGTGTGCAGGCACATTGGTTAACAAGCTGCTTTCTGATAAGCACTAATCTCAAGCAAGATGCAGCAGCAATTACTGCAAACCAAAAGAGCTGTAAAATGTTCTTTTGTCTGCTGTGCAATAGTGTCATTTGCAGTAAAGGATAAACCTATGGCTTAATGGAGACAAATATTTTGTTTAAAGGTCAAAACATAAAATATTGCCACAGGTTAATCAAATGCATGACTGAGGGAAAATACTGAGATAGTTTCTATTTTCTGAATGACAATGAGTACTGTGGGAGACAGTTCCATGTACTTTATAGATGCAATTAGCCGTCATGTGAGTAATTGTGTCTAAAAGAGAGCAGGTGAAGAGAGGCTTTACATTCAAAGCTGAATGAGCTGCTTCATGCAATTGCACAAATCTGACAGGTTTGCCATGGCTAAAAGGGAAACATCTTTAACAGTCTTTTGTAGTCCTTACTGATCATTAGCCTCAGGAAAGATATGGACTTAAAAGTCATTACAATAAATGTGCTTTACCATATAAGCAAGCTAATTTGTGTAAAATTGGTTCAAATTAAAATGTGATAGTCTAACAAGCAAGAAGACTTTTCCCTCTATTTCCTATTCTTCCATTCCTACAACTGAAGAGCAAAACTAATCAAAGATGTGTTTTTCTCTTAAAGTGTAGTGGTGGACAGATTATACTGCTGAATCTATAACAAGAATGATCTTTAAATTAACAAGTACACTCCTTACACCAGGATAGGTGGAGAGTCAGGGGGAAAAAAAAGCAATCATTTCTCTCACAGCACTGGGAAGAATTTGGAGAATTGGGAAGTTTGGCATAAAATCTGCAATCCTCTGTTACAGATTCTCTTGATTAATTTACCTCCGTATAAAAGAAAAATTACAGGTTTGTAAATAGCAAATACTTGCTAAGATAGGATAGACCTTGTTCCAAGGTTTGAGACATTTGCTGCCAATTAGATTATTGCATCCTACAGAGTTGAGCTCCTGTTATTAGTTCTATTAAAAAGAAAACAGAAATAAATGTAACAAAAATTATTATTGTAAAGGAGGAACACAGTAAGAAATTTGATTATCTGAAATTCTGCATCTAACCTTGATCTGCATTACAGACCGATTGCAGTGAGAGAGAAGTTGATTTGAAGAAACAAAATTTTTCAAAATTAAAGAAATTATAAGTCCAGGCAACAAGTCTGCCATCAAACAGCCATGAAACATGCATACAGGCAATTTGACATGCAACATTAAGAGAAAATCTTTCCTTAAAATAAGAAAAATGAAATAAATCATGCATTTTGAAAGAAACATGCTTCCACTCTGACATACCCTGCATCCTCAAGAAAATCTTTTCCGTCTGGGGGACTCTCATCCAAAGGTATCTCCTGTGCTCCTTCCAAGCCCTGAGCTTGTGGCATATCATTCAAGGTGCAAAAAGATGCTACTCTCTGATCTGTAAAAAAGTAACATAAGGATACCTCTAAAACTGCACAAAATAAAAGTCTATATTACAGCCATTATCCTGGTTCAGTTAGCAAAAATGGATGTAGGCTTCTACATCTCAGCTCTGAAGATAATCAGCAGACGTATGCACCAACTAGTTGGCTTCCCCACACCTGCATCCAAAGGCAACCCTAAAGCAATTTTTTTATGTCTATCAGCAGTATGACAGTTTTGTCCGGACCACTTAATGCTGATATGAACAGTAAATTGGTCTTGATGAAATATGCAGAAAGCCATTACAGAATTCAGGTCCACAACCAACGACAGTAATAATTCAGCAAAAAGGTTTGCATTTTTTTCCATGGACTTAAAGCCCTCAGATTCCCCATAAATCTTCACTTTTCTTTTCATATTGCTTTACTGTCTCAAGCATTTGCAGAGGCTGATGGTAATCTGCATACTTGAAAACCAATAAATTCACACTATTTTTATCAATTGAGCTTTTATTATAGGTATTACTAAAGCACTCTATTATCTGCATTGAATTTCACTAGAACATAATCTAACAAGCACAGATGCAATTACCTATGGATATACAGTGTGGTTGCCAAAATACATCAGTCACCACATAATAGAAGTATGCCATGCAGATCATCATTGCACAGAACAGGAGTAAATGATGCATTCATTAGGATTTAATTTGTCTTCTTTAAGGAAAAAAAAAACAAAACCAAACAACCAAAATCCATATTCTGTGGAGATTGATTTAGCTTATTTCTGCCAAACAAAATCCATGTCTGTAGGCTTGTATGAATTCTGGTGACAACATGCCTGCCTTGCCCTTTCTCCCCTTGCTCTACCACCCCACCAGGCCCAAAGCTTGCATTATCATGCAAACGTGCAAACATAGGAAGTATCAAAAAAAGTTTACAAAAGGCAAAAGTCATCAATCCCAGACCATCACCTAGAAACGGCGTCTGATGACAGAATGGCCCAAATTCTTCATCTGAGTCAAAACCTGGAATAAGATTTAGAATGTTCCTATAAACAACAGGGTCCATCTCCACTGGAGCAGCTGTGGCCCTTGCAGCAGTGGGATGTTCCCGCGCAGTTCCTGCTGTGCTCACTCCCAGCCTTGCCAGGCCATTTCTACTCAACACCAACATTACAGCAAGTACGAGGTGCCACACCCCACGTCTCTGATAGCAACACCCAGTGTTGTGACACAGCCTGGCAACTTGGCAGGCTACATAACAGGACAATCCTTCAAACTCTTAAGGACACAAACAGTAAATACAGGCCTGATCTCTGCAAACAGGAAGGGTAAGTTCTACCAAACAAAAATAGGAAATCACTAAAATGCTCTTTGTTGGTTTAAAAAACCCCTTCAGCACAGCATAGATCGCCAATTCATTCTATAATACAATGAACAAAAGTTGCATTTCTGATTTTGTCCAGTTTCAAAGACTGCAGCACATTTCTCCTCCTTTAGCCTTATTTCTGACTACTGATGGATCTCAACAAATATGAAAATGACTATTCCATATGTGCTGACAATAAGGTAAGACTATAATTTTAAACACATAATGAACGACATCATTTGCAGATTTGAAACCTACTAAGATAAATAAATTTACTTTGTACAGATAAATAAACTTCGTTTCCCAGATCAAACACAGTATGTAGCCCAGAAACAAGACAGTGTAAACAAGTAGTCTGAAGTACACAGATAATTAATTTCACCTTCACAGTATTAACATTTTCATTACAACAACTGGTTTTTATAAAGAAAAATTAACTGTATTTCTGGGTATGATGCTGTAGACCTAGATTCTGCTTCCTCCAAATTACAGATACCCTTCCTATTCAATTGAATCAAAATGTACATACTAAACAGAAGATAATACATGTAAATCTCAGAGGTCTTATTTTTAAATGAGATGTCCGTGCCAAACTCCAAAGAGAGTCCACCCACAGAAAACTATTTACAAATAATATATTGGTCTTTATATCAAAAGTTTAAACAATTGACTTAGCAAGACCAAAGATGAGACAAAAATTCATGTTTAAATTTACAGTAAAAGAGTCATACAGCTGTAACCACTAAGAGTTTGAATCTGTATTATCATTGATCCAGACCACTAACAGAGGCCAGAAAAAACTCCAGGCAATTTTGATGTACTGGAAGCAGAAAAGGCTAAAATGAGTAAAGTGCACGAAGCCACTCTCTCATTGTTAAGGTAAAGTCTACCCACAAACATATACTGACATATGCACTGAAGCAAAAAGAGTTACACATGCATGCCCTAGAAATCATCAAATGTTAACTAAATATTGTTATTTTTTCTTTTTCTAGCAGTTTAACACACTACTTTGGTTAAAATAATTATCTGTCATGCTAAATGATCCACTTCTTTCTCATTATATTATGTTTAGCATTACATTTAGCTATGAAGAATTTAAATCAAAGTATTAAAATAACATTAATTATAATAGCACAGATGTTTCTGCAAAGATAAATTTGCATTAAGAAACACTGCATTTTGATTGGCACCAGTAGACATTCATAAAAATCACCTGGAAAAAAATCAGGAGTTGAAAACCACCAATTTTAATGAACAGGGATGTCAGAAGGACTATCTTAGGCTTTTAATGCTCACAATACGACTTATCAAACACTAAACAGTTTTTTTAAAGCATAATAAACCCACTTTGAAGTAGAACAAATAGTACAAAGTTCTACTAATAACAATATTCAATATTTGTATTTATGTCAGTTGTCTTTTATGATTGCAGTAGCAGGTATGGACATCCAAAAATGCTTCTCTTTTTTGTCCCCAAAACATGGAAAAGATAGAAAAAGTCATCAACACATGTTGAAAGCCAGTCCTTCTTCCCTAACTTGAAGATCTATTGGAAGGATAATGCAAAAAGAGAATTGAAAAATTAAATCTCTAATTTTCCCTTAGTCTTTTCTGGGATTTCTCCTTTTTCAAATTTGGCGTTCCAATTTATTCTCCCATATCTTTATCTTTACTCAGTTGAGCGTGCTTTCTTTCTTTTTTGTTCTTTAACTTCTTATTTTTCACGCCAACTACCCTCCCTCTTTTGCTGTACAGTCACATAGAGTCCTATCTATTTTTTATTCTTTGCTCCAGGGATAGATACAGGAACATTACAACAGAGTATTTCCATCATGTGAACTCCTCCCTGGTTATGTCTCTCTGCACTTCCCAATGAAATAAGAGACAGGAACTGGAAGTAGCCTGTCCATGTATGGCAGAAATGGGAGGATTCCCCCTGCTACTGACTGGACTGATGTTAGCATACATGCCAAATATAATCTCTGGAGAGATATCAGAATCAAAACCATGTCTTGCAAAGGAAGGAGTGCAGAGTGTTAAAATAATGCTCCACTGTGCTCCTGCCTATGGGCGCTGGCCCTCCACAGAGGCAGCTCAAGCGAAGAACCCTGCAGCTTCTGGAGCTTGTGGATTTAATGCCTGCACAGCTCTCCATTACACTGTGAAGACCTGTCTTAGGAATAACAGAGGATTTTCAGAAAAAGTTTGAAGTAAAATATTCAGCTTTGCACAAAGGTTTTTCTCAAGCAAATGCAGTGAAAATTAAATCCTGACAAAGAGAAAAGCATTACCACCATACTTTCATTTAAAAACAAAACAAAACAAAACAATAGTAATAGCATCTTCCATCAGGATCAAGGCTTCAGCTGAATAAAAGCTAATACTAATAAACAGCCTTGTCCATTCTTCCTCTGAGGAGAGGAACAAAGTGAAAAATGAGACTACTGCTCTTGTTACAACCACACGTAAACTCTGAGTATGGATGATGGTAGCAAAAATCTTCCTACTAATTTAGCTCTTAATCCAACTGATGGCAACAATATAAGCACCTAAAAAGTCTACATCTAACATTAATCAAGATACAAATGCTTTTTAAGACAGAGATGAAAGATCATAAGGCCCACATTAGGGATGTTGAACTGATCAAATAATATAAATTGTCAACACATAATCTAGAGAGATAACAAGAAAAAAACTCTGATCTTGGAATCAGATTGGTAATCCTGATAAACTCATAGTAAGAAAAGATATTGTACAAAGAAAAAATTAAAATTAAGACCAATATCTAGGTTCTAGAAGAGAACACAATTTCAAAATATCAGGGCAAAGCCAAACTAGAGAAAACCTCTAATTTCACAAATTCAGTATTAAAAAATTATTATCATTTTAGTTATCCTTTCCATTGAAAGTGGGGAGGCAGGTGTTTGTTTACTTTTTGGGGTTTTTTAACATGGTCCTATATGAAATGTGATCCCATTTTCATCCAGTTTAAAAAAAAAGATCAAAGCAGTTTTATATTCAGAAGTGGACAAACTTTAGAATCATTCACTCTCTTTTTCACATTGATAGAATGCAGAACAGTAGTTCCAAGCTGTTTTTAAAAAGAAAGTTGAAGCAGCTTCTAAGTAAACAACATTAAAATACACATGGAAACTGCACTGTTAATTCATATGTAACACATTTCTTTCCAGTGATCTTTTATGACATGCCTATCAGTTATTCTTTTTTAAATTAGTTTCAAATTGCAAGACATAGGATGAAGTTGAATAAGGGTTTAGAAATTCCATTCCTTGAAAAGGTTTCTAGTTGCAGCACTATGAATTTAGTCAAAACATTGTATAAATCATCTACCATATACACAGATGTCACTACTGTAGAGTCCTAAACAGAAAAGAATTATATTCCTTCATATAAAAACAGATTATTATTTACTACTCAAAATCTTACAATAAACCAAAAAACATATAATAAATAGCTTCTATCTTACAACTCAGACAATCAGTTCTTCAGCATTATCTACAGATATAGCTAAGTATTTGCAATTAAAGCCCAACAAGTTAATACCCTTCCTCCCTAGGATAAAGCACTGTGGGTTAACTGTATTGTCCTGCCTCTCATTTTCAAATTCAAATGTAATTACACTTACATAACACTTACCAAGGTAAAATTATTTTAATCATGATACTGTGTAGTAAAAAAAATGAAAATCTATTAATTTTCAAAGAAAGCTAAAAATAGGGAGCATAGCTGGTACAGAATGATCCTTCACTCAGCTGAACTCAACATTTTTATTAGCATTTTAAAATATTCTTCAAGTACGAAGTTACAGAGCTAGTCATTTACTGATGCAAACCTTTCTTCAGTAGTTGAAGATGTCAGTAACAAATAGCAGGGTGTTCCCTGAGCAATTGAACATAGGAATGCATGGGAAGAGCTGTCAAGATTCTCAGTGTCACAGTAGTTCCTGCCAGCTACCACAGCCATGTTTGAGTAGTATTGAATAGTAATGAATGCACATCAGGTCAAGAAATAATGCTGTTCTTCAAATTCCTAATCATTGCTGTTGGTTTGGGTTTTCACAATGCCATTTAAATGAGTGGAACAAGCAGTGCTGAAGAGCTTTTGGTCAAAGTGTACTATAATCACTTCACACTTTGGGAAGGAATCAGGAAACTGATTTCCATGGTTAAAAGAAGTTAAAAAAAAGATCCAAATCACTAACTTCACAGACAGTTTTCACAAAGTTAAGACCTGTATCTTACACAAGGATGACTGTGGTAACGTCATCCCTTATTCATAGATTACATTCAGTAACACAAGCAACACCAGTTAATGAGGACAGCACTAAACAAACACCTCTCAAACAACAAAACACAAACACTCAAATGTGTATATTCATATAAACACTGAAACCAACATCTGCTTTCTCTGCTTAGACATTAAGTGTAGGTTTAGCTCCCAGAGGCAGATGAGGTTTACTTCCTTGGTTAATCTGGTTCCATAATTTAATAAAGCACACCTGGTCTGTATCCTGTACCCCAAATCCTGCTACTGCAAAATACACTGTACATTTCTACTGGTCTTCAAGGGCTCATGAAAACTGACAGGGACCACAACATCATTTGGACTACACATGCCAGTTTATAAACACAACACAACAAACTCTGTGTCATTCCCAGTTTCATTTTAAACATCTAACTTAAACTGTTTCGAATCTCTCCTTCAAAGATCTGACCTTGCAATTGATTACAGAAGAAACTTAGGCACTAAAGTGGAGGAACTGCATCTAAAATGGTTATAGAGAGTATCATGAAGACCCCAAATTTTCAGTGACAATCTTCCACACTGAGAACTGATATTGCCAAAAGAACTAAAGGGCTACAGAGGCAAACACTAGATTTCTGTAATTCAAAATGTGACTAAACAATAAATATTAAAAAAAAAAAGTTTGTGTACTGAACATTGATCTTTATTCAAATTTTCCTGTTACCTTCAAACGCTCGTGCAGCATCTACCAGGTGAGACCAGTCTAGCCCTGTGGCAGTGTCTGGCAGGGGCATCAGGCCAGGATCATTGAATTTGGCTTTATCAGATAAGGACCCATCTGAGAACCAGAATTCATCTAAACAATAAACACAATAATTAGTCTTCCTATAACAGTTATGTACAATTAATTTTGAAGCTACTATAATGATCTGTAAAAAATGTATAAGCAAAAAGTGCTTATCTTCATTTCCCTTGTGTTTGTCTTTTCCTGTTCAATACTCAGTAGGGGTGGAACAATCTCTAAATGTTGGCAAAGTAAGATGGTACAGTTTTAAGGGGCATTTTTTGGTGCTACTGCACATGGCGTGTCCCTCACATTTTCATATGAATGCTGTATCAGTAGGCAACATCCATTCTAAAGCATAGCATGTTAAACCTGAGTTCTGAGCAGAAAAGTTGCTAGATACACCAAGCTATATTTGTGAAGCAACATGAAAGATATTTACATGCAGAGTTTTACTCTGAAACTGTAAATATTCCTGTTCCAGAAGCAATTAAATAAACCACCTGCTTTTCTTTTAATGCATTTGTAAATTCTAGCCTATATCCAAATCTCCCTTTCACATTGAAAATATTACCCTATTAGTTTAACATCTGTAGCTGTATCTCTGAGGATGTAAGACTTGGTGAGATTTCAGAGTGAGCCGTAACACACTGTAAAAGGTACACAGATCATATATTAAATGAAATGTACACACTATAAACTGTTCAAACAAACCTCTCAGTTATGCACATTCTAGAATGTACTACAAATATACATTTTATTATAGGAGATGCTAATTTTCATAATTTTCTTGAATATCTTTACATGTTCCTAATTTGTCCATAGCAATCTCCACTCTGATCAATGTGAATATGTTAAAAAAAAACAAACTGAACAGACACACAGTTTCTTAAAACTGATCATAAACCAAAACTATTATTTGCAATCACAGTTCATCTTAACCATAAAGCCAGCAATGGAATATAATAATTTCATCACGTAGTATTGTCAGACAAAGAGAATTTTTGTTTTAAACATATCCACTCCAATGAAACAAAAAGGTCAAAATAGTAATTTTTCCTCAAATATTTCAGGATGAAATTTCCATCTAGTCATTCCAGTGATTTAAACTATAATACTGAAGATGAGTATTTTTTTCCCCAGGAAAAGACCAAACACAAAAAACAATGAAGGAAGAAATGCATTCACACAAGTGGAAAATACATTAGCATTTAAGGAAATGGCATGCTGTCATTGTCCTGATATTAATGTCCATTTGACTTAAAGATTCTGACTTAAAAATCCAAAGAGAGTAGGCTATTACAAACCATTCCACTGCACAGAGCAATGATTCACACATATGATATGCTCTATTCTTTGCAGAAACCTTGCTTAAAAAGAATACAAAATATGAGGAAAAAAAGTGAAGGAGGCTTACAATCCTCTGTCAAAAATTAGGAGTCCCTGCAGAAGATGTTGAAATTCTCTTTACTGTGGAATTTATCTTGTTCTACACTTTTATGAAAGATGCAGTATTGTTACATTACATTTGGAAGTGGCTTGACAAAACTCTGTAGAAATGTCCTTCTCAATACCTACTCTCAGTATGTAAAAGTGGATGTTACATGAAATGGAAAATATAATATAGACATATATTCTACTCATATATCTGTACTAAGATTTTATTTTCAGTTCTGTATAAACATACATAAAGCCTTACCTAAGGCTGCCTTTGTGCAAATACATTCAAAGCTGAAAGTCAGAGCAGCCTCTGAGATTCTGTATATGACTTGGGAATGGTGAGAACCTTATTTGTGCAAGTACAAATGTTTCATACATCCCTGTTGTGGAAAATAGACAGAATACCTTATTTGAAAGACTGGCAAGCCAGCTTTTGGTTCTAGACCAGCAGGCAGGCCCGAAGGGACAGCCCTTGCTTTTGTGTGATCAGCCTGAGAGGCTGATTGTGAAACCTGTCAGGAAGAAGCCTGCTCCCAGCGCGATGCTGCCAGCTCTCCAAATTAAAGTGTAGGAGTGATATATTCACCAGTAGTCATCCTTCATTATGCATTGTCTCTGTGAGAACCTCAGTTCACCTTAGGGTGGATCCTATTCAGTCCTGCATAAGCCCTGACAGAGCCACTCAACTGCAGAAAGCCTGCCAGGGTAGAGATTTGAATATTGATAGCTCTGAAAATGCAAGTGCTCATGCTGATGGCTGAAAGTCTAAGTGGAATAACTGAACAGGCATAAGTATACCACCACAGAATAATTCATTTTCAAGACATAAATTGTGTTCTTCTGCAATGGGGGAGCAAAAAGAGGGGGAAAAAGAAAAAGAATAAAAATGCCAAACATGAGCTCTAATGACATAGGCCTTGATGCCTTTGAATTTCAGAGAATATTGTTTGCATTCCAGGAGTGCTCTGGGTGAGATAAATTATTTGCGGCCTCCTGTATTTGCATTTCTTCCCTGCTCCTCTTTACCTTGCTGTTGCCTTACTCTGTCTGTGTAGGACTGCCACATCAGCAGCTGTTGCCTCTTTCCCTTTTTGATTTGTGCAAAGGTGGCAAGTGATGCTTAAGCATTCCCACCTCTCTATGTCCAGAAGGACACGCCTAATCTAATAGGCCACTACTTTACTGTGTACAAGACTGACTTTTGAAGCAACACAGTTTCCTTTGAGGAAACATTTTCAGTGTTATCTTCAGTTTTAAAGATTATTTTATTTGCTGTACTCCTTTTGGCATAAAATTATTAGTCTTGTAGTTTCCAGTCTTTTCAGTTGTGTCACTTCCTACATTTAGGAATTCTATTGATTTTTATTACTGATGCATAAAAGTATAAAGCACTATCAAGAGTCCCTATTTTTAAAATTTTGTGGTCAGTTCAGTTTCCAACACAGCTCCTGAAATTGGTGGTTATTGGTCCCACATACATCCATATACAAAAAGTAACTAGTTATGCAGAAAGAAGAAGGATTCACCTGCCTTAACCTATATTACTTCCAAGACAATTATCCTGCTTCAGTTGGAACTGCTACTTTTATGCAGAGACTGTAGATAATGAAAAAATTATCATCTGCTAAGTACTCCTTGCTTCAAACTAGACACGTCATTTAACAAGTAAATTCTCTCCCAAGAAGCTGCAGGTGAAGAAATATATCAAACCTCACACAAATGTAAATCCCATACTCTCTGGGATGTCCGTTTTTCTTTCCTGCAATCAGTAATTATATCTCTATAGTCCTCTCAAGCAACAAAATCTGCTGCTGAACCCTTCCCTTTAGTTTTGCCTAGGGTTGCCCTGCTTCAAGGATGCCAGCCTGCTCAAAGGCTCTCATGCACATGTGCTCCTGGTAACCGCTTTTTCCTTCCCTTCTCCTACTGAAGACAGCCTCATGTTGTAGTAAGGTGAACCATTCACTGTGTGAACAGGTAACACCAAATATGCTCTCCTTCAGTTGTGTGAATTAATCAACAGCCTTTATCTGCTTGCTGACAAACTGATTTCCAAACTCCTGCCACTGCACATCACCAATATACAGTGATGCTCTTTCATTTTAATACTGCTTCTTATCAAAAAGTTTAGTTTTGGATTGAAGCTAACATGGGCAGTAAGGCAGTCTAAAGATAAGACTTTCATCTATGAACATAGTTGCAGAGATAGTTCCTGCACTTCTGGCATCTTTTTCCCTATGCCATGTATAATCTGAGAACTTTCAGAATTTGTCAGTATATCACTGTAAAATATTCCCTTCCTTATGACCCTCTTCACTGCAACAATTCTGCACCTTGCTCCTTTCCTCACAGCACAGGAACATCCTGCCAGTTTACCATTTAGGGCATTTTCTTTCCCCTCTCTTTTTGTGCATCATGATAGAGTGGACCACAGTGCCTGATGTGTAAATCAGATTGTCTCTATGTGTTTCCCTGGGTTCCCCACTTAAGTTATTACACTAGTTCAGTATCAGTGGTTCTCATTGTTTGAATTCTTTCCCTGCTCATTCATCTGCCATGAATTTGCAAGAAGGGCATAGATTTGTACCTGCAACTGCATGTTAGAATCACTCAGTAGGAACAGCACTGTCTCAGTCAGGGAATCCTTAATGTCCCCAGGTAAAATTACAGAGTTCTTACCTACACAAATTCTCCTTTCTGGTTTCATTTAAAAATAAGATAGAATTAAATTAATATTTCTACATTTGTGTACTGTTTGCAATCAGCAGCACTGGACTGTCAGATCTTGCAATTCAGGCTTTACTGAAAGCAATTTGTTTTTTCATGTCACTTCCCCAGTGATAAAACAATAATTAAAAAGCCCTATAGCTTCACTTTTCCCATCGTTTTCTTACAGCCAACATTACACACAGAGGAAGTTTCTGTTTCTTTATTTGTGTGGTCATTCTGTCTCATAATTCTGATTTCCCAGTAAACTGAAAGCCTTCAGGGTCACCTATTACTCTTTGGTTTTGGTGCTGCCTTGCTTACCACCTATTAATCACACTCTTTGCCTTGCTAGAGGGGTCTCATGAGATTTGGTGCTGCCACAGTATTCCATGCTGGATAATGTGCAAGAATATACCTTTCTAAAATTGATTTCAGCCAAAACCATGCTATTTCCACTGATATCTATAAACATTAAATATCAGTAAAATTAAAACTATTTGAGATCATACACAAAAGACATGATCATGACAGGATATGAATCCTGATATCTGAAACCACAACCCTATGTTAAAATTATAAATGAAAAAGAAACCTCTCACATCACTGCTGTAGAATGTAAATACCTACTAGGCACTGACTACATAAAACCTTCCTAAAAAGAGCCAAATTAGTTTCTCATATGGAGATACTGACTAAACTTATTTTTGAAACATAGGTGGGCAAGCTGTGATGTGGTTTTTTTTCAGAGTAATTACAGATAAACAATTAAATCATCCTTGAAACAAACACCACAAAAGATCCTATATAGCTGGCATTGATAAGCACTTTTAAAACACAGAACCAGAAGCAGAAAATAGAGGTTGCATATGAAAACAGCATTAATTGCCTTGGATTAGTTTTTGACTGACAGAATACTGATTTAATGGGTTTTTTTTCCAGTTACATGTATGTGTATATATAACTTTCTGTATCTAAGAAGCAGCAAGAATGAAATATTAGGTGTCTAAGACAGAACTAATACAAAAGCCACTAAAATATCACTGCCGGAGGAGCAGCATTAAGCTTGGATGTACACAGTTAATGGCCTTGTGCCAGCTCTCCTGAAAAAAAGCAAGCTGAAGGTTTGATCTCATTGCATGTTTACATGCACAAGAAATGGCTCTAAAAAACAAGGCTTAACACAGAGGAAAACAAAAAAAGAAAATACAAGCAGGATGCCTGTGTACTATACAGCTCCTTCACAGACAACAAAAATCCACTGAATTAATCTCCTGAGAAACAAAATGGATCTCCATTTGCTATCCATGAAGGAAAAGGATCCTCTCAGATTAAATTTATAGTAAAAAGTTTCATTCTGATAGAATAATTTTTTAGAATGGCAAAAGGTACACCAAGCATGCATTCCCACCTGAGGCAGGAATTTAGCACTTGTCTGAGATACCAATTTAAAATTAACCAGTGGTTAGTGACCAAAACTTGGTCTCATGGCTGAGGCCACTCTAACTAGAAGTGTTTTGTATATAAAGCTTATTTCTCAAAGTTAGGAGATGACTGCTAGTTCCTGAACGACATGATGAATGAGAGAGCCCTTTTTATTGCTACTTCTTTTTAATCATCTGGCCACATTCTCCCTGGACATGGGCCTAAAATGTCCTTAATGCTTTCAAGAAATTCACCCACAGCTTCTTAACTACAGACTTCAGAGTCCATTTTTTAAATTGCAGTCAGCTGTAATGCAAAATTAGAGTAGCTAAAGAAAAGAGGGTTTTTTTTTCAGATTGCACATCAACTCCAGGTGTCCACTATACCTCAGCCTAAACTAACTGAAAAGCATATATATTCAGCATTTTGAAAAGACAATTCACTCTTATTAAGTAAACAAATATAGATATTTAACCTAAATATACATATCTGTCTATGTTGATTTGGGCTTTTCATTTGATTTTTTTTTTAATTACTACAAACTTCATAGTTCATCATGGAATTATTGCAAGCTAAGCATTAATAAAGGTCTCACATACAAAAACTTCACAAGTAAAAAACCACATTCATAAAATAGCTTTAAATTAGCACCTCAGACTACTCTTCTGCTGCCATTAAAAATGAAAAGTCATTTGTAAAGCTTTTACTAGTATGTTTAAAAAAGTACTAGCAAATTCAATTTGGAAATAGAAGTCAAAGTCAACATTTATTGCACATTTCCCTTTAAGAAGTTACTAAAGGATCATCTAAACAAAAGCTATTCCATTTAGCTATTGTTTAAAATATATTTGTGAATATTTCAATAATTCAAATGCACATAAAATTAAAAAAAACAAACAAAACAACAAAAAAGTTTCAGGCCAACTTGACTTAATTAGGTCACCACTGGAAAATAAAATGATAACTAGAAATATATTCAGACAAAGGTTTTTGCATATCAGTGGTCTCATGAAAATTCTTTGGGAAGTAAAGTGAATATTGTCTCCAAACATGATAAATAGGAAATAATGGCAAGCATGTTCATGTACCACTGACCAAATATTTTTTTACTAGGGTAACTAGAGCAGTGACATTTCTTAATTTCACCTTAAAAGTAAAATCTCACATAATACCTGGTGATTTGTTTGAGCATACTACAAATATTCCAGACTCAGCAATGACAGTGACAATGACTTACTTCTCAGATTTCCCATTCCAGGAGTCAGGCTCATTCTGGGAGGCAGTGTGCTGTGGTATGGTGGAGTAGTGCTGAACAAGATGTCATTTGGCAAGGCCTGGTCTATCATGGAGCTCCGAGAGCTGGCATAGGAAGATCCCCTTCGATTGCTACATATGCTTTCATCCGAGAGCGTGCGGTACAGCGTCCTCCGGGGGGAAAGGTTTCCATAACATGAAAACTAAAGATAAAAATAAGAGAATGTATTGCTGGTTGAAGTGATTCATACAATCATATCCCCATCACCAGCTCTTGGGAGTGTTTTTCTGGACAGGGCACTCTGGAATTCTTGAACTAATACAGAAGATCAGAGATTTCTTCTGCCATATCAGATCTACTGGGGCCTCAGAAGAGTTACTGAATTGGATATTCAGACTTCCTCTCAATATTTTGGAATATATCACCATGAATTCGTCAGATACTGTGCTGGTTTAGTAATCACGAAATGTTAAATGAAAACTTCATAGCCTTATGACAGCAGTGTTTTACAGAAATGTATATAAGGTTACCAACTCTGGCAATATGCATGCAAGACTATACACAGAACTGTTTGATTTTAATTTGAAATGACTATGCTTTACTGTTAAGCATTCTGAACTGATATATGCTGCCACATAATTCATTGGATGATAAAAATTACT
This sequence comes from Molothrus ater, assembly GCF_012460135.2. Taxonomy (NCBI): domain Eukaryota; kingdom Metazoa; phylum Chordata; class Aves; order Passeriformes; family Icteridae; genus Molothrus; species Molothrus ater. The sequence goes on from NC_050480.2 coordinate 42,927,410, forward strand.
TGAAGCACTGCATCTCTCTGGATATCACATAACAGGCTTAGAAAAGAGGGTAACAGGGTTCAGTGAAAACTGCTTATGCATTTCAAAAAGTTACTTAGACCACAACCCAAATATCTACAGTAAAACAAGATGCTACTGTATTGTAAAGCTGGATCATTCCACTTGTACACTTTCTAAGTCATTTCTCTGCACTGCAAACACAGTTTTCTTTACATCTACAAAGAACAGTTAATGCTTTAATTATTCTACTGGTTTGTCCTGCACACAATTACATGTTTCCTTTGTGATTAACTGTGTGTTCCATGTTTCCTATGCAGAACAAATACTTAAGAAGAAACAAACACTGAATATACCATAGAATCTTTTTGGAAACACTGAATATACCACAGAATCTCATATATTCATTTCTGACTTCACTGTCAAAGGTAACTGGCTCACCAATACCAAGATTATTACCCTCTATGAAGGCATAGCCACAGACTCTACACTGCCAACTCCTGTGGCTGGGGCTCCTTGTGGGTTCAGGGACTATGGTCTCACTTACTTAACTTTTGTTTAGGCGCCTTGGAGAGGAAGGGACAGCAGTCATTTATCTCAGCCACACCTCCTCTCTCTTAGTTGATTCTTATTTAGGCAGCCAGAAACACTGGCAGTTCTTGGAATCTTCACAAAAACCCTCCAATTATTGTATCAACCATAAATCATAAAAACTTCTAGGACATGACCCACAAAAGCATGTATAATGCACACATAACATACCTCATATTACAAAATTATATATGATCTGAAATTTAAATTCAACTCTGCACTTACAAGATTCCCATATGTTACTTTTGTTCAGACATGATGATTATGCTATTTAGCATATTGTATAAACACAGTGGGTTAAGAGAGCATTGACTTAATATGGAAGTGTGACAATTATCTCAAGTAATTTAATTGCTTTGTTCTTTATTCCACATTAAGCACAGCATTTAGAACCATTTATTTTGGGGAGTAGCAAATTTTAAGATCACTATCCACTTACTGTGAAACTATTAAGCATTACCAACTGTCTTCATACCACAAGGATTAGATCCAGGCTCTCCAGTAGCACTGACAATTATGCCTTCAGAGCAGCTGCCACTGATACCCACATGAAACTGATTTGGATTTCTAGCGAATTGTTGGTACTAGTACAGGGCAGAGGAAAGTGGGCTGCTTTTATTCATGCGTTTTAATATCACACAAGATGTACAAATTTAGGTCTCCTTCCTTGAAAATGTCACTTTTAACCTTTCAAATTATAATGAAGTTGCTCAACCTACACTGGTCAAGCTAAGTAAGCAAAGACATACTTAAACAAATACTGGATTTTATAAATAATCATCAAACAAACATTTCCCATCCTCGTGGGAAATGATATTTTGGGATTTATGGTCATCCCCATAGAATAAACTTAGCTTGTACAAAACAATATTGCACTCTGTATAGTAATTTTGGGCATACCAGAAAACCATTTCTAAGGTAACTGAAAGACTGAAACACATGGAGCCAAAGGAAGTAGCCAACCTTTCTTCTCCCTTCCTCCATAGAGAGGCTGTCTGGCAGCATCAACTTCAGAAAATCTTCTTTGGACAAGACTTGTTGGCTTTCAACCATAGCATTCCTGACAGAAGTTTGGAGTGGACTCGATGCAGACACAGCATCAATATCATCATACACTCTGTTGAGAAAATGGATGTTTTTAGCAAGAAATTGGATTTGAAAGACTGCAATCATATTCTGTCAAAGTGAAAATTGTTAGAATATCTCCTGACACAGCACACTGTTTAGAAAATTTTTTTGATCTCTTAACCTTTATGAAACTGTTTGTGGGTACAAAATGAAATTCTTAAACCACTGAGAAATGGAGCTTAGGAATTCTAAAGAACAATTTCAAAAAGCATAATCCTTGTTTCTCCTAGCTTGCCTCTCTCTTTTTTACACACCACACTTCTCTATCAATACAAAAGTTATATTTTTTTTCAACATTTCCAAAGGTTCATTGCAAAATACTTTAACTTTTACTTCCTTAGCAAATAACACCCAATATTTTATAGTACAATATTGCATCCAGCTTCACAATCTGGCAAAATTACTATGGTCATCACAGCAATGTTTGAAGTGTACTGGCAATCAATTGGCCAGTGTAAGTATATTTTATTATCAGCAATTTCATAAAGCTATTTAGATAAATTAAACAGGTGTCTTCTTTAACTATCAGCATATAAAAATCTAGTTACAGTCAACAAAGGACTGTCAACTGAATTATTAGCCTTCAGCTCCTTCCAGTGAGAAAGGAGAGACAAGGCTTTAACAGGCTGAATGTAATGGAAGGAACTGGAGATTGCAACTCACAGAGAACACAGACTGGAAGCCATTGCTCTCTGCCAAGTGCAGCCTCATCAGTGACTGTCTTCAGCAGAGAGAAAATAAGCTTTGCTATGGTAAGGTATAATTCTCAGTGAATTATAACCTACAGTGGCACAACATTCAGTAATTGACCTGATATTCATCATCACTACTAATTAGAGATGCTATTTTATTTCAACATAATTATCCTCAGAGAGATATTTCCTCTCTGTGATATAGAGAGCTTTCCTAGAAAGAAAGAGGTGAGGCAATTCTGAATGCCATGGAAAAATCTGAAAATATTTTTGATATAGGAAGTGTTGTCATATTCAATTAATAGTTCTTGAACAGAACTTTCTCTTGAAGATAATTTTTCAATTTTTAGTCTAAATAGCCCAAATCATGATGCAATTTTATTTTAAGGCTGCCATTCAAAATAAGAAGACATTGTTTCAGTAGTTCATTGATTTCAAAATCCAAAAATTTGTGGGAAAACCCTGAAGCTAGCCCACTATAGTTTAAATACTACTATGACCAAACAATTTATGTAATTAAAACATTAATTAGTGGGAGAGAAACAAAATCATTCCTCTGTTAACACAAAGGAACACATATAACCAGAACATCTTCTCCTTTAAGAATTATGAATGTAAGAGCTTAACTTCAGATTCATATTTCATAGCATATATATTCTAGCATATATTTTTAAATATTACTGTTGCCATAAAGTAATGCATACATATGCAAAATTAGGTATCAGATAAAAATAACCCATTCCTATTAAACATAAAATAATCCCAATTAAACATTTGAAAATGCTACATTACATCGATTGCAAATGTTACATACATTACTGCATGTCATCTTGTCAATTTATTGAGATAGACAGTGACTGGCTATGGTTTATTGAGAAACAGCACCAAAAAAAAAGGAATCATGGACATTATCCATGAAGATGATTTTGAAGCCAGCAGGAATTTCAAGGTGAGATCTAAACAGCAGATTCAAACATTATTTATTACAGATGCACCATTGTGAAAGTATTATCTCTCTATATTTGAGGTACTGTATGTTTTCCTTTGAGTTCAAGACTTTTTCTTCCACCTAAGAACAACACATTTCTCATGGACTATTCCAATGTTAAGTAGCATTAGATACATAAAGGTACAGAAAAAAAACCCTGAGCATTTAAAGGCAAAACAGAATTTGCAATTTTTTTCCATCCTATTTTAAAATTGATTTTCACTACCCTTCTTCCCTCAATGAAGTAAAACAGAGTGCTTACTCATGACATTCTGAAACTTCAGCTTCTTCAGGTGTAGGACTTCCTTCCGATTTTTTCCATCCAATGACATATTTACTCACTGCTCCTTGTCTGTGGTAAGGTTTTGAAATCGACCCAGACATCTGTTGACTGCTATTCTGTGACACTATATAAACTTTGGAGGTATCTAGGGAGCCACTCTTTTTAGAGCAGTGTGTTGATGGGCTTCCTGAATGATGTGACCCACTGGAAAAGTGAACCAAACACACAAAGGGAAAAATTAAATATGCTATGCAACAACAAATCAGAAACGCTTTGCCTGGTATGCAGCAATAATTCCCACAGTTAAGCTTTTCTGAAGGTTAAAATCAATGAAGCAAAATTGGCACAGTAATTTTCTACACACCAACTGTGTACACATTAAAGCTCTTTGAGAACAGAATTGTGATGAGTTTCTAGAATATACAATGTATGGAATTCAGCCTGCTCAAATGCCAATGCAAACTGATGTGAATCGAAACTAAAAGCCTCAATTTAATACATATATATTCAATTTGTGTGTGCAATATTAAGTAAATGTGTACACACACATTTACATAAAGAACTACATAGGGAATTACTCAAATATCTCCCTAATCATAAAACCTATGTACTTTTCCATTTCACAATAATTTTGCCAGTTGATGCAAGATTAGGCTGTGCCTTTCAATCAGACACACTAATATTAAATTACCAGCAAATTTAACAGAAGTAAATTTCAGTTCAACAAGACAATCCTCTGGATAATTTTAACAACCCCTTTTATTATGAGTAATAGCACTAGTAGGTACTAAGACATACTTTTACTGAAGACTCTAAAACCTATTTCAAATAAACTAAATAAACACTTCCTTGAAGAATAAATTTCTTCAGAATAACCATAGAAGACAAATTCACTCATGTCAAGCATATAAGTAAATCAGTACACAAGATATTATTTGGTTATTTTCCTGTACTGATTGACACTGAAAACAGGAAAATCAGAGGGAAAGAAGAACAAACAATTTCCTTCTATCATTTACAGAGTAAAAACCTTAACACATAGACCAAAGCTTCAATTTCAAAGTCACCATAAAATGGGAACTGGAAGATAAAGGCAACCAGCTATAAAAGTGTACTTTCACAAGCTTTACAACAGATGTAACATGCACATGTTTCATTGGTATCAAAAAGAAAAGCTGAAAATCAATCATAAATGCCATTCAACAAGCAAAACTGTAAAGCATACATCAGAATAATATAAATCTGGGGGGGATGGTATGCAATGCAGTTCCTTTGTATGTAAAAATTGTCCAAATTTTTCTGATTTCCCTCAGCAAAGCAAAAGTATGTGAAATAAGTTCTAGGTGCAAATGTCCATTTTACTTAAGGATGCTTCCCAATTTTAAAAATCCTTGCAATTTGCAAGGGTCATGTATAAGGCCTCCATCAGATCTAGGAGGTCTGGCTATGCTGTCCAGGCAGACTCACCAAAAATTGCTTGAATACTGCTCATACAGGCATTTGAATACAAAACAAAAACATCAAAATCTTTTAAGTTCAGTTTCAAAGAAGGGCAAACAGAATCAAAACAACACAGAAGTGCTACCTGTATGTTAACCCCTACTCCATAACCCCTGTTTTGTAAGAAACACACACCTGGAATGAGAGGAGATTTCGCTCAGGTCTCCCATGCTGCCCTCAGCCGTGTGGCTGGCGGAGATAGCAGAGGCGTAGCCATGGACAGCGTAGATCTTAGCTGGGTCCTCGTCGGGCCCGGGAGGCTCCGAAGGCTCCGGCCACTGCTCCGTGTGGCAGTGCACTGTGGACCTGCTGCCGGCCAGGTGCAGCGGGGCCAGCAGCGGCGCCGGCATGCAGGGCGCCGTATCGATCCCGCTGTCCGTGGAAGCTCCCTTTATGTACGTCAATCCAAGCAGCTCGGGATCCATCAGGTCTCCAGAACCAAAGTGCTTCTCATCGCTGTTGCTGGATGTGTTGCTGGATAAGGTGTTGCTGCTGGAGTGGCTGGAACAGCTTTTGTCCCCAATCTTAACAACAAGAAAACAAACCAAAAGACATCCCCCTCAAATTAAATAGTAAGAGATCTATTTTCATATAAATGACGGCATTTGTGCTATTCAAAGACCATTTTATTATTTTTTTTACAGTATGCTATCATATAACTGCAAAGTATGAAAAGAGCCAATTATACCACCCGTTTCTGTGAAATGAATTGCACAGCTGGCTAGACACATTAAAGGTTGATGTCACTGCAAATAAAAAGGCTCTAGTTCCATCTTCTATCACAAATCTTAAAATCAGAATTGAATTTTCTGATTATAGGAGCTGCTTAACATCCATAAAATTGCATTTCTGAACAGTTAAAATAAGCATTTGTTAAAGCTAGAAGTCTTAGTAATTATTTGTTTAAACAAGCTCTACTGCAAATCTGAAAATCACCAAAGACTGAATTATTGTTGGCTTTTTCTCAGTGTGGCTGAAATATGCAGCTCATTGGATCAAATCCAATTGGATGTGTGGCTAGTTAAATTGAAGCCAATTGTGATGTATGTGTACCAGATGAAAGTAACTCAAGTTATAAGGCCCTAAACTAAGCATGGCTATTGAAGTGGAATAATTATGTCAGACTTTTATGCCTATAAAGTCCAGGGGTTTTGTTATTTACCTTTTAAAACAAATTTTACAGAGAGCTGGATTAACTTATGTCTGTGACAGTAGCCAGAATAAAGGCAGATGGACTTCTACTAGGGCAAATGGGCTTCTTTTGGGTAGGATATAAATAGGAAGGGTGACTAACTTTTTCATGAGATCCTTCCCCTAGCAGATGCTAGGACATGCTGTTGCTCACACATAAAATGTAAGTTTACAGTGTACAGACTCCTACTACATATAGCGGATTTTCCAGGTAACAAACATTATGTACTTTCCATCACTAGGCTGTTGAGGATTTGGTCGTTACTGAAGACAAGCTACTAAACAAGGTAGACTAGAAAATCTGTTCAGCATTCCCAGCACACAAGTTACATTTTTATAGTGCTTATTGATAATTACATTCCATGGGTATTTCACATAAGATGAAAAGCTACTGCTTTTCATAAATATAATATAATTTTATTTTCTTTTAAAGGGTAATTAAATACTCCACATACTAAACAAGACAGTATAAATGAAGCTATAAATTCACAGCTGAGTAGAGACCATACTAGTTTTATCTACTCAATGCCCCAGATCCAAGCTCTCTTGGAATTCTGAGTTTGTAAACAAAGATTAAGCGTATTACATTCAACCCACATGAGCATAATGTTTGCCTCCCAAAACACACAGTGGTCTTTATAAATTACTATAAATTTATAAAATTTATTTTTAAGACTTATTTCTGTAAGTCCAGAGTAGTTTTTTGTTGTTGCTGTTTTGGGGTTTGTTTGTTTTTAGAGCTCTGAATGACCCAAGGAAAGACTTACATGTGAAAGCTTGTTTGGCGACTCCTTGCCACTGCTTTCCTTCTGTAAAGCTCGCTCTTTGTAGGAGCTCAGGACTTTGGTTGATGGTGCATGCCACTTGGCTTCTGCCAAAAATAATGGGGAAAGGCACACCACTCAGCATCAGCTTTCAAACCTGCACATTCTGCAATCAGACACAGGTATCTTTGCAGAATGTAGTAACTTTTACTGCCACATCACACATTCTGTGTGAGTCAAACCTCCACAAGGGGAGGTGGCTGCATTTCAACAGGCACTGCATTGCAAAGAACACGTACTGGAAAGATACAGTGGGTTTTATTACCAGAATGTCTAGTTCCTTCCAGAGTTTCCTCTCGTTCTCTGCCTCCTTCACACTCCAGTGAGCCTGAACCTTGGTGATGTTCATGGAGCAAAGGGGACTGGCATCTTTTAATGTAAGCAGAAAATTAAGCTGTTAAGGTTTTTATCCTGTAAGATTAGCTACATGATGACCTACACCACTTTTTACTCTTAAAAGCAAGTATTTTGTGACTTTTAATAATAATCATAATTCCCAAACATTTCCAAACACTGCATAGAAATATTTAGATGCCATTTTTTCAAAAGCACACTGCTGTATCTGAAGTGTGAACATGCCAAGAAGACACTGAACTTTAAGAAGAAATGTATTCTTGGGGCTATAAACCCAAAAGCTTTTGCAGTAATGGTAATGGTAATATATGCTTAAACTCCTTGTGATACAAGCCCCACAGAAAGTAATCGTAGTTTTGCAGGGTTTCACACTGAGAATATTTAAGTTAGTGCTAGATCCACTGCTTTGTATTACACTGCAAAAGTTTAAACATTTCACAAAGCAACAAACTAAAACCTAGATTTTTATTAGAAATAACTGTGCTGGGAAAAAAATGGCACAAGCTGCATTTTGATGAGCTGACTGTCAAAAAAAAAAAAAGAGCTACAGTTTTATTTGAATTATTACCATCTATTTAGCTGCCAGAGATTTCACTGAGTTATGTGAAATTCCTTGAAGAGTCTACAAGATACAGCAAATATATCTGCTACATGGAATATCTTATCCACAATCAATCATGCCAAAGCATTAATAAGCTTCAAGGAGCGAAGCTGATGCTTTCAATATTCACATTTTTTTCTCTGAAAAGTAGCTTCTGAAAGCCACTTGGCAAGTCTGGAATGCTTTTATATTACTCTATTGTAGATACTGCCATAGCTCAATATTTTATAACAGGAGTGTTTTCAGTAGCTGTATATACACAACAAAGTCATAAATTTAAACTAGTTTAGAACAGATGTCTCACATAATATTCTTATGCGATGAGTTATATTGGGGTGGTCTTTTATATACAGACAGCTAACTTCTGAAATTTCAGTACCAAGGGATTAATAGGGATGCAAACAGACCATCTATGCACATCCTTTTAGAAAGAAAAAACCTCTGAAATTCCTACTTTTTTGAGGACATATGCTAGGGAATGGGTGTCACAAAAAAAACATAGCAGAAAACAAAACCTTTGAAGACCATAAAGATTTTTTTTATTTAGTCAAACACCTTCCTCCTGAGGCAGGAGGAGGAAGTATTATTATTTTATTCTAGTTCTGAGTAACTAGCTGATTTCTGGCCTTTTACAGGGAAAATACATCTAAGAACCATTTCTCATTTACCTGAATTTAAAAATATGATCCTAAAGAGATAAATTAGGATGACTTTAAAATTGCAGTTGCATGCATCTTACATCAAAAATCAGTAAACCTCTACATCTTAAAAGATACTAACAGTGTTGGAAAAAAAATATGTCTAGAAGACCCATACAAATTTTGCTTAAGAAAGAAGATGCATAGGAGCTCTTGCAAGATTTAAATAAAAGCTTTCAAAAATCACCAATACCCGTCATATCCCACTTGCTGTCTCCAGTGGCTGCTCCCGCTGGGCCCTGGGTCACTGGATGAGGACTGGTTGCTTGGAGAACTTCTGTAATGTTGATTTTAGAGTCATTAACAGTGCACTGAGGTATTTTTGGTGTTTCAGATTTGAACTGGGCTGTGCTTTTTTATCAAATACAATCATTTTCATAAATAATACAGATGCATTACGAACAATTAGTTACATCAATTTGGGGAATTTAAAAGGCTTATCTCAGTTTCATAAAACTTTAACAAGAATTTTGAAAGTGTAGTATTTATTCACAAATAAAATGTTTCAAACTGAATATATAAAAAGGCACAAAAAGAGAAAGACTAAGTGCCAAATCCTATTTTCTCTAGATCTGCTTTAGTTCTGAATAAGTGGGATTACTTAGGAGTCAGAGCAGCTGGATTAGGTCTCTAAATTCATGTGTGGGAAGCTCTCATCGTGGATCAGAAATGATTGTTAGTTCCTTGGCACTTATTCCAATTTTAAAGCTAGTAAAATTGGAAGAGGCAATTCTAATACTTTAAAAATTTTATTTTATTAATCCTTTGACATAGAAAAGCAACAAAAAAAATTTCTTGAAGGGTATTATTTTGTACTTAATTATTTAAACTTTTAAGCCTCATGTCTTAACAATGTCTCTAAGTAGTTTTGTTAGATTACCAGACAGTTGAAATTTAATGCTTAAATTTGGATTTGATCACATCCATTCCTTCACTTCTGTGCAAATCATTCCATAACTACAATACAATTTCCTTCAATTATCTTGACATTATCTTGAATTCAATTCCCTGTGTTTATCTTTTTTTCTTTTCTCTCCCCTCTTTTCTTTTTCACGTAGAAACGAATGTATGTACTCAGGGAGGAAATGAAGAGGTGTTTTTTTTCTTTATGCAAAATACTTTCCCAAGAATGTGACCTTTTAATAAGCAACATTACTGCTCAGCTTGAAAATTTTAAAGACAGTAGCTATTATATTTTGCTTTTTAAAGACATTAGGTGTTACATTTTGTCTAATAGCCACTGTACAATAGTGTAGTACCTTATTTTTCAGCATATCTTTCTCTGAGAAGTATTGACAGGACTGAACGTCTCTCAATTAAGTGAAGTAGTCAATAGGCTCCAGCTTAATTCAGTTCCATGAATTTGTAATTACCACCAAGAATTATGCATTTTGTGCAAAGATTAAGTGATCCAGTATTAAGGAATGGATAAATTATGATCTCATGTGTTTCCACCCTCCAGGCTGATGTTTAGGACATTGTCCTCAAAGCCAGGATATTGCTTTGTGCTGTTCCACGGCTGAACAAAACATGTCTACTTCCCATTTGCTGGACAAGTGTGAAGCCCTTAGCTTCGTAAACAATGAGTGGCCACAAAAGGAGAACCACAGAAATCCCATCAATGACTGCCTCACACAGTTCCTTCACACAAAAATTACAACCATCTACTCTCAGGAATGGATTCCAGACTCCAGGTGATAGGATGCATCGTCAACAAGTGTGACTCAGGGATTAAAGCACACAGAGGCTTCTTGGCGCAAAAATCAGAAGAGTGAGTTCACCTAAAGCTTCTCTTAGGCACATGCTATGAGTAGCTGTCACAGATTTAGCCACTTTGCAAAAACAGAAGAGCTTAAGGATAACCTTGTATTTCTAAGTAGAGGAAACTCCTTGAACAACACCAAAATACTTGGACTGCCTTCTCAAAGCACTTAATTCTCAGGAATTGTATTAGGAGCATAATCATTCAGCTCTCAGTCTCTAATTTCCCTCCAAGGAGTGGGCACCTAAGTATTATATGTCACAGCAGTTGAATTTTTGCTGCTTAAGTCTCTTATTGTATCTAGTCCACATTTCTTCTGCTTCTTCCTCTTTTTATTTCTAAACCAAACAATTTTATTGCTGACTTCACCCTTAGCTTATTTTCAGATCTGCTGTTAAATCTTCCCTGTTTTATCAACCTGCTTCTCCCTGCTTGCACTCTTTAACCAATACTGGGTCTTTGACCCTCTAAAATCTCTTCATCATTTTCCTAGCCTGAGTACACTTTCATGCTTCCAGGACTACTAATAAGTACTAATGCACCTTACTTCAAACTCTTCTGTTTTAAGCTCATCTCTCTGCCAAATCATCATATGCCTCTTCCCATGTGGAAAGACTTTGCCAGTAAGGCACCTTTCTTTACATGCTGCATGACCTACAAGCCAGAATCCATAATTTTCCTCTCTTTTCATTATTTATACTCTGAATCACGTCTTCCCCAGAATACCACTTCTGCTATTGTTTTGCTTAAAAGATACAGAAATTTCTTCATGACAAGAATAGACTCAATCTAAGCATTTTTTCACATGCTTTGCTGAGTGTTATGAGAAGCGCAGCTTATATTTGTGAAGTCCTTTTGGAATTGAGTAGCATGTTAGAAAGCTTTCATTTCTTTTCTGTATCAGTATACAGTATGCTTAATAAAGTTTCATAAATGATGAGGTATTTCTAGACCTTTGATACATTGTCCTCTTATGTTAGATGTTATCAAGAATTTAATTAACAAGATATTTAGGTGAAGGTTAAGTTCCATAATGGTATTTAAATGCTTACAGAAATGCACCTCTCAATTTTTCAGGGGATAAAGATGGGGGTAGAGGAGAAGGAGAACACAAATAATCAAATAGTCACAACTGGGAGTCTTCCTTCCCCAGACAATAAATGAGACTTATTTTCAAATACATACTACTATTACTTCTGTACATTTCAATGTAAAAAGTCATTAATTCTTTTCTACTAAATAAGGTAGCCAATGTAGCAATAGTGGCATTTAACAATTTCATCTAGAATTGTTTTAAACTCATTTAAGACTAGTATTAAGCATTTCAGATTTTTGTATCATTCAGATATTTTCAACATGCAATAATTATTTCCTTGGAAATTAAAATTACATCACCCCATAAAGGCATAAGCTGAAATAATTACAAACAATAAAGGACACAGTTCTGCTCAAGACATATGGTTTTCCTAAATAATTCAAAGGTCAAATGTATTTGCAAATTTTTATCTTTAAAAATGAAGTTTCAGCTTACGAAGAATCATGATTAAATTAGAACAGAGCTAACATTTAAGAACACCATCCCATCATCTATGAGGTGTTACATATTCAAATCACAAGCTCTGCTTTGTTTAATTAAAAGCAAAGCAAAGCATAAGGGCTGGTAATGAGTTACAGAACCCTTTGAAACTATGCCAATACCTTGGTAACGAGATTAAATAATTAATTTTTAAAGGAATGAGTTCATTTTATTTACACTCATTTGTTTAAATTTACACTATTTGTTTAAATAGTCTTCCAAAAGGTGGGGAACAGGGCATTATTAAGATTCAAAAGTTATAAGGCAGTTTCCCACTTCACTGATTTGGGACTAAAGGGAAAGGTCAGCTGTCCTCAGCAGTAGGATCCTCGGTACAGCCTACTTCCAACACAAACACCAAAAGCCACTTGTTTCAAGCAGACTGGTCCAGTGAATGATACTTAATACAACCTCAGAATTAAAAAATCTGCCAAAACTCAGTAAAATAAGGTTTAAAAAAGAAGACACCAAAGTTCTAGAAAGCAGAGATTTCAAAATTAATACCATTAGAGGTGACAGGCATTAACCAGAGAGAGCATTACCTTGCACCATCTGGCAGCTTTCTATCAAAGGAAGTGCTACGAGGAATGGCTGTCTGAGCCTGCTGGAGAAGCTGCTGGCACTGCAGTCTGTCAGATGTTCCTAGGATTGGAGAGGCACGAGAGAGAGGCTGCCCAGCGGGAGTCGGCACCCGATGCCAAGTGGTATTCCTTCTGAAAGGGGTTTTATACTCACATGGGGTGCCTTCACTGTCAAGTTTGTATTCCACCATGGGTATACGACAAAGTTCTGAACAACCCCTGTGGGACAAAGGAAAATGCTCATCAGACTCATAAGACGGAACAGAGAGAGGAATCTTGCATTCACGGTCAGAATTATATACATATTTTGATTTCAGGTGCCCAAAGGTATTCATGCAGCATTGTACTTTGAACACTTCAAAAATGTCAGGCCAAGCAGGTAGAAAACATTTCAAAATAAAAGATTTGCTGTCATGTGCTCAAAGATCTTTGAACTGTCTCTTCATCCTTCAAAATGGGGAACATATTAAATTTTTATAAATTGATCTGCAGCTGGAATTTTACATAATAAAAACTTTTAGAGACAAGGTATTTAGAAGTCATAAAGTATCAAGTTTTTCTGTATAATTTCAGAAATAGGTGTGTTGCTTTGCAGCAAGCTAAACATTTCTTGGTGGGGTTGCAATCTCTCCTTTAGAATCTCACCTTGTGCCCACCAAATGACAGAGTGCATAGACTACAATGCAAATGATTAATTGGTACCTAAATATTTTTCCCTGTGTTTTCAAAGTGTAATTTCTAATGTCTCTTTTCCCAGGTATTTGTAAGCCTGGATGATAAATGGGGAAGTGGAAGGAAGAGACAGATCAGAAACAGTCTGCCTTACCTCCTCTGCCTGAAGTTTGCAGTGTGGTTAAATACTAAAAGTATTCACAGATAGTGTAAAACCAGGTAAAAGTACTGGTAGTGTTCCACAAAAGATCAGTGTGCCTTTGGGATATTTGCTGTAGACTCAGACTGCACTCAATAATTAAGTGTTAATGTTTCAGAAATTGGTTAATAGAAGCTTCACACACCCTTTAAGTCAACACTGATTGTCACTGGAGGTTTTTCATAATCTCAACATTCCATCTCCATTTTTCTGATAGGCAGTGTGTACTAAATCAATATCTATGAAGAGAACACCCTAAATACTTCCAAAGCAATACATTAAGTTCAGTTCTGCTCCATTCCTTAGCTGAGTCTTGATCAAGCTTTGCTTGTGGTAAAAACTCAACATTTACCATTTGCAACTAAATTAAAATCACCTAGAGAAAGTGCAATGGAGTGTAAAGAGTTGACAGTCTTAATCCTGAAAACATCTTGGCATAAATGATGTAACAGAAATGTGCAGCGCAAGGAAATTGTATAAATTCTCACACATTAAATCACTGTGCACTAAAGCTTCTGAATCAACCCTCCCAAAGCATATTTTTGTTATCTGTATTCTGATAAACAGATTAGAAGAAAAAATATTAGACAAAAAAGCAAACTGCCTTATTCAAGGTTGTTGAAGGGAAGACCCATGAGCAACAGTAGAAATTCCATTTTAAGTACTCTGTATATGCATGGTCTGATCCAGCCAAATGTTTCATTCTGCTGAATTTTTAGTAGCAAATAGGCCAGTTTATCCTGTAGCACTAAATCCCTCTCCCTGGTGGCACTCAAACACATGAAAAAGTTAAAAAACTTAAAAATATAGATGATGAAAGTATTGAGAATGGAGATCAATAGCCAATATAGGGTGGAAGACACCTTGATGAAGATGAGCTGAAGAGCTAGAATGTTCCAAAGCAGAACTCAGAATTCTTGGTTTTTCAGTGTTACTCTTTTATCAGAAATATCATTCTAAGATGTACCAATAAAATCTGACATGTCCAACCTCTGCTCACAAATCATAGCTGGACACACTGGAGGCATCACAAAATTTTGCAATGATTTTCTGGTTTGAGCTTCTCTAAGGAGGTAAAACCACTCTAATAATCTCTTCTCACAGACATGGAATGGTGCTACAGAGAAATCACTGTTATAAAACTATCACATCATTTCAAAGGGTCAATTTGGTATATCTCCAGCCTTCCCCCCACCCTGAAATGCCACAGGTATTCAGAACACCACTTCAAACTGCCTCAGTACATGTATCGATTTTTAAAACTTTTTTCACACTTCTGAGAATCACACGTTGGGCTCTTAGAATGAGGAACACCATGAAAAAAAGGTCAAGTTAATTGCACAGAATTATGCAAACTCTTCTATTGCTGAAGCATATACAGAATATATTTTTCCAGAGTAATTTTCAACTGTTTATGTTCCAAGATCATGCTTCCCTTCATCCTCATTCGCTGCCTGCAAGAAAGAAGGTGTAGGAGACAACAGCCTCCAGCAATGTAACCATGATCCTTTTTTTCTTTTTTTCTTTTTGTTTTTAACTAAGAAGTTTTACATACAAAACAAACCAATCAAAGAATGCAGAAATGGCACAGCTAGGTTAATATTAGTTTGGTGCACTGCACAACTTTTCATGTGACCAAATATAGACAGTTTTGCATTATTTGATGAAGGAGTTGAACAATTATGAAGGCAAAAATTTCAATCTCCCTTCTGCTTATTTCTTAGTATTGTTTCACTCCCTTCTTCATTCCTATAGACTTCAGGCATTTGAAACAAACCAACCCCTCCCCAACTTTTGTTAATAAGATATCAATTTTACAGTTCATCTCGGTAATTGAGGAAGTTATAACATGTATTGTGATATATATACATTTGTGTATACTCCCCATAAAGTTCTCTAAATGCTGTAAAACAGCCACGGGTTTTAAAAGCAAAAGGGACTGTTACTACTGTTTAGTTTGACTTAGCTTGGTGACTAATTAACAAAAGCATTTTATAAAAATAGTAAACAATAAGCTTTCCCACAATGAGTAAGAACTGAAAATTTCTTATCATTTCTGTTTGTTTGCATCAGGAAAACATATTCTTCCTACAAATTTAAAAAAAAAATATTGACGATACAATTCCTGCAGAAAAAGGCTTATAAAACAACCTCGTTTCAAATCAGTATGAAAATTCAACAGTGTTGCTTATGAATTCAAAACAGAGCCCAAGAATGCCTGTTTTAATTGGTTCAAAAAAGAATTTCCATGGTTTCAGATAGCTTCTTTTGTCACATAAGGCTTTTAAACCTTAATTTAAAAGTATCAAACCAATCACTCCAACATTTATATGAAAAAATATGCTTCACTGCTTCACAAGCACTGCCTAAAGAACAGATACTGCAGCATACTGAGATAGGTAAAATTGTAATTGTAGCTGCCTCCTATATCAGGAAGACAGAGAAGGAATTACTTCATGCCTGCAATCCCCACCTCCATTCCCTACCATGGATCAAACTGTAAGTTATCTTACATGAAAAAAACCCCACAAAAATAAATGCAGTTCCCTCTTAAATATGTAATTTGACCTTTATCTAACTTTAACTTATGATTTTGTTACTTATTCCACCAGTGCAAGAATACACATTGGCACTGGTATTGAATGATAGCTTTTCAATTTACATATCATATATTTCTTTTAAATTCATTTTAAAGGATACATAAAGACATATCTCTATTTTATGGTTTTAAAAAGATACTTAAACTTATGTTAAAAAACGTATAGGATATCAAATGTCTTTCACAATTATATCCAATATAACATTTGAAAAACAGACTCATGAAATTTAACAAGCAAATGTGACCATATTGTAACCACACATCAGAAATTATAGCACTTCCTGCCCTTCACCATAGTTTGGTATTAATTAAATCAATGCTTCAACATAAAGCACAGATTCCTACTAATACCTTTGGTTCAAGAGCCAAATTATCCTATTAAAAATTTGGTTAATAAAACCTACTCTGCAATTAAAGCGAGCATGACTCTATGATACAGCTAGCAGGTCACGACAACATAATAAAATTTAAGAGTCCACTATAAAATCTGCAATATTCAAATGTTCCTGCAAGTAGCATTATGTTCTGAAAGAATTATCAAGCAGTCCATTAAATTTTTAAAACTACATTAGCCAAACCTTTCAATATCAGTTTCAGATTCCATATAAAAGTTCTGTAATAGGCCCTGTGAAGGGCCTACATTAGGCAGGGAGTCTAGGTAAGTAATAAAATATCCATCTCCACGGAAAAGATAGAAGCTTCCATGCACCATAATCAGCACCTTGTCACCTTGATAGCTACACAAGAGCCTTCTTTTCTGCAAAATCCTAGAACAATCATCTACTGGGTACAACTTCAGTATTTGGACCCCAGGTATCTGCAGATTTCAAGCATGAAGAATTTGTTAGGGTATTAACATAAGCAGAATACCTGGTTACAATTTAACTTCCAGTTCAATGTATTGCAAGGAGATGTAGGGATAGAGAAGGAATCATTGGTGTGCATCAGTTTATTATGCTGATGAATTATCCCTTCCTATCACACTTTCAATACCAAACATCTAATCCTGCTCTAGAAAGAGCCTTTATCCAGGAGTACAATAACTGCAGTCTGCTAACTCAAACTTTGTTTTTGAAAACAACCACTTCTGTCAGAGTGCATGTTTGTTCTCACACTACGGTAGTGCCCAAAGTGACATAATGAGCCTGAGGACTCATTGTGCAACCTATTAAATTCACATACTAAAACACAGATGCATTTCATATAATTGTAGAGATTTAACTGAAAAGCACAATTTAGTTGCTTAGTTTTGATGAGACTCAGAATGTAGTTACTTAAGACATACATAGATTTTCCCTCCCCTGACACTGTGAAGTACCTCCTGGAGGTAATATTTCAACTCCACTGATCTCCTGTATCAGTCACAGCACAAGTCCAAGACACTGCATAATAATGAAATGGTCTAAGAGAATTTTGGTCAAAAAGTCAAGAAAAAAAATTCCAAGTTCTGACATCTCAGAAACCTATTAACAGTGTTCATACATAATTCAAAAAAATGTTAAAAACTAAATCAATTTTATATTTAAATAATTTCATACCACAACAGATGTATAAAATTGCTTACAGCAACCTCAGACAGGCCTGCTGCCCACCCTATCACTTTGGTTTAAGGGAAGTGATGACTCTGACAGTCCCTCCATGGAGCTAAAGAGTTGAAGCTGCCAATACCTCCTTCCTGAAGATAAACTCATTATCCTTCTGATCTTTATTACTATTCAGTTTTAAAAAGAACCTTTGTGTTGGTGAGCTGAGAAGCAATTCAGAGGCCTCCTAAAGAGCCTCTACATCTGTACTGTTACATGAAAAAGAGAAATAAAGACAGAAATTAGATGGTCATTAAGGTCCTTTCCAACCCACAATATTCTATGATTCTAATATGATTCCATGAGTAGAGAGAAGAAGAAAAGAAAAAAAGGGGAAAAAAGAATCTGGAACTTTTCTTTGCATCTCTCCATAGAGACAAACAGTGCTTTGCCAGGCATTTAGGGATTTCTTTTTCTGCTTGACTGTAACAACTGTACACATAATTAACTTCAGCAATTATAATTAATCTCTACTATAAGTTCATTCATAACTCAGTCAGAAAAAAAAATCAAAGACTTTATTTGTATGAGAAACACAGTTAAGAATTTTCTACATTTTTTTTGTTGGGTAGAAAGGATTAACGTTTGTAAGTAGTACAGCTTCCAGTTAGTATAATTACATTTTCATAGTGGTAGTTCTTTCAGTTACTTCTATAGAACATCAGAATCTAGACATTTCTGATATTTGCATTATTCTTAGATTAGTAGCAGGGGTGGTAATTAAAAGGTTTGGTATATCCAAATTCTACTTTTATAACCAAACATTGAGTTTCAGGTTTTGCTGCTTAAACCTGCCTCAGGTGATGTTAGACTTGGCTTCTTTCTAGCTCAGGTGGCTTAATTTATTAAATAAGTAAATAAATATTAAGAATCTGAAGGCCCTATGAACTATCCCAGCAGCTTATGGCCAACACCCCTGTGACAATAATTGAATTCCACCACACAGCCTCTTCCCCTTGCTAAAAGCACTTTCCAAACCTTCTATAATCTGTTGGCTATCGGTTACTTTTAAAAAGCCTCAGAAAGATGATACTTTTAAAGAAATCATAATCATTTAAGGGGAACAAGCACCAGGACTGGAAAATAAGTCATTACATCTATTTCATTTGTAAGAAGGAGTTTGCAAGGTTCAAAAGAATAAAACAACCTCAGAAGAATTGCAGTAGTACTTAAAAATGGCCCACAGGCAGTTTCAGTCATAGTTACTAAAGTATTTCCATTTTCAGACCTACAACAGCAGAAAAAGAGTCTCTCACTTATTCAGACCAATAGAGGAAACTACTGCTCCTACAGCTCTCCAGCTTCTGTTTATAGGCAACCCTGGAAATTTTGCTTAAATTTTTGTTTGCTTTCTAAATTTCCTAGAAATTATTTCTTAATCGGCTCTCAAGCAGTTTCTTTTTTTTTATATAAAATGGTAGTTGAACTAAGACAAACACATAGGTAAAATGTAGAAGAAAAGAATCTAGCAAAATCTATAGTTTAAAATAGATTTACAAGTGCTTGAATTCCTTGATTGGACTTGGCTGATTAAGGATATACTGTCCTTGAACACTACCATAACACCACCAGCGAAAGCAAATCAGAATGAACATCATTATTCTCTTGTTCAAAGGCACAAAATCCCAAATCAACAAATCTGAAGGGACAGATCTAGCACAGAAACAAATATAACACAAGAATACTTATTCAGATCTGAAAACAATGACCAACATATTTGTTTTAATAACACTTTGTCATTTAAAGAATCTATGTTTAAAATAGCAATTTCTTCTTTCCGTCGAAATATCAGCCGGATGCCACACAAATAATTTTGATTTCTGCATTAATTTGTGCATGATTATTTAATTGCTGGAGCAAACTGAAAACAGCAGGAGCTCTGTCTCAAGTTCATTAATTTTACAGGATAGTAAATGAAAGGCCTTATTCCATGATTGCTTTTGCATATACTACTGTCAAGACTTCAGTAGAAGGATCTACATTAAGTAATGGAAGACATTTATCCAGCAGAATTTTCCTCTGTAATTTCCTAATCACTCTGTAACATTTCTTTGTAAGCACCTTCAACATTCAAATAGTTTATTTTCATGCTGAAATAAATTAATACAAGACAGTTTGCAAAAAAAATCCTTGTTAATAGTTTATTGCTAATAGTTTCTTCTCAGTAGGTGCACAATTACATCTTGTTGGTTTTCTTTTAAAATGATGGATTGAAGATTATTTGTTGGTAGGCTAACAGACAAAAAAAATCAAGTCAAGAACTTGATTAAAGATCTCCACTTTGGCTGATTTTTTTTTTTCCCAAGGGACTGCTTTGGAAACACCCCTGAACACTTGAAACCCATTTTCATTTGAAGGATACAATTCCCAAGACACTCCATAGCACCCATGTCCAATCTGTGTAAACTCACTTCAGAATTTGATCCCAGCAAGAAATGAGTGCTAGTAAGCAACTCAAAGAGAAATTCCTCATTGATTTGTATTCATAAAACCCAGCAGACAAAGCTAAGCAGAAACTAGTCTTTCAAGAAGTGGAAATCAGCTGATTAGTCCAGAAAATGAAAGACATTAATAATATGATACATTTGGATTTTTTCAAGAAACTCTGGATTTTTTTTGCTTAAATTTGCTTAATTTTGCTTAAATTATATTTATATTTTTGCAAATGTATATAAATTTTTAATGCAACTCATCCTTTTTATACAAAGATGAATGTATTTTTATATCTATGCACTGTGGGCAAAATCTTAGTGGCTGAACTTGAAACCCTAGATTATGGCATTTAAATTAAAAAAAAAAAAAACACCCCAAAAACAAAAGAACAAATCACCAGTATGTACTCTGAGAAAACAGTTTGAAATACACAGAAGAAAAGCCTACCCAACTGCCAGAAGATCATATATATACTTTGTAGGACAAGTCAAACTTTCAAGCGACTTACTTTAGCCTCCAAATGTACTTTCCTACATATGTCAGATAATCTGATGCATCATTTCCTAGCAGAAAACCTCTAAAACCAGCTGTGAGCAAAAGCAATAAGTACTGGAACATAGATGTAAAGCCTTTTGCTTTTTAACCATCATTCTCCTAGACACTTCTAATGCGTGGGTCAAGGATGGATGGACCCCCAAATATGACAAGAATATCTGTATGTCTGCTTTGAGTGTTATTTGATAATTATTACAGCTACTTGATACAAACAGTTCCCTCTGGACAAGCTGTCACAGCTGCCTTAAATGTTTATCACAGGCATGTTTGCAATCACTCACAGAGGCTTGATTCTATCCATGCATGGACTCTCCATGGACAGGGACATTTCTTGTCAAGCAAAGGTGAAATAGATTTTAGTTCTCCAAATACTCCTGCTTTACATCCAAAAACACTACCTGAAAATTTCTGAGTAAACCTGATACCAGAGTATAAGAGAGACATGAACATATGGAGCAGGTCCAGCAAAGGATCAAAGACGATTAAGGGATAAGAGCATCTGAAACACAAGGAGAGACTGAGAGTGCTGGTATCATTCAGTCAGGGAAAGAAAAGGCTCAGGAGGGATTTTATCAATGTGTACAAAATATCTAATGGGGTGATTAGGGAAAAAAGATGACAAACTAAGAATTGTATCCAGTGAAAACACAGGAGGCAGGGTGCAAAATTGAAGTACAGGAAATTCCTTTAAAGGAGAGAGAAAAACTTTCTTACTGAAAGGACGACTGCATACCGAAATTGAAATACTGAATCTTTGAATCTCCTTCCTTGGAGACACACAAAACCCAGTGAACCTGTCCATGAGCAGACTGCTCTGGCTGACCTTGCTTTGAGCAATGGGGTTGCAGTCAAGAACTTGCAGAGGTCCTTTCCAACTCAGCTATTCTCTGTTTCTGTGACTAGAACCTGCAGAAGGCTAAGAGAAGCAACTGAGCGGTAGACAGGGAGATGGATTTGCACAGGTTTTAACTAGTAAGAAGTGGTAATAGGCTATCTTTTTTCCACAAAATTCTGATAATTTATCCCTTTCTGCCCTCTCCTCCTTTCCCTCATTCATTAATATATTTTACAAAGTCAAAAATCATATTTGTCAACTGAAATTCTCAGACCTGTCATGCAATATCTATAACTGCTTTCTGTCTGCTCTGTTTAGATTATAAACATTGCAAAAAGGCAAGCTCAAAACGCTGCAGAGACTGGACAGTCGAAATCACTAATCATATTTTTGGGGATATACAAGTGAAAATGAACAGTTTTCTGTGGGAAATTGATATTTGAGAGAAAGAGACATTTCTTTCCTATATATATATACTAGAAAGGTGAAGCTAAAAAAGAACTTAAACATGTTTTTTAAAAAATTTTAGAATAGACACATAGTGTTAAAAAATTCATTTCTCTTAGTAATTCGTCACTATTTTAAAGATGGTAAAACTTATAAAGAGGAGCAGCTTTTGCAGATTTTTCTCAGTGTGGTAACACTCAGTTCAAACTCCTCCTACACATGCACTTGGGTGCTATGTACCACACTGATCTGGGATTTAAACATTTTATCTCTAGAAGAAGATTTATATCAAAGACAATATAAACAGTTCATACAGTACGTATTTTTCTATCAGGGCCTATAAAATACACATTTTTACCTTCAATAGAAAAGGATCAGCTCATTAGGCTCATATTCTGTAAACAGCTTGGAAATGTATACCAAACAAGTCAGTGAAAATTCATACCCAGAAGCAGATGGTGAGAATAGCAAAGCTAAGCAAAGAGAGGCTTAATTGCAAATTTCTACCCAACTAAGCAAAACGGTGGTATTCTACATTCACAGGCATTATGTTCAGAAAGGGAGGCATCACCATGCAGGTTGAGGCAGGGGACAGCCCTTGTGTGTCATACATCAGGCCAATGACTACTTGGAGAATTGCCACCAATTAAGCAGCATTCGTATACAGCTGGCATCAACTTCACAGTGCTGCACGCTACGTAAAATTTTATTGCTTGCTCTCTTGCCAAAAGCAACACATCTAATGTTTTTTCTGTAGAATTAAAAATCAACAGGAGATTTAAAGTTGGCCTGCTAAAAGAAGACAAGTAATTAAATTTACTCTGGTACAGTTCTCATTTAGAATGAGCCAAATTAACACTGACTAGAAAAGGTGTGTGAGAAATATAGTCACACTGTTACAAAGTTTCAATTTATTCCTACTTCTCTGCCTCATGATATTAAAAAACAGAGTATTCCTTTTTGTCACCAAAAAAGGAATACTGATGACAGAAAAATGCATTTAATCCCTGAAAATACTGGTACAGTGACTGTAATGATTGCTATTATAGACTTTCCCTAGGCATGAGCATGTATTTCATGTTGCAATAAGATTTTGCTGCTTTAAATGACAAAATCATTGATGTAATTCACCATTTAATGTGAATAAATTACATATCTGTAGAAAGTGAGGAGAAGTCTAAGACTTGGTACCATGTTCGTCCAGAACATACTAATTCACTATTTTCATTAAATTCCAACATAACAGAAAAAAAACCCAAAACAACCCAAATCTTTCCAGTAGTCAGGAATCGGAAAAATCTCAAAGATGGACAAAGTGCAATTTCATGAAAAGGATTCTACATTTTTAAATTCAGCATTAAAACATAAAGGTCTCCTGTGGAAGGAAAGAAGTAACATCAGCTTCCAGGATGGCTCAGTCAGCATACACCAAAATTTACTTGCTACCCTTTTAAAGTCATATAAAGTAAATCTCTTGTAGGATCTTATTTTATCTTCTATAACAAGTCAATATGGGTTTTGGGGAAAAGATTGCTTTAAGAGCCTTGACAATATTATCATGCAACATGATGGACAATACCCATTTACTGAAGGACTTCAATAGAAGAGTCATCATTTAAGCAGGAGCAGAGGAAAAAAAACCCAGACAGACACAAATGTTACTGAGAACTGCTGCTCACTGAGAACTGTTACCTTCTGGGCGCTCCATCCTCATGTGGTTGAATAATGACCACTTTTACTGTCACCGACGTGCGCAAGAGGTCGATCATTTGCTCGTGGGTCAGAGTTGCCACAGCTACTTTACAGATCTCGACCAGGCGGCTCCCCTGCCGCAGGCCTGCTTTCCATGCAAATCCAAAGGGCTCCACGTCTGCCACTATCCCTTCAAAGTTCACGTGGAATCCCAGCTGGCCCAGCCCATTTCTCCTCAGGGTCATTTCCGTGGTTTCACATCCTCTGGTCACTATCTGAGGAAGCACCAGATTGTTACGCCATTGTCAAGGCACACAAACATTATAAAGTTATGTATGGCTTGATATTGCCTATCTTTAATATACTAATATTAAATTATCTTAACATTATGTTTGAATGAAGGTTTCTGCATAAAACAAAGTCAATGACATGTTTCACAATGCTAAAAATCTTCCATCTCCAGGGCAGGCAGCCTGACCCATGTCAAGTTCTTCCCCCTTGTCCAATGTTAACACAATGCCATTTATATCCTACCAAAAACTTTACAGGTGGTTTAGTTTCAAAACACAAAGCAAGAAAAATGTGGCCTGCCAATTACTTCGTTCTTTTTTGGCTGACTGCAGGTGTGCAGACATTTTATATTCAGCATTAAACAGTATTAAACCTGAGATATAACATGGGTCAAATTGAGTGAAGTGCCTCAGTTCTAGCGGCTTGTTTTCCTTGAGAACATAGCAATGAAGAAAATATTAATTTATTTTGCTTCATAGGCAGATTCCTAACTACTGTTATCTCCAGATGAGGATATCACTAAAATGGGATGAGAGTTTCCATGTCACTGGGAAACTTAGAAATGAAAAAAATTACTTTCCTCATATTCAGTGAAAAGTAACTGTCATTATACAGAGCAGCCAAAATCCTTCAAACTCAGATTTTGCTAAGCAGCCTCATTTCTATATGCTGTGAAACAAGTTCTCACCAGTTTTGCCATGTAAATCATAATCATACAACAGCCTGTAAGCTGGGATACTGCGCCACACTCAGAAGACAAAATTCTAGCCTGCATTACAAGGAAGTTTGAGAGTTACCCCAGCCTTGCCTTTTGTCAGTGTCATGAAACCAGATTGTATTTAGCTTTATTAGTTCAATTAGAACAAAAGCTTAACCACTATGAAACATTATCAAAGAACAAAGTGCCACAAACCCATGAGTTATTTTAACTTTGCTGATCTGGTGTATGCTCATGCTTTTAACCTGTGAGGTAAGTAAATACAATTAGCCCTCATTCATTAAGGGATAATCTTCTGGGAACTGTGAAATATTGGAGATATTGCAAGGATCAGATATTCTGAGTATTATTGCTTGGAAATTCTGATTCATAATCTTTCCAGTTACTTCTGAAGATGTAGGATTTCAAAGTTAAAATGTGAAACTCATTATTGAGATGTCAAAAATGCACTGAGGAGGCTTTGTTTACCAAGTCAGGTACTGAGTTTTCATAACAAAAACAAAACAGCTATTTCCTTTGTCATTTGTCAGCTCTGAGGTTTTAGTGTAGTTTAGAAACTTTCCTTTTAAAGTAGAACTTTCTATTGTGCTTATAACTCTGCATATAGTATTAGAACTACATAGCATACTGGAAACTTTAACATACTGTTAACCTAGCTCTCTTACAACTAAATTTCAGTAAGAAAAAAAACTTCCATAATTTGTAACCCAGATAAGTGAAAATGAAATTTTCAGCTCTTCATCAGCTATGCTTCCATCACAAGTTTTGAAAATATAAATTTAGTCATGCAGTGAAAAGACGAACATGCTATTACAGGCAGGAGCCCAGCTGAGGGATGGAATTTTATCCTTATTAAACTACATAATATTCTTTTTTGGGGACTGACACCTCTTTATCATTGTGCCACAATTATAGACTACTGCAAAATGAATGCACCAGCCAAAGTATATGGATTTCTCCAACTGAGAGCATTCAAAATCTCTTCTTCAAGTTAGTTAAATATTCAAAAGTTAAAAGGTAAAAAAGATAAAGATTCCTGCCAAAGACTCATCTATTCCCAATGGGAAGTATTCCAGGAGATCTAGTCCTCCCCAAGTGTATATTCCCTAAAAGGTAACACTGCATATTACATAGTAATGTCACATTAAACATAGTGCCGCTCCACTTCAAAACACAGCATTCTGCTGACTTGGTTGCAGCTTCACTGATCTTGTGGCCACAAATGAAATAAGAGCTGGCTTCTCTGAAAGCACTTAACAGATAAAAGACAGAGATCCTGTAAGTGCCATGAAGAAGATGAAGCAACACAACCCTCCAAGTCAATCTATAGCTTGCTGCTTTTTCTATTCTCTATAACTAGATCTTCTCCCCCACAAATACAGATTTGTCTAGACTGAGAAGTTACAGCTCTTTTTTCAGTCCTAGACTGACTGTTTCAGTTCAAACTAAAATCATGGTCTCAGCCAGCTTTTTGCACCTTTTCTTAATCTGGATATTCAGTTGTCCTTTTTACCGGCATGATTTAAATCCAAGCAATAAAGTCTAGTTATTTCTTTGGCAATCTCATTTAGCAATTACAATGTTCTACTCACTAGTTCTAAGAAATGCTTTAACTCATGACTGAAAAGGGTTAATCATCTGGTCACTGAAGATTGATATTACATCACAATTTGAGCTTTCATGTTTAGCATCTGCTGGCACATATGGCTGTTAACCTCATCTGTGTTTTGAGTCACTTGAAAGGTTTTTAAAGTTTGCACATGAAGTGTGGCATCAGAGTTTTAAATACTTTTTAGTGGTTCTAACGGTTCTATACCAAATATATTTAAGGACTGTAGAAAGCATTTAATGTGATAAATCAACCAGGAAATAACATCAAAAGGCAGCTTTCAAAAGAGAGGAAGAAGCAGGAGAAAATGAGAAAAAGATGAGGCAAGAAACATGGACAAAAAATGTTTTAAAACAAGTATTGATAGTTAACTCTTATTTAGTATGAAAGTTGGATAGGTAGCAGGGGAAGAAAAGGCAGGCAGAGTTCATGGAATAGACACTTGAAGTTAATATTCAGGTAAACTTAGTAAGAGCTGATGTTAAATTTGAGGCTTAAAATCAATTTGTCATTATTTAACCCCATATCTGGCCATAACAAAGAGGAAGTAGTAAAGTAAACATAGACAAACATTTCATTTTGTGGTTTTAATAACCAAATCTTAAAGATCTGTCTTTAGGAACATGGGTTATCTCCAGGCTTTGCAAAACTGAGTAAATGCAAAATAGCAAAAAAAAAAGTCACTGATGACAGCAGAACTTTTCACTAGAACTTTAAATCTTGTTTTTCGCTTGCGTTAAGAAATTTATACTGCTTGGTTAACAAGACCTAATGGGAGCACTATTTTCTAGAAGGGAAATACCTGTCTAAGGAAAGTGAAACTGAAGACATCAATTGAAAAGGATAATATAATAGTGGCAAGAAGAGTCTAAAGACATTCAGCTCTTGAAATAGCAATTGTACTTTGGAGAAAGTTATTATTTAGAGCATGATATTAAGCAATGCTAAATGAGACTGCAGTACTAGAGAGGCCCTAAATCATCAGCTGCAATCCAACTATTCCAGTGTGAAATCTGTAAGCAGACTGAATTCTTTTCAGTGCCGAGCCTTCCAACAGAAGAAACCCCTAAGACCATCTAAATCACTTAAATTAAGATCAAAGAGTGAAGTGCAACCACTAGATGCATCAGCACATTTACCTTGGAGTTATTGTCATTTCATTTGGATTGACTGAAATAGCTACAGTACAGTAGTACTGACACGGTCATCAAGTGTCTGAAAAACTTTATCTCCAGTCAGCTGTTAAAAGTGACATTAGTTGGTGTAGTTTTCTTTACTTCCTGCACTTTCTCAGTACAGAGGAACAAATCAGCAGAACCACTTACATAAAATTCTCTGCTAATATTCTCACAGGTTATTACAAAAAGTATATTTTACATACTAAGATTTTATAATTTTTTTTAATTAATTGTACTTCTACCTACAAGGGTGTGATTTGAGAACAGGCTACAGTAAGAGGTGGCAAAAGCTTTTCAGTCCTGATTTCAACACTGGAACCATCCATGGCCTTGGGCAAGTTATTAGCTTAATGGTATCGAAAACCTTACCCCTGAAAAACAGGTTGATAACATTTATCTCCCATGCTGTTGTGAAGATTACTATTTGTAATGCTCTCTGAAGACCAAAACCACTCCTGAACTATAAACACAGAACATTTTTAATTATATCTCAGAGGAGATGTAGACAAATAACTATTCATAAAAAAAGTGGAATTCCAGTTTAGAAACTGTACTTACTTCAAGTCTTTGAACAATCTCTCTGATGTCTTCAGTACAATTATCTGCTGCAGACAGAAGAATACATTCTCCTCTTTCATAAAATATTTTGATGCTCATTAATCCAGATGTCCATCCAATAACATCTCTGCAGGAGCAGTTAAACACAACATTTTTTGATTCCTTTTCAATCAACATGATAAACTCATTGGAAATCCCGAGGAGACATTCAATGTCAGCAGACTGGCCAAAATCTCGGGCAATCACATTCCACATAATCGCTCCAACACTGAATAGATGTGCATCTTTCCTTGGTTTCACTTTTTCCTTCTTTTTTGCCCCTAAAGTAATAAAGCTGAACTTGGCTGAAGTATCCACTGTAGCTGTGGTCACAAAGTTTTCTGCCAGATCTTTCAAGTATTCTTGACGTGTCCTTGTGGCCATGGCTCGAAATTTTTCCGACTTATGTGCTGCATTTTCAGCATTAATAACTTTGGCTAAAAGGAAGTCCCTAAAGACTGCAGACTTGGGGAAAGTTACTCCTTTGGGAATGGGTGGACCAAATGAGGGAACATCTTTTGATCGTGAAACACCAACACTGGAAATAGAAGGAAAAAACAATGAACAAAACAATTAATTCCCTAAAAAAAAAAAATCACATGATAAGCAGAACTGTGATCTCTGCAATCCATTTACAGAACTAAGTACAGCTTTGACATGCCAATTTGCAGACATTTCAGACACATCAAAGAAAACTGATTGTCAGTTTTAGAATGGCTTTCTTCTTTTAAAGATATAAAGGACATTATGGAGGTATCTTGCTAAAACAAAAAATACAGAAGATAACTTCTTAGGGTGTCAACATCTCCTTTCAGAAATGTAATAAATATTAAAATGAATTATGAGAAATAAAGGAGAGAAGTATTTTTAAAAATTATTTTTATGTAAATCTGTCATTTCAGCTGTCACTCAGTTGCATCATGTTAAAACTAAGCAATGTAAAAACAGAAACAGAAAATAATTTTTATCCTCAGATCCTCTTCTACAATGAAGTTTGAATTCAATGAAAAAACATTGGTGTCAAATGTGACTATAATGAAGCATTCTCCACCTGTTTAAGCTGCCTACTCTATGCTCATAAAATTGGAAAACACAATTCTTGATCTAGACAGTTCACATCCAAATGTAAGAAAAAATAGGAATTTTTCCTAATTGATACAATTGCACCTCTAATTGATTGATACAAACATAATGTATTTCAACTGAAAAATAATTTCAAAATACTGCACACAGTAGGTACTACTACTATTTCCTTGACTGAAATATAGTCAAATTTGGGATGACAGATAGTTTAATAGTAAGAAAAGTATAATTCAGGAAATGTCATGTATTAATCAACACAAAGCAGTTACTGAAATGAAATCAAGTCCTAAAAGATAGTTTAAGTTCTAGTAGACTGCTAAAAGACAGTAACATGACCCACCCTCATGATGTAATTTAATTTAATTCTAAACAATGAATAAATAACATTTATAAATATAGCTCTGTAATTATACTTCATGCCTTTATCACTACTTGCACAATTGCCAATCCATTCACAAATGTGATTTCCACCTTGGATACCTTGCTAAAATTCATGATGCAGTAACTTAAATTATTTTAAACAGTTAAAAGAACCTGAAATTTATGGGTTTTTTTCCATTCTCCAAAAGTCTTTGTTTATGTGCTTAAAAGCTATGACTCATCATATTGTCATACTCAGGGATTCATACAGGTTAAAGGACCTTCTGAAATGCTTTAAATCATTTTCTTTAAAAAAAGGAAACATGCAATACAAATTCTAAATTAATTTCTATTGGTGGGTCTGCAAATCTTATTTTCACTAACTTGTTATATCCCCATTCTGTGGCCATAAATCAGCAACATGGAATTCTGCACGTGCCCCTTTGAGTCTACAAATTGTGCTCCATATCTCTATATGTGTGCAAGGGACACACTGGGGTTTCAAATTCACAGGAAGTGCAGCAGAAATTTTAAAATTGAGAACATAATAGCCATAAGAAATACAAAACATCCAGAAAACAGAGTTGCATTGTAGTCTAAGTAACAAACTTAAAAGGCTCTACTCACCTATAACACACATTTTCAGTGCATGGATTATGCACTTTGACAATGACAAATACATGTTGAAAGTGGGAACGAATATTTTTTGGAGTAAAAGGAAGTGCTCCTGGCTCTTGGAAGACAATGGTAACTATGTCATTTCCTATATGCCTTTTCCTTAGCAGCTAGACAAGAAACATGCATTGAAAAATTAGTTATTACAAAATAAATTTAAAAAATCATAAATTCATCAGCTTAGGGAAAAAAAAAAAACAAGCCAAACCAATAAAAATAAAGCATAATTTTTCAGAAGTAACTTTTATTGCATCATGGAGAACAACATGTAAAGGATGTCAGAACTGCAAAAATATAGGGAAAGGAAATCAGGCTAAGTTCACAAAAATGCTAATGAATTTTCTCACATCCCCACACTAGTTATCCATAGTTTCTGCTCATTTTTATTTTACTCTATAAGAAAAATGTGTTTCTCTTATTCTTACTAATGCAGCACTTCAGTAATAAAAAAGCATTGCATCACTTGACATTTCTCACTATCCAGAAAACTGTACATCCATTCCCTCTTTAGAGTGTAATATTTGTCTCTATATTAAAAATATAATATTGCTTCTATGTCTCAATAAAACTTCCTTTTCCACGTCATAACACTATTAAATATTGTCCTTAATATTATGATCTTAATTTAGAAAAAAATATCATGAACATCCATCACAAATGTTAACAACTGCATACTTGAGGAACAGAACCAAGACTCATGAGAAACAACAGCTATTAGAAGCTCTTAAATTAAAAATTTGTTCTTGTAATTGGTAGCTTTTATCATCAAAATATATTTAAGAACTAATTTAAAATACTAAATCATTGTTATAGGCTAAAATTTAATAAAAATTACAAAACATATCCAGCAATAAGGGACTACTATTCTTTCTCCCCAAAAAACCCAACAAAATAACACTGTAAAATGATGCTCGCTTTCTTCATGGAAGAATATTGTAACTTTCAAATTTTGTATATTAACAAAAAAAGCAGTCTACTAGGTGCTACATTTAAAATATTTACCCAAAGTCTGCAAAAGATCTTGCATCGTCAACTAATAGTATAAAGACACTTACAGCTGTACCTTAGCTCATGTGTAACCAAACAGGATTTAAGAATAAATTTACTTGGAAACTTAATGACAGAGCAAGTAAAAATTTCTCTGTGAAGGTGATTTCATGGAAAAGAATCTTTCTAATAAGAGTATTTTGTTGCATTTTTCCAGTTCCACTAAATGTTAGTATTTCAGCTACCAACAACAAAAAGCAAAGTTGCACATGCTAAAGCCTAGAATCCATAACCCTTTCATTATAACCCTCAAAATAACATAAAGGCTGATATTCTGAAGGTAGGCAGAAGGGCCAAAGCCACAATTTTAAAGCACTAAGTACATCTATATTATTTTAAACATAACCAAAATCCCACATACATATAAAGAGATAAGACTTCTTATGAAACTTGAAAACAGACATAAGAACAGAAAACAATATTTGTTGTGTGGCTCAGTCAAGTTCTCAGGTTTTTAAGACTAAAATGATTATTTGAGCCATTTAAGATGCACAGACTGTTGCACACAGAAGTACACTTGGAGGAACTGATCACAGAACTAAGTGTGTCAGATATTCTTTAATTTGCTCATCTAGTGAGCCACACAATTAGATCATAGTAGGGCAGCACAAGTTAACGTTTAGAAGTTATTACTATCACACAGGTTGGAATTTACAACTCAGGTAAATTTGTAAGCAACCTTCCAATGATGAGGTACAAGGTGATTAATTTCTGCCCTTGTTGTACCACTGCCCAATTACTTGCTCTTGCTACAGTGGTTCATGCCTATACATTTCCATGGAGTAAATTATAAAAATGAAGATGCAATCCTCTTTAAAGGTATATTTATTTTTCAAGGTAATCACTGCTTGCAAGAATATTTTCTGCTTTTGTAGACCCATCTAGGAGGTTCTGCTTGCCATCATACATAGCATAAGCAAGAACAGCATTCACTTAATTGAAGGTAAGTTTTAGAAACGTTTGAAATTTTACTAGCTAAGACTTTTAAAAAGTATGACAGTGCCCATATCCTACCCCTAGGATATTTTTCAAGAGTGGAAACCTCTACAAGGCACAAAAAAAGA
Source organism: Molothrus ater (assembly GCF_012460135.2). Taxonomy (NCBI): domain Eukaryota; kingdom Metazoa; phylum Chordata; class Aves; order Passeriformes; family Icteridae; genus Molothrus; species Molothrus ater. Next base: position 42,959,813 of record NC_050480.2, read on the forward strand.
AATAGGAAGACAGGTCATTATTTTTAAGAACCTTACCAAGACTGTAGAGATCTTAGTGACTTCTTCAGTATAAAATAAAACCAGTGTAACACTTATAAATAGCTGTCATGCACAAGTGGTCAGTCAACTTCAACACAATGCAAAAGGCAAAGCACAGTTGTGGCTGTGCACAGAGGAGCATAATGCAAAGAACTTCTAAAGTGGGGAGAATTAAATTAGGGTGATCTGGAACATGGAAAGAAGTGCTCTGGATAGGATAAAGGAACAGGAAAAGAATAAAGTATTGAATGGAGAAGAAGGAGGGAACACATACCTCCCTGGGAAATGGGAGATAAGGACAGCATACTGAAAATGAAAAAGGAATTGAAGGAAACTGGAACTCAGCAAAATGATCTATAAGAAACCCTTTTCTTGTTTCCATTCTATAGCCTGGATTTTTCTCCCAACTTTTGCTTCCGAGGTTGTTTGGGTGGTCTTTTCAGGTTCTCAGTTTCCCCTTCCTCTCCCATTTTGAGGTCTGCTCAGGTTTGGGGGTTTTTGGATGTTGTAAAATTATTTTTTTTTAATCTGCCTTTCTAACATACTCTAAAGAATCTCATGCCAGTGTTGAGCATTGATGTTGACAGGAACTCTCAACTGGGTGCAGAGATTACAGAGAATTACTTGCAGTAAAGGAGCCATCATTGTCATGTTAGAATTTGAAAATAAACCTAATCAAGTATGATAGGCAGCCAAAAGGAAATCAGTGAAGTGTTATGTAAGAATATAAGACACAAAAAGGGGACTCCAGTCAGGAAAATACGTTAGAAAAGCAGAATCCATTAGATTAAAGTTATTTGCACTGAATGATAGTTATTATATTTATTCTCAGATTTTAGTGACTCAATTCTTAATTTTCAGATATGCATCTCTGAAGGAAAAAACTGTCTTAAAACTTTACATATTAACAGCTTGTGCTCGGCCTTAAAAATCTACCCACTTCAGTAGGATTAATTGCTTTGTCAAACTGCAAAACAACAAGGAATTCTTGTTGAAATAGCAGTGAAATATACTCTTCATTCAATTAAATTATGAAGTGTTAAGAGTCAAATAAGAAAATCTCCAAACTTATTTTAGCACATTTCTAAAATAAGTGGTTTCAAAAGTTTTATTTTCAGTTTGTTTTCTTAGCCAGTACCAAAACCAGAAATGAATGGCAAAAGCTCTTTCAACAGCTCTGATCAACTCAGTTTGGTATAACCACAGGTTTTGTTACCTAACTATTTTAACAGTAGTTAAACGCAACAAGCTTATTTCATTATTGCATATCTGTTTAATTTTCAAGTTTTCATAAAACCAGGTGAAAATTGATTATTTGAACAGATTTGGATTAATCGGGTCTGACCACGTGAAGACAAGCAGACTGCAAATGTGTGAGTGGGAAACTTGCAAGGGAATGATTTGGAAAGGGACATAGCAAAGGTAAAGTTTAAAGGGGAAAGCTCTGAACTGCTTTGAAGAAAAGGCCAGTAAAGGAAAAGGAACTGGCCATACCAGGGCTGGTTGTCTTCTCCGTCCTAGGGAAGGAGCAGCTGACTTGAAAATTCCCAGCCTACGTTGCAGCCAAAATAAAAATTACCTTGCTCTTTGGATCTCCTGCTGGTTCTAAAACTAGAGGGATGTCCTGATCAGGGACCAAGCAGGGCGTAGTTATATCCTGGAAGAAGCAACAAACAGTTCTGGTGCGGCCTATTTTTGGCTCACAGGTATTCGGAGCACAAGCAATGCTCAGTGCTTGCTCACTGAAGGTCACCATCGTGGATTAGGAGGGACTGAATACCTTGCCCAGTCATTAGCAAACAAGGGACATGGGGAAAGGATGCAACAACCTCAGCCAGTACATTCATAATATGCTAGTAGAAAATAACTATTGAATGGGGGCTTCAATCCTAACATAACCTAACAGGAAATTTACTGTGATCTCTAATTTCCCCTTACTTGGGTATGCAGTGAGCCAAACCCTGAAGAGACTTCATTATGTATATTGGAGCTAAACAGTAAGAGAAAAAAAATAAACAGTTATTATAAATCTGTTTTGCACATTAAGGCTGGCTAAATTCTAGTAATTTGGGTGCACTTGTCACATTTCATTAAGACAGTGTACATGCTGTGCAAACACTGATAGATCTCATCACCTGAAAAATAATGTGGTGTGTCTTCAGATAGGCATACTGCTTGAACTTGGAAAACTGCCACATTATTTTGATCCCAAGAAAACAATGAATAACAATACAGTGCTTCTGCTAAATATTGAACCTTTTAAAGGGACAATGATGAGAACTTACTAAAACACTGTGGAAAGAAGAGCTTGTTGCTAGAGAAAACCATGGAGTTAAAACTGAAAGATTTTTCTGTACACAAGAATCAGCACCTGACTATAAAGAAAGACATATAAGGAAATTATAAGAATGAAAGGAAGGCACAGGAAGAAGTGAAAGGACAGTAACAGGGGGTGGCTGAGCAACACAGCAGTGAAGCTGACAGACAAACAGCAAAAAACTATGAAAATAAGTGGATCATGGCAAGAGGATATCCTTTGTTCTCACAAACAAGGAAAATTCACGAAAGACAACAAAAGTACTAAACTCCAAGTAAGGCCATATTTACTGTCAGTGCCTGTGATTTGCTACAAAAATATTAATTTTTTTCTTTTAAGGCAAGCTCATTCAGTGTACTATATCGTCTTAGTAGGGTACAGTTTTCCCTATTTACGTGCATTTCCAGCCAAAGATTGTTAGACTGATTACAGACAGAACAACTCCTAGTGCGTTTACTAAATTAACCCTGTTTGGTAATAAGACGCAACTGAAAGTTTAGAGAAGCAGAACAATCTGAAATCAGTAATGAAGATCCAATCCCTTGATTACTAGCTATGTCACAGTTGAGTGTCTGATGAACATTCTGTCTCCTAAAAGCCACACATTTTAGGAAGTGAGTCATCTAAACTTTGTGTTATTCATATGGTGAAAAGTTTGTCTTTTGATTCCTAATTTAGTTTCTTTAAACCACATCTAAGTACTAAGTGTAATGTCTTAGCTGTTCACTTGAAACAGCTTTTCAACTGTACAGAGCTCTATGCACAGATTATTTCAAACACATAACATGATATACTTCCTTCCATTGTTATTTTTATTTATCCCTTCTGATATCCCTTATCTTTTTCTTGTTGCCTTGACACATCTCTTTCTGCTCCCACAAGACCTATTGATAGGACAGACATGAAAGATACAACTCCCATATGGTTCAACAATCAATCAGTAAGCATCTTTTGTGAGCTATTCAAAACCAAAGTGAGACAGCATCCTTATTTCATGACAACCTTCCACAATGGCTGAGATGATTGTAACTTGCATGGCAAGGTGAGAATATCCCAAAACTAACTGCAAAGTAAATCAACACTTACTTCTGCATACCTGGAAGAACATAGAGTAGTAGCACAGAAAGTTACAAACTACCATCAGTCTGATCTGTGAGCAATTCTAGTGCTTTTCTGTTAGGCATTAATTCTGATATATTATACCAAATGTGCTTGTACATTTTAATTAAGTCACAAGAAATATCTTAGACAGGCAAGACAGAGTAACCTTACTGGTGCACTGCACACTTTGGATGCTGTGCTGGTTTTTAGCCATCCTTAATGCTTTGAAGGCATTCTGAATTATTGTATGAGCAAAGGGAATTCTCTAGAAATAAGACAAATACATTGCAATTTTCTGTTTTCACAGACACCTCAAAGGATACATTAAAAACTATTACTAAGCTCACATGTTAATAAACATTTCAAGATCTGTAACTTGTATTACAGATCTTAAGTGGAATAGTTTTAAAAATCTTATTACATGCATATTTTAACCATAAGACTATTTTCAAGATTCATTCCATTCAATGTTTAAAACATACAGAAGATGTGAATTCAGTCTAAACCAAAAATAACATATTCACGAGAGGCAATATTGCCTTTTAACAATATAATGAAATAGGGTACATGGGATAAGTTCCTGAATTATACAGAATAAAAATCTTACAAGATTTCTAACATCTTACACTATTTCAAGAGAATAAATATAATTGAATCATATTTCTTTTAAAACAATTCCGTTTTCAACCAAAACTAATAAAAAACCCCAGCACTCAATGTCAAACATTTATAATGTAAAATAAAATGAAAAGCCAAAGAGACATACCTGTTGCCTGTTACTGGGCATGTAGGGAAGCATTGTTGATACATGAAACATTAATTCATAATCTTTATAGGTAGTATAGAGGGAATGAGTTCCTGTTGAATCAGCTGAAAATTAATTTAATCGCAAGAAGGTCAGTAAATTAGAATATTCATACTACTTTTTAGGACGCCACTCTGCATGCTGTGATTTAAATCTATTTAAACAACTTCTATGTTTTTTTACAATTGAACAAAACCAGTTTCCATCAGCTAAAAATCTAGTCTTTATTTCTGTATTATGACATAGAGGGGTCCTGCAGGAAAAAACCCAAAGAGTTTGCTGTCTCTGAGACCTAAATAAACTAATTTTAAATATATTGGTATTTCAAAGTAAAAACAAAACACTACACTACTTCAGCATAGTTTTATATAACATGTATTTTTGTTACTTAAACAATAATAAGGACAATTGACTAAACCCATACTTTATCAAAAGTGAACTGGCTATTTCAAACCTAACATTAAGACACGTTGCAGATCAGGCATTTTTAAAACATAAAACATGTGCATACCACATATATTTGAAAATTATTTAAATAAATGTAATATATTATATGACTTAACACTTTTATTTAGAAAGTTTATTAATAGTTAGCATTTTGTGATGTTTACAGTAAATGAGTTTTATACTGTAGTCATAAGTTAATCCTTTTTATTCCTATTCTTCAATTTGTACAGACTATTTAAGTAAGTACATTGAACTTTAAAAAAGTTTAAAGTTTAACTCTACTGAACACCCTATTGAGTGAAGACAACTGCCAATTCTTCTTGTCTTTTTCCATGTTCAATTCTTTTTTAGCATAATTTTATGTTATCTGTAGCAATAAATATTCTCCAGTACACTCTTTAACATGCTGTTTAAGGTTTCAGAGTTTTGATCAGTTTTAAAGAGTATAACTATCTTCAAAAAATAAATCAAAAATCAATTAGCCATGTTAGTTCTCCAGTTAAAAGTATATAAAAGTATATCAACATACACTTCTTTATCTGCAGCCCTAAATCTAAAAATATTTGTGTGTATACAATTAGGAGCACATACATATGTGAGTGTGCTGGGTGTATCAGTTATGTCTGTATGATAATTAAATTAACTTCATTTATTAAACACAGATTACAGTTGCATAAGAAATAAAAAGCATCATTTCAACTAAAGTTTGTTACTTAAGCGTTGCTAAAAGAAGGAAACCTTATCGTACTCTTCTATTTCAAAATCTTAGCTAAAAATCTAATTCCATTATAACCTTTCAGTGGCATTTTAGACAGTTTTGAAGAGACAGAAAGAGAAAATATGTTCCAACAATAAAACATTTTATCTCATTTCCAGTAGACTGATGTGTTTTAAAACATATACTAAACAAATTATATAGTAGTGAATTAGTAAAATTTCATTTAATTTTCTTATTTCTTTATCTTGGGGTTTGGAACTGCATGCCACTAAAACTGCACTAAAGAAGGGCAGAAGAGAATTTCTAGTTAATACATTCCATATGTTCTGAACATTTGCACTGGGCCTGGCTTGGATGCAGCTGTAATTCTTCATGGCAGCCCACACAGTGCTGTGTGCTGCCTGTGTGACCAAGGCAGTGCTGGTAACACACCAATGATTCAGCTGTGGCTCACAGTGCCTGCACAGCACCAGCGCTGCTCTGCCCCCACACCGTCCCCTGTCCCCTGGGCTGGCCACGGGCTTGCGAGGAGACAGGCCATCAAATGGACCAAAAACATATCCCATGCCCTATAAGTCATGTTCTGCAGGAAAAACTGGAGCAGGGAGAGTTTTTTCATGGTAGCTGTTGCTCAGAGAATGGCTGGGCATCAGTCAGCTAATGGCAGGTGGCAAGTGATTGCCTTTGCATCAGTTGTATTGTTGCCTGATTGATGTAGTGGAGGGTTGTGCTTTCATTGTTGATTGGGTTTTTTTGTTGTTGTTGTTTGTTTTGGAGTTTTTGTTTGTTCGGGAGGTTTTTTTGCAGGTGTTTTTTTTTTTCCTTTCTTCCCTTCACTCATTGAACTCAATCTCGACTCACAAACTGGAGGGTGGGTGAGCACACAAGAGGTGGGGGCTTATTTGGCAGAGAGGGCAACCTATCACAACATTCTACTTTCCCTGTTACATAAGAAATGGACTAATCACTTATCCAAATATTAAATAAACAATCTTTTAAAATAAATAAATTCTAAAAAGAGAACTTTTTAGAGAAAAACCTCACAGCTCGTCAAGCATTTGAGAATATAAAAACTTAATAAATTTTACTCCTACAAGAACTAAGCAAGATTTTTTACTGAAATATTGTGTCTACCAAAAATATAGCTCCCAGAGACTACATTATTACAATCCTCTGAACCTACAGGCAGTCAGAACAACATATAAGTCTAAATATGACACACAGTAATACTTATTGTTAAATATAACAAAAATGTGATACTTAAATGTGATACTAATTTGATACATTAAGTGATACTTAATGTACTTTACATTTAATATAATACTAAAGATTGTATCTTTTTGAATTCTTAATTCCATTTTGCCTGTTGCAAACGATAAGGACACACTATGACAGGACAATATAGTTAATGGCACAGAGACTTTGTAAAACATTAAAATCACGTTACTGACTGATACATACACAATGCTGATCAGCAATGTAAGTTCATACTGAAGCACAGCAAATACAGAAACACATCAGCAATTTTTTTCATATGTACAACTTACTAGGTGACATTCAGTCACATTCTGATTGGGGAAAAAAAAAGCAAACCCAAACATCCCTTATTCCTTTTAAATTTTCATCCCTATTTATCAATGCATTCCAGAAGTCTGACATCCACAGCATGTTAATATGTATTTCTACAAATTAATTTGAAAAATGATTTATTATTCTGTACTGAAATAGGATGCAATAGTCTCTAAATTAGGATGCAAAGTCTCTAGCTTGCATTATTAAAGGGAAACAAGCACGGATTTAAGCAAAAAGGCAATAACATTATTGGAAATAAATGTGGTGCTTACACTAAGTTGAGACTATGTTTAAATGAAGTAGATGAATAACTAGATATCCTTAGATTACAGCTCATATGATCAGCTGTCAAAATTCTGCTACAACATCATTAAACTAAGAATTAATTTAAGTTAAATTTAAGGGCAGCAAAACCAGTACTAATAAGGAAGAGTCTTAACATCTCATTGACTTTTTTAAACAGCAATACTTCAGTTCCTATTTTGCTACAAAATCCAACCAATTTGTACAATTAAATTTTTATGCTACTGCACTTAAGGAACTGGAAAGACCTGGGGATATGGCAGTACTAACACAGCACTGAGGTAGATTAAAAATTATCAGCTGACAAATGAGGAGATGCTTACAGTGCATGTGTGAGAAACCAGAAAACTTGACTGTTTGTGCGTGTTGGGTAAAAGTAAGCATGTATGTTCAGCTGAAATAAGGGAAATTACTCCATATTTTGAAATACATGTATTTTATTGCCTTTGAAAGAATAAGATGCTTGAAGTGTACCTGGGAAATATTACTCATGTAGTGTGATTTTAACTAAATTAAAACAAATGAAATAAACTGCTTTGATATTCAGTTCTACTAACGCCACAGAAAAAGTAAATGACCTTTCAGAAAAGGTTTGATACATGTTCTTACCATATGCTCCATCTTCCTCATTTACCATATAATCCTACTATTCAAAACCCAAAGTCAAGAGCAGGAAAAGACAACAAAATTTACAGAAGATCAACTGGATTTTTACCCTTTGTCCCATAGCTTGAAACTTAACTTACTTTTATTATCCAGCTGAGCCCTGTATTTACTGAATCCTTTTAGCCGTACTCTCTGGCCCAGTAGATCAAGGAACTCTTCAAAAGCTGGTCCTGCCATCTCGTTGTTATACATTTCTTCTTCTGTGCTTTGGCCTGCTTTGCAGTAAAGGATACCAATCTTATGTTGAAAACTCAGCTGAAATTAAAAATTAAATAAAATAAAAAAAGGAAAATTTACAGAAGCAAAGGAAAGTCAATACTAGAATAAATATTCACAATTAAAATATAACACTGTTATAACCCCTGACAGAAGGCATCTGAAAATGAAAAAAATAAGTGTTCTGGTTTGGGAAATTAAATCACCACAGGACCAAAACAAAAAAGAAAAAATCGACAAAAGACACCCTCCAACTCTTGAAAGAAAACTGGATTGTCACTATTCAAACACAGATAAAAGCAGTACAAAGACTTTTCACTTTCTTATCTATAAAAGCACACTCTACTTCATGCTATGGTATGAAAAATTTAATTGGCAATATTTGTATATTGGTCTTTTTTTCTCAGCTTTAAAAGAAGGTGAGTTTATCTTCCCCCATTTTTACCCTTTAAAGTTCACTGTAGTTCAGTTAAAACAGGCCCTCAGAACAGTCCTTTCTATAATATGTCATCTTTTGCCATCCCCATAAAATCATGCACTGTTAAAAACTATTTGCCATTTTTAAAAGTATACTTAAAACAAGAAATTAGATTGCAGTCAAATAGTTTTGCTGAAGAGATTCTCAGTTATGGAACATTACACAAATCACATCTATTCAAAAATAAAGTACAAAAACTATAAAACATTAGTCATAAAGAGAGATCATTACTTCTTGAGCAGACCATTTTCCTCTTAGCTTTTATGCACATTTAAGCTGACAAAGAGGAAACTCCACATGGATGGATTAGTCCTATTATTCTTAACCAACACCTTCCAGAGCTTCACAAACTGACAGAGACCATCAGTCACACCCGATTCCCTTCAGGCACTTATCTATATTCATGACTCAAATCAACTCTCCAGCTGTAGACCTCTCCTAATCCAACTTCAGGATTAGTCCAAAATGCATATTATGCAAAAGCTGGATGTGTTTCTGTTAGAGCAAAGGTGACAACAGCCTGCTTCCCCTTAGTCCTAAGGGAATAAAGGCTTTGTGTAGGGGTGAGCCCTTGGGGAACCTGCTCTGGCAGAATTCCCTTGACCAGAGAGCAGTTAGGAGTGAAGGACAGGAATAAGGAATAAGGTTTCACCTGGCCAGCCTACAACACCGGAGAGTCAGAAGCTGTAAGTTTGATGGGGCATGGGATGGATTACCATCCAAGATAAAAGGAGATTCTGGGTTATGGATGCACTATAGGAGCTGCCTGAGTCAGACCCATAAAACCTGGAGCTACTGGTTCACTCCTGTCACTTTCCTTTTGACTGGCATTAGGTGCTATCCCCATCCAAAGCGCTTCCTTGATCCCCATTTTAAACCTATTTAACAAAAGGTTCCAGATTGCACACTGGGGACTATTTTATTCAGCAGAAAGCTAGCATGAACAACTCATGAAGGAAACTGCAAAATAACTGGTCAAACAAACATTAGATGTCAGGAAGCAGTGCTTTTACTTGACACATCCCAGAAGACTTTAAATGATTAAGTGACCACACTGTGACCTCTATACCAGCCCTGTGTCCAATAGTTTAATCTAAACCACAGGGGATTTAAGTTGATTTCCTTGACTACTAGAATTGACAAGTAAAGCTAAATGCTAAATTGAGCCACCAAAAATAGGGACAAGAACTAAGAGTAAAAAGGCACCAGCACCTGGGCAAAATATTTGGTCTAGTCACACTTTTCCATTCTGTGGATGCCAGTCATTCCTGCATACTATTCCAAACAGGATTGAAGTATATGCCTATTTTAAAGAACAATCCAATATCTCACAGTCTAAACATTGAGCTAAGAGACAGAAAATGAGGATCTGAGACCCACTAGCCCAAGATATGAACTAATCCTGGGATTTGACTTTGTGGACAAACAAGTACTGTGAACACTATACAATTCTGAACAAAGCCAATACTATAAAAAACCACTATTGCTAAACAAGCTGCAAGCTCATTTACAGTAATCTGAATCTCCTGCCCCTGTGCTAAAGTCCTTCACAACTATGAAATTAGAACATCTGAGTAAAAGAACTCTCAGCCAAGATCATGGTGGCTGTGCAGAAGATAAAGGTACATTTAGAATGTCAGTGTCTAAAAGGGAAATAACTCAACGAGCTTTGGCAGGATCTTCTTATGTCATACATTTAACTGGCATGAAGAACTATCAGAATATTTAAAACTGATAAAGTTTGCCAGTTTTGAAATGGTACCACATGCTACTTCAAATTTTTTTGAGAAAATAATTGCAGACGTGGTTCCAATTTCATTATTTCCAACTCACAAATTTTACATTTAGTTATATTTTACACTGAGAACAATTTAATAACATGAAACCACAAAAAACCTGCTAAACCCATTTAGCCTTGGGTATGTGATATGTATTGAAGGTGCACAGCAGTCCTTCCTGACTCAAAATGATTGTGTTCTTGTCAGAATCACTCACTACTGAATCTCGGCATCCTGTCAAATTTTTGCACAGATTATTTATCATGTAACAAGAACTTGTTGACTTCCATCATTTGAAGATTTTAGATTCTTTTCTATCAAGGAACATCAAGAGATTAGACACACAATTGCCACTAAATGTCACTGCAACCAATCTTAATTTCTTTGGTCCTTTTTAAACTTTATCCTACAGCTTAGAGAGAAGTTAACATCCCTAGAGGGATGTTAAGGGAACCAAAAAGCATATACAATAAACAACCACTAGCAGAAATTTGAAAGGGAAACTAGGGGGAAGTTGGAGAAATCTTAAAAAAACAACAGTAGCAGATAAAATGTTGACTTTTCTTGCAAATATACAGCTGAATTTAATGATGAGCATCATATGGCAGAATAAATTGGGAAAAGGTAATTTTTTAATGTGTTCAAATTAGGTCAACCATCCAATTTACAACTGGTTTTTACTGCCATTTTTAGAGACAAAATTTAGCCACATGTTTCCTTCATAATCAATATTAGATTTCACAGAAAAATTATCAACAGGTAGAGAATGGAATCAAAACATAAAAGTAGTCTTCAGCTGGCTATGGAAATATGAAAACATTTAATACTCCATTAGACAAAATTCATATCACTCTGGTGACAGTACTAATCTTCCAGATCATAATTCATCTTTTTAAATTCATGATATTTCCACCAGTCATCACCTTCACTTGCCAAGCATAACTCTTTTTGTATTTACTTGATTAATAAACTGAATGCATTAAGTACCTAAGAGGATTAAAACCAAAAATGGATCTCATGCCAGTTCTTTGCACAGCTTTCTGTCTATGTTCAAGTAATTACCTTGTAGTAAGTGGTACATAAGGTATATTAATATTACATTTTGTCAGCTGACAGCCCATTTAATAATAGGACTGAACTTCAGAACTGATCACGCAAAATAAAAGTGCTATATATACTGCTGCTTCTCCAAATGAGGAGATGATGATTAAAGAATCACTTTGGTCAGTTCAACGGACAATCTCAATTTCCATTTTTTGGGAAATACTGTTAGTGAGTTTGAGAAATACTCAGATCAAACACCGTCATACTCAATACTGCCTTGAACATATTGCCCCTCTGAAGTGAATATTATTTACTAGATTAACCTAAACTCACTCTGAAGCTCAAACAGCAGAGAGCAAGAGCACATCAGGAATTCTTGGATTCAGAATTCAGTGCCTCTGATTTCCCTGTATTGTTTTACCAGAAAAACTGACAAATACAGAAGAAAACAACAGCATTCAGCAAAATCAACACCATCCTCAGACATCAATGTGAACAAAAGTATTAAAATTAGCTTAAGTAAACAGTACTAAAGATAGCTTAACAATCCATCCAAAAAAAGCCAATTCTGTTCCTCTGACTACTCATGCTTTGTTTCGAGCAATTTTCAGAGGCACAAGGAATTCTGGTAGACACCACTAGTGATTAGATGCAATCACTACATTTGAAACTAAGTCAGCAATAAAAAATTAACCATAGCACCATCATATTCAACTGGTTCAGTCATTGGATTGGACTTCAATGGATAGATACTGACTTTCACCTAGAAAGTAAAATTTTCAATTTAAATGACATTTTTTAAAAACCATCACAAGTGTGTCCTTCACAAAATATTCAGAAACCATAAATTTAACTACTAGCTCTGAATGAAGCATATTCACTTTTATTGAACCTAATAGACCTTACCATTTTTTTCTCAAAATTTAAACCATTCAAATATTTTATTGCCATGCATTTAATTCAGTAGTCTCAATCACAATTTCAGTTCTGTGAATATAGAAGTATTCTATCCTAGTTAGAATACAGCAAATTCATAAAATACAAATACGTATCATAAAATGGTATTGTAAAAAATAACCATAAATTTTAGATGCAGAGACTTAAGACACAACATGCTTTGCCTCCTTACCCACACACAATACTAATAGTGTTAGATGTATTTTCATGTGCATTCATGTGTTAGATGTATTTTCATATTGAAGTGCAAATACAGATTGTGAAAATCCCTTCTTACTGATGTTAAAACTTAATAACCTTTCACTCAGCCATTGAAAGACAATCTCCATAGACCAATATTTATTTCCTTCAGCTGAAACGTATTTTAAGAAGTATTTGCTTAGAAAAGCAAACCTCATTTTGTCAGTGAAAAATAGGCAAGTTTCTCTAAAACCAAGAAACGGAATGGTTTGCATTACAGATCCATGTTAATTAGCACTCTCTGCAAAATATTTAATAATTTTTTTTTCTATTTATCTAAGGAATAGTCTTTAAAAAGAAGGCCATGTGCTACATACCCCTTGTTCATCCAGTTTAAGCAGCTGCTCAGGTACTTTGGGTGAGCTGGAAGCCTGTCTCAGGCACTGGATGCTCAGCTCTGGTATTACATACTCCAGCACCTCTTTGAGAGGCAGACCTCTTGCCGTGCCATGACGAGCAGTGGATGGTATAGCATCTTCTAAAATTGCTCCTCTAAGTGTAGTAAGCTGCAGTAAAGGTACAACACACAAAACATTTTTAGCTATAATACTCTAAACCCTAGAGATAAAAACTTCAAGGTTTAGCAAAAGCATGGGAAAAAAGAAATGGAAAGAAAAATATCCTCATTTTAATTTATTTTTTTGGCCAGTAAAAAAATTATTAAATAACTTTAAAAGAGCAGATAAGCTTTCAATTTCTAAGTGACAAATACAATTCGGCTTAAAGAAATTAATGAAGCATGTTAACAATTTATTACAATTGCTAAGAATATTCCTTTTCTGGGGGAGGGAAAGTATTAAAGACGCTAGTAAACTAAAACCACTTAAATCTGCCATACTACCCTAGCAAGCACAGTAATCAAGTGTGAGGCTGAACATGTGAGCTAAGCTACAGCCAATCACAACTTTACTTAACCCATTTACCTATTATTTTATCTATGCTGTTATATCTTCATTGGATTTGACAAAAAGAGAGTAATTTCTTAGAACTAGGTCACCTGGATCACCTTTCCACACAAACATACATGGACACCCCATTTTTGGCTATTAAAAAAAAATCTAAACTGTAAACAAAAATTATATCTACATCTATATCTGTTTTTACATCTGTTTGCAAAAGCACAAGAGCCCAGTGATATCAGGAGGTCTGGCTAACACTTCTCTATAGCCTAGGCAAAATAAAAATCAGTAGTTCTAAGGATTCCAAAAATTACAGAAGTTTGCTACAATAATACCATTGTATGTTTTCATACAAATCTAAGGTAGTTGCTGTGATAAAGAAATTTTTTACCAAGAGATATTAAATTCCTTGAAATAGAAGTTATGAGACTTCGCACACAACAACCACAAGCGAATTCTTCTTTCAATTAAGACCATTATTTTATAAATATATTAATACTCCTTCTGCAAATCATCCATATAGAAGTAAATAGAAACATGTCACAAAAAGCTTCTAAGAAAGTATTTTTAAACAAAATGAAAAGGTACAAATAAGTCATTATACTAGTTTTCCTATTTTACAGCTCCCTTTATCCCTACATTTCTTAATCTTTCATTTCTATAATTAGAAACATAACATCAAGCAGCCTTATCCACGCTTCTCTTTAGCCGTGTTAACTTCTGTTCCCTTGCTTGCACCTTGCAGTTCTCTTCAGCCAACTTACCTCCTTTTTGGGTGCTCAGCCAAAAAGACAAAAATTTTATGTGGTACAGAAAAGGAAAACTTTGTTCAGGAGCAACTACATTTACTAATGGTACAGGAAACATCCTTTCCCACTAAGAGATTTACTTTCAAAGTTGGTAATGTACTCCCAGACAAAAAACTAGTATCCTAAGCTCTAAGTCAACTTTTCCATTGCTTTGCAGAATTATGGAATGAACATTACCTCACTTGTCCTGAAAACTATACGATAGTTGAACTGAGATCCTTCTTTCTCCTTGGCATCTTCAACCTTTTCCCTCCGGATGCTGACTGCTACAGGTCCAAGATTTTCATCTATTCCAAAGTAGTTCTGATGCTCTTTTACACAGGAATGAATGAAGAGATAAGAGTAAAGTATGAAACCCCTAGAAAATTTTCATCAAACCCCAAAAACATTTCTGCAGCAAGAAAAAGAGATCATTTTTAATTGAACCATGAGATCTGTGAATACACCAGCTGGTGATCTTCTGAATTGTACAATAAGTGCATAAATCACAAATGCTAAGTTTGATGAGCAAAATGGTCACTCATATCACATAAATTACTGCAACTGCTGCTATTATGAAATATTTTTTCCCTTTTTTACTACAAAGTTAATATTTTTGTTTCTAGCTATAGGAAACTAGTTTGGAGAAACTGTATCTACATATAATCTTGAATAAAAGCTAGGAGTCTTCAAACAAATATGATTTATTCTTATTCTTATTCTTATTTACAACTTTACATTCCAAGCAGCAACTCGGTCTCAACAAGGGAAAACTGAGTCTAGTAACTCTTCAATGTTTGATGAATAGTTAAATTCATCCTCGAGGCAACTGGTCCAGTCTGGGAGAGTAAAGCACTATGAGAAGAGAAGATCGCATCAGAGACCATTTAAGGAGACCAGACACACTCAAATCCATGTGACCAATCAGGACCTGTGCTGAGGCTCCTTTTTACCACATTTGAAAGGTCATAGGGAGTAGTTACAGTCACCTTTAAAAAAGGGCAAGAGGGTCTGGGAAGCCATAGAACAGCCACAATAAATTTTAGTTCCCAGGGAGATTAAGGAACAAATTCTCACGGAAGACATTTCCAGGCACATGAAGGACAGAAAGATACTTGGAAACAGCTTGCATAGATTTAGAAAATGCAAATCATGCATGACCAATCCAGTTGTTTTCTGCAGTGATGTGACTGGCTTTATGGATGAGGAAGGAGCAGTGAATGTCACCCATTTGTGCCTTAGCAATGCTTTTCACACAGTCTCCCATAGTATATCTGTGTAGCTTAACTGGTAAGACAAGGTCTGGACATGCAATTATAAGATGGGTAGAAACCAGCTGGACAGTTGACCTTGTAGGACTGTGATCAGTAATACGAATTGCAATTAGTGGCCAGTTAATAACATGTTTATCAGAACTTGATGGTGGAGGTGTTATTGTTTAATAGAGTTTTTCATAATCTAAATGATGGAATGGAGTTCATCCTCAACAAGTTGCTGGCCTTGACCAAACTCTAAGAGAATAGTTCATGTATTGGAGGTTAGGACTGCAGATGGGTGCAACAGATGAAGGGGAATAACCAGCAGGCTTTTAACAAATCAGCAATATGTGCACAGGGCAGACATAGAAATGCATAATCCTTGCAGTTCTAACAAAAGCAGGCAAGGGCAAAGCCACACAAGTAGAGTCCTACAGCTGTAGGGTGTCTGTGCTTCACTTCTCACTCTCCTCTTCCTCTGGAGGCAGCTACTGCTGAGCTGTGACAGCTGAGCTGCATGTGAAGCAACTCTTAAACCACTTGAAGTTTTCAACCTGACATGTTAAAGCAAACTCTCACTTTGGCAATCCAAGAAAATGGACTGAAAAGGCCTTATGAAGACCAACACAGAAACGCATGTAGAACAGAACAAGCTCATACAACAGGCTGGGAACCCACTGCCTCAGGAGCCTCTCTGTGGAAGAGGACTGGGGACCCTGTGAGCACAGGCTGCAGCAGCCAGCAGGACCTCCCAGCAGAGATGGAGGGCAACCACACTCTGGGCAAGAGCATTGCAGCAGTTTGGGAGAACATTGTGCCTTTCTGTTTGGCACTTTGAGGGCACATGAGAAGCAGCGTCCAGTTTGGGACAGAGTGGGACAAGGCCAACAGACAACTATGAAGACAATTAGAGGGCTGGAGAATACAACAGATGAGGAAAGGCTAAAAGAAATGGGCTTGTGCAGCTGAAGAAGAACAGATTAACAGGGGAAATAACTACTGGATCCCACGAGCTGCTGAGAGGTTGTAGAGAAAGGAGAAACAGACTCTTCTAGAAGGTACAAAGTGAAAGAACAAGATGCAACCATCACAACATGCAGCCTCTGAGTGGGGGGAATCCAACAAAAACAGGTCTCCAAGAGAGATTGTGAAGTCTCCATCCTTAGATACTATAAAAAACCTAAAGCCACAGCTAAAGGGAAATAGGTTTTGAGCAACTTATTCAGAACCTACATTTAAAGGGAACTTTAAAGAGGGAATTAGACTAGATGGCCTGCAGAAATGTCTTCCAATCCAATTTATACTATAATCCCGTATTTTAGATAACAATTAATTTACTAATTTCTCCTTAAAGATTGTCTGGATTTAAAAAAAGAGGCATTTTGCTAGCATTTTTGAGCTAGTTTAGTACTTTTTTTGAAGTAATGTATTTATAGAAATGTGAAAAGAAGTTTTTTCCAAAATGTTTTTCACTAAGAAGTTATCCATACTCTCGGAATTAATGCAAAAGAATGAAATAATCCCTACATAAAGGACAGTCTTAATTCTCAAATCAAGTTTAAATTAAGTTTCCAGTAGTCTTTCAAAGTCTACCTACGATGTATGTAGGTGGTTCCAATCCATCTCCTAGTGGAAGGAAAATGAACATCAGCACATTACAACTTTTTTTGGAAGGAACACCTGGAATCAAAGAGGTGCGGGCATTAAATTATCTGCTCCTGCTCTCCAACTACGTTCCTTTCCCAGTCTGAGAATTCTACCTGCATGGATAAATAATGTACCTTATGGACTTCCCAGGGTTAAATTAAATCTTTGAGTCTAAATGGGCAATTTTATTAAATGGAACAGGACTTTACAGAGAACACAGAGAAAGGGAGAGAGAGAAGTTCAGACATCAAACACTTCCAATAACATAAAAGCTCCCCACAGCTGCATGACTCAGGCTTTGACATAAGGTAAACTCCTCAGTAAGAAGTCTAGAGCTTTCCATTGTGATGTAAATCTACAAAATTGTTGCACACAGTTGCTAGATTTCTTGGCTGCAGTATTACTGAGCAAAAAAATACAAGTGTGTGCAGATACCTACAAATTTCTTGTACAACATGAAAGACACAAACCCAAACACACTATTTATATTCATAAAAAATAAAATAGATAAACCAGAAAAGAAAAGTAGGGAAGCTGAATTAAATTGAATAGCATGGCTACTGATATACTGGGTTGGGGGAACACATTTTCAACTCAAGGCATCTTTTTTTTAATTTCAGAAAGTACAAACTCATTAAACTCATTTAAATGCATTTATGTTGGTTTAAAAGAACCAGTAGGAGAGAAAAGAAGAAAATAAGTGCTATTTTCTAGCTGAGATCTAGAGAGATGCTAAAATATTTGTAATTTTTTACTTTTTCACTTTGAGGAATAGTTGTCAATTTTTCTCCTAATACAAAAGTTTTAGTTGTACAAAACTGAGTTAATAGCAATACCTTGCTAAGCCTGTACATTTCTTTTAGGACATTTTTTCAATCCCATATCAGCAGATAGTGCTAGTAACATTAAATGGTTACAAGCATCCCTCAAATAAAAAGCATGGTAATAATAAACAAGTCTCAAGTAATTATGAGGATAATTGTACAAGGGGAAATGGACAAATCAACGATAATCAAAACAATGAGATAAAAAATATATTCTAGCTTTTGCAATTCTCAACTGAAAACTGAAACAATATATTCAATAAATATAACATTTTATATCAGTTGCAAAGGATTTGATTTTAACAATAGTTACAAAGCTTATAAATATGCAGTATAAAACTACAACTCATTTCAGAAAACACTGAATCCCAAATCTCACATTTCTTGAAAGGGAATGGAATAATTAGTGCTACACATGCCAGGGTGTTTCTTCCATGCATCTTAAAACAGAAATAAAACTAGTATGCTGACAAGTGCCAATTATAAAACTGTGAACAAAATGAAATGTTCAGAAAGCAATTTCTTTTTCATATATATTTTCCTAAAGGCAAGAGAAATCAGTGATAGTATGTAAAAGTAACTATTGTTTGCTCAATTGTTGTTTCATCCTACCACAATGATTTTCACAAAATTAAACTGCACAACTAAATCTAAAAATCAGCTAGGAGAGCTCACTGTCATGGAAGAGCATCACACAGACCCAGTATGAACATAAATGTAGATTTTTCTTTTCAATATTGAAGTTCAGGCCAGCAGCAAGACATCTTGGTGCCCAGTGCAAACTGTCTGGATTATTTCCTCTGTCCACACTAAGTTTTGCTTAGGTGAGAACTGTATTCAATTAGAATTAATGAGTTGATTCCCTACGTGCTTGATCCCTTAATAGACCAGGTATTAAAAATTAAGATTTTAGTTTCCTCTGCTTGTTCGCCCTGACTTATTGCATCATAAAAGCCATTCAATACAGATTTCTCTCATTTAGCCTCTGTTACTGCTCTATAAAAAGATAATGCAGAACAGGCCATGGCTTTCATATCATTGTAAAGGTGAGAAGGTAACAATTCATTACTGGATATTAAATGAATCATACCATATTTACTTTTGAAGAACTCTGCCTAGAGAACAATTAGTGACAACCTCACTTTCTGAGTGTTACACTATGTGGGACAAAACTCTGAGAAACTCTGATACTATTTCAGAACAGAAGTTAATAAAAACTAATTACATTCACATCAATTTTCCAGAAAGGTCATTAGGTTTGTTCATAATATAGTATGTAAAGTGGCTTTGAGTATGCATCTGCATTTTCTTTTTATAATTTCTCTGACAAGATTTTTCTTCACAGAAGTGTTCCGCACTTCAGCACTTGTAACTCATCCAAGATAAAAGCACTTCACAAACAAGTCCTCTTTCATCTGGCTTAATTCTTGTCTCCCCCTTCCTCCTGCCCATCCTGCCACCACCTTTGTCTACTGACAGTCTTCCTTTCATTTTTGTGAATGCCAATCTTTTCTTCTCTCTGGCCCTCAAAAAATGTGTCACCCTTTTGTCAAAAGTTTCACTTCATTGTCTTGCACTCTGACTCCCTCAACACTTTTTATATCATTTACAACCTGTCTAGCTTGGAATCCATTTTGAACCTGTGAATTTACTGTCCATTCCTTGCTTAGTTGTGGGTCTTATTTTCCTCTTCCATCACAGATCCAGATTCTTCTCTTCCTTGCCTTTTAAGCAGTTTTTTTACAGCTAATATATTCTCAGTTTCTATTGTATTGTGACCAGCACTGTACTGGATCCTCTTTTGAGTCCCTTTTAAAGGGTTACAGGAGGAAGGAGTAACAGCACCGTGCTTATTTCCTGATGTTCAAATATAGTTAGAAAGCAGAGGAAGTATGATTTCAAGAACAAGAATTGAGCTGTAACAGTTTTTTAAACAAAGAAGCAGACTTTTTCTTTTCTTTTAGTAAAAGCAAGACGATCTAGCTGTAATTCATAATACAGAAAGGACAGAGACAGGTATTTTGGAGTTCTCCCACAAAACCAGGGATTTCATCCACATTGCACAAGCCAGTACTAAATGCAGACTATCAAAGTTGATCACAAAGTAGAAACAGTTTATCTGAATAATGGTTAAAGCCAAGATAATTACTATGCTGACAAGAGTATCCTGGCAGTTTGCAGACTGAACACATCCTAGAAGAAAGGGCTATAAGGCTAGAAGAAAGGCATAAGACATCCTCTTTATGCTGAAAAACTAAATAACATCAGAAGGTCTCTATTTAAGAAGTATGTACATGTGCATACAATATGAAACTATATCTAGTTGAATCTAGAAGAGAGTCAGAAGCCTCAATAATAAAACTTTCTCTTTTGGAGTCAGCTTTTAGGAAATAATTATTTCCACTCTGAGTATCAGTATTTCCAGTGCATTTACTGGATATAAATGACATCTTTTCCTCCTGCTTATCAAGAAAGTTTGGGTTGGAGAAGTTAACTTACATGCTATTTTATAGAACCCTTCATTAAATCAGTTAATGAACTCACACAGTTATTGCATAACCATACATAACCCACTACTTTGCCCGGAGAGAGCAAAAATAACAGGCTTGATTTCAATAAAGACTTTCAAGATTCTCTGGAATACCTAGGTCTCTCCATAAAGAAGAAGGAGAACAAATTATAATCTTTAATAAACAACTTAAATCTGATGCATGGATACATCAGAACAGTTGCATTAGAAATATTTACCTTTTCCATAGAAGAACTTGCGGTAATAATATGCTCCAAGATCAATGTGTTCTATGATGTAACGCTTCACTTTCTCTCTGTGAATGGACTGGTTTTCCCTTGGTACTTCCAGTACTGAAACACCAGCATTTGTGCAATGGGAACTCAGAGAGGATTCAAAAGAACAACTTTCACCTGAAGAAAAAGATGCTGAATTTGCCCTAGAAAGCGCAATCCGTCTATCTCCTTCCCCACCAGTTTCATTCCTGAAGTAAGGGCAACTCAATACTAAATCATTGCTTTTCCCATCGCCCTCATCAGCATCCAAATTCTCTTTTGAATTGAGGTCCTCTTTGCTTCCCAAAGGAGATTCACAGTTTCCAGTCTGGCCTGCTGGCATCTGAGTTTGTGACGCAGCTGAGGCCCCAGTGGTGATATTTTTTCTTTTTCCTACATTTACTCTGGTAGCCATTGCTTCATTTATGTTAAACAAAACGCTCTGAACATCATAATGTGCAAAACATTTCTGACAGTTCCAAGAACGAACATTTCTCTCAAGTCTATCATCCAGGTCTGATGAAAACTTAAAAGTTTCGTGCTCACTTTTAACTGTTCGCAATTTTCTAAACAGAGATGTTTCTACTGCTTCTGATTTAAGTCTCCTCTTGAAAGATTTCTCCCTGTCTCGACCAATAAGTAGGGCACTATCCATATAATCCAACCCAGAAATCCTGACAAATTCTCCCCTGGAAATCTGTGCAGCAGCATGTAGACTCGGAGAAACCGTAGGATCACAGTGGAAAAACTCAGAAAATCCAAAAGGAGCAAGGGTTTTATGTTCAAAATTTTCCACTCTGTATCCTCTCAGCATTGCAAAAAAATTTTCTCCAGACAAGCCTTGTCTATCAATTGAAGAAGTACTGCCATATTCTCTGTGAAGAGCTGCTCCAGTATTTGGGTTAACAGCATTTTGGTCTAACACATCTTCAGCATCAATATCACTTATTGTCACATCACTGTTGCTTCTTTGCCTTATGGGATGAAGACCCCTTTGAGGTGAATGAACAAAAAGATCTCCAATTGAATATTTTCCCTCTGTAAATTCCAGTTCTAGCTCTTCTTGCTGTTCATCGCTTTGGTCATTTTGTCCATTTGGAAGTACGGAGCCAACACCTTCATAACTGGCTGGAGGTCTGTTTTCCCAAGCAGCTTTACTCAGCTCCTTAGAACAATCCTTTTTGGGAGGCCATTCAGATACCCTTGCTCGAACACCCATTTTAGGCACGGCTGGTGTACCATTTGTTTGATTATTTTCAGCTTTGCTAGAGGCATTTGAAGAAACAGGAGGACCCATGCTACCATTCAAGGCTTTAAGTTTCCTAGCAAAATAATCGTCAGATTGCATGCTTCTTGAAGACTCCCTGAACTTGGAGGAAGTTCTGCTAACCTTGTGCTTATCTTCTTGCAAAGACCTTTGATCACTCATGTCCAGTCAGTGGGAGGAGAACCACTACTATTGCATAAATTTACTGTTACATTTGTTATTACATCGTCTTTTATGGGCCAATAAACTGTGATATAAAAATACTGTTATAGTCTTCCCACAGGTGCAGGCAGGGACCTCAGTGTACCATTTTTGCACAATTTCTATCACGAGAGCAATCTGAAAACATTTCCTTCAGTTCAGATGTATTCAGTTCAGTATTAGTCCAGAAAAATTTCTTAAATCTGTTCATAAGGAAAAGGAAAAAAAAGTGTTAAAATGTTTATACTCAATAACAGTAAGTTTTCACTGTTTCTTGTATACACATAACACCCCATGAAACTGGATGGACCTAAAGTGACTTGCTTTGTATTATTTTCTATCCTTGGACTCCTTAAAACCCAGCAAATGTAGTAATTCCAAGTTTTTCACGCGATTCCACAGGATGTGAGCAGCTTGAACCTGCATCTCTCATGGCTCTCCAGTACATGCACAAGCAGAATAGTCACAGACAATTCTCTCTGCATTCCCTGCAATGCTGACAGCAACTCAGATGCCTACTCTCCATCTGATCACTGGGGTTTGTTCACATAACATCTAAGACACTCTTTTCCAAACTTTCCTGAAAATGGTTAATGCACACAGGAGTGATGGGGCAAGACTGGTAGACGTAAGTAAAATATATGGAGCAGATAGGACCTTATAAAGAGAGATGTGTTTTGCCCCATTTAAAAGAACATTTAAAGATAAGTAATTGTTCCACTATGATTAAGTCAGTGAATTAATGTATTTCGTTTCCTTCCCCTTCTCTCTTCCCAAAGGGGAGGTTTACTTACATTCCTTTCTTTGGAGTGCAAACCATTATTTAGCTGTGTAAAACAGTTACAGTTGTTTCTGTTATATTCTATTCCTCTGGTTGGAAACCCAGACTATTAACCCTGTTGTTGTGATAAAGAACATGTCTCTTTTCTTCTGTAAATAAGAAAAGATAGTAGCTCTATTGATAAGCCTTGATTTGATTACAAAATTGGAACTGTTAGGATATAAAAATACTCTTCAATAGTCCATGACTCATGCTGTGAAGATTCACATGCAGGCACAGTCCATCCATTAATCCATTGCATAAAAGCAGATTAAAGCCAGAGACAAGACAGAATGCTGTGTACTTCTTCAGATTTTATTCCTTAAACAAAAATGCCAACATAACAATCTTTTAAGATGCTGCAAATAAGGACAATATGCATTTATCAGAGACTAAAAAGAAGTCAGGTTAAATTAGCTTGGAATATGAATTCTCCCTTGATTTCAATTACAAGATGAGGCAACAAGAGGAGTTCAGAAGATGAGTGATTTTTCTCCTATATTTAATTCCTATAAAAATTCCTTGGAGGATGGGGAGGAAGGATGAGACGAGGGACAAAGGAATAATATAAATTAAAATGTGACACCTTATTTTTATCTGCTTGTCAGAAATCAACCAAAATTGTGTTTGATATAGCAAACTTTAGAAGACTTCTGCAGTGTTGAGGTAACAAACACAAGTTTGACTTCAGCACTCCCATAATGGCTATGGTTTCTATGTGACCAGTAGTAGAAATTGCTGACAGTTTCAAAGACAATGTATCTCTGCAGCCTACTTTCACTCCATAGAAATTCCTTGCTGGCCAATGAAGACAATTAAATAGGTTCCTTACAGAAGTCCAAAAGATTACTTAAACAACTGACATATTCAGAGAAATAGCACTTGAAAAGTGCTAAGTAGGATTTTTAAACACATATGAAAATACTATACAAAAAGAAAAATAGTGGTCAAAGAATCACAGAATGGTTTGGGTTGCAAGGGACCTTAAAGATCATCTAGTCCCAACTCCCTGGCACGTACAGGGACACTTTCCATTAGACCAGGTTGCTCAGAGCCCCATCCAACCTTGCCTTGAACACTTCCAGGGATGGGGGATCCACAGCTTCCCTGGACAACCTGTTGCAGTGCCTCACCACCCTCATAATGAAGAATTTCTTCCTAATATCTGATCTCTTTCAGTTTAAGACAGTTAATCATCAGCCACTACATGCCCTGTAGAAGTCCCTTTCCAGCTCTCTTGTAGGCCCTTTTTAGGTACTGGAAGGCCAGAATTAGGCATCCTTGGAGCCATCTCTTTTCCAGGCTGAACAACCCCAACTCCCTCACAGTCTTTCCTCACAAGAGGTGTTCCACTCCCCGATCATTTTCATGGCCTCCTCTGGACTCACTCCAACAGGTCCATGTCCTTCCTGTGCCGGGTATCCCAGAGCTGGATACAGGGTTCCAGGTGGGGTCTCACCAGAACACAGCAGAGGGGCAGAATCCCCTCCCTCACCTGCTGCCCACACTGCTTTGGATGCAGTCCAGGACGTGTTTGGCTTTCTGAGCTGCAAGCACACACTGCTGGGTCATGTCCAGCTTTTCCTTCACCAAAAACCCAAAGAGTTCTTTGCAGGACTGCTCTCAGATATGTCAATATGCTCAACATTTTTGGAGCACAAGTAATACTGCAAAGTTAAAATAAAAGAAAGTTCCTTGCAAATTAACATGAACAGCTGAGAGCTTTTTAATCACTTCTTAGACTCTTCTTTATACCATCATAGAAGTGGAAGAAACCTTTGCTATATAAAAACTCTGAAGGAAAACTAAACTATTCCAGAATCATCTTTTCTGTTTCTGCCAGAATAAAGAAGAGTGAGAACACACAGTAAGTTTAATTTCACATACTGGGAAAGATATTTAACTTCTTATTAAAGGTTAATACAATTTTCTTTGAAATGATGGTGAATTACATCTTGTAGCCTCCCTGCCCTTTTCTACATAAAAACCATTCATAGAAGTCATTAGTTTATGCATTTTAAAATTATGAAAAATCTCTGAATAATAGGAAAAAAGACATATAAAGTAAGAAAAGGCTGTCTTGCAAAAATTCCATTCTTTTCTTCTCTTGTGTTAGCCTTTTTTCTATCATAAGCATTTGCAGTGTAGCATTTTTCTATCAATCATAAGCATTTGCAAAAGTAGTGAATTGGACCAGGAGCATAATGAAGGTTGAATTGAAACTGGAGATGAGGTGGTGGGAGGCAGAAGGAAAGAGCAATAGATGGACACTACCAGCTCACTTATTTTCAATCCAAATCCACAATGTGATTTAATGTTTGACCTCACAAACATCTGCATTTGTGAAAGGCATCAGAGCCTGAAGGCCACGGGGAAGCAAGACTTTTTGTGTTTCTTCTCTGTTAGTGGTGGTAGCTTAAATACCTGATGAAGAATGGCCTGAATATTTTAACAGAGGTGCATTGCAAAAGACACTACTTTAATAGAGAATTCATTTTCTTTACAGTGCAAAGCTGGTGTGACAGAAGACTAAAAAATGCCTGTTTGGAAATGAAGGTTGATATTTTATTGGAAATAGTAATGTTTGAAGAAGTGATGCAATATATTTAAGATACATTGTTAATTTTTTTTCTTAATCTGAAATTGGCCTAATTGAAAAAAAAGTCTGCCTGGTTTTTAACATGACAGACCCTTTCTGTAAATTCCTACAACTCAGCACAGTAGCATGTTCTGGCTCACAGTTGACTTACGCTCATGGATGGCACTATAGTCTCATGTTATCTGTTGTTAAGGATTTTCTCTCTCCACAGTAAGAATTTACCAACTCGCAAATATTGCACTGATGTTGACACTATTTATTGTAAACCTATTTTTTTTTTTTGTTGCTGAATTTAGTAAACTATTACTTCCACAAAGAACGATGTCAATGTAATCATGAGTACTCTTCTCTTCAGACCTGTACAGCTCTTTTGGTCAAGTTCTACACTTCCCTCTTTTCATCTTACCCTAGCATTGAAGAATGGAATCAGTGACAGATAAGGTCAAAAAAGAAAAGCTGGATGCCTACCCTACTGTTGTGCTCCTGCCAACCCTTCCCACTAAGACTGCTGGATGTTATGCAAATAACTTAAGTTCCTTCCACACAGCTACAAAGGCTTCCTTCTGAGCTCAATACAGCAGCTGGTTTGTTAGCTACAGTTACAGTTCTTTAACATGGAATGATTCCAAGTTTCCTGGGGACCTGGATACGTGCCCACAAATGTTCCTGTGCCAGTAGCGGAGCAATGAATGAGAACTGTGCTATTGGACTATCCTGTCAAAAGGAGGTTGTTTGGTAATGCTGCCTCATGTCAGCCTTGATAGATGCAAATGAATTATTTAAGAAGTCTTTCTGTGATCATTTTGTTGATCAAGACTTTGGAAATCTGCCCCTATTATTATGTAATGCTATCATCCTAAAAAAGAATGCATAATTTGGATGAAAGCATTAATCTCTACTATTTATCAAGATGACAATTCTATACACCATGACTCTCAAGCTCTACTAATCTTTAAAAAAATGTGAAGTGCAATTTGATAAAACTGGAGTACAGGCAGTAATAATATGCCAAAAGCTGAAGACCTGACATTTAATTTGCATTCAATTGGTTCTACACAGCATTTTCTGTGTCTCCCTCCAGTTAGTTTCCAGTCTTCAGAGAAACACAGTGTGGTGCAGTAGTGTTATGTATTTGGCCCATAGAGCAGAGCAGCAGCTACACAACTGCCACTTCATGGGAATCTGAAATTTGCAAGAAAATTCTGCACATGCTTTCAAGTGCAATGAAAAAGAAGAGTTCAAGGGACAAATGAACATGGTTCCTAAGCTGCCTGTATTTCCACAAGTTCTAGAAAAGATAACTCACTGAACAAATGTGTCACAAGATATGTCACAAAGATCTGTCACAAAACTAAGATCACCACTGAAAAAAGTAAATAATTTTTGAAAAATTACAAAATAGTAGAAGAAACTTTTTAAATTCAAGTTCCAACTTGTGGTTTTTTTTTTAAACAGACTATGTTAGCAAGTATTTTTAGATTTACGTATTTTAATATATCTGTTAACAGCATCCATTTCTTAATGATTTCCTTAATATTCTTAATAGTTCCTAAAAGAACTATGCAATTTTCAGAAGCAAAGTGACAGCCGTGCCTGGTTTCCCAGCAATGTTATTTGTGTGTTCAATTCAGAGAACTCTGATCACACTAAACTGTGATATCATATCACATGACAGTTGATTATGATGTCACACAGGAGACTTATTACTGCAGATAGCAGTATGAAAAAGAAAAATGAAAAATTAGTTCTTCATGTTTTTGCCTTTTTTTCATGCAAATGTCTTTAGAAAATGATGATATTTAAGCATAATTGTCTTTAAATAGAATATTTCTTTCAAAGTTTTCCATAGGGCTCAGTGAATATTAAAGAATAACGCTAAACTA
The DNA here is from genome assembly GCF_012460135.2 of Molothrus ater. Taxonomy (NCBI): domain Eukaryota; kingdom Metazoa; phylum Chordata; class Aves; order Passeriformes; family Icteridae; genus Molothrus; species Molothrus ater. The sequence continues at coordinate 42,987,462 of NC_050480.2, forward strand.
TAATTGAGCTACTTATTCAGATTGCAGCTGTGGAAAATGGATTGGAAATAATACAATGATCAAATTATAAGCAGAGCTCATGAAAAAAATGGTTCAAATTACTGTACATCAAATTTACAACTAAAGCTATAACTACTACAGTATAAATGGTTACTTCAACTATGCATATTTCAGATACTTGATTAATATGCAGACATGGAAAAGAGGCAGAAGAACGATGGGAGGACCCTCATTTGGCAAACAGAAATACAGATGAGCTGCTCTGTAGTGAATATTTTGCACACTTCCTTAGCTATGCTGTATTTCTTTACATTTATAGTCTCTATGAGTGAAATTTCAAAGCAGAAAACTGAAAAAACCCTGTTGTTGAAATAACAAGTTACAAAATGTATCCACAAACAATCACGAGGAGTGGTAGGGAGGGAAGGAGCTATACCTAAGAATGACAACAGCCTACATGATTCTCAGTGCTGGTGTAAGACCCTCACTTTTCTTAGCAAAACAGTGGAATTGCACTAATTTTCGACTGGTACAAGATCTTGGGTAAAAAAGAAATAAAAAAGCATACTCTGTTCTTCAAACATAGTTCCCTCCTCAAACAAAGAAAATGGCAGATGAACATAAATACTGAGAAAGAGATGCAACAGAACTTTGAATTCCACATCTGTTTGGTGCTGTTCAGTGAAAGGTATTTTACTTTTAAGGGAGAGACCTCTCCAGCCAAAACTTTCTCCTTCACCAACAGGCTGAGAAAAATCTGATGACCATCTATAGAGATAATTGTGTAAGAGGTAATAGCAAATAGACCCTTTGAAATGCTAAACTTGTTCATCCTATGGTGAAGATCCCCCAACTGTCATCTTGGCATTTCCAGAGAAAAAATTTTAATAAATCTCACCTTCCAACTGCTAAATATAAAACTCAATACTATGCATCAGTTTGGTTATTTTTAAATATACTGCATCCATTCAGTGAAAAAAAACCAACAAAAAAGGCCATTACAAAAGATGCACTTTCTTCACTGTAAGTCATTATACCAAAGAATATCTATCACAAAGTTTCCGCAGCTTCCCTTTAGCTTATCTTCTACTACTTTTCCTGAATATGTGGTCCTACATATTTTCCTACATCTCAATGCATGCTTTGTTTAGTTAAAAAACACTGCTTAAGTTTTTCATCCAGCAACTTAGGTTATCTTCCAGTGAACATGTGTTTTATACAGAGCTGTTACTGACCATAGCCTTACTGTCATTTATTTTAAACCTTGTTAGAAATCACCTTCTGTTACTAAAAACTGCATTTAGATAAATTTGTGACTGTTTCAGCACTTCAATTTCTTAGACTATTTATACCAATGTTCTGTTGTTCCATTAACACAAGACTTGACAGAGATACATTAAGGCTAATTTGATTTCCAGAACCAATTGGATATTCTCCTATTCTTACAGCTCTTATGCAGAGTTCATCTACAAAACTGGAACTGAAGCTGTATCTTATTCAGGTTGAACCATGTAAAGTAGCAGAGTTTAAACAATAGCAAAACTGCCACTGAAAAATACACTGAGAATATTTCATTTCCATTCTTCCAACTCAGTTCAGTTATTTTTAACTGAAATGATGAAACGTAAAATATAGTAAAGCCTACAACATAAAATAATTAATGAAGTAAAAAGGAAACTTTTTAACAGGAAGTCTTAGACCAAAGAACTGTTCCAAGAAAAGGTTGAAAATTCATACATAAATCTTTTATATATATGTAATTGACCACCTATTATTCCAGGGGGAAGGGACATGCACCAAACTCCTCATAGATTATTATTATTAACTGATACTAATTTTTTACAGTCTTTAATAATTGCAAATAGAAGTTATTTGACCTATCAGTCAAATTCTGGTATCAGTGAAAATTTTTTATAATTTCACATATTCTAAACTCTCTTTGTTTTCTTTCATTCTTTCCATTCAAGAATCTAGATATCAAAGGGCAGGAATAACAAAAAAGTACCCAACTTATTGTGTATTAAATAATCTGGTTTCTTTAGAGAGACTAAAAAGACATCCAGAATGTAATTTACATAGAATCATCCAGTCTGACATACTAAGACACTGCCCTACTTTAAAGAATTTAGAGATACTTATGCCTGTTCTGCCAACATTTCACAATAATTGCAATTTTCTCATAATAGAGTCATCTTTAAAATACTAGTAAAGCAGAATTTTAATTCTAGTTTCATCTTTGAAAATGAAGAGTCTTCAACACATAATGATATAGATGTTTCATAAACAAGATTCACACAAAAATAGCAGTCAGCAGATTAATACAAATAAATTTTGCATAATACTTTATACGTTCAGTGTAGCTCAAGATTTTAGAAAGAAGGAAGCAAAAATCTGTTTGCATTACGTGTTCTTTTCCTCAGCCATAGATCCAATTCAGTAAGGAGTTCACATTAGACAAAGCAGGAATTATTCTGAAAGGGTAAGGATGACTCATTTTCAATTATAATACAGAAACACTGCATTGAAGCAAGTTCCACTCAAAAAGCAACAACAACAAAAAAAACAGTGGTCTCCTCAAACAAGCTGGACAACATCTGAAACTTCAGTGGAAAGAGAATTGTCTATAGGCTCAGAAATTGTCAAAAGTCAAACTGTCAGAGGATTGTTGAATGTCAGAGGATTGTTGCAGGCCCTTCCTGCATGAATGTATGCATTCTCATTTAAATTGCATCATCCACAAGGCAGGGACCATTCCTTTGTCCACTGTACAGGATGCCAAACACCATTATAACCCCCATGGCAAACAACAAGTGGACCAAGTCACTGTCAGAGGCAAAGCTTAGAAAGATAAAGACAGGACTCCTGCAGCTTGTTCACATTATTCAAAGACAAAGAACAGGACAACCAATTGTATGAGCACCTGGATAACAACACCAAAAGAGAAATACAGCACCTGTGAATCACCTAGCAGAGGAGTATACAGAAAGGAGCATATTCATATTGTATGTTGAGAAAGAAACATACATGTGCTCCATTTCAAAACAAACTTTTTTCCTTTGAGTTGTTAAGAAACATTTGCAAGTACTACAAATGTTGTCTTTTATGCAGTTCTTATAGAATACTGGCAGAAACGAAAAGCAACTCAGTGATTTAGAAGAGTACTGCATTATTTCAAAACAAAGAAAAGAACATATTGTACACCTTTTCCCATAATTAGTCACATCAGAAATTATTTCTTCTAATTCTAGCTTAGTGCACAGAATTGAAATTCCAATTGAAAAGCACTCTGCCTAAGAGCAGGCATAGAGAAAACTAGATGAAAAAACCCACAAGAAGCAACCCACTTAACATTAAGAAATGTCCATTTCATAAAAAAAAGTCACACTGTAAGAATTTTTAACAAATTGCTACAGATGGAATGATGGGATTGAAAAATTAGAAGTAGTTGAATAATATCATTATCTGAGTTATCAATCTTCAACATTTAAGGCTTTGTGAATGAAGACAGATTTTTAACTGAAAAATAAGCTCAAATAAATTTCTGACAATGCACTAGCACTGTATTTTCTACAGTTTTTTTCTACTGGCTTTTGGGATATATATGTCAGGCTGTTCCCACATAGTGCATACAATTGCTTTTGATTATTCTGAAAAAAATAGGAATTCTGGAGTTGGCACCTCTTTAGCTATCTGAAGAGATGGGTTTTAATTAGAAGTTGATAGGAAAGTAGAAATGTCCTAACATTTTGACTGCTGTTTCACATTCTGAGGTAGAAATTTGGAAGCAGGTTCAGAAGCTAAACTGAAGTTGAACAAGGAGTCTAGTACTGCAAAAGGAGATATTGTTCAGAAAGAGAGAACAAGATTGCAAGCTTTGGCTTTTCAGAGTCAGGATGTCACAAAAATTTGTGAGGCAATTCCACTTTTCATAAGTCTAGTACAGTGAGGCCCAAAATAAAGCTTTTTCATCCACTCAGTGAAAAGATAAAACAATGCATCTATTAAACAGCTGAGGCTGCCTATTCCACAAAAGAGGTTTCAGATGCTGACACTACTCAAGAAAGCTTTTGAAATGTACAAAGCCATTTTTAGCCAGAACAAGAAAGTTCTTTTACATATTTCCATCGTAACTGCATTTCACAGTAAAAATGCTGCTCAGGCAGGAGCACTGATCAAGCCTGCCACGCTCACACCAGTGATGTCAGACCTAAGCACTCACTTGGATTCCATGGTATGACCTTACAGACCCAAACACTGGGCTTAGCTCCAGAGATCACCAAACCCCTCCAAACAGCAAACCACTTACAACATCAATGCTACTTCTACTGGAAATACTCGCTCCAACGGGTACAGCTTTTAAAAGAATCTAATTTTTTCAAGCAGAAAGGAAGAGCCTCCCTAAAGCAAAGACACACTCAGTACATCGGTCAATGAATGAGACAGTCAGAGACCTTGCATGGATTTTAGTCATGGCTACACAACAGCTTGAAAACTCACTATTTGATTCCAAAAATCTTCTGCTTTGACACACTACCATCAGTAAGACTTCTATTACCCAATGGAAGCCGGAATTTCAAAAGGGTTTTAGAGGTATAAAATGAAAGAACTAAATGATAAGTGATAAAAGGTTAAACTGTCATTCTCCTCACGTTCATGAGAAATATGTATGTCATCCAGCAGGTTTCCATATACTTACTCACAGCAGACCTTGGTGGCTTAAAATAACTAGATTTTTGCATTTAAACCATATGTAAAAAACATATATATTACAGATAACCTTTCAAATGTCCATCAACTGTATAAAACTTTTGGTACCAAGGAATATATGGATATGATAATTATATTCAGTGCCTAGAAAATTACAATATTTTGCTTCTTATACTATTTTATCTAATTTCCTATTGTACGTAGAAATTTGAGAGAAAACTGCAGTGATTAAAACAAGATTTGAGAAACTTTGCTAAACACATATTTTGGTTATATATCTCCTCATATTTCACCCCCAATATTAAAGATATGTCCATTTTCTTCTTGAGTTTTCCTGTAGTAACACTTATGATGATACTTGAGTTTGTCTACCAAAGGACTTTAATTTCTATTAGAGTCTTTCTATTAGAAAGGGTCACACCAAGCTAACACCAGTCTTTCCAACACATTGCAACACTTGGGCTAAGAGGGAATCAGAAAGTGGATAAATACAGTTTTAGAAGTTGAAGTTAATTCATTTCTAGAGGAAAAAAAGTGCTTGAGTCCACTTCACATCTAAAGCAAAGGAGAATTTGAATAACCTCTCTCATTGCAAAAGTTCACAGCAATGAAAAACACCCAAAACCACTGTCTGTGACAGCAGAGAAACACTGCCTGAGACAACTCAAAACATTCTAATGTTCTAGCTAAGAGGTCTTAACTGTTCACTAAGAAGTACAGAAGCACATGCTAAGGAAAAAAGAGAAACAAAGCTAGGATTTCTCTCATGTTTTCAAGAAAGTAAAACAGGAAGTAGGTTTCCTGTCATGTCATTTAGCAGTAGAGTGGCTCTGATACCACAGTTCTGAACTATTTTTAGTCTTAATGAAGGAAGTGGTTGATTAAAATAAAATAAGCTTTAAAAAAAAAGGAAACATGAACGTGAGACATTGTTTCTTATGGAAACCAGTTTAGTTTGACCGTGATTCTTTATCAACTGGCAGGAACTGTGAGGTAGTACAAACTGATAGTATTACTGGCCAGTTTTGGAACTTCAAGCTGACTGAGGATTTGCAGTTTCAAATGTCACCACGTAATTTCTCTGGTACTTCTGCATCACTGTAGAGCTCTAAACTGTCCCTTCACATCACTGCGCATCAAGACCTTTTTAAAAATTTATGTTTTGAGAACAGAGGTTTCACTTTTTTCTATCCTTCCTCTCAGAAACAAAAGAGCAGGAGTTCCATATAGAAATCTATGGTGACCATAATGTACTTGATTCATACAGTCTTACTACATATAAATAATTTTGTTCTTAATTTTACACTGCAAATTTGGAAAGCAAACTTAATAATATTAACAATATACACTAAATATTTTGGCAGTCACCAAATAACTTGGTAACTTGTGTCCTCATGACATTTCCAAGCACATGCAATTGGACCTGGACCACCTGGCACTGAACAATTCAGCTTGGGCAAACAAGTGCCTCTCTGAGACAGCCACCCTCCAGGCTGGTTGGTTCCACAGCTTTGTACAGTAACAGCTCTTTTTCTGATGAATAGAATCTTTTTACGTAATTCCAGATATAAACAGAAGAACAGTAGCTGGAGTGAGGGGGTTGTTAGCAGAATATTGGTCTTCATTTTTCATCAGTCCACTCAAATTTGGCACAACCTGATAGCAATAAAATGTCACTGCCATCTGTTCAGTGATCATTTGATATCCATCTAGAAACAAATTGCTATTAAGCTAAAAAACTTGTTCTCAATGAGACTAAAGAGGGCTATAATTGAAAATAATTTTGTTGAAGCTTTATATCAACTTTATGGACTCCTTCTGCTTGCCCCTCAAATTAAAAAAAAAACAAAAAAACCAAAAAAAACCACAACAACAACAAAAAAAAAACCCCAAAACACAGCAAAAAACCCAACAAACAACAAAATACAAAAATAACCAAACCCACCCCAAACAATAAGATTGCATTATCATTGCTCTACAGATTTGCTTCAGTTTACTAAGTTATAGCACATGTCTGAGAACTTTCTGGAGTTGTCCAGCTGAGAAAATTTGCTATATATTTTCATTTTAAACAGGAAAAAAAAACAAACCTGTATTCATAAATACAGTGTGGAAACACATCTTTCAAATATTCTGAGTCAGAGAGGTAAGATCTCAATTTTTCTAGATTGGAAAGAAGACACCTTGTTGTATATATGCATTTTCCAGACAAAGTCATCATCCTGACTGGGGTTAAGGAATGCAGATTCAGAGTTGTATTCTTTTATGTTAGGGATACATTAGAGAAAATGTCTATAAGCCTTTCTTGATTCTTAGCTGCAAGCTACCATAAGCATGCTGATATCTTCTAAATTTACTGCTTTATGATAAAAGGCAAAAATGTTTGAAAATGAAGTCTTGCTTTAAGGTGACTTACTGACATGTTCAATTATCAATAATTTATCTTTAAACAGATCTCCAAGCACACTAAGAAATAGCACTATTTGGAACAATGAAAAACATAACTGTGGTCCACTTTTGGGAAGCATGGGGAATGTTAGTTTTAAATTCATATTCATCTGGAATGGTTTGCTTTTATAGGGCCAATTTTGTTTTAACTTTTGCTTTTAAAATTCTGATTACACAACACCCCATCCAATAAATCAGACACTGAATTTTATATTTGATTTATCAAGTTCTGCTCCTTATGTAAATGAAAACGTTCAAATAGGAGGGTATAATTAACTGATCCAAAGTGTTCACACACAGGCATAGTAATGCAGTGTAGGCATTGTAAAAAATCTGCCTCTGAATTCATTATTGGCTTTGATTTAGCACAAAGTTTCAGGTCAGCCAACAAACTGTATATCATTTATACAGACCACACATTTCTGGAGCTGTGTTTTTACTTGCTGTCAGTGCATATCTCCCTCATTTTGAAGCATATTTGCATTATAGAAACTACAGCTCTATTTCAAAATCCAAATTTAGAAAGGAACAATCACATTTGCCATGTTTCTGACTGTTAGAAAGCTCATATTAAATTACAAAAGAAACTACACATTTGACATATAAACTACCTGAATGGCATTCTCTCTCCTTCCCCATACACACTCAACTATTTACCAGTAAAATCCATAGATTCTTTTTCCCCAAAACAGAGATCATTATCAAATAAATATTATTTTCTTTATAACCTAAATAAAGTTTATAACTGACTGAATATTTGTCAACAAATTATGAATTGCTTACAAAGGGTCTCTCAGCTATTCATGTCAACATTATGTATGATCCTTTACGAAAAATATCCTTACCTAGGGCAATTTGTAACATGACTGATTTTAAATATTATTCAGAATCTGCCCAGCTAGTTTTTCTAAACTCAATAAATGTACATGAAGAAAAAAAAAAGAGCCAAGTCTTAAGCAAAAAAACCCAATGCTAATGTCTCATGAATGGCTATTTCAGCACTATTATAGCACTATTAACCAGGGGCTGTCCCTATTTCACTGGGAAGGTTTTTTAAACGCATATTTATATTTCAAAACCAAATAGCATGGGTATAGTTTTCTTTCCATTCAAGGATAGTGTACATCTGCATGCCATGTTTGGCACATAACACCAGCAATTCTTTGCCTCTTGTGATGTGGTTCCCATCCATATTTATTCCAGTGTGCTTCTTCCCTTCCTCTTTTCTCTATTTCCATATACCCGGCACCATGCATTAACCAAATCATACCAAATTCATGCAATATTTTCCGTCTCAATCCATATGTCCATCATCCTCCGTTCAAGGAGCACAAACCAGACAAGTCAATATATGTTAGGCCCATGACACCCTTTGGTCTGGAATGGGAGTGCTCACAGATAACCCTCACTCAGGCACAGCTGGGCAGAATGAAAACAGGCCAATAAGGTAAACTATGATGCTAGAAAAAGTTGGGATGGCAATGGTTGTCATCAACTGTTTATTTAATTTGTAGGCACTCAGAAGCCTGCAGCTTTGCTAATCACCAGTCAAAAGCTCTCACTCCATCTTCTTTCTGTTTTCCACCCAAAACAATTGCTTTCTGCTCACTGACTGCTAAAACCATCCCGAACCCAAACCCTTCACCAAAATAGTCTCTTATCAAGGAGTAATCTGCTTGGTCCTGCCAAGTTCAGACTCCTAAACCATCATGAAAAGAAAAGAAAACCTGTATCATTGTCTTAATCCAAGCCCATTTCTTCCTCTTTTATAAATATCCTTTTCCTTGTCCTTTCCACAGTTTACTAGTCTGACAAAAGTCCAGCTTTCCAACACAGCATTTAAGTTCATCTGAATCTAAAAGCATGTCCTTGCTGTAGCCTTACCTAGAAATATTCACTTTGGGGTCTATTTAATTCTGCCATTTTTCTATTCATTCCCTCGCTGAATGTTTTGTCCTCTTTGATATCACTATTACTCCTCTACTGTCACTTCCTTTATTTCAATATTTTTTCTTCTCCTTAGGTCTTTCTAAAGTTTCATAAATCCTTTCTTTTCTCCCAGGACACATCTTTTTGGTATCCACATCAGTCAGTTGAGACACTGTACAACAGTACTTGTATCAGTTACCTCAATTTCCTTTATCCTTCGTGGGAGACTAGGAAAGCTATGGGATTTCTTTTTAAATGTTCACTATGCTGTATGACTATTTAAATGCTTCTTTTCCTCTGAATAAGAAGGGTCTGTACCTACACTCAACAGTTAATACCATGTGTTACTCTTAGGTGATAATCCATTCCTCCACCTCTTGTCAAAATGAAGGCAAAACAAATATGTACTTCAATATGTTCTTAAAGTCAGCAAATTATCTAGTTCAAACAATAGTCTAGAGAAGATTCCAATGAACAAAACCCTTCAGAGAATACTCTGTCATCAACACTGTCAATTACAAAGAATAAGTAAACAAAGAAGGTCCTAAAGATCAAAAATTATGGATTTTTAGTATAAATAAACAAACAAAACCATAAAAAGGAAAACAGAATATATAGTAGCCTTTGTGGTCCTATATAATACTTTTTAAAATTAGAATTTTTTTTTACAATATTTTTCATTTTTCAGCTATTATTTTTAGAGGAAATATAACAGAAATATATAGCCTTTGTTTAAAAAAAAACCTGATTATTAAATACCCTCACAAATTCCTTAAAGCTGCTTGAAAGTGTTAAATTAATATCTGAGTTTAAACACAGGTTGCTACTTAAAAACTTCAAAGATACATATCAAAGCCATCAAATAACTCAAACAAAGGGAACATATATGAGGGAAAAAGCCCAAACCCACTTGTATCCAAGATAAAAAATACCCATTCTTCAAAACATTTAATGAATGCCAGAACTCACCTTGAAGCTAAAATGAAAATGCTAGATTATTCTGCCACATCTTTCTGCAAAACTTATTTTCCCTTGGATTACCAGGGCTTCATTTTGTTCCCCATTTATGTCTTCAAGATTCCCCCTTTTCTTCAGGGTACCCAAAGAACATCTGGTCTAGCTGTTAAAGACTGAGGCAAAGAAGGCATGGAGTACCTCAGCTTTTTCCTCATCCTTTGTCACTATGTTTTCCCCTACTTGCAACAAAGGCTGGAGGAAGAACCTCAGTGTAAGAGTTCTTTTCACATTTGGTTCTCAAACAAGTTGTAAGGAGTATTTGCCAAACCTCTTAATTTTAAATAGATTTTAATAAACCTAGTTTTTCAAGCAGATATCAGCAACATTTGTAACTGAGTTAGAAAAAAGCACATTATTAAACAAACACACAAAAATTGAATTCAATTTGCTGATATACAATTAATTGTTCCTACACACACAATGTCTCTACTTTTGCATGAGACAGGATTCAATGTATGATGCAAATTTCTTGCACATAAAAAAAAGTTGGGTGAAACTACTATAGTAGCATATTGTGCTTAAGCTAAACAAGGCAAGCATTATTTCCATTGAACTCTACAGAACCCCAGTGACAGTGTGAAGTAACTGGGGAAAGAGTATACATTAACATAAAAATTCTGAGTCCACTGGAGAAAAGCAGCTTTGTGGAAACTGTAGAACCAAACTACAAATACAGAAAGAATTATCTAATAGTGCTATACAGTATAACACAGCAAACATCTTCCTACTCTGAAATACTCAGAGAAGGACATAAATTTGAGTTTGACTTGTTTTGATCCTGTTAGGGTAGGGGTTTATGTTGGGTCTTTTTGTTTGTGGGTTAGTTGGTTTGCTTTTTTGGGGGGAGGGCTATTTTATTTTTGTTTTAAGAAAGAAGGTTATTTTATTAATTAGAAAAGAGTACAGTCTGTTCAATATACAGCTTGCCTTCCAAGCAATATCCTAAGCTATGCATTCCTATTTTGTTGCAATATCATTTAGATTCCAGTAAGAAATAAGCTCTCACATCTCTAATACCAGAAAGGAAATTAAATCTTAGTGGATTTACAAAATGGAACTTCAGCAATCAATGTGCCAGTGAAATACTGAAACTACCAGGCAACTGGCTACTATGAAGTGGGAAGGCACCTAGAGGAAAGTTTGCCTCCTCACCCTCACCAAATACAGAAACACTTGGAAACTAAATTGTTCACATAACAGGAAAACCAAAATCTTCACAGTTGTAGCTATAATCAATATCTAAAAACTAATGACAAGACAAGAGAAGCAGATCCTGAGTCTGGGCAATGGACATGTAGGAGGCACTTTACTGGAAATGTTTGCTTCCAGAGAAGGAAGGAATACTACTTGACAGACCACATATGTGGTCAACCAAATGATTTTTTTAAAACATGAATCAGTATCAAAACCAGATGTCTTCTGATTCAATTAATAAGCATATTTCATAACAATTGAATAAAAAAGTACCACATTACAGAATAAAGCAAGTATGAATGATATACTACAAAGACTCATCCACAGAACACATGCAGACTCTTCTTTCCTGCTTTTGTAGACATTTTTTATAAAGTGATGCAATCTAAAAGTACTTAAAAAACCCAAAAACTCAACCCCAATCCATCATACAGACAGCATTCAAAGAGGGTATGGGATACCACTAAAGCCTTTTTCCAGAGCCTCTGTCTTTCCAGTGCTATGAAACAAGGTAATTTGACAACATTCTGTAATTTAAACATAAATAGAGAAACATCTGTTTACACCGGGCTTAGCTCTGCTTCTGCTACATAGAGAAGATGAGTGAAAAAGCATTTTAGTAAAATCTTCACTGAGAAGTGTACCCAACATACCTGGGCAGTTTCTGGGCTGAACACTTCAAGGAAATACACCATGTCAAAAGGACAAGGTGGTAACAACTGAATTTAAGAAACGAGGATTGCTGTCTGCATGCAAATCAGCATGCTTATCAAGGGCTGAAAAGAGACAGGAAGTATATTCTAGTCCAAGCTGGCACTTAGAAGTCAATAAGAGTAATTAAAAAAACTAAATCTGTTAGAAAACCTAATCTGTATGTTAACATTTGAGGCACAGAGCTGGAAGAAGGTGGGGAAAACCTTTTGTCCCCCTAATCACCATCACCCATCCATTGATCTTATGGCCAGCACTGAGGGGTTAGTATGAGAAACTGTTTTTTCTTATAAAAGAAAGCTAAACAAATAAATAAATAACCCAACCTAGTTTCGTTCAGATTTTTTCACTCAGCACTACAGTAAAAGATGGAAAAGAAAAAATGCTAAAATAATTTCAAATCAACCAGAGGAGTAAAGCATTAATACTACATCATCCACTTCACCTTGATATTCACAAAGAAAAGAGATGAGAGACCAGGAAACCCAAAGCTTCCAACAATGAAATAATTGCTTTAGTACACAGTTCTAGAAGCAATGCACACAACCTCATAGTACATACACACCTAAAACAATGGAGAACTCTGTTTGAGTTTCCTGTGTGAACTTAAAAAATACAAGGGCAACAGAAATACAAACATGGAGGTTCAAGGCAAAAGCAATCCTAATTAAATACACTTGTCAACTACAACATAATTTCAGTACGCAGTTTGTCAATTTTTATATTTTCACAATTACTTCTTTACAGAGACACTCTGCTAACACACACACACACAAAATCACTTAAAAATACCCTTCATTTTAACCTTCTAGCTACACAAAATGTCAGTCCCAACAACTCCTTCTAGTGGTTAATAATCCTACAATAGAGCAAATTTCCTTCCTACTTCATCCAGTAATACCATATTACATCAACTTGAAATCTATCATGGTTACAAACACTAACCCATTTGAGAAAAACAAAGTATTTCAATTGTTTATTTCTAGTTCAGGAACAGTGTTTCTAAGTCAAACTATATGAAATGCAAAGTAGGAGAGAATCTAAGTTTACATTACTAAAAGTACTGTAAATTCTGGCTGCCCTGGAGACAAAGTTAGCTGAAACAAATTCAGCTGCCATATAATCCACACTCTTCCTCCTGCTCAGACAAAGCTACCAACTGCCAAATGTTATCTAATAATTACCATATGTAAAGCAAAAGGGCTGGACTATGCCCTCAGTTTATCTGTCCTTAGAAAATAGTTTTGAATTAAACCTGCAGCCCACTCCAACCTTCAAAGTTCTAAAAAGGTTTGCCAAAGAGAACAAAATAGACAAAAAAACCCCAAATAAATCTATTTGCAGGTGTAGTCTAAATTCCAAAAACGCACAGGAAGAAATTTCTAAACATTCTGCTCTTAAAAAAAAATTAAAAATCCTACTTTAAGGAAAGATGAAAATAGAGCCAAAAATCAAAGTCACATTCTTTGTATCTGGTTTCTAAATGTGATACAGCAATAACATCAATCCCTAAGTAGGAGAAGTTAAGTAAATATCTGTGAATGGTGATTTGGAGCCAACTGAAAAATAAAGAAAGGCAAAGTAGAAATAGTCTATCTAATCTGTCATTCACCCAAACATAATTAACTGTTATCATCATTAACAATAACAAAGATCACTTTTCTGTAATCTCCAAGAGACAAATGACAAAAGGAAGAATGTCACATACAGAAATGTCTCAACTTCTCTTTTCTTCTAAGTTAGAATATATGCTTAACAAACAGTACATGAAATGGAAATATGTGTTCCCATCCCCCTTAGAAATAACCCCTTTAAAAAATGTTTACAAATTTAGTTTCTGTTTTTGAGAAAATTTTGCTGCAGTGGACTTTGGTCTTCAGCATTTGATGTCATGTTGCCCTGCCCTTCCTGAAGCTGGCCAAAGCAGTTAATGTCACTGGTCTTAAGTATGATCAAAAAACCCAAAATTTCAGGAATAATGCATTTCTTTATTATTTATTTTAAAGTATTATTTCTTTCCATCCATTTCACTTTCTCCTATTTGCAGTAAGATAAAAGAAAGACTGCATACAAGCAGACACTTGATGAAGTGGAGGACCTGGGAAAAGTTTGTATTCCTCCTTCCCTCTCCTCACAGGCTGCCATGCAAGACAAAGTACACACTCCATTCACAGGGAAGAATTTGACAAGGCAGCAAATCAGGTTACTAGGCTAAATGGCTAAAATGAGATGGCAAAACAAAAGAAAAAACTGCAAAAAGAAAAAAAGCCTAACAGCTAAGAACTACGAAGTATTTGAATGATATTCACAGCAAATGAATAGCTTTTCAGAGGACCATAAAAGATAATTAAGAGTACTTGTGGGGTTTCTATTTTTGAAACTAGATGCTTCCTCGCCTCTTGCCCCCTCCTCCCCCCTCAACTTTGCAAACAGACAGGGCTCAGAGTGTGCTGGTTAATAACCAGACCAGGTCAGCCTGCAAGAGATTATTTTAAGCTGTCTGCAGTATTTTAGATAGGAGTGGATGTGACAGGCTACCCAAGAGAAGATCAAATATAACAAGAGGTCATCAGTATCATATTATCAATATTTTAAGACTAAAAGTTACTGAAAACAAAAGCTTAGGCCTTGCATAGACAGGGTAAAAAATATTACAGCACAGCCAGTTTCACAAAATTCAAAGCTCTCATAGATTTCTTAGACAATCAAATTTGACCCTGAAAAATCTTCTAAAACCTCATTAAATCTTCTCCCCTCTTAATTAACTGAGCCTGAAAAATATTCTGATGTCTATTGCCCTGCTACGTAAGCTCACTAACCAAGGAATGAATGACCTGAGCATTTTCCCTACAACTTGATTAAGAAAGAGCTGCAGGTGACCTTGACTTCATCTTTTAATTAATGGAATTTATCAAAGCATTCTAGCATTTTTCTGCTTGCAAAATATACATCAGCTTCTTCCCTTCACCCATGTTCCCAGAATCACACAGAGTCTTTGAGGTAGACTACTGGAGATTTTCTACCCCAACCCCCTGCTCAGACTGGGTCAGACAGATTAGCTAGAAACCATTAGATAGAAACCATGTCCAGCCAGGTTTTAAATATCTTCAAGGATGGAGACACAACCTCCCCTGTAAAACAGTTCCAGAGCCCAACCACCCCCCTAGTAGAAGCCTTTTCTAATGTTCAGATGGAATTTCACGTATTTCAAATTACACTCTGGCCTCTTAACCTGTCACTGGGCACCACTGAAAAGAGCCTGGTTCCAGCCTCTTTTCACTCTCCTCCAAGAATTTATACACTGATGAGTTCCCTCTGATTCTCTAGGCCAAACATTTCCAGCTCACTCAGCATCTCACTGTATGAAAAACGCTCCAGTCCTTAACCTTCTCTGTGGCCTGCACTGGATGCTCTCCAATATATCCTTATCTCTCTTGTACCAGGAAACCCAGAACTGCACACAGTATTCCAGGTGTGGCCTCACCAGTGCTGCCACAAGGACACTTTGCTGGCTTGTGTCCTGCTTGCTGTCCTCCCAGACCTCTAGGTCCTTTTCTGCAGTGCTGTTTGCAGGTGGCTGACCTCCAGTACATGCTGGCTCTTGGGGTCATTTCTCCCCAGCTGCAGGAATTGGCATTGTCCATTTTTGAATTAGGAATGTTCTTTGCGCACTCTTCATCTTGCTGAGGGCCCTCTGGATGGCAGCCCAGCAACCTGGGATATCAAACACTCCTGGTTTTGTATCATCAGGAAATTTGCAGAGGGTGTGCTCAGTCCCAGCAACAGGGTCACTGAACAAAGACATTAAACAGTGTTGAACCCAGTATCAGTCCCCAGGGTACACTACTGGCCTCCCACTGGAGCTAGTGCTGCTGATCAAAACCCTCTAAATCTGGCAGTTCAGCCAGCTTTCAGTCTATTTCAGTGTCCATCTATCAAGGCCATCTCCCCTCATCCACCAAGCCAGTCATTTCATCATACAAGGGTATCAGGTGGGTTAAGTAGGATTTTCCATGCTTCAATTCATGCTCACTACTCCCAGGTATTCATGCATCTGGAAATACCTTCCAAGATGACTTGTCCTATCACCCTCACAGGCACAAGCAAGGCTTATTTGTACTCCCCCAGACTCTCTGTAGACTTTTCTCCAGTCCTCAGTAACCTCTCCAAATTACATGACCTTTTGAAGAAATCGAGTGCTCTCACACTGACATCGGTCATCTCCATAGGTGCATTCTATCAAATCCCATGGACTTTTTTATGCTCAGTTTGTTTAAATATCCCTTAATTTAATAACTCTCCACTGAGGCTAAGTCCTCCTTGTTCCACACTATCTGGGATTTCAGAAGGCCAGCCTTTACCAGGGAAGACTGAAGTGGAAACTGTGTTGAACACTTCAGTCTTTTCTGTGTCTGTTGTAGATCCCCTACCCCACTACCAGTGGGCTCACATCTTCCCTAGCATCCTTCCATTCCTTATGTACTTGCAACAGGTTTTTCATTGCCCTTCACATCCTTCACCAACTTTAATTCCAGAATGGTTTTGGGTCTCCCGGAACCGTTTTCAAATTTTTGAATTTTTTCATTTCTTGTTTTCCCATGTTGTTCCATGTTCTATTTCTCCAATTTTCTCTGAGGAGTCTCTCCTTCACATATGCATAACTCTTTTTTCCAACTTTATCACTTATCCTGCACAGTTCTAGTAGTAACCAAAAACAAGCTGTCCTGGGTTGACTATATGATGCTTTTATCCCCAATCGTCTCGTTCTGTTAATGCTGAATAATAAGTTTTGCACCTTTAAGCCTTGTTCCAGGGAGTGATGGGGGGAGAGAAGAAGCAGCAGTTTTTTTCAGACACTGCACTCCTCCTACACATTCCTGCTCCTGACTGTGTTATCTGTGGATGGACAGACAGTGGGACAGAGCTCTCCTTTGCTTTTAGTTAGCTTTAGCTAGCTGAGGCAGAGAAGTTCCCTGGACTGTGGGGTTTTTTTTCCTTTTTTCCCTTTTCTTTGGACCTCTTGAAACCTGCTCTGGACTGAACACCCAGGGGAGCACCAGCAGCTCCACTTGTGGCCCACTGGGCCAGGCCTGGCCTGCGACATTTCCAGCACCACAGGGACTGATCAGAGACTGAGTGAGCTCAGCTGCAACCCGGGGAGGGGACTTTCTCAGTTTGTCATCTCTTTTGGAGTGGCAAAGGGTTTTATTTTTTAATATTGTTTAGGTTTTTATTTATTATGTATTATTTATTTAATAAACAGTTTTTTGTTATTTATTATTTATTTTATATTTATTATTTATTTAATAAACAGTTTTTTTCCACCTTTCTCCAAGGAGGTAGTTTCTCCCAGACTGGTTGTGGAGAGGGGCTGATTGAATCTGCTTTCCTACCGGAGCCCCTTTGGGGATTCTCTCCCACATTTGCTCTGAACCAGGACACAAGCTCATAGGATATGTTTTTGACCCATTCTGCAGTTTATCTTCAAAAGTATTTGCATTAATTCCTAATTATTTCGAATATTTTATTAGAAGCCTTTTTCTGCATGAGCCAGAAACAAAGGATTTCAATTAAGATAATTTTCTGTTAGGCTTTCACTTGGTATAAAACAATAATACCACAGCATTTTACTGAAATAAATTAGATTACATTATTGAAGGAATCAGGATGGTTTGCATCCTTTCCTCCCTCCCTCCCAACAACTTCCTTTCAACTCTTTTTATTTGTTTATTAAGGCTTTTTTTTTGGTTTTTTTACATCTGTTTAGTTAGCACTAGTGGTACATCAGCCTCTTCCTCAAAGAAAAAATAAATACTACTTTTGCTGAGGCCTAGGGAAAGAAAGTTTAACACTAGCTTCTCCCATTTTTTTTAAATTAGCCATCTCTTCCCCTTCTAAGACTCATTCCTCTTCAGTCAGTTCTGGGGCTAACTATCCTAACCAACCTGCCAACAGTCCTTCTTTTTTCCCCCTATTCTCTCTCCAAAACAGCAAACCCAAAATGCATGTTAGTAAGCTCTGCCATTTTATTACCATGCATGTTATTTTACCTTGACTTCTATTTTGGAGGACCACACTAATGCTTTTTCTTACTGTTATCTCTGTATTATTTAGAGGGATATAGCATTTGAAGAGGTGAGAGAGTCCTACTTCTTTCCAAGCTCCAGTAAGCTAAATGGGAAGATCCAAACAAACTAATAAATCTTTCCAGAACCACAAACTTTGTGTAGCACAGGGCACAGAGACATAACATAGCATAGATATTTTTTTGGCTCACTGCCTTTAGGAACCAATATAGCCCTCTCCCTGAACTGATCAGTCCTGCCACATTTGTGGCAGTCAGAAGGGAACCAGACTGGAAAGACCAACTCTGCAGATTGGTATTATTTTACCAACACAAACAAACAACCCATAGAATTACTAGTATTTTGTAGTATGTGACCCAATAACTTTTAAGCAAAACATTGGTTCACTTACCCTACAACCTTTCCACTCAGGTGGCAGAACTATTAAGACTATGAGCCATTCCAAAACTGAAGCACACACACCTTGTAAGATAAAGCAGCTTGATATTTTATTTATACCTAAGTATATTTTAATTCTTCTTACAGAGGAAATAAAGAATAACAATTTGGAGATTGAAAAGGTGTATTTGAAACATCAAACACTATACAGAATTACTGAATATATTATATTGCTATTGACAAAAATGGTACGTGCCTATCAGCATTCCTAGCTAGTTATTTTTCACTTACTGGTTAGAGCTAAAATTCCATCATCAGTCCCTCATCCCATCTGGAGTATTGTGTTCTGTACTCCCCCAGTACAAGAATGACACAGAAGTATAGGGACAAATCCAGAGAAGTGTCACTAAAATGACTGAGGGATTGAAGCATCTTTCACGTGAGGAATGGCTGAGGGGGCTGGGGCTGCTCATCCTGAAGAAGAGAAAGCTCAGAGAGGATCTCCCCAGTGCCTAACTGGGGGCATGAAAGGCAGCCAGACTCTGCTCATGGGTGTTCAGTGCCAGGATAAAGGGAAATAAGACAGGAAACACATGAAACTCCACCTAAACATAGGAAAATGCCCTTTGACTGTGAAAGTCAGACAACAGAACAGGTTGCCCAGACAGGTTGTGGAGTTTCCACACTTGAAGATATTTAAAACCCAGCTGGCCTTGACCTGTAAGAAGGGATGGTTGACTATGTGATCTCAAGAGGTGCCTCTACATTTCAGCAATTCTCTGATTTTTCTAATATAGTTTAGCCTCTGAAAACAATTTCCTTTGCACCAAATGCACACCATGTTTTCTGTGAAAAAGTTATATCATGCCATACATATATTATCAGGCCAAATTTACTGCTACGCATTTTTTGATTGCATTAGTTTCTGAATATATGGTATGTTTATGCCCAAACTACATTGTCCTATCTATGCCCATATCACAACTACCAACATACACAAACTCAATAGATGATGTTTTCATTAACTCACATAAACATGTAAGCCTTTAGATGCCAGTTCATTCCCAGATCACAAAAATACTTCCAAAATACCAAACTATAAGTTTGGATTGGTTGCCTCATGTACACATGTCCCTGTGAAATAACTATCAAAATTATTACAGAAATAGTGCCTCAGTAGCTAGTAGAGTTCAGTCTATCAGTACTGGAGGCAAAGAGGAGTGGGTTTAGTTTTAAATTTATTTATTATTATGAAAAGGAAACATGCTACTGGATGCAAAACTAAGACTAAATGCTGCATTTAGGTTTACTGATTCTATATCTACATCATATATTTGGACACATCCTCCCAATGAAAACATCACCCACAAAGCTGATGATGACTTAGGCAAATGTAATAAGTTTATCACTTGAATCTGACATGTGTATATTCTACATGGATGCACACCCTTCAATTTTATTATCTGTTCCTCTGCCTTAAAAAAATACCTCTACAGTGTAACGTAGGCAGCTGTGCAGTTGCAACAGCTGAACAACCTCATGTGAGCAATTCAAATTCCTTTTAAAATTATTGAAATTGTAAGCACTTTTCAAACATTTAGTTTTGTGTAACGAATTTTAGAATGCCTCTTAAAGAGAAACTTCAAACATGTTTTACTTTTTAGTGTTACCATTCTTCAATAAATGGTTAACTATTTAACTTGGGAAATAAAACCACTATCAGTTTTCTACAACTAAAATAATTTCCCATCTTCTTATGCCTGTACTTATGATAAGAAAGAGCAAATAAATTTTTATGGTCGACAAAATTACATATTTGAAGGTCTGGATTATCAACCCTGCTAATCAGTACCACTACTACCATAATTGCAAAATACATCAAAAGAACTATTTTGGCATAAAGATTTTGTCTGGATTATATGGAACAAAAATCAAAAAAAAAGAAAAAAAACACAAAAAACAACAACAACAACAACAAACCACAAAAAAACTGATGTGTATTTATTTCAGGGGTGAGCAAACTACAAGTTTCTTCTCCTAGCTTAAACAGCAATATTCCTTGTGTTAAATACTTTTCAAATTATGAAAGAAAAGCAATGCACCTTATTAGACATCAGCAACCATGATTCTTTTTGCAGCATTATTATATTATACCTACTACTACCCTAAACCACAAAAAGAGGGCCAAATATACAAATTATATTTTTCAGGTTCTTCCAGATTTCTTTAAACAACTACTATGCATTGGTCAACTTCACAGCCAAAAGATAAAGCAAATGCAATACAAAAGTGGTTAGCACACAATTCTAGACTAGAAATACTAGTGTTCTCTTTCACTACATTAGCATTATTCATATGAAGATATTATTGACAACACACAATGCAAAATATGCTACAATATTGTCCTCTAAGTCTGACTATTTCCAAAGTCAAACACATTGTTTATATGAAAAGTAGTAGATAAGATTTTCAGAGATATGTTCTACTCTGCCATTAATAAAGCAGAGCTTCATCAGGCTCAGTAACACAGGAGTCTTGTGATATTATTGTGTATAACAGAACTAACCATTTATTGAAAAAATGGAGTCTCAGATGAGAAGAGGGAAAAAAACTATTAACCTGATGTGAGCAAAGGGAGCCACTTAAAATCTGATAAACAACAACACAGATATTGAGCATCCACCTAGTTTAACTGCTGCAGCACACGGAGGGCTGAGGGGCTCAGGTGGCTGAACACAAAGTTCAATCTTTTCTCCTGCATCAAAGCATGTGGCAAACATGGCAAGGAAGATCAATTATTCAGACTCTCCTAAATCTATGATTCTTTGAATAGGTTGACAAAAACCAATTATTTTACTTCATACAAATCTTTGAATGCATAATGAATTTAAGATAAAACTTTTTAAAATTCTTGTTTCAGAATTTTTTCCTCCTTGAAACAATATGTAGTTGGAAATGAAAGTTAAAAGTTTTACTGGTGTCAGAAATAAGATAGCAACAAAACTACTACACTGAATGTCTTCAGATGATAGAGTGTGTTCAGCCAACATGAAGTATTTCTAGGCCTGAGCCATATCCTAGAACTAAGACCAATCCAATTGAGCTAGATCAAGGAGTTTGTAGAGATAGGAATTTGGCTTCTCTGATGCATTACAGAACACAATAATCCTTCTGTATAGTAACAGCTGTATAGTATTGATTGTATCCTACACTTCAATATTAATGAGAGGCAATCTGCCAAGTTACAGATTTCAAAAAAAAGGCTGAACTTTCTCTAGAGACAGGTTTTGTTCAGCCTGAAGACAGGGGACACCTTACAGCAGCCTTCCACTAGGCAAAGGGGGTTACAAGAGTGCCAGAGAGGAACGTTATACAAGGGCATGCAGTGACAGGACAAGGGGCAATGGCTTCAAACTGAAAGAGGGTGGGTTTAGATTGGATATTAAGAAGAAATCCTTTACTGTGAGGGTGGTGAAACACTGGAACAGGTCATCCTGAGAAGCTGTGAAAGACCAGGTTGAATGGAGGCAGTGGAAAGTGTCCTGCCTATGACAGGGAGGTTGGAATGAAATGATCTTAAAGTCCCTTCCAACCCAAAACATTCTGTGATTCTTTATTCACTTGTACACCCAGCCACATAAATTATTATCTTAGGGGTTTTTAGGGTGCTTTAGGTATCCCAAGGAAATACCATCTGTAAGATGTCAAATATCAAGAAAACAGCACAATTGCATTTTTATTTAAAAGTACTACAAGCATAGTAAAAACATATTTGTCATCAGCTAGAAATTTGGCTTACCTTTGGCTAGAAGGGTTCACAAAGGATGCCAACTTCAGTCACTCTTTTTCTGATATCAACAAAATGGAGATACCTGCAAGTCAAATGAGAAAGATTTGTTGGTTTTGGTTTTGGGTGAACATGTCCCCTTATGATATTAAGGGATAAGTTAAAAAAAAAACCTTCAATAAACATTAGTGTAAAATTAAACTCTACTAATTTCTACATGGAAATAAAATATCAAGAACAACTCACTGGCTTTAAAAATCGGCATAGTTTCATATGTATGTGTTGCAACAAAGAATTTAAAGGTGTTATCTGTGCAAGTTCCTGGCAATAACTGGAAAAAAACCGTTGCTAGGACAAAGGGTCATGAGCCAGTAGGTGCTGAACCATCAGACTGTTTTATTATGGCTCTGCTTCAAAGGTTATGATAAAGGGCCCACAGCTACTCCTAGAACTGTACTGTAAAATGCAAGTAGCCTAAAAATATTTTCAATTACAGGGATGAGGAAAAGTCATGAAGTGCCATAAAATGTTTTGAGAGAAAAGAGTAGTGAGTTGATCCAGAAGGTTTAGAAACATGCTCTGAGATTCTGTGGGACGACTTACAGCCAAGAAATTATCTAACACTGCAAAATTTACATTTGACAATTTTATATTTGCTTCTGAACAAAGGAAAATAAAAGCATATGTAAAATAAAAATATTTTAGCTAGGTCTGTCTGATCGACGTTAGAGAAAGAAATCACAAAACTATCAGCAAGGCAATTTGTCTATTTTATATCAGAGCCAACAAAGTTTCAAAAGAAGTTAGTTTTACCATGATCTCAGACAGTAAAATCTGGCTTGAAAATACACAATGTTATATTCATACTGAAAGAAAGGAAAAAGAACACACACACAGCAGGAACAGATGTTATTTCCTGTACTAAATCACCACCATAGGGACAAAAATAATTCTAATAGGTATTTTACAGAATAGTGCATACAATGGAAAAGAACACAAAGCCTCCAAATCCTACGTCAGCTGCATATCTAGGTATTATAGACACCAGTAACACAAACAAACAAAAAGTCCATACAGATGGAATGCAGGACACTTTACTGTTATCCTCATTTTAGGTCTAGTCAAAACTATGCAACCCCTTAAGTCTACTTTCACCAGTATGCTCACACTAGCAAAAACAAAAAACCCAACTCCTGGTGCAGTTACAACCTAAAACTTGAGCAACCACCTTGGCCAGTGCAGTTCTCATAGAAAAGCTAAAAAAATCCCTAAACTCTATCAGTAGTAGTGTTGACCAGCATCATCAGGTGTTTGCCAACAGAAGACACAATTAAAAACCCCAAGATATTAAACAGAAATTTCTCATTCCTGACCTAAAAATTACACCTGATGAAAACAAATTTCTCAGATAAACCTCAGTCTAGTAAAATCTGAAACTAAAGTCATAGTAAATACTGAAAGTCAAAAGTAAAAACATGAGAAGAAAGCAATTGCAAAATTAAAACAAGTGGTTTTTTTTAGAATGGCTTAGGAGTCTGGTCCATTTTCCAACAGAAATTACTTCCAGTTTTCTTCAAATAAAGTTATGAGAATATTATAATTATTAGCATTGTCTTTCCCACAAAAATAAAAAAGTAATCCTATATCCAAATCACTGGAAAAAAGCAAGCTTCAAAATGTCTGTCTCAAAGAAAATTTTTAAATTGTCCATTTATTGAAGGAGAAAGTGGAATCAATTGATCCTTAGAGTAAAGTAGGATTTAGAGGATTACGTTGCTCTTTTGTGAGGCAGCCAAATGGGAAAACATCAGGCCTTGTCCACATACTAATTTTTTTCTTTAATCCAAAGTTCTTATACAGAACACTGAATCAGGAAAAGAATTTAAGAATTGAGAAGAAAAATGTTATCTATTCCAAAAATAACTTATTATTTCACCAGTATTCAAAAGTTTTCTTTATAACATCTTGCCCCCACATTCATTAAGGTCTACAAATGGAAAATAACCTCAAATTTTCAAGTAACGTAGGTTCCTTTAAACTCACATAAAGTAACAAATTACAAATCAGAAATGATGATATGCCTATTTTCTTTCATGTACTTCAAAACTTATTTGTAGTATTGGACATCATAAAGCCGCTGCAGAGTAGGTGATTATCACAGATCTGTTTATCATCTTTTATTGCTCATGGAGTTATATGTGGGTTGCTTTATTCTCCAGGATGCAATAATGGATTTCATTTGTTGGTTTCTTAATCTTTATCTGAATGTCCACTGGAATTGAAAACCAGTACCTTGTTTCTACAGGAATTGTCACCAAGGAAGTCAAGTTGGCCAAAGAGAAGGCAAAGAAGAGTTCACACTGAAAGATACTGAAATGCAGGCAGAAATAATTTCTGCATAGGAAAGTCAATCCTTCTTAGTAGCCCTGTTTGGCAAAAAGTCAGACATTCCTAACTGTGGTTTGCCATATACTGCACCTAATTTTCAACTGTAAAAAAGTATTTTTCTGCATGAATATGTAGTATTATTTATGTCCTAATCTTTTAATATTTTCTATTCCTATTCTTTTTCTGTAATAGGAAAAGCAGAAAGACAGAATAATATCAGTACAAGCTCTCTAATTTTCCCTGGGCAAGTTTTCTTTCTCTACCCAAAAAGTTTTGTCTATTTAGAAGAAATTCATTCCAGAAAGAATGGGCAAAGAGGCAGGATCCTCATCGGGAAAGCCTAGTTCCAAGCAGCTTCTTAGTGCTCCAAAACACTGTACAGATGGTCACTGCTGAGATAAGCTCCACAGCATGTTCAGTATGTCCAGAGTATCAACCTGACACAGTCAATCTACCCAGGGAGTCCAATGTACCCTGAACACACTCAATTTACATTGTTGGAGCTGCATTTTTGGTGGGATATCCAATTTAAAAAATAAATTCTATGAAGGACCACAAAGGCTAGCTAATGCCTTGTCAAGTCACTTGTTCTCAGCTGTGGGATATGACAACATTGGTGTCTTCAGCACTCCAAACTTTCAAGAAGAAACTTTACACTTCCCTCTACACCTAGACCAAGTCTCATACATGACTGCAGGAGCCCTTTTGGTAATAAGAGGCTTTGTTTGTTCAAGCCCCTGCCTTGAACAAAGAATTAAAAAACTACAGAAAGAAAGCAAACAAGCAGACAGTCAATTCTGGCCCAGAAGAACAGAAATCCAAATACTGGCAGCAAAGGATTCTTTTTCTTCTGTTGGGCACATTCTCCTTTCACCAAGACATGCCAGAAGATACACCACTCTCAGCTGCCTTTTACAAACACAGATGCACATACTGCAGCCTTATTTGCCAACCTAGGCTGAAATATCCAGACATCAGGATTTCTGTGTGAGGAACTGGACCCATCACACAAGGAAAATCCATCATTTCTTTAACAGCTAATACTGCTATTAAAGCTTTTTGTATTTAAGTACCCCTTTTGAAAAAGTGAAGTTCAGCATCTATTAAGCAAACAAGATTTTTTACTTTCTTCTTTCCCATACTTACAACTGCCTTTTCATGATATTCAAGTACTAAGAATCTTGAACTTAATATATAGAGCAAAAGAAATGACAAAAACTGATACAATACATTTCCATTTTCAAGTATGACTTAAGTACAAGAACTGCAGATAAAAGTGATACAATCAATGACAAGATTTTCCTCTACCTACTTAATTTTATTGGCAAAGCTATTGTCAGTCCTATCATCTTATACACCCAAGATTTCAAGAAAGCTATATTATTCCATAATACTTGGGCAGAGTTTAGAGTTAAATACCTCATCCACAATTCTTACTGGTGATAAAGACTCTTGCTGGTGCTGCACAAGATAAATGAAAATCAAATAGCTATTCAAATAGCTATTAATTTTATAACACAGGCCAGACAATCTTTTATAAGACTGCCAGGTTCACACCAGAATTTAGTGAATATATTTCATATGTGAAGCAGAACTTTCAAAATATATACACTCTACAAGTACATTGGAAACCATCACATCCATGAAAAATCCAATTATGACACTTGTCCAGCAAAGACAACTGTACTTCAAAGAGATCAAAACCAGATGTACAAAAGTAACTTGAACATCTATCTAAAAGTACAAGTATCAAAACTGCTTGTTTATAAATAAAAGCCATGCTGCATCAGCTCTTAGTGTAGTCTCTCTCTGATCTAGTTCTTACAGTGATCACAGGTTACACAAAGGATTTGGGATCAAACCACAGCAGTCCATGTCCTACCTCCTGCTTTGATTTCAGCAGCTAATGGGGGCATCTAGCACTTTAAAGGGGCAAGACTGAAGTGATTGCATGTATTTCGCCATGTATTTCCTCTCCAAGTACTAAACTCAATTGAACTACATATAACTTTCCATATTCCCAACACAATAGACTGATCTCTGGAAAGGCCTTTTCCTTCCTTTCATACAGAAAATATCCTGTAAATAGCTTATTTCCCACTCTCTAAGTGACTCCCGTTGTTTACAGGAAGGAAAGGGAACAGAAATCTTGCCATAAAACAGTGAGAGCTAAAAAGTTCTGTTTCACTTCCTACTGTGCAGGTGTTTCATACAAAAAATCTATTTTAATTATTCATTTCAGGGAGAAACTTGCTGCTTCTTTTTGAAATACAGACTGAGAAATAGAAAACAATAAGGTTAAGGAAGTAGCAGCATGCTTTACTGTGAAACAAAGCAAAGATATACAATAACCATTGCCATAAAACTTGTGAAATCCCTGGCTTTGGAGACGGCAATTATTTTACACGTTGACTTGTAAACTGGGCTTTCCTTCTAAATCCATAAGTTCATTCTTAATTTTTTGCTGCCCAGATAAATGTGTAGAGGTCAATGTTCCAGATACCTTTGACAAAAAAAAAAAAAAAAAATCAAACTCCAAAACAACACAAAAAACAATACCAAACTCCTCCCTTTTCTGACAAGGCAGTTGATTTTAATACCAATGCTGCCCACAATGCTACAATGTCCATTTAACACCCAGAATGGAATTCCCTAGCAACAGATCCTTCTTGAAGGATCTAAACTAAAGGGACAACAGCAATGAAAAATAACTTGTGTTCATTCAAGATGCATGGCATCTCTGTTTGTACACTTGTTTTTCAGTTTCAGAAATACCAACATCCACAATAGTAAGAATTACATCCATCTCTCTAAGAGCTGTAATTCTCTATTGCCCACTGATGTGTGGAAAACTCAAATTCTAAAAGAAGTCAAGCACGTGAGGGCACTAATCATCTTACAGGCCACACATATCACCCAGTTCAAAAGGAAATTGAGAACTTTACTACGTAATATCACAGCACACCTATCACAGATGCTGTCACAATATAAAATTATATAAAATATAAAAACATTATCACAAGCTTATATTTGCCTCTCTGAGGAAGGGATACCTTATTTGATCCAGGCTGGCTGAACCTTACCAGCTACAGGTCAGATTACAGATATTTCCCCATCACAGTAAATGCTGTTCCTAGTTCTACATACCAGTCCCTGTACAGGCAGCAAAGGAGGGATGCCTTCCCAGTGGATGCACTTCCAAACTGTGCTAGCTGAGCTGCACAGGGAACAACATTAATTTACCAGTGAGCACACTGCCCAAACACCCATCTCCTATCTTAAAGCAACAGTAAGCCAGCTGGAAGGATTGGAGGGGCGCAAGACAGACTGAGGGTCATCAGATAAATCACCACTGTTTCAATCAAAGCACTTCCAGTGAAACATGCAATTACTTGGAGTTTGTTAAAAGCAGCTTTCCATATTTTGTGATCGGTTACCTGGGAAAACAAATTACATCACTGCACTGTGGATACTTAAAGAAAGATTTGCTAATTAAGCACAATTAATTACACAGCAACACTAATTTGAAAAGCAGTCTCCATTCATCTTTTGTCTGCTTAAGTCTCAGATTGACTGCTGAGAATAATTATTTATAGAAAATGCAATTTTGGATGATCCTTTTTCTCTGAGAAAGATAACAAAGAGCACTGGCTAAGAAACACATAAGGTGAACAGCAAATGTACACAACTGACACACTCTCTAATATAAGTAGCAGCATAAATAGATCTATCCTTAGGACATCAGAATTTTCTTACATACACTCAAATGCAACTATAGCTTCATCCTGAACATGACAAAAAATCAACTAACCCTGCTCTGACCTGAAAGAGTTCTACTACATTTAGAATATAACCCCAGGTAAAGAACATTCCTCATTACGAAAACAGAAAAGGTAAGCTTGAGATACGTTTACCTTCTGAACTGACTTTTTAACTGGGAAAGGATCTGTGCTTAACATCAAAGTTATTTTGTCAGAAATGAACAGAACACCCCACAATGCCCATCATTTCCATAGATGTCTTTTTACTTGCAATAAATCTGCAATTAATATGGAATGTAAGTATCTTTAATAAAAGGTAATAAACATAGAGCTTGATCTTTATCATTTGTATTTTCAACATGACACTCCACACACTGCTATCCCCATACATAATGTGAACATCATCTTCATTCCCACCTTTATTTTTCTCCTATGAAACAATGTTCAGCTCCAGGCATCCTTTTCTCCCTTTGCAATACCTCATTTTGACAGCACAGCAAAAGCATGTAATAAGCAAGATCACAAAGAGAGCACGAAACAATATCCATTCTGGCACCACCACATATCAGGTTTGGACCACTAATTATAGAAAATACAATAGATGAGAGAGATTAAATAGTATAGCTATTTTCAGGAATAGCTCAACATTTAGCCCAAATAGTCTTTTGTTCCTTGTTTGGTTGGGGTTTTTTTTTA
This sequence comes from Molothrus ater, assembly GCF_012460135.2. Lineage (NCBI taxonomy): Eukaryota > Metazoa > Chordata > Aves > Passeriformes > Icteridae > Molothrus > Molothrus ater. The sequence continues at coordinate 43,016,564 of NC_050480.2, forward strand.
GTTTTTTTGTTTGTTTGTTTGGGGGTTTTTTGTTTGTTTGGTTGGTTGGTTGGTTTGGGGTTTTTTGTTTGATTTGTTTTATTTTTAACTTTGTATTATGCCAAACTTAATCACAGAAGAGATAAAGGGCTTAAATGTGAGTAGTCTGGTATAACCACAGCAAAGCTGAGTACCACACCTCACAACGAAAGAGACAGGGGCTCTTAATCTCCCGGCATTTTCAGAGTACAGCAGTAAGACAGTGCAGTGCTTTTGATACCTCCTGAATACAAAAAAATAGAAATATCATGAACATAAGCATGCTGAAAATATTAACAATAAAGGAGAATTATCAGCCTGGAACTGAAGTTACTAAACAAGGCAGAAGTTATTGGCTTCATCCACAGAAAAGCAGATTAAAAAAAAATCAGCTGGATGATGAGGTAGGGCCTGACTATTTCAATTAAAGATAAGTGAAACATGGCAGCTGACTTACAGCAACAGCTTAAAAGCGGGAAAGACACAAAAATTACTCACAAGTCATAAAATGGGTGTGAAATAACCCCATAACTATATCACAGTGTTGTGAATGCTATTCACAGAAATAGCATGAATACTTTTCTATATTGCTTCCACAGGTCTGCTTAATACTTCATTTATCATTGGCATTTCTCTGAGGTGGAAAAAACACTTTTTTGTCATTTTTGAGTAGAAAGTAACATATTAAAAACTATGCAAAAAAAACCAAAACATTTCTTTATCAGCTCTGTTTTCATCAAGCATGAAAAGCAAGATGATTTTCAAATACAATCAGTGGAGAAGAATTTTTTTATTATTACTGTCTCTCAAAAAAAAGAGTAGAGTTTTGTGCATATCATTTGTAAATGACTACATGTTTGTAGAATATGCTTTTTCACAGTGTCACTTGCTTTTTCAAATATACACGAGCCAGTCATTTCAGAATGAGGTAATAAAAGGGCTAAAGGATGAACAAAAATCTAATCATCTTAAGTTTTGGAGTGGCTGGGAGGCACTTCTGGAAGTCATGCAGTCCAATCTTCTGCTCAGAGCAGGACTCTCATCAGAATGGAAATGGTGAGGCATGGCCAGGTCTTGCTGAGTCTTCAAGATCTCCAGGGATGGAAAATCCAGCCGTGTCTCCAAGGCAGTCTGTCCTGGGCCTGTACTGGCCTCCTGGCAGTGTGCTTCCTCCCTCTGACCCGAACACACCATACCGGAGTTTGGGGCCAGTCTGGGGACAGTGGAAAAAATCCACCTCCATCCTTTTGTGGAACTACTCTCAAGCAGCTATGGGATACCCTTAGGTTACTCAGGAGCTGCTGCTTTGTCAGAGTGAGCAAGCAGAGCTCTGTCAGCTTCTCCTGCCATCTCATCTGCTCCAAGCAAGGCCCTTTGACCCCTTCTTGGTGCTCTTCAGTTTCTCAACATCCCTCTTGAAATGCAGGGACCAAAATTAGATATTTAGCATAAATCAAGATCTTTAACATTTCATCCAGCTCTCCTACTGAAATACCCAGTAATGTCAACAAAGTAGTTTGCAGAATTTGGAAATTAATTCTTCATTCAATTATAGCCTCATAGTGTATTCCTTACACACTGAACCCACACATTTGATTGAAAATCCTATTCAAAATTCTGGAATCCTCTTCCAGCCTTAACTCTGAAACAGCACTGAAAAGACTGACAATGCCCAGAACTGCATTTGAATGTCTCCCATTTCCCTCAGACTATCAGAGGCAAAAATAGCATAATTGGTCATCAAATTCATTCCAAGAATATGAGTCTTATAGTTTACTACCATTGCTTTTCATAGTCAACACTCATAACATGGAGTTTATGGCCAGATTAAACACAAACAACACAAAATGAAGAGGAATAGACAAGGCAAATACACAACAGAAGAGAAAGAATTAACAGAGATCCTTTCAATCTATACCAAGACCTGAGCTGGTATGTACACTATGACGTGCTGTAACAAGAACATTACCCCTCTTAGGTCAAGAGGGGCTAATTTGGAACCAGCCCAAAACCTTCAGCATCCCAAATAACTTTCATCTATATCCATAGATGAGCAGAATTTGGTGACAGATTTTTGGGTACACATTTAGTCTAATTCCACAGAAGTCAAAGAAAGCTTGCCATAGACTAAAATCATTTCACCCATTAAGTGAACTGGAAAGAACACCTTTTTTGAAGGTTGTAACACCAGATGTTTCAGGATATGGTAGCTGCCTCATATTAAAAAAAATGGAAGCCCATTAAAGCATAAATTTTATGTAACAACTTTGATTTGAATAAACATTTTTGGGAACTGGGAATGGGACCATAGATCTTTACATGCTCTAAAAATTACAAATTAATTCTTCTTTGATTACTTTTGACTAAGGAAACATTTTCACTACATTTTGGATTCCCATTGCAACTAGAGCCCATATACTTACACTACAGCCCAGGTAGGGTATACTCTGTTTGCATGACCAAAAAAAGTTTTCCTTTTTTTGTTCACCACCCTTTCACTCATCCAAAGTTCCTGACCTGTTACTAAATAAATAATTGATATAACCTGTTGGGGGGCAGAGGAAGCTGTTGGTTTTGTTTGGGTTTTTTTGTTTTGTTGTGTTTCTCTCCCTCTCCATTCTCATCTCCCCAGGCATTGGTGCAGTGAAGTCTCCTTCACAAAGCATTTCAAATGTGGGCAATTACAATTACCACCTCTACTGCTATTTCCCAGAACTTTTTTCTTTACTGAATGGCAAAACCAAAGTTAAGTAAAAACTTTAGCTTAGTCTCTGGTCAAGATTACATCATTTTGATTCCTTTTCCATTTATATTTGACAGATACTTTTTCTCTTCTATTACAAAAAACCACCAGAGAATTTTGATTGTACAAGTTTTCCAGTTTAAATTTGTAAGGTCATTGTTCTTGCAGATGAGACTTCAGTAACTTATTTCAAATATGGCACAGTTTGTACAGTTCTGAACAAAAACCACAGTTTGTATTTCAGACATGCCTAAATATGCCAGCCTGCCAATCAAACCAGAAGCCTCCCAAAGGCACTATTGCACAAGAAGAGAGATGAAGAGAGGCATGGATAGCATGGTTCCTGTAAAAAAATTGCTAAGAGTCAGGTTTGTTTGCTGCACCAGAAATATGTGAAAGCAGTGTTTTTCTGGAATTTTTTTAGATTTTACTGCCTGGGGAAAAAAATTACAACATATCTAAATTATTGAATAATTAGCAGGGATGAAATTTTCACTTCTCCATGTGCCACATACAGTAGTTTTTTCTCCTTCAGTAGGATAGACCCTGGGTTTGTGTATTTAAAATGGCCATCTGCTTCTGAACTTAGACAAATGCACTTAACTGTGGAGTAGTTACAGATATTCAGTATTTGAGAAACGGGAGTAATAGCCACCTATGACAGCAGTGAACAAAAAAAGTTGGCCAGAAGCCAAATCCTCTCCCCATATTTCTATACACAATTACATGGTTTAGATATCAGTACACATCAAAGAAATAAAGACAGTGTTAAAAAAAGACATTTACACTCTTAAACTTAAAATCCACCAGTTAAGATTTAACAGATTTCAACACAATTCACATACAACCTAATCTATGTCTAAATAAACCAACAGTAAGCAGATTTTGGACACATTTATTTAAGAAAATGAAAATAAAATATAAAACTAGGAGCCTCATTTGGATAATATCTATATATTCAAATAATTTTTTCTGTAAAAGAAAATTAATTACCACATTTATACAAAGAGAACAACACATTCTCTCAATGTGTGTTTTTTAGGCCACAAATTTTAATTTTTTCCCCCAAACATTAATTACAGGCATTCTACCACCTACTAAAGGTTGAGCAGAGCTTTGGCACCAGGCCACGCCACATCTGCCTCAAAACCAAGTCTCCCTCATTCAGCCAGCACATTGGTCTGCCATGCTGTTGTGGGCACAGGCTTTTAGTCCTGTTAAAAAAATCAGTAAATCAGAGGAATTTAATCTAACTTGAAACAAACTTTCAAGGCTGTTGAAGTTCTAGAAACGTGTCCTTTATCTCAGCCATTGAATCAAAACTAAACGAAGACAAAGCTTCCTATTATGAAGCTTCAATTGCTCCTAGGAAGAAGACTGGAGCAAAATATTGATTAACAAATACCTCAAAACTGTGTTTGCCACCACACAGTTTTATCTCAATAAAAATTACATATTTATATAACAATTTATACCCATTAAGGTTGTATGATTTATTTCATGCTGAAAAGGGCAATAAAATGAAAGAGTAATAGAAATCTGCAGGATTTCTACCAGGAATAGACATCTAGAAATAAAAAAAATAAATTCTAAATCATAAACATCACAGACCAAGGATCAACTGTCTCCTTCTGCTGACTTATAAACCCAAGACCATCAGAAGTCTCACCAGTGCCATGTTTCAGACATGAGAGTTTTGCTTCTTTTGCCCACTTGGAACAGACAATGAAACAGTCACTCATAGTTATGTCTTCTTTACCTTTCTACATTTCAGATGTGTGCACAAGCACCCAAGCATACACACCCAAGCCACTCACCCCTCTCACATGTGGCAAAGATTTCCCTGCTCCCCAGCCTAAGATCATTACTGTTGTTTTATTTCTTTTCATGCTCAAGACAACTGTTCAATTCCCGTATACACACTTTGCCTGTATCACAAATATCCTAAATATCACCCAGCATGTCTTCTCCCTTCCCACAAAGGGACAGGATTTCTCGTTTCAATCATGATTATCACCTGTAAGATTTTTAAGCAGCTCACACTTTTAAAAAAATCAGGTACACAACTGCTTTCTCCGGAAAAACAAAGTCTTTTCAAGTTAACCTACATTTAAGAAGTATAGGCAAAAAGCAACAAAGAAACAAAAGGAACATAAAATATCTAATATACTTTGGATATGAAGAGAGCAGAATATTTTGCTTGAAAATTTTTTTATCCCCTGCCACATGAGCAAAATAGCATCTAGTGTTAGTTACTGAAACAAACACACTTTGAAAACTGACCATGAACTTAGAAAACACAGAAAGGTCAGAATTCTAGACCTTGGCACTCCAATGGGACAAATGGTCAATAATCTTGCAGGCCTCAGACTCTGCTTTAGATAAAAATCAGACTAAGACAGTGGGAGTAAGTCCAGGCACAGGCTTTGTCCTCTTTGTACTGAAAGTGACAGCTGAAAAGAATCTGTATCAGGCAAGCAGGGCAGTGACAGTTCTGTACAAAGAGAGACTCACTTTGCAAGTTTCTCATTTTTTCTCGTATATCCCTCTATCACAAAAGACAGTGTTAAGTTTCAGACACATTTTTTTTGTGAAGGCTGCAAGGTTCAGGCATTCAGAGTAGTTACTCACTTGTGGACTACAAGACAAATAGACCATCATTTTGTTACAAACTGCTCACAATGTAATAATGGAAAACTATTCTTGGAAAAAAATATAGGGAAATGACATACAAAGCAAGCTTGCAGTGTGCTTGGTATAAATCCCAAATTCTCAAATATTCTACTCAAAATATCAATGATTATAAAATACAGAGCTGCACTCCCATCTGTAATTATCACAGAGCAGTCAGGAAATAACTGAATGGCTTTCTTTTGATACAAGGGAAAAAAACCCCAAACCCACCACCTGAATTCATCTAATCTAGTGCTTAATGTATAACAATGAAACTTGAAATGATTTATTTTCTTTCAGATGAACAATTATTTTAATCTAACAAAAATTGAGAGCATTTTGTATAAATTATTATTAACATTTTCATATTTCCCGTGTGTTTTCATTCACTTGGTCTTCTCACCCCCCTCAAGAGCACCTTGAAAGCACAAATATCCACTTACTCTGCAGCCCATCAGTTTGTGGAGAGAAACTGTTGTTAATATATTAACTTCCCAGAAAACATTGCCATACACCTTATTGCCTCTTAAACATTAATGTTATCAACTCTTCTAATAAGATAATGGCATCTTTATTAACTTCGTTTCTCTGTGTACTTGCAGAGTGGAAGTTCCACAAATCATTAATCTTTGATTACAAACATCATATTAAAACATACCAGTGGCTATGGTAGTCACATAAAAGAGAAGAAAAGAGAAAAGTGAAGCTATTTCTGTCAAGTATATCAGAGTTATCATTAAATTTATTAACAACTACCAGAGTATATATACTAAATCTATGTTTCAGGCAAGATGTTAAAATAAGAAAAAAACCTGATTCTACATGAGACAAAATTTTTTCTGTCAAAGTATTTAAAATATTGATGACATAGAAGCTCAAGAGGTTTTCATTGCCACCATACTCAAACATCACATAGTTGTTTCATTTGATTACTTCATCTGTATGATAAAAGGTGCTAGTTCTATAGGTATTAAAGAGGGGGGAAAAATAAAAATGACAAGATTTGTATCCTGAAAACTATTCAGGCATTTGAAGTCCATTAAATAAACAACCCCTCTCCAGCCCCCTCCTCCACCACCACCTTTGTGAACCATAAACAGATTTTCTAGTCTTTGGAACTCCTGCAGAGTTTTTATTTCCTCTAACTGCTGAGATAGAAAATTATTTAAAGCCCAAGTTGTTTGAAAGGACAGAACATTATGTCTAAAAAACACTCTCCATCTACTCCTGTATGCCATGCTCCATTATTTTAAAATGCACATCTGGAAAAGGAATTTCACCAATTTGCCAATGTTCAAGCGGCAACCTGTGGTGTTGGACTACTCAGGGGCTGAGAGCACATCCTCTTGGCAGCAATAAATGGGAAACCTTGTGGGTAGGATGCAAATCTGAGCACACACTTCCCAGTCAGAAGGTGCCCAGGAGCTGACAGCCAGCTGTCTTTCACCAGGAGGTGTGCTCTGCCTCCAGCCTCCAAAGGGATAAACCACACACTGGGCCCCTTTGGGCACAGTAAACCACCCAGGGTTTCAGTGAGCTGTGCAGCAGTACCACAGGCCTACGCTTTCTAAGCAAAGAAAAGCAATTTTTTGTTCCACAAGTGGGTAATGGCAAGTCAGTAGAGGGATGTGGGAGACAGAATAGAGCACAAGTGAAGGGCATGAAAACTTTTACTGCAGAATGAAAGACTCCATGTGGGAGGAGAAAAGTATTAGAGCAGAAATTATGTCATTACAGTTTAAGGAAAAAATGCATTCTAAACAGATTTTTTGGGTTTTAATTGATTGCCAAAAAGGTAGAAGGCCATAAACATTTTATTAGAAGCTCAGATTTTAGGTTTCACAATATCTCATAACTGCAAGGTTTTATTGTGGTCAGCTCGACTATGAGAATTTTTATGTTGTTGCTATAAATCAGCTGGGCTACTGGCAACTAATTGCAATTTTGTTGAAAGCTACGTTAAAAGAACAAAAAAAGCCAGTGCAGAAATAGAAAAATACAAAGCAAACATAGCAAGCTGTGTTTTTATTTTGGTGCAAGTATCGAAACACTGGTATGTGATCAAATCTGTGAGTCAAACTACTATAGCAAGCAAAAGCCATAAAAATTAAACATTGAAAAAGTCACCATTACAAGATAGTGCTCTGTGATCATTCCATTAAGATTTTATGTAACAACCATGCTGCCTTCATGAGGAGAAAAGGGAGGATAGAAGAGGGGACAGCCCAAGGAATATGCACGTTTTCCAGCTCAAGCTGACATGAAAAAAGCCTGAGAAATACCTAAAGAGCAAATTAGGTATAGCTAATGTAATGCTTTTAAACCTGCAGAACAACAGTTCTCAATCACTTTTCTTAATAGTGTGGGGGGTTTGGTGAGTTCTGTTTAAGTACCCTTCCCATTGAGTAACCATGTCTCAGATTACTCAACTCCATTTGAGTGAGCTTGACAAAATGAAGACACAATATTTTTATAATTCTGTCCAAGTCATAACAAGTTAGAGAAAATATTTACTTCCTGAATACTGAGAAATAAGTGTTTACCCCAAAAACTTTGTTTCATCTTGCTATTTGCTTTCTTCTCAAATATTCACCTTAAAATTTTGTAAAGCACATCAGCTTCAGCAGTGTTCTTTTAGCTTCCATTTCTCAATTGCTCTGTCACACTGTGTGTGTAGCATTCAGAACTAGAAACACAGTTTATGTTAAGGTCAAAATTTTATTTGAGTTAGCTTCATGAAAAATATATTTTAAATTCTCTAAAATTTCTCAGTCATGCAAACAAAATATTGTTGAGTGAAAAGATCAGGAGATAACCCTCAAAAGCTTAGTCTTGCTCCAAAAATAAAATGCCAATGAACAGACTTTTTAAACTCACTAATGAGTTAGTTCTGAAGGTTTTAGTTTCTGAAGACACTGATCTGTACCTATCATCAGTCTTAATGCAACAGTTTTAGAGATGCAGAAGTTTAATAGAATTAATGTTTTAATTCATTTTTTTTGCTGAAAGTATGGTTTAAAAAGAACATCTGACTGAGCTTTTGCATGTTCTTCCATTTTCAGCAAAATAAAACCTTCAGAAGGCAAGTCTTAGCTTTCCTTGCCAATTGACAAGCACTATCTATCATGGTTATTTTAACTTAAAGGAATTTTACCTTAAAGGAAATTCTTTCCATTCCCTTTCCTGTTTGTTTTGATTATCTCAGCACGTATTTCCAACCTTGTTCATACTGAAGCTGAATGTTATACAAACACCTGAAATTTTAAATACTTAATAAAGTGGTTTCTAAAAACCAAAACAGGGATCTGAAGGTCTGGCTCATGCTTTGGTAAACACAGAAATACTTAAAAGTGTAACCACTGTGAAGCTGGATGAGAAAGAGCAGGAATCATCTCAAGCTTCTGGGGTTCTGCTGGGTCTTGTTTATAGCTAATGAAACTAAGAGGTTAAGGATGAACATTTAAAAAGTGCAAACAGAAGATGTTTTCAGAACTGAACCATTTTAATTTGTATTTTCAAATACTCAAACAAATCACAGATTTTTTTTCCCCAGCCACATGGGTACCTTTAGCATGGGTTATCACAAGTTTCATCGTACTAAAATTAGTAGCCAAAGCAAAAGAACCAAATACAAATCTAAGTTTGACTTGCTGAGAGCCAATTTCAAATTCTCATCCTGTTCCTTAACATTAAAACAATCTTTTGGAAGGGATCCAATGGAATTGCTCAATAGAAATTCACACATTCAAATTCTAGTATTGCTAAACATGTTTTAATCAGTGACAAAGTCAGCAAAGTGTATCTGAAGCCAAGCCTGAGAGGACATGCTATTGTCTTCAAGCATTTATTTTATTGTTAAGTTCTAGAGTTGTAAAATATTTAACTGCCAATAATTTATTTGGGAATTCTTGTCTACTGGTTTAAATGAAGAATATACAATATGAGCCTATAATGCAAGACCGTAAGGAGTCTTGTAAAAAGATCTTCACAATATTGTAATAGAGAAATATTCTGTACAAATTCTGAAATATGATAAAGTGAAATCACAGTATGCTGGAATAGCAACTAAAATTCTCAATTATCAGAGCAACTGATAACCCCAAAAAATGTTGTGATATTTCATAGATTAATTCACACTGGAAGCCACAACAGCACTGTATTCAGACTGACTTGCTTATGGCTTTGCCCAGTTTAGTCTTAAAAAATATGGAAAGGATGTGGATTTGACAACCTGTGCTACCTATTCCAGCTCCTCAATGTCCTTAGGGTGAATTTTATTTGCAGGTGCCAAATCAGAACCTCACCTGTTTTAGACTGTGACAACTGTCTCTGTTCCTCCTGCCATGTACCCCTGTGAAGGGCCTGGACATGTGTCCTTGATAACCTCTTAGGTATCACCTTGTGAGGTAAGCATCCCCTGAGCTTTCTGATGTCCAGGCTGTGCAAAGCCATTTCTCTCAGCCTCTCCTTACATGCTCTAAACCCCTCATTTTCCTGGCTTTCCACCAAATTAGATTCAATTTACTCAATGTATTTGGGGAAACAAAACTGGACGGGGTGTATCCAAAATGATGGCCTAAAGAATACTGAGTATTGGCAACCCACTGGCTCTGCTTCTGCTCATCCAGCCTAGCATGCTGCTGGCATTTGTCACTGGCAGTGAAGCCTGACATGCTGGCTCGTGTGTCACAATGTGCAGGTCCCTTCCCAGGACGTCACTCCCCAGCCCATCCTGTGGCAAGGGGTAGGAAGACGCATTTATCCTTGAGGAATGTCATGGGGTCCATTCCACCAGCCTGTCTCAGCTGCAGAGCACTGTCCTCAAATGTGTCAATTACTCCCACAACGTGATGTCACATGTAAATTTGATGAGAATACACTTCATCTCTTCCTCCAGATCAAGGTACTAAACAAAACAAGTCCCAGTACAGTACCCCTCATGTAACTCGTCTCCAGGTGGAATACAAACCACTAAGTGCTATGTTTTGAGCCTGACAGTCATGCTTAAAGCCTGGATAAACTGAAGATAAATGATGGTCCAACTGCCATATGCAATATTAAATCTGATCTGAGGGCATTTACAGTTTCAGTAGTACACAAAAAGGTCCCATGACTAAAAATAAGTATATAAAAGATGCTCAGAAACTTCACACAAGGCTATTTTAATTACTGCTTGAGGAAAAAAAGAAAACAAAACTGAACACAAATCAAAACCAACTTCAGTAGATTCCTTCCTAATAAGGAAGAAAACATATGACTAAAGAAAATATCTTTACATATGAAACATACATGATGAATGGGTTTAAGTTTCAAAATCTGTAAATACAGTCCACGAAAATAAAAATTAATTTCATCACCCAACCAAGGAAACCTGAAGTCATTATCCACCTTATACATGAGTCATGAAATAGGAAAGTCTTCACACTGTAACAAACAAAGCAATACAAATAATTTCTTAAAATGAAGTTTAAAGTTATTTATCCATTTAATTGATTCATATTATACCTACAGTTATATTATACCTATACCACAGATACATTGACCCCTACTTATGGGATTTCTAGTTGAGCAAATCTCTACCCACAGAAAACAACGCTTGCTGAGAATGGTAAAACTGCGGCGCATTTTTTCCATTCTTTTAACTGTGGAGGTTTTTTTTTCATTCTTATAACTGCTTGTTAAGTCACAGAGAAAAATACCTAACAGATTTTACATATTTCTTACTATTAGTTTTCCCTGCAGTGATTACTGTACCTACCATAAAGAATACATACAACTGCACTGAGATTCAATTGAGACAGCTGACATAGAAAAAAAGAAAATCTCCAACTTGCAACTTTAAACACCTCTGACGTACAGGCACACTGAGCACTGGAAAATGAGTGGATAGGAATATTGATACTGTTGGGTACAGCCTACATAAGAAAGATAAAATCATTACTATTAAGCATCTATTTTCCTCAGGAGAAAGAATTATTATAATATATATATATATGTAAATATTCTATTTTAGCACTCAGCCCCACAAAGCAAGGGTAGATACTCAATTAGCAATTTGTGCATACAAAGACACAGTTTGTACACCCATTACCAGGCAGAGGTACACTCTGTGCATTGATAGTTATAATGTAATCTTATATATGTAACAATACTTTAAAAAAACAGCAATAAAATACAAAGTAAAACCAAAACACTTTTCAAATGTAGTATCTATTTGCTGCAGATCAGTATAACAGAAAGAATGGTCACCAATTTTTATTTCCTGAGGAGACAAGGCTTATGCAGTCATACAGTGCAATACCTCCCTCCACCTCCAGATTTGTTGAGCCTATTTGACTCAGCAGAACCTGATAAAGTTTCAAGGGTAGTTATGCTCCTAGAAACTTCATTTCAAAGATCAAACAACCACAGAGAAAAAGCACAAAGCATTCTAAGTATGAGAGAAGCAGACATTAGCAAAATTACCAAATCTGACTAGCACACAGACTAATGAAACAGACTAATGAAACTTCACTCAGAAATCTCCACCAGAGGCAATGATTTCCAGGGGTCCAGGTTAAGCAGCCTGGCTCAGAATGTCAGTAAAACCCTCTGCTCTATCAGTAGAAACTTCATCTTATACAGAAAATATTTGAGCTCAATTTATATTTGAGGTTTTTCAGTGTAGCACTCTGAACAACCACCTGTACAGTTCTTTGCCAGTTTAGATAATCTCATCTATTCTGATCCCTTCTTGTAACAAACTGCTCAAATCCTACATTTAAAGAAGTGGAAATGAGCAAACATGCTCACACACTGTTATGGATTACACCAATCACTGTATTTACTCCACCTCATCTCAAGAACTCTAAAAATAACCTTTTGAAATGGTTTCCTATGCAAACAAGATTGTGTGATTCAAAGACATGTATGAAGATACTAAGAAAAGTTTGGGGTGAGGGGATGGAAACAGCAGAAGATCTGAGAGCAGGAAGACACTCGCCTCTGGAATACCTGTTCTCAAAAAAAATGGTAGCCAGACAAAGGAGAAAATGTTTTGAACACTGACAGGTTTATCCCAATAGTTTCTAATTCTGCCAGGCAGCTTCGAGGACTGAATGCAGATGCCTGTGTATCTTTGCCAAATTATTCTGTGAATGGACTGCTGTTTCAGCTGTCTGAAAAGGGAACTTGAAATAAAAGGTTACAGTTTTGATAAAAGGATTTTAAGTACCTGGACATCACTTAATTACTACTACACTTCAACCGAGATCAAAGAACTTGGATCAAGCTAAAAAATCCCTCTATAATAATAATAGAAAGGAGACTATGGAACTGCTAAATTAAGTCTCATGTTTTAGCATATTTTAGGAAATAAAAATTTTTAAATCTTCAGCTATTTAAAAGCTTTCTTCATGTGATCTTCCCTGCTGAACATCCCAACAAGTTTCCCACACCTGAACACCCAAGAATCTAAAAGTTGAAAATCCTTGCACCTCTTACATAAAATGACCATACTCAGAGAATGACTTTGTAGCTATTAAGCTTGCTGTATTTAACAACATACAGTCTTTTTCTAATTTACCATGTAACAAGAACAGAACAGTAGCTCTTCAAAATGCCAACACCTCAACAGTTACTGTGTGGCTTATCACTGATCACCAACTTATCTTATGTTTTTGTCAAAAACATCACAAACTCAACCTAACAGAAACCCCAGTTGATTTCACTTGTTACCTCCAGTGTCAGACTGTAGCACACTGACACAACATAGCTTTAAACTAATTCCTACCTTGTCTCAACTCTTATCACAAGTTCCATACTGTCAAATTTCAAACATTTTTCTCTGAGCCTCAGAGGGACGAGAACAGAAGATTAATGACAATACTGTGGAGAAAATAGGACATGGGTTTGTAAATACAATGGGTTGTTTCACATTAGTCCAACGAAGAAAAATTATTCTCACACTGGGTTTGCATTCATCATCAATTAGAATTTTTCACAACAAACCCAGAGCATCCTGCTGAACCCAAATCACAGCTGGCAATCCTGCAGCCCAGTGAGGCAAGGCAGCCACTGCCTTTGAAAAAGCTCCCTTCATTGCTTTAAGGAAACACCAAGAGGAGCAAGAATAATAAGCTGTTGTCCTGACAACCTTACAAAATAAAACCAAGGCTTACTTTACTACAGCAGAAAACTACAGACAACCTGATCACTGTAAACTGCTCCTAATTCTTCAAAAGCAGCTGGCAGTGCAATAAGCAAGACCAGCACAGCAAAATACATATGCTTACTTACACACTGTTGATGATATGCACATGAGGCACGAGAATGCATAAACAGACATAGCCACACTCTTCTGGTCTTTTTTTCTCCCCACACTTATTTTTCCACTTTGTGTCACACTAGTATTACAATGAGGTTTCAAGCTAAAACATATCAGGTATTTATTTTCAGTGCTGAGAAGCCAGAAAAACACTAGAAGCAGAGGAGTGCTCTTTTCCTTGAATGTACTTCAGGTATCTAAAAGTAGGAAGTAATCAGTTTTGAACAGAAAGCCACAAATGAGAATAACCAGAGAAGAAGAATGATTAAATAACTTGCAACTCTCAGGTGGAAAAAATAATCAAAACAAACCTGGAAAAACCCTAACTGACTGAAATGTCCTATCTTCCACAAACACCTTCTTCACAAAATATAGGAAATAGAGCTGCTTTTTTGCAATTACTATTTTGCTAACTATGCATTAATTTCAGTACTTCTTTTTACTCCCCCACATGAAAGGGAAAAAACTAGCAAAAAATATTTTAACACTATGTGCATTTATAACACATACTTTAGAATGTTTCACTCCACCCTTATTCACCTTAATTGCCATTTCATTGTCACATCCCTTCACAATTCATCAGATTTGACTGAAGTGACTGTAAAAATCCAAAATGGAATACAGAGTGGCCCAGAAATGCCTTTCTGTCTCATATATATGGAACAAACAAGTGTAAAAAAGAAAAGGCCAATCAAAACAAAACACCAAAAAATTCCAAATCACTAGAAAAATTGTATTGAGCTATTAAAAGACATTTTATTCCATTTAAATTAACCTGCCACAGAATGCCTGATGTTCTCAGAGTACCTTTCCTAAAAACATATTTTAAGGATTGTAATCTGTTGTTCCTGTAATTTGTAAAATGGTTCTGTCATTTCATCACAGTTTGTATCAGGTTTAAAAGAAAGTTGGTGAGGCTAAAGGGAAATGGAAGGGCAAATTGATGAGTTTTATGAGAGCTTTGTATCTTTAGTCTTTTAGGTAGTCTTTGAAGCACAGGTATTCCACAATATGACTTTTCAGGTGTAAGTTATATGAAACTAATTTGATGGGATTTATGTTAGAGGACATATGATACATATAAATGCAGGCAGGCATTATCACAATCCACAGCCACTATGCCAGTGAGAATTCAGGCAGCCAAGGGAGAGGGGGAGGACAGAAGAAACAGCAAACAATACAGGAGCACTGCACAAATATCTGCAGAGCTGGGTATGCGGCTTTGCAGGATCCAGAACAAAAAATGAAGACATTATATAAGAAAAGACTCAAAGTCAATGGCAAAACTCCAAGTCCTGTGCTCAGAATTTTATTTAAGCTGCTGAGGGGGAGGGGAAGCCAGACAACTTCAGCTACTGCCACCTTCCAGCCTCCCAGCTACAAGAAGCCAATTTACTACTGCTCCTCTAGCCTCCTTCTAGATTCCCTCACTTTCAAAAAATAGCTGTGGTATCTTTCTACATTACATGTCACAGCTTTAAAAAAACAGAAAAAGTAGTTACAGGTCTTTTTCCAAAGTAACACAGAATCCCCACTTAACAGCACTAAAATAAATGCCTACTTCATTCCAAACATCTACTATTCTTAAAATGTCTTACAAGCATCGAATCCAATGAAGCTGTTTGCCTGCATGTCAAAAAAGATGGGACAGCAGCTGCTTACATTTATTACATGCTCAGAACACTACCTCCATAAGGATTCAAGATATTTTTTAAACAAAACCTTTAATTATGTATGCACTGCTCATTATTTAAGAAATCCCAGAAAACCAGAAGAATCCACTTATAAATCCTGAGTAGCTAACTGCTGATGTAATTACAGTTTCATGATCCAAACAAGAGCCTACATATCTTCTAGTAAGAACTATGGTGCAAACTAATCACAGTGACATTTCTGCCTACTGCTGTCCTGTCTAACTAAAAACTAGAAGAGTATCACCAATTATAATAATCCTTTTCAATCTTCTGCTCATTCAATTATGCCTCAAAGTGGCTTTACTACAAAGGAAGGCAGGTTCTCTCTCATTTACTTCTGTCAGGATAAATCAGATGTTTAACATTAAGTTTGCTCTTTCACAACAAACTAAAAAAAAAAGACAGCTATTCATGTGAAATCCTCACAATTCTTAAAAATCTAACCAGTCGTATGACATCATCACTGAATGTCATCAGGAATTAATGTTATCCTTAATGAAATTTATGTAAACAACTAGCGTTTAACAAACAAACAAACAACTGTGAAACATACTTTGCAATCTACTAAATACAAATTCCCTTATAAATTCTTCCTATTGGATTATTTGATTTGGTAGACAGTCCTCACACTCTTCTCTCAAAATTCAGGTAGAAAAACCAGGGTTGAAAAGGACTATGAGGGGCAGCCCTACCTTAAACTTCATGAACTGTCCCGATTCACAAAAGGATGAAAATTGTGCTGAAAATAAAGAGATAAACTGAAGCTGATCTCAACTTTGCAAGAGGCAACATTTTCAAGAATCAGATACAAATTATGTTACCTAATACAAAAAAAATTCTACTCTGAGGACAATATTGCAACATACAGAAAATAAACAGCCACCTCCACTTTACTGATCCACAATCCAACTTACTGATCCACAAGCCAACTTACCCAAACATTTTAAAATTGCAAAGCATTTTAAATTGCAAAGCAAAAATCGCAAGGAAAAAGAGCACTTGTCAAACCCTGATTTCATTTCAAGCTGTAAAAGCTACTTTTGGTAATCTTGGATGACTAACGTGAGAAACTAGATAACCCAGTGCCCCACCCTCTTTCCACAATCTGTAACTTGTATTATCACAAGAGCATAGCTTTTCTTCTTCTATATTACCAAACTAGATCTCTCAGCAGTAAAAGGCAGGAACCTACTGAAAATATTTTAACATCCAACCATCTAAATATAATCCTAACTCCAGCCAAGGCAAGGAGAAAATACTTCTTTTCTCCTGCAGTTTGAACAGGTGATCTGCAGATAAAGAGCTTAGGTGCAATGCCTATGTCCAGTATGAAGCTGGAAGTAAAAAACAAACTGCCTAATTCAGTCACAAAAGTCAAAAGCAGCAATAAAAAAAAGGGGGTGATTTTGCCATCTGTTTGACCACTGCTTTGCTTAGTTCCTCATTTGACTCTCTTAATTTGCAAGAGTATTTCACAATGCACTTGAGTAATGGCATGTCATAAATGCCTACAAAAAGAAGACCATATTATCTTTCTGTCACGAAAATGAAATATAAACCTTTAAAAATACTCTGATATGTACAGTAAGCAAATACCAGCTATAAAGAACTGAGGTTTTATTTAGTTCTAAGCTTCACATTATATCCTTGGCATATAAGAATGAAATGATCTTTAATTGATCCAACAGGATTGGTGAAACAGTCTGGCATCCTTACAAGCATTCCTTCTGATTCCATCTAAGTGCTGCATGACCTGCTAAGGTAACCCACTGGGCATGCAAAACCAAGACAATACATCCAGAGATCTCTCTAAATCTAGCTTTATATGAATGCTACATGAATTATAAATCAACTGTTGTGGACCCTAAGTGATGTTTAAATATCTATAATGCATTAGAGCTCTTGATGATTTAAACATGTTTGCATTAATAATACAAGATATTTCAAAGATCAAATTTGAAGATTTAAGTATTTCAGAGCCACCACTGAAGAAGCGAATGGAGGGCAAATAATACATTCCCACTGACAAAAGGCACAGTTTTGTAAAAACACAAGAAATACAGTAATAAGGCATCAAGTCTAGGCATTTCTATATTCAGCAGGCTGTGAAGCATTATGTTTCTGAATCCAATTCCAAAACGTTTCAGTCGAAGGTAGCTAGGTTCAGAATCTAGGGGGAAAATAGCTGAACAGACAATATTAATGCACTACGGTCCCTTTTAAAATAAATCCATCAAACTAAGTAACAACTGAGACTGAATTATTTGTTTTTCCCCATTTTCAAACATCCTGTGTTATCCAGCTGCCTTCCTTTATAGCAATGTAAATATTATGCAGAGTTACCTTCCAACTAAACAAACTTTCTTTAGATATTAGTAACACACATGTAAAATAAAGTCTAAAGAGGCAACATGAGCTAATCAAAACAACAAATTCTGTCAGCTAGTAGGCAAGTTTCAGATCTGCTCGTGTCTCGTCGGTGCAGAAGTGACCAGAAGATAGTTTACTATTCACGTGAAAAAAAAAAATAATAAAATAGACAAACACAGAAATAGCAGGCTGCAGAGACAGATTACATGCTTTCCTTCCCTGCAGGATAGCTGATATAAGAAAGCCATCTAGTGTTAACTTTCAGAAGTGAAAACTGCGCACAAAAGAGCTCGGGAAAATTTACATGTGCAATTCTCTTGAACTTTGCATGTCTTTTGCATCATAAAAAAAAATAAAACTCGTTTCCTCTAGAAAAGTCAGGCTGAAAGCAAGTATTCAAACTACCGATGTATTAAAATAATGCAGCACCAAGCACTAAGGTAGTTTACTGACCTACTTCGTGAACCTTAACAGCCATATCTGAGATTTGTCAGCTTCGGAGTTGCCTTTGTCAAGCCTGTGTAACGCTACTTCCCCATTCGCAGGGGCTCGCACAGCGCAGCCGAGCGCTGCCGCCCAGCACACAAGGGCTGCGAAGCCACCAGCATAAAATCCGAGACAAAGTTGAGTCGAGCTGGCTGCTATTTAACGAACCGAACGTCAACTTTGGAGAACGGACCCCTGAATAGCTACGGGAGATAGCAAGATAACAAAGAGTGCAAAAGGATGCAGCCTGCGCCTTGTATCCAGCAAGGAAAAAAAAGGGGGGGGGGTTTAAATCATTTAAGGAAACTGCACGGGCTGGAGAGGCTACCCCAAGCGCTTGGCGGTCCCCGCTGCACCGTCTCCGCTCTGAGCAGCAGCTCTCCCCAGAGATGTCCGATCCGGGCAAACTTACTCCGCGATTGCCATTATCCTTGGAGTGAGACGCGGAGAGGGGAGCGGGGGGTTCGGGTGCCTCACCCGGCGGCAGAAGCGCCCCGCAGGTGACTGGCGACCCGGCGGACGCCCCCGCCGCCCCCGCGGCCATTCTCCACGGGGCGGATCGCATCGCTATTTATAAAGGTGACGTGCGGGAGCGAGGCGCCCCGGCCGCCACACGGAGCCCGCCGCGCCGGGGCGGGGTAGCTGCGGCCGGGGCGAGGACGGGGTGCCGCGGGGGACGGGGGGCCCGCGCCTCCCCGCCGCTTTCCCACCCGCCTCAGCCCTCCGTCCTGCCGCGGAGCCCGGAGAAGCCGAGCCTCCCTCCCAAAGGCACCTGAGGGAAGAAGAGATGGGTCTGCCCTCACAGCAGCCCCTTCCCTGAAGTGCTCCCGAGCCCTTCCCGGGAGGGAAGGCGCTCGCACGCCCCCGGGGCACGGACGCGGTGGCGGGCGCCGCTCCTTACCTGGTGCTGCCGCGGCCGCCGCTGCTGCCCGCGCTCCGGCTGCTCCGGCCGCGGGAGCCCCATGCCCCCCGCACACACGGGCTCCGCTCCGCTCCCTCCCGCGGGACCTGCCACCCGCGGGGCGCCGGAGCCCTGCACACAACCGAGGGCTGTGCGCTGGGGTGCTGCGGGGTACTGCGGGCTGGCGTGAGCGCCGCTGCTCCTCCTCTCGTTCCCCCGCCACCCCTTCCTGGCGCTCCCCCGCGCTCCGCCCGGCGCTGGGTCTGGAGTGCGGCTCCGCCGCCGGACGGGAGGGCGGGGCGGCGGCGGGAGGGCGGGGGCAGCAGCGACACTCACACCCGCGCTGCCGGCCCCGCACGCCCGCGGCCCCGCCCCGCCCGCCCGCCCCGCCTCCAGCGGCTCCGCCGGCGCGGCCCCGGGGACCGCCAGCTCCGCATTGGGCACTCGCGCTGTCGCGCATCCCAAACCCCGCGCCCCGCCTGACACCGCCTCCCCCGCCGCGGCGGGGCGCGGGAGGGATCCCCGGGGCTCCCCGGGGACGGGCGGCAGCTCGGGATCGGAAGCGAGCAACGCGTGGGGTGCGGGACGAGGCAGAGCATGGGGGGCCCGAGAAGGGCCCTCCCGGCAGCGAGCCGGTGAGCGCCCCGTCCTTCAGCCGGCCTGGGCCCCGCAGCTGCTGCCGTGCCCAGCCGAGCGCGGCGGAGCAGCGCCGAGGCAGAGCGGCCCGGCACCTGCCCCTGCCCCGCACGGGCACTTCTCTTCGCTTTCAAGACCCTGGACAACGCCGCCCGGCCCGGGCGCTCTCAGCCCCCGCCCTTGCCCCTCTGCCGCCCTCGGGCCCCTGAGACCACCGTCTCTCTCCCGCGGGAGATCCCGGAGTGGCGAGCAGCGGGGTGACCGGGACTCGGTGTCATTCTACAGGCTCTGCATTGCCTCCGCGAAAGTCCGTCTGAGAGCCCCTGGGCTTGCGGCGGAACTGCTCTGTCTGCACCCCTTTAGTGCTCTTACCCACCTCTTGAAACCGGGGATACCTATAGAGAAGAAACACATGGCAGTGGAGTTCTCAGAATTTCCCTGTGTGCCCTTAAGTTTCCTGTGTACAATCTTAAGTTTCACGTGGGTCAGGAGTATAGAGCTTTCCCTCTGGGAAAGAGGGAGTACAGAGCTTTCCCTCTGTCTTGTGCAGCCCTGACAGATTAGTTTGCCTGCCAAATAAGCCATGGCTAGATATCCACATTTCCTCCACCTCCCCCACATGTTCTGGTAAGCAAACCAAAGGCTGTTTTCAGAATTTGAATTTCCCTATTTCTGCTCTGCAGGCTAGTTCTGCAAAGAATCGTATCTGTAATCATAGGACCCACTTCTACATAGAGGTTGCAAAACAGAAGATGTTATCAGGACTGACGCGGCTGCTCCCATCTGCTACCCCAAATGATGAGGCCTGCAATACTATTGGAATAAAGTCTACTCCTACAGAAACAATCCAGGATTGTTTTATGTTTTTCCAGTCCTCTCTTGCTTTCCTTCCCCTCCGCCCATATCCACATCTCATGGGTAAGTAACTTTCTGGTTGTACCAGTTCCCTCGCTCTGGCAAGCAGGCTGGATGTTGACATTTACAAGTATTCCACTGCCTAGTAAACTTCTCCTCATTGCCCACCTTTTGATGGAAGCAGAGCAGAAGACTATAGTGGAAAGGAACTGCCACGTGTATGCTAAAGATCCAAAGGCCAAGTTTTGGGTTATTGCATCTAACGGTTCCTTTAATGCACAATTTACATCAAGAAAGACAGTCCACAATCATAAATGCAGGCTTAGGTTCATAGGTTCATGCGGGCTTACTAGAACAAACTTTGAGGTGTCAAGATTAAAAGCACTGGCAAGCATTACATTCATTAGTTAGGGTTTAGATGCCTGCTTGAGTGTTATTGTTTTGGTTAAAATGTTATTTTAGAATGTTACCATTTCTACCCAAAATCACTAGTCTAGTTAGGCAGCAGATTGTCTCTGTACTGACAGGACCACAGAAATAATATTATTATTGTCCTAACAAAAAGCCTCAGAAAAATGCACAAGTGAAAGTAACAGTGTATTTTTCACTTTGTCCTGTTATAGGCAGTGTCCTTCCTGGAAGGTTCACTCCTTTAAAACGGAATGAAACGACAAAATGACAGAAAATATAAGTGGAAACAGAGGGAATCGGGAGAGGTGTGTGTGCACAGAGTATGGCAGGCAGTGCTTGTCTCTGATTTCCGTGCTGACCAAGTCCTCAGTGCTTGAGGGCTCTGGCTGCTTGTTCCTATGAGTCCCCCTCACTCCGAGGACAGACTCCGCAGTAACCGCTCAATTTTCTCTCCTTGTTGTCATTCCTCTCGCACGCCGCATCTCTTGCGCCGAAGGGAAGCTGGGGGAGCAGCGCCGTGGCTCCCCATGCCCCGTGGGGCCGGCGCTGGGCTCCGGGAGCGCCCGGCGAGAGCCGCCCTCGGCCGCCAGGTGTCCTCTAGCAGCCGCCCGGGGCCGCGCTCTCGCTCCGCTTTGCTCAACTCGCCCGTGTAGTGCCTGACCCACCTCGGCTGCGGCTGATTTTCTCCTGCCTGCACTCTTGGTGCAGCTAAATGGTTCTTTCATAAGCTTGGCTACATTTCACGTGCAAACTTAGGAAGGCGGTAGCGTACTGTACTAATAGCGGCAATATTTTGTATGCTAAGAACAATATTTGCATATACTTACTCTGTTTTCTTTTAAAGGATCATTTTATAAAGCACTTTGGATGCAAATCAGCTTCCTCCAAGAATATTTAGGTGTTTCACCTACTATCCTAAGCAGCACTATGCTTAAAAAAACCTGACATCTTATCTGTAAGTCATGGCATTTCCTTATCCTCTGAAAAAATGCTACCGACTGCAGTGGTGAAATTAACTCCTTCCTGCACATAGGGTGCATTCACCCCTCTGCATACTGTCCTGTCTAAAGGGGCTTCATCTGGATATGAGAAATGCTTAGGCATTCTACGTGCCTCCAAGGCTGACATCCACCATTAAAGAACAGACAAACTGTGGTAATGCCTGTGAATTTAAAAAAAAAAAAAGGATTTCTCAGCTAACAGAATGTACTTCATGATGGAACTGTGATAACTGACTTACTTAACAGGTCTAACATTTACAGCCAACACACTAAATGGTGTTTAGGTTGCATTCCCAAAAATAATCATTACCTGTGTCTTGACAAGATCCAGCACACTGATATGTATTAGGGTTTTGCTGTTAGGACAGTCTGAATCTTGGTGTGATCGCTGCTTTGCTATTTTTTACCCCCTTAATTTATTTTTTTACTTTTTTTTCCCCTCTCTGACTCCTTTTCCTTCTCTCTCACTCTTCTCTCACTCCTCCAGTATCATTCCTTTTGGCTTCCAGGCTACCATCTGTGTACCCTCAGGGAGTCAACAAGAGAAGAACAAGGGCCAGAAACCAGAACACAGGTGAAAAGAGGTAAACAGAAGCTTCTTGCAATAATAAAGGAATTTTCAAGCCTCAAAATCACAAGAGCAAATGGAGCAAGAGGAATCTCTTGCCCAAACTAAAAAACTGATAAACGTACAATTGAAATGGGTGGGGGAAAAAAGAGGACTCTGACTTTCCATTCAGGTTCTAATTCCTGCAGGATGCATGTATTTATTTGAATTACCTAAGTGAAGGACACTTACTTGCTGCAGATTTGGGATAAATCACAGCAGGACAGTTCAGCCTTTGACAATATGGATCCAGAAGGTATTATAACAGCTCAGCTACACAAATAACATACAAGCAGAAATCAGACAGAAGACATCCCACAGGCTACAGGTTGGGCAGCTCCTATTAAGATGGGTGCCAACTTTTTTTCTGCAGTACATTTTCTTCACTTCTCCTGTTCATATTTAACTTCAAAGTGCCCAGCTCAGCCACATGTAAAGCTAGTCTTCAGGCACTGTTAACACACAAGGAATTGTTCCAACATCACCTACTAACTGTTTGTTTCCAGTGACATAAAGACAACTCTAACAACAAAAGTGGACCTTTTCATTCGTTCTTAGGGAAGTGGGTCCAACTGGGATCCTTGGAAGTGGTATGGGAGGTGGAAAAGACATCCGGTAGCCACATGACAAGGCTTGTTTTGCTGATACAAGGTAAACAGAAATAGGCAAGCTGAAGAAAGTTTAGGTTTGTTTCCTCAGCCTTGGGCATAAGCCTAGAATCCAGATGAAGTAAGCGCGTGCTGAGCACAAGATTTCACTGATGCATAAAGATGTCATCTCACTCACAAATCTTTTTGCTGAGATTGCTCAGTATTTCCTGATGCAGTTAACAAGGTGAGGTGCTCTGTTTGGGAATTCTGGCTAGGTCTTTGGAGCAACTTAACTCCCTCTGGTAAACCAGAGGAAAGCTGTGAGCAGTAGCAGCAAGGCAGCTCTGGCTTCACAGGCTTCCAGTGAATCACCATGCCATCTGCAGGCAAATCCCCAGACCCCATGTTTCCACAGATCCAGCAGCCCTGGAGCCACACTTGTACAGTCTGGTGAACACAAGAGCTCCTATTCCAGTAACCACTATGATTTGGCTGTTTCTTGTACCTCAGAGTAGGCTGAGTGGATTTTGTTCTTCTAACCCCAAGCTGCCCTTTCATTTGGACATTATATGGGTGAAACCATGTACTCACACTCTGTAAAGTGCTTATTTTACATGTTGCTGTCAAAGTGCAAGCAGAGTTTACCACAATACTAATATTTCATCCCAGTGGCTTCCCTAAGATATGAGCAATTCAGTGAAACAAAACATCCTCTGTATCCTCTGAAACTAGTTTTGAAAGCCCAGATGGTAGAAAATACCACTGATTTTAATTAGCAATATCCCTCACATGAATCCCCTATTAACCAAAAGAGCATACTATATTTCATCTCACTTCCTCTAGTTTACTTACTACTGCCTCACTTCTCTGTGGTTTACCAGCAGGAAACCACTGGAGGGGACATACCAGATAAGATTAAACAACATAATATTATCATCTTTACTATAACCAGGCTGACAGCTTTTTTTGCTAGATGCTGAAATGAGATTCACAGCCATTTTGGCTTCCATTCACTGTGGAAAGAAACCATTCTTGTAAGTCCACAATACTTCAATAATTTCTGAACTATTTCACTTGTGACAGACCTTTTTTTTTTTTTTTTCACTGAAATGCACTTCAAACAGTAGTCCAGGTTCACCCTAGTTGAATGTAATAGAAAGTGGAAGCAGGGTGTCCTGGAAGTGGATGTATTTCCAAGGGTAATTCCTGCTGTTACAGAGCAAGGTGGCTTTGAGCACTACTCTGCTGAGGAACTATTGGAAAGTCACCAAGTGGCTTCTTTCTAGTGGCATTGGGACAAGAGTATGCCTGGCTCCATACATTTCTACCTCAGCTTTCCCCGGGGGTCTTTTAATGGATCTAGAACCTCAAGAGTACATTTGAGAAAAAAGAGAAGCAGACAGCAGAGGAAACAAAGATGTTTTTTTCTTGCTCCATGCTAATGTCATTCCACCTTGGATATTCCCAGTCTGAATTCTTTATGCCTTGTCATGCTGGTTAACATATAAACTCCCTGCAGCAGCATGAGTAGAGCTGCATAAAGCCCATGACATTTCCAGCCATTGTGTACATCACTTTCACTGAAACTGGAGCAATAGTAACCAATAGCTAACATGGATAGTCACTTTCTACTTGCAAAATCTCCCACAGTTTTTTATGGGATCAGTATTGCTCTGCAGCTCTGGCAGAATGCTGCTGTGGTCTTTATCAGAAACCTTCAGTGTCTTGAAAAGACATCTCTAATCCCTTAGCTGTTCCACAGATAACAAGACCACATTAATTCCTAAGGAATTTCTCCTGCCAGGTAACAGAAAGTTCACCCACTAAGGGAATCTCCTCACTGTAAATAGGTTGCAACATCCAACTGCTAAGGAGGGAGGGGGAAAAAATGGAGTAAATTGGCATGACAAGGCGTGTGAATGAAGTCAGCCAGGGAGAAAAGACAGTCTAGGCATCAAAAGACAGGCTGCTTCAGCACATCTCCAGGGCAACTTCTGCTAGCAACTCTCTTAATGTCTGCATCTTAGGTCAGGCAAACTGATAATATGCACTAAAATTCCATTATAATTATCACTGAGTTCAGTTCTTAACATGACCACTCCTCTTCTTTTTTGTTTTTTGGTTTTGGTTTTTTTTTTTTTTTTGGGGGGGGGGGGGGGGTTGGTTGTTTTGCTTTGTTTTTTTTTTTCCCTGGTTGCTATTAATTTGACAAGCATGTCTTCTGGGACTGACATTTTCCAGACTTGGTATTAGCACATGACAAATTTTGAAAGATGAAAGAAAATCAGCAGAGCAATTTAAGCATGTAAAGATTATTTTCCACATGGCCTGGGCAAAACTTTTGCACTTGATGTAGCTCCAAAAAATCTGAAGTTAGAAACAAAACAAAATTATTTTTTTAAAATAAGCTCTTAATGGAAAAATGTTCAGAGCTATTTTTTTAAGACGTTTGAAGGTTTTGGCATTTCTTAGTTGGCAGTTTTACTATGTTTGTTAAATTTTCAATTTAAGATGCTGTAAGGAGATATAATTGGGTGGGTTGTTTCTCAAATAGAATAGAAGATTATACACATTTAGACTAGACTAGATTATATATATTTAGACTAGTTCTTTCAATAACTGAGGTAGGGTGAAGAAGAGAAAGCACTATGAAATCACTATTGATCTCACCACACCAAACTAATTTATTTGGGAAAGAAAAGGACAGTACTGAGAAGTATGGAAAATCCATTGATAGATGGAAAAATTGATCTTTGTTAAGGACATTCTACTGGAAGAAAATTAGTTAATACTTTTTCAATGTTCCATAAAGTCCAAGACTTTAAAGCTCCAAAGGTCCATTTTTGATAATCTACTCTGACCTCCTCTATATGACATGTCATTGAACTTCTATGAATTAATTTTTGTTTCAATTCCATTCAAACTTGTCTTCTAGAAAAATTTCCAGTCGTTATATACATATTCTCACGAAAGGAAAATTCACTGGAGTCCTTGGTACATTGTTTCAATTACTTTCAGTGTTAAAAATGTGTGCCTTATTCCTAGTTTGAACTGTCTACTTTTCAGTTAATGTATCTTGTTATACTTTTGTCCACTAAACTGAAAAGTTCATTCACGCTGTGTGCTCAGTGCTGGTACTTACTGACAGCAACTGTGTTACTCCTCAGTCCCTTCTTTTATAAAGGAAATAGATACAGCAATGAGAGTTTTGTGCTATGATCTGTTTCTCATTTCCCATAAGTTTCATGGTTTTTCTCTGAATTGTTTTCCCTCTGAGCTTGTTCTAAATTCCTGAAATGTAGGAGAATGTAGATGCCGTACTGTCAAGAACCCCAGGGAGATGCCTTCTGCAAGCAAGGATCTTTGTTAAGTTGCTATTGAACCATTTCTGTTACTTTTAAATTGTGTCATTAGAATCTAAGCTCCTATTCCATCTCACATCTCTCAATTCTCATTTAAAAGTATTCCATTTGAAACAGCAGAAAGACAGGAAACAATCATGACTTATTTTGTGGGCCTATTATATAGCATTGTTCTGCTAATCACCATTTGCAGTGGAAATACAGAATATTTTAATTCACAGGAGGAATCACAAATCTCAGAGAAGTCATTTGTTTTAGCTCACCAAACTATTTCTAGTGTAATCAAAACACAAATTCACTTACTTTTGATGGTTCTCACACAGCCCAAAGCTGTATTTAACTCTTTATCTTTGGTGTTATGTAGGTAGGTGATGAAGCCTTTCTTGGATCACGTACACATGAAACAGATTTTACTAGTTAATCTGGCCCACATGAGAGAAGCAAAGGTGAATATTCTTGAACCTGGGCCTCCTAATAACCTCAGAACTTTTACTTTTGTTCAGTGCTACAACATCCACTGATAGCACTATTTTCTACAGTTTTCTAGCAGAAAACACTTTCTGCTCCTAAAATTCACAAAGGATGCAAACTGAGGATCACAAGATAGTCCATGTTTGCTTTTAATTTGGTGCCAGACACTGCTAGTATCTAATGTACCTGCTGGTGGTCTTTGGAGAAGGCACCTGCTTCTGCTCACAGCAGAAAGCAGCTGGAAAGAATAACTTGGATTTAATTGTTCAAATGCTTGAAGAACCAGGACACACCCTGTACCCACATAGTGTGTCTCCTGGTATTTTTTAATTGATGTATCTTGTCTTTAATCTACCCCACAAGCTGCGGGCATTTTTCACAAATTATCTCTTCTTTGTCATCCACAGCTCCATTTTCTCGTTTTGCAGCCTGTTAAATTGGTAACAGTGTAGCAGGAAAGAAAGATTTTCTGACTCATCTATCATGAGTCATCTAACAGTTTGGTGAGGTTTTGTTTTTCTGCTATGACTCTGCACCGGCACTGGGAGTAGTACAACATTACCTTTATGTTTCTTCTGACACTGCATTAAAACTTGTGAATTCATTGAGCATTCTGCTCAGAAATGAACAGGACACAGAAGAAACCTTGCTAATACCCTCCAGCTTCTTTGTGTTTAAGTTGTGATTCAGACCTGATTTTCTTCTGCACCAATGAGCTGTTTGCACTACTCTGGCAACAAGGCTTGGCACCCCAGGAGAGCCAGGGCTTTGCTCAGATGTGTGTTTGTTCTGGGCAGACTCTCTTTGCAGGGGCAACAACAAGCTTGACCAGTAAAAGTCTGGGGTAGTCAGCCCAGGAGGGAACATTACAGCAGAATTATGTTATTACTCAGTTTGCTGTGTCACTTAGAGCAGCTCTGCTACCCACAGCTACTCAGGTGGCCACAGTGTGCAAAATGATCCAGCCACTAGGAGACACACACCCTCTGCCAGGCCTGGAAAAGAGGTTTTCTGGGCTGTTTGATCCTACTAGTGGGGCACCACAGACAGACACACAAGGCCTTAGCTGAGTCTGTCAGTTGTAGTTACTTGATCATTAACTACTTGGGTAATTGAGAAACTTATGAACAAATCAACTGGTTTGGTTTTTTTTTTTTTCTTTTCCCCCTTGGTTCTATCATTTGTTGCCTTTGCTTTTTCCATTTTTTGCTAGAAGCTTATTTAATGTGGATTACTGGACTTCACAGCCTGCCACTGTGGACATTGGATAACTGGAACAGACAGACAACCACATAACCTTGCTCTTTTGGTGTGATTGAAAGCTCATTGATGTTGTAGAAATCTTTTCATTTTCCTCAGTGCATTTTCTACTGAAGACTTACAGCAAAATTCTGATAGATAGAAAAGGAAAGAGAGGTAAGGTACACAGCTTTCACAGCTTTTCCTCTTTGCATAAAAAATGTCACACTGGTTCAGAGCTTGGGTACATTTAAAAATCACCATGGATTTGATGTAGAGCTGGGGAGGCTGCCTGAGTGCCTGTGCGTCTGTTCTGGGCAGACTGTCTTTGCAGGGGCAACGACAATCTTGAGCAGTAAAAGTCTGGGGTAGTCAGCCCAAGAGGGAACATTTCAGCAGAAGCATTACTGCTCAGTTTGCTGTGTCACTTAGAGCAGCTCTGCTACCCACAGCTACTCAGGTGGCCACAGTGTGCAAAATGATCCAGCCACTAGGAGCTGCACCAGCCAGGCGGTGCAGGACAGTACCTATGTGAGGGGTAGGTCTGTGCAGTCTGGTAGAGCAACAATCACAGGGCTGTGGGGCTTTCTGGGCACAAAGATCCATGCAGGGCTGTATTTAGTCAAATGCGTTTCTCAGTGCAAACTTGGTCAAAAGCATGTCTTTGCACGGTGCCTCGGGACAAAGCAAACATCTCCATCTGCCTTTTTTCATGGTTTTTCTGCTTTTACTTCATTTTACAAGTCCAATGCCAATTAAGTGAAAAGGTCATTCATCCATTAAATAGATCTGTGAAATGGTAGCATTCACCATGGGGTTTTGCCTGTTTGACTGGTTGGTTGATAATGTAATTACTTTCAGCATAATAGCCAAAAATGAGCAGGTATGTGGATTGAGTTTCCAGTTTTCCACAGACCTGGTAAATGAAGTAGTGATACTCAGGTAATCTCCTAATTATTGTTGCTTTGAAAGGTTGGTTTTTTGGTAGATACTATCTTCTAAATATTGTTGAGCAAGAGTGACTGTATTAGGAGACTTCCTGTGGCCTACTTTCCTTTCCACACACACTACAAAGGGATATTCTGGGTACTCAGAATATCTCCCTCAGTACAGTGAACTGTACTGCCTCCCACCTGTCAAAACAATGTCACTCCATGATGACTTACAGAAAAGCTGTAAATTGGCTTTTGTTTTTGCACTGTGCTTTTCACTTTTCCCCAAACAGGAACTCCCACCTCATTTTGCATCTGCTTTTACTGTGGATGGAACCAAGCCCAGATATGGCAGGTGATCACCCACTCTCAGATTCAGATTACTCTAACTTGAGAACGGTTGGGAAAACAGTTCTGAAGGACCACTGCACCACTCAGTAAAGGAACAAAGACAACTCAAAAAAGGAAAATGCATTTTAGTCTGCTTATTTATTTTGGCAGCCAAAAGCTAATTTTAATTATGCCTAATGCCTCATGAAGTGCTGTCTCACAGCCAGTTGAAACAGGCCACTGTTGAAATAATGAAGACATAGTAACATGAGATAATGCTTCTGTGCATACTCCTAAATCTGTCCTGAGCACATCCATCTTTTCTCATGCAAACTGAGGCTCACTCTAGTGAAGTGCTAAATATGGCAAACCAGGTTTAGCTCTGCCATCTCTGGCTACCTCCATGAACACATTTCCTTTCACTGGATGCAATGTGGCAGCTCAGATGCCAATGTGGCAGCTCAGGTGCCAATCTGCCTTGCACTGGTGAAGGAAAGACAGTAGTGTAGAGGAAGACAAAAGCACCTTTAGGGGAA
Organism: Molothrus ater; assembly: GCF_012460135.2. Taxonomy (NCBI): domain Eukaryota; kingdom Metazoa; phylum Chordata; class Aves; order Passeriformes; family Icteridae; genus Molothrus; species Molothrus ater. The sequence goes on from NC_050480.2 coordinate 43,046,724, forward strand.
TAAAGCCTTCTTGCAGAATGGCTTAGCAAACCCCAGCATAGGAGATGTTAATTCTGCAATCTGCCCCTGGCTGTGTGGACTAGTCAAATTCTTGTGTTTTCAGACAGAAACATACAAAACATGCTTGCCTTCCCCAGTGCTCTGGAAGCTATTACTTAGCAGGAAATGTTTCTCTTTAAATATCACAGCTAGTCCACCCGAGACCCATTCCCTGTGAAACTAGCAGCAAAGCTCCTATCACCTCTGGTGGGAACAGGATCAAGCACAGGACACAAGTAATGTTTTGAATCTTCAATGACCCCAAAATGCAACATTTTATATTATGGTCTTCTTTTAAATGGCTACACACATATCTTGCCTGAAGTTGAAGTACAAGAGATCCATGACCAATAGATGATACCCAGGAGCATCTTTCATGTTGAGAGTGCTCTATTGTTGGGTTACAATGCACCAGCAGAGGAGAAGAGTTCTCTTTGTGAAACTATTTAATTAGGAAACCAGAAACACTTCTAGAAAAGAGTACTATAAAAGGAAATTGGAATAAATTTTGTCCTGTATAAAACTAGTTCCAGCCCATTCATAAATAGTATTACCATTATTATTATTATTATAATTATAGTATTTGAATGTTTTCTTGAATTTACTTTCACAATTATTCTGGAGCATGTTCTCCCTATTTTACAGATGGAAATAGTAACAGAAGATAAGGACATATTCAAGGTGACAGTCAATCCCTGACACAGCTGAGAATGGAATGCTGGGTCTCCAGTGACTCACCCTGCTTCCTCCCTCTCTAAGGCTGCAGTGCTGGGACTTGACAGGGGCTGTACAGAGGGTAGGGCTGGGCCCACAAAGCTGCAGAGCCATGATGCTCTACCCAGTGATGTTTCCTATGGGTCTAGGCAGCAGACCAGCTCTGTGCTAGCTTCTTTTTTTTTTTTTTAAAGTTATGTTGTTTTCAGTAGCTAAAATAGTTTCTTGGCAATTTCTATTTCTATCATAGTGCAACTGTATGAGCAATCTCCCACAACTCTCTGCCTGCCTCACATCTGTAGGCTCTGGACACTGGAAGATCAGCCAGCACTGTGGAATCTCAAGGTGATGTAAAACCAATATGTTTTGCTTCTCTAATAGTACCTAAGTTTTACATCTGGCAACAGGTTTCATTACTGTAAGATCCCATACAGAATGATTTGGAAAGGCAAAGAGCAGTGACAGAGTTGTTCCAGAGGACAGAATGTGGTGTTGAAACAGCAGACAAGACTATCAGAAAATCAAAGGGCAATAGAGAAATGAGCATGGGGAGTGAACAGAATTAAGTGTACTGAGTGAGCCTGAAAGAAGTTTACGTAAGGCTTGACAGTGACACACTTCTTCATACTTAATGTTATGTTAGCATATGTAGGATAAATTATTACTGACTTGGGGGCATCAAAATCACATCCATCAGGCTCTAGAAGTAAGAAAGCTACTGTCTGGAAACATCACCTAAAATTAACCAGTCAGTGAAACTGCTTTAGCATAGGCAAACAGGTCAATCTGCTTTGAATTTGTTAAGCAGCAATGCTTTGAAATGGCTGTGGCTGATGCTTTTAAGAGTGATTCACAGATATGCTTTAGAAGCTATGCTTGAATTGAGAAAGAAAAGGGAACTGCATATTAAATGTATTCCAAAAGAGAGAGCACACCCAAATTTAGCTTCAAGTTTTCTTTTTAGTCATCTGGCAGCAATGGGAAGCCATGGTGGGTACAATCATCTCATGTAGCTTAAGCTGCCCAAAAAAGGAAAAGAAAAGTTAAGCAAAAGCTATGCACTGTATTTTGTCTCTAAAATATTTATAGGCAAAGCACTAATATCTAGCCATCTGCTATGTTGCATCTGATAGTTCCTCCAGGTAAATAAAATATTTGTTCAATGAACTCAAAAAAGTTGACTCAAACCCTTTAGCAACTCTGATTATGCACCTCTGAATTTCCTGAGATGTACACTGTCTCTTTTGCCAGGAGGCTGCAAGGAGTGCAGAATAATGTGTACATGCTACATTTTGTTAAATAAGCCTCACAACCAGCACTGTGGAAAGAGGAGGATATATTGAAAAAAATTGTGGATGCAAGCTTACCAAAACGTGTTATTTCAGCAGCTCTCAGCATGAAGGAATGTACTTTACTGCAAAAGAGATTTATACTAGGACTACTAATTTATCCTCTTTTTATGGTACCTTATGCAGGTTCATAAACTGAAGTTTACCCAGAATACTTCTTTTAAAAACTAATAGCAATGAATAAGCATAGATGTATTTGTGTCTGTGTTTGTGTGTTGTCAATTGCTTGATTTGAAAACTTCAAGAGCAGAGACCTACTAATTAATTCAGAAAACATTCCCAAACTAGTGAAATTGGAGTTCAAAAGGACAACTCAGATGAGAGAACATTAAAAGACTTTAGTTGGAGTGCCTGTCAGAGCAGGGGAGTGAGCACCAGGATTCCTCATCTGCATCATGGTTAAGGCATCCACTCTCCCAGACTGCGCAAGGGGGAGGATGCCAACCCACCTCGCAGCAGTGGCAGCCCTCTGCTCCTCAAACAAAGCCACAAAGGCCATGTTGAAGCCAATGGTGGGCATCAGGGGAAAATCAAGAAACTTCTGTCTGCCAGACAAGATAACAACACAAGGGGAAGATGTGGAAAACATTGCTAAATGGTTGGGAATGCTCAAAGTGAAGAAATTGGGTAATTATTGACATAAGGCTTAATTGTCCTGTCATGCTGGTATTATGACAGCATAACTCTGCTGACTATGAAAGAGTTGCTTCTGATTCAGACTGAACTAAGCTGAGTGGGAATCATGATGAGAACCATGAGAAAGTCTGAGCTTGATGCTGAGCTTGGTACATCTCTGTGTATCTGAGTCATGAACTGGCATGAGAATTTGGACTTGAGGATCCTTGACTCTTCCTCACCCACTCTTCTGACTAGACAAACCAAGCCAGTACTCAAACTGCTCCCTGCAGCAGGACCAGCTGAACCCTTTCTGAGAATATTTGTGATAGAAGTCACAAATTTTCTTTTTTTATTAAAGTCTGCCAATTTTCTTTATTTTCTGTAGTGCAGAACCAAGGCCAAGGCCAGTCAGTTTCCTCATCTGTCTCCTTGCTTTCGGTGCCTCCCTTGTACCAACACCAGTGTTGGGCAAGCATGTGAAAGTGACCCAACAGATAGTATTTTCAGGTGAGGCACTTTTCAGTTCCATCTGTTCTCCCATCTGACTCATCATAAATCATATCAATGTTCATGTCACCACAAAAGAGGCAGCAGCAGGCACAGGTGGTTAGTGAGGGTTATGAGATGGAACATGACCCCATGGCAGCACAAATGGCAGCACAAATGGCAGCACAGTTTATTTTTGTTTAAAGCAACCATTTAAAGCAACATGCTTAGTGAAATGCAAACTTTTTGTGTTGTTTGTTGGTTTTTTAATTAGCTTTTGAGAGAATATTTGTGGCTATAGTTTTACTAATGTTCTAGAGAAAGAGAGAAATTCTGATTTTTGGAAGTTGCATGGCAAGGGCATTTCTTCCTCTCCCCTCCAGGACAGCTGCTTGTATGGAGCAATAATACATACAAAATCATAGATCTAGTCAGCCAGAAAGTGCCAAATTCTATACCTACTGCAAAAATCTGAACTGATTCCTGTATTTTATAAAGGAGTTTTCTGCAGGAATTTAATATGAACTATTCTAGTCCTCTGTGTCTCTCAATCAACACCACACATTAAATAACACCTAAAACAAATGCAGTTTCAACTGAAAATTAGTGGGCACTGAATGTGTCACATATAAAAACAACTAATATTTTAATTTTGGCTTTAAAAAGGCAGAAATCCTACGGTTTGTTTATCTTGGCATTGCAGGCACATCCTGAGGCAAATAACTCAACTCAAGGATTTCCAAGAGCCAGCTCTTATCTAGACAACAAGAAATGGAAGTGTTAATAGCGCCAATGTACAGGTGTCAGTGCCACTGCAATAATTGCACTACAAGTCAGAGACTGACACTTTCATAAAAGATAGTGTCAAAACAGTAGAAATCGGGACTGTGAAATTTTCTTCACTCACGAGAAAGGTCTAAAACAGGTATTCAAATGTTCAGCTGGAATTTGCAACTACATTTAAGATGACAATTAAAACTGACCTCTTTGCACTGAAAAAAAAAAAAGCATGGAATTGTCATGTCATCATCAACATGACAGAAATAAAGGAAGTAAGTGCAGTAGGCTTATCCAGGTGAGAGGCACTCATGGGCTGTGAGACACCAGTTCCAATGGAGGGAAGGCTCTTTCTCACTATGGGACAGATATTTCCAGTGTTTCAGGTGGAGTTACTTGGAGACCAACATTTTTTGTACTAAAAAAGTAAAATAAATGTAACAGTGATTGCAAAAGAGAAACATTCACATATCCATGTAAAATGCAATCTTATCAAATGGTGTCTGTACCTCTAAGGAGATGCTCTTTGATTTTTTTCTTTTTTGTTTGTTTGTTTGCCTTTTTTAACCTTTGTTGCTCTTATTTCCTCTGATCAGAATTGACCAGAACACTTAGGACTTATGTCTGCCATTAGTAGGTCTTTCATTAAGAACTTTTAATTTATTTTGTGTGACAGCAAAGAAATTGATTACTCTCTACCTAAATTAAGTAGGTAGAAATTAGGATCTTAGCCCAATTTGAAGTCAAAAGTAATTATGTGTGATTATCTGACTTTCTCAAGGCAAAATGGCCATGATGGACTAAGACAGATGATTTCTCTGATCATTTTCCTTGACCTTTGATGCAAATGTTGATTTCTTTATAAGAGTCTTTTGGATTCAACTCTTTCGTCTCTGCAAATTGGAATTCATAAACAATGAATTTTCTTCAATATAGAGAAATAAATCATGGGGCAGATGGGATTATCATACATGAGCAAGAGATAAAAGTGGACATGTTCTAACTCTGCAAACACATCTGCTGAGAGCAGAGAGATTAACTTCACATTGCCTGCTTAATTCTGCTCTCTGGGGTAGCAAGCTGTGATGGCATTACAAGAGATCATGGGCATGGAGTACAAGCCCAGGGAGCACTTTGTAACGTCAATTTTGTGTCTTGCTCTGGTAACTGTGCTGTTCACAGAGTCCAACAGAGTTGCCAAGAGATGTCATGATGAGGTAAGCAGATTTTGAGCAGATGAGGAAGCAACTTGTGAGAATAAGGAGAAAGAGGGTGGGAAAAAGAGGGAAATAAAGGGGGATGGTGGGAGAGAAAGGTTGAACAGAGGCCCATTTGGGTCTCAGCACAGTAGAGCATGATGAAATCAGGAAGTCCCTGGCATCAGTTCAACATCCACATGGTCATGGCCCACGCCTGCCTTTGCTTCCCCTCTGCAGCTGCTGGGTGACTAAGGGCCTCTTTCTCCATGACCTTTCATTCCACCCTTGGTTCCTTGAGTTATGAAGGCTGAAGACATATAGCAGTTACAGACCCAAGTCCTTACTTAGTGTAAAAGCACTGGCTTGTGGTATGCCAGCATGAAGAAATTATTCAGAGCACTTTTGAAAAGTTCTTTGCAGCCAGGTGTCCACCTACAAAGTCTGTTTATACTACAAAAACTTCAGCACATTTACAAAACCCCTAAGTCACTGATGCAAGTCATTAGTGTGACACTCTATGTACATCACCTCCGAGAAATACTATCAAAAGTATAAACTAAATATCTGAGGATATTTAGTTGCTTTCCTCATTAGTCAGGCAGATGACTTTTTTCATGTATGTCTCTGGCTGGGTGTTCAGAAAAATGCAGACAACCCTCACCCCATCACTGTTCTTTCTAGTTGAAGAGCACCTGTGGAAAAATAGCTCTCTCATTTAAGAGTCTAAAAGACTTTGAGCACTTTCAAAAATCAAGGGAATCCTGTTGTAGGCTAATTCAGTGGGACTGGAACTAATGAGACATCCATTTGAATTCAAATTTCACCTGTGCTATTAAAGGAATCAGTGCACAGAACTTTGATTAGTGCAGAAATGAGGCATCAGCAGCAGTGTGGTGTGTTTTGCAGGTAGCAAAGGCCATTCTGGCCTCTGCAGTGGAGAACAGATTGATGCTTTGTGTGAAGGTGACACCTTCAAAAGCAGCAAGTGGAGAACGGCAAGTGTAACTCCTCATTCCCCTAACCTGGCTCTGTTACTGCACTGATGAAATAGGATTTATTTCTGGATGTATTTCTAAAATAAGAAGTTGCTCTTATATTTGAATATATATTAGAAAAGAAAGTTGTTAATGGAAAAACCTCCTTAATGTGCCCCCACACTGTAAATGGCCACTAGATTAGCTTCCAAGGATGAAATTAAATTTCAGCTCAATCTTACTTATAGCTAAAAATTCAGTCCTGAGTTTTATTTGAATTTAACATTTTTCCCAGCTCTGAATATTGCACTACATAATTCTGCAGATTAAAAAAACCTGCTGCAAATACTAAGTGCAGTTTCAAAAAAAGAAAAAAAAAAACCTACAACTGAGAGGGATTTTCATAGGAGTGCAAGCAGATATTCTGTTATTCAGTATATTTATATTTGGGATTGTCTATGGATTTTACATATCTCAGCACTTTATAAGGATTAATCAATTTTTCTTTACTAAACCAAGTGATGGGCCTGTATGTTCTGATTATCCCTTACAACAGTTTCTGCCTTCCTTCTCATTTGTTTTCTGCACCTCAGCCAATGCACAATTTCAGCAGGTTCTATTTGCTACGAACAAGTTAACCCTCTGTCAACACTCCTATGAGACAGGGCAGAGTTCTTAGAAGCAGACACAGAGACACAACTTCAACATAGAGGGACCAGGCAAAAGTTACTTTGTCTCTCTTGGATCTTGGTCCAGTGTTTTATGCACAGAACTTTGCTGCCCCAGAAAATAATCAGCACAGCAGCAAAGTGTGGAGAGAGAACAGTGTAAGTCAGCCTCCCTGAGCTGACTGTACCAGCACCTCTCAGCCAAAGGAGAATGGTATGGATGACCACACAGGCTTAGAGATTGTTTTACCCAGTGTTACAGCCCCAAAGCAATGAAACTCAGTGTATTTTTACTGCTGCATGCCTACATGAAGCTCTGCCCTAAATAAACTGGTAGTGTCAATCCAATACAAAATAGAGAAGTGGTCAAGATGAAGAAACTGCTGTTCCAACTGGTGCTCCCTGTCAAAGGATCACTTAAGAAGACAGGGATATATAGATTATTGGAAAGTGGAGACCAAAACCAAAGTGCCAGGATGGAGCATAGAAGCCTGCACATATGTGTCAGGACCCAGGACATCCCTCTGGCTGTCCTGAGCAGCCAAGACCCCTGCCAGGGGTCTCAGAGACCCCGGCACAGAGCCCAAAATGCCTGTGGTTTTGATTATGACCCACGGAGCAAGTTACCAACCTTAGATGAAGATCTGCAAGCCACGAAAAAATTAAGTAGAATGATAGTGAATTTATCACGGGGTGAAAAAGTAGATTTTGGAGTTTTTAGAATGGGGATTCAGGGGGGCAAGATGGAGGAATCTGGGTGTGTCCAGCCTTTCTTCTTCTTCTTCTTGGCCTCCATCTTCTGCTGTGATGTTGGCACTTTTAGATTGGTTTAGAGTAGAAGCTACTGTTAAGTAATGGTAAACATTGTAAATGTAGTTTTTAGTATAAAGACCTAACACTGCCCCGGGGGCGGCCAGAGTGCCTCTGACTGTCTTGCTGAGCGGACCTCAGCAGGATAAGAGAATGAATTTTATAGATAAGATAGAATAAACAACCTTGAGACCGAGAATGAAGAGCTCTGACTCCTTCTTCAAGTGCTGGGCTGGGAAAAGAGACCTTCTAAGGTTTTTCAGGGTCACTCGGACCAGCTAGAGACCCTGACACCTATGTGGCCAGTGTCACAGCTTTCTGTGCATAAATAAAAGATCACTATCCCAGACTAGGAAGTTAAAGTATGAAGTTCACCCCAGAAAAAGGAAAATTGAAGAATTAAAATAAACCAACCAAAGAAAGCAAGTCAAAGCCAGTGAGTGACAAAGCTGAGTGAGGTTCCCGAGAGAATTGCATGCAATGATAGTTAGGCACTAACAAAGCAAAAAAGCATTAATTTCTTAAAAATCATTAGTAAACAAATATTCTTTGAGTCATAGAGTGCTTCTGTCAAGACCTCTGTATAGAAAATACCCCCACTGATTTGCACACAGCTGAATGGTCACCATTTTGTCTTCCTCCAAGCAGACTATCCCAAACTTGAGCACATATCTTGAGCCCTCCAGCTTCAACGTCTTTTCCCTCTGAGATGCATGCTTTGATTTCTCATGCCCATGCTATTTTATGGTCTCGGCGTTTCCTTCCTTCTAAGCTTTGGCTTTTTTCAAATAATGTAAAAGAGGTATCATCTACAGCAGAAAAATCTTTATCTGTCTCATTCATTCCAAACCATTCCAAATGGTTAGTAATAGTTAAATCAGGATGAGACTCACTGACCTCAAGAAAGTTATGACTTATACCAGTTAAAAAGCAGTTCTGTTTCTAGACTATCAAATAGTTTCCAAATCAATGTGTCATTTAACATTTCTTACCTCAATTCAAATATTTGATCTACTTGGTCGTAGCCTGAAGGATTGCAACAGTTGAATATTTATCATGATTTTCATATAGCAATGCCCCAGGTCCTCTAGCAGAATCAGAATCCTACTTTTTTAGTTTTTAAATGTACAAGAAAAGGAAATGGGTCAGAAAAGCTTACAGTCAAATGACTAGGCAATACCATTGGGCTTGTTCAAACAAGGGAACTGGGAAACTTACCAACAGCTCATGCTAAGTTGGAAACACCATTCCAGTGGGTAAAATGGAGTGGAGTTGGAAAACCTGCCAGCTCTTTTAAGAAATCATATGCACTTACCCAAAAAGCATAACTTTACATTCCAACTCAACTTATTGAGTGGAAAACTCATGTGTAAAAAAAAAAAATTAGGATCTTTGTTCTCCCTCGAATTGTCCATTAGGTTTCTTCTGAAAAATGCTAGAGCAAAATGGTTGTAGCTCCAGATAGGAAGTCTTATTGATATGAAACATGAGGAAACAAAAGGCAAGTATTTGGATGAGAGACACACAGGTTAAGGAACTTGGCCTATTGTCTGTCAGTTTCCCCTGCCATGGTCAAAGTACCCACTGATAAACAGGCCAGTATATCACACATTGACCCTCTTTATAAAGGTGTAAGTTAGAAGGTGCAGACAGTATCAAGAAAATCTTGCACAAAATGGTAATTCTTTTTCAGGTACTTTTCCCTGGATTCTAGGATCATCAGATACTTCTGTAGCATTTCCTCATGACATAATAAAGCAAGCAGCTTATTTTCCTATACTTGATTTTGTACATATATGTAGCTTGATTTATGTACAGGGAAAGAAAGACCATTAAAAATAAAAATAATTGAGCACAAGGGCAACAAGGAGGAATGACATAAACTCACCTGATAGAGTGATTTTCCTCTCCTTACAATCACTTGCATGAGATTTATGAACTTGAGGATAAAATAAAACTAAGGGTTCAAAGAGACAGGCTACTGAAAAGAAGAGGAAGGAAGACTTAGATCTTTATCTTAGCCTTTGCAAGCAAAGGGCATAAAATCTATGATCTTTTTTTTTCATTTTCAAATGGATTTGCATTATTGCATCCTCATTATCACCTCATTATCAGGGAAAACAATAATGCAGTGTGGATACAACAAAGGCTTTGCACAATTTGTTTCAACAGTTTCTTCATAACAGAAGATAAAACTACCCTCTACTTACTGCTTGCAACAATCTGAAATGACTCTACCTATGATGCAGTATTTTATACATATGAGTGTTTGATAGGTTTGGAGTCAGACTGCTTCATTCCACAGTCTGCTTAAAGGTAAGTCATGTCTAAATCAATGAGACATAGGTTCATCAGGTAATTTCAATATATGCTTATATAACTTATGTACCTGATTTAAATAAGGGTCTCTTGAAAGAATTTTTCCTGTCACCTGCTGGCTAGAGAAGATTCAGCAGAAGGACTGTGAAATTTTTAGGGAATTTTCTGTTCATAGCAGATGAACATTGCTACCTTACTCTATTGCAGGGATAGAGAAGGGTCTTGGGACAAGAGGTGCAGGGGTAACATTCACCTTCTTTAAGAGTAGAGGATTGCAGTGTGGACAGGTACACCTCAACTATCCCCCAACATCTCCCTCAGTTAATGGACAAACAGGCTTTTGTAAGTGCAGCTCTGAACAGTCTCATCCTAAGACAGATGGTAGGACAGAGAAGATCAGTTATGACCCTTAGGCCCCTCTTTCACTGCACTCATGAAGTAGGTTATCCCAAAGGCAGCCACCTATGCTGCAGCTGTCTAACATTAGGTGAGATTAGATCCTCTCTTTCTCCCAGGAGGAAACTCTTAGACAAAGGCCTGGAATCACATTTTTATTTGCCTTGAAATAGTTTCAGATCCTACTTTTTTCTCTAGTCATCTATCCCACTTAGGGTCCTCCTTCCTGATCCTGTGTCATTAAAGATTCCAAATGTGAGCATGACACTGGCGACGTGTACTGGCCCATGCTTTCTTTTATGACACTGACACTACAAACTGCAGCAGCTGAGACCAGGTATGTCCTCAGGGCTCAGTCAGAAATTCTGCAGCTGCAAGAAAACTCGGTAAAACATTTAGAAACAAAATTTCTGTAAAATGCAATGAAGTGCAGCATCACTTGTCTCGATCTATATTCTTCAGTACCAAAAATACAAACCTGTCAATAAGTAAATAAATAAATAGCCAATTGATTCCTCGGTGTGACTTCTTCCTACTTAAATTCAAAGCATTTATGGAAGTGTCTATTATATTCTGAGTACATTGTATCCTGGATATTCAATTTAGTCAATTTGGTCAAACAGCACACTTTCCTTCTGAGATATGAGTCACATCCCAGGTGAAGTTACACTTAATCTAGAGCTGAAAGGAAACTAAAACCAGCCTTTGTGGGGTTCAGTGCTGCTTCTAAAATACACAGTTATCAACATGGAAGCTAAAACTCTGGCTGGCCAAAGACTTAACTGTAAGCTGGCATCTGTGTCCAGAGATGTCAATAGGATTGTGCACAATGCCTGATACTAACTGGAGTAGGAATCTTGTCAGATTGGTTCTTGGATACTCAACCCCACAAGGTTCTAGGCATTCTGGTCCTAGTCTAAAATCAAGAGAACCATTCATGTCATCTACTCTTTTCACTTAAAAAGTCATCTACTCTTTTCACTCAATAAATACAAAAAATCTGTTATTCAAGGTATAGAATGATATGCTGTGTAGTCAAAGTGTAGCTTAGAGCCCATCCTTTATATAGTTATTTTTCCTCCCACAGAATTAAAACTGAATTGTATGAAACTCAGGTGAATAAATGAGTTGCTAGCACAATGAACCATGTTCAACAATCGGTTTTTTTTTCCCAGAAGAAAGTATTAAGCAAGGGAATTGCATCAAGAATGCATATTTCAAAAAATATACTCTGGTATTCTTTCTGTATTGACTGAAATTACCATTCTATTCAGCACTCTGATGAGTGTTTTATGCCATAGCTGAACCAACTTTGTTAAAGTAAAGGATTTTTTACAGACAACTTATTTTTCTCCTGCCTTGGTGGGAATATTAACTTGCATCCTGCCAATTTTAACATAACTCAGCAGCTTCATGAAGTGCAAAATACATGATAATACACAGGTGCACAACTCTAAGGATGGTGACTGTGTTTTTAAAAAAAAAAGAGGTCAAATGCGGTCATGGGAATTTCCTTTAAAACTATATAAGGCATCAGCCATATGCAGTCTTTTGTGACAATTTTATGCTCTATCAGAATTTTTCCCATGTCTAAAAAAGCCTACAGAGAGCAGGAAACATCATGTTCTTTTAGTGCTGAGTGTGATGTTACTAGCAATTTGGTGAATTAAGGCTGATTTGTCAGTTGTATCTAATTTCAACAGCTATTCCCTCATTCTAAATCTGGAGCTGGCACTTCCTACAAACTGCAAGTATCCTCAGCTCCCCTTTGCATTCTTAGAGCTATCAAGAGTGGGATTCACCAGACCTTAAGGCATCTGTCAACATACATTTACAACTGAGCTAAGCTAAGCTAGGATCTCTTCATAAGCTTTGGAGAGAAATGGATAGTTTTAGGGAATGAGTCATCCAAGCAGTTTTGGATCCATGAAAGGAAAACACTTCTTTGACTTTAAAGAGAAGTTAAGGTTACTAACTCAGAGATGCCTACTCAGAGAAGCTCTTTCCTAGCATAATTTATGAACTACACCTATTGATTTCTCATAGCCCAGCAGAAGCTGAGATTGATTCCCTAGAAGATGGAATTTACTTTCCTACAGACACATGTAAAATAATGTAGATTTAAAGATGACAAGCATCCAGTCTATATGACCAGTGGCAAACTAGATGAATCCCGGGCAAATTCAGGGGAAGTACTGGCAAATCTAGTCAAAATAACAAACAAACAACTACAAAAAACCCAAAACTATAAAAGAAGGTCAGAAAAGGCTTTCATTTTACTGCCTACTATTTCTTCCTCTCCTACTTTCAAGATCCCCCAACATGACTTTCAGGCCCTGCTTCTTCACCTTCTGATAAAGCTGAAATTTCCATAAGGTTCAAATGTGCTTTTGCCAAATACCCTCAGCCTCAGCAAGAAATGGCTGTCAGAAAATGGCAGCACTTGCAGAAATTAGAAATGTTCAGGTGACACCAGAAATCAAAAGGAGCACAGGAAAGGATTTCTGCCTCCACTGCTCCCTGTGTGCATAGCTAATCTTCACTGAACAACTGCGTTGCTAAAGAAAAGTGAGATTTCAAACTGAATGTTCTTCTGGGCTTTTGTCAGTAGCTATTTCACTTTTTCATTTCTCATTTTTGACAAGGAGAATGTCAGAAATTGTATGCATAGAAAGATTCTGGAAAAAAACACCCAAAGGCAACAATAGGTTTACTCCAGGGTCCCAATGTTGGTTGTGGAACTAATGAAAAAATATAAATTCTTTATATAAGTATCCAATGATGCAACCATCCTGCTGGGTCATGTACCATTCAGAATCACTGCCAAAGGCAATCAGGCCAAATACACTGTAAATGTATTTCACAGAAAGAAAAAGAAGACGTAAGTCTTGAAAATAGTTAATAAAACAAACAACCCAACTGCTGTGTGATGGAGACTGACCTCAGAAGATACTTTCTCTGTAGTCAAGGCGAGACCTGACAGCTAATAAGAAATAATCAATAACTAGGCAATAAAAGTTTCTGCACATTTCAGTGCAGGAACCCATGGACACATCCAGAAGACTGGCCCCAAACAATCAGCTGCTGTGCAAAAAATACTGAATTTCTTCTACTGAAAGGTATAGATGCATTTCCCATTTGCATTTCAATTAATTCACATATGAAACACAAGACACAGAAACTATTTTTGCAGATTTTTTTTCCTAAGGTCATTCTCTAAAAGCCATCTTTCTTTTCCTCCACATTTACCATCATTTGCCTGCAGGGAATCCAATACCGAGGCAAGTACATCTCTATGTACTCTAAGTGTGGCTGGCCTTTTTGCTCTGGTGAGTGAGCAATAAGAAAAATAAAAGAAAGAAATAAAAATAACCTGAAAAGCATCCAAATTATCAAGCCAGCAAGGACTTTCAGACTGGGACAAACATACTTCTTGTTTGCACGAAGGCGTACACAAAGGAGTGCTGCCAGTGCTTTGTGGCTTTATTCCAAACTTACATCACTGTAAAATGAGAGCGAATTCTGGTGCCCAAAAAAAAGTTGAACAAAGGTGAAGCAAGCCTGAGGCTCATGTAATGTGCTGGATTGATAGAGTACTGCATTTCAGAGGCAATGTACCAAAGTGTGCCAATAATAATCAACCATCAGCAGGGAATATCCATCAACTTCAAGCTTTTAAGGCCTTGAACAGTATGACTCAGTGATGCACCACAGCTCCATTTAGTTCAGTGAAATTGCACTGACTTGTGCCATCTTGCAGGTCTGGCCTTTTCTCTTTTGTTGCTGATTCTCAAATCAAGGCAGTGAAATCAGCCAAATTCCTAAGGGCAAGCAGGTTTCATATTTATCACTGGTTTCTGAATATGGCTTTAAATGTTTTTTCAAACCTTCTTGCAGTTTGGTTGGCAAGAATCAGTGTGCCTTACTCCTCAGAACAGGCTTGCTCTATACATTGTGGCAAGTTTCCATTACACACTTGTACAAGGCTTGGGATGCAGAGATACACTCCTTTATCACACCCCAGAAGAGGCAAATATGCAGGTACCAGCACCCAGTCCTCAAACCATGGTCTGCCAAGGCCTTTGGGCACAGATCAATGACTGCCACCCACAGCTCAGGCACCACAGCACACTGAACTGCTCTGACTCCTGCCACTAAAGGACAAAGTGCACTGTCCCATACACCACAGTGACTAGAGACAGTACAAAGAAAAAGGCAGGCATCCTTCAGAGAAGCATCTTTGCTCTTCCAGTTTAGCTCGATACACAGTCTTCCCAAGTACAAAAAGTACCTGAAAATGACGAACAGCCATTGAAAGTCAGGAGGAAGTGAAGATCTAAAATATTCCTCACTATACATTAAAGTACACATTACTGCTACAGGATTGCTTAAGGAATAAATCACCAAACCATCCTGAATTCTTCTTCAGTGAAGCTTTTGAATGAGGCACAGAGATAGTTTTGAGTTGTGCCTATCCTGAAGAGAATGGGACAACAGATGATGAGTCTGCAGGTAACTCCTTAGGGGCATATCTGGGGGTGAGAACACCAAGCTGCTGTCAGGGCATCCCATTACTGGGACTGGCAGCTTCAGGAAAAACACTTGTTTATACAATCTGATGTAAAAGTATGACTTTCAAGATTAAATTTCTTAGCATGACTCTCAGCTTCCCATCTCACCCCCATGGGGTGGCTCTGTATGAACCCAGATTTGGAAGTGCCTACCCTGGAATTATTTTCACTAGGATAATAGGGTTAGAGTAGTCATTCAGAGTCCACTGGAGACACACAGGTGCTGCTTTGACCTCATGATAAGTGGAAATCTCAGACAAGCTAAGACAGGGTAGTGACAATCCTACCAATGTGGATTCAAAAGCAGCCTTGGAATTCCAGTTTCAGAGTCGGGTGTGACTAGAAGCATTGCACTCATAATGTGTTTCTTATCTAAGGATGAGCTGCAGTCCAGTGACTCATACTGAGAGTATCTGCACTACTATTTGTCTAGCAGGGAATGCTGATAGTTGGTGGGGGGAAATGGCCTTATTGCAAAGGAGTAAACTAATGGTACAACAGTAATAATAACTTACTTCTGCAAAGTGCCTCTTATTGTAAAGAATCACTCAACAGATTATATACGTGTATATATGGGGATCAATCAGTCCCCTCTGCAGGGGACTTGGCAACCATTCTGCACCAGCAATGCTGCACAGAAGCATTTTAGAGGAGAAGTGAAGAACAGCTTCTCCAAATACACACATAGAAAGAGGATGTTGTGCAGAAAAAAACACCAAGACACATTTATCAATATCTGTATCTTCAAACAGGAAGCTCTCTTATCTTCTCTCCTAATTCCAGGGCAATACCAGAACAAGGCTTTGTGTGAGCTTTAAAAAACACACAGGACATGAGAAAAAACCTGAGGCACAAAGGAAAACAATAACTACATGCCCATTAGAGAGATGAGAACCCAGCAGCCTACCCACATTGTTACATTCAGTATCATCCCCATGGAACTGCATCCCACAGAGCCAACCAAAAAGCCTTGCCTTGACAAAACATGAAAGTGTTGCAGTTTAGCCCCTGCTTAGTGGACCCTGTTAGATCAGACCACTAAACAAAGGGGGAACCCCATGTGCGAAAATGTGCCTTCCACCTATGCAAGGGCAGACACCAGCCCTCCCTCTCACACTTCCCCCTGGTGCTCAGCAGTGCTGGGTCTCACACAGCCATGAAGGGACAGAACTTCAGCTCCTTCAGCAGGAGATGGGGCATCTCCTCTGGACTCGGTGATTTTGTCCCAAGTTAGGCCAGCTGAGAATATCATGTCTTAGCTGTCACCCACCACCAGCAGGAGCCCAAGCAGGCAAGGGTCTCCTCACCCCAAGCCGCCAAGGTGCAGCCTCTGGCCTGCCCAGCAGTGCTCTCTCTTCAGCTGGAGCCACTCCACTGGGGACCAGGGTCCTCTTGCACCCTCTCATGAGGTTCCCAGGCTCCTATATCCCAGAAAAAAAAGTACCTGAGCTTTAGGACTGCTAAGTGAAAGGGGGTGAGCCCACCTTCCTTCCCACCTCCAGAAACATCCCACTCGCTCTTCCTCTCTGCTGTTAGTGATCATCTGGCTGCAGGGCAACCAAGGGAACAGACAGATAAATTAAAAAAAACCACAAAAATAAACAAAAAACCAAACCAAACAAACAAACAAAAAAACCCACAAAAACATTTGTCAACTCTTTTCGTTCCCCAACCCAATTCACAGTGCAGGGGTACTTATGCTGACACAGCACAGCCTTTGTCACCACACCCTCTGCTTTGCAGCAGATGAGCAAATCCACCAACTCTTGGTTCAATTCTTAGTCACACCTGAGGAACCTGTGAGAATATCATAAGTGGGTGCAAGTCACCACTGGATAGTGGTAAGAGTGCCTCAAGGGAGGGTCATATTTTCTAAGCAAACTGCTTTCTTCTTTTCACAATAATAACTGTGCTTATTAACTCTGTGTAAGGTGTTACATGAACACTTTGCTGTGCTGGTTGCCTTTTAAACCACAAAAGGGCCAGGAAAAAAGTCTCATACAATTTAGAAGTTATTCTATTCCTGACCATTACAAGTAGGCTTTAATATAAGAATTGCTGTAGTTAATGTATATAAGCAACCTAAACCATAGGTTGGTCTCTGAAGACAATTCCAGCCAAGCAAACAATAGACAGCCAGTGTGGGAATTCAAAGACAACCCACAGTGATCTAATTGTTCTCCTATCAAACTCTATGGGGGTTTTGCTATTGATTTCCAATATAGCTACCGTTTGCATAAGCTGGAATTTAACAGTGGGGAAAAGACCTTTCCTTCACCTTCAGTTTTACAGATTGCCTCTTCCTGTGCATAACTATGGAGTGCTTTTTTCATGTCAGCTCAAGAACTTTTTAATATAGGAAAGTCATAAATATTCAACCATATCAAATTTTCTCTTGGTTCAATTTGGAAGCTGGAAGCAAGACAGAAAAACCAGTATCACAGACTCAGAAAAAAAAAAACCAGCAAACTTTGCAAAATCCCTCTGCAGAAAACCACATGTACTGTCTGATATGTATTCTTTACAAAGTGCTACAAGAAATTTTAATCTGGGAAGATATGAGATGGATTCATGAAATGTTTGACTTTTGGGGCAGAAAAAATAGGTAGGAGCCTAGACTGTGATGCTATAGCAGTCCAGGACCCACTGAGACCAAAATCCCATCAGATTACCAGCAGAGTTTTATGTCCAACACGCTCACACTTATGTATATGGGGCATCACACTCCAAAACCTCCCAGGAAAGCACATTATATATTTGTACAGCAGTAATGGCTCAAAACTCTTGGCCATGGTGGGATTTTTAATTTGTTCCCTGCTGATAGGAATGCCATGCTGGATGGCACGTGAAAGAATTCCCCCACAACAAGTAAGAGCAAAGCCAAGACACCTCAGAAGGACAAGGTGAACAAATGAACATGTGGGTACGGTGTTTTGCCACCCCTCTGTACAGCACAGCTACCCACCCAACCAGAAGACACTTCTCAGATGCTATTTAGAATATGACAACAAATGCATGTTTATGTAAAAATGTTAATTGTGACCATGTAAAGGAAATCAAGATGATATTAATGATCCCCTCTGCTCTTGCTTTGACTTTGTTTTAATTTGTTTCATTGAGTTGCCTCACCGTGAGTTCCAGGGTGGCTGAGGCTTAATAGCACACATGATGGATCTCTCAGACTGAAGTACCTAGCAGCCTTTGTAGCGAAGGTCACGTCTTAAACCATTCCCTTGCTCGCAATCATGTCAGAGTCAATAAACGCTCATATCTGAATACCAAATGTAGCAGTGCTGGTGGTTTAGATTAAGGAGGGAGGAACACAGGTCAGGCAAAGAGACCACTCTATTGGTTTTCTCTGTCACAGAATCTTTGATCGATACAACTGGCATCTCTCATCACTTGTCCCAGCAAGTGAGAATATCCTACCTATCTCAGCAGAGTAGCTTGCCTAAAGTCTCTTATAAAAAGAAATAAATATGATTACTCTCTTGGTATTTTTACAGAACCTTGAAATAGGATATGTTCAGGTCTTTCTTCAAGGTGAGACCTGATCTTTTCAGCCATGAATTTGCAAAGCTAACAAAACAACTCAGACATGTTCATGAGGCTGTTTCCAATGTCACCAGGACAGATCATAAATTTCACTGCTTCTGAGAAAACCAGGAGATAAGCTCTAGGCTAAATTGCAAAGTCAGCGTAGTCAGCTCAAGGCTGAGCCCAAATGCTTCTGACACTCCTGCACATATGTTGAAATACATGTAGTTAGCCTCTGGCTTTCAGAATTGGCATTTAAGTAGCTAAAATCTGTGCTCCTCTGGGTCTCAAATAAATTTTACTGAGTGGAAAATAGAGTATGTAAATTATTAGTCCCAAGATTTGGGTAATTAGAGGTTTAGGCAATTTATATCAGCAATTGCAACAACAAACAGAATGCTTCAGCATGCCTTCTGCATCTTTCTGGACCAATTGGTACTTAACAACAGTAAAATTCAAGGTTCACTGCTGACAAGCCAGTCCTCCCAACTGACAGCCCGAGCACTTGTGAACTGCCTTCTGTGATTTTTCTGCCAATGCTGTGCACAGGTTGCTTGAAATCTCACCTTTGTGGGAAATTGGGGAAAATTAGGAAGTCATAAGTTACTGAGTATTCTCAGACTAATTTTTTTCCAAAGCAACATTTTCTTTTAAGTGGTTCCCATCACCCATTCAGAGCAGCCACTGGAGGAATGTGTTCACTGGCAAAACAATAACAATTTTGGAAACATTTTCAGTACATTTCAGTAAATTTGGAGTACTCTTCTATGTATTTTTCCTTAGCTCAGTTTGTTAAAGCTTGGTTGTAATAATACCAAGGTTGTCAATTCGATCCCTGTATAGGCCATTTACTTAAGTCTTGGACTCAATGATCCTTGTGGGTCCCTTGCAACTCAGAATATTCTGTGATTCTGACTTTCGGAGAAAAAGAGTAAGCTGAATCTAAACTTCCAGCACAGTGCAGTCAGTGTCTCTGTGCAAGCTGGGTGTACCAGACCTAAAGCAAATGTTGTTGTGGCAAAGCTGAACTCTTCAGTGCCATGGGCCTTACAGAGATATTCATACCAAGGAAAACTTGTAAAAATTATTCTCCTACTTTATAACATCATACAGGATCCCTTCTGTGCTGGTAGAAATACCAACGTAAAATACAGAGCAGTAGCAATCCAGAACAGTTGCTGTGATAGCTGTTCACCTGAACGCCAAACATAGCTCACCTTGACCACACACATCTCTGCTATTAATTGCTATTTATTCACAAGAGAGTCCATTCACCTTAAAGCTTGGGAAGCCCTGGGAACATGGACCAGTATTCACTCTTCCATGCTAGCAAAGACACCAATGACATCTGACGTTATGTCTTCAGCTACCTTCAAAAATCACACTTCATCAGGATTTGCATCTGTCCCCTCCCATTACTGGTGTTTTTTGATTTGTTATGCTCTTCAGAAAGTTCTACCCACCAGCACCATGAAGTTTGGTTAAGAAATTCTACCCCATGAAATAGACAATTTGAACACCATGGAAATTTGATATTTTCTGCCATGTTTGTAAGAGCCGCAATTAGGGGGAAAAAGAAAGGGAAAGAGGAGAAAAGAGAGAAATTAGAACTCCCTAACTGATTCACAAACCAAAAGGATCAAGAATGCTTTGGATTATTTATTCATAGTTAATGATTTATCCAGCCCTAATTACAGCCGCTAGAACATTTTCCTTGCTGCAATATTAATTATATTTCTTTCATGGCTGCTATTTATATAAGCAAAAGATGAAATATGCAATTAGGTGATCAGATGCTGCAGCGGTGTCACTGATAATTTTTTTTCACAATAGTTATTATCCTCTTAAAAGGATGGTAAAGGTTGGGTGTAATTGCTGCCCGTCATTTACCACAGAGTTCAGAGAGTTCCAGAACAGCCCTAATGGAGCTGGCAAGTGGGTCCAAGGCATCTCCTGTCCCAAGAGCAAGCCCAGGTCTCCCAAAATGAAGACACGTGTGCAGAACGCTTCCTTCAATTGCAAAGGCTTGAGTATCAATTACAAACATGAAAAGAAATAGAGAAGCTGAGGGACAGGCTGCCAATAAACACCAGATCAGAGTCAGGACAACTCAAGGTGCACAGTCCTAAAGAAAACTAAAACAAAGAAGGTTGTGCACCTACATGCTGAGTGGAAAGGGGCTCAACACCACAGGCAAGGGCGCCAACCAGCTGGAATCCCTCTGCCATCAGAAAACCAAGACTCTGGCTTCACAGAGAAGAAGAAATTAAAAGAAACCCTCGATTCCATCACCATTTTCTCTGGCTACGGGAGCAATCTATCATGACACTTTATATTTAGCTGAATGCTTGCGTCAGAAAGGATAAAAACAGGAAAAGCACTAATATCTTGATCTTTTATGCTGCTCCATGTATACTGGCTTTCATAGGAGGTAACTTGCTATTTTAATTTTGTAGGCAGTAAAGCTGAAGTGCAAAAGAAAATAAAAATATGCTAAAGCATTACTGCATGATGTAACAGAAGAAATAATATTTCTATTATAGAAGCTACTATAAAATCTATTAAAGCAATAAGTTCTTAAAATTACTTTTTATGGCATGCTAAAAAAAAAGAAAAAAAAGGACAAAGAGACAGTATATTCCATAAAATCTTGGAATAAATTATCCATCTACAAAGATAGGTATTAATATTCAACAGAACATATAGTGGCATTATATCTGTTTATTTTACATCTCATATGATTTCTTCCCATAAAGAAAAGAACAGAGGAGATGCATCCCAGGGCTTCAGTTTTCTTACTTGCAAGTGTGAGAAGGAGGAGGTTGCAGACTGGTTTTTACCCCATTCTTTCATCAAAGTCTATTTTGGTCACTTCTGTGAACCTGGCTTCTAAGGTTAGTTGACTGTTTGCACTTGCTGTGTGGAAAATGAGAATAGTACCACAGGTTCAAGGATTTCCTTTTAGAAAGAGAAGTATAAATATAAGAGGATTATCACATTTACTATTTAAAGACCCAGTGACCTGCAGGATTTTTTTCTATGAGTGCTGTTAATTGTCACACTTCTAGGAAACAGTAAAATTTAACTAACAGAAAGGAAGCTGGTTTGCTTGTGTTTTGCTCTAACACAGAGAATCAAGCCAAGCCAGACATCGAGTTATTGCAAGCACGCACATTTTTGAAGGCCTGAAAAGACTGCAGAAAGTAGAATGATTTTGGTCAGAGATTTATTGCTCTGGAGGGGCAGCTGTGGGGCTGAATCTCAAACTGGCGAGAGGGTGCCTTAACACTTGTCCTTTTGTAAGAAACACCAGTTCACAGAGTAATTGTGACCAGCCAGATTTTTGGTAAGAATATGCCACTGGTGATACACACTTCTTACACTAGTATAGGTCAAAAAATATTTGGTGGCCAAATGTTCCTTTAGAGCTTCTCCAAAAGTGAAACTCTGTAAGGGAATCCAGTGCTTTGGAACAAGTGTAATATAAGTGAAAGCTTAAATAAATTTCCACAGCATTTACATTGGCTATTCCATCCAGTTAAGATGAAACTG
Source organism: Molothrus ater (assembly GCF_012460135.2). Classification (NCBI taxonomy): domain Eukaryota; kingdom Metazoa; phylum Chordata; class Aves; order Passeriformes; family Icteridae; genus Molothrus; species Molothrus ater. The sequence goes on from NC_050480.2 coordinate 43,068,733, forward strand.
TTCTTGTGATGCTAAAGTGTTTACACTTACCTGATTATTTTGGCTATTTAAAATAATAAGGCATTACATTTAATAAATGACAATAAATTATTGCAATATAACCAGAATGAGATGATAAAATATTTTCCAATTATTTTTAAAGCAGGGATTTCCTTTTAAATACTTCTAAAACTTTGATTCCTATTTAGATTGTAACTTTTCAAATACTTGATTTTCTACTTTCTAGCCAATTTTTGTCAAAGTTCCTTCTGGCACTACCTAATTTTCACTGTTTTTTTTGTCCATTTAACAAATAACTCCTACCACTCAGAGTTCATTGCTAGAAGTGTATGTCTGTAGGGAGTTCTTTTTTATGGCTATGACACTCTTCCTTCCAAAATTTCACTTATTGAATTCCTTTTGTTTTCTTAGCTGACTTGAGCTTGCCAAGGAGAAATATGTATCTTAATATATTTGAGGCAATAAGGGCCCTCATGTAGCTGATGAAGCAGCAGCAGTGGCTAAGGTTGATGGGGAGCAACAATCCCCTTAGAACATGCTTGGTGCGGTACCATGGAAATCAAAATTATTTCACTGAGCAAAGAAGACATTTTACTTTGAACATTGCCTCCTTCAAAGCAAACTAAACTCCAGTCCCTCTCCTCAGAACCATGCACTGCTTTCTGAGGCCGAAACACATGATGGATGGCCCACATTGTTTGAAGACAAAGCTGTTTATAAATATCTCAGCTTCTGACAAAGGGCCTGATCTCACTTATAACAATTTTAGCCCAGCTTTACATTAACTTATGTGAAAGAAGATCTCTAACATATAAACTCTGGAGAGTAAAGCTCCTTCCAGAAACGTGATCTGCTTCCTGTATTTAGAAGATATTTATGCTCCCTCTGTAGCAGGCTGGAGTCCGCAGGGATTTTTTTTCCTGAGGAAAGATTGATTTATGAAGCTCTGTTCATGTTGCTATGCAGTCAGTCCCCTCTGCATTTAGGTCTTTACATTTTTACCTTCACCAGCAGGACTTATCAGCAAATACATACAGCAAAAGGGGATCACCAGGATATGGCTGTCACCTGATGACCTCAGGGCAGACATTTGTCATGCAAATTTCTGTATCTCATAACACAGACTGTGAACAATAGCAGGTATATTGATACAGTACAACCTGCCCTCATTTTAATCAACATAAGTAATTCATCTATCTTCCCAATTCCTGCTTCTATACCCTTGCAGCTCATTGCCTCCTTGCCCTCCTTTGCAGGCTTGATGAGAAATATCCACAGTTTCTCAAACATGTACCAGTCAAACTGGATTCATATGTCTGAAAACCAGTGATGAAAGCGAGCTGGAAGATTAGAGAAATGCTGCAGTAGGTCATCCAGAAGAATTGGCTCTGGAGGGGAAAGCAGAGTCCATTAGTAACAGAATTGTTTCTTTCCACTTCAGAGCTCTCAAGGTGCAAAGCTTCAGATGTGCAAGACTTGTCAGGCCTGCGGCACTTACAATTAGGGTGTGCAGACTGGGGCATTTGGCACCAATGAAATGGTTTGTGGAGAGAATGTGCCATTTCAGTCATCTGAAAAAGGGAGCTTTAGACAGTTGTCACAGGCAGAAATTGGAGGGAGGTGGTAGCTGAACAAGGGCAAAGACACTTGTAGCCAGGTCACTAAGGCTAGAGTTTAGGCACTGGGAGAGGAGTGTCTTGGTGATCAGATACCCAGAGAAGTAATGCATCTGTAAGGAATGTCCCAAGGGAGCAGCAGTGCAAGAGGGGGAAGAGGGGTCAGTATGGCTGAGCCAAAATACAAGACTCCTGAGGAGCGAGAAAAAAAAGACAGTGAAGCCAAAGTTGAAAAGCAGCAAGCTCCACCAGGGCTAGATTTACAGAAGTAGGGAAATCTCATGAATTTCAAGCCAAAGTCAGGGCTCAGCTCTTCCATGAGGGAGTCTCTGAGCAGCTGCCTACAGAATGTGAAGAGCCCATGCAAAGCTTGGCTTCTGTACCCACTCCTAGGGAAGCAGCACTGGGGTTCTGTGAGAGCCAAAGGCACAGGGACAATGCCTGATTGGTAGGGGACTGATGGGTCTGGTTTATCCAGTCTGAAACCCATTTATGTTAAGTTAGTGTTTAGCATTTGCCAATTAAAAAAAGAAAAAAAAAACCAACAAAACCAAAAAGGGCAGAAAATTCACACCTCAGACACAAGCAACATAATATTACTCAGCTTCCCATCCAAAATACACTATAGGACTCAAAATACTTGGGTAAAACTCACCAATACAATCCCCATAAATAAATAGAAATGAGAACAGTCATTCAAAACAAAGACTTTGAAAGGGAAATTGCTTTGCTATCACAAATTATTTTCCCTTTCAACTCATGGAGGGTTTCTTATTCCTTATTTCAGTGTGATAAGAACTTGAATTTTGGTTGTGTTACTTTGTTTGTTTGTTTTGGGTTGTTTTATCTTTATAATCTCTGCAGGGCCAGATTATGATATCACTACCTACACTAAAGTTTTGTTGGCTTTGTGGGTCTACAAGTAGTAAAGTTTACTTTACAAGGGAAATCTAGCTTCATCGTGTCATTTCAGAAATATTAACAAAAGATGACTTCATCTAAGTCAGCTGTCTAGTGAAACAGAGCAAAGGAAAATAAAATATCTATATTTCTACCATTGTTTCTCCAAACCCTGGAGATCCTGAATAGGTATTTTCTCTATTATTTCTTCCTTTAGCAAAAGCTATCCTGGTAAAACCCTCCTCTATTTCTGCTTTTAAGTAAACTACACCATATCAAGATTAAAAACCCATCTCTTGAATTGTTTTGAAGCACAGACTTGACTTATATCTACTCAACAATGCTTACTTTAACTTATCTTGAAAGTACTTGTAAAAATATATCCTGTCTCAGGGAAAACAAACTGCAAAAGAGTAGATGTTGATTTTATCCACACTATAAGTTAATATAATGTACATGGTAACTGCATATTATATACAAAAGGATTTCCTGCAGAAATGTGACTTATTTTACTACAAGAGGAAAATAAGTGAGCCTTATTAGAGCAGTCAGTGTGAGAAACATAGACTAACAATGTGCTTGGCACTGAAATCACACTGGTGTAGAGCTGATTCACTTCTGATTTACATTAGTGAAAATTCAAACTGGTTGTGACTGTCTGGTTAATGTGATGGTAAAACTCTCTCTCTAGTCACTGATTCAAAGTGTTTCCCTCAAGGCAACTGTGACAGAGTGATGATTTCAAGAAGGCTGTTACCATTATGGCTCTGTCACTGTCCATAGAACAAAATGAGCCTCAGAAACCTGAACTATTCTTTAAACTAGTGCTATGCAGAACTGGAGAAAAGTACTGTATGAAGAAAACAGGATAGAAGGCCTTGCCTCTTTACACAACTGTTTTCTGAAAATAATAGAGAGTAAAAATAGGGCAGTATAAAATCAGACCTCTCCATTGGTCTACGTAATTTAGAGTTTTGTTAACTGTCTTTCTATCTCTTCTACTGCACACTGGTGAATCACTTCCTGCACTCTTGCTACACACTCTTTAGTAATGGTGATGTAAACTACTGCTGTAAATGACAGAAAAAAAAATCTTTCCTTTCCTTTGACAAAGAAATTGAAGTCTTCATGGAAAACGAAAAACTCTGATTATGTGGCACCTGCAGCTATGGCAACCTTCCAGAATGATTATCTAATAAAGTACAGAACACTGTTAAACCTCTATTGCAGCCTGCCCAAATCAAATAGATTTTCAGCATAGAACAACACGTACCTAAAACTCTGCAAAATGATGTGAGATTGCAGCGGTAAGCAAAATCAGAGCAATGTGTCACAAGCAATCACACGTTCTGGCCAGTGTCCCAGAAGAAAAGCAGACATTTTATCTCTCAAGAGGGCAAAAGTAATGAAAGGGCTTAATCTATTCCTTCTGTTCTCAACAACAGGGCCCAATTCTAGCATAATATCACAAACAGCATCTGTTTCATGTTGGCAATCAGTCATTCATCAGCATCTAAGCCACCATAAAATCATCAACCTGCAACACACCTGAGGGAAAACCAAAGACTGGAAAAGCAGGAATGTGGGTGAACCAGATAAAGACACAATGACAGCTCAAGTCAGGAAAAGTCCTGGGCCCCAGTTTCAGGACCCCTCCTTTTAAAGTTGTGCTACCAGAACTCATCCAAATCTCACAAGCACACATATGCAAACCATGTAAAAATCTTAGACCCTTTCCAAAACTAAGGAAAGGACCCTTTCTTATATCCAAGGAAAATATGACCTCTTCAGGCCTTGTCCAGCCTTAATGACTCTATGACTTCACTTCCTTTGCTATCTATTGCAGCAGGATAAGCAAACCTGGGAACAAGCCATAGTCCACTGCCTGTAGGCAGCACACGGCACCTCTGGCAGGGCAAGCATCCACTGCTGCCTGCCAGATTCCCTGGAGATCTTTAACCACAGCAGCAGGCACTGCTCTTGGTGCCAGGGTGCCATAGGCTGGCATAACTTTAGCCTTTACTTCTGCTGATATGAGGAAGCTGTCCAAATGCTGGAGATGAAAGGCAACAAACACACTGGCATTGCAGCAGTTTCTGTCCTTAATAAGCACTTATGAAGGCAGCGTGGCTGCACAATGGCTGCCTTTGGAGACAACTAGGTTTATATGTCAGATATATAAAGCAGCCTAAATAGTACTTTACTGGGGCTAATATCAGGTACTTCCATATGAGACTGCAGATCTTAACGCACAGCAGTCAGATTGATCGCTTACATTCCAAGAATGTACTACAACTCCTACTCCAATATATGTCCTACAGTTCCTCCTTTTACATTGACAGTTCCCAGGAATGCTTTGCTAAAATTAAGCTGTATGTGCTCAAGGAAGCAATGGTTTCAATGCATTAAAAACATTTCAATTTTACCCAAATTTCTGATTTCTTTCTAATGTTTCCTCTGCAGCTAGCACTAAGTGCACCATGGCTGACTCCAATCACAAACACAGCTGTGAGGCAGTTAGGACTGCCACCTTCCTCTGCTTCACCCTCTCCACCCAGCAAGCAGCAGGCAGCCTGGCTGGTGCAGCACAGTGCTGAATTGCAACCCTATCCCTGAAATTTAGACCTCAATACATTAGCAAATGCTTTTAGAAACATACTACTTATCATCTGCACTCCTCACAATTGAATTTTATAGGAAGCCAAACATGGTGCTACTGAATGAAAGTCTTTAAAGGTTTGCTTCACTTCAAAAATTTGTCTGCCCTCTTCCTCTGCCACAGAAAACCTAACATTTCCCCATATATTTGTCATTCTCAAGCAAAAATGCAGATTTGGTGCACTCACAATATTTGATTAAGAATTCATATGTATAAAAATTAACTGAAACATCATTTGCTTTTACAGCTCTTTTTAGTACAAGAAAAAAATACTGCTATTGGGCAGGATGGCAAATGGTTAGAAAGAGAATTCCACAGGTGCTATAATGCCATTTCTTTGACTCAAACAGCAAGCTTTGGATTTCTTCTGTTGAGGTGAGATATAAAGGATTGGATATATCTAGCACCATTTCAGACTTCCTAGGACATCTAAGCCACATCTGATGCAGGGTTTCTAAGAGACCATTGCTCAGTGGAGAGGGAGGTAGGAAGTTAAGCAGGATACTGTTAGAATATCTCAAAGATGGCAAATTGCTGAATTGTTTCACATATCTTGTTTCTTGCATTGAAGAAAAGTAGGCAGTTCTCCTAGCTGTCAAAATCTCTACTAACCATCCCAGGAAACTCCTTTCCAACCCCTCTCTCCCTCAGCTTCATTTTAAAGCCAATTTTACAGTAGGGACAGAAGAACATTTCCTTAGCTGCTAAGTTCATTTGTGTGTTCAAAAACCTGGAAACGCCTCAGTTAATATGATTTAGTTCTGAGCTGCCACTGAGTTCTTCACCTTCAGAAGAAAATTAAAAATCTTAGCAACCTCAAATAGACAATTGATTATAAATGTACCTTCTCAGATTTATGGATGCATGTGAAAGAGCTCTGGTAAGTTTTGGATGCCCCAATATAAAACAGGCAAGGCCACTTAGAAATTAGACATTTGCCAAAAATATTTAAGGATGTTCCAGTATATTGAGCAGTAGCCTCATATATCCAGCTATTTTGACTATTGAAAAAGCTCTGTTGAAGCTGAGGGCAAACGTTTAACTTTCATAAGCTGATGGCTCCTGGATCTGAAACTCACTTATTCACAGTAATTAACATTTCTCAGACTAAGAGTAGATTACTAAGAGTACAACAATGTCAATGTAACAATGTGTAACAACTCACAAACCAATTTCAGTGCAGCATTTATAATGATGGATTGTTACCAGTTTTAAAATACTTGTCATACTTCCTTATGTCTGGAGTTAGGAGGTATCATCTCAGGCTCCTTGACTAATTCAACAAAACACAGACCTTACCAGAGCTGCCCCTGAGTCACTGCACAGACAGTAGAGCAAAGGAACACGTGCAGGGCACGATGTTCCTGTCCTGAAATGGGTGCCAGGACAGGGCAAATAACCTGGCAAAGAGCCATAAAAGAGACTATTTCTCCCCTCAACAATAACAGGTGGGCAGGGTGATCAGCCTAGCTCACAGAGACTGTAGACTTTCACATGCAGCAAGAACACTCCACTGGGAGTGCCTGTGCCTTCATTTTGGTAATAGCCCCAGGTGCTATGATAGATTGAAAGGGGAGATACACAAGCAGAAGGCCAAGGGCTTGGCCTAGATTATCTAAGACATGTTAAAGAATCACCACTCTTCACATACATTTTCTTCTTTTTGAAGATGAGAAAGTGTGTATCATTACTTTTTAAATGTAGCTCCCTTTCCACGGCTGACGAGGACAGCCGTGGATGAGCAGTTACACTGAAACACAGGCAGACATCCTGTAGGCAAGGCTGGGATGTTTGTAAACAGGAAAACAACTTTGATTTATGCTGTTCAGGAGAAATGCCTTTGTCTTTATTACTGGAAGTACAGCTCTTCGTAAAGTCAAAATTTCTGTGGGTACAAGTAATTTTTCACTTTTTCATTAGACACAGAAATGAAATGCCTTTGAATCATGTCAGTCTTGATAGAAATGTCTCAGATGAATTTGTGGAGTGTCAGCTCAACACTAAGCTGTGTCCACTTGTATTGCTGCAGTGCTGCACACAAGGCTGCAGCACAACTAAGAGAATAAGCATTCTCTTGGGGGAACTCTCTCATGCTGCCCCTTTGGCTGAAGCATTACACACAGATGGGCAGTGCATGGCTGTGGTGTGGTCAAGTAGGTTCAATGCAATCAAAACACTCAGACTGGGGAGGAACGGTGAAAGCAGAGGAGCTGCAAGGAAGAGTCCCACAAGACTCATATTCTCTGCCTCCTGGACACATTGAAGCTAAAAAAACCAACCTAACAAAAGACTAAAAGAAGCATTTTATTTCAGTTAAACAAGGGGTACAACTAAATGTGAGACTGGAAAGTTTGGGACTTCCCTAAACCATCTCAACTTTTCATTTCAAGTAATGGAGAAGAAAAGTTAGAAGCATCAGAGTTTTTCACAGGATGAGAACCTTGGTCTTATGCCCACCCACAAGAATGACTTCAGGTTTTCTGCATTTAAGATGGATGTGGATAGGAAGTGAAAAAAGCAGCTTTTTCTTTCTCAGTATTAGTATTTCAATTTGTCAATGGTTTAGGAAGAACAGAGTCAACTGATAGACATTCAGAGGCAGCTTTTTCAAAATAAAAATAGGCATTTTTTTTAGATTAAAAATTATATTTAGCAGAAAATAAAAGCAATATCCTACATATTTCTAGGAGCTATAATTATAGTTCATCTCTTTTCAAAATAAATTAAATCCATTACTAACTAATGCTTTTGCTAAGAACCAAAATGTTATTTAGACCATCCTATGCCACAAACTCCTTTCTTATCTTGTGTACATTTCTCAAGATGAGACTCTTTCACACGTGAAAGATCCCTTGGAGGACATGTGTTTATAACTGAAGTGACAATGACAAGTTGATTATATTCATGTTAATTTAACAAATAATGTAAAATCCTTTAACAGCAATTATCTTAAATTATAAAATATTATCATATTTTTTTCTTTGATTTTGAAACAGCCCAAATAGAGCTGTTACTTTAAATTGATGCTTCAGGCAGTCTCATACAGTCCCTGATCACCTTAATATTTTATGTACAGGTGCCATGCACATTTACTTGCACTACATGCCCAAGGGTGAAAGTATGGTGCAGGCTGTCCAATTAGAGTTATCAAATATTTATGCAGATTTATAACTCTGCTGGATATGCTTTAAGTGCTCCAATGCAAGAAACAAAAGGTGTGTGGAGGAAAACAATCTGCACAAAGATGATCCATATGCAACAGTTGCTGGGAACTTTGTTCAAATAATACTACCCACCTTCTGCTTTTTTTAACCCAGGCTGTCAAAGAAATGGTGTAACTGAAAAACAATGGAAGTAGCAGATTCTGGATTTCTGACTCAATTCACTCCTTTCTAAACATTTATACTCTTAAGTGGAAATACTTTTCTTCTAATTCATACTGTTGCAACTTGATAAAGATTGTACATACAGAGACAAGGTATTTAAAAATGTACTGGCCTTGATCATAGGTAACTTCCTAAGTCTTTCCAAATGGCAATAGGTGTCCCCCTCTGGGATCCAAAGTCAGACATAGTTATTTCCAGATAATTTACAAAACGATTTTATAGTCTCAGGTTCCCAAATTAAGGTGTGATGAGGTGGGGGAGATCTATGTGCTATCATAGCTTTTTGTGATAACTAGCCTTCAAAGGAGTGTTAGATAAAATGGTCAGATCTGTATTTTACCTGCATTGGTCTCTGGGATCTATCCCCAACTCCCCAAGTCTGGAAGAAAGCAATGGGCAATTTACTTGTAAAAAGTATTCAATGGCAGAAATTAATGTCTGGCTAAGGGGCTTTCAAGGGGCACCTCATCATGTAGTGGCTGGCAGCCTGGGATCTGCAGACATGGGGCAGGCAAAGTATCTTCCTAAGGTGACCACGAGAAAAGGTTAAGGAAAACATGACTATTAAAGAAAGAGGGTTATGTACCTCAGTACATCTACTGGAGGATGTGTCTGGGCCATTAAATCAGAATTAAGATTACTCAGCCTACTCTAAGATAGTGTGTAGAACAGTTCCATCTTATACAGTAAAGTAGAAGGATTGCCTCCAGAAGATTAGAAAAAAAAGACATTTCATTACAGTTGTTTCTAACACATTCTCTGGAATAACATCGATCTCATCTTTCAGATTGCATACCATTCATTGCCCTGTCATCTTGCTGCTGTTTTCATTCCAGAATTAACTGTGCAAATTTACTCTGTCAGGAGAAGCAATGGATGTTTAATTTTGCTGTATGGCTGTGAAGGTCAAGATTTTCACATAAGTGAGAGCCACAGATCCTTTTGACCTTGCACAGCTGAGTTTGTAATCAGTAGCTAGAGTTCTTTGCAACTACTTTGTCTGCCATAATCTTCAATATTATGACAACCACTTTATTTTGTAAAGGGCACAGTGACTGATCACTGGCTATATTTTAAAACTTCCCAGACCCTCACCAACTGAATACATTTTCTGGGCTCTCTGCATACATGATTGAATTCTGCATCCCTCCCTTGAATTTTTGCTTACTTGCATTCAAGGTCATTGCCCACCTGTCTGTCTGCAGGCAAATGCAAAAGCCTAAGGACATAGTGGCTCTGGGAGTTACCACTCCTGAGGAGCTGTGTTTGAGAAGGGTCTTTGCACCCCCTAAGAGCAGGCTACTTGGTGTGATCAGGTCAGAGGGGAAAAGCTCTGCTTGGGACTTCTCACAGCCACAGCTGGATGGAGCAGGGGACTGGTATGGGATAGAAACCTTCTTCCACATCACCTCTATTTCCCTTCTCTCATGGAGAGCAGAATGGGAATTGTTATCTCTATTAATAACTAATAAGCCCAAGGTATCACTGAAAAAGTATCACACCCAGCTCTAGTGTAACCCACTTGTAACCGCTTCAGCTCGGGCTTGCACCAAAACTGGCTCTCACATATGTCCATAGGACTTGTGCCTGAGAATCAGAACTGAAGTGCTACACGTATCTTTTGGAAGACTCAACACTTGCCAGAGTATCCAGAAATGTGCTTCTCTGTCAGAAGTTATACAGCACCAGCTTGAACCAAAAATTCCTTGTTGCTATGGTTGCCACTTGTTCTAAATCTTTTTACTGCTCCTCGTTGAAAAGCAGCAAAGGAGAATAAAAACATACACAACAATTGTAATTGCCTGGTGTGTATCATAACATTTCTCTTTGGTGACTGCTTTAAATTATGCAGTAACATTGCTGGCATGTTTCTCCACTCCCTCTTCCCTAAGAGAATACATTTTACAGTGGTGAAATTGGACACTGGGTGCAAGAATCACAAATTTGAATAATTTTTTCAGGACTAGACGTGTCACACACAATGTATTAAAACTCAGGCTGTAAAAATTAAGTGGCATTTGCATTCATTAAGCATACATGAAATTTAATTCCATTAGGTCCAGCAGCATTAAGGTCTGTCTGTTGCTGCTGATGTTACAGCTTAAGGACATTATATCTTCTGGCTAGATACTATTTCATAACCTAATAAAGCCAGGAATTACATCCTGGCTCCATGCCTTTGTAAATCCAGCTCAGTGAACATACAACATGAAAGGACTCAATGTAAATTATTTATATTCATCATTTTCCAAAATATTAATTTATAAAAAAGGTTTAACAGATTAAGAAGACTACAGGCACTGTGCCCACAGCAGAACTAATTTAAAAGACAACAGTATGATTTCCTCAAAAAAAACCTAACATCTAATCTTCCCACTTTTTTACAGATACAATTCAGAAGAACTGTAAACATTTCAATGAGGCCATTTAAGGAATCAAAAGCTTACATTACATTTCAGTCTACTTCCCAGAAATTTTGATCAGCACAATCTCCCAGGAAAATCTTTCGATTTTGACATTCTTAGCTGATATAAAAACTAGGTAAAGGGAGGCAAAATATGAAAATAATTGAATTGCAGCTCTTTTAATTTGTTCTGCTGAAAGAATATTTTGGATTCAGTACAAGCCCAAACATAGCAAATAAACTTATGAGGACAAATAATTTTTCTCTGCATGAAGTTTCATAGAAGACATCATGACTGGGAACACAAGACTGCCTCCTAACTACTCCTAGATAAAATCAATCATTAAAAAGCATGAATGAAATTTTTATTGGCAATTTATGTGAGATGAATACAGGTGCCAGCATAAGTTTCCATTAACAGTCCTTAACTCCCAACTATCAAATTAGCAAGGGTTCATGAAGTAAAAGATCCTACCTTCCAGTCTTTGATTTCTTCTCTGATTGTTACTAGCACCATCCGGCTAATCCTCCTGGTTGAAGTACCAGCAAAATGTTTATTTCTAATGATCTGAACAACAAGCCTATTTCCATGGAGATGTGAGAAACAGGAAGTGTTTACTTAATTATGCCTTATTTTCCTGTAAGTAACTTTCTAGTGGTCTAAGATGTTAATTATTTCAGAAATCATTGTCATTTCAATGTCATACAATGGCATTTCAATGGCATAAATGTTTACCATAGGCATGAGACAATATTTTTTTCCTTTTCAAGGACATTTTGTGGGGGAAAAAAAAATAAAGCATGCTAAGTTTATAAATAGTATTTGCATATTGTTTATTAATATATACATCAAAATTAAAATATAATATTTATATCTTATACATATACTTTTATACTTTATGTAGCTATGCTTCCATTTCAAAACTATTCTGTCATCTCTTAAAAAAACATGTCTCAAGCTACCAAAATTGTCTTTGAAATTCTTTAGGTCTAAGTCACTAAGCTTTTTGCATTGTCAATGGAGAGAGATAAGAACCCTCAGAAAACAAATTTTATCTTAAAATAGGTGTCTTAGATAAAGGACCTAAGCCATTTTGGAGTTTGCCCTGTAGGCAAGTATGCACTGGACAGCTTAGAAGAGTAACTCTTAGAAAGCTCAGTTTAACTGAGATGTCACTTGTTATCTGCTTCAACTGGAATCCACTTCCAGACCACAGTCTCAGCAATATGTTTTCTATTACTTTACTGCAATTTTAGGGGAAGAAGCTAAGAAGCAATATATCTCTATTTATGAGTCAACATAAACTATTTCATCCACAGGAAAAAAAACACACGGGGGATGACTTAGCAACAAATGGTCCAGACAGCATTGTATCCAACTCCAGGAAAAAGCCATAATGTAAAGTCTCAGGCCCACTAAGGAAGAAACTAAGTAAATAAATTTTTGTGAAGTTCAAAAAAAAAAAATCTTTATTTCATTTTCTGTTTTCTATTTGTCGTGTTTTCACATTGGTGTCTGTCAGGAACTTGACAGACGCAAAATATGGATCTGTTTCTCTGACACTTAAATCCGGAGAAATGCAAAAGGCTGTGATCAGAAGCTTTGCACAGAAGTGATACAAAATGTGCAGATAAAGCCCTTTAGGGAAAGCTCATTTTGCTCCTGTCTACAGCTCCTCTGTACGGTTAATCTGCAGCAGCTCATCCTGACCTTTTCTCCACAGCAGTTTGTGTCACACCTGCGTAACAACATTCACCTCGGTGTGGTGACTCAGCTGGGAGACATTTCAGGCCAGGGTGTACTGGAGAGGAGGGTGATTTTTCCTGGGTACTCACAATTCAACTTACTTACAAAACTGCCCCTCATTTACAGAGTGCACTTACCTTTCTTCTCCTTCCCTCTCTAGCCCAGCATAGAGCTCCCATCTGCAACAAGAGAAGCATGTTTTATGTAAATCACTTCCCAGCAGAGTCACTCATTATTATTGTAGACAGCTCTAAAGAGAGAAACCCATGGCATTTACCAGCAAAAACTGTTAATGAAAATGTCATTAAATAAGTCAATCTGCAAGTCACAAAATGGCCTATTTACCTTTTCTCTTTTCCTGTCTTCAACACTTCTGCATCTCTGGGTACATTTCACTCAAGTCAATCTTTTTTAGCACCAAGTTACAGCTTTCCCCTGGAAAGGAGCACCCCTTTCTGGCAAACTAGTCATGTTTGAGAGGAGGTGCTATTTAAACATTGTGGGAATGTGTCAGAAACACACTGGGTAGGTATGGGGCTAAACAGCAAGGCCAAGGAAGAGGAGACTACAGTCCCTGCTGGCTGTAGTGAGGCAATTTCCAGCAGCAGTCATCTGTAAAGTACAATGTGGGCCCTGCTTTGCTATGCATTTTGCAGAGTTCATGACTGAGCCTCTCATTTAGAACTTTCAAGGTCCTCAAGTTTGTAATTCACGTTGTTCACTGGAGTATCTTTCTGGTCACATGTACATCCTTAGGATCTACTTTGCTGATCCAAAAAGCCTAATCCAACAATTTTGCTAAAAATTTCCGTACTCCTTCAGACCATTTATATCTCATCATAATGGACTATATTAACCCAAAGCAACTGCCTAATAAACTGACTTGGATTGGCAGTAGTGTCCCTTTTTAATTTATTTCCTGAGGCCTTTCCATTTCCACATCTGAACATTAAGAGTTTTCCTTGGAAAAAGGAGCTGTTGGTATCAGGGAGAGGTCACTCTTGACTGGGTGCACATGGCTCACATTCCTAAGTTATAAAGGAATTCACCTTTCTCCTTAATTCTGAGAGCTATCAGGATCTGTATTGTACATATGTGTCTATATTAAGCCCAAAAAATTGTGTGGACAAAGTCAGTATCTTTTATTAAAACATCTACCATATTTATAAAAATACCTATGATTTTAGGTGCACAGAATGTGATGAAAGCGTGCGTCTGTTCAAAGCTCTGGCCATTTTTTTTTTCTAACATAATTGGTCTAATAAAAAGTAAAACTCCTCTACTCACAAACCTTTTCTCCCTTCTGACCTGAAAAAGTTATGGCTATTACAACCTGAAGTCCATAAGCACAGGGTCATAGAAAGGTTGAGGCTGGAAGGTCACCTAGTTCAAACCCCCTGCTCAGGCAGGACCACCTAGAACTGATTGCCCAGGACCATGCCCAGATGGCTTTTGAATATCCTCAAGCATGGAGACTCCACTACCTCCCTGGGCAAACTGTGCCAGTGCTTAGTCATTCTCACATTAAAAAGTCTTTCCTGATGTCCAGACAGAAACTCATGTTTAAATATACTGTTTAACGGGTACATTGACTCTTATTTGTGCTCAGTATATACACCATCCTGGTTGGACAGTACATTCCTTTTCACATCAGGTTGGAAGCAGATTCAGACTTCTACATTTTTGTATTACAGCCCAGCCATAGCCAAAAGGAAAATTATTAATCTGCTTTTTCTCAGCATAGAGCAGCAAAAGAAAGAAGCACAATTCCCCCATTTTGCAAAGAAGTGGAGGCACAGAGAGATTGCACAGAGAGAACAGCCTAAGCTTGTTCCTCCTTCCCTGTTACTTGGCAAGAAGAAGGAAAGAGTACTGAAAATATTCACACCAGGCAATAATAGACAGCCAGCGATGGGCAGGGAAGAGCAAAGCAAAGCCTGTTTCTTCCTGAAGTGTTAAGAAATAAATGAAAAGTCCAAGAGACAGAAAAAACATAACCAGCATTTCAGGACACCACTCCTTTTGCCTTTGAAAACCTGCACCCATTTTGGCAGCTGGCACAGGGGAAGGCCACTAGCACATCCTGACTGCTGTGGGATTCCCATGGGACAGCGAGCAGTGCTGTGTGACAGCCATAGTGACTTGCACTGGACTGTCCCGGTATCCAGCTGCTATTTATTGTGCAGAACACATATAACATTTTGTCTTGGCGAATGTATTTCACTGTCATGCCTAATCAAAAATGTTGCCTTGGAGCAATCTCAGCTTGAGAGAACCCCAAGCAGTTTTATACGCAAGCAGTCACCCCAAGGTGACACTTGAGAGGAACAGCATTAAAGTGTACTCATCTCTCTTGTGTCCCTGGCTACTTCAGAAGCTCACAAACAAAGCCTAGCTCCCCTAGCTAGCATTCAGAAGGGGAAAGAACCCTTATGCCCTCGTTCATGATGTATCAGCACTTCCTAAGTAGAAAACTAACTAAAAATGCTGACTCTAGTCATGACCACTAGAGTTTTCAGTAAAGATAGCCAAGTGAAAGATTTATTTTAAGGATATTTAAGTAAAGACAAAAACATGTAAACCAGCTTACACAAGCTCACTCTTTCTCAAACCCAAGAAGAAACCAACAGCACAGAAATGACACTTCACATGTGATCTCCAGGCACAAAATAGTTTAGTTACACACAGAACAGACATATACCCATAAATGCATGCAGGCAATTCCCCTAAGCAATGCAAGCTGCAGTCCCCCAAGGATTTTCCTTCAACCCCAAGGAAATGCCAAGGTATGAAGCAGAGATGCCTGAGCTAGCTTCAGAGCCAGCAAAAGCACAGGGAGCACAGCATCTGCTCAGACACCTGGCAGACACAAGCCAAGTGCACGTCTCCCAGATGCAGGACTGAGGCACCATCTCTTCACCACCCTGCCCAGAGACAGTCTTAGTGTGGGGAGAAGGAAATGCTTTCCCCTTGAATCTGCTGGATGAAGGCAGTCCTTCTGAATATCCTTCTGGTCAGCACTGCTGAGACCACACTTTCTTGCTCCTTGATCCAGCCTGCCTACATCCTCACTGTTCCACTTAAACTGATTTCCCCCCCATTGGCACAGCATCCACAAGCACACAGGCAGATTAAATTCTCTTAAAGTTTTCTCTTGCTAGGCTTATTCATAAAAGTAAGACTCAAGCAGCATCTTATAGCCCTCAGTCAGCTCTGCATTGAAATCAGGAACACAAATCTCGATAATGGGCTGCAGCCAGCAGCCAAAAATGGGTTAAGTGAGTCTCTTGGGCAAAATGAAAAATGCCACTTCTCAGTAACTGAGATAGGATTTGTCTTGAGCAAAAACACTTGGGATGGGGCTGCCAGTGTTATTTATGTCCTCAGTATGACAAAGACTTGAAGGGAAGGATTTGCTAAAGACTCATCAACCTTTCTCATTTGTTTAAGAGCTGGGAAATCGTAGAAAGGAGTCCTCTAAGCAGACCTCTGCTGAAGGCAGAGGAGAACTCTTGGGGGAGAAAACAAGAGAGCCAGTTTGCTTAGGAGCAAAAACACCTCCATTTTTTCAGATGGTATCAATTTTCTCCTTTCCCAACCAGGTCAGCTGAAGAATTCCTGGTATATGCTGTGCCAGAGGTCATCACAGACACTAGAACAGCCTCTCTGCTTATACAGTTGATGGAATTTTTATATCTGCCCACATGAATCCCAGTAAAGACAACAAAATTATGCTTTGTAATCAGCCAGCCCAAATGCTTCTACAGCATCAAATACTCTATTAAATTTCTCTTAATTCTATTAAAAAGGGGAGAAAATACCTATTTCCTCTCATTTTTCATCCACATGTAAGTGTAAATCTCTCATAGAGAAATTTAGAAATTTCATTTCTTTTTACTACACAGTGCACCAGGGTTTTGTGTTCCAAAGTCCTCTGAAAAGCTAAGATATCAAAAATGCATATCAAATACTAGTAAGCCATATAAAATGGACCACCCTGGAAAAAAAAAAAAGGGTATTTGGAAATCTACCAAAAGACTTCAGTCTAAAATACAGGAAAATTAACTTCATTTTTTTGAAAACTTTGAAAGCCCAATGTTGTTAAACACCTAGAGATAGTTCATAAAGTTTTTCAATGAAATGTTTTTTCATCAGAAAAAGTGGCAAGTGACTGAAACAAGTGTGCATTCTGCAGGCAAACATAGCAGCATTGCCAAGACTTTTGTCAGAAAAGATTTTTCATCTCTAGGGTGTGATTTATGATCAAAACCCAAGAGAGGCTTAGAATCAACAATAGCCTAAAGTCCTGGGCTCTCACGGACTTGAACTTAGGACGCCTGTGTACTAGGCAGGCACTATAAATTACCAAGCTATCAACCACCTACCAAAGCCAGCCTCTTACTTTCACAGGTTGGCACCATTCCATTTCGCATTAAGAAAAAAAAAATAAAGAAAGAAAAGAAAAAAAATGACAGAAAAGATTCTGAAGGATATCCTTAATATTTCTGTGGTCAGAGAATGTTTCTGGAATGTGGGAGGCTGGCAATGTTGAATCTTTTTCACCTGATGTGAGCTGATTAATGAACTGTTGGCTGTGCTTACTGAGGATCTTTCTTTCATCATTTTTTTCCATATAGAAGGAACTTGGTTTCAGCCCCATGTGGAACAAGGAAGGGCTTGGGGATTTTTTAAACCTCAAAGTTGTGTACAAGTAGAAAATCCTCTCTCACCTAGCTGTCAGAGATGACTCATCCCATGAGATGGCCATAATTTTCTTTTGGGAACACCTGATAACTTCCAAATGAGCAGCAGTGTAGCACATAATGGACATGGCCTGAACTGGAGGGGCTTCTAAATCAAGCCCAGACTAAATGAAGCTCCTTGGAGTTTGGAAGAGAGAGATACACTTTTAAGATGGACATAGAGGGAGAGAGCTGTACCAGCTGAGAAGTTGCAGGGTTTTTGCTTAGTCTTTTTACCAGGGCTCTTCTGCTTCATGTGCAACCAGGATCTGGATTCAGGAACAAGGCAGGTTTTTAAGGCAGCCTGCTTTGGATATGAGAAATGAAATAAAACATTTGTTGTAGAGCAAGCACACAGTTTTGCAGTTGGGGTGAACCTAGGTGCCATTTTAGCTTTAAATCAACCTTAGGATATAACAGTTCATTCTAGTCCAGTGCCCCTGTATTCACCTTACCACAGGTTAACTGGGGGCCATCACACAACCAGTTATTATTTCATGTAACCTGCAGTAAAACTACCTGTCTGGATCACTGCACACTTATATATCAATGATAGGACATGATTTAGGAGTCCTTGGTCCTGCCGTTTCAGATATGAAACCTCAATGAAGCATACCCACCATGTCAAAAGCTGCTCTTAGGGCCAGCATTTGGGCAAAGTTGCATTTACCCAGAAGACTCGAGCTTCACATATCCAAACCAGCTGTTTCAGAGTTGTGGCATTGCAAATACAGTCTGCATACATACATACATACATATGTGCACATCCAGCCAAGTAATGCGGGAACAACTGCCTGCTGCCTGGAATTTTTACCTGTGAGCATCCCAGGATGAGAAAAAGAAGCAGGCTACCTTGCACAGGGCACCAAGGTATATGTGCAGCCCAGTTTGCTGTGGTTTCCCTCTAGAGCAGAGCTGGAGGACTGTGTAGCCTTACACTTCTCATATCTCTTCCCAGATTATCTGAAATCTCCTCCTTCTCCCCAAGCCCAGGCAAACCTCTCCCCCCACAGGCCCTGAGCAAGATGCCTATGGTCAAGTCTCATTCCATCATCTCCAGGAGGGAAATGACACTTCTCTTGCAACCACTTGGCAGGCATAAGGACATTTAATGCCTGGATGTATACTGTTACTACTCTCCCTTCACTCTTTTACACCTTTTAAATCTTTTCTCAAGCAGTCTAAGACAGGAAAAAAAAAAGAAACCAGCAGCTTTATTAAAACTATATTAAAACTATCTGCTTCACCTGTAGCAGGAGTATATTCTACTGAGGATGTATTCTCTTTGCAGCTGCACAATTCTATAGGATAGAATAAAATCAAGTCCTCTTCAAGCAAAAATGTACCTAGGTGTCAAGGGATCTCCTGAAAATCTCCAGCTTATCACAGCACTGAAACAGGTGGAGAGCTGAGAGAAAACAAAATGAATGTAGATGCTAATCTACCTTTCCTAGTCAGTGCCCACCTACATCAGCCCCACAGAAGAGAATGCAGCTGCCCTAGCATTCCTCTAGCAATTACTTATCCTTTTCTTGAAGACTTCAAATGGCTGAAGGCACACACCATCCCTTTGAAAAGCTAGTGATAGTTGTCCTTCCCCTTTTATTCTTCCAAAATAACAGTTTTAGACTGGCTCCCAAAACCACAAAATACCATTTTTCTTCTGAAAACTTCTAAATAACTCCTAAGACCTGTGAGTTGGGCAGAAATTCTCTGGGATGTAAATGGTGCTGCCTCTATTTCAAGTGTGCTGGATGACAGCTGACACGTACAGACAGCAAACATGAAATAATACAACTATGATTACCTGCACATAGTATTTAGCTTGTGGCCATCATCACAGTAGATGAAGCTCTCAAGTCCTATTTGAGAGACAGGTAAATAGATTTAGCTTAAAACATGAATACCAAGCATATATAATATTTCCTGTGTGACAGATTGTATATGGTTGTGCATATGTGTATGACAGACAGTACTGGAATATTTTAAACACTGAACTGCTGCATACAGTGATTGGTAAATTAAATAGTCATTCATTAGTTACCATAGTGATGCAGGTGCAAAGAAGGAATGGGGTGGGACAGACACAGACACACACAGAACAAACGCTGACAGAAGCACAACTCTGCACTGATTTTTGTTAATATACTTTTATCTACTAAATTCCCCTAGGTGCAAGATCTTTTTCTATATTCATTGCTGTTTCACCTGCCTGCAAAGGGAAGTGACACATGGTCTGATACAGCCTCATAGAGTCAAATCCTGAGCTGCAGCAAACTGATGTAGCTCTATTGACTTTGGCAGAGAGCAGCCAGGTTACAACAGCTGGTGAATCTGGCAAAAAAAGAGCACCTAATTCTCTTTAGCTTCTGCAGCAGCTAAATACTACTGCATCCTCTGCTACTTTATAACTTCTTGCAGCAGGGCTCTCCAGTAAACAGACAGAGGGAAGCTGGCATTCCCAAAGCCAGCTGGCAGGTTTAGGCGTGCAAGTGTCATTGATTTCAGCTCTACAGCTCAGTCTTGAGAATCTCATCAATAATCCCTTTGCTGCTGATAAGAGACACTGCATGGGGTTAAGAATATCACAGAATCATAGAATTCTATAGCTTGGATATTACCCTAAAGATAATTTAGCTCCAACACTCCTGCATGGGCAGGGACATCTTTCCACTAGACCAGGTTGCTCAGAGCTCCATCCATCCTGTCCTTAAACACTTCCCAGGAGGGGATATCCACAGCTTCTCTGTTCCAGTGCCTGCTCAGGTCAGGTTTTAGCAGATGTGCCACCTTGCCCAGGCCCTGAGTCCTCCTGCTCCCAGGTAGCACTGCACTCACATGTGTTTCCTGCAGCAGCCATGCAGGAAAGCTGAAGCGTCTATATCTGTAGGAGGCTGAATGAGAGAGAAAGATGACTCTGCCTTCCTTTGGGTCACTGAAAAACATGTCCATGGTCACCTGCCTGACGACACTGCTAAGTGACCAGCCTTCTAAAAGACCCATTAAAACTTCCCAATTTATTTTTGCACATGTATTTGGGTAGAAGAGAGTGAACAAGTAGAGTGAAACTGTGCTGAGGCTAATGTTAACACCTGGGCCAGAGATCTTCCCCAAACCAGGACAAACTGCCCCAGCCCTGCCCTTTGCCATAAATCCCCTTGCCCCAGCCAGTGGCAGTAGGCACTGAGCACCTGAGTAGATGAGCACCTGGCCTGCTACCTGCACAGGAAAGCAGCAGTGAATGGCAGCTCACACTGAAACCCCAACACAAGCACCTGATGTGCTTACGGATCTCTTGGTTTACGCCACCACCACTTGCCGGTGATGTCCTGTGACAGAGGAATGGGGCTGATGACTGGGACAGTAACAGCTCAGATGAAGCAAACGCAAGGACACTAGAGCACGTGTGTCAGAAATGGAGTGGCCTTAGAACTAATCTCCACCACATCCTGAGTTTGTTGCTTTTTTTTGGAATGGATTGGCCCTGGTCTGGACTGAACACCCAGAAAAACACTGGGAGCTCACACCTGTGGCCCACAGGGGCCCGGGACATGGCATTTTCCAGTGCAAGAGGGACTGATAAGAGACCGAGCGAGCCAAGTTACACCCCACAACAAGGACTTTCTGAATTTGCCATCTCTTCAGAACAGATAGTTTTATTGTTTAATAATATTACTATTTTTTATGCTTGTAAATACTTTGCTTGTTAGATAAACAGGTTTTTTCCACTTTTCTTCAAGGAAATATTTTCCTGAACCAGCAGGGAGAGGGGCAGCTTGAATCTGCTTTCTGGAGTGACCCCTTTGGAAGTTTCCTCCCAAATTTGCCCTAAACCAGGAGACACAATACCTCAATATTTCTATCCTAAGTGATTGTCAGTGACTAGTACATCAGCTATCACTAACCATAGGGCCAAATAAGCACATTGTGTGAACAAAGCTGGGCATCCTCCTCTGAGCTGCATTGTCCAGATCCCCACAGTGAGATCAGGCATTCTCCAAAATGTAGGAAGGAAGGAAGACAGGTTGAGATATATTCTCCCAGGTCTAATTCCATGCTGTAAGGAAGGAAAGAACCACAGAAGCATAAAGGAAGCCCCAAAATATCCAGTGGCTATCCCTACTACCAATGGTGTGAGAAGCAGCTGCAAGTATCCTCATGTCCCCCTAGTAGGCACTTACAGACAAGCCCCAAGCCAGAGGTGTGAGATTCTGCACAGTTCAACAAAGCCTGTTGGAGTACAGCTGAGGAAGGGACACTATTTGAAGGGACACTATTTTATAGCAGCATGAGCTAGACACTGAGAGCAAAGCAGTCTTGCTGCACTTTGGATATCAATTCAATCCCTGCTCTTTCTCTATTAGCCTAAGACATTTGCTCAGTAATGTCTTAAATCCCTTAGCATCTCATAGATTTCATTTAAAGACCCAGCATTCTCCAGCCCCTTAGGTAAGATATTAAATCTGCTTAGACATCTTCAGTACAGTAAATAGTCACCATCTTTATACAGAAACTGTTTTGATGGGGTCTTATCTGGAGGTAAAATAATCAGTTTTTTCCTACTTTAGTGAAAAAATAACCATTGCAACATTGTGAGCTGCAAGAAGAGAAAGTATTATTACAAATAATATTTTTGTTACATTTTAAATTATTATAAAGACTCTACATATAGTCAGACTCTATATACAGGCAGACCTTTTGCAGCCCAGTCTAAAGTCTGCATTTTTTAATTTCTGCTATATGTGCAAGTGGCTAACAGCCTCAAAACTATCTCTTTGCATTCACAGCACTCAGAAAAGCACAAACCCTGAAAACATAGTTTCTCCTCTCTCACTTCCACAGGTACTAACTGGCAGTAGCACTGCTGAATACAAGAGAAAAGAATATCTCCCATACACAGCTGCAGCCACTCTGCCCACGCTGCCCTTGGGACACCATCGCTCCCTGGGAATATGGGACCTTATGGGCCTTTTACTAGGACTCAAGCTTCAGGCAGAAAATCTTCCTTCCCCCACAGCAATTGAGCAGCAGCAGATTAAGTGGCTTCCTGTTTCCCTTGTAGCAAAGCAAGTGCCTCTCCACAGCCAGGCTCCATCCATAGGAGTTGCTGTTCTCCAATGTGCTGTGAACATTCCTCCCCCTTTGCAATGTGTCCTGTGCTCTAACTCTGCCATGCTGGATAATGGAAGCACATCTGGGGAGCACACTGACCTTGCTATGGTTAATGACACAACCACAGAAAGCATGTTTTACACACACATGGGTTATAATAATTGTTTGAGAGAACAACACAAGCAACATATTACAAATTGGCCTTCTGTGTGCTTCAGCAAGGTTGCTGTCACCATCCTGTCCAGGCAGCACATAATCTCTGATCCTGAGGGATGCAATGCTTTCCACAGACACTCTCTGTACATAACTGTTGATCACACTTAAGACAACATGCTCTACAGCTGACTGCAAACCCTAGGGCACTGCTAGGTTCCCCCCCTGCAGTTTTGCAGCATTCAGGGAAGGGAGTGATGTGGTTTCAGCATGGCATGTGTCTTGCCTTTGACTTCCCAGCCAAATGGTGAGCTACTAATTGCACGTGTTTGGCAGCAAGAGGCTTTCATGTGAACCAAGTGAGGCATTAACTGCTGAAGAGGCATAAAAAATAAAAAGTGACTAAAACAAGAGATTTCTCTTCCCATTCAAAACCCAAAGGAGGTGGTAGGGCACTTCTTGACATCTTTACTTGTTAGTCCTGTTTCTGGATCTTTTCAGTAGCGGTCACGACTTTTTAATGGTTTTTTGTGATGAAAGCCTTTGACAAGATCATGTGTCACCGAAAGTGCAGTGGTGAGCCATGGCTTTCATATATATGTTAACCAGCCTTTATAGCATTACAGAGCCTGGGTGACAGAAGAGTAATTCAGTTAAGCTGCAGCAAAGCACATGAATTCTGTACTGTACATCAGAAGGCAGAGGAGCATGGATCTGAAAGGTGAACAGCCATGGAACAGCCAGCTCCAGGGTGTCCCATAGCACCCAGTTAATATGGAAATGCCTCTGTTGGAAACACATGGGACACGTG
This sequence comes from Molothrus ater, assembly GCF_012460135.2. Taxonomy (NCBI): domain Eukaryota; kingdom Metazoa; phylum Chordata; class Aves; order Passeriformes; family Icteridae; genus Molothrus; species Molothrus ater. The sequence goes on from NC_050480.2 coordinate 43,092,263, forward strand.
CTGCTGGGACCACTGTGTTGGGAAAGCATGCTGTGAAGAAAAGCCTTTCCAGCCAGACGAGTGTTTATGCACAACTTAAAGTTGAAATGAGAATTTGGGACAGCTTGGGGCACTGAAGAATATCAAGTTTCAGATAGTCAGATTTGCCCACAAGGAAAATTCGCTCAGAGACAATATACAAACTGAATTTGCCTGTCCTTCTGATAACGTCCTTCCCACTGCCCCCTCCCCCTTCATGTAAGAGGAATCTCTGACAGGTGTAAATCTGCCTTTGAATGAAAGTCACTCCTCTAAACTCCTCAGGAGTTGTTTTGAAAATCTTTCTTTAAAAGTCCTGGTATTCACCAAGATAACAGTTATCTTATTTGAAAATGGCAATAGACTCAGTATCTGTTCACATTTGCCGTCTCTAAGAAGAGCTACCGAATAAATGCAAGTACTCTTTCTTAGCGTTTTTAGTTTAGTGCTTTCTACAGTGGTTTAAAAAGAATCATCTACTCTAACATGAAATTTTGAGATCAACAGAATAGAATAGTATAAAATCAAACATTTCTGAGCCATTTATTTGACTTCTATTTCTAGGCCTCAATTAGGGGAACATAATTTGTAAAATGGCGAACAGGTAATCAAATTGTAATCAGCAAATCTTCTTTAAAAAAAGGAGACTAAGAAAAGATTTAAACAACAAGCATTAATGATAGGAGAAGAAAAGAAATTCACATCTACAGCCCCATGGGAAAAATGTAGATGTAATCAATTCATGGGAAAATTTAATTAAAACACTGAGCAATGGGATGGGGGACAAAATACAGCTATATAGGAAATCTTTGAGAAATACTTCAGCAAGAACACAGTAAGGTTATTATTATTCTGCTCATACATCTCTAAGTAATTTGTATACATGCATCATACCACTAATGGGGAGAAAAATAATTTTGTCCTGCTACCCAAGCAACTCCCAGCTGAGAGGTGTTAAAAGAGCATAACAACTTCTTGATAACATTCCAAATATTTCTGTGCCTATACCCAAAATAGTAGCTGGTTAATCAGTTCTGCCTTATTTAAATCTTAACTCCTCACTGTCCTATCACAATAATTTTGTTTGAAAACAACCTAGAAATTATAAAGATAATTATAAAAGAGGGGGAGAAAGACAATGGACATTCAAAGTTTTCTTTAATTAAATCCTGCTATTGAGCTCCACAGAAAGAAAACCAATTAAATAAGGCACATAATTCATTATTAAAGACAATCTTGTAACTCATAAGGAACATTAAGTTAATGTACAGTACAAATAGCAAGGTATGTAAAACTGTATCAACTCTTATATACCTATTAAGCTCTCATAGAAAATACTCGGGAAATTCCAGCCACTGAAACATAGTGTGAGGAAAAGACATGAAACACAACAAAAATGGAAAAGAGTCTGATGTCATCCAGAAACTGTTATATTTTATTCAAAAAGCATGCAAAAATCAAGCATAAAATGCCAAGAAATAAATTACTTAAACCCTTCATTGTAAAGCACAGATTATATACTGCAATTCATTTATTGGACTCTTTCTGCCAGGACACTGCAGCACATGATGGTCCAGATCCTCAGCCAGTCATAGCTGCTACAAACCTGTGGCTCAGCTCAAAAACTGGCACTGCACACAGGAATGCTGAGAGTGGACCAAGCAACACATAAACAGCCCTACACCAAGAGCATGTGGAGCAGGTACAAAAGGAACCTGCTGGGTGGGACAGATATCTCCAGACATCTGAAAAGAGCACACATCACCTTTGAGGCAATGCTCCAAGTTTAGAGGATGGCTAAGCAAAAAAATTAAATGCTTCAAATTTTCACCCCAGCAGAGAACATTTTGTCAGGAGACTAAATGTACATTTTGTCACTTGTAGTAGGGAGAGTGAGAATGTGCAGGAAGATTTTCACAAGGCTGGCTGGTTCTGCCAACTGTGTGAGGTCACTCACAGCATGCTACTCCCTGGGGACTCTTCCAGTGCAGAAACAAGTACAGCCAGTGGTCTCAGGCCTCTACACAGTGGATTTCTGTGGTCACTGGCCAAAATATAAATAGCTCCTCTCCATCACTACCACTCCTGCAGATCACTAGCTCCTCAGGGTATGACTTCCCTATCCTCTCCTGGTATGTCTGTGCCTTTAGAGAGGCCTCCAAATCACACGTAGTGTGCAGTCACAGGAGGAGGGAATTTATGGATGAAATTCATACCCCTGCCCACATCAAACCCATTTTCAAGATAAATAAAGAGCTGTCTAAAGAGTAGCCACCAAGATTTTCAGATAAACTAGAAAAAAAACATCCCAATCCTAATTTCAAAACAGCTTTGGTGCTGTACACCTGTGATTTCTCCACATGTACTGGAGTTCTGCACCTCTATGATTAAAACTGGCCTGTGCCTTTATTGTACAAGGACAGCGAGCTTGGTGATGGGCTGGGGGCAAACCTTGAGTCTAGGCAGTGAGAAAGCTGTCAGAATGAGGAAGTAAAAGTGGAATACAAAGAGAAATCTATCTCCCTAAATTCTCAGTGAGTTCCTTGCTGTCTTTGTAACACTTGGAGGTAAAACATTTCAGGCAGAAATGTAGATTTTTGAATTGGGACATTCCTTCAAAACTCTGTGTTATGATGATAATGAAGCGTCTCCTGTTTGTGCTTTCTTGGCAAAGGCTTCCAACATTCAGAAGGGAAATGAGAGACTTTGTAGAAGACAGATGAAAATGTCTCTCATTGATAGATAGATGCAAGGAAGGCATTGTTCTGTTTCATTAAAATGGCCTCTATAAGACGTTCATCGCCCATCAAATGATGTATTAATTATTGATAGGGGAAAACCAGAAGGCAGCACTGCACTCAGTTTGACCTGGGGGGGCAAACATCCTGGCTGGTAACACTGCATGCAGAAAGTGCCTGATTCACAGGAAGCTGTTCCAAAGGCGAAATAATTTTTAAGGAGAAATTTCTACATGAAAGGATTACACTTGTAAGAATAAATCCTGCTGCTCTCTCACTCCCACTTTCTCTGAGTAAATGTATATGCTAAAGGGCTTTTACTTCAGCTGAAATGGTGTATCACATTAGCATGGTTTTAAAGCTTGTATTCTAATTGCTAGGAAAACACAAGTAAAAAGTTAAAAACAATAAAAAAAGAACAGGAAAAACTCTAACAGTTAACAAGAGTTATATTATAAAGCAGAAGAAATACATATAAAATGTAAATATATCAAGTATTTTCTGGAAACTAGCTGGAATTATGGACGTGGTCGAAAACCCACTGTCAGATTTTGCTTAAAATCAGATTACAGTTCAGTGTGTTATGGGTTGTGTGTTACAGAAATGTCCTAAGAATTTAGGCCTAAATATAAAAAACTCATTACACCAGATATATATTGGAAATTTCACCAGTGTGGCAAGAAGTTCAGCTGAATAAAAAGTTGAGGTGTATGCTCTGTGTGTTGTGGATAACCAGTGCACACTGCCCAAACTGAGATGTGTTTTGAAGCTCACTCCCAAGACAACATTGGGGATGGTGTTTTTTTCAACCTAGAAACACTTTCTATCGATTTTCTTCTTCCATTTAAAGCAACCGCTTACCTACCACATTTCAAAGGAAAGGGTCCCTCCTGCAAAAATTCTTGGCTTTGTGCTGTTGCTTTCCCAGGGTCTCAGTAGGGGTGCAGCTACACACTTGAATGTGTATACAGCAGGCCAGCACATTGCTCATCCACTGTAGAGACAAAATCCCTGCAGGCAGGCAGGCTGGTCTTACTGCTAACAGCCACTGCAGAATAAAAGATTCCAAAGTGCTAATGAAAGCCCTGCTGAAGAAACCAAAGAACTTTTCAGACCCTATTAGAAAGTAATCTGTAATCAGATGTATAATTACACATCAGGGTTCACTTAAGAAGTCCTACCAACCTCTGGCCTTCCTGTCCTTCTCTTCACCCTAAAATCTTTCTTTTTTTTTTCCTTTCTCTTTTCTTCTTTTCCTACACAAACTGTGCTCTTGGCTCTTTGAGTAGATTTACAAGATCTACTCCTGACCTACTTTTCCATTGTTAGTCCTGCAGCTCTTGTCAAGAAACTTGGCAGAACCTTTATACATCCCATTACAGCATCAGGGCTCTAGTGGCAAAGCAGCGAAGTCCCCTAATGAGCTACACCAGTGAGCAAACCTTCCCTAGCCTCACCCTGCCCTTGTCTCAGTTCCTTTGTTTTTCAGGTCAGGAGCAAACTCTCAAAGGAAGAAGCCTGATCTCCCTCATGGAGTAAAGACTCCGGAACTAAGCTCTTGAATTTAACCAGAATAGTGGTCCAAAGAGGACCCTAGGAGCAAGCAAGGACATTTTTAACTTTTAGGGAAGAAACCAAACTCATTTGTCTCATTTGGAAACTTACTACTGTGAGCAGAAATGTCTGATTTTGGGTACCACTCTTAGAAGCTGATAACACAACAAAACCTAAGGATAAATGCAAATATACAAATATAATCAAGGACAAGGAAAAAAAAAAGACCAAAATGTGCAGTTTTGAATTTTCTTCTACTCACTTACTTTTTGCATCTGGCAGAAATTCATTGCTTTTCACTCTTTCAACTCTCAGCTGTTCTCCATCCCTGCAAGACAACCCATACATCAGGTGCACACATGTGCATACAGCTCTCCTGGGGCTCTGACTGGCCTGTACACCAGCACAAAGAAGCACCCTATCAGCCAGCAGGCAGGATTTGCAGCATGATTAATATGTTTCACCCTTGATGAAAAGGTCCTTAACAAAGCTCCACTGACCTCTACCATTCCTAACTAATAAAGAGAGGAAAAAGAACTAAGAAAACGAAAGGAATTTTAACAAGAGAAGCCAATGCATGCTCTTGTTTTACAGGGTGTTATACTAGACATGGAAATCTTTTTGCAACTTAAAAAGCAGCTAGACAGGAAGCATAACCAACACCAACACTTCTCACACTGGGGAAGCTTCAGCTCCAGATCTGGAGCTTTACTCTGCCTCTAGCCTTTACACATCCCATTACAGCATCAGGGCTCTAGAAGGTGCAACCCCTGGCACAATAAAAATAAAAGTATTGGTTGACTGGGCAAAGTTGAGATTTCCAGCCTCCCTACTATTCTTGCTAAGTTACAATTTTAGGTACTGTTCAGGAAAGAGAAGCCTTTTATTATTAACTGTAGAGCACAGCTTATTTTCTCCAAGCAAACACACAGTAAGTGGCTGAAATTATTGCTGTAAAAGCTAAAGTATATTTTCATCCACAGTATAAGTAGAGCCACTGACACCATAACCAGGTCTTGGTACCTAAAATTTACCATTAGGTATCTTGATCCTTGACACAAAAGGAGAACCTGCCAGTGACACACAAAATTTTTGGCCAGAAGAGTCTATTATAATAATTTAGATTGGTCTCCTGAACAGTGCTGGCAATGTCCATTCATCCTTTCAAGAGTTCCAGCAGAGGAACCAATTAATTTTGTTTGTGGCAGAAGTAACTGTTTGCAGAATGGCACCTCTCAACTATTAAGGACTTCAGCAGCCCTTTTTCTCTGGGGCCAAGCCCTTCAAGCCATTCTTTCTTTGGTACCAAAAAAAGACATTGGATACAAGTGATGGAACTACAGAGCCACACACAAACCTGTCAACAACAGCTGAAAATCTCTGTAGGTAATTACTGGTTCCCTGTGTGATCCAACATGTTAGTGACAGAAAATTATAGCCAACATGTTTTCTATTAGGTGGCTCTAAGTACCTGCAAGCTGTGATTTCCTTTTCTAGTAATATCATATATTCATGGAGCTGTTAAGCTGATAGCATCTTTAATTCAAGTTAATATTGTCTCCTTTTTGCCTGTGTGACTTCAGAGGAGTTTCCAACACACCTCTATTGGCACCTCACCACATCTACACAAATATCCTGCCACAAATTATATTGATGATATATTATCCAGCTTGCAGATCAGATAAGATCACAGCACATTGTTTACAGATCTGCCTTTGTGTGTTACACAGTGACTGTGCCAATCAGCAGTACCTTGCAAAGCAAAGCCTTTGTTTATTAAAGAAAAAATAACCTCCTACTGAAGTTTTTTTGTACACAGGAAATCATAAGAGTAAAATTAGAGCAATACAGTTTAATAATTAAGGCTGGCATTTTTCTCAAACAATACACTTTTTCCTGATCCCCTTTATCTTTTTTTCACAGAAATTTAAGACAAAAGATTTTACTTCATGTTGGGTCAATTAAGGGCATAAACATGGTCACTGAGAGATGCAAGGTTCATCGCTGTGCCTTGAGGTATCAGCATCCATCAGCTGTCTGTGCTTGTTTGCATGCACAGGGCTGAGCTAATCACCAGATTTGGAACTGGGAAGCAACCCCCTTTCAGATTAGCTCAACAGGGACTGCTGGGTTTTGTTTATCTTTCTCTGCAGCACAGTGCAGGGTCCAGAAGCATCTGCAAATGTCACCCAGCAAATCTCCTGCTACCCGGGAGGACTTAGAAGTGCCCTTCATCTCTCCTGCTCTCCTCCTGCAACACAATTATTGTGGCATTTTGTCTTCTAGCACAGACTTGGAGTCTGTTGTGAGAAGCCTGCAAATGTACAGCATCCCGGGGTGATATGAGCTACAGAGCACATGACTGCACATCTGCAGCATGCCTTTCTGCATTTGGAGAGGCACTGACTGGACAACTTGGGTGGTGCCATTCAGTCCTATGTCTTCAGTTTATCTCTGTGGCTCATCCCTTGTTCTGGAAAAACTGCCATGGAGAGACCTCTGCAGGGAACTGTGGATGCAGTCCTAGATGCACATAACTACCCCTGAGCTATTAGCTATGGGTTCACTTATAGTAAATAGCAACAAGTCAAACAGAATTTTTCAGGGTTCATCTCTATTCATCTCTGTGTTCAGCCTGCATTTGGCCAGGCAAGCTCCACCTGCAACAACTGTACCATTTCAGGCTCCACCTCTAACTCTCAGCATCAATGTGCTTGGTTTTGCTTTACGCTCTGGTTGTGAAAAATACTCTTAAAATCTAGTGCAAGAAAAATAGAGCAACTGACTGCTCTGTTTGTCTGCCAACCTCACCAAAGATCAAAGTGTAGACTTCAAAAAGACCCCGCCCAATTGCAGATATTTAACCAAGGCAGCTAAGCACATCTTGGTTCCTGTACAACCAACACACAGCAGGAGACTACTCAGAGAGGCAGTTTGCTAATCTGAAGCCCTGACACTTCTGGAAGAGCCTCTCATCCCTTTCAGCAGAGGGCCAATGTGGCCAGGTTGCCTCTACTAAGTAGGATGAATGCAGGCCTTAGAGCAGAGATGAACAAATGGGGTAGACATGCAAATGAGAGGAGCAGAGAGTGAAATGAAAGCTACTGCAAAGTTGACATCTGTTTTGAGCAGTGTTTTCCACGTACAGATTAGAGGTGCAGGGGTTTTGGTCTGCTCACCTCTTGCTAAGAATAACACACAGCCATCTCTTGCTGTCCCACCACAGCCAGGCACTCATTACAGGTCACAGCACCACCTGCCCAGTGCACTCAGCAGAATGAGCCTTTTCCTGATTAAGATCAGCCTACAGAAGCACAGCTGAGTTTTCAGAAAGTGTTTTATTCACACCTGCTTGCAATGATACAGACAGCTTTCAACAGAAGTGAGAAGGTATTAGGGGGAAGGAATCTTCCTCTGAGAATTTCCAGTGTTAAGGCCTTCATGAAAGATGTCATTATAAGGAAATGAATGACTACATTTGTCACCCTCTGGGAGGTCTCAGAATGGCTTCTCTTTTTATCTCTTCTTACCCCTTGAAGGAACTGAGAACTAATATTTGTGATTCCTGACTGAGGATATTAATGTTTTAAAAAGCTGCTATTCCTTCCAAGGCAGTAAAGTGAATAACCTCTTTGCGTTTTTCACTAGTTTGCCTCTTGAAATGAAATTTTGGTGACTGTGTTTCTAGTAAGATGTGTCTGCACAACCATCCAAACCTATTCCTGTCTATTTATCTGGGATTGAATCTTAACAAATCTGAAAGATGTATGATCAGCTAGTACATGTGCAAAATATGCTTGTTTTCCTTTCTTGAAGTATTTTTGCTGCTATGCACTGTTTAGTCTGAACTTACAGAGCCCAGAGAACACAGGCGTCACGTAAAATCATATGTGTTTACTGAAGATAAAGGGCTGAGGAAAAAAAAAAAAAAAGAAAAAAAAAGAATTAAAAGGATGCTTTCAGAACAGAAAAATCTCACGGGTAACTGTTATATTGGTACTAAACCCTCTGAGTGTAATGATCTGCCTGCCTGAAGCAGAAACATTTTTATTTATAGTCAGCACAGTGATAAATCATTAGTCCAGTTACCAGTACATTCATGCCTTGAACAAGTGTCCACAAATATAAGAAGGCTTTTTGAAAAACCTTCACCCACTACTGCAAGACTGGATGAGACTTATCTAAAAGACTGTTAATGTTGCATTTGAGGAAGCAGATGGGTCACTGCTGAGCACACACTATTACCTTGCCAGCAGCTGGGTCTATGGTCAGAGCAACACTTTTGGCCTCCACTGGCCCAAAAAGCAAAGGATCAGTGCAGAAATCAAGACTGGAGATCCCATCAAAAGGAGATGGCAAGGACCTTGCTTCATAAGGTTATATTCTATGGAGCAAAGATTTCATATATATTTTCATTCACGGCATTTCAAATTTCACTCCTCACATGAAACCATTACCAGCCTAGTCACATGTTCAACTGTCGCAGGATTTAGCACGGAGAACAGGTTACTGCACCTCTGAGTGACCTAGTACAGAAACACAGCAGGCCTACATTTTTCAGAACTTTTTCTTCTTGATTATTTCCCCTGCAAAATTAAAATAAGCAATTTAAAAGCAAATTTAAATTAGCATATTGAGGACAGTTTATTATTTATGAGATGGAAATCACAATCTTGGATGACTGAACTCATTAAAGACACTTTGGAACAGTTCCCATGTATTTCTTCCATGGTACCCACACAACAAATAATTCACACAGTAATTAATGCCACGTCTTCCCAAACAATACATGCTTCCGACAGGAACTATTGAAAAAGGAAATGCAAGAAACTGCACCAAAATAGCAAGAAGCTTAAAATACATATCAGCAAAACCAGGAAGTTTTGTGTTAGGGCAATACAGATGCTTTAGCTGAACTTACTGGGCCAAAGACATCCCTGAATAAGTTCACAAAAGGTCAGTGGAGCTAGCAAGGAGGGAGTTTGGCCAGCCAGGCCTCTGCACTGGCACAGCTTTTGTCTGACCTTGTGTCAGGGACTTACAACAGACAGCACTCTGACATCCTGCCACACAGACTACACAGCATACAGCAAGAGAAAGAAGTCTGTTTTCCTTCCTAGCTGTAGCCGACAGGGCTATTTGCATTTCAGTGAATTAAATACTTTTCCAGCACTGTGACAACCTGTAAAAAGTCCCCAGAGGCACAGTTACACTCTGCACCGGAGCGCAGCACTGGGATCCCCAGCCGGGGCCAGCGGAGGAAGCGGCAGCGGTGCAGCTGTGTCAGCACAGCGCCGTGCCCGGACCAGCCCTCCCAGGAGCTGGGGAAATAATCAGCTCAGGCAGGCTGCCACATTTTCAGTGCCTAAGAACTCTGCATGGCAACACGGGGAACCTCGCCGATGCACCGGCCTCTCAGTGGCTCCCCGTGTGCTGCAGTGTCCCTTCTGAAACGCCAGACAGATCTGGGCGGGTCTTGCAATAAGGAATTGCTCGCTTCCATCTGCTCTTTGCCGCTGGTGAAGGGCTGGTGGCCTCACCACTGTGCTGTGGTACTGCATTTCAGGGGCAAGCAAAACAATCCAGATGTTAGCCACTTGCCATCACTGGCAAGGGAAAGGAGCCTGCGGGGTGGGCAGGGATGCTGTGTTCTCAGCAAATCAGATATTTATTCCCTTATTCACTCAGCACCTCTGTGAAACACTGGTCATGTTTTCTAAGAGGAATTCAAGCACAGAGAAACTAAATCTTCCCAAGAAGATCTATGTCAGAAGAGAAAATTGCAGCTAGATTTACAGATTCCTACATTTATCATCCTAAAATACAGTTTATTTTTTCTTTCTGATCAATAAAGCCATGTAATGGGCCATGATTTTTCCCTGTCCATACATTTAAGTTTCACATCACAGCCACTACCATGGTGAGAAACAGCAAGTTACAGACATTAGCAGGACACCAGAGGGAAGTACTCCACACTTGCTGCCTGGCAGAGCAAGAGCAAGGACAGAAGCTAGAAGGAACGAAGCATGAGGGAGGGACACCACTGTTGAGATCCCTGGAACATGTTAGCCCAGAAAAGAACCTAACCTTTCGACTGAAAATCCAACTGTAGGCAAGCCAGGGACAAACATTCAGGACAGAGCCATCTCTCTCACAATCCACCTTACTGAACCATGGGGTTTCCATCATGTCTCCTTGGAAAACAAGAAAGGAGATGAAAAATACAGGGCATATTGGCTCTTCTTTCTGAAACCTCAACAAGCAGCTTCTTAAGTCCAAATAAGTGGGATGGAATTTTTCTACTCCCCTCCCACCAGGCACAGGCAACTGGATATAACTCAGCCTCATGCACATCCAGTGAGGAGGATCTGGTCTGGCTCTGCACATGCCTGTCTCTTTTTATTTTTGTCTCTCTAAAGGAGAGTTCTCAAAACAGTCCAATTGGTTTTAAGTTGTTTTTAAAGGGACAAAGGGAAACATCAGATGTTGAAAATGCACAGCGAACGAAACAGCTGTACTGTAAAAAAAACCTCTGAAAAAACATACTTTACAATGGTAATTATGACAGATTAAACAATGAGTGTCATCAGTGTGATGGTACAAAGCACACAATACTGTTTCCTACTCAAATATTTGCAGACATCTCTGATTTTTTATTTTAATGAAATCTCATCTAAGTATTGAATTGGTTTTAAGAACCATCCTGAGGCTCACAAGAGCTTTCGCTGTCAGAAGCCCTGTCAGATATTTGAACTGCAATTTGTCTCAAATGGTTCCCAGCTTGAGCTGGAGAAATGCTGTAAACATATCCTTTTTAAGAGGTGACGAGTCTGAAAAATCACTGCCTGCAAAGACCACATCTCTGAGAGGAGCTGAGGACCTCTCTGGCCATACAGTTACAACAGGAATTTTAAGGATCCCCACACCTTGACAGAAACTCATGCTGCAGATTTTCTGTGCTTCTCAAACGTATCCAGGAACTGCTCTGTTGTGTGATTAAGCTGTCCTCTTCGGATGGCTAAGCACCTGGAATCCTCTCCTCATTCACTACATATGTGCATGACAAGTATGGGCTGCAACCATGAAGACAAAGGAAATAAATCAAATCCTTCTGAGGACTTTTGAGAGCTTCACAGCTATTGGATGGGAAGTAACACAGTTTAAACAATGATACATTAATTAATTATAAATGACAGCATGTGAAGCCCTGGAATTTCTGCTAATACCAAATGAGTTTGTGATGGTTTATATAAAATAAGAAACTGATAGAAAAGCCTCCATGTGCTAATAACACCCAGATATTTAAGGAAATTGGCTTTGAAGGTTGCTGGGCATAATACAAAGAATATTCAATGAACTGAATCCTGAGGTTGACCCTTCACTATTATTTTGTTTCAAGCAAAAATGTCTATTTGCTTTAATAAGAACTCTTTTCAAATAAAGCAAATCACCTCAGATGTGACCCCTGTGGATATGTCTCACTGTCATGTTCAATATAGGTGTCTGAACTCCTGTATTTGTGACAACCTGCTTCCTGTTGGCTCTCACAGTACTTGCCAGATTTTTCCTTGTTTCCTTTAGGTGTCTACTTGGACTGAGTCTCGCTGCACCTAAGAAAGATGATGATGACTGCTCAGTACAGAAGGAGAAGCTGTGCTTTGCCGCAGTCCCATTAATCCCTGAAGAAATTTGGAATCAGAAGACAACCTGGCATGGGTTGTATTTCTAAGCTGGCTGTGAAAACCACATGCATTTCAAAGGCCAGCCATTTCCCCCACCAATCCTGTGTGCCACCCCTGCTGACTTGGAAGAAGTAGCTCTGCCATAAGCCCCAAGTCTCACCACTCTGAAAAAGTAAAATACTAAGGAAAGCGATGAAATCATTAAAAAGACAGGAAACAGATGGACGTTTGCCAAATGGAGAAGGGCCACATGACTAGGCAAAGAATGTTTATTTTAGCACTCCCAAAGTCTGCTAAAGATAGCAGAGAGTGAAAATAAACGTGAGAGCTATCACACTGAAGTAAGAGGAGTTCACAAGCATCTTTAGGGTAGCAACACAAGGGAGGAATTTTGGAGCTGTATGTCTGAGTAGGTTCTGTACCAGCTGCTCTGACCACCCAAACAATGGGGCACTTTGTGGACAGGCAGGTACCTACTGAGAAGTGGGGCAAAACCACAGTATCCTTGATTTTGATAGATAACAAAATGTCTATGCCAATAATACCATTGCAACTGTTCCTAGACTGCTCCATAGATCACTAGATCTGGGGCAGCACAAAATTAAGGATCGTGAAGTAGAATATGGACACGGAAAAGTTCCCTGCAAGACTCTGCACAATATACAGAAACATATGCAAATAGCAACAGAATAGATTCAGCTTTCTTATTTGACCTTATTTCTTTTCAAAATTTCTTCTAGATTCTTCAAGAGAGAAACCTAAATACATTGCAAAAACCTCAAATGCTTTGCTCATGTATTTTATAAATTTTCATATTTTTTCTGAACTGATGAAGAGAGTTATCGAAGACTGCCATGCTAATTCCTGAATTTCTTCCTGTTTATTGCCCTTTCGCAAGTGGCTGACTCAACAGACAACTGAGAAAAGACTAAATAAGTTTTCTCTGGGTGGCATTTTAAGCTGGAGTATTTTAAGAACTGCTATTATGTTGCAGCTGAATATTCCAGCAGACTGTCTGACTCCTTTCTGAATCAGAGTGCCACCAGGCCAAATATTTGTACGAATTCCATGCATTGCCCTGTACAATCTGCACAGAGAAGAGCAATTTTATATGCAGGTAAACAGTGGCTCTTTATGCCAGCATTTGATCCCTAAAAAAATACAATCTTTAGAACAACACCAGAATAGGCAGATTAAATTGTGAATCTAGCAAAATCCACACTTTCTCAAGAACTTTTTTTAATGTCCTATGTCTCAATCCACAGACAGACATATAATTCTATAGACAGATCTTTTTGTGAAGAGAGATCGATAAATCTGAAATTGTACAGGAATTAAAGGTGAAAAAATATATCTCAAAGCCTTCAAAACATAGATTTGAACCAAAGTTGCTGAGTTGCTGTTAATGATACCAATTGTCTGGGTTGGAATTTTTTGAGACAGAAAGTTGGTACAAACATCCAAACAAAGTCACTGAAAGATTTCACTGAATCAGCAAAATTCCTCAGTCTTCCAGTCTTTTAGAAAAAAGCCAGAAAATTTGAAGTCTATTTATAAGAAAGGAGAATGGAGAAGAAGCAGAGCTATTCTAAAAAGATTACTAAATGTAACTAATGTAGATTTGAACATGTACCTTGGAGTGGTAGAGGTAATGAAACTTGGCTCCATAACCCTACTTCTGCAGCATGACTGTTTTCTAAATCACTCTTCAGTGATACGCAATCTAAAGAAGTCTTATCACAAGTCTTATCTCCTTTAAATGGTGGTTAGTAGAAACTAAGACTATTTAGAAGAAAAATACTTTTTTTTCCTAACTTGCAATTCAAAACCACAATGTTGTTTTCTGTTTATTTTGAATAGAAATATGCTCTCATGACCAGTGGATTGACTTAATAAAACACACCAACTGCAATGAACATAAAATTCCTTACTCCTTTCTATTTAAATAATTGTTTTGTCACCAGCTTGCTGACTGATCTTACACAGCTTATTAACACCTATAGTTTTCAAAAGTATTCTGTACTTTTTATTTATATTGTCTGTGCAGAACAAAATACAGGAATTGTCTGATTTTCAGGGCCATGAAACTGAAAACTTCAATGTGCAGAGATTCAGCATCTTAAAAAAGAATATGGTTCATCCATAATTCACCCCCAAACTCCAGTTGCAGTTACCACGCAGAAAGATGCATCCTCCTCTACAAAGATGGCAAGTTTCAAATATAAGAGAATAGAAATAATGGACTAAATTTCATAGTCACAGTAACATCCATCTATAAAATAGGAAAAATGCTGATCCATTTTTTGACCATCTCCTGTTGGTTTCTGCTTTTCTAAAAAATTGTGAATTGACACCAGAATGAAAGTGATTAAAAGAGAAGGAAATAACCAGAGAGGGGATTGGTTTTTCTTTCAGTTACTTTGCTGCTGGTAAATGGTGAGCGTGTACTGTAATTTTAAACCAACATCCTCAGTTAAGGAGACATTGTTTTAGTCAACTTACTAATTGAAGAAAACAACACAACTTTCTATCTCAGCAAGTATTCCTTGTGCCTGTGGCAAGGAGACTCGGGTGTAAGGGAAGGATGGCCAGAGAGGGAAGGGCACTCTCTTTGCCAGGCAGCAGGCTGAGGAATGAAATTCTTCTCATGTGTGTTCACTTCAACTCCCACTTTACATGCAGACAGGAGATAAAATATGAGTTTATCAATGCATATCCAAGATACTGTGGAAAGACTCTTAGTATATAGCCCTTGACACAGACCCCCATGTTCCTTTGGAGCTGGGAACAGGCTGCAACTATGGATAGGACAAGAGCACAAAGTCTTAAGCTGTGCCAAGAAAGGTTTAGATGGACATTAGAAAGAATTCCTTAACAGAAAGTGTGGTTAGATATTGGGATGGGCTGCCCAGGGAGGTGATGGAGTCACCATCCCTGGAGGTGTTTAAGGCGAGTGGACATGGCACTGACAGCCATGGTCTGGTTGACATCGTGGTATTCCGTCAAAGACTAGACTTAATGATCTCAGAGGTCTTTTCCAACCCAACTGATTCAGTGAGTTTGTGAATGTGAAAACAGTTGAAGGTCCCTCAATGCCCCCACAAACACCACTCCTGCTGCCTGATGGAGCACAGGGCCCATCCCACCCCGCTCCTGTCTCTTGAGAACTACAGTGGGGAACACACGACCAGGGCGTTCAGAGCCGAGGGCAGGAGCACGACGGCTGCTGCCACCACACACCAGGCGCTTCTGCTCAGACACCGGGGAGCACTTATTTCCGTGGGCTACGACCGCTGCCCCCCAGCCAGCCAGCAGGGCAGGCGACCAACATGGTTGCAGGAGGCACACTGGAGCCGCTGGAGGCACACCCCCCGCCGGTGGGACGCGGGGCCGAGCAGCCCTGAAGGCCCCGGGCCCGAGGTCCCTGCCGGCTGGGAGCCCGCGGCCCCCTGGATGCGCCGCGCAGGCAGCGAGGCTGGGACGCGACTCTCGCGAGAGAGCGGCCGGCCTCGCCTGCAACACGCACACACACGGGCCTCTCGCGAGAGTGGGGCCCGCGGGCGGCATGGAGCGGCTGTTCGCGCTGGAACTGCTGGTGGAGGCGCTGCGGGTGGCGGAGCCCCAGGGGCCCGTGGAGCTCCCGGGGCCTGCGGAACACCCGGCCGTGGCGCTGCGCCTCTTGGACTTCCCCACCCTCGTGCTGCGCCCCGCCGCCGCCGCGCCGCCCCTGCGGCCGGGGCAGCCCTTCCCCTTCGGCCGCGGCAAGCGCTGCCTGTTCCGCTGGCGACCGGACGCGCTTTTCGCCGCGCTCCGCCGCCGCCCGCTCCGCGCCCTGCTCCTAGCGCTGCCCGCCGGGCTCGCCCCGGGACCGCCCCGCCTCCTGGGCAGCTGCGCCGTGTCCTTGACCCCCGCCGCCGAGCTGCTGCAGCGGCCCGGGGCGCCCTCCTCCTGCGGCCGCCGCGGCCGCTTCGCGCTGCGGGACAGCACGGGCCGGCCCGTCGGGGAGCTGGTCCTGCGCTACCGCCTCAGCAGCCTGGAGGCCGGTTACCGCCTCAGCAGCCTGGAGGCCGGTGGGGCGCGTCCCGCCAGCCCCCGCACTGCCACACCGCCTGCCACCACCCCGGAACCGCGAGACGAGGAGGAGGAGAAGGAGGAGAAGGAAGAGGAGGAGGAGGAGGGTGAGCAGCTGGAAGGCAACGTCTTTTGCCCTCCGCTGCTCTATTACAGCCGTGAGCCGGCTGAGCATCAGCGGCCGCCAGCAGCAGTAAGGCAGTGGGAGCATGTCGAGCCGCAGAGACCGCAGGAGAAGGACAAGGGCCACAGCCCACCGCGTCCCAGTGCTGGGCCCTCGCTGCTGCACCCCGCCACCCCTCGAGAGCCCCAGCACGCCCCGGTGCAGCTGCCACTGCTCAGTGCCTTGCTGGCAGAGCTGTCGGTGCTCACCCGCAGCGCTGTGCCTGCTCCTGCTGTCCACCCCCATCTTGCCTGGCTCTACCAGCCCCCAGGGAGTGGGGACACGGCCTCACAGCCTCCCAGTCACTCTGCTGCCCTGAGGCCTGCAGAGACACCTGTGGGGCCTAGCAGGAGCAGTGAAGTCCCGAGCCCTCCGTTCAAACAAGGCAGTCAAAAGGCCACCTCCCCAGAGTCTTCTGGGGTTGGGAGACGACCCAAGAAAGCTGTACCTGAGGAACAGCCAGCCTGTGAAAGGAGCTGCAAAGCTAAGGAGAACAGACCTCCCAGAAAGAAATTGTTGTATGGGCTGACAAATACACTGAGGCTACGGCTACAGAAGACCAACCCGGATAAGCTGATAATTCATGAAAGGAGGGAGCAGTACAGAAAAAAGCAAATGGAGATGCTGAACGGGAGAAGCCCCTTACCCAAGAGAAAACTGGTCAGAAATACTGAAGAACAGCATGTGGTGTCTTGCAGGCATTGTAGCACAGGAGGCAGTTCAAAGCGGAATAATCAGTTGGATAAAATTGTTCAGACTTCATTAGAAAACAGTGCTCTCTCAGAGTCAATTTCTGTGACAGGAGATAAATCCCCTGGCCTGCAGAAACAGTCTATTGCAAGTCTATCCAAGAACGATTCAATCATTACAGCGCCCTTACCAGAGGAAACTCTGTTAAAATCTGCTCATGAGGAAAAGTATGCAAAAGCTCAACTCCCAGCAGCATTCCCATCAGATGCTAATGCAAAAGGAAGTTACAACGATGCAATAAACTTAATCCATCATAAAACCATGGAGCATGATGATGTATCTGTTGTGAGTGGTCATAAACTGAGCCCCAGCAGGAGTGTTGAAAATAACTCTGAATTCATATATTCTGATGACTTTGTTGCTAGTCCAGAGAACACAGTTTGTTCAGAAGCTTTCACCAATGCTGAGAGTACAGGTAGAGACTCCAAAGTTTGTGACAGCAGTCCTGAGCCTCTGTGGCTTGAAAGACCAAAGCAAGATAGGTCAGATACAGAGTCAGAATCCAGAAGATCCCGAATTTCAAAGACAAGTCAAAGAGCTCAGAGTACTTCAGATCTTGTGCCAGTTCCTTCAGCTTCATCTCCAGTCCAGTCTTTGAGGAGAAACTGTGACTTTAAAACCAGCATGGGAACTAGTGCTGAATCTGCTGATTCACTTAACCTTGCTGAAATGGAGGCATCATTATTAGAAGATGAAGAGCAGAAAGCCCAACAGATGAGTAAGGAAGAGAACAGGGGTGATCGACACATTAAAGAAATATCTTCACCAAGAAGCAAACAAGTTAAATCTGATACTGATCTGAATACAGGAAAGGGGCAGACCTCTGCAGGACAAAAGCAGTCAGTAACTCAAGTTAGCTCTTACTTGCCATCTAACATGTCTGATCTTGAATTTAGTGTTCTGGAAAACAGTAGGTCAGACGAAGAAGATGATTTTCTGGAAAAACTACATGGCCCTAATCAGTACAAAGACATCAGTGAACTTGTAATAAACAAACTCCCAGGATATACAATGTAATTATAAGTTTTCACTATCTGGATTAAGATACAATATTTGAACTTTATAAATCCTATTACATTTAGTTACACTAAATTTAAGATTTTATCATGTACATTTATTACCAGTGAATTTAGTTATGAGATTTTTAAAATAAATTACTATTTGAATCTCTAACAAATGGTGTCTACAGCCTGACTTGAGTGTCAGTATCTTAACACAAAAATAATCCAAAGAGCACATGAAGCATAAATTTCTGTCAAAGGAGAAATTAAGACAGAAGCAGCAAAAGCAGCCAGTACCAACAAAAGTAGTCCAGGGTAGACGTAATATCATGATACCAGAACAGCCAAGTACAAAATTCATTCCTAACCAAACAGAAGGTTTTATTCCTCCTGAAAATTTCCAAGCTTCCTTTTCATTAGAATTAGTTACTTAGAACATATAGTCACAGCTAGTAGCATCACAGAATTTTATCAGCTAGTCAGTATAATGATGTATTTATTTCCCTTTTCCATCACTAAATACAGTAACCAGAACTGGATGAGTCCTTTTAGAGTTTCTTAGGTTGAAGTTTCATTTAAGTCAGATTTTCACAATTTATTATTGAATAGTGTAAGAATTATTGGTGATAGTGAATCTGTATAATCTGGGCAAGCTTTAAGAGGTGGATGGAATTCACTTGACCTTGAAGACTAAGGGTATGCAAGGAGTAGGGAAGAGCATAGTAAATCTTCAATGCTTCACAACTCCCTGATTGCATTCTCTGACTCTAGGGAAAGAGGTGGGGTCAGCACCCACAGTCCAGAAACTTAGAACAAATGAGCATATTATGTCATGATGTAAAGATGTGAAGTAATGAGAAATTTGCCATGTCTCCTTTGCCATTAAAATAGTTGAACTGATGTCTGCTTTTGATTTCAGGTTTGCTTTTTATGGCTTCCAGTTTGATCATTGAACTTAATGTCTTCTGTTTAACTACAGAGGTTTTTCTAGAGTCCGTGTGCTGATCCTAAATTTTAGAGGTGCTTTTTGACTTGAATTCTTGCCTTAGTTTTTAGTCTCGTGTACCCCCCCCCCCCCCCCTTTTCCCCTCTTTGAGTAGTTCATCTCCTATGTCAGCTTTACATTGCTAACTATCTCCTCAATTAGGACAGTTATCTTCAGGGTTAAATGACAGATTTATCCACTCTCCTTTTCTTTATAATTTACAATCTGACTTTTTTACACAACTTTTTCATTTCTCACTGTAATTTTCCATGTACTTTATTACAAGAGCCAGTATTTACACTTTAACATCTTGGAGGAGCTTTTTCCTTTACCTCCTACTATGTGTTTATTTTGTAGGAATGACAGCACCTCTCCTATTTAAAGCATGAACATCTGTGAGGATTATTGAAGTATCTAGTGTTGACCTTCTAAAAACCACTAGTAATATTTTTAATCTAAAGGTAAGCAGCTGAAATTACCTATATACCAAAGGAATCTCTGGCCAGAGCAATTCCTAAATCTTATTTAGGGTTTCTTTCATCAGCTACAATTTTAGAACAATTTATTTTTTCCTTTTTCTTCCAATGCCATGGACTTCTTTGATAAAGATGGATTCCAACTGTCATTTATACATGGCAGTTATTCTGATTTTATTGATGGAGTAATGTCTTGCACTTCTCATCAGCAAAACTATCATTAAAATACAATGCTGACCAACCATTTTTACTGTGTGGCTATTTAAATGAGATGCTAATGCTACAAGTGCACAGTTTGAAGAACATTTTTAAAGAAAATTTTATTTCAAAACTAAAAGTTTATTTTCAGTTCCAAACAGGTTGAAACTCAAGGGCAAATTTCCAGTCTTTTTTCTATCCCCTATTCCATTTTCAATTTCCAGAAGCAAATATGGTAGGACAATATTTCTTTTGTTTAAATAATGAAATTAATCTCTTTTCAGCTGATTTTATTTGGAATAACATTTCTAATGTTTACTGTGTAATAGCATTTATAATTTTATCAGGAGAACAATGAAAATGACAAAAAATGCATACTAGGAAGACAATAGAAGACATTACACTAGAACAAAACTGCAGCATCATGCTTGCATGGCTTAGCTTGTTTGTTTCTTTTCAAATATATACTCCAGGTAGTGATTATTGCATGAAGAGATTAGCAGGTAGTTTCTGCCCCCAGGGATAATAGTCTTTTCAGATGTTACTATCTTGTTGTGAGAGTAAATTAATTTTTACTTAACATTCGAACAGCAACTCTCAGTCAACAAAAATGGGAAAGAACTTTATTATTCGAAACTCATAAACCATTATCTTAGCAAGAAATAGCTGCTAATGACAAGAGGATTTTATGTCAACACAACAGAACAAAACAGAGATATTAATTACCAATATAAAATATTTTTAAATGGCCGCAGCAAACTCCCTTTTGTACAATTCCTATAGTAATCTACACCTCCCTTTTGTACAATTCCTATAGTAATCTACACCTAGCTAGCCAGTTTTGTTATTATAACTTGTATCCTGTACCCCTGTTATCAAGTAGTTAAGATCAGAGTTTTAATAAGAGATGTCTCTAATGGAGGTATTACACCATTCTTTCATAGTTTCTAAACTGTAAGGGCTGAATTGCACAGATGATGTTTGTGCAGGGGATATGACAATATGCTGGGAGAAGCAAATAATAGCATATACACTGCAATTCTTGCACAGCTGTCCCAGAAGTAACATAAATACTTAAGGATACATGGTCTCATTGACTCATTACATCTAAAAATTTCCTTGCTGCACACTTTTAAACAGTAAACTACAGTTACTTCAAGTTTTATGTTGTTGTAAACTTTAAACTTTACTACAGCAAAATTAAAAGGTGAGAAGTAATTATCTAAACTTATAGATCCTCACTAAACAAAGCCACCTGACTTCTTACTTTAGACTTGTTACTTTAACAAGATTGCTTGAAATCTGTATGATATTTTAGAGATATGTTAGATAGGTGTTTAAAAACATAGTTTCATTGCTTAAGTTTAGGGTGGTTAAATCTGCCCAAATAAAATTAAATTCATGTTTTACAACAAGACCCAAAACAAGAAATAAACACTTAGATCTACACATTAATTCAGATTTTATGGCTGTTGCTGTAACTGTTTTTTTAACAGTTATTTCAGCATACTATTTACTAAATCAAATCTAGATAGCCACTACTATGTAACTGATAATGCGATGGGAAAAGCAGAATACTAAATACTGATAGCTTCTGGCACTCTTCCCTTTCTATTGTAATATTTTCCTGCTACTAGTACTTCTTACAAATCTTATTACTTGAAGGCCAAGAACACTGCTAAGAAATCCCAGCCAGGTAGGTTTCCTCCACTCCATTTTTTTTTATTCCTCAGCACTCTGATTAGATGACACAGATTCTTCTCTGTGATTTCTATGATGACACTTCCTACCACTTATTTTACTACTTGTAATCCTTTCATCATTTTGGAAATCCTTTTCCTCAGTTCTCTGAAATTCCATCCAGCCTTGGTAACAGTGCAATTGAACTTTTGACTTGCTCTTACTAATTTCGTTCTTCTAGGTCCCAGTATTTTGTGATGCCTGGTATTGTAGTAATTTTGTTTCTCTTTGTGTAAGTGCTGCTCAGTCATTATTTAGATGTTAGTCATTGTTTAGAAATCTTTATAACTTTGCTTCCTTTTTCTTAGCATTTGTCATCAGCATTTACTACTTGCTTGTCTTTGATTGTCTAAAAAGAAGTCAAAGAATTGAACCCTGTATGTAGACCTTTAAAAGGTTTCATTTAAAGACTTCTACATGCAAGACCTTCACCAGTGGCTGTGTAACGCCACTCATTCAGAGCTGTAGAATGTCCATTTAGGACTGGGAACATTTGCCCATAGTTATCTTTTGCCATGGCAGACAGCAAGCTTCTCTAACTCTACCAAACCCTGCCTTTTAAGCCTTTTCTAAAGTTTTGATTTCAAATTTACATTTCTTTTAAAATGACTGAGGCCATCTCTGTGAGAACAGATGTTGGCTTTAATTTAGCATGCATTTAGAGCTAATGGCAATCACATCTGCTATAGCTAATGTTTGCTACCAGATAGCTGCTTCCATTTTCCATCCTCTCTTTCAGTCAGTATACTGCTGAATTTTAATTTCAGTTTTGTTCACACTGGGGTTCTTCCCTCATGTTTAATCCCTTGTAGGCATGCAGGTATGTTGAAGTCACCAAGACAAGCTGCAACTTCACTGTCTTTTCCTTGTTTGGCATTGACATTCACCTGCATTAAACTGTTTTTGCTTTCATTTGGCTTTTATGATTTCACTTGTCTGAATTTTATATGGCAATCGTAATGTAAACCTCCCCTGACTTACAGAATTGCTTGCATATTCCCAGAAGTGTATTCTATGTTCTCTATTGTTTTCTAGAGGATAAATTTGAGTGTCTCATGCTGGGGAAAGCAGTATTAATCTTCAGTCTTGCAGAGACCTCTGCAAGTGATTCATTTACCAATTGTTTAAAATAACATGGCTTGGTAGAGGAAGTGATTAAATAACATCTGAGATACATATTACTCCTAACTAAATGAACATTTAAAGATTGATTCAGGTACAGAGAATAAAAAACCCCAAAGCCAAAAAAACCCACCTTTCCTCCTGAAACAACAAAGAAACCCTATAAAATTAAAATGTTAACTAAAACAATTTCAGATGTCTATTATATATTTTTATTCCAAATATAGATGTTTTACAAACATTTTGGTTATTAGCCTGAAAATTTCATGCCTTTATGTTCTCTCTGTACCTATTAGCAGAAGGTAGCAGGTTTTTAAAAGGAAGTAACGGTATTTAAATTGTCAAATCCTCTGAAATTCCATGAGAATTAGTCACCTCAAAAATGGTTGTGGAATGGAAACCCATGCAGAGGACTCTAACTGTATTATCACTTGGAATGCAAAAATGTTTTTGAAAGAAGATAAGTCATGCTTCAACAAATATTTGCAGAGGCATTTGGAAAGTTTAGTGGTATCATGATTGAAAGAAACTCCCTTGGCGTCAAAGATATTCCAGCCCTTTTTCTTTTGTCTTTTACTGTTGGCAGATTCAGTATTTTTCCTGTCCCTTATGCTTATGTAGAGAGTACTTAACCTTTGACTCCTCCCTAAATTTCTATGCCAACATGATGTCCAGAACCTTATTTCAGAGATATCTTCTTCTACTCTCCTATCATGCCTTTCATCTTAATGCCTAGCCTCTTCCAGTTTCTCATCACATATTTCATGCCATCTTTAAAATTCATCTTGCCCTACTTATCATTAAGAAAAACTCCTAACACTTCTCAGACACTTTCACTGATTTGTTCTCATCCTTGATATCACACTAAAGTTCTGATCATTGTCTGCTGGACTCTGCATGGTTTATCCTCTTCCTGCCTCTATGAACCTGTTTCCTTCTCTGTATCCTTTTCCATGTAACTCTACCTTCATTCAATAAAAAAAATAAAATATGGAAATTCCTGTACATCTGTGTTTCCTTCTCATCACCCCTGATCATCCTCTCCATGGGTACCTCTATTGCCTAGAGTTCTTGTCCACAGGAACATGCCAGACATAAAAGTTTAGATAGAAGCCATCAGATCATGTTTGATCTTCTCTACATTGCAGTCCTCAACATTTTGTTTGCTTACTCCTGACAGCTGGTGTCAACATTAGGATAAGACTAAGGTAAGGATCAAAATTTAATGGCATATGTAGGGAAGGAAACGCTTCAGGATGTATTGTCAAACCTTGCTAACATCAAACACAGTATGAGGGAAGCTCTGATGTACCATGGCATGCAGTTTTGATTTTCTTATCCGTAACTCTAATAAGAGTCAGCAATGGAATTACTGTATGTATGAAAATCTGTTAACAGTCTTTTGACTGTTGCAGGTCTCTCATCTCCTGCTGCCTCTGTGGTGTTACTCTACAGCCCTCCAAACATTGTGTGGCTTTATTTGTAAAGTGGAATACATGTATAGGGTTTCTTCAAAACAACCTTCAAAACAGCCTTCACAGGGCTCAATGAAAAGACAAGAACACAAATTCAAGGTACTTCAGTACATTTCCTACATACCCATTTTTAATAACAAAATATTGGAGCACATTCACCATTATCAAAACCTTTTATCAGTAGGGGATTTGGTTCATTTTCAATGAGAGCAGCAGATTTGCTAACCTGATACTTCCCTGGTATTCATCACTATTACAACACCACTTCTTATTTGCATCCTTTTTTCAAATTTTTAGTTGTTGATTAAATTCTGTTAATTACACACATGCCATGTGAATTTAGTAAGGCTTGATACAGTCAAGGTCTTTATCAAGGAAAGCACTAATTGCAACAAGAGTCCTAACTGAAATTTGCTTTTTGTTTATCTGATACCTTACAGCAGCACAATAGTCAGCCAAAGAAGCATCCCTTGCCAGCTGCTGATCGCATTTACATGTCCAGAATATATGTCCAGAACAGTGAGTCATGGCCAAACTGAAAGTGTGTCAAGTTGGGGGGTAAGTTCCAGATGTTCCTCTGAAATTTTCTTTGCTTCTTTTGAAGTCTTAACATGGAACTGAAATTTTGTTTCCCCAGCCTCTATGGGATTTCTAACAAACAAAAGGGAAGACAAAACTATTTTTCTAGGAAATGTCCCTATCTTCTTAAACACTCATCAACCCTAGACACAGGAAAGTTATTCAAGGAATGTTTACAGAAACTATTCAAGAAATACTTCCAAGCACTTTCCCATTCTACTTAACATCCCAAATAATTTGAGAACAATGTCCTTCACTGTAGTTATTACTTCTACTTCTGATCTCAACAGGAAGAACTGTGAAGATACACATTTTGTTTTGGTTTGAGTTTAGCAATAGTGTAGATCCCAGCAGTCCTGCTTTTACTGAAGCCATTTCACACAGGTCTGCCAACGGTTCTGCAACTAGAGTAAATACCAAAGTTATGGATCAGATGTACAGCAGAAAGCAGGCTAAAGCTGTACTGATGCAATAGTAACAGGAGTTTGATCCCTGCACTCCAGGTCAAAGAAAGTATGTGTTTCTGGAACAGCTCCACAGACCCTGCATTTTGACCCATGGGACGTTAAAATGAAGACAGACAATAAAAGGAAGGAGGAAGTAAGTTTTATAGGGATGAGTGCCTCTTGGATGGAGCCATTTGCTTCTCCCTTGGCCAATGTAAGCATCTCAACTGGTGTCTCAATCAGCTTCCTGATTGTACCAGGAAGAATTTGTCATTTAAGACAATCTGAATAAAAATTGCTAATATATCAGAAATGCCATTTTGACTGTTCCTGCACAACACACCACAACTTGCTGATCTTTTTTTTTTTTTCTTTTCAGTCTGGAAGTTGTTCTGCATAACAACAAGCAGTACACACAGAAACACACATATCACCACATAGCCTTTGATACCCCAATTTAAGACAACAGAGTAAAGCAAAAACAACCAAAGAAGCAAAAAGGAAATCCCTGCCACTCAAAGTCTAGAAATTGCTAGAAAGTCACCAGTGGTGACAGGGATTCCTTGTTCTTTCTTTTTTCATCATTTTCCTGACAGCATTGGGGTATATCAGCAAGAGTTTCAGGCACATTTAGAGGTTAAGTGCAAAAAATATCTCTTGAAGCAAATGTATCAGCTAGGAAACCTCCTGTCCCCATTCAAGGAAGTGGTCAGGAAATCCATCAATCACCACATCATCTATTATTACACTCTATTTTTCAAAAGCTGTCTTTGTGATTGTCCTCAGTTCATATATCTAAGAGGGCAGGTGGTTCTGTCTCTTTCAGTATCATGCTTGTTAATTGTGAAGAGACCAAAATAATTTTGTCCATTTCTGCATGACAGGTTCCTCTTCCCATTTACTCAGAGCAGCCCAGATGTCTGCTCTTACAAGAAACTTCTGCAACCACTTTATCTTCTCCTCTTTCATTATTTCACATATGGTCACAGAACCAGCTGCAAGAAAAAAGGCCAACCTACCACTTCATGTGCACAACCAAAAGGGAACCAAGGACACAGGCAGGCAGAGAAGCAGGGTCCTCTATTTCTGCCAAGGATAGGCCTGGAGCTCATGACACACACTTCTAAGCCCAGCACAGTCAGTGTATTTCTGGGCCCAAAAGGTCCTAAGCATGAGTTCCAGAAGTATGAAGTGTATTGATGCACATCCTCTCAGTGTGAATCCTTTCTTACCTTTCATAAACCTGCTATACTCAGCAATTTCCTTCACTTTTTTGTCCTGTTAACATCTACTCTAACTTCCCAGTTTGGGTATCCTATCCCCTATTGTGGAAAGCATTTGCCTCAGGATAATTGTTACTTACGTTACACATACTGATATGACAAGACACTGTGACTTGAATTACCACCCTGATTGGATTATAGCTTTTACAATCTCTGAAATTCTGATTCTTTAATAAGTTTATTGAAGTTTAAAAGTTGTTTGGGTCTCATGGAAATCTATTACTTTACATGGATTAATACTGAAGTGATTCTTTTTACATTATTTAAACACTAAGATATTCGTATTAAACATTTGCAAAGTACGTATAGCAATTGTCCCAGCAACATTAGCACAAACATCATCTGCTGCAATCCAGCACAAAATATGTGGACATAACTATTAGGAACCATCTGGGGACCTGGCACTTGCTGGTACAGGAATGAAATTTTAATTAAGTTTTATAATCAGAAAGTGTAAGTGACAGCTCCCACTTGAAACCTCAGAGCCAGTAAACGGTCCACATAAAGAGAAAGATGTCACCCATTTAATGGGTTGGATCACACTGCTTGATGACATACTTTGTAAGTAATGTGCTCCTTCCCTATGTTTTTGGGCATAAATTGCTTGTGCAGTCAGAATTTTAAGAGGAACTGACCATATGGCAGGTAAATTGGGAATCACACTGCAATTTACTGAGAACAAGGCAATACAATAGATGAGCCACTCATTCCCCAGGTTTGGCATGCTAGGATTGCATCTTGTGCAAGATAAAAGCCCAAAGGAAAGACTGTATTGTAACAATAAGGCTATTCCAGCTACCACTGCAGCTGCATTCAGGTTTACCTGGAGCTGTGAAACAAAGCTCAGAAGTGTAAGAAAACTTCTCTCCTGCCCCAGCACTCACTATCAGACAGTGATTCATTCAGGTGTTGGTCTTCAGGGTCCCAAAATAGCAGCCCATCAGCACCAGATGAACAAGCCCTAAATTTCCTGTCTTCTCTCAGCCATTGGTAACTATTACTGCTATCTTTAACATTTAGTATATAACACTAAGGGTCTATAAAAAAACCACCTCATCCAAAAATGGTTCATCTTTTCTATATTACAGTTGAGTTATAATTCTAGTTCCACTAAAGGCATTGGCTCTGCAGGTACTGACCCATGAAAGTTATTAAAGATCTCAATTTTGCAGTCAATAAACCAATTTGCGATTCAATCACAAGCACCTGGAGAAGGTCTGTTCTGCTACTACCATCTCCAGTTGTCTAAACCATAGTCAGAATTTGCAAATAAGAAAATTAAATCCAGATTGTGACCCTTTGCACTTTGGGCTAATCCAAGAAAATTCCAGAGATCCACACTGCTGAAGAGTTAAAGGTTCAATCTTTGGAGAATTTCTCCAGTGCACTTCCACAAATATGCAGATACACTTGACTTGGCAATATTAACCTTGAAGTGTCCATCAGCTCAAGAAGTAGAGGATTTCTCTACATTCATTTTTAAAGCTTCAGCAATTCTCTTTTAGCAAATTGACTGCACAGACAGAAATCACTGCCATCCTCTGCACGACCAAACAATCACAGCCTTTAGATTAAGCTTTATTGCACAAATATAATGTTGGTTAGTGTTTATATTTATGCTTTTGGGGAATTTTATGTTAAATAATCTATTTTTCACTCATAAAATTATTTCTTTTAGGCCCTATGTTTAGTAAGGCAGCAAGCTTTGTACAAACAGAAACTACTGTCAATGTTGAAAAACCCTAACATAAATTGACTCTACTCCTAAATTCAGGCAAACATCAGTAGCATAATCCTTTTCTCAGAGTAGGCTCTGCTTGGAAACTAAATAGCCAAAGTGCTCCCAAGGGCAGCAATTAGTATTTTAGCCAGTGGATTCATTTGAGGAGACTTGTAAATTTAATGAATTCCCCAGTAGTCAATCCATCATAGTCACTAATATGCTGGCAATCTTGCTACTGATAATGTTGCCAATACATTATAAGCCCTCATTTATTGCCTTAAATTTTAATTCAATGAATTCTGCATGTGAACTCTTCTCAGTGGTACTTTGTGCTAATGCAACCATAGATGGGCCATTTGGGAGCATAACAACACTGAACTCAGTACACTTGGCAGGACATCACTGGAAAGGCAAGACATTTCTCACCCAAGATTCTTTATCTCTTACCTCCCTAATACTTGTGCCTCTAAACTAAAACATAATTAGATCTACCCCTTCTGGGCTTCATTTTATGGATTAGAGGAAAGCACAGGGGAGAGGTCTGAGTGAAAACTCAGGCTTCCCTATATATTTAGCCAGCTTTCAGACATGAATATGGAAGTGCTGAATTCAGCAGTGACATAGAACTGTAGGCAATAGTGCTTGAAGAAATCAAGAATTCATCTAACCCATCCCCCTTGCCCTAAGGCAAGAATCAGCTTGTAACTATATCAGTCCTGACAGATTTTTGTCTAGCTCTTTTTTAGAAAAAAAAAAATTAAAAAAAAATCAGTAAGAGAGATTATGCATCTTCCCCAGGCAGCATGTTCCTGTACTTAATTATCTTGAATGTTAAAAGGTTTTCCCAGGGTCAAATATCAGTGTCCTCTGATGAAATTTAAGTCCACAAATAAAATTATTTTCACTCTTATATGCCACAGACAAAAAGAGCAAATTTTTACCTTCCTCTTAAAGAGAGCTTTCTGCATACTTAGGACTTGTCTCTCATCTTGTTTTTCCTCTGGACCTAGCAACCACAACTCTTTCAGCCTTCCCTCACAGGCCACTGGTCGTTCTTGTTGCTTTCCAATAAGCACCATACACACATTCCTTGGGATACAGTATCCTAAGCTATACACTGACACTCCAGTGAAAGTTTCTCTAGGACTTCATAGGACCTCACACACCCTTCAGTCTCCCTGTTTAGTATTACCTGCAAATATAATACCCATGCTCCCTCTTCTATAAATTAATTTCTAATGAAAAGATCAGAGTCATAGTAGACCCTTGCAATGCCTCACTACTGCTTACCACCATTTGATCAGTGACCCATGGAGAACTATGCACTAAGAACATAAAACCAGCCACATGAGAAATTTCACATCCACAGCATGTTTCCCCAGCTTAGCTGCAAGAATGTGAGAGCATTCTAACGTCAGGGCTTGTGACATCTATTGATTCTCCCCAACAAGACAGCCTGTCAATATGGTCATAGAAAAAAATAGATATAAAAAAATAGAAAAAAATCTGATATAATTTCTTCTTGACAAATCCATGCTGACTATTATTCCTTTCCTTGTCAACTTCCAAGCACTACTACAATGTTTATGTGATTATTTGTTACGGCATTTTCCCTCGTAGATTTCCAAAGGGAAACAGGCAATATGCAGGTAATTGGTAGTAAGGACATACTGTCCAGAAAAACAAATGATCAGCAAGGGAACAAAACATACCTCAGAGGCTTATGTCTATAAGCAGCCAAAACTCTAATAGAAGTAAGTGCAGTTGAATGGAAAAAAACCCCAAAACCTTTAAGTGAGACTAAAGAAATCCTTTATGTTTCTTACTCATCTTTAGTCATTGTTAAGGTAGACCCACCAGAACACAGAAAAACTTAATAATGATAACATTTAACCATAGCAGTATGATCAGATCCCTTCAAATCCCTGAATTTTGCCTTGACAGGATAACTTAACTGCTGTCAAACTACACACTAACAACACACACAGTTCAAGAGGCTCTAAAGAGAAGTAAATAAAGTTGCATTTCCAGTAAATAGAAAATGCATTTCTGTGTAGGCTGGAAATGACTTACAGTACAGATTTCTTACCATCAATGTTTAGAAAGAAATTTCCTTCCAGGTGTAATCAGGAAGAGCATCAAGCACCAGCTCTTGCTGGCAACAGAGGAACTCAAACCAGAAAGGAATTCAAATGCTTATGGTGACATAGTACCTGAGATATGTCAAAAATAAGAAACTAATCAGGCCCAGGGCACGGACCTGTGCAGCTGTGCTGTTTAACAGCTTGCAGCTCGCCAGCTGGGCTTTTAGTTGCACCCAGCAGCTCTAACCCACATGTGCAGGCTTGGGTTGGGGGACAGCATGGTCTGGGGCGGGCTCCCAGGAAACAGACCACATAAGACTGTCCCTGTCTAGAAGAAAAAGAATGTGAAGATGTTGAAATGGTTGCAACTCTTCCACTTGACGATGGGCTGGAAGGTAAACACAGCCTGCTGTATTTACTATTAGATATGTAGCCTTGGAAACCAGACTGGAAACAGAAAAGGCTTCCCAAAGTGGTGTAAAGCACCCTACTGAGAATTTGGGACAAGCTCAGAGCATGTATCTACCCAGTCCCTCAGTGCCATCTCAATGCTGTTTTTTGGTTTAGGCTGGAAGTAGCTTGCTCTCTGCTCACCACACCAAAATGACAGGCTAGGCATCCAATGGTTCATTTAGAAAGGGCAGGGAAAAGGACCCAAATCCCTACAGGCCTTTCCCACAGATCCAAGTGCATGCCTGTGTATAGCCGTATACCTCCCTTTTTTTCCCCATTCAAGAACTGCATTTTCCTGTTATGGCAGGTTCCAAGCCACGATCTAGGAGAGATTGGTATAAGCCTGTTTTCCCTACGGAAGGGCATAATCTCAAATTTATCTTTCCTCCTCAAAGGACAGGGCCCCTCCAAATCCCAGCTTTTGTGATAGAGAGTCTTCAGTGTAGCTGGAAGGGCAGACATTGCAGCTCTTCACATGAACTTCAAAATAAAGCAGAAATTTTCATGCTTACAGATCCCACTGTCTCCACTCTTTACGTTTTTGGATCTGAGACCTCCAGAACTCCTCTTCATTCAATCCAGTAGAACCAATTCACTTAATCATTGAATTGAACCTTCCTCAACTATTTATTTTCATTTGTGTATTCCTTGATTACCTTTTGCCTTCTTATCAACATTTAAGCATTCTCTTTTCAAAACTGTACAAGCTCTTTCACAGCTGGACTCAGATTATATTTTCCCCAAATAAAAATGCTGCAACATCCTTCTTTAATTTTTAAAACTGTTTTGATTCAAGACACCACTGTGTCCCACACTTCATACAAAAGACAGATAGTTTTGCAGAACTTTTGAGTTTTCTATTCATTTATTTTGACCATTCAGTTGGTATTTTCATGCCTAGAAAATAATTCTTAAGGAGAACATTTTCAATTTATTGTTATCTGAAAAACAACTGTGTATTAAGCACCAGTGTGAATAAAGCTGAATGACAGCTTGATCAAAGTCAAAAGTTAGGTTTTATGTCTCTGTAAACACTGGTGGAATCTATAAAATCAAAATAAGATCCTTTAGAGGGCAAGAAAAGAGTATTTCAAGATTTTTTAAAATAAATGAACATTTAAATAATAATATTGTTAAGAAAAGCATATGGCAAACAACAGATGGACTGACATCTGCATTTCAGTAAAGAAAGAGAGCTTTAAAAGTTAGGAACTTTAAAACCAGCAGTAGAATTTGCAAAGCTAAAACAAAGCTACAGCATGCCTTCCTTCATTGCTTATGCATGACTCCAGCTTTAGTGGGCTTAATAAATCATTCTGAGCCTTGTATTCATAGTGAATTTTTAAAAATATCTGTCAGATACTTAACTTCTGCGTTTAGAATTCATTTTGCTTTAAACATCCAAAATATATTATTTAAATACACACTTAAACATGTAATGATTAGAATAGGAACTGCAATTTTTAACTTTAAATTTGCCCCACAACAATTTTAGTCCATTCCTACTTCACAAGGGAAAAAGACAGCACCACCTGTAAATGTACTTCGCATTTTGTGATTCAGTTTGAGTTCACTGTTCATGGATAATCCTTAGATGTGATACAAGAGCTTCTTATGTTTTTTCTTAATACTTTCCCTACAGAAAGCTATTCCATAGTGACTGGGTTAACATAGAATACAGTTGTGTGATATGCTCTTTATTCTATGGCACATCATAAGAAATTAACTTTTGACTCTGAGCTTTGTTTCTGTTCTCAAAAGAATAAAGTAGAATGAGCCAAATCTGAAGCAGATTTGCTCAGATGGTTTGGGATTTCAGTAACTATTGCTTTAAGCATGGATATAGAGTTTATAATACAGTTCCTTTTACATTATTCAGGCTTGAATCTTGAATCAGGCTTGAATCTACTACAGAAAAAAAAATTTTTTTACTTGTAAACAAAAGATAAAAAATTATTTACTAAGTCAGATTTCTCCAGCTCTTGGACTGGAGGCTTATTGGCAACAACAAGAGCTTTGCCTTCTGTGTTACTCTCCCTGAGGCAAAAAGATATGGGTTGCCTGCTTTTACAGAGTGAAGATACATTCATTTGATGTCGACTCTTAGCTGGAACCTATCAGATTTAACAACAGAAGCAACTTGGAATTCCAGGAGCAAGTCCTTATTTAGTACAAGCAAGGAGGTGGGGAGATGCAGATTGGCAAAAATATGGGGAATCTGTCAACTCTCTAATGCATTTAATAGGCATATTTTTTGAGTCAGCTATTCTTAGATTAATTTCCTTTTGGTGCACCACATTTAAAGGTGCTAGCCCTCAGAGCATACAAATTCAAGAGTAAGAAGCTGTAAATTATGGAACAGATTTCCCTTCAACAGAGGACAAACTGGAGAAGTTATCACAGAGCCAGAGCACAATTAAGCCTGTCTTTCAAAGATAAGCTGAAAAGACCTTTCCACTGGGAACTAACTAACTTGGTTAAATAATGATAAGCCAAGTTTTAGAAGCTGTTTTAGCTAGGACTTTTTAAAGTAGGCTGTACTAGGTATACCTAAAGGTCCAGTAAAAATGCTAAGAAAAGGTCACATGTTCAATAGCCTTTCCTCAGTGTACTTGCAGTCCTTGCTGGATGCAGTGGCCCAGTGATGCAACCTTGACAACACGCTGATGATCCCTGCAGTGCTAAAGTAATCATTTCAGCCAGCTGCATCCCAGACACCCTTGCTCCATCCTTTTATCCTGTGGGAAAGCACTCATGGGATTCTCTCAGATCCTTCTGACTTCCTTTATTTTTGAAGGGCCTGTGGTGGAAACACAGCCCTTCTTGCAAGAGAGATAGCAAAAGCAAAGGATAATTAACAACACACACTTTAGTTTTACTTTTGGAAAATAAATTAGATCAGGCTAACTACATTTGAAGCACTGGAGATATTTTCAGGCTGACCTGATGGTTGCAATATCCCAGATCAGCTATGAAGGATTAAGTTTAAATTAGGTTCCTCTAAATTATAGTAATTGTTCCCAGCAATTGACACAAACCATTAGTCAGTCTTTATTTCCAGCACTACTGTGATGAACTTTGGGTCTTAAGATGAATGCTGGATTAACACAAAGATAGGTTGGGAGCCTGCAAGTAGCATCCTTTTCTGCTTTCTGGGCTGATCAAGAATGGCATTGTCCATCTCTTGGGTGCCAAAAGCATTGGGCACTCAGTTAATGGTATTATGAATGACTGATTCTTTTCCTAAGTTCCTACACTGGCAATGGCAATGATCTATAAGCCAAAGGAAAAGTTGCTCCTCCGCAAGCTCAGTTGAAAATTCTCTCTTTAAAGCAAGAGGGGCTCATTTATATGGATGAGCCGAGCAAATGAAGAGATGGGGTTACTGAGTGCAGAGTGCTGGAAGAGCTCTGGTTTTGGAATAGCTGCTGGCAACATGAAGGCTCAGTGATCAGACACCTCCATCCCAACCTTCCCACAATGACCTAACCTACTATTAAGTTGTGAAAGGCTATGAAACACTGCAAAACTACCTGAAGGGGAAAAGAGATCACTGGCCCTTTAAAATCTTCTGTAGTTTATCACTGGTTCTACAAATAGGCAGAATATATAGTTTCTGCCAGTCTCTTTTAGTCCCCTGAGAGCCCCTTTCTATAAAAAGACATTTATTTTTCTCTTAGATATCTCTGAGTTCAGAAACAATACAAGTTATTCATCATTGTCAAGTTTTGAACTTCTTCCTCTTCACAATAGATTTTTGAATAATAAATATTCATTTATTGACCTAGAAAATCTGACTTTTTGCAGGCTTTTTTATTCATGGCAACACAATCAAATACTGCATTTTCATCTGCATATTCTCCACCCTCAAGTACCCATCCTCCTCTAAAAATACTACAGGTATCAATAGTAATAACACAAAAGTAGTCTCAAAAATAATTCAAACCCTTAAGGAACCACAACAAATCAAGGCTGAAGGGGTTTTGTGAGAAAGGCATTAGACCATGAGGGACCAAAACCAGGGTGATGAGATAAACCTCTTGGTCAGCCCACATGGTTACTGAGTCACAAGGGTTTAATTCTTAATTTATATCTGGGGAAAAAAAGTTTCCTAGAGAATTTAGTCTTCAGGTAAACAGAGCAGCAGAAACCTGACACTAATAACTTTTTTCCAAACCCAAACCAGCCAAGTAGCTGTGAGAGATCAGCTCCAGTCTAATTCCCTTAATTCTCCTGTAGTTCTCTCAGTAGGCAGAAATAAACAGCATAAGACCTACAGAAACATCCACTGAATCTCCACTCCATCATTCTATGTTCACTCAAAGCAGTGACTCCTTCCCTGGACACTGTCACCAAGGGACAAGCTAGGGCATGGGCCTACCTCAACAGGGTCATGGAGACCAGCACTGCTGCAACATGACTAGAGCAGGGACTGACAACCCCAGGGATTGAAAAGGGGCTCTGGATCATGGGCAGGGTGGTCCCAGGTAAGACTTACCAGGGCCATGAAGATCTGTGTGTGCCTCCAGGTCTATGCCACTCTTCTTCTACCTTCCTTTATCCAGTACAACATAAATCTTCCCACTGAAGCAATAGTTGGCATGAAATTCAGAGCCACACTTTGGTGTACAT
This sequence comes from Molothrus ater, assembly GCF_012460135.2. Classification (NCBI taxonomy): domain Eukaryota; kingdom Metazoa; phylum Chordata; class Aves; order Passeriformes; family Icteridae; genus Molothrus; species Molothrus ater. The sequence goes on from NC_050480.2 coordinate 43,127,436, forward strand.
TTCCTACTGCCTTTCAAAATGAGATTGCTTAAGAGTCTCAGGTGTTTAGCCTAATCCACACAATTCTTCCCAGTAAGAGATGCCCTCAGTCATGCAATGGGAGCAGCTGTAGATACTTCTTCCCCATCCAAACCTACCTGTGGCTGCATTGACTCCTGGTCTTCCCTTGCCAGGACACAAATCCCCCTTAATTCCTCCCCCACTGCCCAGAATAGAGGGTGATGTAGCACATCAGCTACAGGCACTTGTAAATGTACAACAGGTCTAACCCTTGGAATAACCTCTCTGCAGATTAACACTCTGCTTCATCCCCACAGCATTTGGCATACTTTATCAGCTCTTCTTTTTTCCCATAGCTTCTCACAAACCCAAGCAAGGGAACACTAGTGACAGTAGCCATTTGCCATCTCATGGCACAGGGGGGTTTCCTGCAAATACAGTTTACCTAAATGCCATCTGCTCTCCCACACAGTCAGGAATGTTTTTCTTGGGTAAGGAGTTGTCCTGGATCTAGTTATGTAACCCTCTGAGGCATGTTAAGCCCAATGCCTAATTGTTTTCAAGTTGAAGATATATTGTTTAGACAATCAGGGGCTAAAATGATGTGCCCTGAAGTCTAGTTGTGGTTAATTATAAAAAGGAGTAAGAAAACAAAAAATCTCTTGTTTTCTTCTTTGCCTTCTGACTGAACTCCCCCAATTTGTTTGTGCTAGCTGTCTTGTTTATAGCCAGTGTGGATCTCACACTGAGCTGTCCTGAGATGCATTAATGGTTTCAAAGCACTCTGTTCCTCTGTGCATTCCTCACCCTTGCTACAGGAGTATTATTAATCACCTACAAGTCCCATATGTCCAAACTGAAGAGCCCATCAGTCCCTCCAGAAGCATGTTCCTAAAGTCTCACAGCCTGCCCATCCTCCCTGTGCCTTCCTCTGCTGACCCCTGAGCATGTACAAATTCTGCTGACTTTTCAAAAGAAATGACTGCAGGTGCCTCATTCTTTGTTTATTCTGGCAAGGCTGAAAATAGCAACTGCTAACAAATATTTTGCCCTTCACAAGGCTTCTCACAGAGGTGCAGCTGTTATCTCATCTACTAAAAGTGCCAACCCTAAGGGTAAAACAGGCACTTAATTAGGTTAGGATAAGCATCAAAAAGATTACTATCTAAAATTATTACCCATAATGCTGTGTGGGCTCAGATTCTTACACCAAATTCTCACTTATGTGGTAGGGAAAAATTATTTCAATCATTTTGTTTCCCATACTTGTGTCTCATGGATTGATGGTTCTGTTTAATCATCAAAAGCAGCAAGTAAGATGAAAAAGCATGGCTTTTTCCAGAAGTGGACAGACACCTGGGACATAACATTAAGCTTTCAGAAATATATCACCAAATATTTCTGAATTTAAAATTCTGCCAAGGCAAGATGCATTCATGAGGAGTCCACTGCAGATTTTATAGTGAGACCACTGTGTTAAGCAGAGTTCTGGGATTTTTGTCTGCATCCTGTGAAAATCCACACAACAAATGGTGGAACCTGGGACACCTTTTCCCCAGTAAACTTTAGCACCCTAAAACAAGGAACTTCCTGTAATTAGGGACACAGTAGTTAGTGCCAAATTTGCAAGGAACAACTTAATCTCTGATTCAATTATTAATATACATTTCAAAATATATGGGCTTTGGAAAAATAGCCCCCAAAGTGAGAAAAGCAGCTTTATTTTCTGAGCCTCTACCATCCATACAAAAAGGAAAAGTTGTTCAAGCACATTGCCATTTTTATGAAATAACAATTAAAATAATTCTAATAGAGAACACAATTTGTTTTGGAAATTGAGTCCTATATGAGAGCCTCGCCAAGGAACTTCTGTCTCAGAGTTCTTCTGCAACAGTCTACAGGAAAAGTTCCAAGAGAGACTAAGCAAAAGGTCAAATCAGAACATTTATAATGGCTTTGTTTGAAGCATCACAAAGCTTTGGGTACAAACCTTAAATCCATTTTTGCAACATTCCATCGTCCTTTTTTATATATATTCAAGAAGAGAGTCATGTGCTTTCTGACTTCTTTCCATTATGCCTGCTCTGAAGGTTTGAAAGCTTGCCTTAAAAGTTTAGGAGGACAACCACAGCAGCCTGTCAAGATTGTTTCCCTGCTCAGGTATATGAAACTATTTTTTAAATGATGGGGTACTATAGCCTGGTTAAGAGGCAAAAGGGATTAAGCCTGATTTAAAACACTTGAGGTTAAATTATGTTTAACATTTAAACAGAAATTGCCTTTCTGGAATTTCACACAGGCTATGTTAGTTACATCTGTAGTTTCATGTAAATACATGACACACACACACACAATAACTTACTGCAATTAAAAATAAATACACTGAATCCTTGCGTCAGTCCTTAGAAAAGCCAATGTAAAGAAGACTACAACCTGGAGTTCTGAATTGCTAAGAAATTATTTTTAATGGCTTCAACTATTATTGCATAGATAGAGAGAAGATTAGAAAACCAAGCACTTATATCAAATAAGAAAAGACACCTCAATGTTCATCTCTGACTTTTGACTGTCATCCTGTTTTTCTTCAAGTTTGCAGACTTTTGTGCCCCACTGTTGCTCAGGAAAATGCTTATTGTAATAAGGATGGAAATATTCCCCTGCAACTGCCCCATGTGGTGTAAGGAAATAAAAGAAATCGCCTTCTTTTCTCTGGATAGATTCCAGCCGCCGTATGTTTTTATAGTTAAAACAACAATAAATATTCAGGTCTCTCAATAAAATGAATCATTAAAATCCCACAGTTTCTTCTCTCTCACCAGGGGAAGAAAATCAGTCTGAAAATAGGCACTGTTCTGGAAGATCGCTGGGTAAGTATAGTAGCTTCTCACCCAGATAATTTTTTGTAAATGGCCAGGGCCATGGTTCTGCATTTTCCACAAAAAGCATACAGTAGAAAATGTTTGAACAAGCAGCCAGGATCTAGGGCCATGTATTACAGAAGAAAAATGCGCATCACAACTATCCTTTTTGTATCAGTCATCATCAAGGAGGGCTGGAAGAAGCTGTGGCTCAGAGTTCCCTCAGACCAAAATCAACGCCCATTTGTGGCTCTGGACTTAGCCTATACTGGATGATAGCTCATGGACAGGAGCTGTCTAACCCAGTTTCTACTGCCGTTACAGATTGCAACCCACACGTGCTCCAGTTGCTCCAGCTTATTCTCTCTACTTTGTTTCACAAATATTTGTTTCACAAATCATGCTGTGACTCATTACTGGATGGTATCCAGAGTTCCCACTTGTAAGGGAGCCCAAAATAATGAGCAAGAGCTGTTTCAGGGGTTCCTGACTGAATTGGCTGGGGTCACTCAAACATTTCTGTTTCAGAGCTCCAAGCAGGTCTGTGAGCTGAGCACACAAGGAAAGATAACTCAATTGCTTCACAAAACTCCCACAGCTGCAAAGGCTTCTGCACCCCAGGACAGACAGGACCTGATGTTGTAACCCTTCAGAGTGCTGGCAGGGCACATCTGTTTCACTTTTCAAGGACATACCCAGAAGAAATCACTGCATCACAGAATCTGAGAATTTCTGAGTATCAAGTAACTCAAAACCACCTATATTTACTTCTGTCAAAGTTTGGGGGGCTAGAAAATAAGTAAAGAGAGACTTTAAATGTTATTCAATACAGTAATCACTGCTAAATCTTGTCTGTAAAATATACATTGCTGAGGTCAACTGACAGCTTTAGCCACAAACCTGAGTCTTTTCCCAAAATCATACCAAATTTCAGACTTCTCAGTGAGAATGAGTGAATTTTGCCTGATACTTAGCTTTTGGCACATCTATGTAAGACCTATTTAGAAGAGCTCTTTATTTAGATGCAAACAATCATTCTTTCAATACAAAAGGTAACAAGTATAATCATTCCCGTTGCTAAAGTACAGAAGGGGCTGGAGTTACACTGGGGAGCAGTCTGACCCACCATCTTCCAGCTTTAAATTAATTACATGAGGAAATTTACCATTTTCATATTTTATTTTTACAGGTCATTAAATAGCAGTGTAATTGCTGCTCTGTTTCCTTTCTAGAACATGAATTCTAATTAATAGTATTGTAGTAAGTTAATGCAATATGGTAATGACTTGAGAATAGCTTAACTGCTGTCATTATAGAGTACCTGCAGATGTTCAGGCAATTGGCTCATTCGTTATCTGACCACTCTCATGCGGATATCCATACATTGAGAAAACTTCACCTGCAGGAAGGGTAATGAAGTATTTCCAGCATTACTACTAGAAAAAGCTTGGATTTTTCTAAAGGTAGAATGTTTAAGGGGAAAAGAGGAGGTTGTGGCTACGTAGTAGAATTTATTTATTTTTTACATCACTGACATTTTAGGAAGTTGAACTATGTCTCAATGTCTGTAACCAGAACATCCTGTCCTGTGGAACCTTTCACCTATGGCTATTATAATTGTTTAAATTCAGCCTCACATTGCAAATGGCCACAAGCTCTGTGTAAATTAAGACTGGACCAATTCTACATCATTTCAAGCAAATTCACATGTGGACATGATTGAGAAAAAACAGATGCACTATTTTTGCTCCACTTAATAGTGCTTATCTAGATGTAAACAGAATTGTTTCTGAAGACCTAAAAGGGGGAAAATTGACAAATATACTTGAAAATTTCAATCCTTATCATCAAGAAACCTCTTTTTTTTTTAAGGTGTTACAGCAGTGGCAGGGTATTTGAACTATTGGCCTGCCATTTTTTTCAGTATTTGCTTTCCTAGAGATTGGCATTTTTTTCATGGTTTGTATATCTTCAAGCATAGCCTAGAGCAAAAAAGTCAATAAAAATGAAAGACATAAGCTTCAGGTAAGTAAAATACTATTTCCAATATGGAGGTGAGGAAGCAGAGGGAAGTGTGAAGTGACTTTGCACAGTCACTTCAGTTAGAAATAACATAAGTAGCAACCTGGAATCAAATAAAAGAATTGAAGTACGGAGCTTGTCTCAAGCAGCATTCCCCTCCCTGCAGGGGCACCTTCAAATGGATAGCATGCTGCTTAGATGCTTGTCCAGCCAAGCAAGGTTGACTGGTCTCCAAGGATGGAGACCCTTCACCTTCCCTGGACAATGTGTCCCCATGCTGCATCCCCCCAGCTGTGATACTTTTGTCCCTGTATCAAGCCAGTGTTTCTCTTTGGAGTGTGTGACTGATGCCACTGCATGCCTGCCACTGTGCACCTCTGGGAAGAGCCTGGTTCCATCTCCTCACCCCTTCTAGCTGCAAGCAGATGTCCCTGAGTTTCCTCCAGGCTTAATGAAGTCCTTTCATCTCACCATGCACTGAAAATGTTTCCATTTCGAAGTGATTGTGCTTTTATTCCTGGCTAGAGATTTACAGATTTGCCTGTCCTTGTTTCCACATCAGGGTTGGTAGCTTTTCAGGACTGGCATGCAAGACTGTACTCTGCTTCCCTAAATTAGAGACTCTGCATGCTGGTAGGAAGCCAGCAGGAGATGCTTCCTTTTTGGCAGGTGACAGTGCCAATCAACCTACAAGGAGTACCGGGCATCTGTGTGAATGTGTGGCTCCTGGCAAGTGTAGGTCCTGGGGCTCTTTCATTCCCAAATGCTGTCTTTCCCAAAATGCTGCAGGCCCCAACTCTCTTCTCTGCTTGGAAACCTGCCTGTAGTTAGTGCTGCCTGAGCTGCCTTGGTCACAAGGACTGAAATAGATGTAACCTTGTTTCCAAAGCATGCTGCAGTTACGTAAAGCATAAAAGGACTGTTCATCTCTTTGTGAAAGGCAATGGGAGTTCTTTACAATTTATTCAGCTTTTCGCTCTGCAAGTTAAAACTTCCAATGTTAATAGAGGCTCTAGCCCGACAGCCTTTAAATGAGAAGGAGGACAGATGACCTTTGTGGCATCTGCTCTAGGTTTCTGTAGCACAAGAAACATTACAGTACCATTTTTGGGAGAGAAGACACGAATTTCTGGCAAAGGAGCACAATTGAGTGAAACAAGCTGCTGCCTTGCAACATCCTCTCCTCAGTAGCAGAGATCTGATTTTGCTCTTAGATTTATTAAAATACAGTAAAGTTACAGCTGAATTTCACAAAGAATGGGCCCTTAATTCACAGTAAGATAAATGTGCCCTTTATTCTGCTTCAATATAGATCATCCTTATCTATATATTTGACATCCAGGTTCACTAAGTCCAGGGACCGTTGTGCAGCTGAACTATAAAAGAACATTCATTCTGATTTAGTTTTGTAATTAATCTGAGGCCGTTGGATCTAATTCAAGGCCATCTCAGTGTCTTAGTTTTTAGAAGAGTTGTTCCTATTTTATATCAGCATGTGTTAAAGAAAATATTGGCCTCTTTTCCTGGAGCTGGACTTGTGCAATGCTTCCATGTAAAAATAATCCCACTGAGACCCCCCTAGCTGCTTTGATTGCAAAAAGCCAAATGTTCCTATCTACTATACAGCAAGAAAAGGAGCAGAGGGCTCTGCAAACTGGAAGAAAGAACAAGACAAAAGCACAGATGAGATAGGAAAGAGCTTTGCCCCATATTCCTGGTAAGTTTGCAGAATTTCTTCCATATTTACACTGCAGTTTGAAATCTGTTCAGAGAAGCCAGCCAGCAGCCAGCCAGCCCTGGAAAAAGAATTACCTTTAACAACCAGCACGTTTTTTAGTCAAAGTTAAAGCTTCTTGCAGCAATGTCAGCAGCACGTAATTGTAGCTGCAACTGCCCACTGCAGCCCAGAGCAGTAGCAAAGCAGCTCTGGAGGCAGGATTTTTAAGAGCTGGGCTACCACTCTGTGGAACAGTGAGCAGGAGCAAAGCAGTGCCACTGCCATGATGGACTGCCACAGCCTGCTGGCTGAACAGGGCCCTGGAGCCCTTGTGTGAGGCTCCAGGGCTGTGGGGAGGGGAAGATTAAGTCACCTGAGCAGCTGCAATACACTCTGCATGCCCTGGCCTTTCCTTTTTTGCTCCTGGGAAGTCTCAGGTTTGCAGCATGCACAGGCTCCATAACACTCATGCTATCACAAACCTCTTCTCACTCCAGGAAAGTGCTTTGGGTTTATGTCAGTATGCAGAGCATTTCAGAAAGCTTCTCCTTTCTACAAAAGTAGAAAGGTAGGAGGCATTTCACCAAGATGAGCAGGAACTAGCACAGAAGCAGAGAAATGACTCCTCACAGTTTCATGGGTGCTAAAGTCTGACTAGCTTTTGGCTGACAGCTAGAGAAAAAATGAGAGAGGTGTGCTTTCTTTGCCCCCTTTTGCTCTCAGGAAAGATCTTGAAAAAGCTAACTCCAATAAGACTAGAAAATGGAAGAAAAGAGACAAGGGAGGTAGAATAGTGATGACCTGTTCTGACTGAACTGACTGTTCACTCCCTCCTCTGTGATTCATTCCAACTCACCCACTTGACTTGCAGACAACTTCTTCCAGCAAGGGGTGTGGGGGGAAATCTCCTTTAGGGATGTCAGCATGGTGCTAATAATGCCAAGATTGTGGGTTCAATTCCTGGATGGGCTGTCCATTTAAGAGGGGGACTCAATGATCCTTGTGGGTCTCTCCCAGCTACAAATACCCTGTGCTACTGTGATTTTTCTCTGAATAGAGAATGCTCAGTCATCTACAGTTTCCTCCCTCACTGTGAGAGAGATTGCAGTCCAGAATGGAAACAGGAGACCTGTCACCTGAGATGAGAGAGATGGAGAACAGGGGAAGTTATTTCAGGCTACTGAAACAAAAAAAAAAAGAAAAAAAACCAAAAAAACCAAAAAACACAAGCAAAAAAGAGAGAATCTGCTAGATCAGACAAACACAAGACAAACACGAGAGTCATTCCTTCTCTGAGAAAAATTACCTGTGCTCTGTCTGCTAGCTCAGTGATGTCTGAACTTTCTCAAAAGCAAAGAAGGAGTGATAGAATGCAAACAAGAAAAGAAGTGAGAACAAAACAGTGAAATTTTGTGTGACAGAAATGGGGGACTTTTGTGCTAACACAAAGTACTGATAGTCCTTTGCAATTTCCCTGCTTGGCATCAGCCCCTCAGTGTGGTCTGTCCTGTGTCACCAGCTGGCTATGAAGGGTGTCACAGCCAGAAGACCTCCACTGTAGTGGCCTTTGCAGAACTGGCTGGAACTGAAATGCATGAAAGTGGAACTACTTTTCCTTTTTCATTTAAAAAAATAGCCCTTTCCCTTTTCTGAATCTGGGAAGAGACAAAGGTAAAATAAAGTCTGGATCATAAGGATTACAAATTGTCAGCTCCAGTGAATTATCACTATCATGAACGTCATTATTTTTACTTAATGATGCATCTCAAAGAAACTACTAAATGTGCACATTACTTTCTGTTAGAGCACATTACTGCATGGTAGAAGGTAGGATAATCTAACCAGTCTTCCTTAAATTTAGAATTCTTATATTTGGAAAACATTGCAATACTCTGAACTTCTATATGCAAGTTGTAACATTTATTGTACCTTACTATATTTTGCTCCATCTTAATACAGTTCTGCAGCAGTCAGCAAAGAGTCTATTCTGAGTTCCTCCCAGTTACAAGTTTTCCAAAGGAAATTCATTTTCCAGGGTCATTTTAAAAATATTCCAAGCTGTTAGCGGATACTTTTCTTTGAACTGGTTTCAATCTTTGTTCTACAGCAGCCAACCCACTTGCAAAGAATATTTCCAAGGCTTGTTATTCACATGCAAGATCCCAGCAACAGTACAGAACTCACTGAAGATGTGTGATATGGAATCACTTCCCCAGCAGACTGATCCTGCCCCCAGAAACTTGCCATTAAAGGTAATTACCTACATCCCCCATCTAGAAGTCTGCATGTAGAGGGAACACTAACTTTGAAGGCTCTCCATTTTATTCTCTGGGAATATTCGAGCAATTCCTATTTGCAGTAACACTAAAGTGGCTATAGAAAGATGTATACACAGTTTAAGTAATCAATCAAGAGCTAAGACTACTTTTTTTCATTCTCCCATCAGTTCTCAAACATCTCTAGGTGATGAAAATACAGTTAACCCATGGGATTTACAATTCGACCACATGCCTCAGATTCAGCTAAAAATGTCTTAGCTGCTGGACCACAATGTCATATTAAGTACATGCCAATTCCCTGAGCCACTGCTAACCCTCAGACAGGCCATTTCTCTTTCTAACCATGATAACTGACTATGGGTAGTGAGTGATTCAAGAGGGGAGCAGCAAGCACTGCATCCTGGCAGTGAGAAAAGCTAAACCTGTTCATTCCATGGCTAAATTTGTCCCTTTCTGCTATCAGCCAAGGGTGACAGATGAAACATTGTGTTAACCTGATGTAATTAAAAGATAGACCTAGCAGGAGACAGTAAAAGCAACAGCTGTCAAAACATAGCTCAGGCACAACATTTAAGCATCTCTTATCAGTGTTTATTCATTCATAGGTTGGACTAATAGACAAGAGCTTGTGTACAGCTGCAAGTGCATGTCTGTACTGGGGAAGACAAGTGGTCTTTGCAGGTTTCTCATGGAGCTGTGCAACACTGGTGCTGATTGTTAACACACCACCTCAGTACTTTGTATCTAAGACTGGCTCTAGACAGTGCTTTATATTTAGAGTGCTATGCATCACAGAAGTGGATCCCTATGATTCTTTGCTCAGCAGTCCTGTTTCTCCATCTCAGTGATAACCAATGGACTTCACTCAGCAGAAACTGACCCTTTGGATATCTTTGGCTTAGACCATTTCTGTCTGGATAGAGCCGCCTTTGTAGTTAAATACAAGTACTACAAATGAGGAGTGTTTGGCTAGATTTTACTCTTTGTAGCAGGGATGGTCAGGAAAACCACTCTCCTGTCTTACAGTAGTAGCTTGAGTGACTACCTGGCTGTCTTCAATTGGCAGCAGCACTCATTCCAGTTCTTCAGGCTCAGTTCCTTAAGGAGAACTGTAGTATTCGTTCCAAATTGAAAATGAGTCTCCCACACTTCAGTCTGAGAAACAAATTCTAGTGTCTGAGCCATTTCTCTGGCTCCAGTCACAGGGAATGCTTCCAAGTACCCCACACAGCCCAATACGTGCTCCCCTTGCAGACCACACGTGACTCAGCAACACGGGTTTGCCATTCCTGTTACAGTTCCACTCTGACACAAAGAAGGCATAGGTTACCCTTAGATGGATGAAGCTAAATGTCATACTAAACTAGAGAAATATATTCAAAGAAATTTCTAAAACTTCTACTTCCTGAAATGCTATTAAGGCAAGGTCTGAATTTCTGCATCCATTTTTGGTAGCCCTCTTCAAGGAAGAGATCTAGAGAATAGCAGGTTATGATCAAAGGAATGGGGGAGATTTAATCTGGAAAAGAGAAGACAGAGGGGAAAACTGTAAGCTTTATGTACATAAAATGCTACTGTAAAGCAGGGAACTCTTCCCAATGCCTGTTGCAATAGAACAGAATTAAAGGCTTTGATTGCACAAGGAAGATGCAAATTTAACATAATGAAAGCTTTCTAGTGGGAAAGTTTAGCACTCAAAGACTATATGTGGGAAATGTGGACTCTCCATTAGTGCAGGTTTTTAAGAAGAGATTAGACAATTATCTGGTCAGAACAGTTAAGGGAAGTGGATTCAAGAAGCTCTCACAGTATCTATTGATCCTATATTTACAGTCCTAGAAAAGATTTTCATGTTGTTTCAGTGGCAACTGTCTGGTTCAGACTCCTGCTGGCAGAGATGACATTCAAGAAAAGTGATGGGTAAAACACCTTAAAATGGACGTTTCTACATTTGCTTGCATACTACTGTGATGACTGAAACTCCCCAAACTTCAGTGTGTGAACCCACCAAAACAGTGGTTTTTTGTTTCAAAATGTGTGAGGCTGTAAGTGGAAGAAGGTATGGATGTTAGGCATCGTGAAACCTCAATCCTGGAAGCTTCTGAATGGTTTCTCTTTTGATTTTATGATCACAATAAGGTTTAGATACACACACACAAATATGAAATAGAAAGAATTAATTATATGCTTTTAAAATACAAAAACTTAATTTCAGCACACAGGATGCACTTATAATGATCTCAGTTCCACAAGCCTCACTCATGCAGGTAATCCCCTGAAACCTGAAGGTACAGAACCCACGAAGAAACAGCACAGCTCATCAACACAGGAGTCAGGACTATGAGATTTGCAAGGCCAAGGCACCAGTGCATAACAGTAAGCTACTATTCTTGCATTACATCCTGGTAAATACTGGCTGCTGGAAAAAGGAAGATGCTATCTGGAATGAAAATCAGAGATTAGGCAAAATTTATTTTGCTGCTGCCAATGAAATCAGCAACACAGGAGGTCAGATTTTAAAAAAAGAACATGTGTCAATATGTGGATATGCAGGTGTTATCTTTTAGCACTGGGTGTTCCCTACCGCTCTATGTAATTTAAAGATCTGCTGCCATCAATAACTTATCCATCCAGTCTTGAGCTATTGTTACATTTTACCGTTCTTATTTTCAAGGACAGGTTCACATTTTGAGATGTATTTTTGTAAGGGAAATCCCTGCCATACTTTTCCTGTAGTGCTTTATTTTCTTCTGAACTTTTGACCTCACTATAAATGGAGGTTATAGTATTCAATGCATGTATCAAGACAAGGTCTCATCTGAAACTTCCTCATCATTCCTTTCCCACACCTCCTCCCCTAGGCTTCACACTAGATTTCAGGATTTATTTTTTTTTTACCTGGCAGTACAAAGTGAGTCACTCTTTGGAAACTCTTCTTGCAGTGGAAAAGGAGTTTTAGTGGTAGTCTGACATGCCTTCACAAAGCACAGACCAAAAGCATCCCTGTTTTATGACTCCCATTTGCCCATGCAGCAGATATCACATGCTCAGCAAGGGATCTTCTAGTGTCAAAGTATAATTCCCACTGTGGGCATTAAATGAGATTACCAGGTGGCAAGAAGTTCAAAGCAAATGAGAGACTGTTGATTATACAATACATGGTTAAGCTGCAAAACATGTCAGCAGAAATAAGTATCAGAGTGTGTATATGTTCAAAACTGGAAAATTCACAATCAAAATCTATCAAGGATTCCTGAATACAAAGTTACCACCATTGTCTTTAGGGAGTACTTGAACCATAAATCCCTGGATTTTGGGGGAGTATTCTGTGGAGGGATCACTACAGGCTTGCTGTGCTCTAATATTCCTCTCCAGGCTTCCCCAGCTGGCTATCACGAGTAACAGGATAGTGATTAGATAAATCTTCTGTCTTTGGGTGGCTCTTTGCATTTTCTTACACAGAACTCCTTACAGGCGACAGGAGGTGGGTGGACTCTGCCCCATTTGTTCCTGTTTCATGCAAGCAGATTAGCCTCAGGTACAAAGTGGACAATATAATGCAGGTCCAGCAAATCTCAGGTATGGAGCACAGGAGCTGCTCCTTGCTGAGAGTGCAGCCTCTCACATGCTTTCAGCAGAGACACACCTGGCTCAGAGTGCCCCACAGTGCATCCAGCCAGCCTCAAGGGCAATGGCTGTGCTGAGTGACTCTATCTGGCATAGAATCATAGAACCTTAGCTTTGGCGTTGGGTTGGAATGGACCTTAAAGTTTAGCTGGTTCCAACCCTCTGTCCTCACTTTGGGGTTGGAACTAGGCAATACTGGGCATGGGGAGACCCTGGAGCATTGTGGTGTGGGAGGTATCTTGGCACAGGACGCTGCTCAGGAAAGGCATACAGCAGTCAAAGGCATGCTCCCAGCTGCAGCCCAGCACGTGTCCCCACCTCTTCAGATCAGCAGTGTGACTGTTCTGAAACCCCTTAGGTCCAGAACCTGTGCCTCAGTTTCTCCTGAAAGTAATGTAGGCACAAATAATTCATGATATCACATCTTGAGCTTGACATACTTTCAAAAACATTCAAAACCAAATAAAAACCCCCTTGCCATAGCAACTACCCTATTGTTAACCCAAAGCTGAGGCTTTTAAAATCTGTGGTCCTGGGTATTTAGATGTACTGTCACTCCTACTGATACCAGCCACATCCCTTAATTCAAAGTCATGCACAGCCCATACATGGTGGGTAGAAAGAACCAAGAGAAGAAGGTCTCCACTAAGGAAACCACCAAACCATTCCTTCATGAGCTGCAATGGGCCTGCCTCACACAGCATAACTGTAGACAGAGAGACGGCTCTCTCCAGACCTGTTTAAAACACAATACAGAGATTAAACAGCTGCCTACCCTACTGCCTATCCTTTTATTTTTTTCTCTTTTTGGCTCTCCTGCCTTCTCTTCTCTCTTATACAATGAACACCATGGAACAAAAAGTGCAGCCAAAGCAAACATCACTTAGACCAAGAGATTGATGTCAGAGAGTTGAAAGTGAAGCTCCCAAATTCAGAAGAAAACACCTACTGGAGCTCTCTTCAAGAGCACTATTGGGATGATGACTTTTGCCTCAGCCTACAACAAAGGAACAACCACACACCATCAGTTACAAGCCCAGTCTTGAGATTAGGAACCTGGTCCCTGTCAGGAGGTCTATGCTGCATCACTTCCTCAGGAGATCAGCAGTGAGAGCAGCACCTACCCCACAAGCATCTGATGGCTCTTGTAAGAGAATACATGAACCCCAAATTACTAACTTGAGAGATGGAAATCAGTGGAAACAGTTAATGCAAGCCTCTGTGATCTAAGTTGCCTTTGTTGCATTAAGAGAATTCATTAGTCATATCATTCTGGGGATGCTGTGCCAGGTTGTGTTCAGCCTCAGAGCTCTGAGGCCTCATCAAAATATGCTATTTGGAAAAGCCAATTTCAAACCATTTCCTAAAGAACAAACCGTTATTTGTGCATATTTACCCAAACAGACTTAAAATGAATTCCCAAGTCTTTGCAGACTTCACGCAATTCATCAATTTCTCATGATCAGTCTGGGGAGGTGCAAAGGAGGCTCATGGTACTTTCATGTTTTCTCATTAAAAAACACCCATTGGTACATTAATAAGACAAGAGCATCACAGCAGGACATGTAGCTATGTGACATTTCAAGCCTTTTGAAGAAAATGCACAGAAAGGAAATGAACCCCAGCAGTTACAGCCAGCAAGACAACAAGTAAATGAGCTTTTCATGTGGAGAACAAAGAGAGAGGGTGTCAGGAATGGATGAAGTGAAGATATGACAGAAGAGGGGAGATCATTCTGCCTGAGAGCCTCATTAGTATCAACAGACTGGAAAGAATGAAAGATTTCAGAGGTCAAGCTGTCCTGATGTGTCCATCTCACTTAGGCTAGAATAAAAGCCACCAAAAAAAAACTGTTTCATTCTTTGCTGTGTATCACACCCACTACTGAGCCCCATTCCGAAAGAGCTAAACAAACTGTTTACATTTTTTGAGTGTATGAGTGTATGTATTACACTGTGTTTATTTTTAAAGTTTTAGTTTCAGAGTAGCCCTGCAGGGTAGGACAAAGATGGAGTAAACCCTGCCTCATGGTAGTAACTCTAGCAACAAGTATTCCTTAATTTGTTACATATCCCAATTTTTTTTGCAGAGATGCCTCTTTATTTGGGTGCACCATCTACATGTGATTATCCTTCCCTTCTTTCAAACAAACTTTGTCTGAAACCACACAAGCTATGCCTACACAGCTACCAGCACTTAATACCCCCCTTTGAAGCCACTGCCATATTGACCAGCACTTCTCAACTGGGAGCAGCTATTAAGCTCCACCAGACTGTGAGAGTGAAAAGCATCTGCAAATATTGGCTACAAGTCTAAATCCTGACTCACCTGCTCTAGAGCATGAGCAGCTGCTGGCAGTAAAAGCAAATAAATGCATGCTTTCCAGAAATATTTCCTAATAGTGAAAAAATTGTTTTTAAAACATAGATTCAGCTCTTCAAGATTGCCTTTCTATAAGCTCCCAAGTTTGAGAAATAAAAGTTTAGTGTGTACCTGGGTGAGTGCATTCCCCACCTTGCTGAACCTCCTTCACCTTATTTGAAGGGTTTCTCCCTCTGGCAAAAGAGAGCAGAAGCCTTTTATGTATTCACTTCAATAGTTTCCACTTACTCCTGTGTGCTTGGCAGCCATTCTTCCAAGTAGCCTCCATAGTTTGTTAACATACTGGATTTATTAATACCATTTTGCAGTTTGTTGAACTTTCCCTTAAATTCTTCTCTTTGACCAACAAATTCAACTTTTACAGTCAAAAGCAGAGAAACATCTTAATGTCATATTTTCCACCACCTGTCCCCAGGCCTTTTAGATATATTTGCATATTTTTGGCATAAAACTTTTTTGGGTAGTGCCCATAAAACACATCACATTCTTGTGTTTGGGGTTTTTTTTAAACCTTGGGTTCTTTCCATGTAGGAATAAAATACTCTCACAGAACACCACATAGGATAACCAAACCTTCCAATTTATTGTGCTGTTTGGGAAATTTCCACTCAACAAACTGGACAGTACCTTTTTTAGCTGCCTTAGAAATGCTGAAGTACAACAGTACAACACACATTCCCAAAGTATTTTTTTTATGATCTAAAAACATCTACATTTCATTTCTATCAAGGGACAGGGTATTTTACTTGCATGACTTGGTCAAATTGCCTTCAGATTTTTTAAAAAAAGTTTAAAAATGCTTCAGTTAATGTTAAAAAGGCTTCAGTACCATAATCTTTTAAAACATATCTCAATAAACAAATTTCAATCTATATGGATAATTTTTTTTTTCAAACAAAGGAAACCAGAAACTGAAATTGCCGGAACTTGCCATAAAAACAGAATCAACCCCAAAACAAACAAACAAAAACCAACCACCCAACACAATAACAAAAAAACCCCAAAAAACCACAAAACCAACCTGCATTGTAAAAGGTAAAAATACAGCAATTTTCATTAAAAGATCTGGTTTTCACCTCAAAAAATTTTCCTACATAATTTTGGGACTTGTGACTTTTTATGGTTGTTTGCCTTCCATAAAAATCAAGCATTTTCATGGGGAAAATAAGCAATTCCCTGACCAGTTCTTTGGAGCACCTTGTATTATCTGTCCATATTTGTGACATACAAGACAAGAATAAAGATATCCCATAGGTGGCTTCTTACATACTGACTGTAATATTAGGAGGCAGGGGCAAATAACTAATTTATGAACTGATATTTATTATCTTTTCAAAGTGATTAGGAATGTATGTATGAAGTACTGGAACTCACTAGCATTAAGGAACCTTTTAGCATACCCAGCCCAAAGCACAACACTCGCATCCAGAAAACCCAAAGACAACTAACAGAAAAAAAGTATGCGGATGGGAGACATTTGGAAACAGTATTCCTATATCGAAGCTAAGTTGGAAGAAAATAAATACTTGGCTTTTATTTTGGTCTGACATTAAGAAACAAATGGGATTTTTAACAAAGTGTTTCAAGTTGACCCTTTGGTATTAAACTGCAAATAAACTTTTAGCAAGAACTCCCACAAATCCAGTATTATATTTGCACTAGTGCTGACAGTCACCAGAACAGCAGTTTATAGTATGTTGGGCTGGCATACAAGAGCTGCAGATAATAAAGGAAATGTATTTCCAAAAAACAATAACCTGCAGAAAGAATTGTTTAGGTCATATCTAAGCTTGTTTTCCTTAGATGCAGAATCAGAAAATACTATTTCCTGTGCCAACTCCTAGAGAAGTATTCACATTTTTCTTCCTCAGTTTCTTCTTCAGTTAATCAGGTAATAAATAATAATGTTCTTCTTACAAAATTCTGATTTGCTGCATTGTCACCAAAAATTCTCTATAGATACCAAACATGCTGTTGGTTTTGATGTGTAATCAAACTAAAAAGTCCACTGAATTATTTAATTTCCATTAAAAAATAAATTACTTTTGGGATAGTTTAAGGAAGGTGACAGTTCATAACTACTCTAAGATGCAATATGAGCAGCCTCCACACCTCTGGTTAAGGGCAACAAGCGCTTCTACTCCTAAGCAGAGAGACTGAACAGAAGTAATTGCCTACTAGGGTGCCAGGCTGTGGAGGAACTTCTGGTAGATCTGACATTTACACTTCCAAATGGCTTCCCATCTAGAACTGAAAGACAGTATTTGGATAATAAATTGGAATCCAAACCACACCTATTGTCCTTTCAGTATTCTGTTTATAATAGCCCCCTTCAGATACTGAAAGCAGACATCACTTCCTACAAGAAGCCACACCAAACACATATTATTCAAATATTCATGAATTATCAGTGTAGCAATTTGAAATGGCTGCAGGACAAAGTCCAGAGAAGAGATACAACGAAGCTGATTAAAAACAAGGAAGACAAACACTGCACAGCACCATACAACCTGCTCTAGAGAGCAGCTCCTCTGGGAGGAGCTCTATCATGCTGAACCTACAAGCAGAAATTGTAGTATGGTGCTGTCCCAGAGAGGTAACACATCAAACAGCAAGAAGAAAAACATGGCACCAAATTTTACTGGTCTCATCTGCTGTGTGCTGAGAGTACTGCCTCCCTCTAAACCACACTCTTCTGAAGAAATGTTTTATGACTATTTTCCTACTTTTCACTCTTTATTCTTTAATTGTTGACATATGGGAAGTTTGAACTATCCACTGCCAGTTTCAAGAGGCATCTAGTTTACATTTGAGTCAGGCTATGTGGATCCTACATATGTCCTCTACATACCTTTTCAGAACCTTGGACAATTTAAATAAAATTTGATACAGATGCTAAACAAATAATAATGCCAGATGCCACTGGGTAAGTGAAGACGACCATCAAGATGTGGCATTATACAGTTTTTATCCTAAGTGTACTCTTGCTGTCTAAAATGGCATAAGTCTGTCTCACACTTTTCATTTTTCTTGTGGAGACACTAATAAGGGGTCTCTCTCTATCCTCCTTGGCTTCTTCCTGCAGGCTGTAGGATTATTACACCCCTGAGATCAGTGCCCTCCTGTCAATCTGCCTAAATGTATTGGTCCACCTGGAAAGTTGTTCATGGAGCAAGCAGACATGATCCCAAAAACCTGCTTGACTTAGGAAAAAATGCTGTAAGAAGACAGGAGAGCTGTGTAGAGGTAAAAGATACTCTAGCAGCCCTTCACACTGCACTGAGAGAGATGTAAAAAAAATCCAGTGCCAGAAACACTTTCAAAATCCAGTCTGAGAAAACAGCATGACACAGCACTTGTATCCCCAGATAAAGAACCTCCTGTAGATTCTTCTACAGCCACACCCTCCACAGGATTTGTGGCTGCTATGATATCTGGCAAGGAGCCAGAACCAGCAAGCCCCCTCACAGAATCACCCCCAATCTAAACCAAATAGACTTTACAGCAAGACTGAATTGTTATTTGTCAATTAGGAACGGGACTTGCAATTTCTATAATTTGTCTGCCTTTTCCTTGCTATGTAGAGGCATTCATCTTTGCTTTTACTTAAATAGTATCTTCCCTAAATGAAGGGGCAGGAAATATTTCTTAACAATCTACACCACACTGTTCTTCAAAGCTTGCAATAAAATGGCAATAAAACTGGACCCTAAATGGTCAGTATTAAATGAATTCACAGGAGGTCTCTAAAGCCCAATACAGTAAATCTGTCTGTACTGTGTGACAGAGACCCCACAATTGTGGAAAACTCAGAAAGTATTGCTGGAACTTTCTGACAGCTGCTTGCACATGCAAGGACTTTTGTCTACAGAGCCAGAAAAGCAAGATAAAATTCCACTTCCTTCACAGACTTAAGACAGCGAGAACTAGTTAACGTAAATCCTCTGTACCAGAATAGAGAGAAAAGTTGTTGGGTTTTTTCATATTCTCAGCCCACAAGAAAAAGCATGGAATATTTTAACTAGATTTGTAGGCCTCTGTAGATAACACATACTGGTTTGAGGACAGTCAGTCTCTGTTAACGGGAGTGAACTCACAGTCAAGCAGAGCTGGCTGTGTGTAGTGCTCTGTAGTGTTGGCCTTTGAGGAACACTGATGAAAGGCTATGGACAAACCATTTAGCTATGGATGCTTAAAAGAACAGGGGAGGGAGAGTTCTGAAGAGCTGATGTTTTGGTTTACAAGCCCTGACAGGTCATAAGCAATACTGTTGCTTTAACTTGTGGTTTCTGTAACAAAATCAGACTGCTCAAGGTAGTCATGCCATTTGTCCACAACACACATTGGGAGCCAAGGACAGGCCTCACATGCTCTGTATCCACTTGCAGTGCAAGTAAGGTCAGCACTGCAAGATACCTTTCTGTAACTTGGAGCCTTGTTGCAATACAAAGACTGTGCTGTTTCTCCCTTCTGGAACTGCAATTTGCACATTAAACACAAACCTAGAGCAGATAATACCAAGTCAGGTCATTTATATCTTTGGCATCTCTATTGCAACTGTAGAGATGCATTCCCTGTGAACTGCTCAGCTCTCAGACAGGATCAGCCCAGGACTGAACAGTGGGGAGAGAAGAGCAGGATGATCAAGCACAGGAGACACCATCCTTCGACTGCAGCTAGGACCACAGGAAACCAGAAACACAAATAACTTAGAAACTACAACATAAGTCACTACATCCATGAAGCTGAATGGATGATTTTCTCCTCTTCTGCATCACAGAATATTCCGAGTTGGAAGGGACCCAAAAGGAACATCAAGCCCAGCTCCTAAGTGAATGGCCCACAGGGTGCTTGAACCTGCAAACCTGGCATTATTAGCACCATGCTCTAATCATCTGAGCTGATCTCATGGTCTGCATGAACACCTTAGCCTTGAAACATGACTAGCATGTGAACTGAACACAACACTGAACAGGACTGTGTTAAAAAGGACAAGAGTCTCTTTGAGACTTTCTCTGAGCCCACTCATTCAAAATGTTCAAAGGGAAAATGACTTTTACTGCATCACTCTCTTGTATGATTCTGGGCAGCCTGGGGAAGCTACTCACACAGCTTTGAGAATTAATACATTTTCCCACATTGAGGACTTTACTACAAAAACCATTTCATCCAAACCAAACTGATTGAAAAAACACTGGTTTTACAACCCAAACAAACAAAAACCTTGCTGTGATGAGCCACCAGCAAGTTAGTCCAGAAAAAATATTAAAAGATTTATGCTACAATAGTGACTCATAAAAGTAGGAGTGATTACTCTGACAGGGAGTAAAGTGTTTAGCTAAAATTACAGATAATAAAATAATTCCCTTCAGAGGTATTTTTTCTATGAGATGGAACAGATGCAACTAAAGCTGCTACAATAATGGATGATTTGGTATCTTTAGATTATTGTTTCAGCTAGGTCAGGTTCAAGCTGCTTCTGAACCTACCAGAACTTTTTCTGTTCCCAGTGCATTGATGGGAGGCTTTCTTGTGGATGGCATCTCTTCAGCACAGCAGGCAGAAATAAAGCAGAGAGTACAAGTCAGAACAAAGCAGTGGGGAGAGATGGGAGAGCAGAGAAGAAAGGACAATTGGGGAAGAAAGCAGTAGACCCTATGAGACACATTCCATCTTGCAAAATTAAACATGATTTTTATTCTCCTGGAGCTCCCTCTTGCATTGTTGAGAACTCAGTATGACAGAATATTCTTAGTTAGAAGGGACCTACAAGAATCATTGAGTCCAACGCCTGGTCCTGTACAGGACAGCCCCAAGAGCAATACCATGTGACCATGAGTACTGTCCAAACACTTCCTGAACTTTGTCAGGCTTGGGGCTGTGATCACTTCCTTGGGGGGCCTGTTCCAGTGCCCAACCACTCTCTCAGTAAAGAACCTTTTTCTAATATCCAAAACAGCTTCAGGCCATTCCCTCATGTCCTGTCACTGGTCACCACAGAGAAGAGATCAGTACTTGCCTTTCCACTTCCCCTCACAGGGAAGTTGTAGACTGCAGTGAGGTCTCCCCTCCAGGCTGAACAGACCAAGTGACCTCAGCTGCTCCTCAAATGCCTTCCCCTCAAGGCCCTTCACCATCTTCATTGCCCTCCTTTGGGCACTCCCTAACAGTTCAGTGTCTTTCTTACATTGTGGCAGCCAGAACTGCCCCCAGCACTCGAGGTGAGTCTGCTCCAATGCAGAGCAGAGCGGGACAACCCCTCCCTTGCCTGGCTGGTGATGCTGTGCCTGATGCTCCCCAGGACAGGGTTGGCCCTGCTGGCTGCCAGGACACTGCTGGCTCATGTTCAACTTGCCACTGACCAGGACCTCCAGGTCCCTTTCCATGGTGCTGCTTTCCAGCATCTCATTCCCCAGTCTGTCCATACATCCGGGGTTGCTCCATTCCAGGTGCAGAGTCCAGCACTTTCCCTGGTTGAACTTCATATGGCTGGTGATTGCCTGGCCCTCTGCAGGGTCTCCCAGCCTTCAAGGGAGTCAACAGCTCCTCCCAGCTTCGCATTGTTTGTGAACTTGCTCAGTATCCCTTCCAGTCCTGCATCCAAGTCATTTATGAAGATGTTGAAAAGCACAGGGCTGAGGATGGAGCCCTGTGGAATCCCACCAGTGGCAGGTCACCAGTCTGATGTCACCCCATTCATTGTAACCCTTTGTGCCTGACCCTTTGCACCAGCTTCTCACCCATCTCATTATGTGTTTCTCCAGCTGTGTGCTGAACATTTTGTCCAGAAGGATCCTGTGAGAGAATCAAAATCTTTACTGAAATCAAAAAAGATTACATCTCTTGGCTTCCCTTGATAAATTTGGTGGGTTACCCTGTCATACAAGGAAATCAGGTTTGACAAGCAGGACTTCCTCTCTCATGAAACCATACTGGCTGTGAGACAGGTCACTCTTATCAAATACAAGCCTATCTGTAGGAAGAACACCACAGAATATATTGTCCCCTCACACCAGTAGAATCCCATGTAAGTAACAAAGTCATCATAGAGCAGAATGTGTCCCACAGACATCCATCTCTTTGGGGAGGAGAGGGGTTACTTCCCCTTACCACCACAAGTTAAGTTGCTGAAGCAACTGCAGCCCTTGCTTTCAGTTTGTTATTGCCAGATTTGAAAGTAATATACTTTTACACTGAACAAAACCAGCTTGTAAACTACAGCTACAGAAGATCTGAAGAATGAGAAGAATCATAACAACCTCTGAGTAGTCCAGAAATGCTGAACAACCTTTCCCAAATTAGCAGCATCAAATTCTTTCACAGAATTTGTACACACAGTTTAAGAGGTTTGGATTTCATCTCCAATCTGTTACATAACAAGTAACATGTCAGTATTCACTGGAATTTGCAGGAGTCTCCACAAGGGCTAAGAAACAGTCCAGGGAATCACTCTCAAGTGTTGCTGAAAAACAGTAGCAAGAACTGGGTGATCTGCCAGGTCTCACTGGAGATCCAGTGAGGACATAGGTGATCAGGATGAGCAGAGACCTATCTAAAAAAAGTAATACTGCTTTGAGAGATGAACCACAGTGAGGGAGAGTGTTTCTATTCCTTCCAACACAGTGGAAGTATTCCAGGGATCTGCACTTTTAAAGGTAGTTTTTACTTTCGGTAAAATTGAACCTTGGAATTTTCTGTAGACTAGGAATGCACATCAACTACAAGTAAGTTTAAAACAGAAAACACTCTTCTAGTCAGAGCAGACACTCTGACACAACAATTCCCATGTCACTTTATAAGCTGCAGTCACAACTAATTGTATGGAGAAGTGCGCAATCAGATTTAAGGTCTGGAAGTGATGGAAAATCCATCATGACTGGTACGACCCAGGAGCTAATTACCATCCCATTAGAAAATCTAGCACTCTATTTCTAGTATGAGTTGGTCCAATTCCTCTATTACAGCTCATTAAAACTGCCATACTACAAATCTTCCTGTGTGTATTAAGATTGATATGTCACCTCAATGGGTAAATTTGAGAGCTTACCTTTTATTCCGGGGGACTTAATGAGTTTTCTATACCACTTTTCTCTCGTCTCTTCCTTCCTAAGTGTATCAACACCAGCACAGACAACCTAGTAACAGGCTGTATAATGGCAGAATGCACTTTTCTATCCCTGCTCTGGATTCTTATGCCACACAGCCTACAAGGACTGTGATAGCTGCTCAGTCTCTAGGAGTACGTGTTCAACCAACTACCCCTCAACTCCTGGCTCTTGCCTGCTATTTCTGAAGCTTTATTTCTCAAGATACAGCCCCCACTGTGCAAGTGGGATCAACATCTTTGTGCTTCTGAAACACACAGGCTTTCATTTTCATGTGCAAATGCTCTTAGTTTATAATGCAATACCTTCATTTGTTTTATCCTACTAATTTTATTGTCTCCAAACTTCCATGCAATGCTTTATATTTTCTTCATGCTACAGAGGGGAACTAATTCTGTAGATGAGAGAATTACTTAATCTTCCTTAATCTTAAGCTGTAAGCAAGACTGGTAGATTTTCTGTACAAAAGATGGCCAGCAGCATAAAGGACATCAGCACTGCTATTGATGGATGTGCCTCAGTTCCACCAAGATATCAGACACAGGCAAAAGGCTATTCCGCCATTCACTCCCCATAGCTCATTTTGATTTATTTTGTTTTAAAAAAACAACTCAAACCTCACAGTTCTTCTTTAACTGAAAATCTACCAAAAGTGATATTTGGTGGCTACAATGTGCGATAGGCATATAAAATTCATAGCTAATTCTAATTATAAAGAGCTTAATTTTGGAGCTATGTATGCTCTGGTATTTACTCGGACCATAGGATACCTAGGAAAGAAGTAAGAGGAGAAAAATTACTATCACCTTTATTATGAACTATGCCCCCAAACAGCTTTTTTATAAATACAGACTTTTCAAAATGACATGAGCTTTTACAAAAGAGGAATGTTACTATTTCTGATGAGCTTTTGTTGTGGTTGGGTTTTGCTTGTTTCCTTTAATGCCATTTAGCAAATTCTTTTGACAGAAAGTTCCTCAGGAAAGTCAGAATTCGTCTTCTACCACATCTGTATTTTTATGATAGGAAAATACAAAGAAATGTATAAAATTTATTGTCTGTCTGCCACTATTTTAAGTGTATCTTGCCACCAGTTCTTTCTTTCAAATTATGTTCTGCAACACATGAAGAATACTGGAGGAGTAGAATGAAAGAAACTGATTATCCTGAACAAAAAGTTTCACTGATTTGCATTCCCCTCAATTTGAATGTTTCAAGCAGATTATTTTTCTAAAGTCTGCTTTTCTCCAGATAATTATTTTCCTCATATGCCTCTTAAATAATTCTTTTCCATACTCAAGGACAACACTCTTCTCTAGACATTTTGTTAGCAACTCAACCAGTCTGTCATCAGGATCCTCCAAAACTGGACCAATATGGTAGTTCCTGGTGACTCACTGCTTTCCAGTTTTCCTGGGCACTCCAGTGTTTGTTCATGTTCAACACGCTCCTACACTGGTGCAGCTTTAGTGCAGAGCGAGAGGGAGCACAACAGCTGGGATGATCCCTGCTGTATGACCCTAAGTGCCCAATGTGTCAGACTGGCAAAGGCAAAGAGAGACAGAAGTTGGGATACAATCTTGGAGGTACTCTGTCAGCCTAAACCTGCCCCTCCATTCTGTATATTGTGTCACACAGGATACAATATCAGAAGAGAGGTTCTTACAATCCTACATGAATAAAAGGCAGGGAATAGGAGATGATTTTCTGTCATCCTGTCAGAACACAGCCAAATTTCCTGCTCAGAGGTCACATTCTGTGTCTCTTATTTTGGTTTTAGTGATGCTGTAAAATGCATA
Organism: Molothrus ater; assembly: GCF_012460135.2. Taxonomy (NCBI): domain Eukaryota; kingdom Metazoa; phylum Chordata; class Aves; order Passeriformes; family Icteridae; genus Molothrus; species Molothrus ater. Next base: position 43,152,225 of record NC_050480.2, read on the forward strand.
GTCTATTACCAGGCAAAGGAGAAGGAAGCAATTTTAAAACTGATTCTGTGTGAAAAGAAGAACAAAGAGAAAGCAAAGAAACCAACTTTTCCCACAGTACAATTATTCCAGAATTCCACATACATCTAGTGCACCATAAACTGTAATTGTGAGATAAACTATAATTCATGGCTTTTTTAATTTCTAAGCACAGGAAATTCTCTCTCCTTGTACCCTGTTCTCTCCTTGCCTTGCTTCTACTCTTGGCAGGGAGAAGCAATTCAACACAAGAAGCATCAAAGGAATAAGAAGTCAGAGTTCAGTGGTTTCTACAAGATAATCAGTGCCTCACACTTGCTAGAAACTAAGATGAGAGGATTAAAAAAAACCTCAAATCCATAGTTTTGAAGCAGTAAGTAGTTCATAAAAAGTTGCTTTGTGGAGACAGAAAATCATTTGGAAAAACTTCTTCCCATGGGTTTTATTGCATCTTACTGAGAAGCCTTATGACGAGCAAGTCAATACCTACATCAAACAGGAAGGTACATCTAAAACTTCAGGTACAAAACTAGATTGCACTTTTCAGTAAGAATAATACAGCAATCCAGCAAGTTTTAACAGTGCAAGTGGGGAAAGACTGCTTACATTAAGTGGCATTGCACTTGTACACTATTTATAAACTCTGTAGCTGTTTAAGTATGTGCAATACTTAGGGATTATTCTGGCAAAACAGAAAAAGCCTCAGTAACACCTACAGACACCTTTTTAATTCCTCTTGGTGTCCATAAAAATAAATTGAATAATGAGCAGTGTTTGCCACACCATGATCTCTGCTAGATTCAGTCCTGTTTATATGCCATTGTGAATTACTGACACACTGTAGCAGTATTTTTCTGTGTATGATAAAGATAAAACACAATATGTAATTTGTTGACTCATCCTCCAAAATCAATTAATCTTCTTAAATGCTGTTTGCTTTGGAGAAAAAGTAACAAGGAAAGAGAATAATGTCACGATGAAGTTATTCAAGTATTTAGGTCACCATTATGGAAAAAAATTATCCAAATATATTGCGTAATGCTCACATCTCCATGAAAGTGTACTTAGAGCTATGAAACTTGACAGGCTAGAGACACTGTTACAAGGTTAAAAAATTCGATACATTCAAGGAAATAATATAGAATCTGCACTCGTGGCTCCATCCTGACCTGCAAACCTCTGACTTCATACACTGAATGTCTCAGCTGAAAAAATAAGACTCCTCATTAGAAGATGAGCTTTCCTAATACTGATCTGACTAGCCAAGAAAGGTTCAAAATAACTTGTCATCCCAGGGAAAAGAAGGAACTGAATTTAATATGACTTGAGTGAGGAGAGACAAATGGAAGAGTGGCCTATGGATGTTGTGTGCAGTTTGTTCATTGTTTTGAGTGTTGGTGTTACATTGCTTGCATTGGGATGATAGGAAGCGAGGTAGATCCAAGATGACCCAAGGTATACATGATGAGAACTGCTAGGAATATGACATATGGAGTGGAGAGCACTGAAGTTGTTTCCATTTTATTTCACTTGATTATATGATACAGCTATCTGTATTTCCCTTAAATGTTCCTTTTCCACTCCAAGGAATACCCTTGAGAATTTTGAACTGTAACACCCCTATGCAGATAAATATATTCAGCATATTAGGAAAGTCTTCTTCTACTGACAAGATAATCCTCATCAAATCAAACTGTTTTTATGAATTCCACAAGCCAAATCTGATGTCACCCTGAAGTCAGACTTCTTAAGGGGAACAAAAACATTTCAATCTACCATTATTTTCATCATGCCTCACCATAGAAAAGCAACTTGAGCCACATGCTGCAAATAAAAGTTAAATTAATTTGGGGATTTATTTAGACTGGTAAAGAATATTTTTTAAACTGCCAACAGACATCTGTTCTGATACTGACAACCATTCATTAGCCTTGGTGTTTGCCAGCATAGTGCAGCAGATGTTATTTTCTTGTTATATATTTTCATAAAATGCGGTCATTGTTTAAGCTACATTCTAACAAGGACTCAGAATTAAATTGTACTAGGTAAATTAAATTTGAATGTTATTCTCCAATGTGAATTAATTACAATGACACATTGAAGTGAGAAGAAATAATTAATGTTCTGCAAATAGTTGCAAAATGGTTGCACTGTTAACCTTTGGCTGATGGTTATGCACAAGTGGAAATAAGAATATACTGAAAACGCTTGTTATTGTGTCTCTGAGCATTCCCTTATAACATAGATGGGAGGATAAATAATGTATATTTGACAGAAGCACACACATCTCTACACATATAAACACAGTCAGGTATTTAAATTTTGGGTTTTTATCCAAGCCAACATATTTAGTGGGAAAGAAAAAATAATTCAAATAAACAGGAAATCTCTGGCTTTTCTCTGTGTCTTTAAACTGACATGCAGTCCAGATTCAGACAGCTTCCAATTTCTCTTCTGATACAACAAACAAATGGTGAGATGTAAGTAAGAAATTTACACTTGTGTTATTTCATTGTAACAGCACAGAATGGTAAACCGATGTAAGAGCTCTCTAGATTTGACTGGTTCATCTGATAACAATCAGAAATGCTAGATGCTCATTTAGACTGAATTTTAAATCCCTAAATGTTCATCTATCACCAGCTTATAGACTGCAGGGAGAAGAAGAGTATTTATGTTATATTTTGTTTTTCTTATATTTCTTTTTTCCCCTTGAATTTTCTACTTGTGAAAGGTCCAAAATTACTGTAACTGGAGACTGGACAGGATAAAAAGCTTACTATTGATCATGATAACTTGAGACATCAGTGACTAGTATTCTTAGAGAACATTTAGTATCACTGCTCACTAGGTATGATGCTTAAATGTCGTTCCATCCCTTGAGGAATTATATGCCAAATTTAAGATATAAATTACTTTAAATAGTGATATATTCTTTGTATCCTGCTTTGATTGATACAGGTATTGTAACAACTAATAGCACCTCCTGTAAAAGGTGCCAGGACCAGTTTGTGCTGAAGAATGGTTAGTTGTGGGAGCCAGGATTCTCAGTTTATTCACTTTAAATAAAACTCCAGAACATTAGGATTAAAGAGCAGGAAAAGCACTGAATAACTAGCACTACCAGCAGAGAAAGAGTGTCAGAAGTGTATTTAAGACTCTCCAAGCAGCATTCAGGTTTTTATAGCAGTCGTGATAATGATCTTACACTTACAGAGAATCTTTCATCCAGAAAGATTCATTTATGGGCTTTGTGCCTACCATGGGAATAAGTGTCCTCTCTTCTGCCAACTTACACTGGGAAAAGCTGTTTACACTTCTGGAGGAAAATGTTGTGCTATGAGAATTGCTACATCCCAAACAAAATGGATTAGGACAGGCAATGCCAAGTGCTACCACAGTTAAGTATAAAAGCATAGTGGGGAACTTGAAGAAACAACATAAATAATCAAAACCATGTTCTAGTCAGGATGCTGAGACTAACGGAGTATCTTCCAACATGTATCATAGTATCAGTCATCCAATTTGTTTTTAAATCCCCATTTGACCTTTTGGCTCTCCCTTAGTTTCTCTTAATGTATACTCATACAGGCTGTTCTCTAAAACATTAGCAACCATTAAGCTGAACTTGACAGTGCTATTTCCAGGTAAGTTACATTAAAAAGTTGGTAACTGCTAGATTTTTAATGCCACCCAATGTAAAAAAAGAAGGATTTAAAATCAAATAAGATGAACAAAAAGCATTTATAGAATAACGTTTGTATTTTAAATGCACTTGGATAATTCTCACTAGGTTCAGCTACCCTCTTTAATTCAGTTTGTGTCTTGTCCCATCATCTTTACTTATATAAGCTGTTTTTTCCCATAAAGATGGAAGAGAACAGGACTGTCTATAGAGATAACAGGAGCAAAGTCAGGACTTCTGCTGAGTCCTGAAAATGAGGAAGAAAAAAAAAGAAAGGTAATATGAAAATTATGCACCACGACACCAACCAACCAACCTATAAAGGTCATGCCCTTCAGTTCAGGTTGGAAACTCAGGAAAAGAGCACAGAAAGAACGGTTCTTGCTATTCATTCAGCACAACACTAGTCTGATGTTTTTATTTGTTGGTAAAGAGACTTATGACTGAGGGGAAAAAAAAGTATCTTAATGAGCCTTAACTGTTTCCCTCACTTCCATGTTTTCTTCCTCTCATGGTCTCCCTAATTAAGAAAGGTACTTTGTCACATAATCTCCCATTAACTCAAGTCAGAGCAGCCAGCTCTCCTTTCAACACCAGAATGCTGAGGCAATCTTTAGATGCTACTTTCCAAAATTTAATTTCCAACAATTAGATTTAATTCAAGGTTAACACTGATTTTCCCCCACAATGGAATAAGAAAAATAATAAATGGGGAGAAGTTTCCTAGCACAGGTATTTTCAAATTAAATAAAAGGAAGGAAGCTTCCACCACCCCTAGGAACAAGCCATGACATCACTGGTTCATGAACATGTAACAGTGGCAAGGCTGAATACAAACCTAAGTGCTTGCAGAATGATGGCCAACCTCTGATACAAGGTCATGAGGCAGAGATCCACCCTTTATTACATTTTAAATGTTAAATGCATTGCCCTGCTAAATCTACCCACTTGATGTTGATCCACTTGCTTCGCTCATGGAAGATTTTTACTTGAAAAACACCTAAGCTACAAATGGACTCTAAATATCATGCAGGCAGACAAAGTACACATTATGAACAAGTAAATAACAAGCTTTTCTTCTGGGAAGAAAACAATCAGTTCCTGGCAAGGAGGAAAAAAATCACTGTTTCCAGCAACCAAGACTTCAGAACAACAATCTAAACTGATGAATCAGAATTTGTAATGGCACAAACAGAATTATACACAGCCCTCTACAAGGGTTTATAGGAGAAATTAAACTTAACTTCATTACCAGTAACATGACAAATGCAGCTACACTGAAAAACACATGATAAAAAAATGGTAACTAAAAAAAATGCTAAGCATGAAGATGGTTTTATCATTTAAAAAATTAATTTCATCCATCAGATTGCTCAAATGACATTTTTTCCTGTAATATTGAGCTAAATTGGCTATTCAGCAATGTCAATACCATTAACTGCTCATGCTGAATTAGGGTTTTGTTTTTTACATCAAGCAATACATGATTGGCAGCCATGCCAGAGATTGTATAGATTTTAGCACAGGAGAGACTGTTTACTCTCTGTGACTTTCCTCTTTGTGGCAGGGCAAAAACATAAGTGACACCAGGAGGAATTTATTCAGCAGGCAAATGTCTTTCCTTGTTCTTAGTAGAAAGAGAAGAAATAGAAAAATAACTACCAGAGACCTAATTTTCTTGGGAAAATGTTATAATAAGTGCAGAGGTACAGGATGTCCCTTTAACATCACGGATGAGGAAGGGGATGCAACAAAAGAAATGTACAAGCATTGTTTTTGATAGTGACACAAATGTAAGTACACATAGTACCAGATTAGTGGAACAGTGTCCAGTTTCTACAACAAAGACATAACAAGATCCACTGGCTGAAATCCAAAGCTAGAAAAATCTGATGAGAAAGAGAAATGCAAATTTTAAATGAAGGTAATGAGCTACTGTGCTATTTTATTGCAATGTGTTGGCAGATTCCTCAGCATCCCCCTGGACCCTCAAATAACCACAATGCATTAGACTTCACACAGAATAAATGGGCATTATCTCCTGGCATCTGATATAACACAGATATGAGTACATATCCATAATGGTCTCTACTGACCCTGAATGATCAAAAGCTTTAATCCAAACTGAATATACAAAAGAACAAGAGAACTATTTATGGCAGGCTTTTTTAATGTAGCTTTCTGACAGCTTCATTTATGCTGATTAGTATTTTACTGGATAATAAAATCTAACTTGAAGTAATTTCAAGGTATCAGTAGTGTGAATAAGGCTGGAAAAATTAGAACCTTCCTGGTTTAGCGAAATTAGATTTTGTAGCTATGCTGTCTCTCCATTCCTTCAGACTTAATAACTTTTGAAAGTAATAACTAATTTAAAAAACAAATGGGATACTAAGTGTCTAAGAAATTACATTCTTGAAGCTGATACTACCAGGCATATAACTTACTTTTCCTCATTGTCTGCAAGAATTAATCTATTGACATATCCATGTCTGGAGACTCACTGCAAGAATGTGGTGTCTGATCCTGGCAAGAAACCAGTCATGTTTCACAGATCTCCTAGATTTTATTAGAGCATATAGAAATAGATAATCTGAATGAAAGAGGTAATTTGGGTTTCCACCAGGCCTTTGAAAGGCCACTCATCTAAGGCCTTTTAAGAGCCAAACTTCCATGGAATAATCTTACTATGGATAAATAACTACATAAAATACAAGAAAGAAACTGTAGGGGCAAACGGACATTTTTCATAATGATGAATTTCATCAGCAGATGTCCATCTGCATCCACACTAAGGGCTATTTTATTCAACTTCATCACAAATTACATAAAGAAGAGTAGACAGCAAAGTGACAAAGATTGCAACTGATGCTAAATTATTCAGAATAGAAGAAAAGCTGAATAGCAAATTTCAGATTCATAGAATTTTTAAGGTTGGAACAGACCTTTAAGATCAAGTCCAATCACCAACCAAGCACTTAGAACTTTAATGTTCACCATTAAAACACGTCCTCAAATGCCATAACCACGGTTTTTGAACGTGATGACACCACCACTTCCCTGGGTAGTCTGTTCCAATGCTTGACAACTCTTTCTGTGAAGAAATTTTTCCTAATATGCAACCTAAACTTCCCTTAGTGCAACTTGAGGCCATTTCCTCCTATTCTATCACTTGTTGCCTGGGAGAAAAGACCAACCCCCACCCGGCCATCCAGCCAATCTTGTACCCAGCAAAGAGTACACTCATCCACACACACAGTGGGAAGCCAGTTTCTCCATGAGAATGCTGTGGAAGACAGTATCAAAGGCTTTACTAAAGTCTAGGTAGACAACATCCACAGCCTTTCCCTCATCCAATAAGCGGATCACCTGGTCACATGAGTAGATCAGGCTAGTGAAGTAGGGCCTGCCTTTCATAACCCATGCTAGCTGGGCCTGATCCTCTGGCTGTCCTGTTCATAATGCATGAAACAGATCTAAATGAATCCATATTGTGTATATATATATATGTGTGTGTATAAATACATATATATTGCTGGGTTTGGGTAGGACAGGGTTAATTTTTGCAGTAGCCAGGAGGGATGTGGCTGAGGGGGCATGGCCAGGACCCAGATGTTATTCTGTACCACTTCACCTCAGGAAAGGAACTCTCTTGCTCTTCTGGGGAGAGGGGGTTGCTTCCTGTTGAAAAATTGTGGAAGGGAAGCTCTCCCATATTGTTCATTGTCCCATTGGGATCTGTGGTGAACATTTCTGCATGTGAATCATTCTCTCTTTCTATATACTTTTGTTACAGTTGCTGTTACTGTTAGTTTTCTTATCTCACTGCTGTTTTCAGTAAAGTGTTCTTATCTCAAGCCATGACCTTTCCCTTTTGTGCCTCCAATTCTCACCTCCATCCTGCTACAGCAAGAAGATGGGGGGATGACATGGGGGAGTGAGAGAGAGCAGCAGTGTGGTTTGGAGAGCCTCAGTGGGAGCACTGAACTGGGGAGTACCATTCCTAAGCCATGACAATACACATCTAGGTATGCACATAGTCTATTAAAGGGCTTTCACAGCCAGGGAGGGAACAGGGTGAATCCATTGCTATTGTTTAGGCTGTGTTTTCTGTTGAGCTGATCTGCACAGCCAATCACCCACACATGTAACAGGTACACTGGGAACATGTGCTCAGTCTCACTACTGGCTGAATGAAGGAGCATGGAGCTAGAGCAGACTTCCCTCTCACAAGCTACCAGACTCAGCAACTACTAACAGCATACATGATCACTCCATATTTGCCCTCTTCCATGTAGGTGCCAAAGACATGGAGGCCTTCCTGAAACATCCTTACACTTGTCTGTCAATGTACTGCATGGCTCACCACTGCATCCTTTAGTTATAAAAGGAACATCTCTAAGGAGAGGAAACCTGAAAATTATATTCTTCTAAATACATTTATATCTTGTCAAACTGGCTTAGCTTTCCCTTGTATTCTCTCAGCCTCAATGGGAGATTATTTGCTTCACCTTCTTGTGATATTTGAATTCACTTCATCCTGTGGTTTCTCTGAACTATCCTGAAGGAACTACTGCCTAATGCACTTTTTAGTAAAGCAGTTTGTACTCTGCCAACTGTCACCCAAAACAGTATAGAAATTCGCTTATGTTCCTGCCTATTTAAATCAACAACCACAAGAATGACGTTTGCTCGACAAAATGGTTACACCTTAAAAACAGCAATGAAAAATTTAGCAATACAATTAAGTTTATTCTCTTTTACAATGTTCTTCCTCAACTCAACTACAGAGTAGTCCATTAACATCTGACAGAATTCACCTGAAATTTTCAGGTCCATATCCCTGTCAAAATAACAGATTATCACAGTAAATCTGGTTTTATCATCCCTACAAAAAGTCATGCAGTTTCAGGGAGGCTCTTTATCTTTTTCAAAAAGAAGGAGGTAGCAGTCTAGAACAGCAAACCAGCAAGGTATTTAATTAAGAATGGAAACAACAAAACTGGCTTCCTATGGAGCTGTGCTATGGATTGAGCCCTGTTGTCATTATATTGCAAAAGTTCTATTGTCATTACATTGCAAGGGCTCCATATTACTAGAGTTTCATACCTCCTTAACATTTCTTGTAGGCAGCTCCTCTAAGCACCAACTCTTCCTTCTTCTTGCAGTAGCCAACTGACTCCAGTTCCCCTCAGCCAACCAATCCACTCTTTTATAGCGCTCTTCTTCTATTGGCTACAGCTGTGGCCTGTTAAAATCAGGCCTGCTCCTAATCTTTAATAATTAACCCAGCTGCAACTCTTTAGGGGATAAGATTACTTTCTATAGTACCTTTATTTACTTATATTCTATCCCCCTACAGAGCTCCATGAGACTTCTCTCCTGCCAAATAAGGATTCTGTTTATGCTGCATAACTCATTAAAAGGGTCTTCTTCTTACATTCAGACATGTACATTTAAAAAAATGTACAATAGCTTCTTGGATTTTTTTTACTTTTTCCCTTCTGTCTGCAATTACCTAGAAGTTTCAACATGCTGTACTGGGAGAGACAGAGGACTACATTCTTTGAATGCTGGTTGCTCTCTGTTGCTTACAATAGTAAATTCAATTTCACAAATACTCACCAACTACCATATATTTATTTATAACATTTGATATATGTATTTCTATTATTTATTTCTATTTTCAGGAAATACTTTCATGACTTTTTTCTGTTTGGGGGACACAACCACTGATGGAACGAACATTAAGGATTTCTACTGCATGACCCACACAAAAAAGCTCTATAGGTAAATCTCTGATAGAAGGAGGACCATAGTTTTCATCTAGAGGAAGCTCTGCATGTAGCTAATGGCTTATCTCTCTGGGAAGTTTAACATTAAAGATGGTCGGGCTGTAGATGCTCAATGCTTTCTCTCAGACACCTGCTGATGCCATGATTGCTCCACAGGCCAAAAGGAAGTCAACTCTGAAATACAATCACTAATATGATTAGATGGCCAGTGGTATACAGCCAGACCCACTATCTGTGAGCAGGAGAACTCTCTGCAGGGGAGAACAAGGACAAAATATGGAACTCTCTAATACGAAGTGTTATTTTTTTAAAAAGCATACCTCCCTATCCTGATGCAAGCAAAATGCTGTACAAACTTGAGGTACTGTGAATCAAGAAGACAAGTTCTATTGGAGAGAAAGAAAAGAGTTCCAACTTGACCATTCTGTCTTCCATTGGGGGAAAAACTCCAAAACCGAACACCAGATAAACCAAGGGCTGAAACGGTAATGAGGTACTGTGCCTACCCCAAGGCAGAGTGCTGAAATGTAAACTTCTGCCTATTGAGGCAGGTCAGAGATGGTAGATTACACTCTCATTCCTTCCAGCTTCTACTCTAGGGAATACCATAAATATCATAAATGGCCTCTTTTCTTAGTCACTGGTCTGGAAATTTGCAGTTAATTAATTTTACCCCATTCAACATAAAGGTCTAGGACTCTATCCAATTTTTTTTAGTCAACATCCAGCAATAAATGCAAGCTTCCCCAGGCTTAGCTAACAGTTCATAAAAATGATTGACAGCTCCTTCCAAGGTCTCCACAGATCACCCAGAATCACAGCCTGCCCCTGGAACTGCTGAGGGGGTCTTTTTGTAAATACTTCTTTCATGGCCTTGCCCAATCACACAATTCAATTCAGCATGAATTGAATTTTACTCACCCTCACCTAGCAAAAAAAGAGTATAGGTACTTGGTCAGGAAAATATTTTGAATTGGAAACTTTTTAGGAATAAATTACTACTAATTAAGTTACCCATACTGGAAGAGGAAAAACTGTGTTGTTCTCTCGTCATCCTGGAAGGAATAAAACCCATTTACCTATTTTCTTTTAGAGTTATTTACACTGATAGGGTATGTGCTCTTTCTACTTATTTTAGCTAAACATCTCCATCCAAGAATGCAAATATCCCAGGATCAGGAAAGCACACAGGCTGACTCCAAACACTACTGGTTCTAGCATACAGCTACAGAGAAGACAACTTTGCCTTGCAACTCGTACTTCTTGAATAACCTGCATCTTCTATGCAGTCAATGATTATAGAATAAATATATCAAAGGGAGCAAACATAGTAAATATTTGACAAAATGTGCATAAATATTCCAGTTAATATAGCAAACATAAGGTCCTCTTAACATCAAAACTCCACAAAAGCACAACTGGCATAACTACTTCTTGGCTTTTATGCTTTTAAATTACTTCAACCTAGACAGAGTTGAAGTTGAGAAACAGAAAGAGACAACATTTTGTAGTAGAAATTACGATGGAAACCAAACTGAAATGCTAACTAATTTAAGCCCTGGTGCTGCGACTACTTTGCTTACACATCCGTTTGCAAGAGAAAGGTCTTAACCACACAGTGAAATAACTCTGAGATTCCTGTTTTGGAAAATGGGATTAAAGAGTTCTTAGAATACCAGAAAACAAGGGTTCTGTCAAACAGTAGTGATAGCCTTAAAATTTTCCACATGTACTTCTGAAAAAGAAAGGGTTGATTTGTAAAACCTAGTAAAACTCAACATCGAACAAAACAACGTTGTCTGGGTCTCTTTATGTGGCCTGCCTGGGAGACCAGCCAACAGACTGATTTAGTTTAATATTATACAGAAAACCGACCTGTAAAATCAATCATGGTAAGCTCTGCGCAGGAAGTTCAGGGCAAGGGTGAAGTAGCCAGTTGTCAAGTGTTGTTCTTGTGTTAATAGTCCATTCAAATATGCAGTTCTTCTCGGTAGTTCTCTCTTTAGATTGAAAATGCCTGACAAACAAGAAGCTGTAAGTTAACATCATAATTTCACTGATCCTAAAAAGCCACCAGAACAAAGTACTGGAATGTAAACTATGAAAATGCAGTTTTCATTGAAGATGACAAGGGAAGCTCTCTTTGTTACTTTTCGACCCTCCGACCTCTCAAGAGTCATGCCGGAGTTGTCAGGTTTTTCTAATTAAGTATTTAAGCATGAAACATGTTCCACATACAGTCATTCCTTCTAAGAATATGAAAGAATACAAGGAAGAGTGGCCAAAAATATTTTGTGCAATTTATAGAAATACCCATCTACTATGAGGTGCACTCTACCTGCTGATGTGCACATTTCATCTGGCTGACAAGGATACTCATTATCTTTGAGAAAATGATGAATAATCTTTAACTCCTTGAGAAATTACTGCAAATGAAAGCCTGACAATGATGGGCTGAACCTGAAGTGATCCATTCTAGTGAGGTGAACAGAAAATGGAATGTATCCCTTCCATAGCCCAATATTTTTGGGTAACCACTTTGGTGCTTATGGCCAGGCAGGAATCTGTATTTCTTGGTTGTCCAGGCATCACCTCACCCAGACAGAAGCCTGTGCACCAGAGTCCTCCACACAAAAATCCTTTTCCCTGCTCCCTTTAGGCTTCCCATCAGGAAAGCCGAAATAAATATGGAGGCCACATACATATGGCATTTTGGGATGCAGATGTCTATCAGCATCTTTGTTAAACCTGCTAGACCTTCTTAATTTGCTTAGGTTTTTAACAATCCCCTGGTTGTATACCAACCCCCCCAGTTACATTTGCTGTCTGCACTGAGGTATCAGTCAAAACCGTTCATCTTTTAATTTGCTGGTTTGCTACACCCTGGAGCACATTGCTTATTTGAAACAGGTAAAAAGCTCTAGGGAGAGTTTATTATTATAATATCTCTGCATTTGGGAGACCCTATCTGGAGGGGTCTCTACTGGTACAGTTCTGGTGTCCCCACCATAAGAAGAACATAGAAGTAGTGGAGCAAGTTCAGAAGAGGCCACAAAGTTGGTAAAATGACTGGAGCACCTTCCCTACCAAGTCAGGCTGAAAAAGTTGTGTCTGTTCAGCTTGGAAAGGGTTGTGTGGAGACCTACAGCAACCTTTCAGTGTCTGAAGGGGCAAACAAGTGATGCCAGAGATGGACTCTGGCAGGAACGTAGTGATAGGACAAGGAGTAACAGGTAAAAACTGAAAGTGGGAAAATTTAGGTTAGATATTAAAAAGAATTTTTTCACTGGTGGTGAGGCACTGGAACAGGTTGCCCAGGGTGGCTGTGGATACCCCAACCCTGGCACTGTTGAAGGCCGGGCTGGATGAGGCCTTGAGCAACCTGGTCTAGTAGGACATCTCCCTGCCCATGGTGGGGAGAATTGGGATTGATCTTTCAAGTCTATTCCAACACCTTAACATTCTATTACTGTACTAAAATACTCAGATATAGGTTAAGCTTATTGGATAAAAAAGACGCTGGCCCTCAGCTAGGAAACTAATTGCCTTTTTCCTCCTCTTCCCTAACCTTAAGTTGCGACCATCCTGTGGAAAACACCACAGCAGCAGCCCCTGCCTGGCCCCGCCTCCGAGCCGGCCTCAGGCCAGGCAGGGCTCGTCGTGCTCGAGGCCTCGGGAGGCACCGCCCGCCCGGGGCGGAGCGGAGCGGGGCCGAGGAGAGCGGAGCGGGGCCGGGCCGGGCCGGGCTAGGCTCGGGGCGGAGCGGAGCGGAGCGCCGGGCGGGGGTGAGGGCGGAGTGGGGACCGAGTTATGTCCAAGCACGTGTTTCTCACGGGACCCCCAGGTAATGGGGGCGGGAGGAGCCTGGGGAGCTGGGCAGGGGCGGTGGTGCGGCCGAGGGGATGGCCTGGGATGCGGCCTAGTCTGGCCTGGCCTTGACTGGCCCGGCCCGGCCCGCCTCGGCCGGCCCTCCGCGGCGCCGGCGGGGCTGTGAGGTGCTTAGAGCCGGGGGAAAGCAGCTGCTGCTGGGCCCCGGGCTCCGAGGATGCGCCGGGAGCGCCTCCAGCTGCAGCTGGGCCCGGCACCGCCCGAGGTTCCGCGGCTGCGGGCCCGGAGGCCCCCTCCCCGGTGTCGAAGTCAGAGCTATTGCACTAATTAGTTTGTTCCTAATAAAGTGCCACTTTACCTCTCCGTACAGTCCTCCAAGGCATGCACTTTTCCAGGCGCTGCTGCTGCTTTGTCCCTGTCTTCTGCCTTGGAGTTCAGTGTTGGGGAAGAAAACACCACCTGGACAAATAATTCTGCTTCGGTATAAACTGCAGCGATTAATAATTTCGGAGAACTCATCTTTCGTGTAACTTAATTGTAGTGATTTAGCACTTCCAGCCTCAGTGAAGTGCAGGTGTAGGTAATAACTACTGTCCCGGATGGGCAGGCCTTGATTGAAGCAGTGAAGTAGTTTGTCATGATAAGGGAATCAGATTATTGTGGAGGCTGAGTGGGACATTGTATGAGGGTCAAACTCTACAGTTGATAAAGAAATGAACCAGTTATTATTATTGCAGAGTTTTCCTTTGTGCTGTGGGAGTAAAGCAGTGGGCCTAATTCTCCTTTTTGTGAACATCTTGCAGATGCCTGTCTTGACTGGAATTAATTTTAAATGCTGCTGGTGGGCTGAGATAGGAATACATTCCACCCATTTCACATTGGCTTTTCAACCACTTGAATAAAGGTAGCCTTTCAGGAGATGCAGAGGTTAGGGCTGCTTAGGTCTTCTCCCTTCATTTACTTGAAATTGGATGTACTCTTTTGATTAGCTAAATGTCTAAATTCAAGCTTCCTTAAATTTAGTTTGAATCACTCTAGCTTGTTTGGCAGTTTACTGAATGAATGTAAAAAAAAGTAGAAATAGCAAATCCACTTAGCAAAATTAGTATAAATTCACTTACAAGAGACAAGGCCTTAAAAAGATGTTAGGGTGCCACATTTGTAATTTGTTTTGTTGTTCAGCTGCCAGGAAGCCCTCTTCGTCAAATTTGAAAAGTTTGCTTAGGTATTTGAGTACATGCCTTTGAAACCACAGAATATTTTGTCATTGGTGTTGACTGTTAGGAAAGCAGTTCCTAGATCTGCTTAAAGTCTAAATTAGAAATTTGGTGTGTGCATGTTGAATTGATTTCTGTTGTCATCTTTAGGCATCTCATGTTTGGTCCGTGTTCCTTACCTCCAGGAATTTGAAAGTTTATTCTGCAGGATTATTTTCTATCATCTGAATTTTTTAAAGCAGTGGTTAAAAATGAAGTGATAGCACTAAATTTTGTGAGAGGCAATAAAGATGAGTTTAAAAGGAGATCATTGAGGGATGTACTTGTATAATGGCGGAGGAGAAAAACTGAAAGGATGTCTGGAACATGGCCAGTGTTCACATTGTGAAAGGTGCATCAGACTGTGCAAGGAGATATCAGGTGGCAAGAGTTTTAAGGACCTGTCTTAGGGTAAGAAAATGAAATTATAGGATCAGAAGATAATTCATGTCAAAAGGGACTTGAGGAAGTTTAAAGGAGTATCAGCTATCAGGCCTGACCAGGTTGCCTCAGGTTTTATCCAGTCATGTCTTGAAAACATTTAAGTATGTGAAGATTGCACAGCTTCTCTGGGCAACCTCATTCATGGCTTCATTGGCCTCACTATAAACAAGCTTTTCTCTCTATCCAGTCAAAATGTCTCTTGATTCAGTTCCAGAAGGAAAAATTTTCTGTTTGACTTTGAAAGGACTTGGTATCTCAGGGACATTGAGTGCTTCTGATTTCTAGGACATCAGTGGAAGAAGTGTGTCCTTTGTGCCAGTTAGGAATCTGGTAATAGCAGTCAGATTTGACCTTTTGATCTAAAAAGGGGATGAACTTAGCTCTGATCTTAAAAGTAGTGAATATCAGTGGTAGAAAGAGGGATTCATCAGTCAGTCTTCCAGCAAGCTTGGATATCAGTTTTGTGCCACCTGCCTTGTGGTAAGTTTTGTGGCCTGCTCATGCATCATCTAAGCAAACAAATTCGTTGGTAGCCTGGGATATTTGTACCATTCTGTTGTGAAGCTTTACAGCGTCAGTACAGCGTGAATGTTAAAAGATACTTCTGTTCTTTCCTACCATGTAGAAAAAGTAATTTGCAACCTTCAAAAGTAATCAATGTTCCTGCTGAACTGAATCATTACTGTGGCATTTAAAAAAATGGGCTTTTAGTGCAGAAGAAGATTAATGCTGTGTGCTTTTTTCTGTTCTTTATTTTTAGGGGTTGGAAAGACTACTTTGATCCAGAAAGTCACTCAAGCTCTAAAATCCTCAGGCGTTCCCATTGATGGATTTTACACACAGGAAGTTAGAGAAGGTGGCAGGAGAACAGGATTTGATGTTGTCACTCTGTCTGGAAACCGAGGACCTTTATCTAGAGTCAGGTATTGAAGTTTTAATAACTGTAAGCTGCTTATTGTTTTATGTGTCTGCTCCAGTCCTTTGGACTGGAGCATGTTAAATGCTCCTCCAGAAGGTGATTTCCAGCACACATGGCTTTCAGGGTCAAGTTCTTTGCTTGGTTTTTGTGTCCTGGCTGATACCTATATTGTATATATAGGCAGTGTCTGTTGCACAGTGAAATACTGAAAATGTGCTGGGCAGGGGTGTGTTCTCCCTTACTGGCTATTTTACACCAGATAGAGGAAACACTGCTGAGGCCAAGTCCCTTTGGGATGCAGTTAAGTAGCTTATTGTGGGCAGGGAAAAAAAGTTTTTTGTGTTTCCACTAGATGATTTATGGAGACAGAAGTGGAAAATGAAAAGGGAAATTGCATATAGCATTGTTTTAAAGAACATTTGACTGGTCCACAAAAGTCGCCTGAATTAAAAAAAAAAAAGATTTCAGAGCCCCAGACAGGGGCCTCTGAAGTGCAAAGTACCTCACACTCTCTCCTGATTCACTAGACTTAGATTTTCATTCTTAGTGCAAAACTTGCTCTATGTCCAGTGTGACCTTAGCATCTCATTCACACAGAGTTGATGTGAAAATAATTTGCACTCTGCTAATAATGGAGGTGCACCTAGCACAGTGTGGTACAGCACATGCAAAGTGAGTATTTTTCCAAGATTAAGGGTTTTGCAGCCCATACTGAGATGATGCTGCTATGATGCTGTCTGTAGTGTCACATAACAAAATTCAAAGATCTAAACTGCAGACATGAGTTTTGATTTCAGTGTAAATGTACCTGCTGACTTTTAAATGCCATTGTCCTTCTATACAGTGTTGAAATTTGAGCTTGCATGGTTGTGAAGGATGCATATGGTATATTTGTTTTCTGACAGCAAGCTATATGCTATATGACTTACTGCATGGCTTAGAATTTCTTTCCTTTCCTTCTTAGGAAGAATTAGGGGATTTGATTTATTTGGATAACTTCCTATAAATTCACTTGAAATGAGTTTTGTGAATTCTCACTAAACTCAGTAGTTTGAAGGAACTGTGTATCTCTTTTTCAGTCCCAGTTCTGATTCTTCTGCTTCAAGACGTGAATACCGGGTTGGACAATATGTTGTAGACCTTGTTTCATTTGAGCAGTTGGTTCTGCCTATGCTGAGAAATGTGAGTATTCTATGCAAGCTGCTGATTAATGTATGCTTTATGATAGTCAGTGTTACTGGAAGGCCCTTTTACACAGCTAATTTTTGATACTAATTAATGGCCTGTTTGTGTGTATTGCTAGTTCTGACGTAAGTCAGGGTCTGGAACCTGGAGGGGCAAATCTGGCTTGTTCCCTTGTCATTGTTGTGGTGTTGGAGAGATTGCAGTCTTGTGAGCAGGAGCCTCCTTGACCTGAAGAGGCAGCAGGGAGGAAATTTCTTCCTATGTCACTGTCTCATACTGGAAAGCAAGCAAAGTGCTCAAGTGGCTTACCACAGAGAACTGGATTGAATCAGGGGGTCTAAGAAAAAGGCTTTTGCTGCTGCTCTTCTTTACAGACTTTTTGTCCCCCCCTTTTCCTGATTCCTGTCTTCCCAGAGTAGAAGAATTTGTTTCTTGAATCCAGTGAGTATTTTTGATTACCATTGTATAAATACCTGCAGACTGACAATACCAGCCTGATTATTTGGGATTTAGCCTGCTGCACAAGGAGTGCTCTGGCTGTGACAAGACTTTCCACACAATCTTTTTGCTATCCTTTTGCTAATATTGTGTCACTGCTTTTTTTCTTCTCCTTCCTCTCTCTCACTCCAACCTTTCCCCTATCCAAAATTAAACAAGAACAGATTTGATTTCAGCAATAACATACCACAAACACTGTGCAGCAGCTGCTGAACTGTACTACTAAAAAAATCCTGTTGTGATTTTTCTCCACTGCCAAAGCTCAAGGGGACAAGGAAGAAGGGATTTTTTTGGTCAACTTGAAACAAAAAGCCCAAAGAGGTGCAAGGAGCAAAAATGAAATGGAGGATCTGATTCTTGTTTTTGTCAAAGAACATTGAAGTCTGAAAGTAGGAAAGCAAGGATGTTGGGGTAAGGGAGAAGGGAAGTAATAAAAAATGGGACAACTTTTATATGTTAAATTTCACTGTAACCATATTTATGATGTTAGTAAATAGAAATATATTTATAGTAGAGGATATGTATTGTATTTGAATATGTGTATAGAGGCTTTGCCCCAGAGGTCCTGGTTGCCCTCGATGGGCTGCAGCTGCGATGTCCTTAATTGGGCTGCAGCTGTAACCGATGAAGATGACCGGGATAAAAGGGGGTGGGATAGCCAGTCAGGGAGAGCCTTGGAGGAGCCCTGACTTGAGAGAACAGCATGCAGAAGAAGGAGTCCATGCTGTGAAGATCTGCAGCCATGAGAATACACCAGAGAGGTATGGACTTTAGAAATCTAATAACAATATGGGACTCTAGAGAAATAATAGAAGAACAACATATATTTTATTTTAAAATACTTCATTAGGCCAGTGCTATACTTGGAATCCTTTTACCACTGAAATCCAGGAGAGATCTTCCTAGAAAAGTGTTAGCAGTGTTGAATTTTTTCCATTACTTACATAGCTTTCTGCAAGTACAAGAAAGTGAAGAGAAGAACTGGGGCCAGCAGAGTCACACAGTGCATGTGCCCATAGAAAGTGCTGTTTATCAGTTTTGTGGGAATGTGGTCACACATGAAGATGGCCCAAAATGGAAGAGGAGAGTGAGGAAGATGAGAGAACTGAAGCAAGGAGAGAAAAATGAAGAATGATGGTAGCAGCATCATAGGTATGTTCTGGTGTGATGAGAGAGTAGCACAGAAGGGACGCATGCCCGTTTACGTTTGAGGACAAATTCAGCTCTTAAGGCTTTTTTCACTCCACTGAGAAGGGGCTAGATCCTGCAGTGGAAGATCTCTCTGGTTCTGCAAACTTTATCAGGCAGGACAGATAGTTTTTTCAGTTTTTTTTTTTCAAAGCAAAATACTCTCTTCCTCAATATGTGACCTAGTGACTAGTATTGGCTTTTTGGCTCACTGATCTATGAAAGGATTTTTAGATAAAACAGCTACTCAGTAGGGACTTAGCTTGAAAGGATTTTAGGATGCATGTTATACAGTTCTTTCACTTTCCCAGAAGCAAATACTTTGCCTTCACAAGGGGATATGTTTCGATCTTTTTTCTTTTTTTTTTTTTTTTTTTTTTTAGTTTCTGTACTATATGGCTTGTATTGGTACGTATTCATGGATCTATAATGGTTTTGAATTAAGTTGATTTTCTCCTCACTTCTACAAATAATGGAGTAGAGTTCTCAGTCACTTTTACCAAAATAGGGTAGGCAGTGCAGTTGAAGAGTTCCTCTGCTTTGTGAGCTGCCTTTTCCTCAGTAGCAATCACCCTTGTTTTCTCCTGGACTTCACTGTTGATCCAACCACCTGCAGCATGGCACTGCTTGGCACAGCATTCTTTCATGGAAAAAACAAAGAAGCCTCAAATGTGGTTAACTGTGTCTCTTCTTCTATCCAGTGGCTAGGACTACAGAATAAGGTGCATTTCAATATGTGTCTGCTCTAATGGGAGAGAGGTTTGGAAATGACTTATTTATTATCCAGACAGCTTTGAAGACAGCCAGTAGCTCTGAGTGAAATGCTCCATCATCCCAACTACAAGAGAAGAAACTTCCAAATCTAGATTTAATGGAAGTCTTCTTTTTAGATACCTGTTTTGTGTGACTACTGATCACATAATTAAATGTAATCACTACATGCATAATTTAATGTGAAGAGTAAAGTTTTCAAAAATTGCTGACCCTCAGAATGATTGAGAGCTGCTGTAGGCAAAGTGCAGTTCTTAATTGTCAAGTAGCTCATATGGGACCATTGTGAGATTCTGCTTTAAAGAAAATCTGATGTTAAAGATATTTCCTATTGTAGTTCATATTTATACTGTATGGTTGTTTCCATCCTTCCGAAAATCTGTCCTAAAAAGAAATTACAGATTTATAAGTCTGTCATTTACCAGCAGTAGCTTTAACTTCCCACTTTTCCCTGTATTACAGTTGAATTTGTTTCTTTTGGAGGTATTTCTTTTGTCAGCATGGAGATTACGTCTGTTGCTTGTTCTAAGTTTTGCTGTTTACAGTCTCTTGGTGCACTTTTCCACAGGTAAACCATGGTGGTGACACAGAGAAAAGAATTTGTGTCATAGATGAGATTGGTAAAATGGAACTCTTCAGCCAGGCTTTTATTCAAGCTGTTCGTCAAACGCTGGCTGGCTCAGGGACTGTGGTGCTTGGAACTATTCCAATACCTAAGGGAAAGCCACTGGATCTTGTTGAAGAAATAAGAGTAGGAAAGATGTTAAAGTGTTCAATGTGAGTAATATTTAATATCCTTAAAGAGCCTTCTGTTCTAGGTTACTAGTTTATATTTGGCTCTGTTTAAAAACTGTTACTGCCAATTGATAGCTGTGGGTAGCTTGCATGAAATAAGTTTTTTAGTTTCCATTTTATTCTTAATGGGCAGGTGTTCACCTTATTAAAAAAAAAAAATCCCAATTGGCACTAACTGTGGCCATCTCACACAGCTGGCTTTGCTTGTGCGGGGCTGCAGAAATAATGCTATAGTTGTTTTAAAAGGTTTCTCTGCTGTAGTATTATTACTGTATAGGTATTCATTATTCCTAAGAGTTAAATCTTCTAAAGTACAGTCAGATTTTTAAGCTTTTTTTGTTTTTTTCCAGACTAGCTTGCAGAAATATTACCAGTAGTCATATTCAAGGAAAAAAGCAGCAGTGGAGTTTGCAGGGATGATTTATAGAAGAAAGAGAGTTGTAAATGGAGTGTATTTTCTCTGGAGTCAGTGAACCAATTTTGGAATTCATTATGTTACTTTTACAGGCATAATTTTCAGAATATTAGGGCCTCAGAGTACATTTCTGATCAATTACAGGGCAGTTCTCAAAAACTTACAACAGCAAAACTTAGCCTGTTCCTAGGAGTGCATGTGTGAGGTTTCCTTAACATCAGTAAGTGTCCTTGATGCTTCACAAAAACAAAGGCATCTCTCACTCCTTTGATTTATGTTGCTTCCTATTCAAAGCTGGCTTAAAAACCTGCAGTGCTCAAAGTTCCTCGGCTTTACTTTAATTGAGGGTCCCATCATCATCTTCAGTTTCTGTTTTTATATTAAATGCTGGTTTAATTAAATGCTAAAGCAACAGTAGGAGACAAGATGAGAGATTATTCCTTTCCTTGCATAAGCATTCAACCCCCTTCATTCCTTTCAGAGATAAACCCCCAGGTTTTTCCACTACCGAGCTGATGTGTGTTTGTAGTCTGGCTGTTGAACAGAAATGCATGTAAATGTGAATTTTGTATGAGTGGCTTTACAGGGGTAGGACTGGGGAAGAGGGGATGGAGAAGCCTTGCTGAAAGGACCAATCATTCAGTGCTTGGGTTGCAGTCATGGCAGGATATGGCGCATGCATTTGGTCCTCTTGTGAGAGGAAACAGGGCTGGAAGACAGCATTTGGCTTTTCAAGGAAGCTTTTGAGGCTTCTACTGTCTTGTTTTATCAGGTGATATTCAGAGGGCAGGGGCTACTCAGCCCTTGGTTTTCAGCTGTATCAATCTGCTGATAAATCTTTCTCTCAAGTACTGAGAGAGTACTCTGGCCAGCAAATTTAGATGGAGCTGTAAATTTCAATGGAGCAGTGTTTTCTCTAGCTAAAAGATCTTTACTAAAACCATGACCCATCCTGTTCATGCTGCTGAGATTAGGACATGCATGTTTCTTTAATGAGATAGACATCTCTGGTGAATCCATTAACCAAAAGCATGGATGTGAAATGTGTGACAGACTGCAGTCATTCCCAGGTGTCACAGACCTGCTGAGCTGAAGTCTTGTGCAGGAGAGCATCTGTCTCTCTTGCTCCAGTGACACACTACATGCTCTTTTCCCAGCTGGTTCCAATGTGTGCATGAGCAGGAGCAAAACCCACCCATGGGGAGTCAGAGGTGTCAGTAGCTGAAGTGGATACTGGGTCACCAGCTGTTTTCGTCAAGGGCTGTGGCATGGGGAAACCTGGAGTGCCCAAATTGCTCACAGTCAGTAATTTCTTACTCACTTGGATGGTGCAAGTGTACAGAAGTAGGTGGCTAACTTCCAAAAACATTCTGCCTGCTTTGTCACTTAATATGGAGTTAAGCTACATTCATATAGCTCATCTCAGTTTTTTCATCCTGCTCCTAGTGTCACCAGGACAGTTCTGAGGAGGGAACAGCTGTTAAGTGTTTTACAGTTCCTTCTGTCTTGAAAGCATATTTTGTTGGTGTAAGTGGGCCCAGATGCCCTAAAAGCAATTCAGCATTTGGTCCCAAATGTTTAATTTATTATGTTTAGGGCACTTAACGATAGGAACTCTGATATTTAACACATTTGTTTCTATTGTTACCCAGTTCCATTTTGCTGAGAGTTAAACTTTCCAGTGAAACTACACAGGCTCTTTTTGCACTGCCTGTGTCTGTGTAGTTCTGCAGACAGGGTGGCATGAATAGGATCAGGTTATCGTTAGCAGCTGGCAGATACTAATTTTCTCCCATTTTCCCATCTATTAATTTTGCTTGCTTGAAACCCATTAGTGAAGTATGGTTGCAAATGCCTATTAAGAAAGAAAATAGTTAAATGGATAGGGAGAAGAAAAGGTTCCATTTGAACAGATTGTACATGAGTGGTTTCCTTGATGGTATTTTTAACAGTTAGAGGAAGAAAGCTTTTGTCCTCTATAGTTGCCTGCTTGGAGTCTAGGTGGCAATTTCCTCCAAATTACATAAATGCTTAATATAAGCAGCATCTACAGTTATTTTCAACTACTTTCTAAAAACATACCCATCTGTTTGTACATTCAGTACAGATACTGGGAGGTTTGTTCTCTCTGGGAAAGCTGCCTGCACAGAATGTCTCCAGATCTTAAGAGGAGACTTATATCTATCAAACAGCCTTTGTAAAACAGTTGTGAAAATTTCCTAGCACTTGGCACTTTCTCTCTGCTGCTCTCACTGGACTTCTGGCATATAGGTATGGAAAAAGGATAGATAAAATGTAGTATTGTTTCTGTTGGCTGTGAGGGAGTGGGAAGAGCTATTAAATTGTACGGAAGGTCCTTTGAAAGTCAGGATATCAGTACATTTGCTGTGAGATTTAGTTTGGCTCATCAGTGCTGTGTATTGTTTACCTCGAGGTCCCAATAGCCCTACTGAAGAGCATTCTTTGTTGTCTTGCTCTCTTTGTTTTTGTGGGGTTTTCTGTTTATCTTACAAAGCTTGGGCTGATTCTCAGTAAAAACAGTGACATTTTCAGACAGATCTTGCTTTTCATTACTCTTCTCCCCTGCCCTTTTTTTTTCAGTGTCACTTTTTCATCAGTCCCATGTTGATCTGCTATCTTGAATTCAGTGGTAGGTGAGACCACTGTCTGTAGGTTTTACAGTGTTGCTTTACAGCACTTGGCTAGGATGTGGGTGACTGTAAATAGTGTGGTAGCTCCTCAGGCCAAATTCCTCAGATAGAACTGTCACCTATTTAACAACAACAGTAATAATAGTAATACTTTGTCTTGTTCATTATTGACTGTAGTACTGGAAGGGATACAAACTCTTGTGCTCACATCCTTAATGCAGATACAGGGAGTGCAGTGGAGCCTTGCTGGTAGAGAGTTTTATGCTGTGCATGATGTTGTGTCTCTTTCCTCATCAAACAGCTTTTCTACAATTTTGCATGAGTGGCCTTACTTATTTTTTCTGCTCATGTGTCTTTGTCTGATTTCTTCCTGCCCTGCAGGGATCTGAACAATGTTCAGATCTGCAGGGATCTGAACAATGGGGAAAAAGACTTTTTAAACTGAAGCTTTTGCTGATGCTTCACAGTTGCTTGTTACCCCTTTGCAACTGCAGTCACTTCCCCAGGTTTTGAGTGAGTAATGCATGGCACTGTGGGTCACAGGGCTCTGGATCAGGACCCAGTCTGTCAGGAAGGGATAATTTACACACACACAGCCCCCAGCTCTGTGTCCCTGGGAGCTGAGCTGACTAGCAAGCACCAGCAATTGCTTGGCAGTTTACACTCATCTGTATTCACATATGCTGGATTTAAAGCCCAGCATTCCCATGGACTGGTCAGCCAAAGGCATATCTCAGTGTGCTACGGAACACCCCAGCTTGCTGAAATAGTTTTATTTCTTTTCCCAGGTGTTTCTTTCCTGTAGCAATAAGGTTTTTCAGAGTGCAGACTTATACTGCTAAGACTGTTTTAATTTTTTTCTTTGCAGATGTTTTTGACTAGATCTGTCATCTTAATAAATACAACTCTTTGAAGTAATGAAGGCATAAGAACTCCACTTTATATTAGAAAGTTAAATTTGGTAGTTGAAAAGGATTTCTAGTACTGACAAAAGTACATGCTGGTTCTTTGAGTGATTCTTGTTAGTTACCCAAGTCCTGAATAATACTGCAAAATACCACGGACAACTAAATCAAAAGATCACTAAATATTCAATTGCAGCTTTTGTGGGTTTAGCATACTGTGTTCTCAGTAGCAGAAGGCAGGTGTTTGACACTCAACATTCCTGCACTGAAAAAGAAATGCATTGGAATTTCTGCTTTGATTTGTTTTTGAAGTAAACATTTGTATAGAAGCTATTCATGAAATGACATCAGTTTTAATTTTTCTTTCTCTAGGTTAGTAAGGAAAACAGAAACAGCATTTTGCAAGACATCTTGGCAGCTGTGGAATCCTGCAGAAAATGAAGACCTTTTTTGTCCTGTAAACACTAAAGCTTTCATTTCAAAAAACATTACAACATTTTGTGGATGGTTTAGAGTCTGTCCTTCCTGGTTTTTTCCCCTTGAGGCTTTACTGGAGCCTTCAGGGTAAGCAGAGTAAAGCTGGTAATACTCTAAAATGGGATGTCAGGATTGTAATGTATTCAGTTCACTGAAATGAAAAAAAAATTAACAGATGTGTAGCTAACATCCAGTTCTAATCTGGGAGTTTGGAAGTTAGATGGTCAGCTCAGATCCAAGTTACATGTGAGAACAACTAACTGTAAAATCTGTTTGAGATGTTCGTCTTTCTGAGTGTGTTCAGATCAATTCAATATCTGCAACATAGCCCTGGTGCAACAGAACAGAATCCTGTTGAAATGTAGATGAGTCCTGCCTGGTTATGTAGGAGTGTAGCTGTTGGTGACCCAGCTTAGGTGTATTTCAGGTGTGTTTTAGCATGGCTGCTGACAAATCAGCAGGTAGAGGGAATAAGCAGATGTGCTCTCTCCTCCTACCCCTAGGCACCCCTGTCTGCAGTTGCAGTATAAAGAGGGTTATCCAGAGTTTCAAGGAAACGAGTGTCATTTAAAGAATTCCATTTCAGTAGGAAAAATAGCCAAATCTACCCTCTCTTACATGGTCCAGACACTAATCGATAAGAGGACTGCATTTTGAATTAATTTTCAATTTTCTGGTGGCAGTCCTGTCCCATACCCCATTACAAATAATATATATAAAAATGTTCAAGTCCATGAAATTAATCAAATCTTGTGTTTTTCATGCTGGGTTTGTTAAGTCATGATTGCATTTGTCTGTATTAATTTTACAATCTGTTATGTTTATTGATACTTATGTTTGTTTGGGGTTTTTTTGCCTTATTCAATTCTGTACATGGTTAGTGGTGAAATAAGAAGTGTTTGAGAATATTAGACATTGTGTTTCCCTGTGAGGAGTGCAAATGTGTTCAGCAAAACTGCTGCCAGTTATAATCAGTTTTGCATGTTTGAAAACAGAATTCCCTCCCAGGTTCACACTGTTCATTGTAAAATTTATGGTCATCTCTGGCTGAAGAAAGTTGTTAAAAATTCGGTTGTTTCTTAACTTTTTTTCTGTTCAGTTCAGTGATTGTTAAAATGAGCAAACTATTTAAAGGTATCTTCAAGAATGATTTTATTGATTTATTTCTGTAAAACTGACACCCAGAGTTGTATAGGGCTGGATGAGGACAGGTATTTTTACACACACCCTGCAAACACCTCCTAGGAGCATAGAGGGAATGTCCTTTATCCTTCCTGTATGCAGAACAAGGGTCTGGTACAAGCATTGCACCTCCACAGGTGGTAGGAAGTGCATGCCATGTTAAAGGATGCCATGGGCTCATTCCCTCACTGCCTTGTTAGGACTACCCATCTGCCCAAATCCATTTAGATGGTAGTACTGTCTTCATCATGTTTGGGGAAAAAGAAGACTCCTCCTAGGGTCTCCTCTTGGTAATGTACAGCTCGTGGCTGCTGTTTGCAAAATAAGGTTGTGCTCCAAAGGCACACTAATCCCTTAATTACTGCAGGCATTCTACTCAGACAAAACACCTTTTTAGATATCGAGGACTTGGGGCCAAAGTAAACTTTGTCAGGGCTGTGTGCCATAGGTTTTTGAACAGAAACCTCTCTGCAGCTAAGTGTTGGATGCCCTCCTGTTTCAATGTTAAGTCTCTTAAGCTTTAAGATATGCTGCAAAAGAATAGTTCTTTCAATGATTAAAGAGTTATCCAAAATCTAGCACAGTTTTAGTGGGACTGCTGTTGAGTCTTAAATGAGGAGTGACCTTTAAAGCTAAATAAAAAACTGAGAGATTTAACATTTCTCTGGTAGAGGCTGAAGAGGGGAGTTCTATTAGGAGTCAGTCTTCTGAATTCTGGTTCAGTCAGTATTGCTGAGAGATCACTTAAAGTGGTGTTTATTCCCCATAAAAGTAGATATATTGCCCTGCATGTAGTGCCATGATGCCTGTTGTAGTCCCATCATTTAGTACAGACGGAAGAAAAACAACCCCAAACAATTACAACAAGAAGTTTGGAAAACTTTTGATCAGTGCCTATAGTACTTTTAATCCATTGTCTCATGGTTTTGTAGTGAGGCTAGATAGTCACTAGAAAATGCAGGTGGATTTTTCCTTCTCTGGAACTCTGAGTAAAATATCAGCCCTTTTAAACTAATGCATATTTTTGCTACTGACATCAGTGTATCTTGTTTTCTGCTACCTACCTCAAGATTGGTGTCATTAATTTGTTGTTCTTTTTTAAGCCTGTTTTCTCTCTGAGCTAGAGTGCTTTTCAAGAGACATAAAGAGAGATTCTGTGATCTGTGTTCAGCAGGAGAATGTAGATGACCTTAACAGTCATGTCTGGCCTTTAAATCTCAGATGGTCCTGAAGATACAATTTGCCTGTTTCAAATAAACATAGAGTGAGTGAAAAAGTTGTATGTAAGTTTTCATGACAACCTGTGTTTACTTTAAAGGTAAAATTTTATTGTCTGGTCTTGGCACTAGTAAAATACTTTGAAGGCCTTGATAGCACTGTAACAGCAAATGGAGCATTCACAATTCCCCTGATGGGCTGATTTTATTAATAGCACACATTTGGTGAAAAGCACCTCTGATGTACCAGCTAGATTCCAGATGACAACATTAGTGCACCTTCAGGTTTTAATTGGTGCAAAAAAGGGGTGAATGTGAGGTACCAATTACTGTCTCAAAGCCTGAGAATCAAGGACGTTTTTGGCACAAGTCTTGTAATTCCAGCATAAAATTGCACACAGCATGGAATAAACAGGGTCTGCATTATTTATCATGCATTAGGCAATTTTCGACTTGTAAAACTGAGTGAGAGAGGTGAATCTTTGATACTGGACCTACTGCAAAGTTAATTATAAGTAATATATCTGTGTTGCAGATTTAAGGATGTACAAGCACTAATGAAACATGGTAATTAAGTACCAGCTCCTAATCCAGGGAGTAATCTAAATATGGCAATAATTGGGTATTTTAAAGAAGTGTATTGTAAAGAAGATGATTATCACATGCTGGAGAATCTCACTGGTATTTCTAATCTTCTATAATGAGCTGCACAAAATTCAGCTAATCTTTAACTTAAATTTTCCAGTAAGAGAAGAACCATCACTTGGTGGGCTGGAGGCAAATGCAGGTGACATTTCTTGCCTTATTCTAATAAGCAGTTTTTATAAAAAGCTGTGAATGACATCATAGAGTGTCCTAAGAACTTAATAGTGTCAGAATGTCATTCATAGATATTATCTAGTCATCATGTCAAGGGAAAAAGATTCACACTGGTAAGTCTTTTTCACTGAGATTTGTTTTCAGTGAAGTGAGTACCAAGACTTGGGAATGGGGTGAGACTTGGCAGCAAGAACTTCAGTTCCTCATAGGGAAGTTGCATGACACTGCAAAATGGAGGGAACAGCCAGCCCAAGGCTGGGGCTTGCCAGTGTTCCTGGTGGATGTGAGCAGTTCAGCACCCTGTGCTTGGCTTTGGTAAAAAGTTACTGAAAGTCTTTTTCCAGATCTTCAGACTATCTTTCACCATTACGAGTGTAGCAACTGGCTCTTGCTATATGGTGTAAACAAGAGTCTGTTTGGGAAATTTTAGGAAAACAAAATGTGAGGAAGGTGAGTATCCCGTGCTTAGTGCGAAGGCTGAAGTACTGTGCTTATGTTTGTTTTACCATATACTCATTATCCTCCCTCCTGTAACCTGTTGTATTGTTCCTGTTCCTCTCTGGTTGCTGAGGCAGTGTGAATAAAATCACTCTTCGTGTTTCCTTTCAGCAGTGATGTTATCTGAGGTTAAGCTGGGGGGAGGCAGAAAAAGCCTCCATCTCTTCATCCCTTCTGACTTGTCTGTGAAAGAACTGCATGTACAAATGGTCTTGTGGATTGAGCACTAGATTTCCTCGAAGGATGCATTCAGCTTGCTAACAAGATGGGAACATCACTATTTTCATGTTGTAGAAACAAAAACATTCTGGACTGGCTGAGTGAGGTAAGTGGCCTCTGCAGCTGTGGAAAAATCACGCATAGCACCTGATGCAAGAAACCCTGATGGAACTCTTGGGAAATGGTCCTTACATGGTGGTAGCAGCATCCTTCCTGCATCACAGCTGTAGCAAGAGATCACACATGTAGACAAACTGTTAAGCCTTAGCAACTTTAGGCCCAAGTTGTAATAGTATTCAGCATTGTGAAGCCCATCAGCAGGATCACAGATGACATAAAAGGAATGAAAATTGCATTTGCTTTTAATTTAAAGGCTGAAACCTGCTCCAAAAATGGTGTATTTCCATCTTGCAACTCTGAGGCACCTCATGTGTGAGGTTAAGTATCAAGCTGTTTTTCAGGAGTAAAGGTGTCACTCAAAGCCTTCATGTGTATGTAGGTGCTGAGCACTCAGGTGCCTTTTGGTGTTATGCAGAGCTGTTTGGAGCAGCTTATTGTTCAAATTAGGCTTTGTGTAAAGGTTAGGTTCCTATTTATTAGCTTGGTGTGCATCAGAGCCCTTAAATGCACCTTCTGTCCCAAGCAGAGTGCACTGGGTGTATCTCTTCCTCATGCAAAAATGGGGGAGTCTAAGATGTGTTTAATCAATGCAACCTCATGCCTACTTGCAGATTTCATTCTAGCCATTATGTTAGTTTATTCTGTAGGACTGTCTCATATTTAAAACTGATGCATATAGCAGTAGTGTTATTACTATAACAGCAGACTATCTCAAAAAATACGGAGAAAAGTAACATGGGAGAGGTTGTGCTCATTTTGATTATTTTTTCCTATGTCATGCTTGCTTGTTAGTGGTCACTCTTGGGTTTTTTCAACCCACTATGCTACAATAGCAACTTTAGGGCAAAATAAAACCTATGTAAGACATGGCTGCAAAAAAGGAACTGATTTTTGAATCTTACTTTGACATTTTGCCATGCTTGCTTGCTGTGACTCCATAAAGGTGTTAGAACCTACCCTTTCTGGCAGCCACCCTGTGCAGGAGGAGTCTGCATTCATGGCATAACTGCTGTCCCCAAGGAGTTATGCTCCAGGGGACAGTGGGAAGTCAGGAACTGTTATTATTTTAGGGTGCAGTACCAGAGGCTGTGGAGATGGTGGAGTCTTGCAGAAGATGTGGTGCTGGGGGAAGGTGCTATCACTGGGCCTCAATCCATGCTAAGCAAATACAGTGGTTGCTGGTGAAAGAATTTATGCAGTCATTCCCCAATCTGGTTTAGTACACTTGAGTTGGATACACAGAATAATTTAGGTTGATTGGGACTACTAGAATTACTTAATTTTGATGGAAATTGATTCAAACTTAAAGATGTGAAAATTGGAGGCTTAAGTAATGCTAGGTGAATATGGGAAAGTTCTTGGTGCTTTCCAGAGCCACCTGTTCGCCCTGCTTCCATGCAGGAAGACAAAGCAGTGATGTTTTATCCCGTGGACTGCAATGCAAAAGCCCCCAAAGCAGAACTGGGACTGGTGGCTGTTAGTAGGAGCCTATCTCTATGACCTCCATCCTTCATTTATAATAAAGCACTTCATGAACAGTGTGGTGGGACAAGAGTCATCATCAGCCAGAATTGGTCAGAAGGGAGCAGCTGAATTCAATTTCCTCTTCCACATCTCACCTGGATGCTAGTGGAGACATTAGTAGGGCCTGAACTGCACTGATGACCATGTGTCTAGAGGGCTGTATATGAATACTCTGCTTTTGTCTTTGTGAACTTGAGCAGGATTTTTCCTAGATTGTGCTAAGCTTTATTAATCAACTCATCAAGATCTGAAGTGAAGTAAAAAAGAATGGGTTTCTTAATTTTGTAAGCAGAAAGCAAGTGAGAACAATTGCAAACAGAAGACCCAGAAACAGCTGCCGCACAAAACATACTTGGATCATTTTATTTTCACTCAGTCTTACTTAGTTCTACTGCTCAGATCTGAAGTGTGGCACAGTAGGAAGCTCAGAATGCAACTGAGTATTGCCTAACAGTAATGAGACTTAGCTACAGCATCTCTTGTTAAATCTTGTTAATTGGGACAAGACAGCCTGGCTGCACATCATTGTGTTGAGATTTAGAAACACTCTATGGTAGTTACAGTAAAGAGGAACAGCAAGACACTGATAGCTGCAATTTTTTTTAATTGAAAAAAACACACACGTGTTTGTTTAGACTCTGTAGTAGAGGAAGGATTTGTTGTAGCCTTTTGGGTTTCGAAGTAGTCATGCATTCCTGTAAATTGGTGTTTCTCAAACCTTGGGAAGGCATGGCCTCCCTTTTTGTATCATCTGTCTTTATTGGCAGCAGCTCAGTTTTCTCTGGGGGAGGGAAATCAGAAGGCTTTGTAATTACTGGCTACAAGTGCTTATGGACAGTGAGCTGTGTCCAGCAATTAAAGGTATTTAGCTGTTCCCTTCCTAACACAAACACTTCCAGACAGTAATTACAGCCTGCTTTCCACTTTGCTGTCCTTGAGGAGGATTCCCCATGGCCCTTTTGCGACTCCTAAGGGTACTGTTGCTTAGAATTTGAGAAACACTGCTGTAAACCAAACAGGAGTACGAGATAATACCTAATTTATGCAAAGCTGCTTTGCAAATAAGGTGCACCATATGCTCTGAAGACTTTCCATGCACTGGATACTTTCTCTTCTTACACTTTTGTTAATTGGTGTAGCGTGGCTTGTTCACACAGTATTTCAGTATGGCTGCATGCAGTATATCAGTCTGAGATGCTGTGTTGCTATTCAGCAGTAGCACCTGCATAACATGTCAAAGAAAAATGAGATTTACTGTTGGAAAAAAGAAATCAGATTTAGCTCTAATGTTACAGGACACTGTACTGTCCTTTTATGTATTCATTGCTTCTGTTCTTAGTTGCCTCTTACTATATGTTATATACCAAATTTCAGTTAGTTTGCATGCAATCAGCTGTTTAGTTATGGCAGGAAAGAGATGTCTTTTGTGTGCTTTTCACTGAGTTGTATTATTTCCTACTGTATTCGTTTGTGATTCTAACCATTCCAGGGGAAGGAACGTTAAACAGGTTGTAGTCATTGTTCTAGGATTTACAAGAACCTGAGATGAAGTGGCACTGTGTGTTTTTTAGGATATTTTCCAACCCTACCCATGCCAAGGCCATTAGCTGAAGAACATCTGCCCTGTTATATTCTTGTGTGGAATTTAGAAAAATAAACATTTGAAGGTTGCTTATTACATTGGAAAGAACCTAAACCCATGTGCAGCTTCCTGACCTAACTGTATTTAATGCTAAGAAGTGCGTGGCCCTTGTGCCAGGAGTGCTCCTCACTGCTCCTCAGACAGGCTCTGCTGGGAAGCAGTGTCTTCCAGGGCCATATCTTCTTGGCTGGCCCTCCTGCACTCCACGTTCCGACTCAGGAACAGTGCATGGGCCGGACCCGCCTCCTGCTGGGCTCTTGGCTCTGTAGTATCTGTTGCTTCACAGGTCTCAGTGACTTGCTGGAAAGTAAGAAAGAAAAAGTCAACTAGTTTAGGAAATTTCTAAGTAACACTTCAGCTATTTTTTGAAGTGACGGGTGAAAAAAGTTAAAAAATTGACGTAGGGATGTCATTCTGTGAAACTCCATGGGATTCTTAACATGCATTATTCACAAGGGAGTTCTGAAGAGGTATACTTGTCACACTTTGTGTAACGCATAAATTTGGAAGGAAAAGCAGACCAGGAGCTGGAGGTTTAGTACCACAGATGTACATGTATAGAGAACTGTAAAAGAATTTGGATTGAAAAGGACTTCTGGAGGTCATCCAGTCCAAACTGCTGTTTCAAACAGGGCTGACTTCTAAGTTGTTAAATCAGGTTGCTCTGGAGCTTGCTTTATACACCAAATTTTAAATCCAACTTACAAAGAAACCTTTTCATCAAAACTGGAATGCAATTATCAGTCTGCAAACGTTAAGCACAGTGCCACCCCACTGTAAGGAGTCCATTAGGATAAAAGCATTACAGAACTTTGCTGTGTGAACGTTGAAATGAAACGCTTCCTCTTTGCTGCTTTCAATCTAACAGGCACCTGGACTCCGAGCAGGCACTTTGGCCAGGATTCACCTCATCTAAATTTCACCATGTGGTCTTGCTGTGTCATTTAGGCTACCAATGGTTGGCAGAGAGATACAAGTCTCCCACGGGAGAACTTCCTTGTAATAGCTCCAAGGATGAAGTGGATGGAGGCCTCTTCACTGAAAACAGAAGCCTCAACAGCAACCTACTGAGACATCCTGCCCAAATCTTAGCCTAAAGTTTGACAAGGTGAATCCTACCATTAGTACTCAGTATCACAGATTGGCTGAGTTCTTGCAAATTAGGCCATAAACTCCTGAGAGTTGGAATTGTGCCTTCTCATTGGATATATTCAGGTGTAGAAATAGTAATACTTGTTACTGTAAAAATGCAGGATTGGACCCAGGTGAGTAACATTCAGCTGACTCCCACTGAAGTTCATGGTGAAACTCTAGGGAAAACCATACCACACATGGTATTTTTGGGTTGAGAGCAAAATACGCTCAGGCCAAGGAGCTTTTCACACATGAGATTCAGAGAACTCTTTGGAAACTAGGGAAGTTATACACAGTTCAGGAGCACAGTAAAAGAAAAGTGCTTGGGACTTATATCTGCAGTTTTCCCCTGTCATCGGTTTGGTTTCCATTTTGATTGCCAAATGCAGAAGTCTGCCTAATTATGTTGTCTAATTGCAGTCACCCTTTATTTCTAGTCCATCTTCTCATATTTCTGCTTTCTGGTGCTGAGGTCAATTTTCAAAATTCAGGGCAGCAATGGATAGCAACCAAAGTTAAATAAATACACTTAAATAAACAATAAAAGAGTAACTCTACAACATGAATTGAAATTTTCAGGGAAGACAGGAATAAAACTGTGGGCATATGGGGGAGAAGGCTGTAAGTTTTTTTTTGTGTGTAGTGTTTTGCTCTTAGAAAATGCTTAATCACAGGGCATACCGGTTTCCTTTGGTAAATATTTCATACAGGATTCCTTTGACTGACTTTCAACAACAAGGTTTCAGGTCTTAGATTGAATTTCTGGTCAGAGAGAGGGACAGAACAAGTGCACTATTCAGGGGAAACCATTCCTTTTCCTGCAGATAAAATAATTCTAAGTCCTGCTGATGCCTTAAGTTTTAGCTTTTCTATTTTGAGATTCTGTGCTGCCTAGGTGTGTAGCTCTGAGCTTCATATTAAGTGCTAGCAAGTTTACTTTGCAGGGTAGGTAGACAAAATAATCCTTTTCAAGCTTGGGACCAAGGACAACTGTTACAAGCTTCAGGCCCAAAAAGTGGGGTACTGAAGAGAGCAGATGGGGAGGATGGGGCTTCATAACCTGAAGCTGTAATTGGACAATTATCCCAATATGCAAATGAACCAAAAACTTATAAAAAGTGTGAAACCTTGTGACCAGTCATCCATTTTGAATCCATTTTGGGTTCATCTTGAGTGTAGCCCTGGCCAGGTTCTTGTACTGGCCAAGGTGTATCCTTTAAGGCCTTTTAATAAATACATACTTTATTCTTTTAACTCTGTCCAGTCTCTGTTCTAGGTCAGCCTCTCAAGGCATCACTATATAAGAATTAAAGCAGGCAAGGAAGGAGCTATTTAGACTGCTGTGATGGTACTCATCACCTGGGCTGCAGAAACTGGAGATGTAAGTCCCTGTTTTGAGTGAAAGGAAAAGCAACTTTACCCCAGTTTGTAATTTCAGGTTACAACAGCCCCCCCATCAGTTACTCACAAATGATCTCACAGACACACTAATACCAAACAGTCTCATTGTGATGCAGTGAAATCTCCCAGAAATACCAGAATCCCAACACTGGTTTGGAAAAAACTGTTCTCTGACCACTGAGAAGGAAGAAAGAGGACAGTTAAGGAGGAGACAGGTGAGCAGAGCAGGACTCCCACTCAGCAGTGGTGTTTCAGCTTCAGCCTTACCCGAGCTGCCTGGCTTGCTGCTCTGGCAGAGGGCCCCATGGCAATGTTCATGCTGCTGGATGACTGCGTGTCGCTCGTGTTGCCTCCGTCTGCAGCCGAGAGCCCAGAAATCACCAAAGCACTTGAAAAACTTCTCTTGCCAAACAGCAGGCTGAGAGTTGAGCTGGTGGAGGAGGCCAGGCTGGACCTGAGCATTGCTGCAGCTCGGTCCTGCACAGTCAGCTGGCCAGCAACAGGAACAGCAGGGGACTGAGAAAACACAGATGTTGCAGAGTTGTGGAATGATAGCTGACTACTAGAAAGCCTTTGGGCAATTTCGTGGGCAGATGTAGATGTTTGGATGAAAGGCTGCCGGCTTTCTACAATTGGTCCAGAGTGACTTGAAGCAGGGGGCCTTTGGTTTAAAGCAGTGTGTGCCTGGACAGACTGACTCCTGGGTTTTCTCCTGCCTTCAAAAGAAAGATTAATATATTTAAGTAAGTGGCATTCTGATGAACTCCATGCTATTGACAGTGTCCCATGTGTACATATTATTGTTGGCATATTACCACTGGTTTTATTAGCATAAGAACTCCAAGAACAGCAAAAGTAACAAACGCCTAAACCTATGAATCTTTCTGTGTTTTCCACTACAGGTGTTCTAAGTTATGGTCAAAATAGCTCTAGAGGTTGTGCACTGAGTCAGAAGACAGGGAAATGAGGAGCACTCTAATGACAGGCTCACAGGTGTTCTGCTATGTACAGTTTAATCAGCCTAGTGAATGATCGAGCATAATGTTGCTGTAACTCTGCTCCCCTTTGACAACCACACTAATGGAATGTTGAATATCCACCTTAAATGGCTTGGTATAATTAAATGCAACAATAAAACCAAAACCCTCTATGTTAAAACAATGGCACATTTAAAAGAATTATTCCTGCATATGAGGAGAGAGAATTTGAAAATTCAGCCAGGAGGAAGAATACAACATTCAAGCCACAAGACAGTTTTTAAGACTAACAGTAAACTCTTGAGTTCCAAGAGAGACGTTTCCAATACGCCACAGACGTGAAAAGATGTGAATGCTTTTAGGTAGGATACACTATGAGAGGTCTGAATGAGACCCACATAAGACTCTTGTCCCTTTCTGGGAAGCATCTCTATGCAGCCACCACTGGATGCAGGATTCTGACATGCCTAGACAAATCCTTTCTATACAAATACATCCCCATATTTAACATTAATACCAACACCTTCTGTCATTCAAGCAAGCAATTTCTGTATTTCTTATGCTTGTGTATTTGAATAGCCATAGAATGAAAAATCAATCATAAAATACTGGCCAGTGAACCCACCAGAGGCCAGCTTGTACTCCTCAGGCATTCTGCCATGGGTTGGTGTGTGCCACAGATCTCAGCAGAGTTCACTGTTCCTGTAGACAGGCTCTAACCCAGGCACACACAGCAAATACCCAGTCACAAAAGTGCCTGCTTGGTTTTTTTTGCTCTCCAGGAAACTCCAAACATTAACACAAGCTGGCATTTTGGTTTCCTAGCTGTAGGGTGGGGAGTTGATGCCAGGAAATCTGTTGAGAGCCATCAACACAGAAACAAGTTTTTCTGGCAGGCATTTCCAGGCTGTTGGTAATTTTTTTTCTTTTTGCTTTGGTTTTCCCCAATACCTGAACTCCTCCAAATACTGAAATTTTGCTGGCATAAAGGAATATAAACCTCACACTATCTTCTAAAAACATGACTGCTGAATTCACGCAGGTTCCAGCAATGCAGAATTTCATATCCAAGCCATTTACATCATATGTCTGAAACATGATGTTTTACATCCACAGACCTGCTTTTCAGAGGCTGGCATCATTATCCCCATTTTTCAAATGCTGAAGCAAAGAGAATTTAGGTAACTTGGCACAGAGTCAGATGAGCAGAGCTGGGCTACAACCTAATTGGAGCTCGCTAAAACCTAGTTGGTTTGGCAAGTGTTGGACACTTTCACACCTCATTTACAATGTATCTTTAGCTCTATTTATATACTTCAAATAATAATATAAAAAAAATTTCCTAAGTAATAAGAGCCCCAATATCTCTGCTGGAGAATGATGGGACAGACACATGGCTCTTGGAAGCTCCTGGACAACATGCTCAGGCACAGGATGTGATTCTTGGGGGGGTCCTTGTAGAGCCAGGAGTTAGACTTCAATGTTTCTTGTAGGTCCCCCCCACCTCAGGATATTCTGTGATTCCATGGCCCCTGTGCACTGCTCTGCCAGTGCCCTCTGTCCTTGATGTGCAGTGAGGGGCGCCAGGCCCGGCTGCTGTGTCTGCGGCTGTGCGCGCGTTTGGCCTCCGCAGGGATTCAGGCTCTTCAAACCCTGGGGTTCTGCTCAAGTGCTTGGGTTTCTACATCTGATGGTTATTTCAAGAGGTTGCCTTTCTTAAATAAAAAGAAAGGACTGGATTTAAGAACAGAGGGGCTGTGGTGTGTTACTAACATGGCTAACATGGCCAAACATCTGTGATTTAAATTGGGAAGCTGACCCCTATCCAAAAGTATTCTATATTCATCCCAAATGCAGTGGTTGGAGCATTGGGCAGGAGACCACCCGCATCCACACCTAAAAATCTCTGTCCCTGAGAAAAACAAAGACTGTTCTATAAACTGCATCATGAAATAAGGAAATTTTGGGGGAGAACCCCACATGTTTCCAGTGCTCCTGATTTTGGCTGTACCTTCATATAGGGCTTTCATTGCATTTTGCAATTTTTCAGACTCAGTGGTACCAGGCTGCAAAACGCAGTATGAAATATGAAAAAGTTAAATGCACTTTATACACAGTTTATGAATCTAGAAGGCATTGCTATGATTATCTAGTCTGCTGTCCTATATAGCATGGGCCATAGGATTTCCCAGAATTAATTCCTGTGTAGTTTTATTAATTGTTACTTTAATTTTAAAAAATGCATCCTACATCTCCAGTCACAGAGAATCCACATTAACCCTTAGTTTCTTGTTTCGCTATTTATTTACTCTCTTAATATTAAAAATGTGTTCTTGATTTCAAATCTGAATTTGTTTAGTTTTGTTACATCCAAGTCTGCTGAGACCAATGGTCTCTGGTCAGCTTTTGTTGCCCAGGTAAATACTTACAGACTATGATCAAGGCATCTCTTACAATACCAATTGCTGGAAAGCATTTCATTTTTCAATATAAGACGTATTCCCCAGAATTTTGATCATATTTTGGCTCTTCTTTGAAGTGCTTCCAAACTAAAAATGTCCTTAAAATAGGGCACTGGGACTGTGTGTGGCAGGACAACAATATTATTATTTTTAACAGCATAGATAAGTTCTTTTCCAATGCTGTGGTATTGCCTTGATGTCCTGATACTTACTGAAGATCGAACAGAGCTTGTTTTTTAACCAGCTCTCTTAAAACCCTTCTTGAATGAGTCATTTGACTTTGCTCAATTAAGCATATACCTTTGATAGCCACTCTTTCATGTTCTTTGTAGCTGTTAGGATGGAAGGAACTGTTTCATGATCAGATCATAGAAATAAATTATCTGTGTTTTTCTCCAAAATAAAACAGACATTTATTTTCTTGTTTCTACATACTGCATATTGGCAACTCTGCCTTTCTATACAGTGACAGATCAAGACCACTGCTAGGATTTCTATTGCTTCTAAATACTCTAAAAATAAACAGCCATAAGCTCACTTTCATCTTTATGTCCCTAATGGCCCTAGCCAAAAAATTCTTGTTTCATTCTCTACAGTGTTTTAGGAGTGAATATGGATTTCCATTTGTACCATTTCCTTGGATTTGCTGTGCACGTCTTAACAAAAGCCAGGTTGCTTTTCTTATCTAAGAGTGACTTTGTCTCTTGATTATGTTTTTCTGGGCATCCAATCAATATGTTCTTTTGAACAACTCACAATTAACTTACTTTATTGTATGGTATGCTCAGGATCATTATATCACAATTAAGCTCGCTACGCTGATTACTGTGGTGTCAAGTTATGAGTATGCACATGGGGATTCCTCCAACACTAGACACAATT
Organism: Molothrus ater; assembly: GCF_012460135.2. Taxonomy (NCBI): domain Eukaryota; kingdom Metazoa; phylum Chordata; class Aves; order Passeriformes; family Icteridae; genus Molothrus; species Molothrus ater. The sequence continues at coordinate 43,191,132 of NC_050480.2, forward strand.
AAAAGCTGCAGTTATTTTATTCTTGCAATGTGATTTATATTCAGGGCAAGGTTTATTCCAGTACTGCCCATTATCTTTAATGATAGATCAAAATGATCTAACAGGAAACAAACAAGTGTCAACCCCTCAAGTTCTCTGCTTTAATTTATACAATAATGCTACAAACTTGTTGAAATGTAGAGTTGATTTGGTTTACATTACAAGTCCTGATCCCACAGTGGTAGATCTCACAGTCACCCACTGGCAAACTTAGAGTCCTAGAACGTTTTGGGTTGGAAGGGACCTTAGAGCTTGTCTAGTTCCAACCTCCCTGCTGTGGACAAGGACACCTATTACTAGATTAGGTTGCTCAAGGCCCCATCTAACCCAGCCTTGCATATTTGCAGGAATGGGGCATCCACATTTCTCGGGGGCAACATGATCCAGTGCCTCACTGCCCTCACAGTATTTTTTTCCTAATATCCAATTAAATCCTTAAACCTCTTTCAGTTTGAAGCCATTCCCCCTTGTTCACTCCACATTCTTGTAATAAGTCACTTTCCATCTTGTGAACTCCCTTCAGGTACTGGAAAGTCACAATTAGGTCATCCCAAAGCCCTCTCTTCTCCAGGTTGTACAAATCCAATTCTCTTTGCCTTTCCTCATACATAATCATCTTAGTATCCCTTCCTTGGACCTGCTCCAACGAGTTTATCTTCTTCCTGTGCTGGCACCCCAGAGCTGGATGCAGGGTTCCAGGTGGGCTCTCAGCAGAGCAGAGGGGCAGAATGCCCTCCCTGCCCTGCTGCCCACACTGCTTTGGATGCAGCCCAGGACACGTTTGGCTCTCTGGGCTGGGAGTGCCCATGGCCGGGTCATGTCCAGTCTCTCACCCATCCCCATCCCCAGGTCCTTCTCACTGCTCTCCATCTGTTCATCCCCAGCCTCTGGTGATACCAGGGATTCCCCTGACCCAAGTGCAGCACCTGGCACTGTTAAACTGCATGAGATTCCCCTGGGCCCACTTCTTGAGCTTGTGCAGGTCCCTGTGGATGGCATCCCATCCTTCAATTGTGTCAACTGCACCACTCAGCTCAATGTCATCTGCATATTTGATGAGGGTGCACTTAATTCCTTTGTCTATGTCATTAATGAAGATATTAAATAACAATGGTCCCAGTATGGACTCCTGAGGGACACCACTTATCACTGATGTCCATCAGGACTCTAGACCATTGACCACTACCCTCTGGATGTGACTGTCCAAACAACTGCTTATCCTTATCCTTATTACTTAACATACATTTCCAATGTAAAGACCACTAGTTCCACCTTGTGAATATGTCTGGAGCACTTTTGAATCCATAATTTGAGAAGGGCTCAGCTGTTAGTTGACAGAATGATTGGCAACATTTAATTTTCTCTCGGTAACTGCTATATAGGCATAAGAAGCTATTTTCCATTTGTTTGTTCTCCACATGCACTGATGAGCAGCCAAACCAATTCCTCAAATAAATTGCCATGGTCCTTCCAAGATAATTAAGATTTTTGCATGCTTTCTTTCTGCTGTTCCCAGCCAACAATAAGCAGAGGTTCACTGTGGTACAGGCTCCCTGCATGGCATGTGTACACTCCCTCCCATCTGCATTTCTCATTCTGGCATTCTTAGTGGCACCTGCTAGGCCAAAAATTACCCATAATGGACTTTGACAGTGGAACCTTTGGTGAATCATATTTGTGTTACACCCTCCCAGTAAATACCTGGAACAATATTGGGAAGCCATCTCCTACATATTCTTGGTCATTAGGAGAGACAAACTGCACTCTCTAAAATTACTTTTCCACTGGATTTGAGGACTCCCCAAAGGCACCTGCCCTCATGACCCCCCCCAGGAGAAGACTCCAGAGAAAGGCAAATAAATTGTGCAAATACCTGCCCGCTGATGGACCTCTTGAGATGAAGTTTGCAGCTGAGGGGTTCCATCCCTGGTGGGCTGTGAGCTACTGCTCTGGCTTGAATTCCCTGTGGAATTGTTGCTAGATGAAGACCCCCCTGCACTATCCACATCTTCAACATTGCCTCTCTCATGGTGAGCTGCTGCATGGCAGTCCTTTCGCATTCTGTTTGCAGGAACACACACAGGGTCAGCCTCTTGTTACACATGAAAATTTGTGTCACCACTGTTAGGTGCCCTCAAAGAGTGCTCTCTCTCACACCACTGCAGGTCTTCTGACATTTTGAGATGGCAAGGATAAGCTTTCTTGAAACAAAATTGTATACGACACAAGCCAATTGTCTGAGTTTATTGGCTTTGGAATCCTGAAATACTTTAGGGATCTTTATCTAATGTTACAGTGATCTCCCAAGATTAATTTCTGCATGAAGTAACCAAGTAGCAAAGAGGAATGTGCTGGAGAGAGCTCAGAGGGATGGGCTGCATGGTGGGAAACTAGCATGTTAAGCCATTAGATACAATATTGACATTTTAACACAGGTCTTGGTACACAAGCTGGCTCCCATCATGTCTCCATGGTGCCCTGCCTTTCCTCAGCTACAGCAGCAGCAGGACAGGGAATGAGGCAAGGGAGCTATTGTTGTGTGAAAAGTGCAAGTAGGAATGGGAGATGCAGTGTCAGGTAGTGATCATGCATAGCTAGGGGAAGTCAGGCAGTTTTGGTGAATAGCAAGTACATTTTTAGGTGTGCTTTGGTCAAGAACAATAGCTTGGGGGTGGATATCTAACTGCTGAAACTTCAGAGCATAACTCACCAAAATCCACCAGCACATTTACTCATGGTCAGAGTTACAGAAAAGATACCCTTATTTAGATGGCATAAACAGTAAAATTCCATGGAATGAGGGAAGTGTCTGTAGTGCAGTGTGATTTGAATGACTCTTGTTGAACATGTAGAAAGCTTTGTCATGAATGAGTTAATGGATTTTCTTTCTGTTCTATTTGCAGCACTATTTTGTTATATTCTGAGTTACTTGCAATTCATTTTTTTACTCATAGATAACAATACAGAATTACTCTCTTTTAACAGAAAATACAATGAAACTGAGACTGCAGGGTCTCTTATCAGCATAGCCAAAATTAAACACCTACCTTAACCACTTGGATTTGAACCACTTTTTAATGTTGTCCAAACTGACAGGTCCCCCCCAAATGTTCCTCAGTTGGCTGTGTGTCCCAAGGTACGAGGTGGTTAAGGGGGAAACATACATTGGATATCCCAGTGGCTGATCACATGAAGAATTAATTAAGTTCCGCAACACCTGTTTATTGTTCTGGATGCTTCCTCTCTCGGGGTTACGATTGCGTAAGAAAATCAGTTCCTGCTGCTGGCCAGCCCAAAGCCCTCTGACACACTCCTTGTTGACCTGCAGGTGGGTTAAAACATGCAGATCATGCAAAAGCACTTGCTACTCAAGATGCAGAACTACAGGATCTAAGTAGAACAGCAGTGGCTGAGTGTGCAAACACATCATGATGATGTCTTTGCACCAACAGCTTTTTATGAACTTTTGCAGTGACTCCCTGGTAAAGCCTGGAATGTTATTTCAGAGACACAAATGTGGGTGGCAAAATGGAAGTAGATTGAAGAGAGCTCTTTTGGCCTCCAGTCTCTACTCTAAAAACTACTATTAACTTCTCCTTTCGACCACATTACTCAGAATTAATACTAGTTACCACAGCCCGAAATTACTGCAGTATTAGAAAGATGGCATATGTACCTTGATCACCTTGAAGCTCAGGTAGCTTTTGTGGAGCATGATAACTTTATATTCATCTGCTCCTTCATCTACCACGTGTCTGAGAGTCAGCAGCTCCTCCCGGTTGGACAGGACTGCGCTGCGCCAGGCTGGGTCCCCTTCGTGACAAATCACAACCTTTTCTTCAAAGGATTGGATGGCTTCATACAAAACTGCTGGGTCCTCATACTCATCTGGGCACGTGAACTGGTCCTGCTCGTACAGGAAAAAGTATTGAACAGGTCAGGTACATTTGTGAAAACACAAACTATAGACAGTAAACAAAATATTGCCTTCCAAACAGTTGCCAGCTAGCATTCTCCAAGTGGCTTGACACTTGCTAAAGAGTGTCTTTTGGGAGCTTCATTTAACAGTGATATAGAAAGGTACAATTTCAGTTTTATTGTAACCTGTTCTGATCCCATGACTACACTGGACAAAGGCATTTGGAGAATACCAGCCTATCTTTTTTTTTAAATGGAGTGTGAAACTATGGGAGGCAGAGCTTTTGGGTAAGCTGGAGAGAGATATCACCTAGGACAGTCCACAGTTCTTGTGGAAATTCTTATTTTAATTCACAAAACCCCATCAACAATAGCACAGACTGGGAATCCATCAGCAAATACCACAATACTGAAATTTCACCCAGCAGCACCACGGCCAGCGATAACATCATAAAATTATTGTGTCAAAGAAGCAGATACAAATTTACAGCAGTTCAGTAAGTAACATCCAGAACAATTATAAATATCACTAATAATAAAAGCATATGATACTAAATCATAATGTGCCAGAACAGGAACAAAATCAACTCCAAGCTATACAGAGTCTAACCTGAAATTAGCAGTGAAATCAGCATAATCAATGGATTTCCCTTCAATCTAGAAATCACCTTTATAGTATCCACACAAGTAAAATATTACAAGATTTTCTGCTTTCTTTTGATGAAAAATGCAGGGTCAAGCTCTGCAAAGTGGTTTCAAATGGGCAGATGGGGGTTCAGAAAAGAACATTAAGTGAATGCAAAATAAATAATTGCCAAACTCTTCCATCTTAGTGAATGATGTTTCTTAGAATAAGGTGGCAAGTACTCAATTTCCCTTTTTTTTTTTTTTCTCCTTTGGACAGTTGCTAAGGTATCCTGCATTTTCCTAAGAAAACAGACACAATAGTAAATGTTAAAAATAAATACATAAATAGATGCCCTACCTGGTGCAGCTTCAGAGACATTCGGATTGCTGGGGCAACAACCTTGTGCAGCAGATCCATGTCAGCAAAGACCCACTCATCTTTGGCTGCTATCCGGAAATCTCCTTTAAACAGAGCATGGAGCCCATAAAGGAAAGAGTCCAGGCTGGAAGAGAAAGCAGCAGTCACTCCCAGGAGTCACTCCCATCTCTCCAAGGCAGATCTGTCAGTCACCAGCCTCCTGCTGACCTGTGCAGTGGCCAGTGACCCTCCGGCCCAGGGTGAGTGCCTGCGGTGGGTGTAAAGCCGGGGTCACATCACATTTCTCTGACACAAAACCATTCCGTGGGAGAGGCAGTTTCTCTCTATGTGCTCTGTAAATGACTGGCCGTGAGATGAATGGAATGAAGGATGTCCTCAGGATGGGTGACTGAGTCACAGAGTGCCTCAGGGCACTGCTTCTCTGCAGCTGTGCCAAAGGGACCAGGTCAGAGTGCCAGCTACACTCCCTGTGCAGCCAGCAGAAGCTGCTTCCTTATTTGAAAGTTTATCGATCAGTCCTGTTAGCACTTCTCCTTGTAAGTGAAAAATAATAATAGAAAAAAATACTTTCAGGAAATCTAAGACCTTTCTCACTACATTCAAACCTAAATGTGAACATTAAAGCAGATGTACTGAGAATACTAAATTTCAGAACTGTTCAGCAAACCAGGTGAGAGCAGGAATCAACCAACAGGTGCTTCCTACTCAAACAATGAGCCCTAAAGCCAACACACACTGGGTTTCTTTTTTGTAACGTAGGAGACCAGATGTAGGCAGTTCTGCCTGGCCTTGCATGATGGCTTACCTGGAACTGAGACACAAGCACAAGGTAAAAGCTACAAAACCAGGTAGCTGTTAGAAGATGGCTGTGCAAGGGCTTTGTGAAGGGAAACCATCAGCCTTCAGCTCTGATCTGCACCCTGAATTGCAGGACTCCCATGCCACTGTCACTTGTATAATGATGTAGGTTACTGCTGTCCCAATGTTGCTCTGAAGAAGTGATCTCAAAATTGAGGAAAACAGAACCATCTGTTAAAAACAGGCGTATCTTGCAAACCCACAGGATATGGTTTCATCTACCTGCTAAGATTTCACTCACTCTTACAACAGTTGATCTTCTAGATTGTAAAGACTCTGGGGAGAAGTCATATTAAGATGTTAGTAGTTTTCATTACTGCTCAGCCTTTCTCTAGAGGACACATTATCTTTCCACATAATTGAGCTTTCTTAATTATTTTATAAAAAAGAAAAAAAATCTTCTCAATATTTTCTCTTCTCAGAGAGAGGAAGAGATTGGGAGAATGCCTGGCCAGCTTCAGCTGAAAGGCATTCTAATTTTGCTCTTGGTAGGTAGTATGTCTTAGAAATTAAATTGGAAATACATATGTTGTTATCAGAGAAACAACTGGATACTGATTTTCTCCATGAAAGCATCATGTAATACAAATAAACGAAGCAATGGGACCAAAACTAGCCAGAAAGGCAGGGCTGCTGTCACTGCTGGGAACATAAGGAGTACAGAGAAACTTTTATGAGTACTTAACTGATTTGCACTTATTAGCACTAAGTTATGTATGAAAACATGCCTGTGTGAGACAGGCACACTCAGATCTTCAAAACATTCAAGTATTGATTTCAGTGGGAGTTTAAATGTGTCCTTAAGGACCGAGTCCTGGTCCCCACTGACCTTCAATCCATCATCCCCACAGTTCAGAGAATGATAATATACTCAAACCCTGCTTAACAGCTAGGAAAGCCCTAGAATGAGCCAGCTGGGAGGGTGGGGGGAGAATGGTGAGTGCAGCCAGCATGGTGAAATGTGACTATGGCCCCTTTGAAAAGGCTACACATCAGGAAGGCACCTTTCACTTGCCCACCCATCAGAAAACACCAGCATTCACAGCTGAATCCTTGCCTGGAAAAAAAACGTTCTGTAGCTAAATATTCTTCCCAGGATGAAATTTTAAAAGTTACCTTCAACTCTGCATCTAATGACGATCTGTAGTATAGTTTCTCCCCACATAACACCCCCTGTATTTGCTCTGAAAAGTTGGCTGGGACGAAGGGAGGAGTAGGCAGGAGAGAGAACTGGTTTTTACATCTTGGGAGGCTCTCAGAGTCAAATCTGAACACCAGAGCAGACACAGAGCTTGCATCCACATCAAAGTGCCTTACAGGCATCAGCAAACAGGCTGCTGTTAAGAGCAGCATGTGCTGAAGGCTGGGACTAGGACAGCCATGCAAACTGCAGCCCAGCATCAGCAGAGGGAACGGGGGGGAAGCACGTACAGCTCTCCCTGGGCTGAGGGGAGGCTCATCCGTTTGTCATCCCTCTGCATAACAAGTTCCCTAACTCAGGGGATTTTTAAGAACAAACATGACTGCTACAAGGAGCAAATCAGTGCTGGCAGTAGTTGTGAGAGGCTGAGAGTCAATTATTTTATGAATTGTATTTTCCACCAGAGCGGTCTGGAGGAGATTGCTGTATTCACAAAACCATGGGCATCTTTTATTCTCCTGACAATTGTAATGAGGCTTTTGGGTACATTCTGCCTATAATGTGACACTATCTCAAGCCATTGCTTCTGTAATGTGCAGCCTCCTTAATCCATATAAGATACAGTTCTCGTTATTCTTCCCATTGTTATGCTCTCTCCTGAAGACACTAATGAGATTATTAGGAAGCTGTAAAAGTCAACCACTTTGATCTCAGGCCTGACTCTCAACTACTTTGATCTCAGGCCTCACTCAAGGTTGTTGCTGTTTTCTTGGCCCACTTTTAACATACCTCAATTAGTAATCTGCTGTAGTTACAGGCTGGTTCAAAATATTTTTAAACCAAGTTAAGGTAAAATTACATGTCAAAGAAACATCGTTAATCTGTAAGAGACATAACTACAGTATCTGGCAACATTTCCAACCCTCGGAGCTAACAACCTGAAAAGCTGCTGTCACAACTGCGAGCTGCCTTAGAACAAGGCTGGTAGGTGCATGGGAACTGTCAGCTCCTTGAAGGTGCAGAAAAGAGGGGATTAGGTAGCACCACAAACACCAGAGGGAGGGCAACAGTGCCAAAGCAAATACTCCCTCCTACTGCACTCCTCATGCTGCTCCAACAGCTGAAACTAAAAGCATTTAGTGCTGGCCTGAAAGCAGTATGGATGCAGACTAATGAGCTGGCGAATATCTCTGTGTGTATTTTGCATCTGCAGACCTTCTCCAGTGTTAACTGTACGGTTTATTTAAGGAATAAAGGGACAGGCATGTCTGTGAGCTAGTAATGACCTGAATGTCATAGTTCACCTGAAATATTTTCAGTGGTAGTCCTTCTAATTGGATATTTTAGATGACAGTGATTGTAAGCTAAGAGTCAAACTTTTCTGCCCTGCTCAGCTCTGGCAGACATCAAGCTGCACTGTCTGCTTGAACTCCCACAGCAGTGCAGCACCAGAGCAGCCCTGTGGTGCCATGGCTCTGTGTCTTCCCCTTCCCCCAGATGCTGGGCAGTGCAGTGGGGTGACCAGGTGAGAAGGGGCAAGTGGGGCCAGCTTCTTCCCTGGGTTTCAAAGTGAGCAGCAGCTCCTCCAGGCAGAGGCATTCCTTGGAATGATCCTTTGTCCAGACTGAGCTTGGGGAACCTGAGCAGCCAATCTTGGTAGTGTTGGAAGTATCTGATAAGAGATGCTTTATCAAGACACTTCTGTATTTTTCCAAATTTGAAATTTTTACTAAATATTTCTTTACTAGTAGCTTTAGTGGCTGAATAGAATTATTCTGTAATTTTTTAACAAATACACAACTAAACATATCACCCACATTTGAATAAATTAATGGTAATGTCATGTCATTCTTCAAATTGCATTTTGTGCAGGATGCCTCCTAATGACAGTTTAAAAGAGCAAGTGATTTGCATTGCAATGTTCTGCCTCCTTAATGATAATGCACTTATGTAATCTAGTGTTAATGTTAGGTTTCTACTGACATTTACATGAACAGGTACAGTGAATAATTATTTACATACATTATATAAGAGCATTTAAAATCTTGGTTTACACAGTGACATTTGCTGATTAATAGATTAGACAAAATCATGTGTAAATGAGTGCAAATTGATAGTTTGCATACACAATGTAAACTTGACTCTCAACTCTGTAGCCCACAGTAACATTACCTTTGCTCCACTGCACAGCAGTTGGATGACTGTCACCCCTCCAAGGACCAGATTTAGTCCAGAGAAAGTTTCCAACTACCTGCATAGTCACCTCTGAGAACAAAACATGAACTGCAGAGCACCCCATATTCTTGGGTGGTTTGCCTCCTCTGAACATCTGAAATGCTTCATACAGCGAGATGAGTGTGATGCCTACCTGGCCCTCACACCTCAAACTCATCCAAAAGCTCTAGCAATGCTGCACAGAAGATGCTCCACAGAGAGAATTAATAGAAAGTCCTGAGATGATGTTCAAGGTAAATTCTCAGGGCTTACCAGAGTAACCTAAATCTGTATTTTTGTATCCAGCATTTGAGTGTGGCTAAATGTCTTAGGAGCTCTGACAAAATGAGCCACATCCCAACAGCCAGAGTTATGGAATAGCCTGGGTTAGGAGGGGCCTTCAATATCATCTAGTTCCAACCTCATACATGTGGTACATCTCCCTCTCATGCACACTTTTGCCTGCTCTGACCATTCCTGAGAAAACTAAAACCCTCTTCAGCACCAGTAGGCTCCAAAAGGCCCCCAAAATATCATGGCACCTTTTCAAAGAAAAGGATTGTGAAGCATCACTCAAGGAAATGTTCCTCTGGCTCCTGAGGACCTTAAGCACCTCTGCCCCATGTGACTGAATGCAGACCTGCATCACTCTGAGAGCTGGGGGCAAGCACCAGCAGAACACTCAAGATCTCTCCGTGGTGAGAGCTGCTGTGCTCTGCCAAACACAGAGGGAGGAGTGCCTGAAGACAATTCTCATGAGCATGTCCTTCTGGCCTCAGCAGCATTGCACACATTGGACAAGGTCTCCTTCCCCTGGCATGCTTGCTGTATAATTGTATTCCTATTGGAGTCTCACTGACTGACTGCTAATTTGTGTTTAAACAAGTTGTGCAGATCTGTCTGAAGCAATGAACACCGTAAGCAGGGTGCCCTTCAGGCTCAAGTGAATGTTTTTGGGGGATTTCTGTTGATAAAGGTCTTGATGTCAGGGGGGTAGGGTTTCCGCCTCCCTACTCAGTTAATAATTTCTACTAAATTGGTTTTGTCAGTGAAGATATATATATTCTGAAAGACAAGAAGAAATGTATTTTACCAAGCTAAAGTTAAGTTTTGTAGCTGCAGCAATTTATAACTTCAAGTGTGCTACTCAGATTCCTTTTCTTTTCTCCAGATCCTTCTGACAGTGGAAATGCAATAAAGGTAATTTAGCCAGGTGGGGAAGTGACACAGTTTTTCCACAGTGAAACTTTTCCAGGGAAAGCTTTTGTGAAGTAGCATTGGAAAAGATACCGACAGAAGCTTCCACTTAGTCCCTTTCATGTCACAAAATACATTTTAAAAATACAATGATTTGATACTGCCCTGGAGCACTTGCCTAATAAAAAGAAAACCAGGGCTTAATTGAAGATTATATAGAACAGATTAAAAAAAAGGGACAGAGCTGTGCACCTCAGATGACTACCCCAGTTTTTGCCTTTCTGCAGACCTTCCCTTCCTAAGAAAAGTATTTTTAAATATGGAGAGTCCACTTATCAAAAGAAAGGAAGTAATCCAGTTCATTGGTATTTGTCAGATTTTGAAAAGACATGGTGTAGCTGACTCCTGAAATTATTATTAAAATCTTTACAGAACACTATACAAATAATTATCCTCAATATTCACACTTTCCATGTTAAGCTTTGGAAAGTCTCTGATAATATTAGCTACTCTGTATTAGCTGTAGTAGCTAATACTCTGTATTAGCTACTAACCATGTAAGCCAGTACAAACAGGGGACATTGTTATTGTATCTGTACTAGAGCCAAAGCATTGTAATGAAGATTTTAAGATCCAGTGGAAAGTATGTGCAATGTGATGACAGTTTTAGGAACCTTTTGTGTTATTTTTAGATGAATTCCTAATATCGCTGTGACCTATCTATTGCAGGCACAGATCAAAAATCACTTTAATCTTTTATCAAGCAAATATCATAAATGCCCATAAACTTTCCCATCATGTCCCCAAACTCTAAAATTTGTATCATCAAAAAACTAGGACAATTTAAAAAATACAATGACTTACCTAACATCACACTAATTTGAGTGAATAGAAATGAAGGGAGAAGAAATGTAGCCCAGAAGAAAACTACTACAGGAAGGGATTGTGCAAAGACTAGTAGAAAGATGACAAAAGCCACTTCAGAAAGCAGAAATCAGCAGCACAATAAGAAATGAGCCACATGAGCCACAAATATTTTGTATGGAAGACATAAAGCAAAATGTTATAAATGTCTCAACAGATAACAAAGCTAGAATGAATATTTAAAAAGACTGTTTTAACAAAATGCATTCAAAATCACACATGCTGTCTCTGTTTGCTTGTTAGTAAGAAAAATCCTCTCTAAGGAGCATGTTGATAGAGGTCTAGGTAGCTTTGCTCACCGTTCTGTGCCAACATAGCAAGGTCACTTACAAGCTGTATTTATTCAGCTTCTCCATTGTTACTAAACTCCTGTACACACAGAGGGTTCAAATAAACCTAATAAACCCCTAAAATTATGTGGAAAGTTAAACTCCATTAAAATAATCATCATTTCATTGATAAAATGCCTCATCTATAGCACAGTGTAAATTATACTGTATAAAACCCAAACAACTCATAACTCCTAGTGAAAATGGAAGAATCTCTAATGAAAATATAAGACGAAGAGCATATTTAGAAACAATCTCTACTGAAACATATCTTAATTAACCAGACTTCCTAGGAAGAAGTGTTTAGAATGAATGAACAAATGAGCTAGGTAGACTGAGAACAGACAAAGCTGCAGCCTCAGGAGATGAGAGGTTCTCCCTTCCTTAGCTGCCAGAATAAAGTGGCACAATGAACAGGAATACACCCCTGAGGAATACAAAAGAGAACCCTTATACATTTATTATTATTTAGCTAACTACAACTCAGATGACAGCAGTTTCTTTTTCTTCTGTAGATTTCTTCCTTCTACTGGGATGCCAGAGGAAGGACAGCATTCCAGTAGCCAGGCATGAGTGAACACAAGCAATAACCATTGGTACCCATTCTTTCAATCAAAAATTCTGCTCTGCCCTACAAAATAAAGACTGGTACTAGTTATTTAGCCAACCACAAAGAAAAAGATGACCAGGAATGACAGAAAACATTTTATGGAGTAATGAGATTTTTCCTTGATCTAATCTTCTCTTAAGATCCCGCATCATGTGAAAAAAGACAAACAGGTCTTTGTTTTAACATGAGGAAAAAGGGATTCCTAAGATTACCTGATGGCCATATTGTGAGATGCAGTTCCCAAAGCTCTCCGACCCAGTATACACAAGGCAAAGGAAAGTGTCACGAGAGGAGAATCCTCATCACTGTCCAGGTGCTACAAAGTTTGGAGATTAGCACATTACTCTTAAGTGCAAACATCACATTTAAAAGCACCACAAATAGTGACATTCATTACATTTACATGTAGCTGGACCTGCACACCAAAACATTCTTTGCAATTAAACAGACCAAGAAGGAAGACCATCACCATCAGAGGATTTTTGCAAAATGCAAGCTTGTTTTGGCTGGAAACAGAAGATTCCATTCTCAGGTAGTGAGATCCCAAGGAAAAGGAGCTTTGGTGGTGGTGATGTTTTATTGTGGGGTTTTGGTTTGTTTCCACTCCTCCCAGATCTGACATTCTAAACTGGAGGAAGTTCCTTGTTGTTGGGAGACACTGCAATTGGAGACAGCCAAAACCTTTTTCATGGACCACAGTTCCTATGAAACCTTACCACAGATTTCAGAAGTACAATATCTTTGGAAAAGTTCAGAGGCACACACTTTCAGTGAATAACAGTATCTATCTAAATGGCTGATGACACTGACTGCCCATTTTAACAAGCACTCAGAATACTGCATTTATGTTTACTAGCTCAGGAGAAGTCTTCTAATGAAATTTTCACCAAAAAAATTTGCTACCAAGCAGGAGGAAAAAACCGGAACAACACTTCATGCATGTTAATCTTCAGGAGGATACATATTATTTCAGTCCATGCAATGAGTGATTTCTTAGAGCTTTCTTTGACTCTAAAACTGAAGCCAATTATAATGGAGAATGTAGCTTCTTCTATAAAATATATTGATTTTCTGGGTTATGTGTACAGTGAACTTGGGTTTTTTATCCCACTTCCTACATGAACTGTGCTTCTCTACAGTCAGTGAATAAAAAAACAAAGGTAAAACATGTTACAAAAAGATAAATGCGCGTGTGTGGCATCAGTGCAGGCATTAATTTGCCTTTTGAAGTCTAACTTACTTGTTTCAAGTCTATTGACATCCCTAAATCTATAACTGAATTTGAAAATCTAAGGCAGAGCACAAATGGAAAGGCATCAATTAACAGTGGCTTTCCCCACACTGTGCAATTCTTTGTGTGTCAGAACTTGGGAGCTGAGACATGGAGATGAGAAAGAAAAGAAGTGAAGTATTCCTAGTAGGAGGAGATGGTGTTTTGGAAATGTCTCATATGACAATTTGATGAAAACATTATCAATATAATGATATGCAGGGGAACTGGTGGAATGGTACTCAGCATCACAGACATGAGAAGGAACCAAAGTGGAGCAGAAATATTTGGTGATGTTTCAGGAAAGATTCAGTGATGTCACACAAGCTAAGGTCAGTAATGGGATGTGCATTCTGTGATCCTGAGTGGAAAAAATGCACAAATACAGCACATCGTGGCCAGGAAAGAGACACTTCTCCACTTCTGCCACTATCAGCAATAATCAGAAAAATAGATGGAGACAATATGCTTGTTTGAAACTGTACTCTCCCTCTGGGCTATTCTGAGTATTCCATGGAAATACAGTAGTGCATTTCTGACAAACAACTGCTGACCATCAGTAATCTCAGTGGCTCAGAGCATGCAAATGCACAGCTGCACATCTGCCCTTGACCTTCTAGAGCTGCAGTGGTGGCACACGGTTCTGTAGTGTGGTTCATGTTGGAGTCACGAGCTGTCAGAGGTGACCTGTGCCAGCAGGGAGTGTGCCATGCACTCCCTTGCCATCCTGCAACTGTACACAAATAGAAGCAAACTTCTGAAAGGGATTCACAGACATCACAGACATTTGGCAAATGTACCAATCACTGGCAACACTGAAGGAACTGTGATGCTCTGATGACATTGTCTGAATGGAGCCTGCCCTAGCAGTACTTCTGTGAGCACTTGATACATCTGTGCTTTCTAGAGCTGACAAAATTAACATTATTGGAAATTTGCACAGAAAATAATTGGTTCTGTATTCAAAGACTGATGCTCCTTAAGACTCCAGTTTCTGAACACAGGTATTTTCCAAAATACGTTTTTTCCATTCCACAAAACCTGTTTTCCTTTTACATTAAAATTAAAAGCTTATATGAAATAAATTTTATTCTACTAATCCTGAGCAAGTAGAAGAGTAGTCACGCATCATTTCACTTATATCCCAAGAATTAAAACTAATACTGCTAAAAAAATATATAAATAAAATTGACACATACCTCCACCCTTTTCCTGGCACAGAACTGAATCCAGTCCAGATAAACACTGCAGAAGCTAGCTCTTGTTATTCCCTGGAGACATGGAACATAATCTTCATCTATGTTAACATTAAACATTGCAAGGTCTCGCTCAATATAATGCCACTTTGCATAAGGCTGCAGTATCTTTTGGATGGATTCATCTTTTATCCACTCCTGGATTTTGGGAGAACTTGCTGTAAAGTATATTATACTCTGTTGACAAAATGTGCAAATGTTAGTCACTCTGATTTCTGATTAAAGCAGACATATTTTACACAGAAGAGAATAAGCCAACTAGGACCCTATTAAGAATTGTAATAGTATATCTATTTCTTACATTTTACTGCTTGGCATCATTATTGCTTCACAAAGTGTTCAAGTTAAAAAGATGACAATAATTGATATTGATAGCAGGCAACAGAAAAAAAATTAGTATTTTTAATATCTTTCTGCCTTCCATAAAAATCCATACAATGACAGGAATAGAGAGTTCCAGCAGTGCAGTCAAACATGTCGTATTAGTGGGATTCTAGAGTCTATGACTGAGAAGGTGATATCAATAATAGTTTAGGCATGTTTTGAAAAAACAGTAGTAAACAGTCCCATCCTCAAAGTAGGGCACGTGTTTTCCCTCAGCAGACTTATTGTTTTCTGGGGATGATGCTTTCCTAATTCTTGATTAGCCACAAGGTGAGACATGACCAATGTGTATGACACAAGTCTTTTATTTGTCAATGCAGCAGGTAAAGAATAATAGATTTTTTTTTTACGTGTTGAGTTAAAAAGCTGATAACTGATGTAACTGAGTTTGCTTTTAAAGCACTGAAGGGGGAGGAGCATTCAGCAGGGGCTCTTTAACCAAATACATAAATGTTAGAAAGCAGCAACACCCATATCTCATTTTTGTGCCCGAGTCTCTAAGTTTTTCTAACCACTCTGTCTGGACACATTAAAATAATAATAAATAAAAAAGCAATTAAAAAATTCCATACAAACACAACTTAGAGCATATTTTCAAAAGAATATGAAACTTAAGAAGTTCCAGTGTGTTCTATCAGCAGGAAAGTCCCATTATAATGTTCTATAATATTAGAGTTGGATACCAAAGCAAACGAGGAGCAAGTATACATGGCTGAAGATGATGTAGTTCTACTTTACCCAGTCAATGGAAATAGTACTAAGCAAATAAATGTATAAAATTAATATATGATGGATTACAGAGGACAGAAGTGCTACCAGCCCTTTGAAAAACCCCAGATACTCTCCATAGTTTGTTTTTCAAATTGTCAAATTTTTCAAAAGTAAGAGGAGAATCAAGCTTCAGAGGAAAAAGACAAGTCAGACAGATACGGACAGGATGGACCCTTAATTTCTTGGCATGTGAAGAACAACACACTCCTTAAAAAATATTCATGCAGAAACAATAGGAGCTGAAAACACAGCATTCAGTGAATACACAGACTTCTTGAATACTAAAAGATGTTTAAATAAGAATATATTGAGAAGAGATGGAAGAGGCACAAGGGAAAAATATCACAGTAGTTGGGCAGGAAATTATTTCAAAATATATGCAGAAGGGCTACAGAAGCTGACCCACTTTGTTTGTGGGGAATAAAAATCCTTCCAAAAAAGAAATGTATGCATATCTAGGCTGTCAATGAAACTGCAAATGAAATAAATATGATTTAGGAATAAGATTCTCAGTGCAACTCATTGTTTAAAGGACCAATACAGTAATTATTCTTGAAGGATAGAAGAACTAAAACAAAGCACACATTCTCTTTGTTGATTTTTGAGATAGAGTTTGCTTTTTTTATTATCCTCATCTGTGTTTACAAAGCTGATTCAGTTGGGAAAAAAATCAGACTTGCAATCAGACACAGAAACAACAAAATCTTCTCTCACCTAATTAAATTCTGTTTTGGTAACTCTTACAAGGTATGTTTTATGCACAAGTACATCCTCAGCTATATGGCATTTCTGAAACAACATGGTAAATATTTACAACATTGTAAGCTACAGAGAATAAACCAGAAACACTCCAAATGCTCAATGTAATGGAAGTGCAGTTCCTGCAGAAACTCCAGCCTAAGTGATTTTTGAGTTTGTGTTTTATGCGACCTGAATACTGCCTTATCTATAGTTCTTCTTACAATTACTTTCACACTGTTAAAAAGAAAGTGTGAAGGACTTTTAGAATGTTCACAGTGAAACTGCACAGGATCTTGATCTGCATTTCCCCAGAAGAAAGAGCTGGAGAAGGAATGAATTCTCACCTCTGTGTCTGATACTGTTTATTTGGAGGCAAGCATTAAATAAACAGGAAAAAAGCTGATCTAATACATATTATAATCTTCTCACTTTCCAAGGCTGTATTAAAGATTTTACCAAACCTTTTTAAAGCCCCTGTTTATGGAAAAAAAACTAATTACTTTAAAAATACAAGGAGAAAATATCCAGGTAACTTTCTTTTGGGAAGTGACATTCTAGAGAAGGGATTTCCTGAGTGCACCCTCCCTTCACTAAAGGGAGCCCCACCTGAGGCTAATACTGAGGGAGCCAACAGGTTATTATTATCTTCTTTTGTCCTTCCCTAAAAGGAGAAGTAGATTAAAAAGATGGACAGCCTGAGAACGAAGACTGACCTTTCTGAGAATGAAGCTCTGTCAGTGCAATATAATAATACTGGCTCAACTAAACCCACCAAGAAGAGATTTGATTTTCATGCTTTCACAGCCATCAGTAGTGCACATGAACTCTGCCTAGAGCGGAGATGAAGCCACAGCACATCTCAGTGATGTGGAGAGCATTTAACCCACTCCCTTCTACTCCAAACAGGATCAACTAACCACACCTCTATCCCATGGGATGGGAGTTTGTCTAAGCCATCTTACCTATGTCAGCTGCTGCTCAGGTGTGTCCAGGACCAGAAGCTCTAAACCACCTTTCAGTTAAGTTTTTACATCCCATGTGGCAAACTTCACACTTCCCACAAATCCTCCATATATTGGAGGATTTTAAGGCACAAAACCAGTTCCAGTATAAAAAGCAAAATTATTCAATGCTTTGAACTAATAAGATGCTGATTTGATTGCAGCTTAGACTAGGATTTTTTCAATCTCATACCCCATCAAAAGCTGAGTCATTTGCCAGCTTGCACCAGTTTATGTTCCAGTTATTCAGGTTACCTTTTAAAGTAAAGCAAACCAACTCTAGCAACAGACTCATTAAAGAAGAGTTGGTTTTTTGTTTTGGTTTTTTTTAGCTTAGTTACATTGCTTTAAAACAATTTATAGCCACAAACACCACTTCTAAAATGAAAAAAATCATGGTCACATGCAGTTTTATTTCTAACTAGTTTATTAAACAAAGCAGGTTGGTTACCAGGCTGTACTGCCTACAAAATTATTTAAGAAATCCCAGAAGCAATCAACTGCATGATCAAAGCAGCTTTGTAAAGCAACGAGTTTGTTTTTACTACATTGGTTCATTTGCAAAAAATGGTGATTAACTTATTTACAACAGGTCTCTCTCTGAAGCTGACAGAGTTTTACAATTGTGGAGATGTAAGTAAAAAGGAGTTGTCAAGGGTGGTTTGGAGCTTTAGCAATTGGCTTCATGGCAGTTCCAGTGGCATAGCAAGCAGCACTTGGCTCCTGCTGTTTCAGTAGAAGACTATAAAGCCCAACAAATTCTTTGTTTTCTGGATTGGGAATTGTGGCAGAGGATGAAGATGTCTTGCTAGACTATAAGGTTCAATCATTTTGACAAATTAGTATCTGTGTGGTTATTGTGATCTTAATAACAATGCAATAATAGAAGTGGTGTAAATGAACTGATGTGTAAGCAATGTAATGAACCAATGTCAAACGTGTTGTGATATATGTGTAAAACAGAAGGTAAGTAGGGAGTTTGTACTACTAAAAAAGTACATTTGAGAAACAGCTCTTCAGAAGTTCCCCAAGAACTTTATGCTTGTTAACACCTTTCTTTTCTTTTCCAAAAAAAAAAAAAAAAAAGGAAACGTTGTCATCTTATTTCAAAAGTCCACACCCTCTTGGTGATTTCTCATGGGCATCTCCTCAAAGCACTGACTCCTGCACAGCACAGCCAACACACTCCAACTCTCTTCACAGCACAGCCAACACACTCCAACGCTCTCCTCACCCAGCTAACCCAGCTTATTGGACACAGCTGTGGCCTATTAAGGGCAGGCCTGTTCCTGATCTTTGGTGATTAATCTTTGGTGATTGACAGCTGCAACTCCTCAGGTGTGAGACTACCTTCTACACTATCTTTATTTTCTTACATTCTATCCCTCCACAAGGAAACAGCGGAAAGGCCAAGGCAAGAAGAAATAACAAACTGTTACTGAAGTGTTGTAAAAACTTAAGAGCATAAGTAAGAACACTTTGTCTGATTTTATCCCTACAGGATGGTAGCTGACCTTCTTGATCTCCACTGAAGCATCCCTGCCATTTTCTGTACTAACTGTAAGTATAAGTGATCAGAATTAAATTTAGCAAAGGGAGACATGAATTAATTATCCCTATTCCAGTGGAAGGCGTCCCTGCCACAGGGGGAGGGCTGGAACCAGATGATCTTAAGATCAAACCAAATGATTCTATGGTTCTATGATCTAACATCAAGACTGTAGAGCAGATGGATAAACATAAAGCAAAAAACTTCAAATGCTCTTTCTTCCATAGACAAACAGCGTTCTGTTTGACAAGCCTGCCCAGGAAACAAAGTGCACTTGAGCAGAGAGTTTACCTTGATGTAGTATCTGATAAGGATCCTGCGCAGATCGAACACCTGCAGCATGGTGGCGGCGTTGTTGTCGATGATGCTGTATCCCTCCAGGATGTACTGGCTCCGCGTGATCTCCCACGTCAGCCAGCGCAGGTTGAAGGCTGCATTGCACGACAGCAGGTGGGGCAAGTGCCCGGGCTTGCAACAGCAGCAGCCCTCGTTGTCTTCATCTCCTTCTGTTATAGCTTCCACCTCTCTCTGCTGGCAGTATGTCCCTTGGCAGAGAGAAAAAGAGAGTGTGCTGCCAGTTGTTGGGGAAGGAGGAAACAAAGGAGGCCTTGCAAGCTCACATCCAAAGTATGTTCGAAGGATACGCACTTACAAAGATCTGAGAGAATGAGCTACGGCAACAAACCCGACGTGAGCCACATGCAGCAGCAAATAAAGGGCTGTACATTACTCATTCACTACCATCACCTATAAGGCCAAAAGGGCCTGATCTAATGTTCTAGTTCTAATGGGTTCTAAACTGACCTAAACTACAGACCACAGTTTCTACCTCCATAAAAACTTGCCAAGAAGCAATTCTAAAGAGTCTTGCTCCATGAGGAACATTAAGCAAGCTGATCCAAGTCTCAGTCTGTAGCAGGCTCCAGGCCTGCTAGGGCCCCGTGGAGGGAAGAGGCTTAAAGACAGGAAATGCCATGTCACAGTGAAATAGCAAGAAGCCCCTCTCTTCTGCCTTTTGGACCCCAGCTTATCTCTCTGTAACCCCATAGGTCACTTTCCTTTAACCTCTGCTATTGGAAAATTTTGGATCCCCCTATACCCTATATAATGGGCTGGTTTAGCCCATTCTGGTCAGAAGAGCTGTCACTGGAACCCTTCACAGACCCCCAGTAAAGCCATCGCTGTGGAACTCCAGAGCAGCCTTCTCCTCTCTCTGTGTCTGCTGGCCAGCCTGCGGTGCCTTAGCAAGCAAAAGAGCTGAACTCAAAGAGCTGATAATCACTAAAGAGCTGATATCCCTTAAGCTTGCTAAGGTAGCCAGCAGCTGAGAGCTGCTTGGGTTTCGGGCAGTCTGTCCCTGCAAGAGGACTGAGCTACCGTGCAGCCTGCTCGGGGCAAACCTGCTCTCAGCAGGAGGCCAGGACATCAGTCTGCTTATTCAACTAACATACTGGACCCAAAGAAAGATTTTAGTGTGTCAGAGCACTTGTAAAATCTGGGTTTTAGCAAACTATCTTGGAAAGCAGGTTCCAAAAATAACATCTACTGGGTTGTTCTCTCTCCCACTGGAGTAAAAGCTACTCTGGATCAAACATCTCTAATGAACAGCACTAGTGGCAGTACATCACAAGAACAGAACAGCTTTCTAATTAGTCCATTACACAGGCTTTAGATCAAAGAAGAACAAATTTTTCTAAAAAGGACATATTACCTCAAAAAGAAGTCATGAGGCAGATGCAGAAGCAATAATGCAGACTCTGCATTTCAGCCTGTGCTGTGCTCACTAGATGGTCAAGCTGAGCCCTTGTGGATTTGAAATCTATGAATGCAGTTTCTATACTATGTAGGGCACTACTAATAAAAACTGAGGCAGATGCCCATGTGCTCCCCCCAGTACTCTCAAAATACGTAAGTTTTATGTTCTTGATCTATGCTTCTTTTTAAAATTTACTCTCCATAGGCTGCTGCAGAACTTAGTCCCCACTGAGTTTGAACATAAACCATCTTTCAAGGGCATCGGCATCTCCTGTGATGCAAGTTACACATCTTGCACAGGCCTTCTGCCAGAGGTTCAGTATCACCCCACAGACTGCTGACTCCATCAACTGCTAAACAGACTCAACAGGAGAGGAAGATGTGAGACAGCTCCCTCCCCACAGGACCAACAGACCTGGTGTGTCACTGTAAATGGGAGAAGAATTTGGCTGTGTTCATACCTGAACATTCAGCCAGGAAAGAACAAAGTGCCAGCTTCAATTCCCTGCAGTCTGCCAGCAGCACCCAAAAGAGAGCCTGGAGCAGGGCAGCATCCCAAAGGCCTTTCTGTGGAGCATGATGACAACTGCCCCCAACTGTCTGCTCCAGTCCCATCACAACGCTCTGGTCAACAACCTGTGACCAACCTTCAGTTTGTATCAACAGAAGTAGCATCTAGAATATTCCTTTCTCCTCACTAACAAAAACCTTTCAAAACACAACAAAATATGCTGAAGTATGGGTTATCACTTCTTTTTTGGCCTGTGCATCTGCTAAAATGTGTGCAGCAAGCAAAACATACAAGTAAAAAAGAACAGAAAAATCCAAAGGAAAAAAAACCAGGATCGTAGCCCTCAGAGATGGAGGGAAAAGATTCAGGATATTCCAGGTATTTTCTGTTCAGTTTGCCATGAATGAAAATTTGCACTGTGAACCCAGTGTTGCTCACACACTGATATGCATTCCTCCTTAGACTTCAGGGATATAAAATACGAAAAATTCTTAAAAGTCTTCAGGTCATCCAAATATAAACATCTTGCCTTTCAATACTGCCAAGTACAAAACATAACCTATTAGGCTGACATTTCCAGTTGGACTGGACATGAACTCGACTACTTCTGCTTCATATTTCACAGATTTCTACATGAATTAACACTTACTGCTCAACAGCAAAAAACCAAGAACTGCTCTGGGTCAGCAGATGCTTCTGTGAAATCAAGTCAGAAGACGTAGTACTCAAACTGAAGTAGGGAAAACATTCCTTTGTACATTGCTTGAAAAGAGTAAAACAAATGCTCCATGCTGTTATGTTTATTTTTGAAAGTTTAAAGGTCTTTCAGTATTACACTGATTTTAAGAGAAGATCCATCTTCATCCCAGGTGCAAAAATAAGTATTGCCAAATGTTTGCAAGTGATGGAGAATGAAAAACACAATAAACAATTGTCCTGATCCCTCTACAACAATGGGATGTAAAGATGCTTTTTCCCAGTCTATGTAAATATTTGTATGTTTTTTTTTCTTTTGGTATGGAAATATCAAATTTTATTTCTATGGAAGGCTTTACTCTCTCTACTACCTCTTTCAACAAATGCTGAATATTATTACTGCAGTTTCTGTAATTACTAGTTTTATTAGGAGACATATTGTGTAAAATACAGGGCCAAGGAGGCTGGCAAGGCAAAGAAAAGGTGAATTCAAGAGACCCTCAATGTTTAAAGGAAACTGTCTTTACATACATAGCAAATAGAAGATGATGCCAGAACATTATTTGCATTCTTAGCTAATTCTACAGGTTAAAATGCCTCCAAGTTGTCTTTGCTAGGTAATTTTAATCAGCCAGAGTTAAAATTATACTACAGGGGATGCAATCAATGTTGAACTTGAGGAGCAAGAGTCATTCAAAGAAGAACTGTGTATTACAAAAGCTATGGGAAACAACTAAAGGAGCTCATGTGGTTGTTTTATGGATTTATTCCAAAGAATGAAATCAAGGGTTGTGCTCTTTAACATCTGGCAAACAAGCCCTTGATTAACAAAAGATGTTTGATGGACTTGGGCACTACCACCTTGGGGATTTGGTGTCCTCACTGCTTGTGGAGCATCTGGGGTATGCCTCTTCATTTTAAAGGTGTAACCTGAGGCATGGCCAGTGCTCTGACAAAACACCAAATCCTCATTCCTGCTGATTAGTATTTCCAAACAACATCTAGTAAAAGAACTCAAGCCCACAAAGACAACATTCAGGCTTGATGCTTAAACACGTGTTGGTTCCCTCCTAATTCCTGCAGTCAGTTCTGGAACAGCTGCCAGTAATTTCCTCTCATCTTTAATGGAGCCTTGCTTTAGTCCTCAATGCACTGGCTGGACTTCAATGCCAGATTGGCATTTTACTGTAAAATTTCATTTACCAGTGCATACATCAATCCTTTTTGGTTCATTACTCCAGACACTGGTACCACAGAGACTGAGAGCACGTGCTCAGCTTTACAGCAGTTGAGCCAGAAGGGACAGGACACAGTAAATGAAGTCAAGCATTTGTGTCTTTTACAGAATGCTGGCCCTGGACTTTTTTGTATGTGCTATAAGCTGATGATTTAAATGACAATTTTTATATTACTTCTCAAGAAATTAGCAAGTTCAAGCAACTCTGAGAGAATTATTCATAAAACCAAAGAGCAGGGAACAGAACATGCACTTCACTTCTGCAATATAATTAAGTGTAGTACCATTAAATATTAAAATACAGGAAAATGTTTTCAGTAGTAATTAGTAATTTCAAAATCTGAGGGAAAACATTTTTTTACACTTCTTTCTGCAGTAGAAGGAAAATAATCTCATGCACTTCACTCAAGTTTAGTCATTCACTCTGACCCTTGCTAGTATAGATGTGACCAATTCATTTGTAAGATATCTAACGTTGGAGAGGTGCCACAAGTCCATCAATGTAAAAAAAATGTGCCAGCTGAACAAAGCAAGGTCAGCCTATGTGAGCTCAGGAGAAAGCCAGGGTGAGAACTTGGAGCTCTTTGTATTTTCCTGACGCATCAGGATTTGAGGACAGACTTGTGCTCTGCCAGAACAATTTGACCTAAATGGAAATGAGAAAACTGAAACTGAAGACTAATCTTGCTTCAAAAGGATAAAATACACCTAACTGAATGATCACCCAGCCTTCTAGAATTAAAGGCTGAAACCACAGTGTGCTTTTGAATTAAATTTTGAAAACTCAGGGAGTGAAAAGCATTTTCCAGGATCTGAGAGGCCAGAAAGAAAAATCCATTACACAGCCACATATTAGAAGTGTCCTAGGATCAGTTTTAATTTCCATAAAACACTTCAGTTTTACAACATATCAGGAACAGGGACTAATTATTGTGGCTGAAGGTAGCAAGAGATTGAGCACTGAAGACTGCTGACAAATAAGCAAGGTGCAAATCTACACAGAAAGGGCTCATGCCCAGGGTAACTCCTTTCCTAAGCCATGCAGAGGTCTCCTCACAGATGACTCCAGAAAAACACCTGGTTGCCCACCCTTTGTTTGGCAAAACCAAGCACAAGAATGTCTTACCAATAAATGCATTACAGTAGAATTATCTGGCCCTGCTTCAACAAGCTTATGCTGCAAATCCAAGTATTCCCCAATTCTGATGGATAAGGCTCCTTCTCAACCAGCATTTCTTTTCTGTTCAGGATAGCAGTTTAACAAGCAATAAGTTATCAGAGAAAAAAAAGCACAGTGAGCATAATTATGGCCATTGGAAGACCATCCTCTACTGAAACACACATCAGATATGGCTCTGGAAACACAAAAAACCAAATACATCAAAGAGGAGTGAACTGAGCTCACAAGTGGAAAATCATGAACCTCTGATTTAGACACATTCTGTAAACCTGCAACTTTTTAGCTCCTTCCTGCTCTTTTGCTTGTGGAACTGGGATAAAGAACAGTAATTTATAGGTTCTGATAGTCTCTGCTTGTTTCAAATAAAAAATTCAGGACTTAAAAAACAGTATCAATTCCTCCAACATCAAAGCTGTTAGGTATAAAACTGTGGTTTGGCTTTCAGCTGCATCAGGTGCTTGTATGTCTGAAGAACAATCTGGTTTTCAAACCAGGTCAGTTGCTGCAATAACAGGCATCCTCTTTCCTCAGAAACCTTTTCTTTTCTTGGCCCATGAGGCACACTAAGGAAGGCCACATAGAGGTAGCATTCTCCAAAGATGTTTGTTGTTAGACTTGCAGATATGAAATACCACAAAAACCTCTCGTGTCACATCTTCTGCAGTGCAATGCAGGAGGCAATATTTTGGTTTTGGCAAAGATATTTTGTCAGTAAAAAGGGGCTGCACTGCATTTAGCATTTTCCTTCTTTCCAGAAGTCTTCTCCAGTGCACCCATAAACACACATAAAATTATGAAAGGAAAAAAAAGGAAAAAAGACATCAAATATTTATTCCAGTACATGCTACAGAAACTGTTCTAAGCCTGTTTGAAATTTATAGACAGCTTCCATTGTTGGAGCATCATTGTACACCTAGAAAGGCTTATACATCACAGATTTCATGCATTTAACATAAAGTATCCTCTTCCTGTTTCATGCTATTCTTCCCAATTAAATCACCAAGATTAAAGAAACCCCTTTGCATCCTTTCTGTCCACGTTTCTAGTATTTCCAAGAATTGTGTCTCTCAGTTTTTGTTCTTTCCCACTAACACTGCACTTTTGATTTTTAACCTTTTCTCCCAAGGGATGTGTCAAAAAATGCTGGTTTTCTCTGAACTCTTTATAATTTATCAATACCTTTTAATATTCTGGTACATACATTGAATATACATCAAGTGTGGTCTCAGGAAAACCATGAACATGGGCACTTTTATTTCCCAACAGCAAGAGGTGATTTGTAAAAAAATAAAAGTTGTAACCACTCTTTAAATAAAGAATGATTCTTCCTAGGACTACAGAGCCTTCAGAAACAAAAGTCAAACAGAAATAAATATTCCTTACACTGGTAATGCACTTGCTACTGTAATAAAACTATGCACACATGCTGCAGAAATGAGGAACTGTCCTTATTAGACATCAGTACCATGCCTAAAGCACACAGCCTGCGCTGGCTGCTCTCCTACACCATTTTGTGTGAGAAATAAGCACAGAGAGCCCCACGGGCAGTCCCATCCTGCTGCCACAGCTGCCTGCCACTGCGTACAACTACATCTGTGTCTGCTCTGTGCTTCGAGCCTTGATCCATCTAATGAAGCTCCAAGTGAAGCATGAATATTGCACGTGCAACATGCAGTAACAAAAAAAAAGATCACAGCAAAGATTTAGAAGTTCATTAAATGACTGAAGAATACTGTGCAGGAGTTAGAAAACAGCTCTTGAAGACTTCAGCAACACCATCAGTAAGTCATTTCTACTCATGAAATGCTAAATGAATATTTCCCAAAAGACACTCTGTAGACACAGAGACTAAACAGGAAAATATTTTAAACCTCCCTTGTTCTACAGGGAACTCATGAGAGGGAGATATTCTGACATTGTTTCTGCTTGTTCCCTGACTGTGGGTTTTCCCATCTCTTCCTCTCAAATTAAATGATATGTTATGTATTTCTTCTGGCAGGCTGCTTTTAGCATTCTGCTGTGGTCTAACACACCCAGCAGAGTTAAGTTACTGAAGGGCTCAATTCCCTCACACCACTGTGCAGCTCCTTGGAAGTGTTCCCCTAGTTTCAGCTCATTTCTACCTTCTCCTTGCTGTCCACAAGGGAGGAGCTGGGCATTTCCTGTCAATGCCTGGAGGTCTCCAGCCTCCCAGCCTCCCTCTGCTTCATGCTCAGGATGAATGACACAAAGGAGGCACACCCCTTCTCTGTCCACAGAATGGGAGAGTGAAAAACTAATTCATCCAAGGTGTTTAATACAAACAGGACTAAAGACAGATGAAAGGAATCTCAGATTTGCTGACTCTCTTCTTTCAGTCTGCACCTTCTTAGGCTGCCTGCAGGCATTTGGTTGGGTTTGTTTTCTCATTTAAAAGCTGAGACAAATGCTCCTATTACAAACAGTTAGAAAAGCAACTGGATCAGTCACTTACAATGCCAAGCCTCAATTAGGATAGACTGCAAACTGGGGGGGCAGCAAGTACCTCCTCCTACATTTAAATTCAGAAGGCTCTGTGACCCTTTCTTAGGGCACTACCAGTACTGCCAGCACAGCCTTTCAGCTGCCTCCACAGGCATAGGAAAACAGAAGGCATAGGAGAAACAGGCATAGGAAAATCCAGAGCTCCACAATGCAAATATTGCTTTTGGTTTAGTCATAAACATAAAACAGTCACAGAGAACACTGTTGTGATTCACTCATTTCCAAAGCAAACACAGATTTCCTATTTAAGTAACAGCAGATTTTTGGGGCCCTCAATTAAAATTACTTGTTTGAAATTGAAATGAAGCAGCCAAAGCTCAGAAATTACAGATTACAAGTTCCTCCTCTAGCCCTTTTCTCCCCCTTGTGGGAGACCATTCCGTACAATGAAAGGAATTAGGGTCCCTTGTAAAAAACAGTGTGTGACCAGACAACTAAAAATAGGAATGCAGGATGCCCAAAGCAGAGTCTGGTGCTTAATAGCTGCCATTTGACTTTGTAAACCATCCATTCTTCCAGGGCAGTTCCATACACTTCTGCAGAAAAAAATCCTACTGTATTCAGTATTCAGGCTGTATTCACCAGCCCTTTGCAAGATTTGAAATGGGGAAGAACATGCCCAGTCCACACAGGAGATGTCTCCTGGTGCTGATTGATGGAAACCTGCTCTACCTTCCTGCCCCTGCTGGCAGCAATCCTGTTCAAGGGAAGGAGCAAAGAATGCCTTCCAAGGCAGAATTTCAGTCTCAGCTTTCACACAACTTCCTTTGAACAGCCTTGGTACATCCCCTTGAGAAATTCTGCATTCAGGCCAGCCCCTCTGGCTCCTTTCACTCAGACTAGTGGCTGAGTGTCCAGGCACCACTGTGGTCTGCAGCCCCACCAGAGCAGCCCAGCTCCTTGCTGGCAGAAGGACCAAACCACAGACATGAAGGGCACAGTTCTGCAGCACAGTTTATCCAAAGCACACCTGCCCTCATGGGTTACCTGGAGACACAAACAACCCTCTGGTGGCAGCACATCACCCCAAGAAGTCTCCACTGGGCACACAGCAGGTTACCTGCTCACACTTTTGCGTCCATGAGGCTCTTGTTACCGTTTCCATCAGATCCAAGCATACTTATCTGGCTTGTGCTTGGTTCCCCTCTGGGTTCCTTGGCTTCTCCCGCTCCATCCTTAGGCAGGCTTGTAATTTGTGTGATTTCTCTGGCACTCATTCCACACAGTCCAGTGAGGTTCAGCTCTCACAGGCCACAGCACATGCTACATGTTTGAGCAGGTTTTATCTCAGGTAAGTTCCTTTATTCAACCCTACACAGCTTCTCTGTTCCAGGCCAAACAACAGAATAGCAACACACACTCCTAGTTTCTGTTCCCATAACAACTCCTCTACCACACACTCTGAAGACCAGAGAAAACTTCCTTACATACGATGTCTGTGAGGACAAAAAATAACCACAAATTTTTTCTTATTCTTGAAACAGGATTATCAAGTGGGTTCAGAGAAGAGAGACAGTCCATTTTTCTCCTATTTCCTACTACTTCCTCTTCTAGTATTGAGCAGTCTCTTCCCCTAGTGATACTTTGAGGGTAAGGAGGCATAGGGGACTAGATTTGTACTGAGGATGAGATAATCTAGGTGAAACCACCATTTCCCCATTCCTCTCCATCTCCAGTAACTGGCATTACTTTCCAGTTCAGTTTGCTGCTGCTCTCTTGGTCCAGACCCATCCAAGACTCAGGTAAGAAAGAGGTGCTGCTTTGCAGGATGCCAGCCTCCCCAAGAGGAGTGCAAGAAAGACTGGGAAAAAGGATATTCCTCTTGAGAACTCAGCTGGTTCTCAGCAGCAGTCTGTGAAAGACATGAGAGGCTGTGGGGCTCAGCCCCAGCTGAATTTAAAGACCTGTTGCAGCTGGCAGACATACTGGATCTATTCACAAAGTAAAACAGTATTAACTACAGTAAATTAACACTGAACAGCATTAGACAATCTGCATGGAAAGGTCAATTTTCAGACACATTTAATTACTTAAACTGTGATTTTAGGGAATACAGAGATACCTCGACAGGTGGCACACTGCAATTTTTGAGTTCTGCTCTCAGATCCAAGTGCCAAATGTCATTTGCTGGCTGTGAATGATCCTGGCTCAACGTCAAAGAAAGTCTTCCCAAACCACTTTGCAACTATCCAGTTGTTCCCCACTCAACTTCCAGTTCATTATGCCTGTCTGCTAGGCCCTGATCTTTTTATCCAGCTAGCACATGGCTTGAGCATCCTCTCATATGCTTTCATCTGTTTCCAACATTGACGTTACTTCTACTGCCTGGTGACAGTGATGATAGAGAGGGACCCCGAGTAAGGGACAACTGCACAAGGAAAAATAAAAACCACCTCACAAAACTCCAGTAATTTAACTGGGAAGGAGATTTCTTTCTTTCTGTTTGTTTCAAGTCCCACACTGAACTATTTTAACACAAAATGATCAGCAAAGATAAATTCTATTAGTTAGTCTGCAAGTACTTATCCCTGACACAGCAGCACCACTGCTCACCTTGGGGACACCGAAGGAGAAGATGAATACAAGAATACTTGCACAGATCTCTTGGAAGTTGAAGTAAGCCTAAGAACCACATGTGCATGACCATGTATTCCTCAACAATCATCATAAACAACAAGAAATTATAAGGCTGATAAACAAATGATCTTTCTTCCTTTCCAGTTGTTTTTCCTCACAATTTGCACCGGTTCTGAATAGGCATTTCATGAGGTACTACAATACCAAGCTGTTTCAGGCATTTACGGTTTTCTTTCCACATAACTTCGCTGAGGACACAAGAGTGTTATCTTCATCCCCACTACACAGGAAGGAAAGTGAACGTAAAGCATTCACCACAACCTGTTCAGCTTCCTACATGGAGTCTGTCACAGAGTCAAGACTTGAGCCCACACATGTTATTTCCTAGTCTAATCCTCCCACATTTAAGTGCATTCAAAGAGCCAGTCTGTCGCTTATTTTCTCACACTCAACCTTGTTGAAAAGTCACCTTGATTATACTCTGCTGTTCTAGTGTGACAGAGACCATCCCAGCACTGGTTTCTTGCATAGTTTGACATAGGATATTTTCCATTGAAGGAGTCTTATTTTGGTTTTGGGTCTTTTGTTTGTTTGTTTCTCAAAGACAAGGTGTTTCAGGTTGAAAAATTTTAAGAACAACTCAAATTTTCATAGTTATGGAGGAAAATAAATAATCTGAGAAAGTAACTAAGCATTACTCAAAAGATCTGTGAACCAAGCAAACCACTCAACAAGCCTTCTTCTGGAAGTCTTATGATGCTGCAGAACATGGCTCCAAATTTCTTAACATCTAGATTTCAAAACAACATTCATATAATGACACAAAGAAGTATCAAGCTTTCAGACAGACAAGCATCTGTAGAAAGAGAAAGGTCCTCAAACTCTCGGTCCTACTGTAGAATTGTGATAGATTAAAAAGACAGACAGGATTCATTGCTGGTTTTGTTGCTATTGAAATCATCACGGATCCTTACCTCGAAATTCGAGCCCTCTGAGCTGAAAGGTGACAAGGCCATTTCCAATTTCAATCAAGTGCACAAAGGCATTTAAATAATCTGATGCCAGAATAAAACAGTCTCCTGTGTTGTAGTTTCCCCAGCGGCCCAGGATCAAATCTCCACAAAGAGACTCTTGCAGAGATCTTGTCAGATGCTCGTAAAAAATGGAGTTGAGATTATTGTCATCATTTCCTACAACCAGAGCAGCACACATTTGTAAAAAAAAATTATACAACGCCATTCAGCATTACATTTTATGTTCTTTTTCATTCCTACTTAAATCTGCTTCCTCTAGCTAGGTGATATCTTCCTGATGCTTTACACAATCTACATTTCTTAGGTAGTCCTTCAAAAAATCAGGTTAATATGAGCAATATTGTAGATAGAAGATCACATTAGTGATAACACGTATTTCAGACTCAATCAAATAACCTCCATGATTTACAACAGTAAGAATTTCTTCACTCCACTAAAAATCTCTGCAATGCTAAGTTAATGTCTATATACTATTCCTAATGTAAAGAAACAAAAAAAATCATTACTACTTTACATCATTATAACTACTTTACATGTAGTTAAATTTGAATGTTTTTTCAGAGATTTTCAAATACTTTGGTCATAGAGACACCAATAATTTTGTTGGGATTTTTTTCCTTCTAGTCCTCCAGGAATTTTTCAAGGCTTTGTCCATGAAGAATCTGTTAGTACTCAAGATAAGGATACTCATTTTAAAAGATTTTACTGAGTTTACTGAGTAAGCATGAAACATGCATCACCAGAATTGCTACCAATTTAAAAATAGTAGCTGTTCAATTGCACATGGCTTGGACCAAATGCCCAGGTGAACAACACCCCATCACAATCTAGAAGTGTAATCTCTTAAAGATCTATGGCCTTTAACTGGATGAAAAGGAGCACTTTATGATGGCGATTTGTGAAAAGGACTGAAACCTTCACAAATGCTACCATGGTGCCACACAAGCCAACATGGTATTGCCCTGTGCTTTTACTCTTTAAGACAATATATGCTTGACAACAGAACTGCTTTTCTCTTCTGTAGTGCACCAGTGTCCCACCTTCAATAGTCTTAAAATGCTGGTGCACAAACACATTTACAAACCAACATTTGGTAGGTGTATTTGTATGCATGGGAGTGTATGTGGATACTGATGTAGAGGCAGTCATGCATTTTTTTGTTTGTACATATTTGGGAGGAGATCTTACATGGAGGAGAAAAAACCCATAAGATGAGGCTTGCAGAGGCTATGGCTTCCTGTACAAATTGCTCCTTGACACCAGAGGAGGGGAGGGCCTGCAACTACACTGCTTTTTGTGCCCATGGCCATTACACACCCAGCCCTGGTAGGTCTGTCTGTGTGTGCCCATGTCCATGCAGACACACTCACCTGTGCACTTTCAGGAGTGTATTTGGTCAAAATTTAAGCAAGTCAAGAAATGAGTCTTTTAAGCATACACAAAAGGAATGCTTTTCTTGTGCTACAGGGTTTAAAACATAATTCACTTATTAGCATACATAATAATGCTAAAGGTCACTGCTATGAGGTGACAAAATGGCCTTAGGAAAAATCTTAGCTCCCTGCCTTAAATGAGAAATAATTAAAAACCACCATTCGTGCTTCAAACTATTAATACCTATCTTGCCTCCTTGGACAACCTGGATTACATAAATTTCTGCTTGAAGACATGTATTTATTCATGTTACTGATGTAATGGATAAGGACAAAAGGGATGGGGGGGGTAAACCAGCAATAATTTAAATGTAAATGTCCAACTTCCCAATACAACCCCTGCCATCTCAGAGGCAAGATAAAATTTGCCACAGAACACGTATACAGAACGTTGGAAGAACACATATATGAAACCTTGGTCTCTCTCATTGGGATGGGATTTCAGCACGAGACACTGGGATCAGTTCGCCCCAAAAAGGGCTCTGTCCCACCAGGCACTGAAGAGTGTCAGCTGATGTACCACACGTTCTCTGTGTCCACTGAGGTGCCAAAAACTGCTCTCACTTCCCAGTCTCACAGGAACCACTCAGTGTGGCCTGGGAAGTTGCTTTGCATGGCCATGAATTGGTGCTCATTTAATGCACAGATAACCAGCAGAGCAGCCCACCATCTTTCCTACTTCTTCCTCTTGCAAGTTTTCCAACTTCTGCCCCCTCTCAGAAAGGTTTCTCTCCAGGCAAGAGGAGATACCTGTCAGCCCAAACTGCTCAGTGGTAGGGCCACCACTAACTTGCTGCTTTTTTCCCAAAACCTTTCCCTGCCCACAGCTGACCTCTGAGTCTAGCTAGGGTGCCTGATGCATATTCCACACAAACACCAATATTATAATTAACCAAGCAATTGGCAGCCGAGCAGTTCTCTGTCTGATCAGCTACACATAACTGAGCAGTAAATTTACTCATCACATGACTCAAACTGGTGCTCTGCTAAATTTAAAATGCTCTGGTTTGTACACACAACATTCAAACCCTTTGCATCTCTTCAGCTTTCCCAGCAAAGCCTCACCACTGCAAGTACATCACATTTTGCAAATCAAGCAAGACACACGAACTCCCAAGCCATACCTGCATCCTTTTCGATCTGAATTGCCAGTCTGGTGTTGGAATGGTCTGATCTTTTGGTGCTGGAAATAAAGACATATTTACAGCTAGTTCTTTTTTTTTAAATAAACAATTCTCACAATAAACACTTTTTTCCTTTAACACATCTCTTCATTTTGTGTTGATATAATTAGGCAGTTCACAGTAATCCATGCATCAGGCATATATGGTTATTTCAGGTCAGTACTGCTATTGATATTGTAGCTTATCAGCACACTCCTTCTGCCAGTTTTCCTTCTTGTGGGGCACAGTCCATTCAGAATTTGGCATCTGATACAACACTATGTACTTCACTAATTGAACTGGCTCTGAAATAGAAATAGATCAGCCAGGTGCCACCAAAACAGTGAATAGAAAGAATATTTAATCAGACTTTCTTTCCTTCTAAGCCTTAAGGAAAACAGCTGAACTAAAGGAGTTTTCTTTGGGTGAAAATGTTTCTATGGGTGTTTACCATCTATGGAAAAAAAAACATTACAAAAATACTTTACTTAGTTTCACATTTAGCTAGGCAGCAACAGGAGAGTGCCTGGTCATTCTTATTGCTTGAAAAAGGGTAAATTAGAGGACCTTAGTTCATACAGGCACTAACCCTGTCACCCTTATGAATGGCACATTCCCTATTCAGTATTTTCACTGCAGCAGTGGAATATAAACAACACAGGAAAAATTATTACAAAAGAGAAAGCAACTAAAAAGGTAGATTGGATTGAGCTTTTACTACTAACTGTAACAAAAGACACCATTAAAGTCAGAAAATAAGGAATGAGTAAATCAATGTGGGCCAGCATGTGTTAAACAGAAGAGAATGATTGTTATGGTGAGTAGGGATATTCAACACCAAGTGCAAAGCATCTGCCAAGTACCATGGGGTACTTGGGATAAAAGTGGAACTCTGGCTAATAAAAATATTACAGTAAACACCAATTTCCCTGAAATAGTGCTCTGGCATGGGTATATAAGGATTTCAGGACACTTCATTGAAAATATTGCCTCAAAAGTTTTGCCCTGAATCACTAGCCTTAACAGAAGACCTATCTATCAAATATGATAAATGATCAAATATGTAAATATGATCTCTGATTCCTTGGAAAATGAGATTAAAGCAAAACCAGGAAAAGGCCCAAACAGCAGTCAGCATTTGGTCACGTGTGACAGTGGCAAGCGCCCCGTGTACCAAAGCCTGCAAGCACAAGGGGAGAAAAGCCACAGCACCACTTTCTCTGGCAATGGATGGGATCCAAGGGAGACACCCGGGGTGTCCCTCATGGTGTCCTTGGTGGAGCTGCAGTGAGATTGGCATGGCTGGGTGGCACTGGCTGGGGTCTGGCTCACGGTGGGGAACACAGGGCCCAGAGGAGATTTTGAACAGGCTGGAATTGGCCAGTCAACCTGCACAGCCTGAATTTAACTACTCACTGTGGAAACTGCAAATGTGCCCCAAGGAAGATGGCACCAAAGAGGGAACACTTCTAAGGGAAGGTTTTCAAACAGCTTAAATAACACTGGAAAAGGATGGTGTAAAGACAACGTTGTCTTTGAAACACAGCAGAGACTCAGTAGTGGTTTCCAGGATTTTGTGTGTAAGTTCATGCTGAATCCAACTGGGAGAAGGATGCCACTGACGTGTTACAAACTCTTTTCATCCACTCCCCACAGCCTCCCCAAAAATGTTCTGGAAAACTGACCAACAGAAAAATTACACACAGGTTTCCATGTGGGATACAGAAGAGGAGCAGATTTTCTTTATTTCTACTTCCTACCAAAAGCAAGTGATTTTTTTTCCTTAAAAAGACACATTCTCTACCTTGCAAAAAGTATGATTGAAAAAATAAGTGTCTTAATTAAAATTATTTTTAATTAATATTAGTATATTATCTACATAGATTAACATTTTATTGGAGGTATTATCTTCCTGTTTCTGGTTGGCCCAGCTCATTGCAACTGCAATTATCATTTCCTATTCAACAGAAAATGACACTGGGGGGAAGTGCCTTCTAAGCAGCTCAGAATATAAAGAATCATTTTACTTTAAAAAGGTTGTCAGAATTCTTTCACCCTGATATATATCCACCTGCATATGCAAGAGTAAGCATAAACATTAGGTTGTGGAATTCAATCAATTTTCTATACTCAGCAGAGAAGCACTGCTGATTTCCAAACGCGTATGTTTTAAGATTATGAGATGCTTTATTAACTTTCAGTGCCTCTGAAATCAGTGTGGTAATGTAAGGTAAAAGTTTATACTATTCTTTACCCCAGTTTCTTACCATTTCTGTTGTGCAGGCTTTTTGAGACCCATAAAATCAACCAATACTTCAGGAACTTCTAATCTACAATAAACAGGAATCCTTTTGCCCAGCATGCAGCTCTGGGTCTACTTCTTTCCCCTCCCCCTCTTATTTTTTCTTTTGACAGAAAGATGCATGAAACAATCAGGGAAAATCACAAGCGCTTTGGGACACAACAATTCAAATGATGCAGCCTGACTGGGAAAAAGAGAAGGAAGTAGAACAGCTCTTACAAACAAAAAACCCAAACAAAACAAAATAAAACCAGGCCCCATTAAGGCTTTGTTTGAGCAGCTAAAATACAAGCCCTGGGACATGAGACAAGACCTTTTCCGACACAACTAGAACTCAAATCTTTATGCAGCTATTATGAGGCATAATTTTATTTCATTTTTTTAAGACCAAAAGTAATATAGACAGTTTATAAAGCAAACTTCAGTGCTGAAATTCAGCTTAGCTGAATAAATGCTGCCCAGTAATCAATTCTGGGTTTTTAAAGTCTTCTACAATTATTAGGAACCAAAGCTGTGTTGGTATCTTCTTGAAAGCAATGGGAATTTGCACTGGATTAAACTATAATCCACTACACCTAACAATCAAATCAGCAACACCTTTACTTCTCAACCAGGACCTCTCACTGTGAACTTTTGGGATTAGTAGATGATTTGGGCTTTCCTCCAGTGGCCTCTTACTTTATATTTGGTTGTTACCACTCATCCAATGTGATAATTATCTCAGTAATTGAATTTCTTCCCGAATTGCATTATTCTATGCAAACCAAGCAGAGTTCCTCCAGCAATTACCCTCGAGAAAAAGTGATTGTGTTGGACTGTCTTCAGCTGAGTCTTCACCAATTTCAAAGTCAACATCCTGCTTAGTTCCTGAAATATCTATCTCATGCTCTTTTAATTTCCCATTTACATGGACACTGAGATAACCCACTGGTTTGTGTAGCACTGCTCATGTCATTAAAACTATTGCTTCCTTTTGCAAAAAAATTAGGTCACTTCCTATACTCCCAAACATATTGCCCGGAAAGAATTTCTTCTCCCACTTAGTTTCCATATTTCCTTAGAAAGATAGAAAAAAGCCTGAGGGGGATCAAGGAAGTCTGGGGAATATACAGAGTATATTGAGAATCAGGTAAATTGAGGAAAATAAATAAATCATTGCTGATTTGATGATGCTAAATAAATCATTATTTCTAGAAGATCAAAATGAAATTCCAGCTGTTCTATCTGCCCTGCTGCTGCTGAGTTTTCCCCCAAAACACAAATTCAAGATTTCCAGGATTCCTGCTGTGTAGAAGATCTCTACTTTGAAAGAGAACAAAACAAAGAAAAGCAGTTTCCCTCTGGGAGATGCAGAGATGCCTTTCTAGGGTTGATCCAAAGTTTTTCTTTGTTTGTGTCCAATGAATTTTAATCCACGCTTCAACGACATCTAACAGGCAAATTTAAAAGAGAGAAACTACGTGCTGCAGCCCTATGATTATTCATGGGATTCTGGAAAAAAAAAACTTCAGTATTTTCATGGGCATGCCTAATGCTGCTGGCTCTATAAAGAAAGGCTTAGCATTAAAAACACAGTAGCAGCTGTCTACAATGTGAGGCAGGAGGAGAACGGCATGGCAGAATAAGCAGGCACCCATCAGTATTTGAAGGACACCAGAGGTAAAAACAATGGCATTAATTGGAAGGGAAAGGATACTGAAGTAGTTTTAAATCAATTTCATCTAAAGGACAGAATGATTTCAGTGTGGTTTTAACAGTAAGTGCTGACAGCTCCTTCATGCATGACACTGCCCAAATCTTCTGGGCAGCTGCGTGGAACATAAACTTAGGTTTTACTCACATTAAGAAATAGGGATCTCTTAAAAATGAAAGCAATTTTTCCTTCTGATCACTCACTTTGATTTTTATTTTCATGCTTTCTTCCTTCTCTCCTTCCTGACTGGGCCATTGTTTCATCTAACAACAATAAATATAACAACAATAAAAAGAGGCTTTGATTGCACGCTAGGAAACCAGTGGAGGGCTAAGGTATGAACAGTCCCAGTTGTTAAAGAGAGCTCTGTTGAAGCATCCTTTTAAAACACAGAAAGGTCTTCCTGTTCTTAGAGTTTCTTTGCTTTCTTAAAAAAGTTTTTATAACTGATTTTGAGGCTTCTTGGGTTTGTTTGGGTTTTTTGTTTGTTTGTTTTAATGTTTTCTGATGTTTTGGTTTGGTTTTTTTGTTGTTGTTGTTTAAGTGGGTGTTAAAACCAGAGTCATCTGCTGAGATCACTCAGTTTATTTGGCATATTCCAACACCTGTCTGGAAGATTCTGTACTTCTACAGAAAGGGGGATGAAAATGTGAGGTGTGAACTCGAGATCAAAAGCTGAGTGCCCAAATATAGGTTAAACAGCCCACCTTAGTGCTCTGACATTCAAAGGCTTAGCTGGGGAATTCACCTCTTATTTGTAAGCCAGGTGATTTAAGCATCTGTGTACTTTAAAATACTCACTAATGCTTTACTAAAATGTCATCAATATTCCTGCTTTTGTCTTATTTAATTTCATTCCCCCGTCTAAGTGTGCTTTTTATTTTAAAAGACATTCAATTACTATCTTCAGATTATTTTTTGCTATGCAATAGAATAAGCTTTTTAAGTGAAAAGATAATGCAACTGTGCAGAGTTTTTTTTGTGTGCACTCTTGAGGATGTAAAAAAGGTCAGGATCCTAACATTCCTCTAAGGATGGGGTTTAACCCAGGACTCTGCTTCATAGCTGGACCTGGCTATCTGCAGCTGAAAGAAGTGCTTTTAATTTAAAAGCAAATGTGTTCATGACATTACACAAACACAGATATCTGAAATAGTACATAGGGGTGTCATTCATCTGTTGTTCCCATCATGAGCCAACACAAACTTTATAGGAAAGGTAGTACACTGAGCCCATCCCTGGGCAAAGAGCTTCCACAGGACTGATCCACTTGGGCTCTGCACTCATGGGCCTAGGAGTGAAGCAGCAAAAGCCTGAGAAACTGCAAGGAGCTGGAGAGTAGAAAAGAGGTGATGAGAAATATCCTGGTGAAGTTTTCACTAGAGAGAGTGAGAACAGACAAGGGGGAAAAAAAACACCAAAACAAATGTTGGGAGCTGCTTGAGCAAATGAGGCCAAGATGTTTTTCTCCTTTACTCCACACAAAGAGAGAAACATTGTTTAAACATCATAAAAGGAAGAAAGGATAACAAGGTATATCAGAATTCACTCTGATATTTTTCATTGCTGATAACAGTGTTTTCATGCTCTTTCAGTGTGCAATATTAAAATGGCATATATTTCAGATATTTTTCTCGCTTTCAGACTCAATGTGACTGATTAATAATAAAATTAGAAAGAAGAGATGGCAAGAAAGTATGAGGAAATACAAGACTTAGACAAAGACTCGTTTTCCAAAGAAAGCCTGTATCAGAAATACTAGTTTAGTTCACTACAGGGTTTTCCATATCTGTATTTCTCACCAAAAGATGCAAGAAGGCAAAACAGAAGCTAACCAAGCCATTCCAGTGCTGCAAACATGCAAATGCAGCATCAGTGACACTATGCTGAAGAACAACAAAAGTCTTACTGCTACTGTGCAGTTGTAAAATTCAATCTAAAAGAGGGATAACTTTCAATACCTCTGGGGTTTTTTTACTGCAAGAACTGTTGAGAATGTTAATAATTTACAGCATTCATCTTGGTATCCTCTACAGTACTCTTCAGACTGAAAACATCTCTGATATTTTGAGAGCAAACACTGCTAGTCAAAGGACTTTAAAAGAAAAAAAAAATCCCACTAGCTTTCATCCAGTATTTACCTATTCCCAACTAGCACAATGTTTCAGAGGCAATTCTCAGTAGCAGTGGTGACACAATTCTGCATTTTGCACTATCTCAGAAAGAGGAGATGGTTTACATTTTGCTCTTACAAGCCCCAAGGCAATGAAAGTCCAGTGCATACCTTTGTGTACCAGGAGACAACCGAGACCCAAGCTGTGCTGCAGCATGAACTGCTCCCTGCCACTGCCTGGGCACAACATTTCACCTCAGTTAGAAAGGTTACACTTGCTGAGCATCTCCTCCTGCATCTCAGCTTTAGCAGCTTTCACATTTTGACAAAAGTTGCTTGAATTAGCATTTCCTTGAATGTAAGGCTTAGGTTTATTACTCTGAACCTCAGCTTGCCCCTAAATGTTTGATTCAGTTAAATCCAAGACAGGACGTGATCTACATTATCCAAGTAAATGGGTGAACACTTGCTGAGAACATTTATTCTTATGGAAATTCAGACAACCCATTTCAAGGGGTTTCCAATATTTGACATGATTTGAAATTTCATGAGTGAACTCGATCTCATTGGATTTACATAATTTGGAAGCTAATGATTAGATGAACAGCATTATAAATCTTTAGTGCCATTGTATATCCATCCACACATGCCCTTAAAACATTACATGGGCCCTATTTCTGATGGGAGTCCATTATTTTCTATTATGTCCTGTTGTTGCATTCCTTTCTAAATACATATTTAAAACTCCTCTTCTATCATGCTCATGATTTCTTCTCCTTTGTAGGTCTGAGTTCCTGCTTACCCACGTCTGTTGGATCACCCCCTTAGATTTTTCACTGCATGCCTTTTCCTTTCTGCCCACCCACCTTTTTCCCTTTTCATTTATGCCACTTACAGTTTTGATCTCTACTTGTGTTCCTCCTGATCTCAGCATGGTTTCCCTTTCTGATGTCTCCCTTCTGTCTTTACTCTGTCCTCTTAGAAAGATTCAGTGAACTGGAGTTGTGACTGCATCTTTAACTCGGCAGGGAACTACAGAGCACTGAATCAGAATACATTCCCAATTAATTATCACACATATGGCTCCTATTCAATTAGCCTCAATTTGTTTTATTGACTGCCAGGGGCAAAAATTTGGGAAAAAGAGATGTTACCAGTTAAGGAGAGACTGCCAAACAGTTAAACTACATCTTTGAATTTTGTATAGCCTCCCTTGAGTGTGAAACTCCAGGCAACTCAGAAAACACTTATTTTAATATCAAACCTACTTGATTAAAGGTGCCTGGTTTTCCTTGCCCATCCTTTCTCACGTTTTCCCAGCTCAGTGTGACTCCACCCGTGGAGTCAAGCGATGAGGTGAGGGCTGGGTTTGAGAGGAGGTGTGCACATCTCTGTGCCACAGCAGGTAGCCAAAGGGCACTCATGGCCACTTGCTCTAGGGGAGATCACAGCTCAAGACACTGAAGAGAAGGGAGTTTCCAGCAGGGCTTCTTTAAGTTTGGGGCTGTACCTGAAGCAACACCCCCCACACCCAAATGCTGTGGGCTTTGTCACTCTGCAAAGCTCTACACTGAAAGGAATTAGACTCCCAAACCTGCCAAGTGTTGCAGGAACAAGTCTGTGGGCAGTACTGGTGGCGTGCAAGACAGAGAGTGGTTACACACTACAGCAGGGAGCAGACAGGGAAGGGTCTTGAGAAGACAGTCAGATGAATAAGCCTAATGAGTAACATTTAATTTCAGAGAGCTCATGAAGAACTAAGGCTGAAGTACACACAAAGATGTTCTTTGT
The DNA here is from genome assembly GCF_012460135.2 of Molothrus ater. Taxonomy (NCBI): domain Eukaryota; kingdom Metazoa; phylum Chordata; class Aves; order Passeriformes; family Icteridae; genus Molothrus; species Molothrus ater. The sequence goes on from NC_050480.2 coordinate 43,232,348, forward strand.
TCTTCAAACGTTTTGGTTTTCTCTATTCTCTCCACCAGTGCCAGAACCATGGCCACAAATGCCCCTGGAGAACAGGGCATAACTTCCCAAAGACCAGTTTATACTCATTTTTTAAGGAGAGGAGCATGATTTCCAAAAAAAAAAAATCACCTCTACTGGGAAATCTGCCAATCTTAAGAGTGACAAAGGAAAAATGGCAGCAGCTTGCTAATATTTCAGCTTTTGCACTGCTGCCAGCCAGGGACTGACATGTACAGCATCAGTGCTATACTCAAGGATACCAAGGCAGGCCTAAGCAAACTTCAGTATAGGCTGTAGTATATAGGCTATACTGGCTGGGCTCTCACAGAACTAAGCACCTTTGAAATTTCCAGAAAGACTGGAAAGTCTACAAATTCACCAAATTCTACATGCTTTGTAAATAGCATTGGTAAGCCCATATGATTCAGAGAAAAGACCCCAAAAATTGAGGCCAAAACCCGCTCATTCATTGGTCCTATTTTTTGGACTTTTAAGTCCTATGCAATAATAAGCACCCATTTCAGGGTTATCTGCATGCTGATAATAATTTATACTATTTTGAAGAGCTCTAAATAAGTTCAACTCTCAATAAAAGCCTGGAGGAGCCCTGAGGCCAACTCAGTGAAGACCTCTCTTAGAAGAACCACAGTCACCAAAGGGACCAGCATTCATCAGTGAGTGAACAAAGGCACTGGAACCTCAGCTCATTTTAGAGCAAACAGAAATACAGTGCTTCTTTCTGGTCAGTTCATAAAAAATGGATAGAAATAGAGGCAATCAGAGAGAAACACAAAAATTTGCAGAGAAATCAGTTTGGAAGAAACTAAAATAATTGCAATGAACAGTAAAACTCAAGGCAACAATGTGGCTTTCAGACCAGGTAGCTGGGAATATTCAAGGAAGCTTGAACCCTAAGTAAGTTTGAACCCTAAGTAGGGCAGTGACAGTAATTAGAACATAACATATGAGATGATATTTGATGAAATAAGGCAAACACTCCCTCCTGTCAATCAGGGGAAAAAAATGCTTAAGTTATGCTATTCACTATAAATCAAAATCCAAACCATTACTGAGCTATAAACATCTGTTGCAGTTGTTCCTCTGTAAACATCACTACTATGGAAGTCTAAAAACATGTGAAAATCAAACAAGACAGGAGGAAAAAGACTAAGAAAAAAAGAAATCCAGTCTTAAAAAGAACAGCTTGAAAGGTCTGAGTATGCAGATCCCAAACAAGGCCCATGGACAGTTACGGGTGAATGATATTTTGTGTTTGGAGCTGGGGTTTTAACAGCTGTAACAGATGAGCAGGCTCACAGGGAAACCAGAGGCACCAGCATGTGTTAAAAATAAGCATTTGGAAGTGGAAGGCCTGTTATTTTATGGGGAAAAGGGAGAGAGCAGGCAGGCACTTTTCACAGCTCCTTTTCCCACACATGTGCATAATGTGGGGTCAACCAGAATTATGTGTACACTGGGAAAACTCTTCCCATTCCACCTGCAGGCTGTCTGTGATGGGCAGGTTAAGTGAGCTGGCAGGAAAAAAAGAAGAAAAAGCCATCTGCACTACATCTGAAGCAGGGCAGGTTTTCCTTGCCCTCCATTCCCAGCTGTGTTAACCCTACAGGTGGTTATTTTCCAGACCACAATGACTGGAACAATAACACAGTGATACACTTTTTAAAAAGATGGAAGAAAGAAAGGCTTACTCACATAGTCCCAAACACAGAGAGGCATCGTGTAATGCCAGTCTGAGATAACTGGCAATTTAATCACAGCCTCTTTAGAGACACCTAATTAATTCAGTTACACCGCACTGTAATTCATTCAAGGCGCTTAAAAGCAAATGCAAGCTGTGCCTTACCCAAAAATAGGCATTGAACCAGAAGAATAGAAACAGGAATGTACAGGAGACAAGCAGCTTGTAAACAGATTCCTGGTGGCAGTTTGCTGTTCGTGGGGACAAGTCACAGCTGCAGCAGGGAACAAACAGGCTGCTCCATGTGATCCAGCTGTTAGACCCACTGGGGAATAAAAGTAAACTTCCTCCTCTGTTCTGTCATTGTCATATCCAAGATACAAAGGAAGATAAGAGGAAGGGAGGAGAAGGACAGAGTCAGGCCGCAGCATGACAAAGTATTCGAGAAAAAAAGCAAAAGCAGAGGAATTGAACAATAGTGTTTGGACAAATGCTTCATGCTTTAAAGTGCCTATACATTAAACAAGATTTACTGCTATTTCCTTTTCCCTCCCTGACATCTACAGCCTAATCATTCCAACAGCTGTGAAAATAGGGACTAAAAGAGCAGTCGTCAAACTGGGAAGCGGGACCAAGGCCAATGGCTGGACAAAACCAGTGTCACAGCAAACCTTCCTTTGTAAAAACACAAACCCAAAAATAACAGAGAGAGAGAAAAATTCTCATAGTTGAACTCCCACAAGGTAACCAGCTCATGAGCAGCAGCCCAGCTTCTCATTTTACATGCCAATCTTTTCAACAACAAAGGCAGCAAAAGCTGCAAAACTGTGATTACAAGAGTTCTTCTTTCTCATTATGTTTCCTTATTGCCTTATTTTGTCTTCTTCTTTGTCATCCTTCCCTTCCCCTCTGAAGGATCCCTGACCTCAGTGATGTATTGGTGTAGTAGACTCTGCCTGCAGTGAGTACCAAAGGGCACACTCAAAACAAACAGCATCTGCTGACTGCAGGGAAGAACACCCATGCTCTGTGCACACACCACAAGAGCCCAAACAGGCACAGCATGAGCCCTGAATTTTGAAGAGCCTGTTAGGAATTTCACAGTTTGCTTACTATCAAAATGAATCTCTTTTCTTTTTTACCCACTTGAGTCCTTCAGCTCCTTGAAAAAACAAACAACACCATTTTAATTCTCCAAGACTTTCAGCTCCAGCTTGAATCATCTAGAATAGAAGAAGCTCAGTCAGAGAAACCTGAGGATTCAAACTCCTCTTTAGCCAGCAGAAAAAGTGGAACTAAAAGCAACCTGGAAACACAAGATATATGTGTGTGCACTCAGAAAACACCAGGTAGGGATAACCAAACCAACATTTTAAGGAACAGATGGATCAGTTGCTCAGCACTCACACTACTGGCCTAGTAGCCCTGTTCTATTAATAAACAAGGTACTCTGTACTTGCTAAAGTTCAAAGTTTCAGCTTTAGTTCCTCATGTGAAATGGAAGTAAGGCAAAGGAGAATCAGAAGTACTAGAGACAAAATGAATACAAGTTTAGGAGTCATCCCATGTACGTATTCTGAGATGCCACAGGTTCAGGCAAAGACTTATTTCCCTTTGATGACAAACCTGAACCTTCTACAAGGCTGTTTTCTACTTCTGAAAGGTTTTCAAGAGGCAAGGTTGAGGTATTTGTTTTAAATGAGGTCATAGAAGATACAGCAGAATTTCTAACAGCAACAAAGCACAATTTTTTACAGAGAATAACATAAGCCTTCTGGTTGAAGACAAAGTTGTAGCTGCTGCTTATTTTGAAAGGACAAGTGGTGGTAGATTAAAGTATTAAAAGGGTTTGGTTTTCTGCACTTGAGGTTTTACAGTTTATGGATAAAATAATTACCTTGCTTTGCAAAACTATTAGCATCAAGTTCTTCGCTTCCCTTAGTGGCAATCACAGATGGTCACTACTCATGAAAACAAGTCACACACATCTCTTGTTAAAGTATTGAGTATCAACCATTTTTAGATACTTCCTGTGAGTATCTCCTGTTCATTTTGTATGAAAAGATTAGACAAACCAAAAGCAAATATAAATGATCCCCTCTATTTCCCCTGACAATAACCTAAAGACTTGACACTAACTATGTGGCAGTGATGTGCCTTCAACAGAGGTTGGTTCTCTAACTGGTGCCTAGAAAGGGAACTGCATGCCTTCAAAATGTTTTGGTTGAAGTAAAATGCAGAAGATGTTAAAATCCTCACTTCCTACTTAATATTGTTCAAAGTTTCTGTCCAAAAATGGGTAGCTGTCTGTGGGATTAGTGGTAGCTTCCTGCCTTTCCATAACTGCCCTCCACTTCACTCCCTTGAAAGAATTAAACTGCTGACCCAGTAAAAAAGATGTGAGAGAGAATTCTGTTAAGATCTAGTCCCAGTGTACAAAACTCAGTTCCCCTCTAAAGGTTTCCACAAATCTCATCACATTCAGAAATGAATACAAAGCCTCCTTATATAACTTGGCTTTGTCTGACTAATTTCTTTATAGATGAGTACATATTCACACACTGACACAAGTCAAAATGCGACAAAAGAAAACTCTTCAAACGAAGATACTCCAAGACAAGAGGTGTGGTTAGTGTGTGGCCCTTCTCACTGGTGAGGCCAAGCCCAGACTGAGCCAATGCAATTTTCCCTTTCTATCACAGTTGTGCAGCTGCAGAGTTACCTGCTGCATCCCAGAGGGTAGCATTTAATCAGCCTAGTTAGTATAAAATGTATTTATGCAGTCTGACTGCTAGTGCCAAAGGCTTCACAGATTTATTTGCTAGCACTAGCTAGCAAGACAAAAAAGGCTGACAACTGGGAGTTTTACTGCTTTTTTCTTTTTCACAGCTTCGTTACTGTGTGTCTGTACAACAAATGCAACATGACGCCTCATCTGTAACACACTGATAATTGCTTAAATACATTTTCAGAACTAGCCAAATAACCATGGGAAAGTAAAACACCAGAAACAAGATTCAAAGATTAACCTCTCATGTCCTAATTTAAGGATTATCTTTGGAAACAAAAAATACCACCAGAAATGAAACTAATGAGAGCAAAACCTTTACAAATAACAAAGGCAGAGATTTGTAAACAGTCTTACTTGTAGTTTTTCTCCCAGAACTTGACTGGTCGTGCGTACGATGCGATGAAGATGACACTGCCCAGAAATGGACTGAGTGGTGTAGAAAAGACTGAAGCGGCCAGAGTTTGAAAAAAAAGCATAGCAGAGTCTGAAAACTGCAAGTTAAGGTAACATGGAAAGGGAGGAAGGCAGGCAGTGTCAAATCAGCCATTACCAGCACGTAGTCAGTGGCTCTTCAGTGCTACAGTTTTATTATTGGGGTGACCCTGCCTAATCCCTGCCTGAGGACAGATGCTAGGCATAGGCAGTGCAGCAAACACCTTTTCCAGCTACCTAAGCTACGTTCTGTAACATAAAAGTGCCTTTCCAGAGTCTGATACAGAGTTTAAAACACACACACATGAGGAAAAAACCAATCTCTTGGAAATTATTTGTTCTCCACACTTTGAGTCTTGCTTTCACCATGTCCAGTGTTCCATTCTGTGGGCTTCTGCTTGTTTTGGAATGACTCTGTATGTGGACAAACTATGCCTCTATGATCCAAACTGCTGGTTCAAAGTCACGTTTTCACATCGATTCTTACTGAGAATTTACTATTCCATGCTGGCCAAAAGCTAAAAAATGTTCAGCATTTCATACTTTTTGAAACATATAAGAAATGAGAAGGTGAGGACAGGGGAGTAGTATCACACATAAACATCATAATGAATGCCTGAATCCATAGCTTACTTCAAATGCAAAGTCATATTTCAGGCTGCTGGAAAGCAAGTTAGGAGATGGATAAGGATACTGAAAAAGATGCAAGTTTAAAGGAACATAAATAAATGCAACCAAATAAAATGTTAGGCTTAAATTCTTCATTAATTCATACCACATCCATGAAATTTTAGGAAAATACTTTCAAACTGGCATAAGACATCAGCTGTTGTTCCTTACACCTCTCTTGGGAGGGAGGTGCAAAGTAAAGAAGCCATAAACTAAAGGAACCACTATCAATGGACAGTGATCAAGCACATCTCAAGCTAAATTTCAGGTAAAATCACCCAATAACCAGAGTTTTTTAGCTTACCCGCTTATAGCAAAATACTTGTGTCCCACAATCCCTGAGACTTCACAAAAAGCCCACTTAAACAAAAATAGCATCATTCTTGGTACAGCATTTCCATAAAACTGCTAGTTAGCCAGGCTTTAAAAGCCATTTGCAAAATCTAGAAACAAATATTTGCCAAAAAATACCTTTCACATCTCTCAAACTTATTAAAGACAGTGATCTGGAACAGTGTCTTTGTGCATTAGTGAGATTGAAAAATGAGCTGCCCTGAGAGTCTAAAGTTTTAAAAAGTAGCACAGAGCAAAAAGCAAGTGCATCAGAAAAGTTGAACTGTCACATTACAGTGCAGTCATAACCAAGCACTGGCTGTGAAAGATGAACAAGTATTTACAAGTGTCAGATAAGGGAAGGAGGCATGGGAGCTGAAGAGAGGAAGAGAGAACAAAGAGAACAGATAAGGGCAGCAAACCAAGTTTTTTAAAGTTTGTACTAATGTAATGATTGATTTAAAAATTGCCACCATCATGAGCTGAGACATTTCACACACCACTGTCAACTGTTTGTGTCTTAGACATAATCAGAAGCAACGGGGGTTTTTTATCAGGAGACATAATGCTCTACTAAATGGACAGTAGAAGACAGTACCCATTTGATTTGTGGAAAGTGATTTTAACTGTTTCATATCTCTAAGCATGTCATGAGAGCAAGCGACAGCATCTGACTCTTACACATATGTAACGAGTGCAGTGGGCAATTATCTATCACAGGGGTATTTTTATTTGAGGACATCCAATTTGTCTGTATTATGTCATTATTTATTTACTTTAAATACCAATACTTTAATTATGTCTAAATAAAAAAGAAGTGTCAAAAACTTACAGGCATACTTTCTTACACTGACCTTTAACCTGACCCAAGTGAGGTTTCTTTGTCAGGCTACATTGTCTAGAAGCAGAACTTGTTTCTGTGTGAATAATGGATTTTCTTTCTAACATGGCCAAAATCAAATTTTGAGATCAAAAACCCCAAAGCTAAAAACTCTTCAGCATTAAATAAAACATTGCCTTTGAGGATTAATTCTTGCAATTTAAAAATCTGTTTAAATTCAAACCAGCTTCAAAACAAGTAAGTGAAAGACTGACATCTTGAAAATCTTCCATCCTCTTCTCTTAACACAAAACTATGTAGTAAGGCCAGCTCAAGTCCTCTGTTTCTCAAAATCCACATTTTTACTTGCAATTACTACAGGCCCCTTCCAGGCACACAACCACTTAGAGGATGGGAAAACTGACTGTCACAGGGCTCTGCTTTCTGATGTTAGAGCTGTAACCCTGAAACAACCAAAGCAGAAACTCTCCTAAACAGGATAACCTCAACTACAAACTCTTTTTCTTCCCCTCAAATTTCACTGTTCCCTTTTTAGGTTAAATCTGCCTTTGAACCACAAACTACACTGACTTTCTCAGCATGCTGATATTTATAGATGCATAACCTCATCTTACCCACTTAAATGCTAGGAAGGGAAGTTGCAGATCTATCCTCAAGTCTGAAGCCCATTCCTGTTCCTGGTATTTTAGGATTAAGAGGGACTTTGAAGGGTCACCTATTCCATCTAGCAGCCACAAGCAGGTTCAGCTAAACCTATATGACTCCTCATAGACATTCACTTAAAATCCCAAAGATTTCTAATGGTGGAGACTCTACAACCTCCACCAGGCAAAGCTCCACACATGCTGCCCTTCATGCTGCACTCCAAGGCATTAAAGTACGCTGAACTATTCATATCCCTGAACTCTGCAGCAAAAGTTCACCCAGGCACTTCGAAATTTTAAAATTTACATCCTGTTTGCAGAACTGATTGAAGCAATTAAGAGCCACAAATAATTAACTCTGTAAAGAAATGGCAGGTTTAGTACCTCTGTAAACTGCAACATGCATTCATCATTACTGTTTGCAGGGTTATGATAACAACAAATAAAATTACCATGCAAAGAGGCAGAGTTATTGCTGTTGTGGGAATATTAACTTCAGCATTTAACCAGTATCTTAATTGCAGCACTGCCTTAGAAGACAGATTTGCATTTACAAAGCATACTATAAATATAAATAATAAAAAGCTAGGCTAGATCACTTTTGCAATAACTCTGTAAACAAACAAAACTCTGGTTTAACTACTTTCCATTTTGAAAATTTAATTGGTAATTTTATCAAGAGCAAAGTTACCACTGCAGAAAATATTTGTGACCAAAGGGAAACTTGTTGAAATGCAATCTTAGTTCTTAAATGTTTTGCTAAATAAATTCATATACACTTCCCAACAGAAATGAAATTTTTTTTATTGTGAAATTCTGGAAGGATTTGCTATGAATAACCTAAACCTCTTTGGACAGATCACTCTTTTATAATGCTTTCCTTCTATAAGAAGACAATCTAAAACTTTCCCTCTGGGAGTTATTCTCTGTGCACTTCCCTCTCTCTGAGGCTTCCATTTATTCTTCCCATCTAGAAACATAAGCATTGTTACTCAACATTGCTTATGCTTCACAGCAAAGAGCAGACGGAAGAAATCGCTCAAGGGAAAAAAACCCAGCCCTGTGGGATGAAAGGGACAAAAACTTAAATGCATATATCTAACAAACAGTACAAAGTGAACTCATCAGTAGGTCTGAACTAGAACCACTTTGTCAACTCATCTTGCACAACTTTGGTTAGCAGGGAAGGTAGAAATTAAAAGTTAGTATCTGGTAACGACTTAGATGTCAACATAGTTACATTTGTTCAGTTAAAAAGTTTTTCAGGGTTGTTTTTTTTTTTTTTTTCTGTATTCAATCAAGTTTCTAACTGAATTTGAATATAAATTAAGTAATTTTTGTTCTAAAAACTCAATATACAGTTTTTAATCCTACAGACACATCATTTGGAGGTCACTGAACTCTGTGTTTTACTCCCCATATCCGAACCTGGAGCTAGCCCTGGAGGAGGCACCAACACAGACTGCTTCTGAAGGATTGCTTTGTTTAAAATGCATTAAAATGCAAAAATCTAGCTGCTTCTGAAATTGAAAAAAAAAATCAGGTCAGTTGCAGCAGAAATTGGCTCACTGAAATGAATTTATATCTGACATACCAACTAGAAACAAGTGAGAAAGAAACTAATATTTGAGAGCTCAGTCAGCCATAAGCCCTGCAATATGTCTGTCACAACATTTCTTTCTGGATGCATCAAAACTCAGTGCTGAGGACTGGGGAAGTAAGTAATCTGCAGAATGGGGCTGGGTGGGAATAAACACACCAGGTTGAGTCAGAGTTCAGTTTCCCAGTTTTGGATCCTATGTCCTATGCAGCCAAAAAAAAAAAAAAACGAAAAAAAGAAAGAGAAAACTGTGTTTCTCAGATGTTCCAAGATTTTCAAATTTTCAAGTAAATTACCTAAGAATTTCAAATCTCATTCAAACACCATAAATAAATTGCATATATGAAGAAGAACTTAAGAATAAAGAAAAACAAATTTATAAAGGATATGAGGTATTGCAAAGAGCTGAGCGAAAACATGGAACGATGACCCCCAGGCAATCTGCCAGGGAGCAATGTATGTCATGATGAACTGCAACTTCTGCAGTAGGTCCCACAGCTGGAAAAAAAAAGGAAAAAAAGAAAAACATTGTCATTTTTTTATGCACTGAGATAATTTCAAAACTAGTATCTGAAAGAGACACGTAAAAACTGTACCCTGGAATAAACATGAGGTATGTTATACTGTATTATTAGCTTTCTTAGGTAGTAAGGTCTTACTTCAGTAAGGCATTAAAGTATATTCTTCATTCAAAATTCAAACTTGCAATGAGGTACATTTTTGATCACCATACTGAGGCAGCTCCCAGATTACCTTTCAGAAGTATGTCTGCTCTAATTAGAAAGTGGGAGAACAGGTTCTGATATTCACTGATTATATATGACCACAAGTCAGATGGATACACGAGAGGAGACTCCGGGAGAAACTGGATACAGTGAACAGAGAAAGTTCAATGTGTGACACGTGGCTGTGCTCATGGAAATCAGACTTACTTCTCAAGAACACACATTCCCAGTTTTTGACTCAATGGGAGAAGCTAACATGATGTAAGCATATGCATGGCATTAATCATGAATTGTAGCTGCAGTTTCAAGACCACTGTATCATAAAAAAGTTGCATAAATATGAGCTTTTATTGTTGTGCAGGGCAAACTGCAAACCACAACGAATTTATTTTGCTTCCTGTAAATTATGCTTGGTGCTTCAACAGTTTCTGATTCAGAATGATGTGTACTTTTTCCCTGGAATACATTTCTCCCCCTCTGTCATTTCTCTTGGCATCAGGCCAAAGCAGATCTTGTCTCATCTATTGCAGAGTGGGTTCCTGACAAACTGTCAGGAAAGATTTGGCCATCAATAGACATTAGTGCTCAACACACAGGGAAGTTGACAGTGAAACAGGAGTATATGCAATATTTCATGCTCATATAGCAAATATATGTTGAATTTCTTGGAGTAATTTTTTTTTTTGAGTTAGTGAAAAACTAGATTTTGCCAACATCCTGAAAGACACTGAACTGTATCAACACTTGTACATTAAAATGCTTCCAGGGAATGTTCTCAAGCACTGATATTGTGCATATTTTTAAACTGCTAGAAAGGCATCTGGGAAGGTTCTGATCTGACTCTTCCAAACAATCTCCAGGAATTCTTTTGAATGAAAACCCTCCATGGTTCATTTCTAGGTGGCAATTCCATACCTGCACCTTGCATACAGACTGAGAGAGTTCATCAGCACAGACACAAGCTCCTTAAGTCACCAGCCCCACAGTCCCACTTGGCCATCTGTATCCACAGTTGCAATGCACTTACAGGATGTTTCACTGAGCTTCCCACAGACTGCAGTACATAATTGCATATCAAATGTGAGGGAAGCAAGAATCACTTGTAGCATTGACCTACTTTGGTCTTTGTGCTACAAAACCATCAGAGAGCAGCTGCTGACTCGGTATAACCAGTGTCACCCTAGCTACAGCTACAACTAATAAACATTCCAGGTGAGATGTAAGCAGTGATTCAACCACTTTCTTTGTTTTGGCATGACTCAAATTAGGAGCAATACACAAAGTATAGATTACACTTACTTTGTACAGGTATAATATTTAAAATCACTAAAGCCCTGATAAAAACAAGCTGTTACAACCCTTCAGTGCACAGCCTGATTACCCCTACTTAGAGAAACTCATACCTTGCTAACTTTGTTTTCTGTCAAAAATACTACATGGGACTTGCAGACTGCAGTATTAAAGTAAGCAAGTAAAACTGAACTGAAACTCAAATGGCCATTTATGTATTTGAATCTTATTTAGCAGGTTGTGGGGTTGCTTTGTTTCACTTCAGTTTTATTTATCTGAAACACCACAATGAACAGCTGGAAGAAAAATTTTATCTGCAAAAAGATTTAAGTGAAGGGCTAGAAAAAGCTGATGACTTGCATTTGAAACTTCAAAAATTTAAAACTGCAGCACAACCCAGCAAAGTTCTGCCAGTTACAGATTGACATCACAGAGTCATAAATCACCCTAGCTGTGCTCAAAGCACAGAATTCACCAAAAGGTTTTCAAATCTCAAATAAAACTCAGGTTTTCCATTTACTAGGAAACCAAATCCAGGAGGACACTCTTCTGGCTCTTTGTTCCAATATATAATTTTCAGTTGTTCTTTAATATTTACACCTTGCAAAAGTTGGCCCATGAAGCCCAGGTTCCCTGTTGTATCTAACAAATCCTACTGCTTCTGCACTCCCCACTGCTTGAACTTGCTGTTGTTTCTTCCAACACTTTCCTCTCAGCTAACACTTCCACAAGACAGGCAAAGGAGCTCATTTCCATTCGAGAACATGAAGCAAGAATGCTTTAGTGAACCACTCTTGGTTTTTGAAAGCCTTACAACACTGCACTTAAAAGCCTGGAAATGTGTGATTTTCAAGCTATTGCTTTCATTAAGAGTTGTCAAGTGCCTCTATTACCTCTTAAATCCCTGCTTCCAGGGCATGTTCTGCAAAATGCCTTCAGGGTAATATGCCATTAGCATTTTACATCTCTAACTATAATTGCTAAAGGTGATGTCATCTACCAACTACAACCCGAAGATTTAAAAAGGAGGACTTGGCTTTACATTTTCTCTTTTTCATTTTTCTAGAACGATCTAAGAAACTGTTTCTCCTTATCAGTTTCATCCAATTTGCAATATGCTTCCTCCTATATCTGATAGGGGAACTCACAGAGCTTTTCTTAGAGAAAGAAACTGAAGCTGCTAAAAATTGCCTTTATAAATAGGGGAGACTGAGCTATTCTCTTATTCCAACTACAACTAGCTGCATTTCAACCTTCACTAATCTGAAGACATGAGCTAAAGAGGAAAACCTTAATCTCTTTTACATTGTCAGAAACAATACAGAATGAATCCGAAAGAGAGAGAAAAGGCAAAGCCCATCTGGGCCTGAATCTGTTGAGGAAAGTAAAAGGCCACAGAAAGGACTTTTACAGGTGTATTGACAGCAACACACAAACCAGAAAAAAATCACACAGACCTGCTGAGGGATGGGGCAGGGGACTTGGTGACAAAGGGCATGGGGAAGGCCAAAGTACTCAATGCCTTCCTTGGCTTGGCTTTACTAGTGACCCTTCAAGGCAGAGGCCCCTCGGAGCTGTGAGGAAGCATGGAGAAATGGAGACACCCTACATAGCAAAGGATTAGTTAAAGGCACATCAAATCAAACTAGAAAAAACTCACTTCCATGGGACCTGATGGGACACCTCAGCCCTTCTGTGAAAACCATACCCTTGTGTGGTTCTGTGAAACACACAAATTATCCCCAGTAGAGTTCTGTTTGAATGAGGGTGAGGTGTAACAGTGCTAGATACAAAGAGGGAACCTTCTAAAGACAAGGTGAAAAAAATAGTCTCTGGTGAGTTTTAACCCTCTTTTTATAATCACTTCTTAAGCATATATAAAAGATTAATTTTTATTTAACGCTTCTGCATTCCAGTTTAGAATGATTTATAAAAGAATATTTTTATTAAGCCATATTAGACCTTCAGTGTTTTCTACTGTTCAATAAGCAGAAACTATTACATGTTTATATATTATTTATAACATATAATTATATATTATGTAGGGGGCATAAAAGTTCTAATATTCCTAGATATATTTATGCATGTGACAGTTTTACACAGTAAACAGTTTTTCAAAGTCTTTGATAAAGACCTTAATTATCAGCATGTTTGGTGAATTTAAACCAGCACTACCGTCGAGTAAAAGCGCAGAACACGCATCTTTCATGTTTATTTTATGCGGACACACATTTTACCTTCATCATCTTTAAGTCTTCTATGAGTTCTGAAGCCTCTACAGATTTCTGGTGCACCAGTGAGTAATAAACAAAGCAAAGGCAAAGACTCATCTTCCCAGGATTTTCTTTAAATCGGGTTATTCTTACTTAAACAAATTTTATGGAAGTTAGTTAACATACATGAAAAATGAAAGATTTGTGGAGTCTGAAACATCACTAAAATTGTGTATTCTTTTCTCAGTTTGGTAGATTTTAATAAACTAGGCAGAGGTTAACACCTGAATTTAAATGACTCACTGTGAGATGGAGACTATGCAACGCTCTCAGCTTTTAGCAGCCCTTCTATGTGTTTGGCATCTGCTAGGATTTTGTGTGGGCAGGCTTCTTGGCAACTCTGGGACTAAATAATGCATAAACATTAACATTTTCCTGCTAAGTTTAAATTTTCCTATGTTTTAAAAAACTGTGTATATATATACACATAGGTTTTAAACAAAAATAATGGTCATATATATAAATATATATAGCTACATGCTCTACAGGCAACACAAATTGAGATTAAAAAAGTTAAGTGCAGAAAGAAATTATTTAGTTTGAACAGGTATTTATTTATATTCCTCTTTAGATCCTGTGACCTTGAGATGATTTGAATTAAGATTCTGAGAGGAGTATTAACTTCTTCATGTTAAGCTAATTCTGATCAAGTGGAAACTCCAGCTTTCAGAATTAAATTCTAATACCTACTGATATATTTTTATTTTCTTTTTGGTATGTCAATAAAAATGAATATACATGAAGAGTGAAAAGCTGTAAGTATGCATGTGTTTAAGGACATAAAATTAAACTTGGTGGAATAATTTTACTCCTGTTCGTGGCTTTGCTTTGCAAATCATTGACTTTTGGGTTTTTATTTAACACCATTCGAAACAAACTTCACCTATGAAATTCTGCAAAACAAGATTTACTGGAAATACTAAAGGTTTTTAATGCTTGTGTCTTAAGTCATGGTGACATTCTATGGTGTATTTGGACAGCTGTGTTTGAACCTACAACAAATACTTTCCAGGATATCTTTATCTGCACATGCTTACAGACACTTGAAGCCTTTATATTGTGGGCTTCAAAATCATTGTCTAATGCAATACATACAAGAGGATCAAAATATAATCAGTCAAGTCTCTGATGTCAAAACTTGGAGGAAAGAATATATTCCTCAAGCACAACATTCCGTACTTAAGAGTGACACTGTACAAAACAGGCATGGTTTAAGCAGTCTGAGCAGCAAGCCTTGAAAGCCTTACAATTGAAGTTAAATGTTAGCCAGATGTAATTATGGTAAGGATTATGACAATAAGATGATGATAAAGCCTAACAGAGCCCTAGATCTGCTTATGGCAGATGCTGCTTCTTCCTACATTGTCAGCTGATAGCAAGAGCCCAGGGAAGAAACCTGTGGCACTGTAAAAAAACAGACTCACATATTTTGCCCAAGGTGGGCAAAAGGTGATAAGCTTAATAAGAAGAGGGCCAGACAAGCAAAATAAATCAGTGCAGCTGGGAGTGCACTCATCAGCTGCACTGATTCAGGCATTTTCAGCAAAGCCTTCACAGGCATGGATTCTGTCAACACTGTATCTTCCCAGAAATTTCCTTTTCGAAAGGACTGGGCCCAGGCAAACCTCAAGTAGTTGAACAAAGCCGAGTAAAAGGTCCTGCATCTGGGTTGGGGCAATCCCAGGCACAAACACAGGCTGTTCAGAATGGATAGGAGAGCAGCCCTCTGAGAAGGACTTGGGGATGGGGGTGGGTGAGAGGGTGGACATGACCCAGCCATGGGCACTCCCAGCCCAGAAACCAAACATGTCCTGGGCTGCATCCAAAGCAGTGTGGGCAGCAGGGCCAGAGAGGGGATTCTGCCCCTCTGCTCTGCTCTGGTGAGAGCCCACCTGGAACCCTGCATCCAGCTCTGGGGTGCCCACCCCAAGAAAGACATGAACCTGTTAGAATGGGTCCAGAGGATGGTCAGAGGAATGGAGTGCCTCTCCTATGAAGAAAAGGCTGAGAGAGTTGGGGCTGTTCAGCCTGGTGAAGAGAAGGCTCCAGGGAGACTTGAAAGCAGCCTTCCAGTACAGAAAGGAGACCTACAAGAGAGCTGGAAAGAGGGGCTTTTTATAGGGGCCTGGAGTGATAGGAGAAGAGGGAATGGTTCTTAACTAAAAGAGATTCAGATGAAGTATTAGGAAGAAATTCTTCACTAGGAGGGTGGTGAGGCACTGGAACAATGCCCAGAGAAGCTGTGGATGGAAGCTGATCCATGGAAGTGTTCAAGGCCAGGTTGGATGGGGCTTTGAGCAACCTGATCCAGTAGAAGGTGTCCCTGCCCATAGCAGAGGAGTTGGAACTCGATGATATTTGAAGTCCCTTCCAACCCAAGCCATTCTAGCATTCTGTGGTAAAAGTGGACATAAGAAAAAATACCAAGTTTGCACTGAAGTTCTCCAGATTTCTCTTTCAGTGCCTGCATCAACACAGACAGAACAGGCCTCCATCAGCATGAATGCACATGAACATAAGTGCATACTGAGCCATACTGACCCAGGAAGTGGGTGTACGTCTCCCTGAAGCCCCAAATGCACTTGCCCCATTCTAGAGAAAATTAAAAAAAAAAACAAACAAAAAAACACCACAAAAAAGAGAGAGAAAATGTAAATTGTAATGTGTAATGAATGAAGTCTGACAAAGAGGTCAGTGACATAAGGCTGAATGAAAAATCAATTAAACCATTCCTCCAGTATTAAGAAGAAAGATGAACTGTACAGTGCCCAAGAGAGTTAAGGAGTCTATGGAAAATACCACTGGGATTATCATGTCAAATATCAGATGTAGCCTTTGGTATTTTACTCAGCAGAAAGTGTCTTAAAAGGGTTTATATGCCAGATATCAAAAATTGAGGGAACATCTGTGAGCCAAGAGGGTACAGATGATTAAGACATTGGATTTCAGTATGCACAATGGCAAGGAATGGATAAAATATGAATTAACAGACTTAGACCCAGAAGCTTTGAAGTGAAACATCAGATTTAGAGAAGGATGAAAAATCAGAAGAGGAAAGAAAAAAGAGTGAGGCTTTTGAATTATAAGTCACACCTAAATCAATGAGACATGCCAACTAACCAAGAGTTTTATTGCCACAAAGGCAATAAAAAGATCCAATAGGTTAATTACTTGACTTCAACAAAGCACCAAGAAGGTCAATGCACTTGGCAGCACTTTCTCATAAAATGAAGGAAAACAAGATGACACACAATTTCTTTCCTGTCCAAAGGATTGTGCTGCAGATGAAAGTTAAGCCTGATCAGCAAAGGTCTGCCAGGTTGCTACAAACTGGCTGCATTTGTTGGATCTACTTTGACAAAGACCATCTTTCATAAACATGTGATCTTGGATACTATATGAGAAAGAAGTATACAGAAAGAGAAAGAATTCTTATAAAAATGTGGATTTCTCTTTAGCTGGAAAATGTATTCTGGGAAAGAGGAAAAAATATCAAACAGGGAAATTGTATATTTAAGCGAGCTCAGCAGGAATAAGAGTACTTAGGCAAATAAATTCAGTGTTAATGAAGGCAAATTTAACAAGCTCTGCTTCTTTGATTATTTTGCCTTATGCATGAAGACAAATTCAGAACCCTCAGAAGACTTGATAATAAGAAAATATAAGGTGATTTCATATTTTTTGTATTGCTAATTAGTTCATACACACACACAAATTAGGAGGCCATTAAACTACCTGACAGTAACATATAAGACAGTGAAAGAGCTAAGAAGTTGTAGTCCTATACATTTGAAGTTTAATGGCACTTGGGCTTATTATTCCCATTCAGATCTGTGTGGTAGATGAGTGTGTAAGCCAGGAGTGGCTCACACTTTAAGGCTTAAAAAGGAAGCTTCACAGATTTGTAAAAAATCCATATTCCAAAGTACAATTTCTCAGTTGTGCTGTAGAGATGAAAAAGTTGCTGGTAAGAGCCAGTTTAGCAGCATGCTCCCAGGAGTGAAGGGACTGGCAAGAACCTCCGCTAGGCTTTTGTAGTAGCCAAGAGCAGACTACAGCCAGGAGCATCCACAGCACAGTACAGAGCTTTTTGCTGTCTTTGCTCCTTCAGCTCAACATCAGCTCTGCTTCAGGTTCCAAAAGCAGTTCAGGGAGATACTATGGCTCCTTTCCACCAGCAATATTTAGAGGATGCCTGTGGCACTGGATGAAACGGAAAAACACATTTTTAACAGAGCACAGCAGAAGAGCTGGGGACAAGTCCTGCCCTGAGCATCCTTGTTAACATTCAGCCAATTTCAAACTGATATCCCTGCTGTTTGAATGTTTTGCATTCACTTCTACTTCACACCTAAATACTGGTTCATTCTTGAGCAGCTAGTCCAGACACCCTTCAAAAGCATCTCACACATCTGCCACGGAAGGCAGGGCTGGGTACATTACTGCTTTACTTTTTGTTTTCTTGTTTTTATCACACTGAAGAAAAATGGACTGGATGAGCCATATCATCACCTAACCATCCATATGCTCTTCCTCTGATAGCTTTTGCATATGTTAGAGCTTTTCCTCAGTTAAATATTATATCAGAATAATAGACAGCAAAAGAATGGAAGAAAGGTCCATCTTTTCATCAGTTCCAAATAAACTATCCAAACTATTTATTATTCCCACTTTTTTTTTTACTCTGTTACAAGAAAGAGTCTCAGAATTTTTCCTAGTGTTAAAAGTCTAGGAAGAAATCTCCTAAGTCCTATTATATATTCCATCTTTGCTATGCCTAGGAAGAATATATTCTCCGTTTTTTGTGGGTTTCCATTTTTACTTAATGTGAACATTCTTATTAACCTTTGCACTGACATTATCTCCTAAAACATCCAGGGAGAACAACTGGCTCATTTGAAAAGTTTACATGGAGTCATATAGACCAAGACTGTCTTGATTATCTGGTTTGACTTCCTGCAGAATATACATCAGAGCATTACACCCACACATGCTGAATGAGCAACCACAAATTTTTAAAAGGCCATTCAGCTCTGATTTAAAGATTATAGACAACAGGAGTTTTGGACAGAAGATTCCAGGTTGTAGTCAAGGATACAACCTGATAGCACTACATGGAAAGTCTTAGTTTAAGAAAGACGAAGAAGTCCTGTTTCACTTGAATTAAAAGCTGCAATCATTCTCAAAAACAAGTAAGGAAATATCTCCAAAATGTTTATCTTGCTGCCTTCCCAAGGCAATTTGAAATACAAAATAGCATACTCTGCATATGCCTAAATCAACATTTAGTGTTTTCATATTCTGTGAATTTCCAAAATGTAAACAACTAATCATTTTTTAAAATAATTGAATTAACTGTGTCACATTAATAAGTCTACAATGTTAAAAAGACAAAAAAAAAAATTCTCAGGAAGAGAATTGAGTAGACTCTCTTGTTCTCTGTTACCTCAGTGTGGGTGTTTTGGCTAAGAGAGATGAAAATCTGTGAGCAGCAATTCGGACTTTCATGTCCCAGCTTGCTCAGGGAGCAGTATGCCCATTTGGAGTTTCTGATTTGACTAAATTACATTAAATTAACAGTACAATGGGGAAAACAAGGGAAGCACAATCTATTTAGAAATACTCTACAAACATTATTAGCAAAGTTTTATTCCATATAATCTGCATCAAGAGTGACTAGTGAGTGCAGTTGTGAATGTCTGTTGAATTTAGATTCTTTCTTCCCCAGTACCTAGTAGAAGAAAAAAATACTATCACCATGTTTTGAAAGCAGGCAAAGCTTTTTGTGGGGTAAGCTTGCTTAAAAATTGCCATCACTATGACTAAGACAGTGCTTCTAGTGTTCCCTAATTAAGAGAGTGGCAAACTGACATTTTCAATGTGCAAACAGAAATCAGTGATAGCTGTGTAATAAATGCTGCATAGCTAAAGGTGACAGTAATAGACAGTATTTCAGATTTTGTTTGTATTTTAAAAAATAAGTGCAAACATAAAAATGACTGAAATACAGGCAGAATCTGTGAAGACCCATAAAGCTTTTAGGAACAAAGGTGGATGCAGCTTGCTTAGAGGCTATAGTATGAAATAAACACATATCATCTTTATCCTCAAGTGATCATATCCTTTACTGAAGTTCCACAATGCTGAGCTAATTAAAGCTCAAATCTTAATTAGGGTAAAGAAAAGTTATGCCCTTTATGACTTGAAATTAAAAGGAATTTAATTGCTATAATCTGCAATGCTATTTTTCATATTGGATCTAATGATCATTGTGAAACTGTGCATGTGCTTTTGTAATATAAATAATTCAACCATTTGACTTAGAACTTCTAAATGGAACAAGGACAATTCCACTTGCTGAACTAATGACCTGCAAAATTTCAGATATTGTTAGATATGAAGATGGAAGATCAATGCTAAAACCACATTTTCAAAATGTGTCTGCAGTACAGCCTTCAGTCTAGTAGAGCAGTAGTTATTCTAGCAAACATCTCTGCTTAATTTAATAAGCATCCTTCGTTATCTCATTCTCATTGCTAACGTGAGTCTTTCTATTGTAAACAGTAGCTTCAATCTACCCAAGTAACTGCAAAAATCCTACTGAAAATACTTTGTATCTCTTTCTCACAAAAGCATGCATAATTTACAGCAGTATTTTGCAATATGCTCATGAGGACAACATTTTCAAAAGAATTAACAAATAGTGGAACTTTAAATTCTGGGATGATAATTTTTTGATCCTGTAAAGAGGTTTTTAGAGAATGAGCTTTAGGACTAAGAGAATCATCATTTAGACATGGGACTTAGCAGTGATAAACTTCTCTGGAGACAAAAATTTACGCCTTTCTCTAGGGAACATGGTGATGAAACAAATACTGAAAAGTGGCATAATGCAAGCAAACTCTGCATTGCCTTCACTGGTTATCTTTCACTCTAAGCTAAGAAGCTTAAAAAATTACTCTAGTCCTGTTTTAGGATCAGAATATGGTAGAAGGGGATCTTGTTAAAGCAGAGTTTTGTCTGATCTCTTCTACTCCTCTTCTGCCCTTCCTCCCCAGCCCTTGCCTTCTCACCCCAGCAGAGAGAAAGCAGAACAACCCTCAATTCTGAGGGTGAAGGCTCAAAGCAGGTGAAGCTTCTGCTGGAGTATGAGCCAAGAATTCAGCAAGAAGTGTGAACTCAAGTTACCTCACCAAGTTGTGACACCTCCTTTCTCATCCTCCCTTACAGCAGCACAGAAATAAACCAGGAAAAGCATTTAATTTCTCCTTCACACTTTCCCTAAATGACTGGGAACTCCCAACATAACACCAATTAACTGGACCTTTCCATAAGAAGCCTGAAACTTCCAGGTGGGCATAGACAGCAGTATGAGCTGATGCTACTTGTGCAGAAGGGCTAAATATCTCCACAGCACATGCAGCAATCAATATGGAACCATGTCTCTCTTCTCTCACCAACTAAGGGATGCTAGCTGGGTCATACTCACACATAGAGTAGGAATATTTTAGAAAAAGAAACCAAGCAAAGAAGCCTGAGCAAAAAAACCCAAATAAAACAAAGAACAACAAAACCAAACACCTCACTAGAATTACCCCTGGACGAATACTTTCAAATCTTCACTACTTTGTCATGTTTTCTCAAGGTATCAGTTAAGCCTAATTCTTTCAGTGAAACAGCTTAGATTCCAAATAAAGGCAGGGTCTGACCTGACTGATGCAGAAAGGGTTTGGTAGTTTTTAAATGAACTCAACGGGAGCACACTTCGAGAGTTAACAATGTAATAGAGAGGAAGGAGCACTGAGGTTAAGGTTAAGGGCAGCATCACAAGGATAACAGATTGAAAATAGGAAAAGAAAAATGTTAAGGCTGACATTAGGAAAACATTTATTATCATGAGGGTGATTAGATAATGGAATAATTTCCCAAAGGAAGTTGTTGAGTCAACCACTAGAGGCATTCAAAGGAAACCGAGATAAAAACACCAGGCGATTGATCTGGAGGGCAGTCCTGCACTAATGACCCAAGAGGCTCTTTCAAATTCACTGAGGATTCTTCTCTTGAAAACAACAACTCTGAACTTTATATGTCAGCACGTGAACAAAAAGTAGATGAAAACCATTGCACAACGCCAGAAAAAACACTTAATCAAAGCTTTTTTTTTCAATTTAACAGATCCTTTCCTCTATAATACCAATAATCTGAGTCTATATATGCATTCCTTACTTCTAAAAAGTCCTAACGTGTATTGATCAGCCAGGTGAAATTGAAATTTTTTTCTTTCCAAAGAAATTATAGGAGCTCTAAAACTTGCCTTATGAAATACGATGGACATCATGAAGAAATCCAGCAAGAAATTTTCCGAAATGTCTCTGTAGTCAAATCGGAAGAAGATCACAGTAAAGCTCAAAGTAACAAACTGATTAATAGGATTACAGAATGAGGAGCGGAGGAGTTTCATCCCAGCAACTGTTATCAGGATAATGTCACAGCTGTAAGAAAAGCAGAGAGAAAAACCTAATCAAGTCATAAGGCATTAAATTAAGAAGCTCTTAAATACAAATATCTGTACCAGATGTATTTTAGATTGCTGTGCATATCTAAATCTACAAATCTTCTTTACTAAAAGTATACAGAAGTAATATCAGAAATCATCACATTTATTTTACTTATGTGAAATTTTGTATTTTTCCCTTATCATTATGACACATTTGTAAGTTATAAAAAAGAACAAACTCTGTACTAAAAAGAGTAGTAATTACTACTAAAACCCAAAAATCTAGACCAGACATTTTTATATCCCTCTTAAAGTAAAATTTCAGTCCAGGAAATACCTTGGCACTTTCATTAATACATTACTGTAATTTGAAAAAAGAAAAAACCTTGAACTCTTTTTTTTTTAATTACAAGAAATTTCATGTGATGACAGAATTTATAATTTTACTTGTAATTTCATTATGTGCTGCCAAAATTCTAGATAGAATTACACATAGATGTGAAGTGTTTGAAATTCTTACCGCAGCTCTTGATCAGAAAGTTGACTATTCTACATAGTAGTTCATCAGATCAAAAGAACTTGTGTTGCACCTATGTCTTCCAAAATGTGGGGATTTCAATGTATAATGAGTGAGAAAGTTGGCCAGGTATTTGCAAAATGCATGGAAGGCTCTCCTTCATCCTGCTGCTAACCAGGGGAATACCTGCTGCCATGACTGACATTTGGCAGGCTGGAAAGCTCTCAACAGGTTTTCACTATCCTAGCAAGATTCCTGTTTTCCAGGTTGATTTTAATTCAGGTGGCATTTATTCATTTTTGTGTATCTCCCGTAATGCAGATGCAACTGTATTTTGAGTGCTAGTCCTTCTAAAGGATCAGCAGGGCATTACTGTTGGAATGAAACACTAAGCTGACCTTATTTTCCACCTTGTCAAGGCTGTTCTTTTCAATTTGCCTCACATTTCTGAATTATGGAAAACCTAATGACTAAGCTAAATAGATTCTGAAGCTAACAGAAGCCGTCCCAGCGTATCCTATACGAACCAATTGTGTATTTCATTTATCAGAAAGAAGAAAATTCTTGCATCATGGAGAAATTTTCACATGGAAACTTACAGATTATAGAGCAAAAGGAAGACTTTTTAGTCAATGTGCCTGTTACCATGATGAAACTTTCACCAAAAAAATGACACTTTACAAAATAACGCATTCAGAGGTAACAAAATAATTTGCTCATTATTCCTTTTTCTTTAAAAATACTGCCACACCAGGTGCTTTTCCTGGGGCCTTAACTTCTGGGAAAAGATGTAAGGGAACGTGAGCAGGGGGGTGATTTCCAGTGCCTCTTTGGCAGGTAACAGGGGCAGGCACTGTCAGCATGGGTTCTATTAATAACCAGCACACCAGGGTCTGGAAAGCTCAAGCAAACTCCTGACTATAAAGGAGCTGCTCTGCCTCCTCAAGAAGCAAACTGCTGCAGTCCTTTAAATCACAAACCAAGGTGAAGCTTCTTTAAAAGACAAATTCAATTTGAGGAAAACTCCAACATCCAATCCCACAAAATGTACAACCTCAGACACTTTCAGACACAGGGTGGGAGAGTGTCTTCCCTTCCCTATAGCATGATGCCGTCTGATCCTTGGGTGGTCAATAACTAAGGAATGTTCCAGCAACAGAAAAGAGGTATTTATGCATTAAAACCCTCATTAACACTGTATCTGGAAGTAGCAAGGAGAATCCAGGATGCCTCATGGGTTTACAGAGTTCAGAAAGAGATGGGATCTGAAGCTGAATGCTTTGTGTGTGGCATTTGGATGGCAGCTGTAGGGAGAATGTATTAAAGAGGAGAGCCAGAGGAAAAGCATACTGGGAGTTCCATGGATAGAGCAGAGTTACAAGGGAAAGGAGAGAGCAGGTTTCACACAGGTGATCAAACAGACACAAGGGGGATGGGGAAGGAAAGGACTGCTGTGGTATTCCCCCACAGGCCAAACAATCAGAGGCAGATAAATGTAATTACTTTCTTTAATCTCAAGACTTCTGGGGGTCTGACTCATTTCTTCTGAACACTTGAGGGAGGTGATACTTTAAAGTGCAATCTAGCTTGGAGGAATGACTATGTAAAAATAGTACCTTCCTAACCCTACATATTTGCTCCGTGCATGTATTCAGTCACGTCTGCTAGCTAATAACAAATGGCATTCTGACTGCTTTTAATTCTCCCAGCCTTGCAGAACTAAACAGAGGGATCAGTGTGGATTCAGTGTCACCCTAGACAATACACCTGAACTCCTGAAGCACCTTGGCTGTAGCACCTTCCAAGTGCCTGGGGGAAAAAAGGTCAGTGGGGAACTATAGGGGCTATCAATGAGTTACTGATGAGAGTCTCTCTGCAAAAGTAGTTGTCTGGGAGAAATATGCAGAAAATTTGACTAATGCCCTAGTCCAAATTTCAAACTGCAGGGGCTGCCTTTTCCTTATAGTTGGGTAGTTCCTAATGCTGTGTTGCTCCTCAAGAGAGAGAAATAATTAAATCAACATGCAATTTTCGCATCAAAGTTCTTTTATCTAATATTTGAAATTAAGAATCTGCTTTATTATGATATTGAGGAACTCTCCCCCACCTCCCAGCAGTTTTTCTTGCTACTGGAACATTCCAAGGCTGTGTCTTTGTTTTATCATCTGCATCACTGTCATTCTGATAAAAAGACTGCAGAAACTCTGCTCACTGGGGATACTGCAGTCACCAAGCCTGCTGAATATCTGCAGTAGGCAAGTCACTGACTAAAATACTTACCATAAAAGGCTGTCTGCAAGGATCATACTGTGAGACCACGGATCAGCACCACCAGTTCTGCTTAATAGCTAAGACATCAGACTTTGTGAAAACCTGTACCCCCACCTTTTTCAAACCACTCTTAATGCAGGACTACCCATCTTTCCACACTGTTTAATATTTCATTCAGCCTTAAAAGACTTGTGTGGTGAAGCTTCTGATAACTCCTTTGGGAGACTACAGCATAGTGTTAAAAATCCTCAGTTAGGAAATGTTTCCTGATATCCAGCCTAGATTTCTCATTTTCATCTGATTAGTTCTAGTTACCCCACTGAGTTTATGCCTATCAAACACCTGCAGCCTGATATGGTGTGTCTTGCTTTTAATTGACATTTAGACCTTCCATATATATCTATATATAGCTCTTTAATCTTTTAATTTCACTCTCTCTCACTGGAAACACATTTTAGTGTGCTAAGGTAGTTTTGCATTTTTCTTGCAGCAAAGACAATGATTATTGTATTTTGAACCAAAATGCATGAAAGCAAACTGTGACAAGATTACAGGCTTATTTAGAAACAAATTCCATTTTTCAGTCTTCAGTCTAAAACCAAATGCTCTACTAATCACATGCCTTGAGTTATAATCTACTTACTGTGTACCAAGCTTCTTGTATTTACTAATTGAGAAAGCATCAATGGTGAGTGCATTCAATATTATGGCTGGATATAAAATGTATTTCTCAAAGCACTGTAGCCACACATAAAGCCTTTCAAACCACATCAAATGAGCAGCATCTGAAATGGAAATTCAGATAACAGATCGTGTCATCAAATCATCAGCATTTTTTGCACTGGAGTACCATAGAAGACACGAATTAGCTCACATTAATAAATATAGTCAATAAACTAATTTATGAAACAATAGAATTCATAATTCTTTGGCAATAGAGAAATAATTTTGTTCTCTGAGTTTAGAAAGTATCTGTTTTGCTGCTTATAATTGCACTCCTGAGACACATTCAGAAACAATAAAAGATAGTACATGCTAGATGGTAGTTTTTACATCATCCAATTATTTAGTCAGTATATTAAATAGTACTGTCAGTGGATGTAATGACCCCAGAGAGGCCCTCTCCAGCTCTGGCACTGACCTGCTGAATCACCTAGGAAACCTCATTTGAACTCTGTGCC
This sequence comes from Molothrus ater, assembly GCF_012460135.2. Classification (NCBI taxonomy): domain Eukaryota; kingdom Metazoa; phylum Chordata; class Aves; order Passeriformes; family Icteridae; genus Molothrus; species Molothrus ater. Next base: position 43,258,132 of record NC_050480.2, read on the forward strand.
TCTACTTCCCCATCTTACAGTAGCAAAACACTGTTCCTTAGAATGTAAATTATCATTGACCTCACTGATAAATGAAACACCCCTTGAGATCTAAATACTGAAGAAATATCAAGAGCTAGAAACTGTTATAGATGTTTCCCAAAACACTTAAACAGACACTGTAAGAAGTATTTGCCAGGATCACATCTCACATCATTCCTCTCTAAGGAACAGCTTTTTTTTTTTTTGCAGTAGACTTTTCTAACAATATCACAGTGCTTAATTTGAGTATTAAACAAGAACTGAATGCTCCATGCAATTCAGCTGCTATGAAAGCCTAGGTGAACTGAGTGCAGAAACCCTTGTGCACAGACAAAAACAATGCCTTTTTCCTCAAAGCTCAGCTAGACTGTTATTGGAAAAACAGTGAACAGAAAAAGGCAGAATTTGGCATTAACTCAGAAACAGAAATGCCAGCTACTGAATCTCCAATAATCATCCCTGCAAAATGAAAACAATTCTATGTAGAGACGCCCCTCTTCTAAACACTCCTTTTCAATGACAGACACAGAAGACATGCTGAATCAATGGATTTCTACATTTTTCAGGCACAGTTGTATATTGCATAGACTACGAGAAAGATCTAAACCCAATCCTTCTAAATTAAGTTGAAGTCATGCTTTGCAAGTACCTTAAGCTAAGACAATGCTCTTGCAAAAATCCCCCTTCAGAAAATATAAAAAACTTCTGTTTCTTGCTAGAGCATAAAAATATTTACACTACACTAAAGGCCACTTCCTAAAAGTTCACACACACAGCAAAATGTCTGTTTTGGAACCTAGTTGTTCTTCCCCATTCCCCTCTCCTCCTCCTGAGCTCAAGAACTTCAGCCATGTCCAAAGCTGAGCTCTGTGTAAGAGCTCGGCTTCACTACAGAGATAAGCATATCACACAAACCAAACAGAAGGTAGGTGCAGGAGCAGAGAGAGGTCTGTTCAGACAGTGGAGACAGAAAAAAGAGCTCACATTCAGAAGGGACCCCAGGGAAAGGCATAGATTTGAAAATGGCTTACACAAACCTGTGGGGTACAAAAGCATTAGTGGGGAGGAAGTAGAAGAAAAAATAGCCTAGTATATCAGGGCTTCTTTCTCATTTAGTCCTGCATATCACTAATTTCTACACATCTATATACCATAAGCTCATACATCTTGACCTAAGCCTTTGATCCTGCAGTCAGCCAAGATAATGACAATTAATAACTGAGTTATCTCACAGGTGCAGCACAAGAACTGGTCTGATAATTGCTATTCTACGGAACACCTTAAAGGTTGAGGAGCCCATCCAAAGTCTGTGCAACAAAGCCAGGAATAAACTTGTGGAATTGTCACTGCCAGTTGTTTTTCTAATTGCAAGCAGTCATTTGTCTTTCAATAGCACTCCTCTTGTAAAAAAAAAAAAAAATTAGAATTAAAATCTATGCAGTAAAAACTCCTCACAGACATCTTATTTTGTGTACCTGTCCTTTCATTGTCCACATCTGACAGCTATGGGGTACTACTGTCCTTCTGTCCTTTTTACAAGTTTCTTTTTCTATACAGAGAGGGAACATTTTAAAGTTTAGTTCCTACATTTTTCTTACAGGACACTAGAAAGAAGACAGCCCGTCAGACATATCTATCAAAGGGATTACCTTTTCCAGTCTGTCTCATCTCAGACATGATAAAAAACCTCTGCAGCAGCCTAAGGGACTAATATATATATATTACATATATATATATAAATATATATATACATATATATATTATATATATATTACATATATATAATATATGTAATATATTTAATATATATTTGTATATAATTTTTATATATATACACAAACATATATATATATTTAATTTTTTTTTTACTCTTGTTTTCTAACACACAACACCAGCTACATTGCAATAATACTTGGACCCCAAAGTACAGGAATGTGCCATATATAAATGAGGATTGCAAAAGAAGCAAAAAGAGCCTGTTTCCCACAGTAGGCAGCATAAGAAATGCAGCCAGATCTCAAAACAGAAGGAAATCCATCTGTGGAAATCAGTGCAGCAGGTCTCTACCTTCAACCTTTTCAAATGCTGAGTCACTGCATTTAGGAAAACAATGTTTTTTGACAAATGAAGACAGACTTAATCAGAACAAGGCAAAGAAATCCTACAGTGGTCTTTTATGATTAAGTGCTGAAATAAACAGTGCAAGTTAGGTATTTATCAGAATTACTGGTTATCAGGGACAGGAAGTCCCGGACACTCTTTTCAGCTGGGCATAGTGGTTAATAATATTTATATTTCTATAATACCTTCCTTGGCATATTGCAGTAAAAGTTAAAAGGCAACCTTCAGTCAAGTCTCTTGGGTACTTTTTTCATGCCCAACCCTTGTTTGGAAAGTAATTGTTTTGAAACACATATTTTTTTTTAATAAAAAATATTCAAATCCTTAATGTATGGTTTTCCAGAGAGTGATCTGAATTTTTTTGCGGTCTAGTTGAAGACAGACTGAAGTCCCTCAACAGACTGTTCTGCAAATGCTGTCTTCAAACACTTCAGAAACATATACTGAGAATTATTAAGGCGTGGGATCCATCAAGAAATGACAAGCAAGCTTTTGGCTGGTAGCAAAGACAAAAAGAGAGCTGGGGCGGAGGGGGGAAGCTTTACTTCTCAAAGCACACTGCCTGCTTCAGAAATAACTCTATCAGAACAGGAAATCAGATCTCCACATACTAAAATATTGACTGATATTCACATGGATCAAGGCACTACCCACTGAAGCCAGCAGACATCAGCAAGAACAAATCTTGGAGAAAATTTCTTTTCAAATGCAATGTTTCTGTAAATGTGTTACATTGAAATTAGAACACTTAAATCGCACTACATTTGCTGATATGTCAGAAAGTAGAAAAAATATGCCTCAATTTCATCAATCTTTTAAGTTTTTAAATTATGTAGAATGCCAATGTATTAGGCATGAACTATACCATGCCAAGCACAGCCTAACAGTGCTGTAATGTAAAACAAAAGGCAGATCAGACAGTGGCTCATGAAAGATCACATAGAGGCTGTGAATTGATTAAGGGACAGAAACATTCAACCTATGAGGAGAAACAAAGAGCTGGGATTGCTTAACTTTGAGAAGAAAAAGCCTTGGGGGGCATCTTATGAATACTTGATTGGCAGCATTTTTAGGGTATAAATACCTGATAGGAGAAAGTAAAGTTGATGGAGCCACTCTGTTCTCAGAAGTGGCCAGAGACAGGACAAAAGAAATGGGCACAAATTGAAAATCTATTTTCAGAAAAAAGTAGTACCAAAACAAATAAACCACCAAACCCACAAAAACAACAAACAAACAAACAAACAAAAAAACAGGGAAAAACCAACAAAAAAACCCCCACCAAGATCCACTCAAATAACACCGTTTGGAGCAACCTTTCTTACCGTAAGAATGACTGAACGTTATGTCCAGAAAGTTTTTAGAGTCTCTACACTGGAAAATATTAAAAACTGGACACAGCCCTGGGCAGCCTGCTCTAGCTGACCCTGCTCTAAGCAGGAGTATCAGACTAGACAATCTCCAGATGTGTCTGCCTGGCCTCAGCCCATCTGGGCAGTGGCCTGAGAAGACAATTCCTACAGGTTCACAGATCTGCTGGCGGCGCAGTGATAAAATTAAAATTATCAAATATGTCTGATACTCAAAAGTAAAAGGATCATTTATTCTCCCAGCTCTGTTACTTCTGGAATTTTATTTGTTTGTTCTTCAAAGCAAGGCAAGCTGGAAGTCATTGCATCCACTGTTTAGAAAAGACTCTTACAAACCTCTCACTTCCCGCTGCTGGTGCTCTTTGCTTTTGAGTATGGGATGGGAGATCCACAGCCAGGGGTGATGCTTGCGGAGCTGAGGAAGGATGTAATGTGTCACAAATCCCACTGTCCATGCTAAAGCAAACAGCACAATGCTGAGAAATGGCTGGGCCAAAGCAGAAAAAAGGAAACATAATTATAATTTACATACAACATTGTTTTATACATATATATATTTATATATTTTAAACATTTTTAACAGTTTCCATAATTGTATTTTTCTGCAATTGATTTTTATTCCTATGTTTAAATTCTTGATGGTAGGTGAATACGGATTTTGACATATGTGTTTTGCACGCACAATCAGCCAATTTTTTCCTCTATGATTGGAGGAAAAAAGGCAAAATGTCAGGCTTATCATTCTGTCCTCTGGGTTCCACATCATAAGAGCTGTTTAAGAAAAAATATATCAAACAAGTAATACTGAAATTAATACAAATATCCAGAAACTAACTGCTTTGCAGATAGAACAGTGTTGTCATAACCAGTAAATGCATTTTCACTAACTTCTCTTCCCACAGCATCTATTCTTTCCAGTTAAAGCACCCTGTGGTTTTGCATAAGAGACATAATACCTTAGGGGGAGAAAAAAAAAGATAGATACACACCCTTAGTGACAGAACACAGTACTGGCACTGACAGCAAATGACAGAACAGCAGCTGCTGTGCAGACAATGAGATCCGATTTCAAGATTTCTTTCTGTGAAAATAATTATTTTATACACAATTAGTAAGGCAGCACTATTTTAACCAAAGTAATTACTCTGTTCTCAATTACTTACACTCTGCATTGCAATAAGGATAATCAGCATTCCCTAATACAAAAGTATTTTCTCCACTCTGCTTTGGGAAATTATTTCTCCACACTCCAGGTCTGTTGAAGTAATCACATTTAAATTCTTCATGCCTAATTTAGAATTATATTTTTAAATAACAAAGTTATAATATTGGAGAAATGAAAGCAATACATTTTAATACTGAATCTGATTCTGCTTGAGGAATATAACTCTTTTCCATTATGACCTTCTTATTTTTGGGAATCTTAATTCTGGTTCTATTTCCTATTTTCAAGAACTAATACTCCTTATTCCCTTTCTCTTGCATTCCTGAAAAAAGTCATGCTTTTCCATAATGTCTTCTAAGACACAACATTAATACATTTATTATGTTCTAAAGTGACATGCCCCATTCCCTGATTTTCTTTATTGGAAGTCAAATTGCAGCAAGATTTTGTGGATTTTAGACAAGGCTTTTTTCCAGTGTCATTGAATGATAATGAAAGGACACATCTACCTTTATGTAAAAATCTGTAACCATGCTAGGAGTAACTTTGTTTCTAAAGATTGGATATATCACTGTCTTTACAGCACATTTTTCTTGCGATTAAAATGTCATTCTCAGTAAACAAATAAACAAGATAGCTTGTGATCTGTGAGGTCTTCTGAATTGTACTTCAGAGGTCACCCAAATGCTTTTGTGAGTAAATGAAAATCTTGTCTTAGATTTATGAGAAGGGCATTTAGGTTCAGCACTCAATTCTGCTGCTAAGTTACCAAATGAGAAACTATTTGTAGCTCTTGGTTTAGAAGCTGACTTATGCTTAAATTCAAAGATACCTAGAAACAACACATGAAAAGCAACACTTTTGATAGAACCAGAGGTTCATCTGACTTTCTGGTGGTGCTATCTAGGTAATCTTAATGAATCTCATCAGAGAAAAAAGAAAGAAAACTAAAATGATGATGGTAGGGCAAACCTACGAATAAAAGAGATAAAAAAGAAAGCAAGCAGAACAAGCAAAGAACAGAAGGGTTGCGAATTACCAGGGAAGCTGGTAGCAACCTCTATATTTAGGCTGCCTATCACTCCCTGTTATGAAAGATGCTTCTCAGTAAAAGGTCACCTGCATCAGCACTTCCACTTACTGCAGCAGCCCTTTGAAATGCAGCAGGACTAAAAAGCCTTCAGGCTTTGAAAGTACTTTTGCTTTGTCCCAGGAAACTCCAAGACGGCTTAGCTGAAATCTCAAGCAGCCACCATGGTCTTTGCCTTTCCCGGGCTGCTCAGGAGTATGTACACATCTCCAGAAGAGTGGCGCTCCCTCCACTCTGAGAGCCATCCTTCTCAGGACAGCCCTGTACTCTGCACGGGCTACATGTGCTGTGAAGGTGGGAGCAGAGTCAGGTCTCTGGAACTCCTCCTGACCACCTTTTCAAAGCACAGCCCTGCTGGCCTTGCTCCTTGGCTGTCGCATTCAGCAGGAGAACCACAACACGAGGGAGCTCACAGGAAAAGACTTCTCTTCCCTGACTAAACTTTGGCTCCCTGCCTGTCCCCACAGATCTTCTCTGTTCAGTTCTCTCACTAGCAAGTAGCAGTACTGAAAAAACACGGTCTAATAAAAATGAATAACTGAATTATTACCAATCTATGCAACGGAAATGATTTTTTAAGCTTTCCAGATATTTTTAAAGATGTTGCATAAAAATCTATGTAAAACATCAGTATCTGAGAAAATCAAGCAGTGTCAAATTTATATAGCACTATTTCAGCCCCTTTGTGAATACACAGCATGAAAAGTCCTGATCAAGTATCATTTTCTGCACAGCTGAATTCAACTACTCAGTAATCTAAAACAAGCTTCTAAGAACAACAAACACACTCCAATCACATTCACAAGCTCTTCTTTACAACCCAAAAGGCTTATTATTAAAATGGCTGGTTCCTCTCACAATCAGATGGCTGAAAAAGCTGACACTCTAAAAACCATGTAAAATATTAAAAGTTTAGCTGTAAAATCAGCAGAGGGGATAAGAATGCACATTTCTGGAGAGAGGTGGCATCCTAACTTTCCATTCCAGGCCAGATCACCAAATAGAATCTTTTCAAACATTACATTCAGAAGAGAACATATTACACAAATTATATTGCACAGGACTTGTATTTCCCATCTTTCCTTTTGCAATTGTCCTTTTAACAGTGCTCTCATCACTTTTGACAATCCTATACAGAAAAAGGCCTATATTTTAAGGAAATTATTATTATTCAGATATTTAACTCCAAGTTTGACAATTGCTTTCCATTTCTGGCAATACTGAGCATGTTTAAAGTATCATATATGCCCAGGCTTGTCCTTCTGTCCTTGCACTGAACTGTTTCAAAATGTAAAAATACTGCACAGCTGTGTGGCACAATGGTCCACACAGCAGCTCCCTCTTGATGTGGCCAACGCCTTCAAGCTTCTCACTAAATTAAGGCCTTTTTCCCTCTAAAACAAAGCTGAGCAGTTCTTGCTTCTGTTCCATGTCACTGCGCAGGGGACAGGGTCCCCCAGGAAATGGCAGTGATCTCTCTGGCTGAGAGGGACTCACAGCTACTCTCCAGGAGAAAACCTTGGGCATCTACCTGCTGGGGGTGGATCTGAGGCTCCTGGCCTTCCTGTGGATGGCAGGTAGCTCCTGAAAACCATGTGCCTACCTTAGACCCAACTAAAGCAGGATTTTGGATATCATTCCCAAGGCCAGGAACTTATGAGCTGAGTACTGAATAACTCTATAGCATGATGTTTGAGCCCTTCACTGCAATTGGTCCAAAAATGTAAAAATTAAGCTCTATTCACAGTTCAAATCTCTCCAGTGAGAGACACTCACTGTTAATAGTTTGGGCTGAAAGCCATTCTACATTCTCCATTTTGCACTCAAGGGAAAAAAAAAGTAACACCAAACCAACATCGATGCCTTGGGGATTTCACAAGCAGAATATATTAGAGTGGCACTTTTTTTTTGTTTTAATTATTATCACAGAATCATAGAATTGTTTATGTGGAAAAGATCTTTAAAATTATTAAGTCCAACCATTATTTTCAATTAGATTTTTGGAGCTTTGTAAAAATCCTTTTATTAGCTATCTAAATGTTTTTACTAAAGACCAGGAAGGAACCCTGAGTTTGAATGTAACACATTATCACCCTCAGGCCACTGCTTAATCTAGTAATCAGCCATGTGGATGCCTACAGAAATTAATTATAATGGTAGGAAGCTCCATTCTCAAAGTTGAATGGTCAATTATGAATCACAGCTGCTTCATAATTCAGGCTTCCAAAGCTGGCAATTCTTACACAGCTATTCAAGGAAAGGAAAAGGGTAAAAAGTCACGCAATCAAACATTAGAGATGCTGTATTTATTACCCCTAACATCAATGCAAAGCCATCCAGAAAACAACACAATAATTTTCAATATTAACCTTGTTTGCTTTCAGCTGCTTGAGAAGGAGATTGGTTCTGTATGCCTCTGGCTTTCTGATTAAAATCATCTTATTTAAATGGTGTTTTGTAGACCACATGTCACCAAGGCAAGGCTGGCTTGTGTTGCATCCTGCCATCTCTTGCCACTGACAGGGGTTAGGAATACTCTCCTTGCAGGGAAGCACTTCAAGAAAAAATGAGCTGCCGTCATGAAACCTCTTCTGAATACTGATATATTGTTTCACCCAGCTGCTGAACAGTTTGAAGATCCCCTCACAAAACTTCTGGAAATTATTTTAAACTGACTTTGAAGAGTCAGCTGAGTCCTACATCCTGAACATGACTGCTATTGCTGAAGCAAGTCAGCAGGGACTATGGCCTGATTGTGCTCCTTGGATTCGATGCACATGCATTTTCTCCTGCCTCAGTTCTTCCCTACTTGCCCTATTAGCACTATATTGGTGAGATAGCAGTGGGAGTCTCCTTGGTGTTTAACTGAAACAGAGGTACCAGGTAACCCAGGGGTTAGACAAAGAGCCCACATTCATCAGAAATTGCTCTCTCTCTCTCCAGCTAATCTCTTCCAAATTAGCACTGCTAATCGTAAGCAAACACTTTGGCTTACAATTTTTATACAGATTAGAGGAAGCCAAGACAGAGGAAAAAGAATGAAGGCAAACTAGCAAGCTCCAGCAACACTGAAGGAAAGCAGCCTCTGCCTCATAGCAGCAGCAGCATGGAGTATCAAATGTACAGAACAGAAAAGTGCCAATTCCCAAATCCAGGTATTTCCTGGAGAGCAAAGGTGCCAGGAAGCCCACTTAATTAATCCTAAAAGTGTGACAAAATGAAAAAGTGTGAGAGGAATGAAACATTGTGAAGAGAAGAACTGAAGTCCTGTGTCTGGCAAATCCCAGTGCAGTTATCCCCATATTTCTGCACCTTCCACCCCACTGGCTCAAGGGCTCAAGTGCAGCTGTGCAGTGTTAGTGTACGACAGCAGATCCCTGTCCATGTCACTGATATAAAAATTGTTAGAGTCTGCAGAATTACTTCATTTTGAAAATACAGCCAGGATCTTAGATACAGATTTTTTCCACTATTTTTGGGGTTTATTTTCAATATTTTAAAGCCTTGCTCAAGGTTTCCCTCTGCACTGTGAAATAAAACCAGTTAAGTGGACAGCTGCAGTAACTGCTTCAGTCCCCGGGCTGGGCTCCATCTGCAGAACAGATGACATCAGACTCTGTATTCCTCCAAGAAAGGCACTATCAGCAAAAGACAGAATACAGGAGCATGAGAAGCTTTCCATTACATCTGCCATACAGTCGCTGTGTACAAGGACAGAATGTCAATGAACCGCAGCAATAACCTACACACCACAAATACCACAGAATACAGCAAAATTCTAACAAAAATACTTCATGCTTTTTACTCTGTTTCTAGATGCACAGTCATATTCCAGTATCAACTGTTGCAAACAGTTTAGTTTGCAAGAAACTGTAGCTCAATACAAGCAACAAGAAACAGCCATATCACTTAGTCTTATGTAGGCCCTATTAGAGGAAGCAGTTTAAAATAAGATTATACTTGGCAAAAATAACAATCTAAGCAGCAGCTTAGAAAAGTAGAAAACATTGGTAGTGTGGGATCAATGCATATGCTGAATGCAGGCTGTGCAACACCTTATCAAATGCCTAAGAAATGATTCAAGATGCACATGAGAGATGCATCCCATTGAAGGGACAGTTGGAGGCCAGTAGGAACTACGGACTCCCAGGTCATGTCTAAGGGTTAAAAAACGCAGTCTATCTTCCAGAGACTCTCTGAATGCTCCTAGATTTCAAAGAGCACTCAGAAGCTAAGGAATAGCTGCCTAGGTTACAAATGCTCGATGTGCAGGCACTGGGGATGTGGTCAGGAGGAAGAGCTGTCCAACAGCCAGGAAGCAGAACAGCTCACATGACTAATAAATGTCAAACACCCCTTAGCATTTCTGGAAACCTGATGATCTTCCCACATGAATGCCTTAGCAGATCAACCTCCCCTGGGTAACAGCAAACATTTTTTTAATATAAAAAGACACAAAAAGGAAGATGGGTCACTTCACGATGTTTGTGCTGAAGTGAGAAATAAGCTGACACAAACTTAGAGCTTCCTGCCAGACAGTAGTAAATAAACAGCCTGCCAAGCAAAGAGATGATGAGATGGCAATGCTTGGCACCAGGCATGTACCTCCCTCTCCCATACTATCCCAGTTTCATATGCTTCTTCCACCTCTAGGTGCCAAGTCTGACAGTGTGTTCCACTTGGCTCAGCTGGGGTGGACGGCACACAGTCAAGAGTATATCCTGGCACAGAAAAGGCATTCCTGAAAAACAGGTAGCCCTAGCCATAGAAAAATAAAGAATAAGGGGTGTTTTAAACACGTGTAACTCTGTGGACCAACTCCTGCTCCTCTGCAGTGCACACAGAGCTTGGCAGCACTGCTCACCTTTTTGAATGCTTGTTGAACAATCCAGCCTACCTTCGACACACCAGATTCTCAGGCTGCAACTCTGTGCACAGAACCTGCATTACTTCTCTGTGTACTAGGATGAGAGATGCACCCCTCCCCAAGCTCTAAGAGTGCTCTAAGAGTGCACATGGACTATATTAAAGAATCAATGTGGCAGAGCCCTTCAAAGGAGCCCTTCTCACTGTATCCCCTTTCTCACTGCTGGCCTCACCATAAAGATCATCTATCTGTGCTCTTAGTTATTTAAATTACTAAATGACAATATTTACAAGGTTCCTCAGTGGGCAAAATGGATGAGAGAGCTTTAAATAGAAATTAATGAAAGAAAAAGCCTTACCACTGATTCTCTCATTTTTTCTGGGAGTGGATCTTCTGATGAATCTTCAAATCGTTGGCGTAGATAGTGAGGGATGTATTTACACTGAATAAGGGACCTGTTTAAAAAAATTCCTAATTAATATGCCTTGGAACATGTGCAACAGATATGAATATTCCTGAAGGACACAAGAGAAACAACAGCCTCAGATTTCCTTCTTCACGTATACACTGGCATTCATGTCTCTGTTCAGCTGGAGATTGACAAACCACAGACAAGCCAGCTCTACCTGTGATCAGGGCAGAAATTCCTCATCAGAATCCTGAGGAGTCTCAGCAGCCTAATCAACGTGACTCAGTCATTTAGAGAAATGAGCAGAGAGGGTACTGTTCCATTTATGACTCTTAGTTCTGTTTCATCTAAGCTGAAACCAATATGAGAGCTCTTTAGACCCATGTTAAAATGGCTAAGGAAGCCAATTCTGTACAAATTGTATATTACTTCTCTCTTCTAGATTTATGTGCTACCTCCTCATCCATCTTGAATTTTATGCCATTGACCATACCTTAATACTTTTTCCAATCTCCTTAACTTATTTAAAAGAAGTTCAGAGCTTTTCAGAGAAAAAATCTTAAATATCTTTTTTTAAGGATGATGCATTTTTACAATTGCACAATAAACATTTGATGTTGTACATCTATTCCTAATTTTTAGATTTTTAGGAACCATTTCAGTCACTGAAGATTTCATTGCAAACGTTATGAAATTGCTAGCTAGATTTACAAGTTAAAATGCATTTAATAGTTTAAGATTACTTCCTTAAAACAAAAGTTTCAAGGAAGAAAAGTTTCTGTTTTATTAAAGAGGTTCATGAACTGGTGTGTCCTTTTTGGAAGTGGGAGAAATGGCTACATTTAAATTACTTCAAAATTGAAAAGAACTCACAAATTCATGCTGATTTGCAATTTACCTGTGTATATTTTACTCCAAGGCTAAGAACTCTCCCTAATACTTCACTTGCTTCCATACCTGATTTCCATACTGTAATGACCTAAAAACTACACACCATCCACACAAAGCTTGATCCAGGTCTGCCTGACACCCATGTCTCACTCAGTAGGCTGTGGGTAAAGTTCATGGTAAGACATGCAAGCAGTTCTTGTTGCTTTGCCACATCAGCACCTAGCAATGTATAAATGTCAGATTCCCTGAATTTTTTGGATGGTAAAGAATTTCTTGACTCTTCCGCAAGATTTACTTGGATGATAATTTCCTACTAGTGCTCTATATCTTTTCCTTCCTCAATGTTGTTCTGCATTTCCAAGTTTCTCTACCAAAACAGAATCCTGAATGGCCTAAAAAGCTCTCCACTTCCCCCTTCTCTCTTCTGCATTGCAGAACTGTGCATAATGAGCCTTGAGCCTCACCTCATGAATCAAAGGAGAGAACTCTCTGTAAGAGAACTTCCCACAGGCCCTCTGCACTCTCCTAGGACAAAACTGAGCTGTCTGTGAAGGAGAATTCCAAATGGCATGGTGATACTGGTGGCACAAAACCCACTTGCTTGCTTAGCCCCACAGCCATAGATGTAATTTCCCAGCTGCTTGCTGACCCCCACAGCCCCTATAACAGCCATATATCACACTTTGCTGCCCCTGAGCTAAGGATCTATTGGGTCTCTCTCTCACACATCACCTCAACATGCAGATCACAATGTTGGGACTTTTCCCCTTAATCTCCCTTGTTTGCAGTGTCACTCTTAGCATACACTTCCTCTCCTCAGTTACCTCTAGCAGACTGTGTCAGAGAACAAAAGGAAGGATGAACCTCAAACTGAGAGGCACAGCCTACTGAAGTAATCCTCAGCAAGAGCTGTAATTCAGCCACCTTCCCAGCACATTAAATGTTCCTTCTTCAGGTCCCAGTGCTAACCAATGCACATTCTGCAACTCCAGTTGTGTGAACTCCCCTCAACTAAATCACTGTCCTCCAACCTGGCAAGCACACAACCTCCTAGAGGGGAAAAATCTGCTTCAGAGATTTTGGATAGTGCTGCTTAAAGAACACCAACCCTGCTGGTGATCTGACTGCAGCACTTCATTCATATACAGGACTGATACCAACCATGCAGACATGGTGAGGAATTTCACCTCACCACAGTACTTTCAGGAAGCAACCCCTGTGGTTCTGAAACCCAGGCATCACTCTGGCTGTGTGCTGTAAAGAGTAATCAGCAAAAAAGCATTTACAGGCAACTTACATCAGCACAGATGGGTCACTGCTTTGTCTGCTGAGGTGATAAGAAAGTGCAACTAGCAGGCCACAGAAAGCAGAGAACAGTGCTGGAATGTGCTGTGCATCCCAGGGCTCCTGAGGGGATGACAGAAAGCAAAGTTAGGAATGCAGAACTTAAAAAGCCAAAATAAGTAGGTTAAGCCATACATCATACATGCAATGTTACATGCACAACATCTACATTTATACACCATCTACCACAGACTAAAATCCTTTTTCATATCAAAGATTATTACTGTGAAAAAACCTTGCAATTAAAGACATGTTTTGTGGTCATATTGTGCAATTCTCCTATAATCAGCAATTAGCTAGGAAACCACATGAAAGGCAGGTTTTCTTTCCTCTTCAATGAAACGTTAGAGGAAAATTCTCATTAAAATGAGATCCGAGTGAAAGCAACTGCAGTGCATTTATCTACACGCTAAATTGATACACTGATACTTGACCTGTAGCCAGACTGCACTGAACAAATGACAATATCATGTACATCAGGCAGTGGGGTTTCTTTCAGACATCTTTCTGCTGCCTTGTGCATTCCACTCAGGCCCTGCTTGGATGCTAACTCAGCAGAGAGGGAGAGCACTGGCCCCCGTGTGTGACATCCCCGAGGAGGGAAACAAGAGACAATTGGCACACCCGCCAGCGCACTCTGGATATAACTGAGATGAGAAATTCTCTCCAGGTGACTAACAGCTAAAACAGGCTAGAATGAGTAAGAGAAAGAATATAAAGCTTAAGGAACACTTATAAAGATGATCTGTGACATCCTCAGGTACCAATTAGGGATCCTAAGACATACTTGTTAGTCCTATTTATGAAGAAAACAAATTTCGTCTGTGAAGGACAAAGAAACTTGGAACAAATCCATTTCACTTACTAATCGCATTCCTTGCCTCCACAGAAATTCTGCCTGATCAACCAAATGTGAACTCACCACATCCTGCACCAGAGCACTCTCTGAAAAGGTTTTGAGAAGCAATGCTTGCAGGATCTGTGAAACTTCAGGCTAGTGTGAACAAGAGTTCTGCACGGTTATCTCTTGCTTTGAAAACTTTAAAGTTAGTACAGCACCAATGTTTTCAGAGGATGAAGTAGGTTTATTAGTCTTATTTTGCTCAGTTTTATGCATGCTTTCTCAGCATGTTAAGAAACACTCTATTTCTTTCAGGTGCAATGAATACCTAAGAAAAATTAATTTTAAATGTCAAACATCTAACCCATTGCAGCATGGAATTCTGCAATTTAACTCTGAAATTCCTTGTTATCCTAAGAGTAGTACCAAAAAAAGTGAAATTTTAATTCCAAGAATCATCTTCCCCTCATCATCCTACTGAAAATCACAATGATAAAAGACAGAAGAGCCTGATTCTATCAAACAGTCCTACCCAAAATAGTAATTACAAACAAAAGAGAGATTCACATGCTATTACTGAAAGAATCCAGCACCATTTATTTGACAATTTAAACTTTACCATACAATCCTACTCTTCATTTCACTGTTTCCAGTTTTGGGGCCAAATATATTTTCAGTTAGCTTTTCCCATGCTTAGTCTCCTGTCACATTCAATTAAAATTCTTCAAAACACTGAAGAAAATTAACTGAAGCCAAAACATTCTGAAAATGGCTGAATCATAGCCTATCCAAAAATCTTCTGCATTTTCAGGGCAACACAACTGTCTACACATCATCCCAGCAGCTTCTAGGGCATGACTGCCCCTTTGCTCTGCAACTCCTTTTGAAAGCAAAATACTATCAAGAGATGAGTAATATTCTTGATACTGAAATTTACCAGAAGCCAGTTTGAAAAATCATTCCACCCTTTTTCTACCATAAAGCTGTACACAGCTGAATCCCCACATTAATGTCTCAGGAATTCTATTTCCATATTTTCTGCATATTACACATAGCTTCTGCATTTGTCTGGTCTGTGCTCCATTTCCAAACTGTCATTGTCCCCTCAAAACTCAGACATCAGGGAGCCAGGAAAGTAGGTAGGACAGGCATCAATATTCACTATGTGCCTAGAGAACAGGATTTTCTAGAAAAATGCTACACAATGTTGTAGAAAAGATGAGAATGAACAAAGGTGTCATTTCTTCAGTATCAGTGTGACGTACCCTCTTCCATTTTGTCATTTTCCTCCCCCACAAATATGCCTGGTAGCTTTAAATTTAAAAAATGAAAACCAAATAAAATAGTTGATAATTGAACAATCATTCTTCTCAGTGGGAAAACAGGGCTGACAGGTTTTACTCTTGGAAGCTGGTATTATCTGTCATATGAGACAGGGACTTTCACTTCCTGGGTTACCTCATGGGGTTGAGGTGACACGTAGTCCTTTCATATATGGTTTTGGCTTCGATGCAGACACTCACACAGTCATTTTTAAAACAAGTGAAACAGACTTACAGGGTTAAGTATGAAAGCCAAGAGTTACAAGAGACCAGTGGTGGGAGTGGGGTGTTCCATTCCAACCAGAGAATTGCCTAATCCCAAAACAATCCACTAGAAGGGGAGATAAAGGTGTCTTTGAACTTATGAGCCTTTTAGCACTGCTAGAGGCGGGTAGGCAAATGTATTTTTAAGAAGTAGTTCTAGTAGTTTTCTGTCCTACATTATTTATCCTTTTTCACTTCTTTCTTCTCCTAAAAAAACTGCATGTAACACACTTATCTTTCAAAGATATGCTCAAATAAATCATATGTTCTACTCTAGAGACAAAAAGTGCTCTGAACAGAGAACCAAGTATGCTAAGTAGAAATTCTTGTTACTTTTTCAGTTGTTTTTTTTTAATTTCAGAGTATTCCTCTCAACTCAGCAGTGACTTTGCAGATTGCTGGAGTGACAGCATCACTGAAGGTGAAGGCACTGGCATAGTGGCTGGGTTTTTAAACACGGAGACAAACTCCAGTTGGTCTTCACACACCTGGTTTTCCACTCTCATGATTTCATCACTCTTTATAGAGTCAGAGAATGGCTTGGGTTGGAATAGACCTTTAAATGTCACGTAGCCCCTTGTGCAATTCAATCAAACTGTCTTGGCTCTTTCTCCTTACCCCCACACTGCTGCTTCATCACGGATCTGTGCCATTGCTCACATATCAAGCAATAAGCAGGAAGGGCTGACGGCCAACCATTCCAGACGTGTGATGGTAAAGATGGAAATAAATACTATCAGCCTATTACTGAAGATCTAAAACACTGACTTTCTGAAAGAGATCATAAAAGGGAACCCTCTTCACCCCCCAAAATATGGGAAAATAGTTAGAACTTGTTCTCTACAAGGCTAACTATAAGCTTAACACCATATTACCATGGATACTCCTTTTCAGTAAACACTAATATAACAACCAAAATATGTGAATTACTGAGCCTCACAACTAAGACAAGTTCTAGGAAGAGATGCCCACCAGCCTTATCTTCCCATCATCCATGGAAAACAAAGCATTACTTTCCCAGATGATCTCCAAAAACATGACATGTGATAAGTTACCAAAATACAGGTATCACTGCCCACTCAAAGTAGCATTGGCCCTCTTTCTCTGCAATTGCTGCTATCTTGGACTGTATTTTCATTGCTGAAATTTAAAATCCATAAAGACTGGACTGATGCAGGGGCGTCCATGTGTGTCCACACACAGCACCTGACACAACAGATCCCAGTCTGTGACTGGAATGCCTTGGCTAAAAAGCAAGATGAGCAGCAGCTTCAGGCAGGAATCATGGATACTCATGTTTCACATAATGGTGAGTTTATCCTAAAGAAACAGTGCAGATTTCTACATTCCTGTACAGTGACAGACAGTGAGAGCTACTCTGGGCAGTGTTAGATTCTACAGGCATAATTCCTTTTTTCTATCTGGAAAATAAGTTATTATACACAGAAACCTAAGACCACAACTATTGAAGCTATGTCTACAGTGCAAGACTTGACTATGGCAGCAAACTTCACTTACTGAAAGGCATGGTATCTAGGAATACTCTCCAAAATTAACACCCCTAACAGCTCTTGCTTGAACCTAAGGGGTTTCTAAATTAGAAAAAAAAAAAAAGGCCTCCAAAACCTCCAAAAGGACTGAGAGTATTCTATGCAGCAGAAATAAAGCTGTCCAATAATATTATACTTCTATTTTGGTCACTTACATATACAAGAATCCAGTCTATACACATGAGCCCATTCACTGCTATCTAGAAATTTATTTGAGCAATCTTAGTAGATTGAAGGAGATGTATTCTTGCAACTCTTTCCCACCAAAAACCCCTAAGACAAATATTTCAAAATTATTAGTACACAGATGAAGACTGCATCACTGAAGACAGGAAGCAAGGAGCACTGTTATTCTGATTAATTAGTTTCAAACTCATTTAACAAACCAAACTACATCAATGTAAGTTGAGAACAGTTTAAAATCCACACAGGATTTTTAGTAACTGTCCTTTGAAGCAATAAATAAGCCACCAGAAAGTACTTTCTTCGGGTATGGGTAATGGAAACTATCTAACTTTTATTTCAAAAATATACATTTACATAGAGCTGGGAAAAGCTGTGTGCCACATATGAATACATTCACATAAGTTCAATTTTTCTGGCCCAATTCCAAAAATCTGATTTTTTTTTCCAGACTGATTAAGACAAACTGCAAGTTCCATACAAAGGAAAAAAAAAATTATCTGGATGACAAGTACTTAACTGGTTCTGGATACATTTCAAATCCAAACTAACTGATATGAACAGAAGGCAGAAGACAAGGACTGACTGATTCCAGAAACATTCAGGGATGTGCTCTTCTGCCCCATGGCAAAATCCTGGAACACTGGAATGCTAAAGACTGATATCAGGATGGCTAAATTCCAGACCAAATATTTGTAAAAAAAGTAACAGGGCATACCTGACTTTTTTTAAAAACATCTCTTAAATATTTGGGCACAGACCACCAAACAGATGGAGCAGGAGACAAAAAATCAGTACATCATGAAATTCTAGTCAAGTGAAAAAGATGGCACAGAAATTCCCATGTCTCCAATCTGATGGATGGAATATCTGAAAAATAAAAACACCTCCTCCTGGAAAAAAAGAGAAAACCCTTTCGTATATCAATGCTAAGGTAGCTATTAGAGCTGCCAATTTCTGTTCAAGATTACAGGATTGAAGATGAGATCAAAAATAAAGCCTGGCTGAAGTGAACTCAGGTAATGTTAAGCTAAGCTCAGTTAGCCGAGAGCTTGAGAAAAAAATAGTGAGCTGAAAAATTGCTGCTATTGCATGTAAGAATCCAAGGAATGAACAAAAGAGCTGATAAAACCATGCTTAGGATTTAGAGCTTTGTATTACACAAAAGTAAATGAAAGTTCATAGAGGACCTGGAAAGAACTGGATAAGGAGTGATGACATCATTAAACAGAGGTCAGGGAGATAAAGAAATTTCAAAGCAAGCAGGAGAAACTCAGGTTTTTGCACGTCAGAATCTAAGGCATTTACCTACGTACTCACCTGAAACCAGGTTTACAGTATTGCTATATGCAAGGATGGATAAGCAGCCGCTGTCCTATCGCTCATATACAAATGTGTCGTGGGGTAAGGTTTATGAGGAGATGCTCTACAGCACCTCAAAGCTGTAACCAAATCACCTTTGCATCACTGGGATAGCACTACAGAAATCTATCCATGTGTCTTCACATCATCATCACCACAGGGAACAACTTCTGCACCAGCCAGGGCAGACAGACTTGTAAACCTGCTCCACTCACAACACGCTGCTTTCACTGACAGCAGTGACAGATAGTGTCCTGCCCATCAGTCCTCAAGGCCTCAAATACACAGACAGAGACCTGCTATTTTGTGCTCATGGTTTTTATGAAGAAATTATCTGTTCTAATTTCAGATGCATTACTCTGTACTTCCTACTGTGAACAATTTTGGGTTTCTTTTTTATGTGACAGCTTTACAGAAAATGAAAACTGATCATCCCAGCAGTAGCACCATGAGAGGAGGTCCTGACAAGCTGCAGACCCACAGCTCCTCCACACCAATATCAAGCAAGGGCAAAGCTGCTCAGGAGCACTATGAGGAAGGGAGCCATTGCCTGGCCACAGCAGTTGGGACCTGTTTGCTTCCCAGTCACCTCTGAAGAACACATTCCTTTTTGTTCTCCAAGTGCCCAAGTCACACACAGGTATCATCATCTTGCAAAGAGTTTGTGCCTGCCCTAGTGACAGTCTGTCATTTATTTTAGTTGTGTGAAAGTGCACATTTGGCCACATAAAAAACCCCCCAGGTCTGCCAGGTGAGCAGTGTGCAGCCACTCCCCAGAACACATCATGTGCGTCTGATCAAGGTCTGTGACGGGACATGACAGCAGCCTGACACCTGACCCAACCCACACCCTCACCACTCACACAAGACTACAGATCTGTCCATCCTCTTTTAGGTGCTATGTGCATTTTAGCCAGGAGAGAGAAATATTTCTGGTCATGTGATGGCAAAGGCACTGCAAGGTCACTCAGAAAGAGTGACAGGGCCAGATGAACCTGTTGGACATGCCAAACATTGTCTGCAGGTCACAGGATGAATTCTCAACTGAGAATACTGTATAATAATTTTCCTCAGGCAACTTACTTGAACGAAAATCCATGAGAATTATTAAGCTAAACTGGAAAGTTAAACTTATGTTAAATAATGCGTTTATACCACAGCTGCTTTTCCATACAGGGTCTCAGTTGGTCTTGTACAACATAATTCAACAGCAAAATCAGTCTGGACAAAGCACAGGACTTCAGCACAGGCCCATTAGTCTCAGATTTCAGAGTTTATATTCACATGCTGAAAGGTACCTTGAGTACTTACACTGTTCTATAGACATACCCCAAAACAATTCCTACTTCCTAATTTCTAAAACTGAAGTTCTAGAGGAAACAATCACTATGAATTTGCTATTCAAAATGAATTTCAAAATCTGAGCACAACTAAATCAAACTATTGTATGTATATATAGCTTATGCTCTAAAAAAAGAACAAGAAAAACTCACTTAAGAACACAGGTTAATTATAAAATAAAAATTGGTTTTATTTTAATAAAAAAGGAAACTAATAGGGTAAATTAATTATTCTCCCAATTAAGTTCTTCAGGAGTAATATATTTCCTTTCAGAATAATTAATGTACAGAGAGAAAGTGGGTAAGACTATTTCACCCTGCAAGAATATAACTGGAACACAAGAACCACTTAAGGAAGGAGAGAATCAAGCCTGATACCTCTGGAATGTTCTTCAGGCTGGGCATTTGATGTGAGCAATTGTTCACCAGTAAATAGCACAAAATCACTTAGAGATCCATTCTCCTCTGCAATATATTTCAGGAAATAGAACTCTTGGTAGTTACACCTGCTGAGCTATAAGATGTTCTGCCAATAACTAGAGTTGACATTTGAGGATGCTACATTTCAGCCAGAACAACATGCTTTGCAACCCAGAAGTCCTCTGCCAAATAGAATCTATCATATTTCCCCACCCTGAAAAATTTTGATTATGGTGATTTTTTTTTTGACCTCCATAAATATTGAAAATTTTGTTCTGCTGGTTTTGGCAAACCAATCAAAATGA
The DNA here is from genome assembly GCF_012460135.2 of Molothrus ater. Lineage (NCBI taxonomy): Eukaryota > Metazoa > Chordata > Aves > Passeriformes > Icteridae > Molothrus > Molothrus ater. The sequence goes on from NC_050480.2 coordinate 43,278,997, forward strand.
ACAGAGTAAAATAAGAATAAAAAAAAAACTGCTATGAAGCACAAGTATGGAAAAGATGTTCCTTCTAGCTTAAAGAAAACTATGTTACCACTGTTGTGCAAACACCTCAGTGAAACATACTACAGCATTTGCTCAGTTTTGAGTTAAACTTTACAAATTCTACTAGCAAACCAAAAGTTAAAATCTTCACTTGATTAAGATCATGAATTGCTGCTCACTACTTATCAAAACAGCTTGAGTTACTAGACCGCCTTTCACAGTGGGCCCTCTTCAGGATCAGATTAAGCTCATTCCTACTCTTCTTCCATCGACCAAATAATCATTCTCTTGCAACATTACAGAAATCAGCTCAAATTAGAAATCTCTGGACCTGACTGAAGAACAAGGAGGTTTAACACAAGGGCTTATTTTGAAACTTCTTGAAGAAAAAATGTATGAAATTTCAAGTACTCCAGTAGACTGAGATTATGAGCTGAAGCAAGAGGAATCATCTTTACATGCTTTAAATTAACCTTCTCAGAAGTGCCTTTACTGGAACAGTGCCATTAAAATTCAAATTAACGCTAACTTTTGTGTGAACAGAAAGTCTGAACTTAATATTAGTAATTTACAACAGATATCTTGTAAATCTTTCACAGCACTCAACTTGAGGGTAGCATTAAAAGCATATTTCTAAGCAGTTTGAAGCCTAATCCACAAGGAGATTGCTTATCTACAAAGCCACCTGCATGCTGTAGTTTAAAGTATTATGCTGAGAAAAGAGTATGTAGACTATTTTAAGTGGCTTTTTCCCCCTACTGTTTACAAAAAACATTTTTGAAGTATCCATAACACAACTTCCCTACCCTCAACTAGTGAATCACCATCTGCTAATCTAAGGAAGAAAAAAGAAAAAAAAGAAAAAAAAAGAAAAAATAATATCATTCCCCAGGTATTAGCCTATATAACAGTAATTTAACTCCTGCCTTCCATGTAGCTCTTTTCATTTTTATCATTGTTTCTCATTCCCGTTATCCATTTTCTCCTTCTGTCCGTCCTTAAGAAAAGCCTCCTACTCCATCCCAGCTGCCAGTTTCTGAATTGTTAATACAGCCAGAAAACAGCAGTATGGGGACTGGTTACTTTTGCAGGAAACTGCACAAGCAGCAGTTAAACTTTCAATCACACAGCTCTAACCAACACAACTGACAAAGTGGGTGAGCCAGGTGACAGGAAATTCCCTGGGAGAACGCCACAGGTTCAAAGACATTTAATTTCAAGTGTCTGAACACAGCAGCTGAGTTGCTGTAATTTATTTTGTAAGGACTCAAGCTGCCAAATGTGTTTAACACATTTTACCTTACTGTTGGGAGTGGTCAAGAACACACAGCCAGCTCTGATCATCTGCAGGTAATCATTAAGTCATTATAACTGTCCTTCTTTGATTTAAGGCTTCTATTGAAAATTTCAAGTAAAAAATTATTGAAAGCCACTACAGAAATGCTGATGTTCCTAAAAGAATTTCCTTAAAGGAACACCTGATTGCCCCTCTCATCTATGTAAATTGCCAGCCCGAGTGCTTGGCAGCTGCACAACCTCATATTGGGTTCTCTGTGCGTGCTGTGCATGTGCCACCACAAAGCTTCCTCTGACATGTGCCCACAAGATGTCAAGGGCAGCCTGTCAGCCACAGCACATCCTGCTGCACCCCTGCATGGACACTGACAGCATCCAGCTCTCAATGAAACACTGCCAAAAGGCTGGCCCCTCATAGGATAAATTTCCTTACAAGTCTAACATGAAATACTGGTCTTGCTGTGTTCACTGGGAATTTTACAGCTAACTTGAAGGCAGCCAAAATTTCATTGTCATTTTTAAATATCCCATGCAGAGGACATAGGCACATTAAAATAAAATCTAAAAAAAAAAAAAAATGTAAAAAGCTTTAGATTGAATATTGCCCAAAACTGGGCACCACTGGCAATGGAACCAGTCCTATGCCAGCATAGAAAGCTGTGGCACACCTGCATCCTGAGCACCATACACAACTGACTCTCCACTTCTGAAGATAACAGCAGAGCAAGGGGAGGCACAGAGTAGGGTGAGTAACTCAGCTACCTCTGAGAAAGCAGCTGCTTTACAGAGAGACACGAGAAAGGCTGGGACTCTTCAATTTAAAGAGATGGCTGAGGGGCATATATCTGAAGCCTGCAAATCTGTAAAGGCAGCAGATGAAAAGAATGCAGACCAGGTTTTCCACAAATCCTACAATACTAGGCATCAGGAAGACCTGGTGAAATTATCAGATCAGCTTAAAACCAATGAAGGACAACATTGCTTTGCACAGAGCACAATGAACATCTAGAATTTGCTGGCACGAAGCTGTGGACTCAGAGAGGACCAGCACATTCAGGAAGGGACTTAACAAATTCACAGACACCAAATTATTAGCACACTCTCCAGCATCCCTAGTGTAACAATTGTGGGATATTAGGGAAAAAAGTGGCAAAAACCAGTCATCTGGCTAGACTTAAATTCCTAAATTGCATTTCCCTGTGAATGCAGACATATTACTTACTTAGATGGTCCACTGGTTGCTCAACATTTAAGTTCTTAGGCATATTGTTATGAAGCAACAGCAAAAACCTTACTGGGAATTATGAGCAAATTTGGCCTGGCTATGAAGGTCAACAGAGACTGCAGCTTTTTAAGTCAAGGCTGCTGTTTATGTTTGCAGAGAAAATTCAGTGGATCATTTCACACTGATACATATAAGAGGCAGATAAATAATCACAGGTATTAGAGACACATTTACTTAAGAATTTCTGCTACAGTTTTGGCCTATTTCAGTGTAACTAACATGCAGAAACTGAAGCGTGGCTTGCAAAGCTTATTTTGGTAAGCAACAACAATGTAGGACCAAACAATGCTAGTCTCCCTAGATTACATCAATTTCCAGCTTGAAATTTTGAATTGTTCCAGTGCTGTTTTTCTGGCTTACCTTCACTGCACTGAAGCAGAAGGCATAGAGGACAATCAGAACAACAAAGCTTCGGGAAATGCTGTACAATGCAGACACGAACCCAGCAGCAGCTGAAACAGAGACATGTGGTAAGTGGGAAGAAAGAGGAATTTTTATTTCTGACCCAAAGTAAGACGACAGTGTAGATGCATCTCAGTCTTCCCAGCTACTTAAGCTATAATGAAAAACAAAAAAAAACCAACCCACTACTAACAAAAAATCTCGATGCTTCATCTCTCAAGGGCCTTCTTGAATCTCTGACTGAAATAACACAAAAAATTTATCACACATCAAGTTTCTCATCAATATGCCTTTCTGTGGAAAATGCAAACTTTTTTTCTAGATGTTAACGGAAAAAGAAAGTAAAAGGTTTTCTTTTTTAATAAATATAGTAAAGATTCACATCACATATGGCAGGAAAGCGCTCTTTGATATCAACCATAATTTGCAACCTATAGTTTCAAAAACTTGCATGCAATTTTTCAAAAGCAAAAAGAAATCCAATCAAGTGGGCCTTATAAGTATTCACCTCACTGTTAGATGAATAGTATTAGCTGTTTGAACTTTAAAATGCACTGTGCTATGTAACATGCAATAATATATTCTAGTTTTAGGTTGTAAGCCCAGAAAGATGGCAGATGGCTACTTACCAGAACCACCAAAAAGCAACATATCTATTTGTTCCAAAAGATATATGCAGAAGGTATTGATCTGAGGGAAAAGTCCAAGAAGAGAAATTGCAGGAAAGCAATATAAAAACACTAAGGAAAAAAAAAAAAAAAAGTATTTTAGAACACAGCCACACATCCAATGTATGGAAAATAAAGAATGATAGCAGAATAAGAAATTGTTGCAATAAATTCTGAAGATTATTCAAGGGAGCAGACCTTAACATTACCAGCAATGATTACACTTTCCTCCTCATGTATTCAAAATAAATAATGCCATTTTACACATAAGAAACTAAAACTCAGAGTTAACCTTAAGATTGACTTTGGATAAAAACAGTGGCAGAAAAAATAGCATTGCATAGTCTCCTTACTGTTTCTCAAATACTTTCAAGCTTATATTTGTTCCTTTCAAAGTAGAGAAATTCTAATTTGCAGACTTTGGAACTTCTTCCTTGAATCTGAGATAGTTCAAGAACAGCTACAACAATTCAATATAAACAAAAAAAAAAATTAATGGCTAAGATCTGAAATATCTTGGCTATCACAATATCCTTCCTCTCCCAGAAATCAAGAGCAGAACTTATAGCAGCCCCTAAAAATGGGAGAAACCTATAGTGAAGCTTCCCCCAGTATTCCACCTGCTTCCAGCAGAATGGACTTTAACTTCACAGTAGTGAAAGAACATTAAAAACAGGAAAGAAACTCAGGGCTAAGATCCAGTCTTACAGCTTTACATACTCTCTTTCTGAACAGAAATGCTTATTTTAATGCTACTTTTAATGGCAAGGAAAAGCAGGAGTCATAATTCAGGTAATCTTGCTGTTAGTCTTAAGTCCTGTTTACTTCCAGCCATCCTCCTCCCCATTAATTCGCTCTCAGCTCCACCACAGAAAATGCTAAGCAAGACTGTCTAGCAAAGCATCTAAACACACACTTGACCCAAGTGTAAATGTTTAGGGAAACACACACATAACCACATTAATCAACATTTCTCATATTGTTAATCATATTCTTACTGCTTCATTGTACTAGTACCACAATGCTCTGCATGGCAGAGAGTGTGGCAGCCACTCTTCCTTGTAAACAAGCTTGTCTTTGTTACCTTAGATCCTAGGAAGACTGCAGTTTCCTCCTATGCATTCTCATAAAAAGCAAATTAAACAAATCACTAGTATGACTTATTCCCCATTCCCCCAGTCAGATTTTTGAGAAGAGAACAAAAGGGTTTGTGTTTTTTGCTGAATGCTAATTTCACATCTGCCAGCTCATCTTACTAAGGCATCTTGCACCAAAAGGAAACAACACACCAAGTCTGATCTGACAGCTTTTATCTTCACCATATTATACACTGCTGCTACCTAATACTGTAAATCTTGCTGAGAAAGCCCAACACAGGAGAGAAAAAGACATGTTCAAGTGCTAAACACAGACAGCACTCACTTAAGTATACTTGGATTCACAATGCACCTTCAGCACTACTTCCCACTACTGGCACAAATCATCCATATGTAAGAAAATGAGGAAATGCTCTCTTCTCAGTGTTTTACATAAAAATGCCAATATTAAATTCTTCTTCTTCTATTACTCTGCACATTTTTAGATATTCTACCAAGTCATGCCAAGCCAAGCAAGGACCACTCTTGAAGACAGGCAATAGCACAAAAGAAAACTGCTCAGCAGGCCATGGGGACCCAAAAACACACTGCTGAAAATGTTTTAACTATCCCCAAAACACATTGCTGAAACTCTCAGGAGATATTGTTCCTTGGGCAAAGGACTTGCAGAACTGCCAGAACTCATCTTATACTACAGACTTACAGGCCAAATGATTGCCTCTGCTGTAGCAACTTCAGAGAAAGTGGAATAAGAGCAATGGAAGGAAGGATGAGATTAAAGAGTTGACAGTACACCAAGATATATAGAGACAAATGTAAACAAGGAGGGAAAAGTTAGTTGACCATAGAACTGTCCTCACCTCACCCACTCTCTATTAATACCTTGAACAACCCTAGCAACTTCTTTAGCTAAGGCAGCTTAGTTTATCTCATCTTGCACCAAGGAGCACACAGGACAGGAAAATAAACAGTTGTCACCTACAAAAAGATTGCACTTAGAAGCAGCAGATTCCCTTTTGGGATGCAGACAATAAAACTAACTGATTAATCCTTCAGAATTGCATTATGAATTCCAGAAAGAATTTCTTTAAGCATCACACATTTTCATTGAGACCCACAACCCCTTTAAAAGCTGGACCCTAAGAGATCATTGTGCAAGCTGCTGCATTTAACACTGCAGTTTTTCTCTAAACAAGTACATCTCACATAATGAGAATGAGGGAAATAATGAGTGAGAGAGAAACACAAATTATGACTTTGGAAAATATGTGTCTTTTGAGCAATGTAGAACAGCAACATCACATTGCAAACATTTTAGACATTTAGAAAAAAAGATTATTTAAAAAAAGTATATATCTGAGTAGTAAAACATGCTTCTTTCACAAGGAAAATAAAAGGCATTATTTCAGTGAGAAATAGTCTTTTTGTTCTCTCACTTATGAATATGGGAGAGCACAACATCCACAGGCTTTCTTCCCTTGACAGAAGTTCAGCCACGGTTAAAAGGAGCAGGCAGAGGACTCACTATCAAAAAAATTTGCCACCTCCTGATTCTTAAGTCTTCACACAAACTGTCTGTGAAACTGTTCCATTTACCTGTTGAATGTTTAAATGGTTTCATCACAAGAACTATCATATATAAAATGCACAACTACTTTTGTCACTAACCACACCTGTAGCTCCCAGTGACTGAGGTTGGTTGTCTGTGCCCTTACTTGCACTTCATATGTTAATCTAGCAAAAATGTTAACTGAAATAAGGAATTCAAGATGAAAACCATAGTCGGAATTAAAGTAATGAACCTCCAACTAATAGAAATTTAAATCAATAGCAGAATCATCACCAATTTAAAACAGAATCAGATCACAAGCAGATTGAAAATAAATGAACATGTTAAAAACCATGTTTCATAAGTAATTAGGTTACACATCTAACAAATCTGCAATTATTTCTTTTATGACCTTGCTTCAAGACTTTTATCAGAGTATGATATGCAGCATCACACTAGCTCTATGATTTACATGGCTTTTGCTTTCTACCATAATAAGCACCTGAAATAAAAGACTTTTCCTTTCCTTGGTACTTAAAACACAGAGTCAAAAGTTCTTTGATTTCCAAACATATCAGCTCCAAATACCACAATAAATTCTGATTAAAATATAAACTAAATAGTCATTTTACGATGACAGAACAATAAAAAGATATAAAAATACCTAGCAAATAGGCAGAACTGCAAGACAGCAGTAAGACTTTATTGGTATTTGCAGTCACCAACTTCCCTCATTATTTTATAGCCCAAACAAAATACTTCTATACCTTCATTACCTAAGAGAATCTACACTAAAAGCACAGCAAGATGACACAGGATGCCAGACTGCCATGGCTTACAGAGGTCACTGCACTGTGAACAATTGCAAGGATTCACAGCAGCCAGAAGTTAGGGCTCCTATAGAGACAAAGCAAGGAATAGCCAAAGCACAGCACCAAACATCACTTGAGTCAAGACACCATGGCAAAACAAGAACAGGGACAAGCAAAGGGAAAGGGTTTCTTCTCTCTTTCTCATTTAACACATGCCAGCTGGGGAGATGAGCCTGTATTTCCTCTCTCCCCCACCCCCTCCTGCTTCAAGAACATGCTCTGCCATCTCTTTTGAGACCAGCCAAAATTAACACATTTATAACCACACTTTGTTTTCTTATGCTGGTTGCTATAGTTTTTCATTTATCTCTATCCCAAGTGTCATCTAGAATTCTTGCTGAATTATTTATCAGCATTTTTACTGCTCACCTTTGACAGACAGAGAAAATAAGATGTAAGGAGAAACTTAAGTGAGACCAAAGGAAAGTAATGAAAGAAGCTAATTAAAATAAGTGAGATGCATGCAGCTCTTCACATTCCCCTGTTTCTGGTGAGAAGAACTGGGAGCCATAGTACCCTTGTTAAGGACCAGGAAGCCTTGCTAAAAATAGTATGCCCTTCAGGCAGTAAGTCTGACCTGAGTATGGCAAAAAGCAAGTACAACAGTCACAGGTGAACAAAGACCTCAAAGGTTACACACTATATCACAAAAATGCGTTTCTTCTGCTACAGTATGGTCTCCTGGTTCTAAATTCACAAACCACCAGGCCATCTTTGGTACACTACAACACAGCTTTCTGGGAAATTTTCACAACTTTTACAGTAAACTTCACATTCCCCACTTTGTCCCTTAACGGTGTTGCATTATACATGGGAGTGCAGTCCAGCACTTGTATCTGTGGCTCAGCTGGTGTAACATCACAGTTATAGACTGTAAGTGTGGTGTGCAACAGGAACAAGTGTCCTGACAGATTAGGGTAATGTCAGCTGTGGCCACTCCAAATCAGTGCCAAGGGATCACCACACCTGTCTTGGGGCAATATCTGAATGTCCTCAGCAACCTCAGAACATGATTCTAGAAGGAAACAGGTTGAAAGAGCTACTGCAGAGTGGCTGCTCCACACTAACTGGTCATATGGACAGTATGATTAAACTAAACCAAGATAAAGCACTTGGTGATCAGAAGATTGATGTCCATCCAAGGAACTGGCATGGATTAGCTTCCAGGCATTAAATTTAAAACTCAAGTTATTCTGCAGTAACTGCTCCACACAGACAAGCCATTACACAGATGAACAGCATTTCACAGATAATGATTTTTGCTAATAACATCAGTGACTTTTAGTTTTCTATGGAGACATTTCTATGAGCCTCATTTCATTAAGAACTCCTTTTACATGAGGGAAGGTTGCCAGCTGCCCCTGCCTCATCTTAAGTCATTCCAAATGTTTCTATCAATTTGATTTCAGGTTGTGCCTCATAACTTGCATTTGATTGTCAGCATGGGAAAACAAAGACTCACACTTAATTCCTTTTTGCAGTCCTAGGAAAAACATTGACTCACCTATTACATGGTCTCTGGCTGACTGGAGAGACCTGGGTGAGAAGAGCTTCAGGCCATACATTGTATAAACAGGAGGATTTGTGTCTTTAGATCCAGCATCTAGCAGCAAAATAAGGCCACACAATATACAAAAATATACAGGTCTGCTGTAGATTATGATTTTATTGTGTCCCTGGAAGAAAAACCAAAAAGTTAGACTTTTATATTCATTCTTCTACTGCATGCACTGCATTAACTTGGAGAGAGGGTCAGGAGTCAGACAAAATATTTTAATGACTTATACATAATAATTAGTAATAAAAATGTGACAAAGTATTTCATCTTCTTCCAGAGGAGACTTTCAAAAGACACAATGAGCAGTTAAGACTGACTCCAGCAACCATTTATGCTTTTGAAAAACTTACCCTTCTGGACCTTTCAAAACTTACTAATTCCAGGAGTTGCCATTTTTTGTGAAGAAAGAAACCTCAATCTGTCTGCATCTTTCATCTCAGTAGAAAAAGAATTTTTCTCAGTATTTCTTTTATTTCAATGAACATCTGCTTCAGGTGGTTTGACTTTTCTTTTTTTTTACTTTATAAAATTTAAAATTAATTTAATTTTTAATTGACTCCTGGGAATAAAAACTATAATAGAGCATATGCCTGCTACAGTGTGAGGCATGGGGATGGATTTTTCTTCATTAATTTAATTTTTTTGTTTCTTTGAACCACTTGACAGCAAATCAGCATGTCTTCTGAAAGGGGTGACACTCATCAGCAGTTTCTGGTCTGCTTCTTATGAAGCACTTTGAAATTATGATCCAAAGGAAGTAGGATCTGGAAGGAACCTCGTCTGATGTCTTTCATATAAATCTCTCACACAATTGATTCCCACTAATCCTACAAAACACTTTTGTGGGGCTGCAGGCCAGGGAACCCAACAGACACTTAAGAAGAACCTTAATAGCTCTCCTGGTAGCAAGCTTAAGGGTAACTAAGACATTTTAAACACTGATGAGTCAAAAGTTTCCTAGAGTGTGAAAAGCCAGAATCAAAGTGAGAAGAATCCAAGTTTGCCTCGCTTAAAGCTGCCGTGCAACTGTTCTTATTTGAAAAATGCAATTTAAGTGAATATAATAAAAGATCATGTCTTTTTTTGAGTCTACTTACTGACTTGAAACTGTGGCTGAGTTTGTTTGGCTGCCAGCCAAGCTTGCATGTTAGATTGCTATTAACTGATCTGTACTCTCTTTTGGGATCAATCAGTTAACAAGGTGGCAGATTACAGGGAACTGGTGGGTTTACATCATGCCTCACATCCATAGAATATGAATCAAGTCAGGGACATAAATCCTTGCTCTTTAATAAATTTCAATTTTACTACTTCTTTTTTTTTTTTTTTTTTTTTTTTTTTTAAATAGGACACATGCCCACAAAACAATCCATGGAGAATCACAAAGATAATGATACAACTTTAAAAATGAAAAATAATTTAAGCTATTACTTTCTGGCCTTTTTTAAACTTCAGTTCATTTATGTAAAATATGAGCTGTGCCTTAGGAAAAGAGACCAATAAATATGCACCTAAACAATTGCTTTATGTTTTATATGCTGACATTCACTCTAGGCTGTTTTATGGTGATTACACTCTGTTGCATTCTTGTCGTACCTCTTGACCTATGGAAGCCAGTTTTATCTTTGCACAGTGATTATTTGAAGGCAGCTGGGTAAGACAGATTTGATGACTACAAGCCCAGAGGTTTAACTCCACACACCTTGCAGTCGCATGCAGAACACTGACATACTCAATTAGGATTACAGTGCATATTTAACTCTTACTTCTAAAGAAGTCTGCAGTGCTTTGGGTGAAGAGCTGGCTGAAGGGTGGGCAGAGCTCAAAGAGCTGCACTGAAAGGGGCCACATCTGGCAGGACCCATCAGCAGTGAAGTTCTTCAAGGCTGAGTTCTTGCACCATTTAGCAAGTTTGCCAAAGATACCAACCCCAGAGGTGCTGCTGACTCTGTTGAGGGTCAGGCAGCTTTGCAGAGGGAACTAGAGAGACTGGAATGCTGGGCAGTGATTAATGAGATTCAATGCTAGGTCCTGCTCCTAGGATGAAGTAATGCTGGGCACAAGTGTAAATTGTGAGATGAGTGGCTGGTAAGCAGCCCTGCAGAAAGGGGCTGGGGGTGCTGCTCACCAGCAGGTTCAATGTGAGTCCACTGTGAGTGCCACCAGCCAAGAGGGAAAAGTGCATCTGGAGTGCATCAAACACAGCAACATGAGCTGGTCAAGAGGTGATTATCCTGCTGTACTCAGCACTGGTACAGCCCCACCTTGAGTGCTGTGTGTTTTGGGCCTCACTATTTAAAAAGGATGTGAAGGTCCCTGAAGGCATCCAGAGGAGGGCAACAAAGCTGGTGAAATCGTTGGAAGGAATGTCCTGTAAGGAGCAGTTAAGGATTTTGGGCTTGTGAAGTTTGGAGAGGACAAGGCTGAGGGGCAACTTCATTGGTCCCTACAGGTTCCTGAGGAGGGGAAGTGAAGAAGGTGGTGCTGGCTCCTGTCCCATCCAGTGACAGGGTAAGTGGGAATGGCATGGCAGCATCAGGCAGGAGTATTCCTTGTGAAAAGGTGTCAAACACAGAAACAGGCTTCCTAGAGAGGTGGTTGATGCCCCAAGCCTGTCAGTGTTTAGAGGAAGCATTTGGACAATGCTCTTAACAATTTGTTCTGACTTTTGGTCAGCCCTGAAGTGGTCAGGCAGTGCCACTGGATGATCATTGTAGGTCACTTCTATCTTAGTTAGAATAGAACAGACTAATACAATCACTCTTACCATGCTAACTATAGTAATGCCACTTATGATTAAGGAAGCAGATTCCAGAGGCTTTCTGAAAGCTGCAAAATGTGAACAAATACTACCTTCCCTGTTTTTCAGGTGGTGGTGGTGGGTAATGAGACAGAATCTTGAAATCTTTCTAGAACCTTATCAACAGAAGCAAAGCAATGCAGCAGCAATGCACTCAGAAGGGCAGTGTCTGCACAGCTCCTGCACTACTTGGGCTGTGCTCAAGCTGAATGAGCTTCCTAGAGCACAGCAAACACTCCAGTCCCCACATCTGAGGAACATGCAACACAACAGAAGAAAGAGGAACTGCCACAAGTATTAATGTGGTATTTCACTGTCATTTACATGCTTCATGTGAGGGGCATTATTTGGGACAGGACTGGTTTGAGGGCAACAGTGGACACCTTCTGGGACAGAGAAGATCACTTCCCAAAAGTCACAGCCAGGGAATAGACATGAAACTTAATTTTTTAAGGTTTTAGAAAGAAACAAACAGAAAAATAGGAGCAAAGCCCTCCTGTACCTGCCCCTGACAGACAAAGCTAGGCAGCCCTTCACCAAAATGGGCAGCACAACTTGTTTAACAAGCTCTTTTAGATATTAAGGGTTCATTTTGTTTTACTAAGCAAGCTCACCAGATTTTGACATGCAAAACTGATTTAATCTTGGTGAAATGATTCCACTCTGCATTCTTGTTTAGAAAAATTTAAATAATGAAGCAGAATTCCTTTTATATTTTACATCTCATTTGTTAAACAATCTTTTTTTTTCCTTCACTGATAAAAATGTCAGTGAAAGCTTTTCCCTTCCCACAGTCTGCTAAAAAAAGTCACTTTTTTCATGTCCATGTTTCTCATTAATATGTTTCAGATACACATTCACATCTTACCAACACAGCAGTGATGCATCTCATATTTCTAAAACAATATTGAAGACTTTCAACAAGGAGTATTTTCACAAACACTTCAATTTACTACAACAGTAGTTTTGACTGCAAAGCATCTTGATAGAAAAATTTTAGAAATATCTAATGGATTTTTTTTTGTTTGTGGGTGCACACATGTAAAAGGAGAAAGACAGAAGGCTTTTTTATATAAAGAAATGTGCACGTGCTCAGTTCTACAGAAAAGCTTACAGGGACAAATTACAAATACTTCATAAGTGCCTTATGGGATTTAGGAAACTGCCTGTGGTAGCTACACAACTGAGTTAGCTATCTGCTTTGGGACATAACAGGACTGAGACAATGAATATATGTAAGAGATTCCCTAAATCTTGTTAAGAGCATGACTGCAATCTTTCAAGCTCAAATACCTTTGTAAGCCTGAGCTAGATGCTGAGCTTTGCAGGTGTCTTATGAGGTTCTTAGAGACAAGCTCTCCTGATCCTTCTATAGAGCCATTTACTAAATGTAAAACCTTGCCTAAGGTTTTTCTAAAATCTTTCAGTGCACATGACAAGGATCTCTTGGATCTCTGAATTTTAATACCCTGCAGTCACCAGCAGGTTGCTTGTATCAGGTGACTAACAGCAAAATATAACACACTTTGGAAAGGACTTGATTTTCTTCTTTCCACCACTCCAGTGAGGAGGCTGCTCCCAAATTTCACTATCCCAGAACCACATACCCCTGTGTAAACAGCACTTAAAGGCCACCAGCTCCCAGTGGACCAGAACTGAAAAGGCTAAAACTCCAGCTGACAGGAAAATTGGACTCCCATCTTGAAGCAGCCACCAGTACTAAACCTGCAGCAACAATAAAAGCTCTTTCCTCAACAGCAGCAAGTGAATACACTCAGGGGGAGTTTGGAACAAAAGCTTATGGCATCTCTAGGCATTGTGTTTTCTGAACTCACTGGATGCTATTTTAAAGCAATCTTTCAAAATGCTACAGGCTAGAGATGACAAAGTCACATTAAACAGAAACAAACTCTGCACATGATATAGGGAAGAAGTTTGGAACCTCCTTGGCAGCCGTGGATAACATAAGGCATAGTGGCTACTCATGGATCCATGAAGAGAACTTAATTCACTGTGCAGATCTGAGGCTCATAATGGTTTGTTTCAAACTCAAAAAAATCTCATCTGCATTTTCATTCATGGGTGTGATACTGATCATTCTTCAATCACTCTGCTGTTCTCTATCCTTACATTAACATCAAGAGACATTATTGTCTTCAAATTTAATGCAGCCACATGAATTATGAAACAGTACATGGTATTTCTTCTTGCCTACTCATTCTCCTGTTTCTGAGGTGCTTAGTAGCTCAAGCAAGCCTTTACAAATACCTGTTGTGTTAAAAAGTTATAATGTAGAAATTGCTAATCTTCTATTTTAGCATGACAACACCTCTACCTTTAAAACCCTTAGCGGAAAAGCTTTCTAAATTTTATTTCTATTGTAGTTTGTATAGTGCACAAAAAGTTTGCAAGAGAGTATCCCTAATAAAGTTTTAGGAAAGAAAAGGAATATGGGAATACACCTATTGTTACTTTGTTCCATTGCTGCATGACTTACACAATACAATACAGCAAATAACACTTGTAATAGTCCTGTGAGAACCTGAAATTCAGACCTGGATTCTGCACCAAAAAAAAAGTTCTGTTTAAACACTACCTTAGGTTTAACACTATAAAAACATATGGGCTGGAGAGGTTCATAATGAAGTTTTGACTAAACTGTTTGCCCCCCACTTTAAACAAATGCACACACTACTAATGTCTGATTAAGTGCAAACTACTTGATTACAGTTCACATTATTATATCTAGACAGATGCCAGTTGGGCTGACAAATTATATTATTTTACTCACAACATCCCCCAACTTTTCACTGAGATTGGACTATTTCTCTAATGTATTGAAAATATTACCCTACAATGGGTAAGTTGCTGTTTATTACCTTTCTCTACTTTTTATGCAGACAGGTATTTCCTATGAATGCATTATAACCAAAACCCATAACTTCACCCCTAAATAGTTGCCATGAAAGAGAAACTGAGAATCTTCTGAAATCCAGCTAGTGAAGTGTGCAGTATACCTATAGAAAAAACATCAATTTCAAGTTCAGCCTGTACTTCTAGCCTCTAAACTGACAAAAATAATTGCACCCTGCCAAAGGGAACTGATCCAACAGACCTGAAGTTTTCAACATGTCATTTTTGAAACTTGAGGGAAGAGAGGACATCCTCAAAAATATTCCAAGAGCTAAATAAGAAACATAAGCAACTAGCACCCAGTGTAAAAGAAAGGAAAAGGCATTATGGCCACTGAAATGTCTTCCAAGATCCACAAATCAAAAATGCTAGGACACCATGATAGGTGGAGTGATAAAGTTGAAGTTGTAGGATGATGCCTCTAGAACAGTCCTATAATAAGGACAGACTTGTGTAAAGAACTGGTTATCAGAGTTCAATTTCTTAGACATATCCAATAAAAAAACCCATAGCAATCAGCAAGGGTCCTTATATCCTGCATTCACCCAAAGATTCAGCGATTTCTTCAGGACACAAGCACAGAAACTGTGACCATATTGTAACAGGGAAAACACCTGTGTCATTCGATGATCTAATAATACTTTAAATAAATAATTTTTCAGTAGCAGATTTAAAAAATAAAATGATCAATCCCCAGTCTCAAAGAAAAAAAAATACAAAAAAAAATCCCAACTGAGCAACGA
Organism: Molothrus ater; assembly: GCF_012460135.2. NCBI lineage: Eukaryota > Metazoa > Chordata > Aves > Passeriformes > Icteridae > Molothrus > Molothrus ater. The sequence goes on from NC_050480.2 coordinate 43,294,219, forward strand.
CTGAGCTGCTAGTCTGGAACTTTTCTGCTCTTTTCTGCCTGTTTCTAAAGGAAAGCAAAGAAAAGGTTTGTGTGATGTCACAGGATCCAACATCAGTAAGATAGTCCAGATGAATATTCACTGCACATATTAACTTAAAGAAAAAGCACTTTTCTAATAGCAGTGATGAATTCAAATAGCTTAAAAATAATTAAACTTAGTACAAAGTCTTGAAATCACAGATGTATTTTTCTTTTTCATAAATCAGCTAGAACAGCAAACAGCTAATACCTGTGTTTCACTGAACAGCCAGCTGTTTCACAGTACACAAGAGATAATAGAGGAGAAAGACTTGTTTTACTGACTGAGACTTACATGTATGGGCGAAGCAGGATCAGGCTGAACACTCTAAAAACAAAACAGAAAAAAAAGGTTTGCTTACAGGATTTTTTCTTTGTAGAAGTTAGAAGAGAATTCAGCAACTGGCTATGAACTTGAGTCCTACCTTGAGGAGAGAATACTGGCAGCTGGCCATTACGAGACAGAACAACAGAACCCAAATGTCTTTACAAAAGCCTTGGTTCAGAGTCAGGAATCCAAGAAGTGAAACAAGAACTACTAGAAGGACAGCAAACACATTTTCCTTTATATCTTCTGTCCTATGTGAATAAAAGTGTTGGAGAAGTACAAATATTTGTAGATTCATTAGAGCAAGGCAGGTGCATTTGTAGCTGCTATGAGCTGTGAGTGCTGCAGCCATCAGAGTTCACTGGATCCCATAACTACATTTCCATGTTCAACAGTATTTCATCCCCATGCCAAAAACCTTACCCAAAATGATAGCTAAAACGTTGCAGGAAAAAAAAGCCATATGCACTGAAGTCTAACATCCCTTCCCATCTCACTTTCCAATTAGAATTCCACAATGGAGATGATTTGAGTGTAGAAAAGCGTATGCTTATAAAAGCGAAAACAAACAAAACAAAAAAACCCCAACACATTAACAACTACAAATAAAATCAAATACCCAAACACTTTTAAATGAGGAAATAAGGCATTCCATTAATGAAAAATATACATCTGACAGCAAAGAACTGGATGAAAGACCAAATCTGTCATCTGATGTGTTATTTATCTATTCTGTTAGAACATGGAAACTGAGATAAAAAACCAGTGTCAATATTCAGGCTGCAACAAAAGAGCTTATCAGCAGAAAAGATTTCCATGCAATTGAAACATAGAGATAAAACACTACAGATAAGTAAATATCTGCTCTGGACTTGAAACTCCCTGACATGTAGCCTGATTTCTGCATCAGGTAAAACTGCCATCTGAAACTTCTGCTGTGGAGTCCATGTTAACCCATATGGCACAGCACCACCAACAGAAGCAGAGACAAATGAACTGGAACAGATGCAGCAGCTCAAAAAAAAACCCTTCACCTGAATACCATTCTGTAAATCATTTTCTTTTTTTAAACATTGGAGTACTTGGTTTACAATACCCTGGGACTCTTCTACTACTGATTTTCTCATCAGAAATCATTGGATCTGTAACATCTGTGAGTCAAATTACAGACTAGTCTACAAGCCTGGCACTCACATGAATCAAAGTCTCTACCTGAAGACAAAGGGTAGCAAGAACCACTGAAACCAACCCTGAACTTCAACTTAAAGCAAAAACACCCCTATCTACTCAACCTGAATTCTCCTTCTCTAGTGATCAGCACTGCTTTCTGGACATGAAGAGCCGCCCACCTTAACATTACGTAGAGCAGCTTTTCTAAAAAAACCAAGCTTACCTGTCCAACAATGCCAACAAGGTGAGACGATCATACCAGACTTTAATCCACTTGCCAGGGAATATAACAAATCTGTAAAACTGCCTGTTCAGCTTCCTTTGTGCTGAAGAACATGAAGAATCCTCAGGGTCCTGGCTGGGCTGCTATAAAAACAAACAAGAAATACACAAAACTCTCTCACACAGCTGCCAGCAAAACAGGAGTCCAAAAGGCCAAATTTACATCAGATTTTTTTTTTTTAACTAAAAGGGGTAGTGGGAGTATATTAGCATATTTATTTTCTTAATTTTAAATTAAAAATAAAAATATCACACTAGCTTAATTGTTGCAGAAGAACAGAAGCTATTTAATTATGTAGCTCAATAGTGACAATATGCTTTAAAAAGTAATACTAAATGTTCATTTAAAAATTAATTATTTTTTAGTCCAGATCCAGTACACGTCTAAAGTTTCTTTTAGATTTTCCCATGCATAGGCTAATTACAGCACATCACAAAAACATGACAGGACAAATCCTTCCTTTTAAATAAGAAAAAAAAAAAAAGTTAGCCTTAAAGTCTAGAGGTATGACTTATCAACTTTTCCAGACCACAGCTTTGTTTATCTTTCCAGAGATGCTTTGAATACCACATCAGGTGTGCCTCCTCAAGAACAGCAAGAGGAGGAAAAAAAATTGCAAACAAGCACAAAGAGCATAAACAGCACTAATTTAAGTGTCTCTAATTATACCATCATAATCATAAATCCACCCTTTTGAATATTGCTTTTGCCAGATTCTAAGGCTTTTTCCAACTCTTCTCTACAACTCCCCTCCAACTATCTGCAGACCATCAGCCAGGCCTGCAAAGCTAGACAACAGATGAAAAAAATCTCTGCAAAGCAGTGATTTTTTTACGAAGTACATCATTACTGATGTTATGGAGGGGGAATAATCAATCATTTTTCTTCTAAGTAGAAGAATTTGAGATTTCAAATTACTGTGAATTCCAGTGGTTTTCTATCTCCTCCTAGGCAGCCTTTTACCTGCCCCTCCTTAAAGATAATTAATCAACAAATATACTTATTATAGAATTCTAGGCAATGTCTATATTAGAGTTATCTATGTTAGATTAACATTCTTAGTCAGGGCAGGGGATTTCTGTGTGAAGCAATTGATTTTAGAATCATAACTGTTAGCAAAGCACAGTTTTTTAAACAACCTGTCCACCTGCACAAAGGAATTGTTACATTTTTTTCCTCAGAATATTGGAATCATTTCTAATCTTCCCTTTCCAGGAAAAGGAGTTTTAGACAGAGTTTACACATGACAATGTACTTCTGTGCATCAGCTGGGAAACAACTCAGATATCATCAGTCTGCTGGCAAACATGAGGTGAAACAGGCTAGCATAAGCTCTGGAGAAAGAAATTCAAGTTTAGGCATTTAACCTCATGCCTCCAATTGACTAAAAGTGTACAGCCATGCAGAGCCATGGAGCTGAATTGCTAGTAGTGCAGGACAATCCCTCATACTTCTGAGCATTGAGATGTGCAAGGGGTTGCTGGGCTATTTAGCATTTTTTCCTTTATTAACAATTCTGAGTGCTTAAAAATCCATGAGACCAATTGCAATCCTTTCACTATGCTGACTTTAAAGTCTGAAAGTAGTTTATATCGTCCAAATTTTAATATTTTTATTACTACTTTAAAAAGTAACTTAAACATGGGGTCAGGGCATTTTTAAAGAAAAAAACCATGTTTTAAAATATTATAGTTGCTAATACTGGCACAGTTTTGTTTCTCTTGGGTCCTATTACCCAACAGAAAGTAAAGCAAAATTCAGACTGCTGCAGTCATTAACTTCACACATCTAATGTAGATTGCTCACCATAACTAGATAAAACAAATCAAAACGGTGGCAGAGAGTTCACTAAAAACACCTAAGGATCTGATCATTGAGTCCCCAGCACAGCCTAACATGCCTTTAGCTGAGAGCATAAGTGAACATTTTGGCTCCTGAGGAACTGCAACCTTTGGATGAAATCCTCTGTGTGAGTCTTGCACTGCTTAGGTGGGAGTCAGATTTTTGAGCTGGATTTGGGAAACTCTCTGACTAGCCCTGAGCAAGCTACTCAAGTCTAACTATTTCTCCTATCAAAAAAGGGCTTATAAAAATTCACTTCATAAATTTATACGGTGTCAGCGACAGCCTGAAGCCCTAGCTTCATTGAAATCAATGTCAATGCTTTTCCTGATTTATGTAGGCTCAGAATTTCATGTTTAGGAAAAAAATTTCAGAAACCAGGACATCCTGAAATTACTGCCTGGCCTGGCTACAAATTTGCTAATGTGACCTTGAGGAGCTGTCTTCCTCAAAGAGAAAGAAGAAATGACAATTGTTCTCTAATTTACAGGCAGTTTACAGGACTATAAATATCTGGAAAACATCAAAGCCTTTAGATGGAAGACACTGTCCAAATATGAAAGACACTATTTGGGACAACTTACCGATTTTTAGTTTAAAATAGTTCCTTTATACAAGTTACTACTAGCTTAACATTCCAGTTAGTGAAAAGCTAGTGAAATCTAAGATGAAAGGCAATTAACTGTCATTTTACTGTTATTCATAAATACCAAACTAAAATTTGCCATGGCAGAGAGAAAGTCAAAGGTATTATAAAAGAAATTGTAAAAACAGATTATATAAATCACAGACCCCAAACACTGTAAAGTTCATGTCCACATAAGACCATGCAAACTGAAGTCTGAGGGCCTTTTTCTTTTACTAGCTGCATTGAGGAGGTGGCTTCAACATTCCACAGCAAACAGTCAGAGGCCTGGTTGCCCAATTCAGAAAAGTGAAACCAGACATGAAGTTTTATGACAGCAATGACTCTGGAATAAACACTTCATACTATTAAAATCTGGTGGTGTGTCTAAAATCCTAACAGCTGTGTCCTCTTCCAAATGAAATATGGTTGAAGATAGAGTATGAACTTTTTCGGTGACTGAGTCTTTAAATAGTCCCCTAGGACACTACTCAGTGTCAGTAGAAAACAGCTGAGTTGCATCCATCAACATAAAACACATCTTCTCCCACATGAGCAATAACCAGGAAAAGCAGTATAGCAAAAACAACAAAATTGTCTCAGGAACAAGCCTGCAGCCTTTGTTCATTGAGCAGTTCATCAAGATGCTAGAAACTCAGATATAACAGTGTACCCGTGGGTTTTCTGAAAGGGTCCTTCTGGCCACCATCAGCAGGAGCTGCTGCTGAAGCGCGCTGGCTGCTTGATCCCCAGAAGATGGCTCTTGGCTCTCTGAAGTGGTAGTACTGGAGGAGCTGAACTGTATTTCACTGTGCACAGAGGACAGGAAAGAAAGAGATTGTTTTAAGCAGCAATATCTTCTTAACAATTCTGAAATATTACAGGAGAAAGCCTGTAATTACACTACTGGTTGGCTCACAGGACTTGGGAACCTTCCACCTTCATATCTGAAATCTAGTACAGATCCACAAAGCAGTCAACACCCAAATTCAGATACACTTGATTTACTACATCCACCACAGAAAAACAGATACTTCTGTATCACAGCTTTTCTCATTTTGAGATGAACACCCTCAAGGAATCACACTTCACAAGTGCCTTTTTCTGTCCATTGACAATTTAAGTTTAGAGATGCACATCTACAGAGCAAAACTGCAAAGTAGATACTGCAGAGATCCCACAATAGCTTCCAACAAGCTCACTTAGGTACCAAGCTAGTCTAGTTTCACCTGCACTGAATTCGGTGAGTACTGATTTACCCTGCTGAGAATTCAGGCTACAAGAACTTCCTTCTGCCCAACCAGGATAATAATATATGAGCTAATTCACATAAGGATAATTCAGGATATCCCCCATGTACTGAGTGCAAATTCACCCTGGGAGGGCCCTGAGCAAGATACTATTTATTGTTTTTCCCTCACATTTCCTGTTTTGTGTTGTAGTACAGTACCTAAATACTTGTGAAAATCTGCACTTAGAGCAGCAGTGCCTGTTGGGTTGCAGAAATCGTGTTACCATGACATGACTGACTGGGTTACAGAGACAACTTTATTGAAGTGAAATAATTGTTACTTGGGGAAGAGATCTATTTTGAATGCTTCTTTCTAATTATCTTCCAAATGGGATTTATACATCAAGTGCTCTGCTCCAAGCTCATTGCCCCACTGCCTCTGGATACCTGCCTTGGGCTCTTACTACTTTTGTATCTACTTGAGGTGAAAGCACCTAAGTGCTCATGCAAGGTAGTCAATATCTGTTGTTCTTTTTTTGCATAAAGACAAGCAGGAAGAAACTAGAGCAATCTGTCTACAGTCAGCCAGGAAGCCTATGGCAGTGCAAAGATTAAAACCCTCCTCTTGCATACCCTACATTTGCCCCAAAGGCACCTTATTAATTTTAGTTAACTCAACTTTCCTTGCCTTTGGTTGCCAGTTCAAAAAGGCTCCTATGTAACCCTTGTTAAAGCATTAAAATTGTGGCTGTCCTGCACATGACTGGATGTTAACTTCAGCTGCAGTGGGTTAGCCTTGTTATGGAACACAGCTCAGTGTCTGGATTACTTAAAGAAGGGCTGAAGTGCCACACCAACAGGTTAAAATGCATACACTCTTTCCTCCCCTCCAAGATTTGATAGCTCTGCCTGGACCAACAGGAACACAATCAGCCTTGGGATGTCAGCAGAGGAGCCATCCTGCCTCTGGTTTCTCAGCCAGGTAGTTTATGTTTTCAAAGCCTTGATTGCTATCAGACTTGAATTCCAGACCTGATATTCACCATCTGCCACTCCAGCAGAAGTCTCAGCTGAGCAGAAATGAAAGCACCCATACTTCTGACCCTCATGGCTTCCTCTGCACACCACACTCCTCCTGCTGCAGACAGCAGCATGATCCACTCCCCAGAGTCAGGAAAGCTGTCATGTTCCCTTTGGACAGCACTAGCAAATGAGAACACGGTCCACCACAACCCACTTGATGTCCCAGCCACAAGGCTGCCCTCTGTAAGAATCATCTCCTTTGTCAGCAGTTATTAACAAAACAGTACAGAAGGGATGGCACTCATCCAAGATCCTGGATCACAATCAGAAGATTCAAGCAGGAGGAAAATGGAGGAAGCCTTGAGGAATGTCTCCCAGGAGTAAGATTCCCACAGATATGGACTACAGAGCAACCTTGCCCAGTCAGAAGGAAGGCAAGGGATTGTTTGTTTGTTTCCTCAGGATGAGCTGTCCCATTCCTTATCATTATGGGTGCAACCCTGAGTCTCCCTGCTCACAGCAAGAAGTAGGCAAATTTAGCCCAGGCTATGCAGGAACACTGGCCTGGGAATTCCTGCCCAAAAGGTGACTCAACAAAAGAGCAGGGGAATAAAACAGTGGTTGCTCATTCCTTCCTAAATGAAGAGTCAATCTTCACTAAATTGTTGCATCTTTAGCTGTCTTTCTACAAAAGCCAAAAGTATGTTGAGATCGGACCACATCTTTAATCTCACATTCACCAAAAATGGAAATGGCAGAAGGACAGATGGATGGAACAGAATACCAGAGGAGTCTATCAGCTCTCAGAAATCAACAATCTTTTATTAATAAGCCTTCTTCCAAGAATAAACCTCGAAGATCAAATCATCTACCACCAGACTTGAAGTTAACCAAAAAGCCAAGAGGGCCCATAGTCTGTTTTGGGTTCGCATCAAAAATCCATAGCTCCATCTCTCAGCAAGTGGCAGAGGAGACCACAAGCAGCCGGGACTCTGACTGTGGGGAACAGTCAGAAACTTTATAAGCCTGAAAAAGCAATTAGGGCAGAGAAGTTTGGAAGGCAGAGCTAGTAAAGCAACAAATCCAAAATCAGAATCTGTCATCTGGCAGTCATCAGCTTCATTTCTCTGTACCTTCCTATTCTCTCCTCATCTTCCATTTCCTTCAGCTCCTGTCGGCTGCTTTTGTCTTCCTTATCCCTATTTTCCACACAACCTCCTTCTGACATTCACTTGCTACCCCCAAAGATGAATTGCTTGCACAGCTACTTAGAAACTGTACATCTCATCTGATGACATTGCTATCACACCGACAGCAAACACCAGTAAGAAATGCAATGATGGTGTTTGTGTTTTTGTAAGCCCATAAACTAGATTCCATAAATGTATTACCATATACAAATAGGAGCCAAACACTCTCTAATCATAAAATCATTAAACGGAGCTGATCGCAGTATAACACAGAATCTTGCTAAATAGAAAATCTGTTCATTTGCAGAATCAAATTAATATTATCAAGATCTATCACAGTAAACTGCACTGCTAATGTAAGCAAAGGTATAATTGAACTAAATTTTGAGTAATAAATTATTAACTAAAAATATCTTTGATAAACATATAACATACGCAGATCAAATTCAAAAGCAACATAGCACCCTCTACTGATAATTGGGTATAAAACCAGGAATTTTTTTCTGGCTCATAATCCCATTTTGTAAGAACACTCAGTAAGCACAAGACAGTGCAGCAACCATATTAACACATAGAATGTTTCAGTATAACCACTCAGTGCTGGAAAAATCTTCCTTCTCCCCCTCTGTTTAGCCTGTCGCCTTATACCATCAACAACTTGGCCTTAGCCATTCAAACATAATCCAGCCTAAGTCATCACCTTTGTTAGGATTATTTTGCCTTGGGTCTGATCCCCTCCATGAGTTCATTATACAGGCAGACCACAAAGAATTCCCTGTTAACAAAGCTGGTTTGCAGGTCTTGGTTAAATTTCATTTTAACCTGCATATTGGAGAGAAGACAGGTCTGCACATGCTAAAAACCAGAAAGATCACATTGGACTGCCTAAGAAAGCTGCCTGGGTCACTACAGAGTTTACAGTGTGTAATAAATATCATAGTGATAATAAATAATACAGCTGAAAGCTGTGCGCAATACTCCCTAAAATACTGCCCTTAGGTGATGGTAAGCAGCTACGGCTGGGAAGAGCCAGAAGGCAGCTCAGAGTTAGAAATGTCTCCTCCTGCACATCCAACAAGCAACTGCTTCTGGAGTACTGGTCTGAGGTACACCCAAAAGCACAGAACTGAGACCTGAGTGACGTGGTTGTACAAAACCTAGCAGGCTGACAACACAGCAGGGACTCAGCACACCCATACCCTTGTGCTCTTTCAAAACAGTCAGTTTGTGGCTCAAATGTAGCTGTCTGAACTGATGCTGCTCATTAGGTCTCCACTAGAGAGCTGCCAGCACCAATCTGACCAGAGTACTGCACAGCTCAAGACTGACACTAAAAGCCACTAAAGTTGTGGATGTTGCTTCTTTTAAGAAAACGATGGCTTACAGTTCCAAATAACAAGACTTACACTAAAAAGCATCTCAGAGCATGTAAGAAGTTTGAAATACGCCAGTGATAGCTGGATTAGCAGTGGATAATTATGCGACAAATCCAATCACAGGAAAATAAAAAACTCAAAGAGGAAGCACTGTTCACTTTTTTTGGTAAGACTTAGCAGTTTCATAAAGTGTAAAATTAATTCAGAATGTGCATCTTAACTTTCTTCAGTACTTACATCTCATGGCAGGTCAAGCTAAAGACAAAATCTCTCTTAAATGTTCATATTTTTCTAGTTGTACAAATGTGTATTTAAACACATTTTACTACAGGATTTGGGGATAATTTTTGGCATTTGTTTTACTAGCAAAAATAACACCTTTAATGACAATAAGGCAGAGTATCTGAGTTTACAGAATGTGAAAGCTGGATGTAGTGATATGCTGGCATAATAGGCAGAAAAGATATCAGATCACTGTTGCAGTGTTGCAATAGACTGCAAAACAAGCAGTGGTACATATAAAGTCAACTACTGCAGATGGACAGAAAGGCCTTGTAAAGCACATTCCCAAAGGCACTGTGGTCAATATGAAGGCAGGAAGTGATTAATGCCTTCCTTCTTACTCAAATGGTAAGAATGGGGTCCATTTAGTACACTCTTACTTTCCAGTATTCAGATACTTTCATGTTGCTAATAAGCATGTAAAATGATAATTTGCAAGCCTATTACATTTCAAAGCAAAGATAAATATCCTAAAAACTTTAAAAACAAACAGTATGTGTTAGTTAATAAACTAGAGGATTCATTTTGAGAAGATGCAGCCTTATTGGAATTAGTGCATTAATAGCTTCCACAGTTGTGTTATCTCCAAAATATTTTAAAACATTCTTTTTTGCTCTCCTTGTGGGAAGGCAGGGTATGGGACAGAAACCAGTCCCAACACATAAAGCACTCCATAAACTCCTAGTACTGAGCAGGATTTTGCTGCCATCATGTGGCAGCATGGTCCCCTCTCACCTCTGAGTCTCATTCTGTTGAAAACACTCGTGTCCCTGCCCAGTGCTCAACGAAAGCAGGGCTAAAAACCCCTACACAAATAAAGGAAAGGATTTTTAACTGGCCAAGCTTAACAAAAGGGTTTCCTCCTGCCCCTTGCAAGCCATAAGGAAAGTGCTACTAAGTTTGTAGAGAGTACTTTTCAGAAAAATCCATGGCTTCCTTACAACATAAACATTACGATTTTCAGTGCACACCCCCTGCTCATTTCTGTGTTCAAGCAGCTCTATGCCCAGGGGAGCAGCTCATCTGAAACCACTGAATCCCAAAGAGGACTCTGTAATATTTGTCACATCCATTTCAAAACATTCTCAGCTGCAGAACTCCACAACCTGACAAGGAGCATTAAGAAATCTTTAAGATTCAGCAGCTAATTACAAGAGCAGTGGGGGACTGTTTATTTGGGTCACCTTGCTGAGAAATACAAAGATGCTTTAGTGACACACTTTTTGGTCACATTCTAAAACATTTTGAAACACCAAAACAAAAAATCTACTCTCTCCTATGAGAAACAACCTCAAAGGTTCAGGGAATTTTCCAGCAGCGAACATTCTAAATATTAGTGGATTTATGAAGGAGACATGTAGTACCACTAAGGCATTCAGATAGACTTTCATATAGAATAACACACTCAAACAGCTTATTCTGGAGTGAGAACGTAAATCAAATAAGTTAGCTCACTGATCTGACATTCTCTCTTTTGCCCAGGGCCAGAAACACCAGCACTCTGCATCTGTACTGACAGGTACCTTAAATTATTTTTTTAGTACTTGTTAGCCACTAGTTTGTTGCAAATACTTTTAAACTTTTTGCCCCAATGATACCAAAAATAAAACTATTCTCAAAACAAGCAAAAAAAATATAAGTAATTGTTTTAAATGGAGGTGTCTATCTGTATTGCAAAACATTTTAGCTATAACATAGCTTTTTAGAAGCCTGGTTTCAATGTCAGAGCCTCATCTGAAAAAGGTGAGGAGTTCAGAGGATCAACTGCTCAGACAGAACATGTCTGGAAAGTGCAATATGAATGCATGATTGAACTGGTATGGTTGAGCCATGGTGTAGTAATGAAACACACATGAATATAATTTTATCCTACAAACGGTGGTGTTTTAATAATTTTACAGGTAAATTAAAATATACATGACCAAGAAATCAGGATAAGGCTCAAACTGGAATATTTTTTTTTAAGGTATAGAGCAAGCTGGATTTTATATATCATTTATTCCAAATGAAAGCTCAAGTGTTACACAGTAAGGAGAATCTGCAACTAAGATAAAGGTGCTTTTTGCTAAGAGCTGGGTAATCCTTCTTTCTGTTTGTACTGGTTTTGGTTGGACTAGAGTTACTTTTCCATAGTAGCTGGTATGGAGCTATGTTTTGGATTTGTGTTGGAAATGGTGTTGATAACACAGGTATCTTTTAGCTATTTCTGAGCAGCCTTTGCACAGAGCCCCAAAGGCTTTTCCTGCTCCTCACAGCACCCCATCAGTGGGGAGGCTGGGGGTGCAGAAGCAGCTGAGAGGAGACAAAGTCAGAACAGCTGACCCCAACTGACCAGAGGGACATTCCCTACAATATGGCACTCAGCATATAAATCTAGGTGAAGGAGGGGGAAAGGAGGATGTTTGGAGTGATGGCTTTGTCTCCCCATGTCACCAAGACTCAGGGCAAGCAGGTGTCCTGTTCAGCCACCTCCAGGAAAGCCAGGCTCCACCACATGTCTTGGTGACTCACTTCAGAATAGATTCAAATGGTCTTTTTGTACTAATTTCTAACGTAATCTATGAGCTGGGAATAGAGTTTATACTTCTGTCAAAGCCTGTCACAAAGCAATTTATGGCTAGAGGTGAATTTGGCAGAGTAATGGGAGCATCAAATTTAGATGCAATCAGCTCAGCAGGGAATCCATTCCACTGGGACTGCTGGCAAGAGGTGTTGCTGGCAAGCCAACAAACAAAAGTGGGGTCAGGGTAATTACACTGACAATAACTGGGGACTTGATTAGCCCTGCCAATGTTTAAATAATTTACCAAACTCAGTAACAAGAATCACCCACCAAAGTGGGGATTATGATGGAAAAGGAATTACCTACTTTTGGTGATAATTACAACATAAAAACCTCCTCAAGATTTAACTTGGCTACATCTTCAAATATTTTAAAAGCTGTACTGCTAGACAAGTGAGAGACAATTTGGCAAGAACCAAGCACAAAAACAATCTGAAAAAATTCTAATTTTCAGTAACCTTTAAGAGAATTAAGGGATAATTTTGGGAATTATTAATAAGAAAGTATTTATACTACATTTAAGTGTGGAGGGATAGAATGTAAGAAAATAAAGATAGTGCAGAAGGTAGTCTCACACCTGAGGAGTTGCAGCTGTACCAATCACCAAAGATTAGGAACAGGCCTGCCCTTAATAGGCCACAGCTGTGTCCAGTAAGAAGAGGAGTGCTACAAAAGAGTGGGTTAGCTGGGTGAGGGGAGAGTTGGAGTTTGTTGGCTGTACAATAAAGGAGTCAGAGCTGTGAGGAGCTGCACATGAGAAATCACCGAGAAGGTATGGGAGCTTTGCAATTAGATGACAACATTTAAGAAGCTCTGTAGATTTCCTAGGACAAGGACTGCAGGTACAGGTAATATTAGGAACAACTACTATAGTTGAAAAAACCAACAATTAAGCTAAAGAACCAAAAACACACAAAGACAAGAAGTAGAAAATGATGGAATATATATTAATAATGATAAACTGGAGAATACTCCAAAGATCATCTCACAACACTGCAGAACCAGAAAGACATGACAAGACAAAGTCTATTCCCTTTAACAGTATTGCCTGAAATGTCAAGGAGTGTCTGAAGGAAGAAATCACAGACTCCTTCGGATTTGGACATCTGCTTTCTCTGGCACATTGTAATGTGTCTATGCACCCCTTCCTAAGCAAATGAAAAGCAGGAGCACACAAAAGCAAAAAAGAAAAATAAAACTGTAACACGTCCTCACTTCTGTGACAGCGACATTGTTAAGATTTTGAATTATTTGTGAGAAATTAATTTTAGATGCTATGACAAGAAGATAAAATGTTTATGGGCCATAGGAATACTACTTTAATTTCAGTTCCTAATAATCTGATGTCAAATGCTTAAGCCTACAAATGGAGAAGACAATAGCAGGACTCAATAGACAGAAATAGAGTTAGAATTTGAATTGAAGACCATAAAATGCTAATGAGTTTGTCTCTCTAAGAACTTTTTTTGAGTAATATTTAAACATCACCTTCAGTTTTGCAGAACACTGTTAAAAGATAGTTACCTATAGCCAATTCATAAGGAAATTACTTTACTCTTAGCAAACCAGCCACAGTTCATACCCTCTCCAGTCAAAATTCCTTCCCCTTCCACAACTGCAGCATCCCAGAAGCATCACAGCTCCTGCACACCAGCAACAGGTCTGCTGCCTCTCCCACCAACACCCACAGGGCAAGAGGCCTCTTGTCATCCTCTGTCCTGAGTCAATTTTCCTCATAAAGAAGCACATCAGGATACAGTCCATTCAAAGCCACGTGGTTATTCCACTTGCTCAACTCAGTTTGACATTTTCCCCTAAGGAGCTGCTTAATCTTAAAAGTATAAAGCAAGCATGATTGGTGATAAGTGTTTTAAGAGCTCATACACATCTACTGCAAACCTTTGTATTGCTCTCTGTGCTTATTCTAAATTCTGAAATCTGGGCTCCATGAGACCAAAAACCCACCCCCTCCTATGAAAGGAGGATGACACCTCTTTTGGCTAGGCATTAATTTTCTCCTACATCTCTTGACTCATGAAATCTAATTTGGATGTCTTTTTACTGAATTCACACAACAGGCCTAAAGCTATTGGTTGTTTCTGCACCATTTCAATTGCTCATGAAGTTGCACTGTCAATATCGTTGTCTTCTCCTTAGTTAACTTTTTCATGGGCTGGTCGATAAGTTATGTTCATCTCAGAGGTGCTTTCCATGTCTCTTTTTTAATATCCTTCCATAACAGCAGCATCTCCTGTTGGTATGGATTACTCTTATGATGAAATCTCCACCAGAGAGGGCCCACCCTCAAGGGAATAGTTTTTGTCCTGTCTCCAGACAGACACACAGAAGAGATTAAGTGAAGCACTCATTGATTACACCTCATGCTTCATTTTATCCTATTTGCCTTTTTCTTCACTAATAACCTTCCTTCACTGATCATTTGGTTTATCTTTAGCAAAAAAGAAAGTAACCTGACACAACTGATGAGCAAGCCTGTAGGTGGGAAGAGGGGAAGATGCATCATTCCTGCATTGTCCCTCAAAGCAGGTTTGCTCTTCCATTTTCTATATGCTGTAAGTGCTCCATATTGTCTAAATACAAAACTACTTGATGCTGAACACCTGAAGAAAAAAACAAAAACTCCTTCCTTCAAGCTACTCACAGGTGGCAGAAACTGCCCACTGAACAAACAGCTATCACTAATCTCTCTGGTCTAGACATTACAAACTGCCCCTGCAAAAACCAGCTCAAGCATACTTCAAGCTTCCTTGTCCCCTTTCCTCATTTTTCATATTAACTTCTGCTTTGAACTTTCCTTCATGCTGTTCTCTTCTTGGAAAAGCTCGTGTTCTGGCTTCCCATTGACTCCCACAAAGAAAGTCCTGGGAAGCCACTCCTCTTTGCTGATCTGGTCCATTCCCTGAACTATCACTTTACTCTGAAACTTCCAGCAAACGTGCTCATCTTAAGAAATTACATGCATGTAAATGCCTGTAAAGAATATCTGAACTTGCTTTGTTAACATGGTTGAGTGGATCCCTTAAAAATAAACCTCATCCCTTAAGGTCTGCAAACCAAGACAGAGGTGTTACAGAAGCATCTAGCAAAGGCAGATTCAGCATGACGTCTTACTTGGAAAGGAAAATGGTCCTTCCTTTGATTAAAAAAAAGTCAGGGGACAGAAAACTATTTCTGAATTTGGGACAGATTCAAATTCACAGTTAGATGAAGGGGGAGCAGAAGAGTGTTCTCTGCAAGGTGAAACAAAGAGAGTTGCAAGAAATAAATAGAACCCAAGTAAAATGTTTGAATTTTTAGGTCAAAACTGAACTCCACCAGGATGGGGGCAGGGGGCTATTTTGCTAAAGACAGAACATTTCTACTATTCGATTTTTTCTTATTTTTTACTCTTTGCCACCTGACAAATAAAAGCATTATTCTCATGTCTCTCATAATAGCATTCTATCTAAAATGCTAACACTGTTTTTAACATGGTCCCAAGTTTTTCAAAAGCCTCCACTGAAAGCCAAACACTTGAAGAACAATATTTTTTATTTAAAAAAGACCATTCTTACTCCCTCACTCAACTTCTCCAAATGCTGTAAAACAGTATAAAACCCAAGATTATTTCATTAAAATACTTATGAATAGCTACAATTCTTCTTACAGATATGCAAACAACCAATCACATCAAAGAGTGTGGAAACCACAGTAATAAATACAGGATTTACATGGATCACTCCAAAAAGAACTTTCAAAAAAAAAAGAAAATTGTTTGGAAGAGCAATTTATCATTAGAGATTTAATGCAAGGAGAAAGGCTCTGCAGCTAGAATCCACAGGTCAATGACTGATACAGACAGCACTAAAAATCTGTAAAGAATGCAACAGGTATGTGAAGCAAACAAGACAATGTTGATAGAACAGTCCCACTTACTTTGTTTACAATTTCACTTATAATAGCTACACTTGACTTCAGCTATTCCCAGAAAATAAATAAAGCCAAGTGCATAGTTCCAATTTTCACTTGAAACTGTTTCTTTCATATATTCTTATAAAGCTGTGTTTTAGCACAAAGCAAAAAAATTTTTCTGCTTTGACTTCTCTAGAAAAGGTTAGCACATTTATTCACCACTACTCCCCTTCATATGCATCTTTCACAGCTACAGTTTCATAGTTTCCAGCAATGAAAACTTTCAAAGTTTCTAAAAATAAGGGCTTACTTACTGAGCATTTGACATACAATCACAATTTGATAGCTGATGTCTAAAATTTCCTTCCTTCTGACAGCCAGCTTTTAAATAGCAGGATCTGATTTCCCCTTTAGAAAATAAAGAGGGAAAAAATGTCAGTTCAGTGATGCAATTATTTGTGTACACAAAAAATTTACAAAATACACATTCTGTGTCAGGGACATTTATAAATATATATTTTTCAGTCTGTGCATTAGGCTCATTTTAGATTTCAGAAAGCAAATTAACACTTGAACAACTGAAAACCTGTGAAAAATCAAACCACAGAAGTCACAGCAAGAATTTAAAAGGCATGCAAATTAAACACAAAGCACATCAATTAAGGTAAGTTCACCATAAAAAGTGAAATCAGATTTCCCTCTTTCCATTCACAAAGGTGAGGTCAGGAGGTACAAAGCAGCAAAAAGTTCTGCTAGAAGTGCAGCCACAGCTCCTCCCTGTTTGCAGAGGAGCACAGAGCCAAGGGTGGGTGCTGGCTGACCCAGAGGCTGTGTCACCTGCCCCACTGGCAGCTGCTGCCCTTCTGGCCACAGCAGAGCCAGGAGGAACAGGCAGAAAACCAAAGTATCTCCAGGGTCACAGGCCCAGTACCATAAGCACTCACTCCATGCTGGTTTTGAAGGTAACTTTAAAGGAAATAGGGCTTTTGGGACAGCTGTCTTTCAGAGGTATGAGCCAGTACCTCACAGGGCACCAAACAGGGCTCACACCCATCCTACAGCTTTAGACTCCAAGAACAGCTTCAGAGCAGTGGCATCCCCACTATATGCATGGGGCAAGACTAAGTCACTCATTAATTTTCTTTAAAGGACTAGCAGATCACAACTCCAAATACAACAAGCACCACCACACCAAGAGGTCAGTCTGAGCCAGCTGAAGAACAAAACTGTAGAAAGGAGACATATTTTGCCCAGCCAGGTCAGTGCAAAACTTCTAGTCAGGCAGAAAACACCAGGAGTTCTTCTGACGGGACAGAAGTTGTCTTCTGGCCTAGCCAGCATCTTTTGAGGATGATGTTTGGAAGATAAACTTCAGGCACTGTGTAAGGCTCAGGTCTGTGATGGTCACTGGTGGATTTGGAAAACTCTAGTTATTGCTCATCTGACTTTAAATTATCAAGCCCTTTTTTTTCCACACACACAGAAAAACATGCAACCGGTAACAGACAAGAGAAATATCCTTCCAGAACATCTGAAGTGTTCAGAAATTTCCTCATGCATTGCAATTATCCCAACTAGATAAACTCACCATTTTCATCTATGAACACGTGCATGGCATCCACAGAGAGCTCATCTTGCACAGACGCCTCAGGTCCACTTATTACTTGCAAGACAGAACTGTCTTGCTGAGAAGTTACCCGGTAGATTATCTGCCTTTGCCTGCTGCCCTGGTAACTTGACACAAAAATGTTTCAAAACTACTATGAGGAACTTTTTTCTTGTTCTCAATAAAACAAAAAGAAAGAGAGGTTAATTAAAAGTTTATGTCATTTCTACTCAGTGAAACAAAACAGCTTACATCATATCTTTGAAGTACAAAATTGTAAAGTAAACTGGCCTTACAGTGCTGCAAATTTGGCAGACTCTGGTAGCACCGGACTAGTACTAGCACGATCTTGGCTTTGTACATCTGATCTTTCCTGTTTAGGAAGTTGCTCACAGTGCTTTTCTGTTCCCACCATTTCTTCTTTTCTCTCCGTCATCTGGCTATCTGGAAAACAGGGCAGTGAAGTGGAGCCACTCTCCACAGATGACTTTCAAGAGTTTTGTTGTTAACTACTGAACAAGAGCATCTAAAAATGAAAATCTAAAATACTGCAGTATTTGCTAGTTTTATGGAAAGCACTACCATTACTTAAAACAATACAACCACACATCTGGATGAGGAGGTACTCTGACCTCTATGAATGGGCTGTTTCAAGAACACACTGTGTGAAGTACAGGACAAACAAGAGAGAATTTCTGCTTTCCTTCCTATTGTTTCAGAGGGAAACAATCTGTTCCTAATCTTGAATGGTAAGAGGCTGCTTCCCTGGGGGCTGTAATTGTTTCCCAAACTGTGTATGCTGGCAGTGGACAAGCAGAAGCACTGGCCCATTCCCCTTTTAAAGAAGGGAAAGCAGCACCTTCAAAGGAAATAGAGCTCTTGGACAGGAAAGCAGATAGCTGCCTAATCTCTCTTCCCCACTGGCCACACACCTGAAACCACCAGTTTACAGGACAAAGGGCAAACTGGCAAAACAATTTCACAGCAGATTATCCTATGCTTGGAAAATACAGGACTATAGGTTTAAAAACACACATGAAGTATTTGTCCAATTTCTACTACTTTAAGTACCAATTATATTTATATTGCCTCTCTACACATGCATGTCATTTTTTTCATATATGTATATGTGTACAATATATTCATGGTGAATAGTGAAACATTTTTCAACTGTTTATAAACCAAAACAATAACCTGTTAGGGTTCTGAAGTGCAACTAGACAGTGATTTCATCAGCACCTTGTGGAGTTGTGCAATTAAATGCTTTAAATGGAAAAAAGGGGTGCTTGTTGGAGATGCCTCAGTAAATCCTGTAGCTTTCTGCACCAAGCAAAGTGTACTGAAATTTACTTACTTACTCAGACTTCTTGCAATACCTGCTGTTTAAACACCTCAGATCAAGAAAAAAAACCAGAAATTTCGCCCCACTGAAAATTCCATATCTTAAGCCGTATTTCTCACCAATATAATTACCATCCTAACCTGTAAGAATCACCAGTCAAGAAACAGTGGTGTCATATCTATGTTGGTCTAAGGATTAAAGAGAAAGAAGGCTTATAACGGATGTTTTACTTTTTATAAGGTCAGCTGATAAAACTGAAAAAAGTAAACAAGCTTTTGCATATCATTTCAGATCATCTGTCTTGTTTTCCTCACACTGCATCAGCTGATCTACCAATACATTATTTCTATAAACAAACCTACCTTCATGAGCTAAAGCATCTCTACAGCAGTTTCAATGCAGAGGACAAAGCCCCCTCACACCCTAAAGGCTATGCTATAAATACAACGAAACAAGCACAAGTTTGATATAGAAAATACTTTGTTGTGCATGGAGGCAAAATTCAATAAATCTTCCAGGTCTCTTTTATTCTATCTTGGGGAAAAAAAAAAAAGCAATTATGGGAAGAGATAACAATTTTTTCCTCTCCTAGTTAAAAATCTAAACTCCAGTTCAAGCAGAAACTGTCATTACTGAAGCACCCCTTAATGATGTAACCATACCTGTGGGCGGTGATGGAGCCACAGATACCTAATCAAAATGACCTTCCTAAAGGCTTGGGCTGTTCAAGCTGTAAGAATAATTGATAGAGATCAGAAACTGTGGTTTAAATAACCTAATTGGTCCCATAGTGCCCAAAACCAGCTTTAGGGCTGGAACAATTAAAAAGATTTTTTAAAATCTGATTATCTAGTGGTTTCAGAATATGCTTCTCTCTTTTCCATTCCAAACCACAAGCCTTGCAGACTTCTTTTTCCTGCTGTGGTAAAGAGTCTTAATAGCAAAAACCTAAACATGCTGCTTCCTACAGGCTTTATATGTCAATCAGACAATACCATGGTGATGAGGACTTCCAGCACTGGAAAAGTGGGCCATGATGGCTTTGTGACTGGTTTTCAAGATTATTACTCCCCTTCTTCCAGGTGACTTACACCTTCAGTATTTAAATGAAGACAGAGATGTCTAGACTAGGAGTGCCCTGCCAGAGTACACAATTGGCTCTACGTCACCAAACGCTCCCTGCACAGAAATTGTGCTGGCAAAGCTCAAACACCAGGAAAAACCTTTCCCAAGTGCAAGAGCAGACTAAAGAGGACAACATGGCAGTGTACCTGCACTTTTCCCTGTGCCATTTACCCTTATCCTCTGCTCCACACGTCTCCAGCTCATGCCCAGGTGGGCTCACAGTAGTATCAAGATCAGACCTAGGCTCTGCAATAACCACATAATTTATCTGGAAATTATATGCCACATGACTCAGACATGTGAGGTGTAGCTATCAGGACTCATGGCCAAATCAGTCTTGTGGCAGGGTGACTCAGAAGAGTCCTGCATAAACAGCCAAGTTTTGGTCTGTACACCATTTTCATATTTTAACAGAACACAAGACACAAGCTTAAGTTACTGTGGTAAAATACTTATGAAAAGGAACAATTCTTACAGGTCCCATACATAAGATATTTTCAGTAAACATTTTTTCTGCACTAACAACTTTTATCAGCCTATCAACATTACTTACAAGTATGCCATCCCAGTGCTGACAAATGAACTCCTAATTTAAAAGCAGTTACAGTACCATACTTTCTTTTGCCATGTAAGTTTTTCACCTGTAGAACAGATTTTAAGTATCCCAGATCATCCCAGACAAACCCTTGTTCTACTCTAGGAGGAGGCTGTAAACAATTTTACAGCTGAAATGAAACAGCCTTTGTGCATATGTTAATACAGTGAGTCCAGAGGAGGGCCATCGAGATGATCAGAGGGATGGAACCTCTCTCCTGCAAGGAAAGGGTGGGAGAGTTGGCTGAGATTTCAGCCTAGAGAAAGCTCCAGGCAGACCTTATTGCAGTCTTTCAGTACCTGAAGAGAGACCACAAAAAATCTGAAGAGGGACTTTTTACAAGAGTGGGCAATGATAGAACAAGGAGGAATGTCTTTCACCTGGAAGAGGGCTGGTTTAGATTGGATATTTGAAAGGAATTCTTCACTGTGAGGGTGGTGAGGAACTGGTACAGCTTGCCCTGAGAAGTTACAGATGCCTCATTCCTGGAAGTGTTCAAGGCCAGGTTGGATGGGGCTCTGAGCAACCTGGTCTAGGGAAAGGCATCCCTGCCCAAGGAGAGGGGTGGGAGGTGTTGGAACTAGATGATATTTATTAAGGTCCCTTCCAACCTAAACCATTCTTTAATTCTGTGATACAGTAATCACAACAACCAACTATCAGTGTATCTCAGCCTTAAAGTTGCCTTAGTATTAGGTAATTAGAATTAAATTTTATTACTCTGTAACTTTCCTCCAAAACATTTTTACTACTTGTGGCCCCTTACTGGAGTCTTCCAAACCTTCTTCCTCATCTTTTACTTACATATCCCTATCCCAACCTTCATAGCTCACTCCTGTAAAACAAAATGCCACTGCTGTCATAATTTCAAACACCATCTGCTTTGAAACCTGGGCAAGCAGAATTAAGCTAATTAAGCCTGTCTCTCTTCTGCTCATTAATTGCTTTGCTACAGAATCCACTTCCTTCAACAACATTATGCTCTGAAAGAGAAATTTTCACTTTCAAATACATTCACTGCCTGTTCAGCCACAAATAAATGATTTCAAATCGCTCTATGCTTTTGTTAGTACCAGCATGAAACCAAAGTTCTACAAGCTGTGAACTGTGCCATTCATATATGTGGATTATAAATCCTAAGAACATCCCTAATCCGTTCTTCACCAACTACTTTAGTAGACACATCTAGCTTATGCACTTTCTTCTCAACCCAAATTTGCCTATTATGCCATAAATACATTAAAAGAAAAAACTGCCATTTAAGCTGGTCATCCACCAAACAACAGGAGTGCCCAGGGAATACCACACCGTCCAATAATTGCTACAAGAGTCCAGCATGGACACTGAAGCAGCACATGGCATTATCCATTAATGAGGATTGCCACATTAATCCTGAAGCAACAGGAAAAACTAGCAATAGGCATTGTACCTGCTAAAGGAAGTGACTTGCTTGAAACAATCTCCTGTGTCAGCAGCAGAGCTAGGATTTAGTGGCCTAATCACAACACCCACCAATTACATCAGAACACAGACCTCTGAAATAACCTTTTTGTTTTTCTGCAGATGTCAGACTGGCATCATACATACTACTACTTTAACTTAAAGACTGAAATTTTAAAATTTTAACCTGTCAAGCCTTAGACATTGAGCATCAGATTCAGAGCTCTGCATACCAGTTCCTCCACATCCAAAGATGTGCATCAGAAGCCATGTGGCCCCTCTCTGGAACAAGAGTCAGGGGTGATACACAACTGCTCCAATAGATGAGCTAGCACCAGGCAGGGCTTTATTTCCTAGGTGCCACCCACCTGCCAGCAAAATCACCTGCTGTCACTTCCCACCTCGACTGTCAACCGCACCAGTGACTCAATGCACAAGATCCCTCTTCCTCCTAACTACATGGCATGTGACAGTCCTCATTCCCACATGCAAAGAGAAAAAAAAAAAGTCTAAAAATACCCAGGAGTATGGTTTAGTTTTTTATAGGAGAAGGGTAATTGCTTGGGATCCAGAACAACTCACTCGAGGTTGTGGTTTGTGCACTGCCCAGAATGATGAGTACCTTTTCTAAAAAGAGCCTGCAAAACATCTAAATTCGGGCCATGCAGCCCTGGTTTAGTTTCTCCTGCGCCAGTCCCCACCACTCCCACAGCAGGCTTTGCTCCCTGGGTGATAATACTGCCTGTCCTAGATTACAAGTCAGCTGTGCCAAAGGGGACCTACAGGAGGTTTTGCCCTAAGTCTGATGCACAACTGCTCTTACTTGGTTCAGGACACATCAGAGGGACCCAAAGCAGCCAATAAACCCAGGTTTTCTTACACCTCTCAAAGACTGAAAAAATTTTGCAGTTGCCCTACAACACACTTTCATCATGTGGGTGGTATAAGTATGATTCAAAACTGAAAGGACTCTGGTCTGAAAGTCAGTTTTAGCAACAGTGTCAGTGGTATTTTCTCACAATCTAGAAGAGGTGGAGTGGCTATAGAACAGCTCTTAGAGCTTTTATATCCTGTATTTTAACAGGTTAAATCTGGCACCCTTAGAAGTGTAAAGAAAGGCTTTCATTTTCTCGTACTGCATTTTACCAAGCTGTCTACTGGCAAAGGCTTATGTGGTCAGGATGGTAACTCTTCTATTTCCACAGAACACCCAAGTTCTGTGAGGGACCACCCATAACAAAGACCCATCCATGACATTCACTCACTTGCCAGACAGTTCTGATGAGCACATTTCCCCACCTTCCACAAATTATGCAAAATATCAGCTTTCTTTCGCACCGCTCTGAATATCCAGCTTTCCAGGAATTTGCCAAGTTTTTCACATCGCCTAATAAAAATCTTTCTGGGGTGCATTTCATGCTCATTTGGACCAGACATCTATTGCTAACTTTTGCCAATTAGACAGTGTGCAAGGTTAAAAGAACAAAAACCAAACAGAACCAACCTCCTCCCTCAAAACAACTGGTGCATAGCTTGACTCTGTATTCTTACACACACACACTTTTCTTAATAACCCCGCTAATGTGGGAATAATGTTTATTCAGATCTGTTCCAAGATACTATATTATTAAAGCATATTTGCAATGGCAAGGCTGTAAACATATTAAAGGCTTTCTCATTCCTAAAATTCAGTCTTGCAAAGGGGAAGCTCCCAGTAATGACAGTAATTTATTTTAACAAACAGCACGTTCTGACTAGGCTGGAAAACAAAGCCTACTTGCTCTTAAAAATAACTGCCTTTGAACTACCTCTCCCAAGCTCATGGAGTTCAGATTGAATCTCCTTTTTCCCACAGCACCAGTTCAAGATGCAGAATCCACAGCTGCCACCCCTGCTCATGCAGGGCACCTCCTTTCCAGTCCCTCTTCTGTTTCTGGATGACACTTGCTGAGCCCACACTGCAAACAGAGACACTTAATTACACAGGTATGCAGCTCAACTTCACTATCTCACAGAAGTACGGACTTCAGAAAATAGAAATAGGAAGACTTAGAATAGATATTAGGAAGAAATTTTTTTACTGTGAGGGTGGTGAGGCACCAAAACAAGTTGCCCAGACTAGCTGTGGATGTCCCATTCCTAGAAATGTTCAAGGCCAGGTTGGATGGGGCTTTGAGCATCCTGGCCTACTGGAAGGTATCGCTGTCCATGGCAAGGGTTTGGAACTGGATGATGTTTAAGGTTTCTTCCAAACAAAAACATTCTGTGATTCTTTGAAATTCAGTTCAAGTTGCTAAATGAGAGCTTGGTATGAGGGAAGAGCAGAATTCTTCTGTTCCCTCGTTATCTTGTATAAGAATCTTGTTCACCAGATCTAAAGCACAATAACTACACAAACATTAATAAGTTTTGGGGTTGAGGTTTGGGTTTTGTTTTCACTGTGGAATCTGAGTCTGACTTATTCAGATCACTTATTGCTTTCTTTCATGCAGCAACCTTGCCTGTTCATATTATCTGAGGGTACTTGTCTGAAAGGCCTTTCTAGATTAGCTGCATTTTCTTTTTTAATTTTCATTTAAATTTACCTCTAAAATTCTCTTTCCAAGCTAAGTCACATCACTCAGAAGTACAATTACTGGGTAAACATTCCTTGTTATGGCTGAGGATCAGAGGAAAAAAAAAATCCCAATCTGCTTGCTGCAACCCTCGCGTTGCTGTGTGCTGTTGTGCAGGTAGGTGACTGCACCCCAGGAATCCAGCAGGGCTCAGCAGGCTCAGGTGACAAGCAGGGCTTGCTCAGCACTTGTCTTGGGCAACCAGAGCACAGACTGGAGCCAGCAGGGCAGGCTGATAAACTTGATAGAGAAGGACAGAAACTGCAGTGAAGAATAAACAGCTTGAGAAGGCGGGAGAGATGGGTAAGATACACCAGAAGAGAGGCGGCAAGTCTAGGAAAACAAAATTCACTTCTTCTGCATTTACCCTTCTCTCAATTCCTCAGAATTCATCAGAAGGAATTGAGAGGAGGGTAAGTGCAGGAGAAGTGAATGCAAGCTGTGGGGAGGCAACAGCTTTAGGTGGGCTCAACAGAGTGGAAAAGCCTAAACCAGCAACAGTGTGATTGCTAGGAAGAATAGAAGGAAAGAAGAGGAAGAGAAATAAGGAGGTGGCACAGGAGGGGAGTGCTTAAACTGAGAAGGGATGATTGAGGGAGGAAAGGGACAGAACTAGAAAAAGTGGAAGAAAAAATGGACGCAGGTGAAACATGGAATGAGATGGGGGTGTAATACATTGGATAGGGCAGATTTAGAGAAAGAGTGAAAGGTAAATGGAATCTAAAAGAAAATGACACATTGAGAAGATAAATCTACTTATTTTTTTAACAAGATAAAAGCACACATTTCACAATAGTTTTAAAGACCTTTTAAGTCAGTTGGGCATTTTTCATGTAATGGAAGGTTCTTCCAGGAGCAAGCTGGTAGAATAGGAGGGAGCAGACAAATAGCAGGGCCAAGCTCTTCTTCTAGGGTACCATGAAGTTTCTTACCTTCCATGCAAACTAAGTATTGAGACTGCATCCTCTTAGGCTTTCCTAAAACAGTTTGTTATAGGATCTAAGGTAAACCAAACATTTTGAAGAAAGGAAAGATACAAGTTGCCTTATTTCATTTTGACTCAGATCTTCTAAACTGATTGTGCTGATCACTTGGGGAAGTACCCCGAGATTGCATCTGCCTGCACTGCACTGTATCTATCTCACATCCTCATTACATGGCCCTACTAATTTTGCTGGAGGGCTGCTAGAGGCACTAAAAACAGTCCTTCCCAATGGAAAAGGGTCACAGAATCCAGTGACAGCAATGACAATGCTGATTAAAACCAGAAATTTCTATACAAGAGCTATAAATTGTACTGCATATAGGTTTTTTAATTAGCTGATTGATTTTGTTTTAAACAAATGTGCTCTTGATTAAATGGAAACTTGCATGGCAATATACTATTTTTAATTAAAACACTGAGGGCTTTCACTGAAAACAGCCACCAAACTTTCATCCTTAAAATGCAAATATTTTAACTTTAAGCAACTGAAAATCAAAACTCTTCCCCATTGAGAACTCTTACCATTTTTTTTTTAAATTAACCCAACCCACAACCATTCAGGAAATTTAGAAATATATGTATGTGTGCACACATGTGTTAGCTAAAAGTTGAACCATCTCCAGTGACAATTCCAGCTTTCATACTTAGAGGCACACAGACAACTCCTCAACATGCACCTGGTAAGATGTGCAAGGGCAGGCTGTAATGCTATAGCTATACATATTTTTGCATACTTCTGGTATTCCAACAATCCAGGCACACTATTTTAGTACAAAATACTAAATAAATAATGGATACCTACTAAGCTTATCACTAGTTTCCTAGAGGAAGAAAAACAGTTTTCTTCAAGAAGATAAAAATATTTTAAAACCACAGCTGACACTATCACACACTTTCACTAAACCACTTTGTTCCCACCAAGTCCAGCCCTACCCTGGCCCTATTAGCAAAACCAGTCTCCCTCTGGGAATTTGCCTTACTGCAGATATCCAGCTAAGCTGCTCTAAGTAATCAAACTCTTCACAACATCTTTATTCCAAAAGAATTGTAATCCGCGCATAATACCTCCAACAAGTCCATTTTCCTTTGTTGTCTCCATTTTGACAGTGGATTGATTAGATGTCTTCATCTTTGAGGTATTAATGGATTCCAAGAGGGAGACAAATTCTAGAAAGTTAGATTCGTTGGGCATCTGACCTTCTTTAGCTTCTAGATCTGATTTAGAGGTTGGTAAGGTCTTTTCTTTGTCAGATACCTCCGCAAAATTCTTACTTAAAAGCACATCTGTCCCACTGTCTACACTCAACACCCGCATGTGCCTCTTTTCATGAGCAGTTCTGCAGGACTGCGGGTCTAGGTTATGCAAGTCTTCCTTAGAACTTAAATCCACAGCCTGGACATTTTCCAAAGCATTCTCCTGATTTGGATCTGAACAAGTGTTAGTTTCTAGAGGTGTATTTGCTGGGTTGCTGAGCTCCTTTACTGCATCACCCGATTCATAGCCAGAGCATTGGTTGGACGACAGCTCTGCCCTCAACATTTCTGGAGTTCTGTCACTTTCACTAACTTCTGAGCAAGGCTTAGCTTTACTGTCATCAGACAGGTCAAACGTGATAACAGGGATTCTGAGCTGTTCATTAGTTTGCTGACTTGACCAGCCTGCTCTAACTACTCCAGAGTCAAGGGCTGAGCTTGTTCTCTCACTTTCCAGGGCCTGTAAGTGGACAGAGCCTGGTAGGTCACTAAGGGTAGTGTTTGGTGTAGTACTCATTGTGATGACAATTTTAATGGGCTCACACAGCTGGTCTCCAGGAAGAGAATTGTCCACAACTGCAAGAGCAGTCTCACTGTCTGAGCAATCAAGGTCCTCATGGCTATTACCAGCATTGCAAGAGCTTTCCATCTGCTCATGCTCTTTGGTTGCAATAGCATTGCACTGTGGGCAGTTATTGGTAAAACCTGTCTGTGGTGATCCATCTGGCAATTTCTCTCTTTTGTAGCTTTTAGGATTACTTAAATGGTCTGAAATAACTGAATTTTCACTGTCCCATGGCTCTGAAGAAACTCCAGTCCTTAAAATATCACCTTGTGATGAAGAAATATTGGAGAAGTTTTTAGCTATGTCTCTGTCCACAAGAATATCTTGGGATCCATGGTGGCCACAAGGCTGTCCATTCAATCCTTTTTCATTTATTCCATCACCAGGAAATGTTTCCATAGCAGCTGGTTTTGTTGCTATTGCTGATGTGGTGGCACCTGAACCGGAGGTTGTAGAAACAGGTAATATATCTGCTTTGATACAGGGTGAGGTAGATGAAACTGGTGGTGTAGCCTGATCTTCTAGTACCATAACACCTAAAAAAAAGCATTTGGGCATTAGGTCTCACATGAACACTAAGCATTAATAAAGTATGATCTTTAACCAATAAAACCTGATCCAGAGCAGAGCAAAGGAAGCACAGATGATGCAGCTGATTAAAACAGCTCTAAAGCAACAAGGGTTTTTTTTTGGTAGCTACATATGAAATACTACAAAAGCAAGATAGACTCCATCCAAGTCAGGACAAGCATAGCAGCATGTCCAAATAGTCAAAATAGCTGAAGAAACAGCTAGTTTCAAAATCAAAATGTTTTAGAGAACTATCCCCACTTAGGGAGAGGTGAAGGAAAGAGTAAGCCAATGCTGCAGGTTTGCTACATCACTTTCTGCAATTCCTAAATGGTCACACAGGATAAGCCTTAACAAAAACAAAACAAGATTTAAAATATTAAGACATCTCAAGTGAGATGGAAGTGTAGGCAAAGTAAGGTGTGCTGGAATATACAACACAGCTAAAGGTTGATAATCACAACAGAAGTTTACAGCCACATGTTCAAGGATGCAATACAAGTGTTAACTTCCTAGTTTAATGCTTTACAGAGCTCAGAGCTTCCTAAGAATGTGGGGCAAGGCTCTTTTATCTCCCTGTATCAAAATGGGGAGAGATATTTGCACAGCCCTCGAAGGGTTGCATCCCAAACAGCTTGGCTGACTGTTGAGAAAGCTTAGTCTGTTAGAATACCCTTGAAATTTAGTTCTAGCTCTTCAACTCAGATCCTAACAGGAGGCACAGCAGAACCTGCCATGGAGTCCTCTGTGCCATAATTTTTTGTGCCAAGCAATGATTAAACAACAGCCTAGGGGACTTATAAAGCCTTTAAAATACCTCTAAGATCTTCAATCGTTTCCCGTGTTGGCAGGTCCTAAAAAATGAAAAGAAACACACAAGATTAACATGGTCATTTATTAAATTCTGTTGGGGAAAAAAATCTATCAATGTAGCTATCAATAGCTATCTAATCAAAGGTTAATTACAGCATTAGTAAGGTGCTTAAAATCACTGAAATTTGAACACGTACCTTGCACAAAATGCAAGGGGTGGGTGAGGGAGATGGTTATAGAACAGTCATGCTCCAAATTGCATCACTGAAATTGTGTGTGATATTTGGGGAGGGGAAAGAAAAGCAAAATTTTCTTTAAAAAAATTTTTGCAGTGCCTAATCCAGATACACTTTTTTTAATCATTAAGGAATAGAATGTGTTTGTCTGTTCCATTTATCCAGCTGTGTGTTTCCAAAGAACTAGAATGAAAAGTTTGGCCTCTAGCATTGGTAAGTATTTCTCAATGGAAAACTAGAGGACAGAGACATTAAATTAATACAGAATCATTTAGATTCCAAGAAAGCTTTGAAGGTCATTTAGCCCAAATCCCCTCTGCCATACACACACACTTGAAGGAGATACAGTTTGAGCAGGTTGCTCAGGGTCATCTCCAACAGAGCTTTGAAAATCTCCAAAGAAGGAGATTTCACAACTTCTCTGGAAAACCTCTTCCAGTATTTGACCACTCACTTGGTAGGGAGAAAAAAAAAAAAAACAACACACAAATTACCAAAAACCAAAACAACTCCACAAAAAAGACATTAAATGTAATTATTTGATCTAACTGTAGCTTTCCATGGCTGCAACTGTTTCTTATCCTGCCACTGGGCACCTCTGAGAAGAGCGTGCTCAACCTGCTGTGTAACTTACTATTACAAAACTGAAAACAGCAGTAAGCTCTACTTGTATGGTTACAAAAGAGTTTAGCCTTACAAAGGCTGAAACAGTCCATCTGCCTGTCCTCACACATCATGTTCCTCAATCACCTTGTTTGTCTCTGCTGGATTCTCATCAGTAGGTCAGTGTGCATGGGAACTAATTGGGGAGCTCAAAACTAAACACAACACTCCATAAGGAATACTTCAGGAGTTTAAATTCAACAGCCTAAGTGCATAATTAGAAACGAGACATTGAAAAAAATGACTGTGGCTCTCTTCTGACTGACAGGCACCAAAACTAAGAGGAAATTATTATTATTTTCTAAAATTTCATGGTGATAGCCTGGCAGCAAGAATAGGAGACTTGGTTTGACAAGACCCAACCTACATGTTTGGAAGTGGGAGACCAGGATGAGATCCCGGGAAGGCATAGGTTTGCAGAATGGACAAATACCAGAATACTGGAGAGTAGGACAGAAACAAGGTGAAAAATATTTTACCTCATAAAAAAAAAAGCCCAGCAAAAAGAACTATTAATGTCTCTGAATCACACAGATGCTACAAAAAGGTAAAAACACTCCAGGAAATGAAGAAATAGTTCTGATTCAGATCAGGATTTAAATAATTTGTAGTAAATAGGGATAAAGGGTGGGTGTGGAGGAATATGAAGACAGAATGAAGTATCAAATAGCCACTTATTCAGAAATCACTAACCATCCTCTGCACTGACTGAGGCAGGAGTCCTGTAGAAAAAAATAGCATGGTATCACATAATTAAAGATGTTATCACAATATGCAAGGGGAGTAGCTTAAGATTACACAGACAGTGTTATTCTGTTTCTTAATTTTTTGAAAATTTCTTCAACTTATCATGAGTGTTTCCTATTTTTTTCTTTAATAACATTTACACACATTACTTTCATCACTTCATATACGTTTGATTTATTAAGCACAGCCATTGGCGTTGAGTGCACATATAGGTACTTTTAACCTCCTCTAGATATCCCCTAGATTTAAAGGAATTTAAAAGCTGAAGAGATGTTTTTGGTTCATTTTATAAGCATAAGTCTAGTTATACAAAACCAAATTATTAATGGTCCAGGAGCAAATCTCTTCAGAGGCAACAAAATAATGCTGACTGCATTAGCCTCTCCCTCCTCTCAAAGCAGCCCCAAAAAGCTAGTTGCTCTTGGCAAGATTTACAAAGGCCACTTGCTATCTGTGGAGCAGAGAGAGCCCTCCTAAGAAGTGCAGCATTATGTATGACAGTTTCAGCTCTGCAAAGCCAAACCTTTAGGACAAGGCTGACAGACAGCAGTGGCATACCCAGTAGATCCATTCCAAGGGAATGACCCTTCCTGCTTGGAGCAGGCCTGTGTTACAAGCAATGAGCACCTGGCAACACAAAACCAAGTGTGGTGAGCTGTGGACTGCTGGAGGAGTGCACATACTGACCGTGGCTCCAGGGGAGTCCTGCGAGTGCGGGGCCTGCACTCTGGAACTGTCAGGAATTGTCTGGGTAGAGCCGTTTGGGCTGCTCTCACCGGCGGCGGGATCCCCCGAGTTATTGCTGAAGGGGAAGCACACAAAAGATAAAGCAATACTTATCACCACAGGGCATCACAGCGAGCTCTGGGAAGTAGCTCACGAATAAGAACACAATGGGAAGAAGTAGCACAGCACAATGAAGTAAGAGCACTTCTCTCCCCTCCAATGATAAAAGCACAGGGCTGTAAAAAAATACTGTAACATCTTTCTGCACTTCCTTCCTCACCAAGACAACTTGATAAAACTTAAAGAATAAAAACCCCTCAATGTAAAATGATTATGGTGTCTTCAGAAGCGGAGCTATGAGAAATAAAATGACATCTCTTCAACCTCCCTATGCATACATAATGCCATTCAGCCTGCCTGACACACAAACAGATTTATTGGCACAAAAAGCAATCTAGGGCTTTCCCTTAGACATATGACAATCAAAAGCTACTCCTTTCACAATTTTTGCTTTTTAAGTCCTGGAGTATGTAAGCCTCATCTAATTGCCTGTTTATCTGGAAACCTCCCATAGCCTACTTGAAATGCAACACAGAGAGCACTAATAGAATCATTAGACCAAAATATAAAATTTTTGCTCTGGTCTGGGCAAAGTAAATATACAGCCATTACTAATTTCACGTATTCTAAGGCAATTTATAGATCAGTTCCTTTGTGGATACACTAAACTATCCACTAACTCCTTTTACACATATGTTCTACTAGCTTTTCCATGGATAAAAGCAGGTATTTTCAGACAAAGTTTACTATCAATAACCTAAAAATATTCTCTTTCTCAGTATATCAAACAGAAATTCAGTTTAACAAAAAAACACCAAAAAAAAAAAAAGGCAGAAAAACACCACAGTGAAATGTTGAAAAGCATGAGGTTGGGCTTTTCTATCATTTATTTTTAAAATTTCATAGTTGTATAACATTATTTATCTGGGTGGTCTCTTTCCACAATATTTTTTTTTAGTTAACTGGCTTCAAAAACTGCTCAGCCAACCTGCCAACTATAAAGGTCTGTTTAAAAAATTCTGTCATCCATCCAGTCAAAATAATATTAAGATCATTATTTTCTGAGCAAGTACTAATTAATGGATTGTTCTGCATACACAAATCAACCTGGGAGAAACAGTCACATGATTTAGCATGCAACTTTTAAGTTATTCTACCTTTACTTCTCAGCCAAAACAGCCTGAAAGGCATAACCCCATCTAAAATAAAAATGTTGTATGGGTAGTGACACACAGAGGCATTTCTTAGAAGAGTCTCAATGCAGGCAGACCTTGACTGTCCCAGAAACATCACTGCCAGGAGTGTAGCACAGATGTGCATGTGTAAAGACACAGAAGAGCAGAAGCACAGAGGAACACAAACTATCTTGATACTACTTAGCTGGCGCAGAGCTAGCAGTAGCACCTGCAAATGCATCCAAAAACTACCCTAAGCTCTTTTATACACTGCTCTCTGTTGAAGCCTGACCGGTAGTTTTAACAAAGCTACTCAATTTAAGCTTGCTTTGGACATTTCTATGCTTCTGTCTCTTTTAAATGTACCTTATTTCAGCATTTTTCACATCTGTCATAACACTTGCTATCACTGAAAGCCACTTGCCAGCTTCATTTGTTTGTATGACTCAAGCTTGAAAAACCAGCAGGAAGGGTTTATTTATTTATTCTGAAGAGTGTATAGCAGAACATTCTACCAATACACAAATCTGGAAAATGTCAGTACTAGTCTTCATCTCACTACTGTTTTTACTTTCAATACCAGCACAGCCTAGAAGCAGCCCTATTAATTCTATGCAAAGACTAATAGTACTTGGCTTCTCAGTAGAGAAGCTACAACTGCCCCTACCAAATGCCCCTGAGAAATAAAAGCAGTACTAGCTTTCCTCATGAACAGGACCACAGAAGCATCATAATTATCACAATAAAACATAAGGGGGAAAAGCAACTTATGCATCTAGGTGTGATCTGAGAGGGAATTTACTAAAAGCACACAAAGGCAACATGAGGTCGCCTTGTCTTCCAAAGCCATGACATTAAAGCATTTTCTTTACCAACAGGTGCCTGCCACTTCCCAGCAGGTAGGAGCAAGCATTTTAAGGCTTCCCCAGAAAACTTCTGCCAGGTTTTCTTCAGGATCTGTTAGCACATCCAGTACATATCTCCTCTACCACCTTCACGTGCCCAGCTGCTGCCCATCCTCTGAATCAGGTGCAGCTCTGCCTGCTGCACCACAAGAACATTTCAGCTACCTAGCTGAAAAGCACTAAGCAAGTTTTTGAGAGTGTCATTCTTTATACACCTCTAAGTAATTTATGTGCCCACACCCTTATACTGCCATGTTGTACTTAACTTCTTGCTTTCAACAGACATTTCTGCTGTGCAGGACCATGGTGCAAACTCACCCATTTTACATAATGTGCCAACGATGCAAGGAAAACCTTACCTACAATTTGAGGACTCAACTGCTTCTCCTTTTTGAACCTCTGTATCTTTACATTGCCTTCCATTTTTTCTTGAGAGCTTTTGTTGAATAACTTCGCCTTTATCAAACATAAGGTGTAAACGGTAGCTGATCACCTTTATTACCGTGAAGAAAACTGTCACCGAGCTGCAGTACACAAAAACTGTCACTGCATTTGCTGGAAAAGCCTACAGAGAGAAATAATGAGGACACAATGATAACGGTTTCCTTTGAGAAAATACTGTTAAAACTTTTAAATACAATATATGTATTGAGTTCTGCTCCCAGAAAAGGTTTAAGGGTTTCTTCAAGTTTCAAACCATTTCACAAGATCTATTCTTTTTATTAGCTGTGGATAATATTTGTTATCAAAATCGGCAAAATCTCACAATTGACAAACACTATAAAGCTTTTAAAAATACAAAATATACTTTGTATTTTAAAAATACAAAAAATAACATGCAATCCCATGTTAATGCAGCTGCAGCCTTTCCTAAACTATGAATTCATAAAAATACAGACACAAAATGAAACATTAGTTATCTACAAACACAAAACCTTTAGAAAAATTCTGTCATCTTACTCAATATGTCAGTTATGACTCAATAGCAGAACACTGTCGTTTGATGTCCATTTTCTAATGCCTCACAACACGTTCCCAAATACCTTAACCACTGAGGAATTTTAAATAATTAATCAGGACTAGTCAAAACAAATGAATAAAAACACAGTTAGAGAGGCATCCTGTCCCGGCTGACATTCAAGGAGCGAGGGATTGGCTATGTGGTGCTTAGTTGCCAGCTAGGGTTAAACTATGACACAACTTCTTTGAATTCTTTTTCTAAAGTACATAATTGTTAATTTGCAGCTGTCTGTGATCTGTTTGATGATCTGTGATGAGCACCGCAGCTCTTCGTCATTAAAATTAATTACAGTTCAACTATAAAGTCTGTAAAGTTCTTTCACAGACATGACAGACTAACAATTTTTTTATATACAAATACTTCCTTACATTAAAGGGCAAATCATAGCAATGGACAGTTGCAGTTATAATTGAAGTACCAAAGTCTTTACCATTATAGTCATGGAACATGTTTATGTATTGTTATTACACAGCTGCAGTCTCACAGTGAATTTAATCTCTCTTAAAGTTTCAGGGGTTTTATTTAAACAGAGATTTACTACATTCTCACACAAGAACAACAACAAAAAACCCCAAGCAACACACAAAAACAAAAAAGGTTTTCAATACTCAGGACTTGATAAAGTCTGCTGAAGGTAATTTTTAAGAATGGTCTTTACTTTGATACTAAATCAATCATTTTTTCAAATTCATAAATAAATCACACCGACCACACAGATAAAGGGAAGGGAAGGCACGCTTATTTCATCTTTAGAACAAGTCACCACATTTATCTTGATGTTGAAATTAATATGTTGAATCATTTCGGTGTTGTGACAAGCAAGTGGGATGCAATTCTGATGCTGCTTTTGGCTCACTGGGACTTCATACCATCAAGATGCACACATGAAAATTTTCAGGTGAATCCTTTTTAATGACTATTCTGATTCAGATACAAAGAATCTGTTTCACAATAGTGGAGGAGCTATTTAGGACATACGTACTACCAATGATCCCTAATAGACAGACATGACTTTCTACAAGTTGAGGCTTAAGTCTGGTAAGAGTACTTATGGTACTGTGTAAATACCAACTCCCAGCACACCCTTCAGTTATTTAGAACTCAGGCCAGGAGAGGATCCATTTGCAAGGTCATGTTCTCAGGGTATAAGGCTTAGTAGATGAGATTGAAGAACTTGAGGTTAAAGAATTTGTGGTTTATGACTAATGTTTTTACAAAACGAGAACGAAATTGTTTGGTTTCACAAAGAGCAGCAGCCAATTATCTGTAATGACTGTTTAAGAGAGATTTGTTCACCTTCCAAGGAATCTCTTCAACTATACACTAAAAGGCACAGATCAACCACTCATTATTAAATAACAACTCAGAATGGCCCACTAAGAAAAGAAGTGCTTTATAGGTGACATTCATAAAGCTTAATAAATATTATATGAATAATGTCAAGAGGACACAACAAAAATAGATTTCCAGTAGCACAGCCTGTGCGTGCAGAGAGCACGCCACAAGAGAGACTCAAATGAAGCTCCTAGATTTTTGAGTGGAAAACAGGGCCAGTTTTAGCAAATGCTGAGTGCAGCATGTGCTCATCCCTGCCTTGTGACCAGACCTACCAGAGCTGTGCCCTGAGCCAGGCCGTGGTCCCTGTGCCCATCTGTCTGAGACACGCTGTGTTTTAGTGTGCTCACCACACCAAGACACCAAAGGCATCTTGTGCATCTTTAATACTCTGAATCTT
The DNA here is from genome assembly GCF_012460135.2 of Molothrus ater. NCBI lineage: Eukaryota > Metazoa > Chordata > Aves > Passeriformes > Icteridae > Molothrus > Molothrus ater. The sequence continues at coordinate 43,330,281 of NC_050480.2, forward strand.
GGGGCAGGCTGCGTATACAAGCCAGCAGGTTGCTCTCTGTCCACACGAGGAATTAGGAGAAAGATGGTAATGGAAAGCCCTCCATTCTCTGAATCAGGCCTCTTGCATAAGGAACCAGTGTCATATGACTGCAGTTGGTGTTCCCAGGGTCAGACAGGTGAAAACTATCAAATCCATGCTAAGGAGGAAACTAAGTTACAGACCACTGAGGAATTAGATGATAGAGTCACTTTTGATGCACTATAGTTATAATTAGCCTGGTTTTCTATGAAAATGAGGTTTTATAATCACACTGTGTGTCTCTGTATTCATCATCTCCCCTCCATCCCCTCAGTTGAAAGGTAGCCAAAGAATTAAAAAGTTATTCAGCAAACTTTAAGAGAATACACCCCACTGGGCAAGGTCACAGCAGCACACCTCCTCCATTAATGAGAGGAGCCCACACAGTTCTCTGACCTTTTGATGCCACCCCAGTGACAGGAAAAGCTTCAATTGAGTTGACATCTTATTAGAAGCTATGAAAAAAATCCACAAATACAAATTCATTAGAAAGCGGGCTTCATGACTTCCCACAGGTTTCTATGGAAGCTGTAGCCCTAGTTTTCTTCATTCTTTCATCTCATTAAAAACTCTACCATAATGTACTTTTTGTTCTCCAGTAGCTTCTGTTGTTGTACCCTGCACCAGAATAGCGTGGGGTCACAGCCAGAAATGTGGGCTGGTGTGCCCCAAATGTGGCCCAACTTACTGCTGCAAATGCAACAGGGTTGACATCACCACCTAAGGAGCACCTTTGCTTGGGGCTTCTGCCTGCCCAGAGATTGCTCTCAGAAGAACAGCTACATTCTCCGTCATGTGTCTACTGGCATTATTTGACTAGCACAAAGGTGGAGGTGACTGAGATACGCACATGAAGGTATGTAACCTTTGAACAAAATATCACACCTTGTCAATTGAATGATAAAGGGTGCTTAGACCCTGATGCATCCCAGCCACTGCTTGAGCTCCTGAGGCATCTAGAGCAAGGCAGTGCTGCACCTGGGCCTCACTGTCTCCGTGTGCTACAGAACACAAATGAGGGACCACTACCAAACAAATGTTCAGTCAGCCACTACCATCAGAGATATGCGTGGGAGATATGACACTGGGGCCAAAGATCCATGTTTATCTCTTAATTAAGGTGAATCAATACTAAGAGATGTCCATCACATAAAATATAATATGGGAAAGCAGGTAGCAAATAAAATTCCAGGGGTGTACACTGAGTTCTAAGTGTGTCCTCCCACACAATAAATACAGTACGTAACAGGGTAGCCTATCTCTCTGCTGTGGAGATATTTGTATCCTTAACTTTTAGAGAGATAGAGTGGGGTAAAAGGCAGCCAAGTGGGACTGGAAGCAGCTGACACACTGCTTGTTTTATCAGAGTTTACCTCTGAGTAATTTATGTGCCCACACCCTTATACTGCCATGTTGTACTTCTCCTACCACAGCATGATTTGAAGATCTAGTGCAATGAGAAGCAACAACCCTGTAAGTTCAAGGGCTGCCTGTCCAACAAAAGGCAGGAGAAACATTGAGTAGGTTGTTCTGGGGAGTCACCCAAACACAACACACGTTCTCTTGTAGCTTGTAAAATAAGCTATAGCACAGTATTTCCCAAAGTTGCATCTCTGGGTCACTGGTGTTTCACTGGGGCTGAATTCAGCCCGGGGGCTGAATACTAAAGAGTTATCACTATTTTCATGTGCAAAACACCTAGGGATCCTCAACTGTTTGGTGAAATAAGATAACTTTAATTCTTAACATATTATGAAAGTTGATATGGCACAGAAGAGATCTCATTATAATTTTGAAAGTTGATTTGAACAGCAATGATGCTCGAAATATCCAATGTACATGTTTAATGTTTAAATTATTAAAAAAATAAAGTAACATGGAAACACAGAGCTGCATTTTCAGGGGCAGGAAAAGCTAATAAAGGAATCCTTAGTACTGAAGTAAGCTATGCTGAATAAGCTAGAGAAAGAAATTCTCAATCCACACAACAGAAACAACTTGATACTTTAAGCTTCTCAATGCTACCATCAGCACGCCTCTGCCGAGCCACTGTGAAAAAACTAAAAACAGATGGATGAGTTTTGCCATTTGATTCAAATCACACTGTTTCAGAGAGACTTCCTGACTTCAACAAAAGACTATCCCAAGCAAAGGAAAAATTTCAAAAGTAGTACTCTGATCTGTTTTCATTTTGCCATTTCAAGAAACATCACTGACTGCTTTAGCTGAATCCAAAATATTGGTGTCAAGTATGTAACATAAATATCACCCCAAACATTACTGAATCTTGTAAACAAAATTTCTTATAAACCAGAAAAAACCTTTCTCTAAAAAGCAGGTTCAAGTTTCTAAGTGGCAAGAATAGATGTCTTGCATAAAGTTTACAAAGCCTTAGAAACAATCCACTTGAAAACAAGAAAATGTGTAAGAACATAATTACTGTCAGGCAGCCATCATAATAAACACTTTACTCTTATCAAGGACAAAGAATTCCCATAGCAATATATTAGCTCAAGAACACAAGTCCTGCATTTAACCAGATGATTCATCAGAAAGTCAGTCAGTCTGCAGAAAAAGCAAGTCCATCTAGGTAAGCAAAGATGATGCCCAAGAGATTTCACTAGATAAGTTACATTTCTCCCCTTTAAAAAATGACTTCTAGCTTAGCTCTGACCTAGAGTCCAGTGTTCTTTTGTACCACCCCCACACCTTCTTCACTTCAGAAGTTTCCCACAAGGAATCTTTCCAGATACATACTTCTTTCAACTAAAAAAAGTTAGCCTTCAATTCTTTTTCCTTTTAAATCACATTTATGACTTGGACAGCAAATCTACAATGCAAGACAATCCTACAACTTGCTAGTTTGCATAGGAAATATGCAATCAATCAGAAGAAAGCACATTGTTATTCTGGTTCATTAACTCCATGAGCCATTCTTTCAGGAATTCACTGCAATCCATGCCAGAAAATCCAACACCTATTCACGCTTAAAAATACAAGATTTGCTTTCCACTGGAATTGCAGGGGGAGTCATAAATGCTCTTTGCTTTTGATAATCAGGCCCATATCTGACCATGTAGGGTGAAGAAACCTATTTAGAAGTTGAGAATTTAGTTGAGTCACTCCAGGAACCAAATGGATGGAAACTGCTTCTAACGGAAGCAATATTACCCTATAATCACTGAAGGACACACCAAAATAGATTCGTTGATCCAGCACACTTTAAGCTTTTCTCACACAGTAGGAAAGCACACAAAAACAAGAGCAAAAGTTTCAAGCTTTTCAGGAAAATAAATCTTAAAGTCCAGCAAACAAACTCTAGTCATTATTCACTTGCAAAGTTTAAATTTCAGCACAAAGGGAGCTGCATGTCACAAAAAGCCATGTGATTCACCAGTGACATTCAGCAAGGCGTATTAATTACACGGTATCTGGATTTTTCCATTTAGTTACCCTTCTCAGTGGGTAAGACTGGATCAAACTTTAAAAAAACAAAACCAAAACACCTGTCTCCCAAAGAGATTTTTGAACAAACGTCGTCACGGTCATTCAGCACTTGCAGAGGCCAGCGCTGCACCCCTACCCAACTCCTTCGGCAGGGCTAAGGATCCGGCCCCTGCCTAGCGCAGCCGGCGGACTCACCCCGTTAACCTTTAGACACAAAACCCCCAGGCAAAGCCCAGAATGCCCAACATTTAAGGCCCCCGAGGGCAGTTTACAGCCGGCTGAGCGCACACGCCCTCGCCGCCGCTGCCGCCTGTGGGCCGGGGCCCGCGGCTCCCGCCCCGGCCCGGTGCCGCCCGCCCGCCGCCCCGAGCCAGCCCCTCTCACCAGGTGCAGGGCCATGGGCAGCGTCAGCAGGAACAGCCACAGATAGAGGTGACAGCTGTTGGTGAAGGCGCCCTGCTCCGGGTCGTGGTACCAGCCCCCGGTCAGCGCCGCCCACACGCCCTGCCCCACCAGCCGCGCCGCCGGCGACACCATGGCCGCCCCCCGCCGCCGCCACCGCCGCCCCTCAGCCGCCCGCCGCCGCCGCCGCCATGCCGGGCGCCCGCGGATTCTCCCATGGTGCCCCGCGACGCCGAGCATCCCGCCCGCCCCACCCCGGCCGCCGCCGCCGCCGCCGCCGCCGGGAGGGCGCCGTCACGGGCCGCCCCCCGCCGGGCACCGCGCCCGCTCTGCCCCGCCGCGGGGCCGGGGCCGCCGCCACACCGGGGTCCGCGCCCGGCTGCCGGGAGCGGCGGCAGCGCTCGGAGGCCGCGGGGCGGAGCGGGGCCGAGGCGAGCGGCGGCGGAGGGAGGGCGGTTCTGGCGCGGGGGTGTCCGTCACGGCCGCGTCCCGCCCCGGGCACCGCGAGGTGCGCTCGCAGGTGCAGAAAAAGCGCGGCACGGGGGCTGCCCCGGCGGCCGCCAGCTGGGCTGCGCGCCTCGTCGGCCACTCCCCCAGCGCCGGGTTCTCAGTGATCCTGCCCGATACATCACGAGTTTCCGATCTGCGAGCTCTGCCCAACTTCGGTGTCACCCGTTCTGCGTAGACTTGATATGTGTTTTGGGTGGGATGGGGGGAAATTCCTCAAAAAGAAACATTCGTATTCTTTCAAGAATGGATTTAGGGAAAAACTCAATCTGCCTTCGTTGAAGCGTTTCATGCAGCTGACCATACTAGCGGAGTGAGGAGGTAGGGGCGGGTTGGAGGAAGCTCAGGCGAAGTGAGGGAGAGGGGCTGAAGAGGCGATGGAGCTGAGTGGAAGCCTTGGGCAGGGGAGACTAAAGTCGGTGAAGAACGAGGCATAAAGATATCAAGTATATTCTTATGGGACGCCCCCAAAGGAAGGGGTGAAAGGTGGGTTGTGAACACCAGGACTGACCACACACGATGTTTGCCACCTCCCATCCCCGACCATCAGGAAACAGCCGTGAAATTCAATTTTAAGTGTCTCGCCGACCCCTTCTAGGGACTGCTCCATATGTATGGACCTTTATTACAGTCAATTTTGTGAAGGATGCTTATACGTAATGGATACATCTATCATCTTGCACATCACCAAATTTACCCTATTTCAATTGTTCCTGACTGTGGCTACAGTTTCACAGACCAAACATGCCATTCTGCTGTGCTTTGTGTGGAATTTTTTGACAAAGGTAAGAAACCACAGGTGCTATTATAGTAATTGTGAGCTCATGAACCACATACCTCAGCTTTCTTCCTGATGTCTCAGGTGATGTGGCCATGCTAGTTTTGGCCTGATGGGAGGGATGATACAGCACTGTGAACAAGTGGTTGGGAGCAGGGGAGGAATGGCATCGTCTCCCTCAGCAGCACTGCCACCATTAAATGCCTAAGGATCTACAGCCTTGTGGCTTGAGTACTTCTTCAGTGTGACCTCGGGATGTTTCCTGAGCTGTATGAAGGAGGCACAGTCCTGGCCATGCCTCATGTGCTACTCCTGTAAACATATCCTGCCCAAACTTCTGCCTTGTTGAGTGAACTTTTTTTTATCCTTTGCAGGTTCTTTTCAAAGATGACAAGTTTATTAAACCATTTGTAATGATTGAATCAAGTGCAATATGCAGCTATGAATAATGTTTTTGATGTATGATAACTAAAAATGTTAAGTTTCAGAAACTACTGAAATCATTTTCCCACAGGTAGACTAGCAAATAATTTTGTTCACATGCACAGCTCCATAATAGAAAGGTGGGTAAAGTAGGGTGCAAATAGAAAGCTTCTTCAAAACCTCCTCTCTTCTGTTTTTTGAGACTCTAACTCTTGTAGGTTAAGATGTGGAAGGCCTAGATAATGCAGACTGCAATTGATATTAGGTTGACTTGTCCTGGTTTTGGCTGGGATAGAGTCAGTTCTCTTCTCAGTAGCTGGTACAGTGCCGTGTTTTGCATTCCATCTGAGAATACTGTTAGTAACATGGTGATATTTTGGTTGTTGCTATGTTTGTCTTAAATCTTTTTGTGTCTCGTGTCCTGCCAGTGAGTTGGCACAAAAAAGAAAAACTGGGAGGGAGCACAGACAGGACAGGACAGGTGACTGAAACTGCCCAAAGGGATATTCTAGACCATCAGGCTCAGTATATAAAGTGGGGGGAAGAAGGGGGAAGAGGGGGACATTTGGAGTGATAGTGTCTTTGTTACTTGTCTTCCCAAGTAACTATTACATGTGATGGGGCCCCGATCTCCTGGAGGTGGCTGAACACCTGCCTGCCCATGGAAAGTGGTGAATTAATTCCTTGTTTTGTTTTGCTTGTGAGTGTGGCTTTCCTTTCGCTATAAAACTGTCTTATCTCAACCCACAAGTTTTCTCATTTTTACTCTTCTAATTCTCTCCTCGATCTCGCTGGTGGGGGAGTGAGTGAGTGCCTGCGTCGGGCTTGGCTGCTCACTGGCGTTAAACCATGACCTTGTCCACATATCACTCAAATCTTTCAACTCTGCCTCATCTTTGGATAATGCTGACACCAAGTTTTGGGGTTTTTTTTGGTGTAAGGATACTTGCAGTTATGAAGGGTTCCTGTAATTTCCAGGTTTCAGGATATGTGTTCTGGACACAACGTAGATGCACAGTATTGTAGCTACACAGTTGCAGGAGTGCCAGAGATGAAAAAAGGGACCTCTTTTCTCAACAGACATGCCAGAGAGGGTTTGAGCCATCTGTACGCCGCTCTTTGAACCGCTAACTCCACTAGGTGGTGCCGTCAGGAAAGTTAAGGGCACTTCACACTGTTTTGGGTCACAACATTTCCATTATTTGAACTCCTAGGAACAGCAACTATACAGCAAGATCCTGGAGCACTGGGTGCGGAAGAAACACTGAACAAAGTCTAACCTGAGTGCAGCGATTGCTAGTGGATAGTGGCACTTCAGAAAGCAAATTTTGGAATAATAGCTCTAGATAAATATTTAAACATTTCACTGTACTGCAACCAATACCTTGTCTGACCCAAAACATTCCACACTTAATTAGTTCCTGCAGATTCTTTTAGATAACAAAGTACAAGGTGGAATTTGTGTGGCAGAACGCTTGTATTACAACATACTCTATGGCTTCTATAATAAGGCAAATATGCAGATAAGGGAAAGGCTTGTAATTACCTCTCTGAATAGCTGCAAGGCAATGTTATATTAAAGGAAATGGGAGAAGACTTGATAGACATGCTGGTTCTGCATTCTTTCTTTTTGGTTAATGTGGTTCAGTAAGTCACTTTAGCATAATTGTATTTTTGCATTGTGTATAACTATAAATACAGTGAGGTAAACAAGAATTTATGATTTTTGAATACTGTAATTTTAATTTTTTTAAAATTACTGTCTTTGTGTACAAACCTTAGTTCTGTGGTATCCAGCTGCAAATTTTGCATTTATGTAGAGATGTACAGTGCTCTGAATGTAAGGTTTTGTGCAAAACATTGAGTGTTCATCACACCAGGTTATTCAAACCAGCACTGCAGTTTTTGCACCTTTCCCAAGCCTTTACTGTCCTCCTCAGGGCCTCTGCTGGCAGCAGCCACATCCATAACCACAGGTCCCACAGCACAGTGATTGGCTCCTGGCATGAAAACTCATTTCCTTCCACTTTGAACCACTGTTTCCCACTACTCTGGCGAGACGGGAGGGCGTCCCCAGCCCACACACTTCCCTCCAACTTCCAAGGAAACGACAACTCTAGTTTAGAAAGTGATACAATTTTTCCACTTAAAGCCAGGAGAATCTTTACCCAGAAATAGCACAGACACTGCATTTTGCTGTTTTCAGGCAACCTCTTAATTGAAAGGATTGTGTGATCACACCACACAGGGCTGGGACTCTCAGCCCCTGCATGGACAGGGTGGTGAGCAGGGGAGAGTTGGAGTGGGTCCAGAGGAGGGCAGCAAAGGTAATTACGGGCCTGGAGCATCTCTCACAAGGACAGGCTGTGGGAGCTGGACCTCGAGCAGAGATGACTGAGATAGACAGGGACCTCATCCATGTCTATGAGTATCTAAAGGGAGGTGCCAAGAGCCAGGCTCTTCTCAGTGGGGCTGAGCAATAGGACAAGAGGCAACAGGCAGAAACTGATGCACAGCAAGTTCCACCTGGATATGAGGAAGAAATGCTTTACCGGGAGGCTGACTGGATACTGGAACAGATTGTCCAGAGAGGTCGTGGAATCACCCTTATTGGACATGTTTAAGAACCACTTGGCCTCAATCCTGTGCCATGTGCTCTAGGATGAAACTGCTTGAGCAAAGGAGTTTGGAACAGGTGACCCCACTGTGGGTCCAACCTGACCCGTTCTGTGAGAGCCCACGAGCGGCGGAAGCAGGTGGCGGAACAAGCACGAACCGAGGAGGCTCGGTTACTTCAGAACCCGCTTGGGGTTCGCTCCAAAGGAACAAGGAAGGAGAGAGCAAGCTGCGGTGGAGGCACAAGCCCCCAGCCCGGTCTGCAGCCCCCGAGGGACAGAAGCGGGGGCACGGCTCCCTCAGCCCCGTCCCCCGGACCACACCGGCCCCTCCGCCCGCCGCGCCCCGCGCCACGTGACTCGGGCGGCCAATGGGCGGGCACGGGCGGGCGGGCGCGGGGCACCGGCGCTGCCCTCCCCGCCTTTCCCGCGCGCGCCTGCGCTCTCCCCACTGGAGCCCCGCGGCGGCGGCGGCGACGACCGGGCCGGGCGGCCCCGCCCCTGCCCGCGCCCCGCCCTCCCCTCCCGCGGCTCCCGCTCGGCGGCGGCGGCAGGTGAGGATGCGGCCGGGCGGGTGCTCCCGCGTCGGCGGCCCTGCTGCTGGTGGCCGCCGGGGCTGAGGTCGCTGCCATGGCTCTGCCGGGCGCCGGGGCGGCGGCGTCCGCCGGTGGCAGCGGGGCTCCGTGCCCGCTGTGGACGGCGCTGTACGACTACGAGGCGAGCGGCGAGGACGAGCTGAGCCTGCGGCGAGGGGACGTGGTGGAGGTCCTGTCGCAGGACGCGGCGGTGTCCGGCGACGACGGCTGGTGGGCGGGGAAGATCCGCCACCGCCTCGGCATCTTCCCGGCCAACTACGTGACCCGCCAGCCCCGCGGTGGAGCGGCGGCGGGGGGCGGCGGGCTGGGGGACCCCGCGGGGAGCCTAACGGAGATCGACTTCCAGCACCTGGAGCTGCAGGAGATCATCGGCGTGGGGGGCTTCGGGAAGGTGTACCGGGCCACCTGGCGGGGCCGCGAGGTGGCCGTGAAGGCGGCACGGCAGGACCCCGACGAGGACATCACGGCCACGGCGGAGAGCGTGCGGCAGGAGGCCAAGCTCTTCTCCATGCTGCGGCACCCCAACATCATCGCCCTGCACGGGGTCTGCCTGCGGGAGCCCAACCTCTGCCTCGTCATGGAGTTCGCCCGCGGCGGATCCCTCAACAGGGCCCTGGCCGCCGCCCCCGGGGCCGCGGCCGCCCGCGGGGGCCGCCGCATCCCCCCGCACATCTTGGTGAACTGGGCGGTGCAGATCGCCCGCGGCATGCTCTACCTGCACGACGAGGCCATCGTCCCCATCCTGCACCGGGACCTCAAGTCGAGCAACAGTGAGTCCCGGGCGGGCCGGGGGGGGGAGGTGACGAGGGACCTTCGGACGGCGACGGCGGGGGGATGTCCCCGCCATAGGCCGCGGGGCCCGGGGGGTCCCGGCGTGGCGGCGCTGGCCGCGGTGCGGGGGCGGGTGGCCGGGCCTGGACGGGCTCCGTCCGAGAGCCCTGTTCCACCGGGGAATGGATGTCGCAACTCGGGCACCCGGTGCCAGAAGCTTGGGCAAGCGGCAGGTTGGTTTGCCGGGCTGTGAGCTGGCTCCGAACTCGTGGAAAGGTCGGGAGGAACCGGGGGTACCTTCAGCGCACGCAAAGTCCTGCCCCTCGGAGGGAAGCTCACTGAGAGCGGGATAAAATTCTGTGCGCAGCCACCACAATTGCAAATCTACAAGGCTGTATTTACTCTGATGCGTTGTGTGGTCCTGGCTTTTAAAACTAACCCAAGGAACCAATCGCCTTGTAAAGAAAAGATTTAATAAGGGTATCACTTCTGTTTCACTGCCGTACAATCGTATGTGTTTCTGGTTTTCACTGCATGCATTTAACATTGATAAAATTTATCCACTTAGCCAACATTGAGGTGGAAAAGACAAGTATCTTAAAACCAGTAGAAGCATTGTTGTTCAGATGTCAGATTTGCTTTCATCCCTTGGCATGGGCAAATGCACCTGCAGGAATGAGGGAGTTGCTCAATTCGTGCTTTATGGCTCCTTGGTCCATCTGACAATACAGAAGCATCTAAGATTTTGACCACTGTGCATTTGGAAAGCTGGATTACTAGAATAGAGTGTTTGTGGCTTGCCGTTATAGTTGTGTTTAGAAATGATGATCTGAAAGTGGAAATCTGTGCATTTCCACAAATATCTGAAACTGTCTCAACTCTTTACTTTTTGTTCTGAATGTTCCAAAAGTGCAGCAATGTGTTAGTCTTTTTTTTTTCAGTTAGGAGACCTTAAGTAGTCCAGCAGAAACAAAAAAGCTTCATTCAAGTTTGAAGCACTTTGTTTAAGAGGCTGTGTGTCTTGAAGGTCACCATGCATGGCCTGTTAAGACAAGGCTCAGTCATGGGACTGACTGTTCTGAGAATACTTTCACTATTTGCTTGATAAAGAAACAACCTAGCTCAGCTGTGTTTGTGGTTCTGTTTGTAGCACGGGTGGTGAACTCTTGGACGTTTAGCATCATAGCCAACACCTTTATTTCTAGCAAGTAGTCTGTAGCCAGCTTGTGCCCTTTTAGTTTGCTGCTGTGTAAGGAATGAGCTGCTTCACCTGGAGTGCTTAGTGGCTCTCCTTAGAGTGGGCTGCTGCGTGCTAGCAGCATGTTAAATGACAGTGACAAGGTTTGTGTCTGAAATAAATTCATAGCCCTGTGGTTTAGCATAACACTGTGAGCTGAGTGAGTACTGCTGAGAACTGATTACCATTGTCATCTTATAGGGGTAATGGCAGAGCATTTAAAAAATATCATTCTGATTATAACCTCAGCTTAGGTGCCTATTCACTGCTTCCATTACTAACTCCTGTTGCAGATGCACTTAACTTGAGCTAGTTAGATCTCTCACCTGTATTTCTTAATCTTAGCAAGATACTTCAAACAAATTTCTTAGTTTGAACAAGTATTGAATATGCTAAATAGAATTATGTCTCTTGATCATCCACCTAAATTATAGTGTTGGAAGACAGTGGTGCACTGCTGGTACCATATACTGCTCAACAACATCAATTTAAAATGACTGCAAGTCATGGCAGTATCCCCTGCTCTGGTAACTCATCCATTCATCGAAGATTTCCCTTCATTCTATTTCTGTAGTCTTTTGCAGTCTTGCACAGTGGGAGTGGAATGCTGCCAGGGTTGAGTGAGCGACTTGCTTGACATGGACAGTAACAGTTCTGCAGTGGCTGCAGCTCCAGACGGGTCCAGCAGCACCCATTCCTCACCTGCTCCTCGCTGCTTTCCAGGCACTGCTGCTGGTGGTGCTTCAGTGCTCGCCCTTAAGCAGCTCTAGGTAGTATATGAGTGTATCAGTTTTGTGCTAACTTAGTTATTTTTGTTAACAAGGATGTTTTTTCTTCCTCAGACAATAAATTGGAAAAATTACTGTCCTTATTATGATGTGGTAAGGAATGCTTTTCAAACTATTTCCCCAGCAAGTAGGTGGGAACTAATTTTTCCAGCTGGGAAAGGGAGCCCCTTCTACCAGTGTATTTGATCCAGAAAAGGTATGTGTCTGGGCTTGTGGCTGGCAGGCAATAGCAAGCATCTCAAAGGCAAGCATGTTACTTCTCTCTGTGCAGTTTTATGGAGCTGGGATCTCTGTAGCATACCTGTTGTGGCTTCACTGATGCCAGATTGACAGGACTGGAGAAGTGCCACAAATGGAAGAGCCGCGAGAGCAGCCAGCTTTTATTAATAGCAGTGACTATCTAGGTTTGAATGCTCTTTTTTCATGGGCTCTTTTTGGGAGATGGGGAAAAGGTTTGTGTTTCTGCCAGAGTAAGGGAAATTAATAGGTAAACAAAGGTTTTCCATATCAGAAAGGAAAACTAACAAACTTGGTTTTGAGGGCTGAACAGGGAAGTGAAGTGTAACTCATGAGTTTTATTAACAGCAGAGAGAGTTTCTTCAGTTCTGGAGTCCATGTAAAATAAAATTTCAAAAGCCGACAAAACAAAAGTGTTAAGAACACTTAGCTTTAGATATATGTGATTAAATGAAACATAGTAACTATGATGTCTAATGTTGCCTTACCAGTTGTGGGTGCTTTATAAAACTTTGTATGACTGAAGTTATGAGAAGTTTCACTGACAAATATCATGGCCTGTTTTGAGGATAACTTCTCATAAACAGTTCTTACATTCCTCAATACACTTTATAGATTAAAGAAATAATCTAAAAGAAAAGATTAAGAGGTGAACTTTACCTAATCTAAAATATTAATAAAAATCATGGAAGAAAATTCTATTTTGTTCAAGCCATCATTGTTAATAAAGGAATTCTGAATTAATTGATGCTTTAACCGAAAAGGAGATGTCTTAAAAACTGTGAAAATACTTGAATATTTCTAACTCTGTCTTCTGGGTAGGAAGTTGTTCTTGATTAAGCATGTCTGCTGATTATGAAAAAACATTAGGTTTTACTTGAAATAGATGACAGGAATTCATCTACAAGACTAGACATTATAAGTTATGTGTGTCTTTTTACCACATCTCAGCTTTTTTTCTGACTCTTTGGAAGGGCAGCTTTTTTTCTCTGAGGGGATGAAATTTCTTGCTTCTGAGCAAGGACACTTTATTAGTTATAAGACCTGTGGTTGTGTAAGGGCTCAGCATAGCCTTCCCAGATTATTCTATCCTGAAGAAAGCTAGTAATATGTTCAGCTAGAGTATGCCACATTTTCACTTTCTGAAGTCAAGGCTAGAGAAAACAGAAGTTTGTGATTCTGGGGTTGATTTCAGACTGTGCACTGCTTCTGCCATTAAAAAATGCACTTTATCTCTAGTACAGCAGCCTTGTGTGCTTGTTGGAAGCATTGGAATAAGTTCAGAATATCTTGCTTATGGCGTAGACCTATCCATGATTACACAGTTGGTTATGTGTAGATTAAGTGTACTAACACAGTACTGATAAAGTGCTCTGTACTCGTCATAGATGGATATGACCAGAAGGGTTTGGTTTGCTGTGGCTTTCACCAGCTCCTCCAGCAATCCAGGGTCCTTTGCAGTCCTCAGCTCTGTGAAGGGCACTGAGTTTGCTTTTTGAAATTGTCGAGGTCAGCTTGAGTTTCAAGGATTGTTGAATAAGGCCATGGAAGTGACAGTGCTAATGAGGACTACTTGGAATCTGAAGGAATCAAACATAGGAGAGGGCAACCCACTGTAATGTCATGTTCTTCAAACTAGTATAATGAGTAGCAGTTAGAGAATAGAAACCATTTGATTTTAAAACCTTAAAAAGAAGTGTGATATGTTTTGTTGAATCAGTTGCTTTTGATGAGGCAAGGTGTCCTGGAGTTTGTGAAAAGCAAGAACAAATTCTCATAATTTGGAGCAGAATTGCTCAAGTTATGCACCTTTTATTATTTTTTATTAAACACCTTTTAAAATAAGGTGGAGATGTTTTCCAGAATTCATAAAAACTGCTTTCTGTCAAACGTGTCTGTATAGCAGCTTTAGGCTAGCTGCTCTTCAGGGAGAGGAAGAGTAAGAAACTAGAGTTAAGCCTATCTGCCATTTTCTGAACTGATATTATATATTCTGAAATCACTAGGGTGCATAATTTGTCTCTTAACTGTTTTGAAGAGGTTAAGACTTGTTCACATCACAAGTACATCTGTTATTAAATGTTTGAAATGCAGAATCTTGTACAGCTACCAAGAGAATTCAAAATTACATTCTATTACAATTGTCTTTGGTAGTTTTGAGAGAGATGAGAAATGGTTTTTCAGTAGATTTGAGCTTCAGTATAACTTTCTTTGAAAATAAAGTTCCAAGATGCTCGCTCATGGTAGTGAAAATTGGAGTTTTTTTCTGTCAGCAGCACTGTGCCAATTACTGCTCACCTATTGTGGAGTAACAAAACTAAAGAACCTGATGTATTCTGCATCTCAGTCTCCTCCTCTTGGCACTCCCATTTGTGGAACTTAGTCTCATACTGGCTTCCACATCTCCAGTGTCCCTGGTGGGCTAAGCCTGGCTGTCCCAAGGTGCCCATCTCCAGTGCTGAGTGACTTGGGCACCTCCTGTAGCATGCTGCAAATGCTGTAATTGGTTTGACGCTGCTTGTAGTGCCTGGCTCGCTGCTGAGCTGCTGGTGGCTGCTGTCTCTGAGGTCTGGAGGGGAGTGGATGTTTTTTCTGGCAGAACTAACTGAAGTTCCTCTGCCAGAAGGCAACCGATTTTTATAAAACCCATAGGAATCAGGTCTCTGAGAATGTGGTATCACTTAGATAAATATCAGTCAGGTAGAATAGTGGGCCAGAAGTTATTTAGCATTTTAAAATCTGTATGCTGTAGTTTTCCATGCTGTCTTCATATAGGAAGTTATGGTACTTAAATGCTTTACATTGTTCTTAATTACTTAAAAATCACATGAAGTTAGAAATTATGCCAGGTGTACCAGGTTCCTATCCCATCTCTGAGAGGCAGTAGCCCTGCCTTGTGCTTTGCTGTAAAAGTAATGCTGCTGCATTGCAACATTAAGAACATACATCCTGAAGCATCTGGAAGTGGATATGCAGGAGGGAGCACTGATTTTTATAACCTTGTTGGTTAAGTATTCTTAAAAAAACCCACAGAAAACCAAAATAAAAACCTTCATGCAAATATCAGTAGGATTGCAAAATTTCATTAATTTGGGAAACAGTACCTGTTTTGAAGGTTGTGATCTACTTACAGTTAGCATGCCATTGAATTCCAGTAAGTTTTTCTTTTGAATGTCCTTATGTCACATGAAAGAGTTCTGTGTTTCATGAAAAATTGCTCCCAGTATTTTTTTTTTAATTATTTAATGTGTGCTCAAACTATGTAAATAGGGATTCTATTTTTTGAGAGGCCCTGAAGGTTAGCTGAATTCTGTGGGAACATCAAATGCTTAGCAACCTTGAGCTAGAGTATTATCTTTTTCTAGTTCATCAAAGACAATGTTATGTGTTGCACCTGTTTTAATATTCACTTGATATATATGCTTGTTGTATATAAATATGTTGTGTGGTTTGTGTCCAGAAAGATACTGGAATTCAAGAGAGAACAATTTTGAGTAACTGGTTGCTGCAATTGTCTCAATCCACCATAGAAATAACTGCAGTGTTTAAATGTTGTAGAGGCCTAATTTCCAGTTGAAGGATGTGTTTCAGCATTTAAAAATAATATTCAGAAACATTATGATTTTAATACAATATCCGTCAAATGAAATTTTGTGAACTGCTGCTCTGTAACACAATAATTGTCCTGTCTAAGCTTTCAGAGGAGGAATAATATCCAGCAGTTGTTTTGTTTAAAGATGAAGACTTAACTGCAGTAGCCATTTATTTCACCTCAATTACCATCTTCTAAATTTGCTTCTGTTTGATGTTTTTCTATGTCTCAAGTCTGGACACTAACAGGTGGAAAAAATTGCTCATTAATTTAGAACAAAGTCCGTCAAACTTAACAAGGCTGAAGTATATTTACATGTAGTGCTTAATGCTGAAAACAAGACTCTAGGCTGAAACACTAGGTATATGTAATTTGATTAATTAAAAACTCATGAACTTTTAATACCCCTATTTATAATACATTTTAAATTCAGACTTTCATTTTAATGTTTTCCCAGCTATGTCCATCTGACAGCTGTAGAGAGTTGTTTCTTATTTGGTGTTGAGACCGCATCTGTAACAGGTCGGATTATTTAGTCCAGAATAATATTGCTTTGATCTTTCTCTGGATCTAACTTGGTTTTTCATGTCTTTCTTCTCTCTCTCTTTGTTCTGTCATTGTATAACACCAAGTGATCTGGTTTACCACTTTTGGAAGATTGGTTTTTGTCTTGTCTTTTTTTTTTTTTTTTTTCTGCTTTGTGTTATACTCATTCCTAGCAGGTTTCTTAAGGACTTTGATTTGCACCAGGGTTTCTGGTGACCTCTTCATGGAGAATGTGGGAGTCACATTCTAGTCTGTATGTTCTATTTGCTCACTGTTTTTGATGATAAAGAGTTCTGTTTTGGGGTATCATTATAAATTGAAGTGTAGGACTTTGGATTAGAGTGTTTTTAGTATTTGTGTATTAAAGACTCCAAGCATTATTTGGCTCATTTTTTTTTAAAGCTGGTACTCTAAAGATAGGCTCATATACCTTTTTGCCTCTGAAAATTGTACTGAGCAAGCAACCTAGTTCCACAAAGGCCAATAGAAAAACAGACAGTTAAACAACTCCCATTAGCTGTTATAAAAATTGTATAAGTATTTTGTTCATTCCTCTAAACAGTGAAAAATAATTTTAACTGCTGAACATAGCACTTCTTAAATGAGGTATTGTACTTAATCTCAATCACACTTTGCAGTTTGTTTATTTTAGACATTGTTGGTGTTATCCAAACATTAGAAGAAATTGAGATATAACTGAGTTTTCAGTTACAGATTATTCCCCCGTCCCCATTGGAGCTGCAGGGACAGGGCATGTTTTTGGACCCTGTAAGCAAATATTAAAAGTTCCACGAAAATGTTCTGCAACCTCAAAAGAATAGAGAAGTAACACATCACTGAACTGTATTTGGATGTTGAATGCTGTTTTGTGGTTTGTTTGACCTTAGAAGAGAATGGCTTTTTGTTTGCAATCCGTGAGTTTTCTTACCACTGAGTATGAGCTTTCTTCTAAACTTGCTTCAGTGTTGCAAGTTCTGAAACAGGCTGACCTTGTGTGATAAACATTTGCAAGGAGTGGGTGCAGCATAGGGTAATTTCTGACCTTGAAATTTATTTCTGATTATTTGTTAAAATTTAAGGCATTAAAATTTGTTTCAATAACTTTCAGTAATAATGCTTCTAAAAATGCAGATATTTTTCTTTTTTTTTTTTTTTAACTTTGGGATTGTTTTGTTTATTAGAAGCAGAATTAGGACATTGAAATAAATGTAAATACAGATGATACATAGATACAAACAGATAAATAGCAAATTACTTGCCTGTCTATATTCATGAGCAGTACAAAAATAACAACTAGTGTAACTTACATTCCTGGATTGACAGCTTTAAACTACATGTTTTCATCACTTTTATCTTGCTTTGACCATGTTAATAAGAGCCTACCTCAGTCCACTCACTGAAAATTAAGTGGATGTTTAAATTTTAACCCTCTTACTGTATGTTAAATTAATGGATTAAATACGCAAAGTTGGAAAAAATTACATATATGTATAATGTCACCACAGAAGTATTCTTCCTTCTTGGAGCTTCCTGCCAGCTTTAACCTTTTTTGTGTGGGGTGGGGGTCATAGCTCCAGTTAAATCAGTCCTAGACATGCCAGTGTTGGCTACATAATCATTCTTTGTTCTCTTCACAGTGACTAAAATCTGTGTTTTGGCAGGTGTACTATTAACTCAGAGCTGATAAGACGGCCCTCCCTCTCCAAAATGTAGGAGTAAATGCTTCATTGCTGTGGTTCATTATGGGACAAGTTAACCCTTGGAACTGGTTATATTTTAGTTCTGAATGTTCAGGCAGTTTTTTGATTTTCTTTTCTATTAGGATTAGATGTCACTGTTCTTCCTGAAGTTAATTGCTTTCTTTTTTCCCTGTATTGTGTAGAAAGGAAAAATATTGTACTTTTTAACTCATTGCTTAATGTTACACTATTGAGACAAACAATCAGCTTTCCCTTTCATTTTCTCTTCTGAAGAGAAGGACAGCACTGTCAAGTTTGCAGAGTTCTCATTTCAAAATAAGTGTTTTCACTTTGCTGTTCTTGAAAATGCATTTAAATGTGTTTTTTTAAAAAGTGGACTCAAAAATTGTCTGTTTTTTTTCTGCTTTGTTTGGTAGGTAACAGGTTGTTTTTGTTGTTAAAACAGCAAAACTCTTTCAAATATTTTTTATAAAATAAGCTAACAACCTAAAAATTCTTTATAAAGGGTAACCTATTAAGATTCCTCATAGAAATTTGGTTTCATGTTTCATGTTAACTGATGAGATTCTAACTCAATGACTAAACCTGACTAAGTATCTACAACCAGAATTTGGATTCGTAGCAGCTGGCATCTTCAAAGGGACCCAGGAGGGTTTTTTTCAGTTTATTTAATGGGTTCTTTCCAATAGTAGATTTTGTCAAAGAGGATTTTATAATGGAAAAAACATAGTAAAGCTGGATCCATCTTTAAATCTCTGACTAAAACTGGATGTAAAAGGGTTGACCTGTTTCTGTTGCTTGACTTCCCACTTGTTGCAACAGGTGCCACATGGCTTCCTTGGGCAGCTGTAGCTGCATGAGGAGGCTTCCCCACCCACCTCCCACTTGTCAGCCAAGTCTACACATCTCAGTCTCTGCCTGTGTAGTCAGTAGGTCAGGTTAAAGCTTTGGAGAGATTCAGCAGGAAACTACTCTAGGCTGGTTTATTTGCAGGCTTCATTTCTTGCTGAGCTGTCTGGCTGGTTGAGTCTCCCAAGACTACCCAGCTGCTAGACTCAGTCTGGGGGGAAAAAGCTGTAGAGGGTGAGGGGCAATCAATGAAGAGGAGGTTAAGCTAAGTATTTCAGTGGCAGCAGATTCTTACTGTCTTGGTTGTGACATCAGACTACACCTCTTTACTTCAGCTTTGCTAGTAAGTCACCTTTAAAAGTAGAATGTCTTTTTAATTTTTTAGATATGTATCTATGTATTTCTATTAAACTTTATTTCATTTTGATGTGACTCTTTTTTGTATTAAATATTCTAATTTCAACACATCAAATGCACCTTGAGATAAGTCACAAAAAATAAAGCAACGAGGAAGTTCATAATTACGGCGTGTAATGTGGTATGATCAGGAAAAGTATGCCAACTATGTAAATACTTCCGTGTACTCAGAAGCTGTGTATTCTTCTGATTAGCTTGAAATATCAAACTGCATCGAGTCATGTTCTATTGACTTCAAAAAAATAACTATAAATCCGAGCCAAATTTGAATGAAATATTCATAGCTTCAAAACAAAATATTGAAAAGGTGATTTGACTAATGATAGATAACTTAAATTGTTAGTTCTGAAGGAAGGTAACATCTGCCAGCTCTTGCCACTGGATGCCATTTGTGAGATTATAAACCTCATCTGCCTTGTCTGTTGAATTCTGTATATTGTATGACATATATTGATTTAGGGAATGGCCAGGTCTTAAATTCAGGGTAGGCAGGAAATTAATGTTTTCTCTAAGTTTCTCTTGGTGGAAAGTGTACCTGATGTATTATATATTGACAAGGACTTTTTATGCAGTTTGAACATAATAGCTTTAGTTTGCCTTATATTTTGGGGGTTTTTTTAAGACTAGGATGAAGTTCCTTAAAAAAATAAATCACTTCTATAAAAAAGATGGTATACTTTAAGGAATGGATTCAGAGCCACTTTATTCTGCTGAGTTTGAAACTAGAACATTATCTAACTCGAGAATTCACAACCTAACTGTTATCCTTCTCATCTGCCTCCGTTTTGGTCACTTTTTTTTGTTTCTATTTTTGGGGCTTTTTTCCTTCAGAGTTGCCTTTTAAAAATAGCAAGCGAAGAAAGTAATTGCTGTTTCAAACAAGTGAGGGAGTTCCTGGTAGATAGAACAGAACTGAATGTTTTGAGTTTTAAAGCTAAGTTTCAGTATTGACTGATTTCCATGTAATTGTGAAATTACAGAGGAATTGCTTTAATGAGGTTGTTTTTTCTTAAATTTAGTTTTTTAATAGGAGAGTTAAGTTTAATATTTTATTAAAGAGAACTTTAGAATGTTGTGTCCAGTCCGCTTTTGATTTTTTGCTGATGTAGTATCCAAATCCTGCATTTTTCAGAATTTACTGCTGATCTAGTGTTTAAATTATGATTATTTGAATGTCTAATTATAAATGCTTGTTACCTCTAGTACTTCCTCTTACAGCACAATAGAAAATTCTGTTTTGCATTACAGACCTATCTGAAGAGCAAGTGAGGCACAAATGGCATGCAGTAAAGTAACTTGCAGCATCTGTAGTCTGTGCCAATAACTTGTTAAAACTGCTTCTTTCTCTCAAGTTTCCATTTGCCCAAAGTTGCTTTAATAATAGTTATTAAAGATGTGAAGGGGAAGCAAAAAATGGTGATGCAAGGTGTGTTGGAGCTGTTGAAATCTCTTGTCCCTTTTCCTCTCTTTCCTTCTCCCTCCATTTTCTTCAGAAGGCAGGTGACTGCTAGTCATTCTTATCCTTTGGTGCTTTTCTTTTGCCACATACCCTACTGTGGGCTGTGCTTTTCTTATGAGGTTGATGTGTATTTGTCAGTTCATGATGTCAAGGACTTTTTGTGTCAAGTCTTGTCTTGTTTTGGCTTTTGGCTTTCCAATGGGGAGCACTTTGTTCAGGATTTTTTTTTAATTGTTTTTTTAGTATATGTTGGCTCCTTTGAGGTACATTTTTTGGACTGTTGGTTATTTTGGGTTTTTTTAAGAGAAATGCATTTAAGAACAAAGTGCTCCTTTCAGGTAAGTGTGAAAATTAAGAACTCGTTTTATTCCTGCTGTAAAGGGACATAGATAATAGAGCAGCACAGTATCCATAGAATAAAAAAGTCTCCTGCATATGTAATCAGTGTTTAAAGGATAGAATTCCCTTGCTGATGGTGACCTCTGAACTTAATCCAGTGAGACAATCACAATCTGACAGATACTAGCTACAGAGATAGCAGAACCCATCCTGAAAGCCCATGGGAGAAAAGGAAGGTATTTAAGGAGTGGTGCTGCATGGGCAAAAGTATCAGCTTTTTTATGGACAGAAGAGCTTCTGATCAGTTAATGTTTTCACTGACATATTTAATTTGCACACCTAATTTTTTTCACTGTAGTAATGAATCTGCAGTTTAAAACCTAGATGTGGCTTCTACAGGCAATGTTGGCATTTTAATTTCCAATTACAATCAGAGCCAACTAACAATTCCAAATGATGGAGGTGGGTCTCTTAATATGGACAAGGTATTGTGTTTCATTAATTGAATATACAACATTTAATAAGGTTTTTTTCTGCCTATTAGTCCCCATATAAAGATGCAGGGTCACCCTGCTGGTTTTGCATGTTGATTTAGTGAACTAACACGAACCAGATTTGCTTGCAAACAGTTCAAGAGGGAACTGACTGGGTGCAGGGGGAACAGAGACAGTAGCAGCATTGTCTGGACAATTTCTATTTGCAAGTAGAGTTGTACAGCATAAGAACTTTCTTTCCTCTATAGTATTCTCTAAGAATGACTTTATCACTGGTGGTAAATGTAGTGGATATGTAGGCATTCTCACCTATAATCATAGTAACTTAAATAGCTGTGGTATTAAATAGCTTATATTTATAAAACCTATGATAGTCACCGGTTTAGCAAACTGCAGATAAAGTAGCAAGAAATGGTTGGTAGCAATTGACTAACTTGGGAAAATAAGGTTGCTTAATGTTTTATTTTTAGTACTAACAAAATAGGTAATATAAAGGGGCTATAATAGAAAGTACAAAGATGATAGGAGGGGTAGAATGGTTTTCACTATTTCAGGATGATTATTTTTTAAGTTTAAGTGTTAGAAGGTAGTTTGAATTCAGTACATTTCAACTACTGAAAAGGTGTTCCATCCTTTGCCTTGGCTTCTCTCAGAATACCTTTTTTGCTTAACTATTTCATATGTATGGTAACTGAAAAAAGTCACCTGAAAACACTGGAATGCATTGTTCATGCAATAAAATTGACTTGAACTGTACAAAGTCTTTGGATTTAAAAAAAAAAATTCACCTGAAGTGTTGTCTTAAATGGGAACTTTGGCTAGATAAGATTGGAGAAATACAATCTATATGTACTTAGAATCAAAAAGAGAACTAACACTGTAGGAAATAACCTGCTTTAAAAAAGTAGCATTGAAGATCTTAGTTCTAGGTACAGGTTTTCTAAATGTCTTTCCTAAAGTGTCTGTCCAGGCCTCCCTCAGGCTTGCTGTAAATACTGCTTCTTAAATTATATTAATTTTAACAAATAAAAAGGAGAGAAGCTGAGGCAGGAATGTGAGCCTTTTATTAGAATTATGCTTTAAACAAAGTGCTTGCAATTTAAATTAGTACTTCTGGTTCTTCTCTAGGCTTTCAGCTTAGTCTTGAAAGTAGCACTGGGGGGTGTCATTCTGTACCTGAGTTTGGCAGATGTGCACCCCCAAGAATCTGGTTTGTCTAAATGTGCTCTGTTCTATTATTTCTGGCTTATCGGTCTATATGTAGGCTCTTGCTTATTTTTAACTTTTCCCCAAAAAATTTCAACCCATGCTCAAATGAACAGAGAATGCAGTTGTTGTTCAACTCTGACCAGACTTTGTCTGCTACTTTATGTATATCTCACATTTTGCTCACCTCAAAAAGGGCTTTACTGCCTGTGTGGAGAGTTTGGAGATGGGACTGATGGAATGGGAATGGCACAGGAAAAGGAGTGGCAACTGGGAGCATTTGAAGGGAATTTTCCTGGAACCTGTGTGTCCTTTTCAAGCCTAAATTCTGTGCCTTTCTTGACTAAGATCACCTTGTATGGAAACAGTAGTGGTGTGGCAAAGAATTGCTGCTGGGTCTGTTTTAATTAGAGGAGCACAGACTTGGGAAGTACTGGCTGGCTCCATGGCAAAGTGTTAGATTTTGGTTTCTAAGAGTGTGCAAAACATCTTACCTGCATACTGTTACACCATGAAATATTTGCATTGTGCCATTAGATCAGTAGAAGAATATTCCAGCTATAACAATGATAGTGCAGAAAGCAAGAAAGATTAATGGCAGTAGTATTTCAGGGACCATTAGGTTTAACAGGAATGTGTGTTTGATCTTGCTTCTTTTTTGAGGAGTGAACTCTGCTTTACACTGCAGAGGTCCGAAATGGGGATAGGAGAAAAGAGGCAATAAAATTCCTTACTCTGATAACTCCAGATCTAGAACTGAGTTTAATCAGAAGTATACCTGTAAGATGGACCAGCCAGAGCACTTAGGAAAATATTTTGTTGTTAAGAGCACCAGTGCTGTAGGTCTGCATTCTGTTGTTAGGTACGGGTAACTTCTGTTCTCATAACTTCTCTAAACCTTTGTTTAGCCTAGCAAAAAGGACAAGCTCTTCTGATTTTATCTATGTAAAATACATTACTAGATCCTAACTATTCTATTTTCTATGTCTGCTTCAGTTCCTGGTATTGGACATGCATGTGCAGGTTTAGTCATTCAATATTTCATATGAGGTGTTATGCTTTGTAAAATTCTATTGATTGCTCCCTGTTTCTACTGAACTAAGCCTTCTTTAGTGACTTTTAGAATTGAACTACTTGCACAGCTACATACATATAGCTTGCTAGTTTTCCATTAGCCAGAACAGCCAGGCATTTCTTCTTCCTCCTTCTCTTTCTTATAGCTATAGATTTTATGATTGATCTTAGTATGATGGTCAGTTCTTTCTTAGAGTGGGCACTACCTTCTGACTGTGCTGCCCAGGGAGGTGGTGGAGTCACCATCTCTGCAAATGTTCCAGAAATAAGTGGATGCGGTACTTAGTGCTGTGGTTTAGTTGACATGGTGCTGTTTGGTCAAAGGTTGGACTTGATGATCTTGGAGTTTTTTTCCAACCTTTATGATTCTAAGTATCTTATCTACCACTTTTAATACCAGTTTACTGCACAGCACTTCATTTTTCTCTCTGACTTACCTGGCTTTTATCTTTAACTCATTAATTTATATTTCAGGAATTATTGAAAATAACATCTCTTTGTTGCCCTGCTGTAAATATTTCTGGGCATGCAGTGTCTCATGTATTCAAGGAGTGCCTGTTATATGTCACCCAAGACTTTGCTCTGTGATGTTAATAAGTTTGCTTTCCCCTTGATCTCATTGCTGAAAGATAGAGTCACAAAGAGAGATGTAGTAATTCAGAATTTAGTTGAAAATGGTGTTGCTGGTAGAAATCATATGCAACCTTAGACTACTTGGTCATTTTTTTATTTCTGGCTGGAATGTTTGGGTGAGGATCCAGGGTAGAGGACTTGGCCCAAACTTTATCTCCTTCGATTTTGAATCATTCAGAAACATAGTATCTGGTTTTGCTTATGTAAAAATGAACAGGGTGTTAGATAAACATCCTTATCCTATGTCCTACTTACATGTAAATAAGTAAGCACATAGGATTTTCCTGCATTTCTGCATACCTAATCTAATCTGTGGGTGTTGGTGGGTTTTGTTTTCAAATAGTCTTTGCACATCTAAATATTTTGGGCTGTGCTTGCCAGGAGCAAAGCTAGAATGTAAATGTGAACTTCATTCTTCATGGAAAATAAAAAGTCTGAAAAACATTGAAGTAAACCCAAAAGTGTTAAACTGGCTCTTGCCCAACTTAACATTGTACATATATTGGAGCAAGAAAAGACAATTTAAAGGTTTGGAAAAGGGAGCAAGGAGGATGCTGACTTAAGAGGGCAAACTGGTGATCACAAAATAGTTTCTCCCAGTTAGCAACCAGCAAGGGCCAGGAAGCTCTGGAAGAGGCAGAAAGATGCTATAGTGAAGGTTGCTAGGCTACTCCAAGGTAAGCTCTTACAGAGTGCTACTCAGCTATGCTGAGCATTTTTACTGCCCAGCTGCTAAGCAGTGTGTGTGTGGTATTGTTTGCCTGGCTACCAGCCGGAAAGGGAAGTTTGAACTGCTAAGAAATGTTGTCCCTTTGTAGGATGAAACTTGGTCACGTGCCAGTTATTACCTTTTGCAAGACTGACTGTTTTTGGTTTCGGTCACATTGACTGACAAGGAATGTCAGGAATTCTGCTGAACATGTTTGAAATAGAACAGCAAACAATAGGTCTTTGTTTCAAGTATAAAAGTATAAAAACTTGCATGAATTTAACCTGTTCTGGTGGTTCTCATTGGTGAGCTCTTGGTTTGTCTCTACCATTTTGGCCTTCATTTTTCTTGCTCTGTTAAGAAGCTTATTGGAAAAGGAATGTGGGTTCTTTTCCTTTTATCTGGATTTGATGTAATTTTTGAAATATTTGTAAGAGTTAATCTCTGCTAGTAAGAATTATTTCTTTCAACTGCAAGTGCGAGGTCATCAGTTTTTCTTCTGTAAGGAGGGCAAGTCTTTGTCTGCTTTTTTGTTAATGGGTTTCCTGTACTGTGTTTTGCTCTACGTACAGGTAGAAACCACATATTTATGCTTCTTACATATAGTTTAATTCTTGGTCTTTGTCCCAGGAGATCATTTTAACAGAAAGTTAAAACTGACAGTTGCTCTCTCAAACAGTGACAGAGGAACTGAATATGGAATTTAAATTATGGTGCATTAAAATTTTGATTCCTTTCCATCAGTTATCTCCCTGCTTGTGAGCTCTAACACAATTACCTACTTCTATTCTTGTAACACTGTTTCCTGAAGAGGTGCTACAACTCTGTCAATAATGTCTCATGAACAAGTCAGGCACTGTAGGATGCAACAGCAAAAAAAGGATAACTTACTCCTTAACATTCATGAAGGTGCAGTGTGTATAATGTAGAAGGGACTGGATCCAAGTCCAGTGGCCTGTTGCCAGCAGGGAACTCCTAAGGCAAACTAATTTCCCTGGCATATAGTTTCCCAACTTTGTTCTGATTTGTGGCCCAGGGATTTCATGAAACTAAATGAACTTTTTTTGATATAAATTCCCTATATCAAGTTGACTTGTGTGAATTTGTGGAGATGCTTTTTAAATCGATGATAAATAATAATATTCACATACCATGCCAAGAATTCCAAAGTTCAGAATCTTGCTGCAAAGTTCACCTGTGTGTTGTGTGAACGACTGACACGTGTTTGATTCTCATCTGCTAGTTTTACCCAGTGGTGTCCATTTCATGTAGTGAGAAACTTTAAACAATTATTATGTCTAGTTTTCTTCATTAACAAGGCATTGTTATATAGATTTTTGTTTGTAAATGTTTCTTTTCCTAGGGGAATGCTAGGAAAAGGCTTCTTGTCTATTAACCATTCCTTGTAGCTGTGGTTATGTTGTTTTGAGTACCCTGCTCGTGTCCATCCTGTCGCCTCTTTCAGTTGTTACAGGCTTTCAGAGATGAGTAGGGGCCAGGATGGAGTGCACTATTAAGGATGGATTTTATACTGTGACATAATACTGCTTTGTTTTATTATTCTTTTATAAGAATTCTTAACATTTGTTTTTTGTTTACTACTGCTTCTGGTTTTATTATTCCAGAATCTTGTTGCAAAGTGGATAATTTTGTGACAGTCTGTCATCATCTGGGATTATTAGGATTTTGGGCTGACTTAAATTATCTGATTTACTTTCCATCTCCAGTGTACTTTTTGTGCTAATTTAATATATGCTCCTACATAAAAATAATAATTTATTTTAATATATATTTTTAGCATAATAATATATGCTCCTGCGTAAAAAGCTCATGACACTGTAGATGTTTCTTGCTTCTGTAGCTTGGAATAGCTTAAAATTATCAAAAAACATTTTCATGCAGATAAAAGTTGCAATAATATTTTCTCAACACTAAAAGTAGACAATTATCTGTGCAATACAAGTTGTATGTGAAATTAATAACAGAAATGTATTTTTTTTATTGCCATTCCATTAATTTACAAACTCTATCTTTTGCAGTTTTATTGCTGGAGAAGATGGAGCATGATGACATTTGTAATAAAACTCTGAAGATTACAGACTTTGGTCTGGCTAGAGAGTGGCACAGAACAACCAAAATGAGTGCAGCAGGAACTTATGCATGGATGGCTCCAGAAGTTATCAAGTCCTCCATGTTTTCTAAAGGCAGTGATATTTGGAGGTAAGAAGTTTTTCTGCTGAAGACCATGTTCAGTGGAACTGTGTTGAGGGTTTTGACAGAATTTTTTTGGTGGTTTGCTAGGTTATTGCCTCAACATATGGCTTAGCTCTTCTAAGAAACAAACACATTTTAAAGTATCTACTTCAGTTGTTATACCTTTTATTATCCATTATTTACAAACTGGGGGCAGAAGAGGGAAAACAAAGAATTTTTTTTTTAAAGCAAGCTCTCATTAAGAGAAGCTGTTAAAATATTTGTTAGTTAATATACCCAAGTGTTTCTCTGGAGTCTTAATATAAATAACTGGATGCTCTTGATACATTATTGTATGATTGATCTCTTTTTGGTAGGTTTATTTTATATTAGATGTCTGAAAACTCTCAATCTGTTTAAAAATGGGACCAACCAATTATTGCCTTATATGACTGATAAATAATAAGGTTCAAACCAGAACTTTGCCAAGTGTTAATTTGAATTAATGCTGTTTTTAGGAATCTGGAATGTGGTTGTGTGTAAAAGTTAATACTAGGTTGAAGCTTCTACATTTACAGAGATTTTGCTTCCAGTAGCTGGATTAAGGAAAGTATATTCAGCACAAATTTGTTTTAACTTGCTCTCTAATTTTAAAGGTGGGAAATGTCCTGTGTTAATTTGTGAATTTCTCATTTAAGATGTTATTGTGGATAATATAAATAATATGGCTCTCACTACTGATTCTATTTTTGAGTGGTGTAGTGTGGGATACATGTAGTGTAGAAAGGTAATTTAAACTTTAATTTTAATTTAGTTCTGGTTTGTGAGTGCAGAAAAGCAGTGATTGCACAAGAGGCTCTAAAAGCTGCTGTGCCCCACCTTGAAAAGTCTGCATTTCCTTTCTTTTTGCTATGTTTGCTCTGAAGGGTCCAAGATAGCTGTTCGGGGAAGGAGAGGAGGACTTTAATCTGTTTTCTCCTGCTGCTTTATGCATGTTCTGGATTGTATAATTCTTAAATAGGGTTCTGTTTTGCTTAAATGCATGTTATTCTACAGCATGAAGTAATACTTTTGGTATTCTCGTGGTGATTCTGTATCTGCACTGCTGTTTTGTGGCACTCATTTGTCTTGTCTCTGGAACCAATTCTGTTTGCATTAGTCTCAGTTGATGCCCAGTTGGGAAGCATCTTTAGCCTCATTCTTTTTTTGGTTTTTTCCATTCTTTCTTACTTTTTTCTTTTTTTTTTTTTCTTTTGCGGGATGGAGGTTGGGTGTAGGCGTTTCCCTAATCAGCTGTATTCCATGCTTAATTACAGGTCCTGTCCAGTCTTGTTGCTGTGATTTTAGGTATCTGAGGGGGTATGCTTTGGTGCAATTATTTTATATTCTGCTGCAACATTAGTTTACATTTTTGGAACCTACAGTATTTCTCTTCTTCGCCTTCTCTTCTGCACGCCTCTCTTGTAAAAATGTAAGTATTTAGTTCAATGATGGAAGTCTAACAGGAGAGGTTTTTAAGTAGAAAGGCTGTGTTTTGCAGTATAGTTTAGACCTTCTTAGCTTCTAAACATTTTCTGCTCACTGCACCTTGATCTATTCTGTTGCTTATCTTTACTCTTTCTTTAAAAGAAAAGCAAATAAAGAATATCGTGGTTACAGGAGTGGTTTTTGTTTTAAAAAGCCTTCAGGTTACCAATTTAAGTATATGGGTCTCTCTAAGACAGGAACACAGTATGTTTCAGCAAATTTCTAAATCTCAGTTACAGATACTGAGTGCTGAGGCTCTGAATGAAATCTGCAGACCTCCTATTAGGAAATAAGAGAGCAATCGAGGCTGCTCAAGTTGAGGCAACTTACACTTCCAGTTAGTCTTCCAGAATCTGCCAGTGCTTGGAAATGTTGTGGGAGTATTTTCATGCAGAGCCTTCCAGGCTGTATGTTCTCAGGTGTCATCCTAGATAGCAGAGCTAGTGCTTTCCAGGCCCTGCACGTGTATCCTTTTGCTTTCCAGACCGGAGCTTCAGCTACTCTATTTATTTTACTCTGGCGCATGCTTCCAAATTCCCAAACAAGAATTCTACTCTTCCAACCCTACCCTTCCATGAATCATCACACAATTCTGAGTGGTGTGTCAGTATTGGTTTTGTGTGGAGCCTGAAAATGCAAATATGCCCACGGATTTCCAAGTGCTGATGGTGTTCTTCAGCAATGGTCTTTAGAGTAATGTGTGTCCTGGTTGTACAAGCCCTTGGCAAAGCCAGGAAGCATCTACTGTAAAGCAGAATTAGCAGTTGCTTTTGCCTGGAACATCTGTATAAATTTGAAGTGATTCATGTAGCAGGACTTAGTAACCCCTGCTCTAGAAGATGGATTGTAGAGTAAAATAAACTTTGAGAACCTTACCTTCAGATTTTCAGCTCCTAAAGTATGTAAAATCAGCAAGTTTTCACTGAAGTGAGATGTAGTAAGGCTTAAATCACATTTGATTGAAGGAAAAATGATTTTAATAATGAAAATACTTAACATAGTTTTGGAGGTGTATTCATTTTTGTGGTTTGAAAATTTGTATTTCAATTACACGGTTGTGGCTTTGCCCTTTGCTTATTATGGAAAAGGACATGGCTTTTGTTCTTTAAAAAAAAGCTGTTTCTTAGAAGCTCAGGCTGTATGTGTAAGACAAGTGTATGTGAGCTGGTGAAATTTAATACACTAAGTAGCTACTTGTGTAGTTGAGAGACTTGAAAAGTAGTTGTTTTCCTAGATAATGGCAGATTAGTACCTCCCTAGTAGTAGTTAAAAACTACTATGCTGAAGTAGTTAAAAACTCCAGAGTATCAAGACCATAATGTCTTCAGGCTTCCTCCTTGCAGTTTTTCCCCCACAATGCTGGTTCTTGGTACTTGAAGTTAAGACTGCTTTCATTAAAAGGCTGTTAATGTGTTGGTCTGTTTAAAACTTTGCAACCACCTTCTTGGCACTGTTGAGAGCTCTTTAAGATTAAACTTTTTTATAAGGGATGCCTTCTTTTTAGTTAATGTTTTGCTTATCTTCAGAGTTCATGCTAAAATATCTATGGAATAGTCTAAACAAGGAAATTATTTTAATTTAGAACAGTCTGTACTTGCTGAGAGATTTTTTTTAGTGCTTTCTCCAAAGACACAGATGAGCTGTAGTTCAGGAAAATTACTCCATCGGGCATAAAATGTGTATGTACCACAGGAAATGTTGTATTCATTATGGTCAGAATACCACTGTTTTAAAGCAAATTGGAATTCATTATTTTAACCTTCTTTGAGTATGCAAGCAAATGCAGAAATTAGACCAGAAAAATCAGGAAGAAATTAAGAGGCCCATGACTTTTTAAATTCCTTTTTCTTCTGGCTGCAGGTGTAGACTGTTTTCTTCAGCTTTTGAGCACTGTAAATTCGTTAGTTTTTAAGATTTATGAGATGCAAAAATTCTCAGACAAACAGACCATAGACAACAAAGTACTGTTGATATTTGTGCTGATATTGTGTCGTTTTCTGTTTTATTATTTATTAGAGTGATGTTGTAAGGTTTTGTATAATACTGACTGACTTCTTCTCGTTAAGCAGACAGTGATAGAAAACCTTGACTGGTGTGTGTTCTTCTCCCTGTTGCATCTGACACCTCCCCTTGAGGTGTCATTTCTAGTCCTAAGGAGTGCATAGCCCTCACTGCCTCAGTGCAGAATGCGTTTCTTCTCGTGTTGGAGAGTTCAGTCTAGTCCTACAAAACTTGCAGGTGGTTTCTTTTCACACTTGGAGAGAAAGGCAAGAGCAATAGTTCGTATTCTGTTTTTTCCTTTGCCTGCTCACTTCACTATTCAAAAGCAGCAATAGGTTGTCCTTTGTATCCTTGTTCTACAGGTAGTGGTTCCCTGGCAGGAAGAGAAGTGGAGGGGGCATGGGGGATGAAGAGAGGAACAAAAACCAAATCCAGTCATAAAGTCCACTTTGGGCTAACATTCTGAAAGGAGTAATTCCCACTTCCACAAAAATGACTGTGAAAGCTGTCATTTCAGTGGTGGTAGAATAGGAGCTCTAGAGCCACAGCAGCCAGGGTGCTGTCCCTGCCCTTTGTAGGGGCTTGAATAATTTGAACAAGCCAAGAACTGGACATAGAAACCCAAAGAAGGTAAAAGCAACAACCAGCTCTTCTTTGAGTGGAGAGCATTGCAGAAGTTCTTATGGTTATTGTCGCTGTAATAGGAGTTCCTGTGATTCTTGATTTCTGTACCTGACACTGAGAAAAGATCTCTTCATGCCACCACCTTTTGCTGAAAACAATGTTGTTTTGCTTGGATTTTGTGGGTGGGATTTTTTCTAGTATGGAGAAATTCCATGTGTGTGCATGAAATAATTTCTCAGTCTGGTTTTATCTTCAGTGGGACATGACAAGTTCACTGGCCTTCATATATACACAATGGGATTAGAAATTCAAACTTCCAGATAAAGAGGGGAGTTTTCTGTAATTTTTATTACCATTTTTAAAAAAAGAAAAAAATATGTCCCTCTAGGTAAATTACTGTTAAATATTTGGAAAGGGGAATGGCCTGAATGTTCTGCTGAGGATTTCTTTTTATTGTTTTTTGGTTTTTTTTGTGGGGGAAAGGTTGCTTGTTTTCCTGTCATTCAGACTTCCTATTGTAAGTCAGATTTATGTGAAACTAGCATTTCTATAGAAGTGGCTTCAGGCTTATATTTTGAATAAGAGTGTGAGCCAGTCTTAAAGTTGCACCCAATTTGCTTAATCTCTATAACTGGAAAGGTGCACAATGACAAATGTAGAGCTGACTTAAAGGCATTCACCTTTGACTGGGAAATCCTCATGAATTTGAGTACATGGCTGGACAGATACTTGTTTGTGTTTTAATGTGTTCTTGTTTCTTTCTCAGAAAATAACTGTTTAAAAAATTACCTTTTGTAGCTACGGAGTGTTGCTGTGGGAACTGCTTACAGGAGAAGTTCCTTACCGTGGCATTGATGGCCTCGCTGTGGCTTATGGAGTAGCTGTCAATAAGCTTACTTTGCCCATTCCATCCACCTGCCCTGAACCATTTGCAAAACTAATGAAAGGTATCCATGTTGTTTCTTCCTATGTTTTTAAATAGTTATGTTTTGGGGGTATAAAATAATCAGGGGTTGCCAAATAAGTACCTCATTTGATAGTGTGCTGTGTACCAGGTATTTTGTTTTTCTTTACACAGCAATCTGGTGTTAGAGTTGAGAGCCAGACAATGTCATGGTGTTGCATAAAAGTTTTTCAGTAGCAACAGAACAGTTTGTGCTCTAATTTCACCGATTTTTTTCTATTCTTGAATTGCATTAAATTTCATAAATTATGGGATACTACTGTGGATTAATACAAGATAGATTAAAATCCCAAGGGGAACAATTGCAAATACCTTTTTTTTTTCATTGTTTCTTCATGAGTGTCAAAAATGTTTTAGAAATATTTTAGAGAGAAATAAACATTGCTTGCTAATGGCTATTTCCTAGTGTTTAGTGAATTTTTCTACCTTTTTTTTTATTTCTTCTATAAATATTGCTAGTTTTGCTAATTCATTTAATTATTGGCACTCATTAGCAGTTAAGCTGTTGAATTATTATTCATTCATTAGCAATTTAGCAAATTGCTAAATTGCTAAAAATAAACCAAAAAATTACTATTAATACAAAAACAATCCTCTGAATACAGGTAGGTAGATGTCACCTCTGTAAATTGAGACAGAACTGGGAATGTCTTGCAGGTAAAGAGAACACATTAGAATTTGAAATGCAGTTGCAAGTAACTTGAAATTCATGTAGCTCTTCAAAAAGTTCTATGTGCTATTACAAACTGACGGGATTTTGATAAATTCTAGAGTGCTGGGAGCAGGACCCTCATATCCGACCATCGTTTGCCTTAATTCTTGAACAGCTTACTGCCATTGAAGGGGCAGTTATGACTGAAATGCCTCAAGAGTCTTTCCACTCCATGCAAGATGACTGGAAATTGGAAATTCAGCAGATATTTAATGAACTGAGGACCAAGGAAAAAGTAAGTTGGTTTTTCCAATTGCATGGAAGTAAAGAAGGGTGGAAGGGTGCATGGAAGGAAAGGAGGGTATGTCTCTATTTATGTTTATGTGATACAGCAGTTTTGAACTTTTGAATTGCTGCTTACCAATGTACCCATGCAAATAAACACACAATTGAAAAAAAAAGATATCCACACCTGTCTCCCCAAAGAAAAGAGGTTGTAGATCTGTAAATGTCACATTCTAGGCTTTTTTAAAAGGCGTTATTTTTTTCTTGTATGTTTGCATGTATCACTTAAATTGGATTTATCCCTTAAGCTAATCTTTATGACTGCAAATGTTCGGCTGCTGTTGAACATTCTCCTCAGCTGTGAGAATGAAAAGCTTTTCATCCTGTCATGTGACTGTACCCCATGGCTTCTTTTCCAAAAACGGAATTGTGCTTTTATCTCTCTTCTTGCTGAACAGACTGATCATATGGATGCCTTTCAGTGTTGCAGTTTGGGACATATTCTTGCCAGATATTAAGAAGGTCAAACTCACACACATGAATCAGCAAATCTAGTTTCTTTTGTTTATTACTCAGATTTCTGTCACTGATCTTCTTTCCATACTCTCACATCACAATATGTTTGTACTAAATGAGTACTCACTGTCAATTCTCTTTGTTTTCTCTTCTACTCACTTCAACTTGGTTTTAACCACCCTGAGTTTTATGTTTTCCTTTAGACAACTTGATAAAGGTAACGGTTGGAATAGGCCAGGTGTGCTCAAGCCCCTGTTAGAAATGCTTCTGGAAGAAACAAATCCCTTCTTTGCAGGTGTTTCTTGCAGTATAATCCCAGTATATATTTGCTGTTATTTTTCATGAAGTGATTGTGGACAAGAAAGACAGTAAATTGAGGTGCAGTGACTTGTGATGAAACTTTATAGAAGATATAGTTGCCAAGTTTGACAAAAGCAAAAACTAAACTCTTGTCTTTCAAGTCACTGTTTGTAGCCTTTGTCCTTCACTTGTTCTCATCAAAGGTCACAAATGGCAGTGTGTGGACTTCTGGCTAGTGTTGGGTGTGACATTACATATGTTCTGTAATATCAGCATACTGGTATTAGGATTTACTCATCACCCATAAGATTGCAGTATCATTATTTATTTCCTATCTACTGTTTCTTCTACCCTCTGCATTTCCCTCTTCATTTTGGTTCACAGAAGTAGGTAAGTATGTGGTGTGGTCTGCTCTGCCTGCAGTAGGCACACAGAGTGCTAGAGCTGAGTTGTGTGCCTCAGGAGCTGTCAGGTCTCTTCCTTTGCAGTTGAGTTATAGTACCTCTACAGAGAGTAGAGGCTTCCTTTTTTTACTTGCCATGGGGTCACCAGCTACTGTGTTTGCTTGCCTCAACCTGCCATAGAACATAACTCTGTTTTTGGCCCCTCCAGCAAGTGCTTAACCAACCATTTTCCTCCTTTTACTCTGAGAGCAATTGTAACAGGCCTTCCTGTTCACGTTTTTGTTTGGTTTTTGTTTTTCTGGAGGCCTTACTCTAGTATGAGATTTCCTATCCAAGAAAAATCTGACTAAATTAAGTCTAGAATTAAATAAGCAGGTGAAAAGGTTTTCGAGAAGAGTCAAATTTTGGGTGTAAAAGTGAGTTAAGCTCAGTTGGGTAGAGGAAATGATAAAATGAAATTTACTTTTAACATGCTAAGGTGGTAAGTGCATCTCCAGAGGCATTTACTCTAATGAGGTGTACTTCTCTAAGGTTGAAAACACGTAACTTTGACTTAGACAAGATTTTCATATATATGCAGGGTTTAATTTGTCATATTATCAATTTTGCTATGAGCTACTAGAGTGAAAGTCATGTCTATAAAGTATTTATATAATAATAATACTACAAAAATCCTCTGCATGGACTCTTATTCCTCCTGTGAAAGAGGAACTTCTGTAGCTAGAGGAATTTCCTCAAGGGCTTACTGCAAATGAGTGATGGTGACGCCTACTCGAAGAGAAGATCACAATCTTATTTTGACAAATGTTCTTGAGCAACTGAAATACAGAATTCTTTCCAAGCTTCCTTACAATGAGTGTTTTAATTGTAGTGATGTGGAAACATTGCCTAACTAATTGCAGTAAGTCTGGTTTTAATTAGTTTATTTGGAAAAGAGTAAATACATAATCTCTTATTGAGGAAGCACTTTTACTTCCTCTAGACTGTGTACTGAAATGTACTCTGTACATTTCAGTACAGGCCCTCAGTTTCTGCCTGGTGGCTGAGCTTTATGGAACGTGGATTTGAGGGCTGTGAAAAATGGAAAATCAACAGTGTCTCCCGATGTACCTTTATTACTGTACTAATGCAGTAATAAAGATCTCTCTTTAAACTTTTAAGTATCTCTTTTCTAAATCTGAATTAATGTAGTTTCTGCTTTCAACCCTTGTTTTAGGTTGCCCTGTTTTGAGTGGACAGAGGAGGAGGAAAGTGAGGATTTTCAGGAGTCACTAAATTATTTTAATATATTTTAAAAAGTTTGGTTTCCAGTATTGGGTTGAAACAAGCTCACTCAAAATTAGTATACCATATGAAATTTGCCAGTCATATCACTTAAATTTTAAACCCATGATAAGCAGAGTATGTGTGCTATAGCTGTAAAAAAACCCAGAAAGTGTCTGAAGAACAGACACTTCTCATTGAACCAGTTTGCTTCAGTGCCAGCCTGTCTTTTGACATCCATAGTCTTTTTGGAAAGAACATTTGAACATTTTCATTTGAAAACACTGAAACAATACAGTTCACAAGGTAATTTTTTACTTTAATTATATGAAATAAGGAATTCTTCTGGCATAC
Organism: Molothrus ater; assembly: GCF_012460135.2. Taxonomy (NCBI): domain Eukaryota; kingdom Metazoa; phylum Chordata; class Aves; order Passeriformes; family Icteridae; genus Molothrus; species Molothrus ater. Next base: position 43,366,243 of record NC_050480.2, read on the forward strand.
AACATTGCTGGATACCAATGAGCAGAATTAGACAGTTCTGAAATAAAAACTAAGCAAAGACAAAACTAAGCAACATCCCAATTATAAAATCATATAGTATAAAAAATAATTAATTTTAAATAGAAATAAATTTCTTAGATATCCTGAACTTTTAGCATAGCTTTGTTTCAAATGATAGTTTTCTGAGTTGAATTAAGTGGAATTTACACAATCATGTGAAAAAAAAAGTCGTGAGAAACATAGAGTATGAGTCACATCTAGTTCCCCTTTTCCTATACTTTCAGTACAGTGTTATTAGCAATATAGACTGTAAGTGTTTTAAGTCTGTTTCCTGTGTAATATGTCCCATGCTATGAAGGAAAGTCTGAAATTAGGGAGGTCTTAAATTTCAGATGTATTTTAACAGATTTTGGAAACTGAAGATCAAGATAATTTTAAGATGCTAGGTTTATAGCTTTTTAGCCTTGGGTATTCATTTACCCTGAAAAATTACCTAGCTTCCTTAAGCTTCTTTGCAAAATTAAAAAATAATAAAAGAAGAGCTACTCTTCTTAGAATGGTGGCTTGGGAGTCTGTGCTGTAATTCAGTGGTTAGTAGCTGTTTGATGTTACAGATACCTTCTGGATTTAATTAAGAAACAGCTGGCTTATGACTTAGTTTTTCATATTGCATTAATCCCCATTCAGTGTAATACTGATTGCTTTTCTAGATAGAAAAGTGCTACTTAATACGTGGCTGAAAAACAGGAAAGGTTAGAGAATTTAGGATAAAGGCAATAATTTTTTTATTTCTCAGGTCATTGGCCTTATGTTAAAGTGTAGGAGCTGTCCAAGAGCAGCCCTCATGCTGTGCAAGAGCTTCTCATCGTGTGAAATACCTGAAGTGCATTTTTTGCTGGGCTGTTAGCTGATAATATTTAATTGCATGTGTTGTCCCCATTGCTACTGCTTACCTGCTTTAAGTGGAGTGACTCAAGTTAATTGGTTTAAAGGAAATCTGTGTAATGCTTGATTCTGAATACAGAATCTTGGTTTGTTCAGAATGGAGGATTTGCAGAAGATTGGGCATGTTGCATGTATATAGTGTATCATAAAAATAAATCAGAAAATACAACCTATTGTGCACTTCATATGTCCTTTAATACTGCCTTCACATTATTACTAAGTTTTATTTTTGTGAATCTTGTCTTCAGGAGCTTCGATCCCGAGAAGAGGAGTTGACAAGAGCAGCTCTTCAGCAAAAATCTCAAGAAGAATTACTGAAGCGCCGTGAGCAGCAGTTAGCGGAACGCGAGATCGATGTACTGGAGCGCGAGCTGAATATCATGATATTCCAGTTAAACCAGGAGAAACCCAATGTCAAGAAGAGGAAGGGCAAGTTTAAAAGAAGCCGGTTAAAACTCAAAGATGGACACAGAATTAGTTTGCCTTCAGGTTTGCAATTTTTTTAAGGTTCACTGTATATATAATGATTAAATATGCCAGCTTCTTCACTTCCATGGTTTGTGTTTTCAGTGTTAGCTACTATTTTATTTTATTTTATTGACAGGTTCTTCTTCTGTAATTCACAGAAGGGTTTGGTAAGAACTGTATAGCTCCCTTCCCACAAGGAAAAGCTTTCACATACCATATTCTCATGAAGTAGTCCTCATTTCATCTGGAAGAATGATTCAGCTAGAAGTCCGTCCCATTTGGAGGGAAAGGTCACTAGCCTGAGAGCCACATGATTTAATACTGGTTCAAAGTTCAGATTTTTGTTATCATTGTTTCTGTACAGACAGGAAGGTACTTTTTTACTACATGCCAGAACTTTCTAACATGATCAAATATTAGTGCTGTTTGCCCCAAAATTGCAAATACCGAGCAGAAAAACAGTGCTGAGAGAGGGCTGAGGATGTACAGGTGCAGTAGGTCCAAACTACTTACTGCAGTTGCAAGTACTACACAGCAGTTGCAATCTTCAGTGCCTTATTTCTTGCAAGAAAACACATTAACAGCAGCAGCAGATGATTTCAGAATACAAATATGGTATAATTTGAATGTTAGAGCATTTCATTCCACCTATGAATGCATTAAAATGCCTTATTTACAAGGGAGGCGTGTTTGTAGACAGTGAGGGTCTTTCAGTTCTGAGGGGCTGGTTTAGAGATGCCTTTTTAATGTTACCACCAGATAGCACTTCACAAACTCATGGTTTCACCAGTGGTAGGAAAGCCTTCATCCTGGGGTTGGTGGGCTTCCTTTCAGTGGCTTCCAGGTCAAGTCTGACAGTTTATTACAAATGCATTAAGAACTCGATGCTGTGTTAACACAAGTCTGACCAAAATGTAGCTATCTGGCAGCTGGAAAGACACCAAGAGGGCAGTAATATTTAGAGTACTATTTCAGCACTAGTGAAATATTTTTCCTTACTTTAAAAATAAGAGCAAATAAGATAAAAGCCACCCTACAGCCTCCCAGACAAAAATGGTACATTTATGGGTTTTAGCTGGATTGCAAGCTTCAATTGAATATTTGGTCCTTTGTTTCCAGTTCTGCTTGTATTTAAATTGAAGCAGTGATAAAATAAATATTTTCATTCAGAATAGCAGTTAGCTCCTTGTTGCCAAGAACATCCAGATGAACTTGTCCTTGAGACAATTGTATTCTAAGAATAGTGTACAATATAATTGCATTGATGATGGGTATTAGAGTGGCATATTAAGGTTAATTTCATAAATTTTTTCCTCCGCAATATTTGTTGTTCTTTTTTTACTACTTTGCTATAAATATTTGTAATTGTGTAGTTCACTGTCATGATTTTCTGACATGAATAAATGTGACTTTTTGTTACTGCTTTTTTATGGTGAATATTAATTACATGCTAAAAAAAATAAGGCAAGTCTCATTGGAATGAGTATTGATTAATCTGTGATTAAATACTGAGGGGTATTTTTTGCCCCTCCTGTGACAATCAAAAAGATTGAATAGCAGCTAATGGTGTGGATTTGTCTCAGATCAGGTCCACCTGGACCTGCTCGGTGTTGTTCATGTTCTTGCAAGACTATCACATGAAAGTGTGAAGTCCTGCTTGTTTGACTCAAAATCTAAATTGTTACATTTAGAGTTTTTCAATGTTTTTAATATGTGTATCTCTTACCTCTATAAATAAATCACATATAATGAAGTCTAATTCATTGTATAACTTTAAGAAGTATAGCAGCATGTTCTTCTGAGAAGTGTTTTATTCAGAACATTAAAACTGATTTGTTTTGCTCTCTTACAGATTTCCAGCACAAAATAACAGTGCAGGCATCCCCCAATCTGGATAAGAGGAGGAGTTTAAACAGTAACAGCTCTAGTCCATCAAGTAGCCCCACAATAATTCCTCGTCTTCGAGCTATACAATGTAAGTCTCCACTCATTTGATCAATAGAGAGTGTTCCATATACATACTGAAATGTTGGTAGTAGTATCAGACTCCTGACAGATTTCTGTCTGATTTCCACATCCCTTGATTGGTTCTAACAGTTGCAACTTCTTTGAAAGGAGGCATAATCTTGCTAAAACGCTAAATAATTTTCAGTAATTCAAAATTATTGTGAATGCTTTAAATTGTATCTTTACTTAATTTCTTTGGGAACCAGTTTGTAAACTGGGATAAAACAATGACAAGTCAAAAATTATTACAAAAGGCAAAGCATCACATTTAGAACCCAAGTAAGATGGAAATCAAGTTTTTATTAGGTATTAGAGTTGATAAAGGAAAAGAAAGATTCAGAGAGTGAGGGAGTCTTGTACGATGGAAGGATCAAAGAATGAGCCAATAACCCAACTTTCTTATGTCAAAAGAGAATCAGGCTTTAAACAGGTATAAATCCAGAAGAAATCTTGCTTTAAGTTTTCTGAAGATAGGAAAAAGAGACAAAAAAAATTGTGGGTACACTTGTAGGTTTACATTATTATGTATACTGATAACAGAAAGGAAGGTATGTTCATACTCACATAGTGGAGGTACCAGGAATGTGATCATGTTATTACAGAGAAGCATATTTGGGAATGACATATACACAGATAAAACAGTTCCTACAGGATTCACTGCTTGGATTTGTACTGTCTGATCTATTGTGCAAAGTAGATTGTCTAATTATCCATATTCAGAGAGGAATGCCTTAAGCTTCTCTCTCTATAAAATCAGTGGAACCTGTTCCAGCTAATTGCTTATGGATGTTGGCTATCTTCTTTTGCAAGCACAGTCACCTGTGAGGGAGATTACTTCAGAATCTGGCGTTGAGGAGAAGGGGAAATCAGAATACATGAGGATTTTTTCCATACATTCTGTAGCTACTCTGTAAAGATTGATTGAATTTTAGACCAGCCTGACACTTTGTTTTAAGTTTGGATAGAAATCAGATCTCTCATCTCCTTTGTAACACCTCTGCCTTATGAAATCCTTTTCATTGTTAATGTCTAAAGGTGAGCAGTGATGTCTTCTCTGGCACTTCAGTATTTGTTTGAGCTGTAGTGGATACAGTTGCAACATTGTGGATAACGGAGAGGTGGACAAACCCTGTCTTGCTTTTATAATGAAAGGGAAATGGAAAATGGAGGGAAAATCAACTTGAGTCTTTTTCAGATGGACAAACCCTGTCTTGCTTTTATAATGAAAGGGAAATGGAAAATGGAGGGAAAATCATCTTGAGTCTTTTTCATATGTTAGCTGACAGAGTATTTGTGTTGTCAGTTGTTTCCTGTCCTCAAAATGTGGTGGGTTTTTCTGGTTGCTGGTTGGTTGGCTTTGGTTTTTGCAGAAAGGTAAAGAAAGACTTATCTTCGTTTATATGTAATTACAACATTTTACTATCTCATTTTATCTTTGATTCTTCTTGCTCTGTGAGGACATGCTTGGAAATGAAGCAAATGTCAGGTATTGGCATGGTTCTGAAAACTTGAATTTTCTGTGTTTGTTTTTTTTAATTGCATAGCCTTGTGTAAGCTATTGCAGTGCCACTCCTTGCACGTGCGCTAAGTACCACTGAGGATTTTTTTTCTTCTTTATTTGAGCAGGCATTTGTATTCATAGGGCCTGAACATGCAGGACAACATAAAGGCTCTCGTTTAAAAGAAGTACATGTCTGCTTCTGGGTTTGGATCCTTAGGTTTTTACCTAAAAGCTTATCAGATATCTCAGGAGTATGTAGCTGAAACAATTCAGCTTCCACACCCATCTGCACCTGTGCAAAATAAATTCCCTTTCCCACAATCATGTTTTATCTTGATTTAACTTCAAAGTGTCTTTGTTTCAAGACAACTCACTCAAATACAGGTGATTTGAACAGGCATATGTAACAACTGGTTACTTGACTGCTTCACTTTGTCTTAAGCAAGTCTAGCTTTCAAATCTAAACATTAGGTTAAAAGAAAAATCTAGTTAATTTCTTATTAAAACAAATTCTGCTGAATTTGAAAGGAGTTTTGGAGGGAGAAGGAAAGCCACTAAGGTGCATATTCCATAGGAATGCGATTGAAAATGAGAGTGTAAGGTAGGCAAGTGTAGTGCCATTTTACAGCATGAGCTTTGCTGGCAAGGTGCATGGTGAAGAAGGAGCAGAATCTGTACAGTGAAGGAACAGCAGAACCATGGGCATGTAAATGCCCCCTCATTTATCATGCTGTTGTAACTGGCCATGTTTTTTTTCTCCTAGGTCTCTCCATCATATCTGTTAGCATGCCATCATGATTCCAAGCTAATGCTTCAGTTAGTCAGTGGCATGTGAAAATCTACCCTCCCAGGTCAGGTCCTAGAAAGAGGATCCTTTAAACCCTACCATCAAAACCCATCATTAGAAGATGCTTAATGCCTTTATAGATCCAGGCTTATGACCCAAAGATGAAAATATGAGGGAAACAGATCTGTTGCTGAAATCAATTTGACTAAGATCTCTACTACGTTCTCTTAATTTTTCCTCAGTGATTCCAAAAACAGATACACACACAGCTAATGGCCGAAGAAATAGTGTGTATGTGTACCAGCAAGATGTAGATATCACAAGTGAATATGAACTTCCCTGTGGGGTTATGAAAAAAGGCAAGATTTTGTTATGTTTCCAAGGTGCTGGTTCTGTTTAATTTATCAGCTGAGACAGTGACAGACTAAGCATTTAATGGAGGCTAGACACTCAAAATATGATTTGTTATGGTGTAGTGAGAAAGAAAATGTTAATCATAGTCACAACTGGAATATTTGTTTCTTTTGATACCAGTTGTCCACAGAATGTATTTTATTCATTGAACTTAAGTGCTCAGTCTAATTCACTTGTCTGAATTACCAAAATATAAGGTTCTCAGTTAAGGGAAGCATGGAAAATGTGATTGCTTTGCTGCTTTATCTTTGATCTGGGTCTCTTGTAAGCTCATAAATTACTTTTCTTTCTTGCTTCTCTTTTTGGATCAGTGAAGTTTGCGTGGTGCTTTTAGTAAAAGAAAAAAACAATCACAATTTTTTCTTCTACTTCTGTGTTACTGTGTCAAAAGGGTTTTGCAGTGCAGAAGATACTCTGTTCTGTCAAAATATTTTGGGTTTAGAGATAGTATTTATGTGTGTGGGTTTTGTGTTTTTAAATCCAATCTCCAGTAACTTCAGATGAAAGCAACAGAACCTGGGGAAGGAGCACAACATATCACCAAGAAGAGTTTGAAGATGTGAAGAGAAATTTTAAAAAGAAAGGTTGTACATGGGGACCAAGTTCAGTTCAAACAAAGGATCGTGCAGATTGTAAGGACAAGTATGTCTACTACATTTTGGTATTTTGATAATACTAAAGCCTTCTTGGTAGCATAGGTAGTGAATGAAAAAAGTTCTGCTGTGTTTAGTTACAGCAAGAATTCTTGCCTTTTAATTAATTCAGAAATTACATTACTGATGAGTAGCTCCCCCATATAATCTTGAGGATAAAGCACCTATTTATGTTAAAGTTTTATTGATTCTTATCTATTACCCTTTATCTCTGGGTTTTTTTTTGAGATTTGGAACATATTGGGATGCTGAGCTACCAGTGCATACCAGACATTCATGGCCCGTCTTTTTTGCCCTTCCTCACATTATTTTGAGGAATTGCAAGCATGGCCCCCACTGGGTACTTTCAGCATGATTAAGTAAAACTAACTGATTTGGCATATGTCAGGCACAGTTCACACCAGCAACATCCTTTGTGCTGACAAACAGAGGGTGAAAAGGTTATGAAAATCAGCTGGACAGCTTTACTTACAGATTATGTTTTACAATGGCTCAAAACCAGAGATAGTGAGAATGCTTTATTTCTCTAGTATGTACTATTATTTATAGTGCCTTTCTTTAGTTTTCTTGGTAGGGATATCCCCTCAGTTACCTGTGTCAGGAGTTGGTTCCAGATGATCAGTTGAAACTGGTTTTATATTATTTTTGTTTGTTTAAAAGTTACTGTAGTTTAATAAACTTCCAATATTCACATCATTTCTTTGAGACAATGAAACTATTGTTTCACACGGGTTATCACAAAGCTGTGGCGTTCAATAGGTAACAAAGGCCCATTTTTCATTTGCTTTCTTTTTAGACATGAAATTTTTATCATAAAAAGAATACCTGACATTAAGGCTTGTTTACATTTTATAATCATATGATTCAATGCTACTCCATCTTCTTTTTACCTTTGGAAAGGTTTTCCATTTATGTACTGCACGTTTATAGTTTGAAAAGAAAGTAATTTTCTCACAAAGTTTATGTGAGCATGGTATCTGTAATCTCAAAGTAACTATTGTTATTGCAGAGTAAGACCCCTTTCAGATGGCAGCAACCCTTGGTCAACTGTTTTAATGAAAAATCAGAAGGGTGTGCCCCTAGCTTCACTATTTGTGGACCAAGGTAAGAGCTGTTTTTGAAAAAGTGAAAGTAGCCATATAATAGTATTAAGATCACATTCAATGTTATAAATTGTATTGCTTAAATTCCTTAAAGGATTATGCAGAATATTACAGGAAAAATCATGCTGCCAACCGTTTTCCCTCTGCAAAAAAGTCTTGTATTTACATCATTAGCAACTAAGAAATACACATAGTCTGTGAACAGAACCATACAGAGATTTTTTCCATGTTTTTGAGTTGCAGGCTACTCTGTATATGAGGTCTGCAGTCACCACTTTTTGTTTCTTTTAAAAAGAACCTAAATCAGTAATTGTCGTGACGTTTAAATAATCATTGGTGACATTGTTGTTGCAAAAATGCATAGTTTTTTAAAAACCTGTAAGCCCTGATATATTCCCACATATTAGTTCCCTGGTTTTTTGAATTAGACCTGTTATCTAAATTTTCAATACAGAAATATAGATTTCAAATCTTAAAGTTTTTTAGACAACATGATGCTATTTACAGGTAAAATCACAAGGAAGAACATACTTGATCCCTTTAGGATCAGGAGCATAATAGCTGCATGTTGCTTTTTATGACCATTGCTATAATGGGCCATGATGACAAAATATTCATAATAATTTTAAAGTTTGCACACCCTTTTTCTATACTGTGGATTCTCTTATCTGAGAAAATTAGGTTACCAGTGTCAGGAAAAAAGCCAGTGATGTAACTTGGTGTCCATACCAGCAGCTAGATTCATGCCATCTGGAAGAGAAAATAGTAAGCTGCTTGGATACTGCTGGAAAAGGCACTTTAATCTTCATGTATAGTGGTAGGGGTGTAAGTCAAGGCTTCACAAACAGTAATTTTATAGATTTATTAGCTTACTACTATAACCCTGCACACAAAGTTCCCATACTTGAATTTCAAATGCTTTATTCTCTAGCATTCAGTTGTTGATAGAATAACACATGCAAGTCAAATAATACCTCCTTTTTATTTGTCATTAGGTGTAAGATGTCAAATTTACTTTTTACTCCAGACCACCATGACCTAATTAATTAATTGGAAAAATTTCTAATAATTGACTGGATTTTTGAACTCGGCTGAGTTGAAAGTATTGTAAAGAATATATTCCAGATCTTATCTGCCAGTTTGTGTATAGTAAATTACTTCTCTGTAATCCATTCACCGAAATATTTTTTGTGTTGTTTAAAAAGCATTATCAAAGTGCTGCAAACACTGAAAGGTTTAGGCATGTTTCTGAAACTCAAAATGTGAGTCTGAGCTTCTGACAGCATCTAAATGGATTGCACAGTATCCTTCAAGGTTAATACTTGTGCATTTTAAAGAAAATAATGATATACATATGCAGATATGCAATAGCTTAACAGTTGAATTGCAATCTTAAAGAATACTGTGATGTTTTACAGGTGCCTGTACTGATAAGAAACTTATCCCTGAAGGTTTGGACAGTAAAAGACCAAAGCCAATTAAGTTGCCCAATCAGGCCTATATTAATCTACCTCTTTGGAAAGATGATCAGGGAGAGACCACAGTAGAACACGAGAGCTTTGAAGAAGGAACCTCAGCTAGTTCTACAAACAGTACTCCTCAAATGACACCTACCAACAGTCTGAGCAGGACACTGCACAAAAAGAAGACTGATTCAGTGCTGTATGGGTGTGCTGTCCTCCTTGCATCCGTTGCTCTGGGCTTAGATATCAGAGAGCTGAACAAATCACAGGGTCCAGATGAACTCTTGCCTAAAGATGAGAGGAAGAAGCGTGATGGAATATTTCAGCGTGCTTCAAAATTCCGCAGGAGTGCCAGTCCTACACGACTGCAGTACAAGAAAGAGGAAACAGGTGTTCCATCCCTAAATCCAGCCTCAGATACTGTGAATCTCCTCTCTATGCCCTCCATTTCTACTAAATGCCTGCTTCAACCTGATAGTGAAGATGCTTTTGTAAGCACTGTTCTTGATGATTGTGGTCAATGTAGTTCCATGGACAACTTTTCATCCCAAACTTCTGAAAGTAAGAAGGAACAAAGGATACAGCTGGCTCCTAACACAGTTTCGACACAATTGAAAAATCAGCCTTTTAGTCTTGGTCTGAAACAAGAGCTTCAAATTGTGCCAAAAGATTCCTCCACAAAGTTAAGTATATTTGGTCACAGACGAACCTTATCAGATGGGAGCCATTTTCAGACCACAGGTAGGTAATTAAGAACTTTCAAGAATCTTTAGGTTGAGCTGATGATAAAAATTTAAGCATAAAATAATGTCTTTAAATCTGGTTTACATTGAAATGGATAAGCTCGTGATCAATGAGTTTTTGAAAAGAAGTTCTAAATTTCAATACTGATATTCTAGGGTGGCTTAAATGTGATATTCTTCATGATACTCTGTATATGTGTGATTTTTCAGAATAACTGGAGAAGTTCATGGGACTTTATTCCAATATGAATATTCATCCAGTTATTGGGGGGGTTAGTGCTTTTTGTCTACATCTCTTTTGTAGCAAGAAAAAATAAATTGTGATTGCTAGTTGCAGTGAGTCTAGATGCAAACACGTTTGACAAGAGCACCTCTGGTCTTGTCTTAGGAGATTCTCTACAAAGTACAAACCTCACTAGTGGAAGAAAAGCCACTAGTGTTTATGGCAACCCAGTTTTACAAATGGCAAGGAATTTAAGAAGTCACGTCATTTAAATTTGCATTTCTTTGTTTGGGCTTTCTTTCCCCTAGCTAATGGAGTTCCTTCAACCAATGATGTCTCCAGACTCCCGGTCCTGTCAGTTCCTGGAACTCTGCCCTCCCCATCTTTTCAACAAAGAAGCAATCACAGTGGTGTTTCAAATGAAAAGCAAAGTGCTGTCAATACTATCTCAAGGCCTAGACCTTCTTCTCTAAGAAGTAAAATTGATGCATGGCAGATTATTCCACGTATTATTAAACCAAACTCTAAAGACTCTGAATGTTCAGAGGGCAATGTACATCCAGATGTTAACTTCTTGCCAGATACTGAGGAAAGAACTAACTGCCACATGCCCTCATTACTTGATATTGACGTGGAAGGTCAAAACAGAGACTGCACTGTGCCTTTATGCAGAATGAAGAGCAAAACTTGTCGGCCATCTATATATGAACTGGAGAGAGAGTTTCTGTCCTGAGTGCCTTTCATTTTAAAAATGTTTGCTTCATAAAGGGGAACAAATATAAAATTCTTGTCTGTCTAACACTTTGTGCTGCTGTTTTCTGATGTACTGTGACAAATAGTACCAAAATTATTAAAATGGGCAGCTAATTAAGTGTAGTAGGTGCCTTTTTCAAATGTTCCTTGGAATCCCAGCTAGTAACTCTAAAAGCACAATGCTGCAAAATCATGTTCTAAGTGAACTTCGTAAGTATATTTTGAATGATTGAAATAAAATGCCCACCTCCCTCTGCCGTGTCACAGAAGTTTTCTTTAGGTTTGAGAGGTTTTGCTAGAAATTGAATTTTCGCACATTAAAAGAACGAATGCCATATAAAGCAAGGTTGTGTTCTGTCAAGAAGAGTTTCGCCTAAGAAGTGGTGGTCTGCAGCTTGCCTCTGTGGCTTGTAGGTTCAGGGAGAGGGACAGGGGGTTTGAGGTGCAGGTACAGGAGGCTCTGTTCACTCCTCATAAAGGAAGTGGTTGCTTGCAGGCATTTGATACGGAAATTGGTTAAGAACCAGGAGCTGAATTTGTAGTTTTTGCCCTTGGTTATTGTGAGAACTTTCTTAGTTTCTCCAGAAAGTTACACTGCTTGTATAAACATTTCAGTTTCAGCCACCATATCGATTTGAGAGGGTAAACTTCAGTATTGCTGTTGGAGTAAAGGTATTTGACATACTTTGTAATGTGAAACAACATTCCTTGTAGGTAAGGATACACTGGAACGTAAATATTTGTACTCTTAACCTTTTGAAGACTACAGTGTTTGCACTGAAAGCAATATTCTTAAGTTGGAATTTTTTGTTTGTGGTGAAGGGGTTTGTCCCCCTTCTTGTTTTTTAAACTCTGCTGCACCTTGTATTGAAGAAGTTGGTGGGTTTTAAGGATAATTGGTTTTAAGTGAGCCAATGGTGCATTTTTTTTGCACTTAACTTTAAAACTGCTATATTTTAATATGAAATTTTTCAGTATAATCTCTGTAGCTTTTCTTCCTAAGGTACTACTGAGTGCCTGATTACTCAAATTTAGGAATCAAAGGACAGAAAGAGATGTGCTTGACTGGTTTTCAGTGATAGAAAGTTTCCAGAAAATTGCCAATAGTTAATTGTGGGGGGAGGAACATTTAGCTTTGACAACACTGGTAGTTTAATTTTTTACAGTATCATTAAGTGAATGATTAAATAAAACCAAATGTACAGTATACTTTCCCTGATGAAAGCATTTTTTAGAATTAAAGGAACATCCCTCATATTCCAGTATTTGAAGTCTTAATTTCGCAGCTCATTTGACATTTGAATAGTTTTCATAAATAAAATTAGATAATGTTAGATTAAAAATACTGTGTTCCCATCCGAATGCTGTTTTGTTAAGAATTGTGTTTAAATCTTTTCTTCTCTTTGCTCTGGGTTCTGGGAGTTTAGATAGAAGACACAGTTGCTTAAAGTTTCAAATCCAAGGGATTAAAAAAGAAAGTTTCTGTTCTAAGACTGTATGCACTGCAGTGTCCACCTTGAAGATGACATACAATTATACAAATGAAATCATGAAGTCTTTATCAAACAGAGCAGAACCCAGAAAATGTGACTTCCCACCTCGAAATGAAAACAGAAAATAATTTCCTTAAAGTATTAGTTTACCAAAAGTAAAGACAGAACCGCTAGTTGTCTGTAAATCTAAATGTTTGCATAGCAGATTGTTACTGCATCTTCTTCAAACCTGTTTCTGTTGCTGTATTCCTAGTTTTCTGTCAACATGATTCAAGTCACATACTGTTCTTTGTCTTCTGTTTCAACTATAATTTCATCAGAACATTTTAATAGATTGTCTGTTCCAGTTTTAATACAAAATGTTTTTGTAAAATAAAGTCATTTATCAAATATTAAGTATAGATTAACAGCACATCTACCTTCAAGGCTTAATTAGAATTTTTGAGCATTATGTATATTTCAACTCTTTCTTGATCAATTATTCCTGTGTGTAATACTGAGAGAAAAGGAGCTGATTGTATTACATGTCTCTGAAGAAAGTATCTCTATTTGGCTTTCTGCAGGAAAATCTCAGGTGCTGAACTATTTTGACTTGTAAACTTCTGTTAAGTTCTGTATTTTTAAGGTTTATATAATTTCAAGTGTTGAATTTTGCACCCTGTGTTTTGTAATCAATAGTATCAGCATAAAGAGCTCTTTGAGCTATATTGTTTTCATTTATTAGTGACCTATCTCTCTTGTAATTAAACAGATTTCTATTCCTGTTCAATGAACAATTTCCCATAAGATTGGGACATATGATATGGCCAGCCCAGTGCATTCTAAGTAATTTAGGAGTTTGTATTCCATCTCTTATTCTGAGACAGTTTAGGAAAGCCATCTCAAATATTTCTCTGATGCGATGCAGTTTTTTTAAGCTATAGTCTGTAGTGCTTTATAATTGTCTTTATAGTTTAAAATTGTAGGCCAGTTTTCACTGTAATTAAAAAGAAAAAATAATTTTTTCAATCATGGTTTCAGTCTGTAATTCACGTATCACCAGAGAAATTTTCTGTAAAGGTACAGAAATCTGGTATGCATTAAGTGACCTGTCTTGGTTAAAAGGATATTTATTTCAATGTAGGTTGATAGCCTGACCAAATAATAATTTATGTTGATTGTTTTAGCGTAAAACTGAAGGTGCTTACACTACAAAGATTGAGATAAACACTTGATATACTGTTTTACAAAACCTGATGATTTAAATGTTTTTATTTAAAAAAATAAATGTTTTGTAGCTACTGTATTGCAAAGTGACCTGAATTTTCTTGAAAAATGTTTTATTAACATGTACAGATTTTTCCGGTGAATAACCAGGAGCTATAGACTATGGGCAGCCTGTTCTTGGAAGATTGTAATGTAATTGTTACTCTTAAGATTAAGAATCCAGTACAGTAACATGAGCATTCCTGTAATATCTTGCACTTGATGTGTGCAGAAACATTTAACATAAGCTTCTTTTTTTCCTTTGATGTGATCATAATATTCTTTTGATGCTTTTACAATGTTGGCTGAGTGTCTTAGAGGAGATAAAGTAGTGGGTATGAATAAACTCAGCATCAAGAATACAGGTAAGTAATAACATCCTTCTGTTGTGGGGTTTTTGTTGGGAGGGTCCATTGGTTCTTTGGGGGATTTGGTACTTTGAGGTTTTTTGTTAGCTTTGTGGAGGTTTTTTTAGGAAAATGAAGCCAGTATTTTCCTTATAATATTTTTGACACCTTTTCTGAACTTCACTCTTCCTTGATCATGTCATGGATGCATTAGGCCATTTTTCAGTTAGGAAAAGGAAGTATCCATTTGCACAGTGACAACAGGCAAGATAGAGTGAAATTCAAATAGAAATATATTGGATTGTATATTGAATTTATAAGGTTGCAAGCCAAATCTTCCAAAGACATGCCTGCACTCAGCTTATAGTGAGACTGGCTGCATAACAAATATTTTCGTGGCCTGTGAGTGTCAGTATGGAGCTCAGATTGTAAGCCAAGCTGCAGAGGCAGTTTATTTTATACACAGAGTTACAATGGTAATACAGAGATTTGTGTACCAGTGTGAGGTAATGGAAAAGATCACAATGTAACCAACCACTTTCTTTTTTAATGTAACTATTCAGATCCTTATGGTGTGTGCACTATGAGGAGCTAAGGAGACTCTAATACATTTTTTATGCAGTTAGTGGTGCTTAAGATTGTAGTATTATGTATTCTAAATAAGGTCCTGAGTCCTTGCCAGGATGTAGTGGCATTCTTCCTGAACAAACCAAATATGAGTCATTTATCCCAATGCTAACAAAAATCCAACATGCTTCATATAGATAGTCTGATAACATAGTTTCTTTAACCAAAATAAGTCCTTTTTCATCTAGTAAATTGGAGAATGGAATTACAGAGCTATACAGGTAGGAGGATTTTACTTTTTATTTCACAGAATCACAGGGTCATTTAGGTTGGAAAATGCCTCTGGAGATGAAACAGTCTAAGTCCCTCTGATAGAGCAGGCTGCCCAAGACCATGTCCACTGAAGGTCTGGGTATCTGCATGGATGGAGACTCCACAGCTTCTCTGGGCAATCTCTTCCAGTGTTTGACCATCCTTACAGTAAAACCATTTGCTCATATGCAGTTTGAATTTCCTGTTAATTGGGATTTTTGGGTTGTTTTGGGGTTTTTTTCTTGTTCATTGATTGCTTTTGGTTTTGCTTGTTTGCTTTTTGTTTTGTTTTTTTGTTTGTGCCCATTGCCTCTCATCCTGTTGCTGGACACTGCTGAGAAGAGCCTACCTCTCTCTTTACCCCACTATCAGGTATTTATAAACAGTGATAAAAGCCTCCTGGACTCTTCTCCAGACCCAGCTCTCTCAGCCTTTCCACAGGTGCAAATCCTTTGTCAGTCTTTGTGGTGCTGCACTGGATTTGTTTTACTAAGTCTGTATCTTTTTTGTACTGGGGAGCCCAGAACTGTCCCCAGCACTCCAGGTTTGGCCTGATGACCTCCATCAGTCTGCTGGCACCATACTAATGCAGAGAACTGTTGGCTGTCTGCTGTAAGGACACATTGCTGGCTTCTGTTCAGCTTCTTGTCCATCAGGATTCTCAGGTCATTTTCTGCAAAGCCAGTTCCCAGATGGTTGGTTCCCAGTGTGTACTGGTGTGTGGGCTTGTTCCTCCCCAAATGCATTTCTGCTCCATGAGATTTATCTGAGCACAGTTTTCCAGCCTGTCCAGGTCTCTCTGAATGGCAGCACAACTATCAGGTGCATCAGCCACTCCTGCTATTTTAAATTGTCTGTGTATTGCTGAGAATACACCCTGTCCCAGCATCTGGGTTGGTAATGGAGGTGTTAAACCTTATCAGCTCTTGTATCAACCCCTGGGGTACTCCACCACTGACATTTAAGCAAGTTATAATTAAAATCATCTTATATTTTATTCATACAATCTAAAATATTTTTCCTAAGTGATTTTGGTAATTGCAATTATTCAAATGCTTTTTTTTTTCTTTCTATTTCAAAAGTAAAGACATAATGGCCATTCTCAGCTCTAGGCCTTAATGAATTGCTTCAGTAGTTGAGATTTGGCACCAGGATGGCCTGAGTTCAGTGCTGCTTGATGTAGCAGCTCAAATCTGTTCAAAATATTTGAAATTTGCTTTAGAAGCAAAGTCACCAAATCACCCCAGGTGACCAAACTAGTCAAATTTCAGTCAGGTGTCACATTTGGTGTTACTTCTCAGAGCAGTCATTAATATGAGGTCTCATTCTCTGCACCACTGCTAAGTGGACTTTTTAAAAACATTTGTGTTACATCTGAGAACATCAGTCTTTCCTCCCACCACATTAAGTATGCAGTTGCAGGATCTGACAACTTCAATCTCTTACAGCTGCTGAAGACATTGATGAGTACTCTGGTCTCTGAAGGGGAGGCAGAGAGGCCACAGCTGAGAACTCCTCAGAAGCAGAACACTGCCAGTGCTTCTCCAAAGAAAGGTGCCCAGGGCAGCCGTTTCTACTGTAGCTGCTGAGTTCTTCCCATTCCAGAAAATTTGCACGTGTGCTGTTTTCTTCCCGCCAGCTTCAGATACACCTAGATAAGACCTTTGGTGTAACAGCAGTCACCATGAATGGACTAGTCATCTGAGGGCTTGCCAGTCCTTATGAAAGCAGGTGGAAGTCTGCAAATTTGGGCTAAAGGAGAAGATAAACAATAGGACTGTTCATTCTGCTCACTGTTTAGCAAATCACTTGCATAATTCAGAAGTTTCTAAACTCGCTTTTATGGCAGAGGGAATTAGGCAATAATATTTTACAAAGCCTTTATACTCTCTGCTGCCTTCCAGACCAAATGTAACATTTGTGCCTTGTGCTAGATACCATTTATTCTGCCTGGTAAATACTGTCAGTGGTTGGGAGGATTTTATTTCCAAGCCCGATAGAGGTAGTTGTGCTAAGAAGCAAGTGAATCAAACATCAGGTGTATCTGGCAGCAGTGTAGGTAAGGGAAAGACACATACTAGACACATATTGTCCAGTGACTTAAGTTGTATTGAGCTCCTGAGAGTGCTGGAGATCTTGCAGGCTATTTCCAGGGACAGGGTATTCATCCAGAGGGAATCCACTGCTGTTCCAGAAGTGGCCTTCACATGGTTGTATGCCTTTTTGACTCTGTTATTAGGGATATGAGTGTGTCTCCTTCAGTGCATGTGCCATCTGAAATAGTTAAGGCAGAAGTAACAGTGATTCTATCACTCCTTTATCACACTTTGATCAAAATATTCATTTTTCTCACCGTAGAACCCCAGAAGTTATTGACATTGGTGGCTCCACTCTTGATAGTCCAAATTCTCATCACCAAAATAATTCCTTCTTATTTGTGATGCAGCTGCTTGATGGCTGACTTCTGGGCTAAGATACCAACATCTGAGCTTACCCACAAGAAATACTTGTTGGACAGATACTTGTGAGCAAGGGAATACCCTTGTCTTACTTATTAATTGTACCTCAAATTTAACCCACCAAAAGCATATCTTTTAGGTGCCTTTTCAGGTTTGGGTGGTTTTTACTGTGGTGGTTCTCTGGTTAAGGAAATTCTATTGGTGTATTATGAAGAAAACCTGTACTGTCACCATCTATAGCTAGAAGATGCAAAGAACAGATACTATCTAAAGCATATTAAGAGTGTCATAGTACAGAGTCATCAAGCTTGATCACTTTACCAAGTTAGGGAAACTCTACAGAATGAATATGTATATTCTTCAGGCCTGCAGAGCTACCATGAGGTTCTCTTTCCACAGCTGTGCAGTATATTTAGAAGAAAAGTGTGCCTATCACCAATTTGTATTTTTTAAACAGAGTTCTGAATCCCTTAGAGAAAGTCAGGGGCACTCATCGTGTTTGCATATTATGTGCTTGTAGATACTGAAAGCAAAGAGAGACACTCGGAGCTGTAAATATGCTCCTAGAGCAGGTTTTCTCTCTTTACTTTAAAACCTTTCCACACTTTGAGGGTTTGCAAGGAAGAAGAATGGCAATGCTGTGTGTCAGGCAAGTAGAGGGGGTCTGGCTTATATGTGCTCCAACAGATATACTGGAGGTAATTCTATGGTAAAAGTATAGTATGAATATACATACAGCAAGTACTTTTCAAAAAGAGAAAATTACCCCAGCTTTTGTGTAAAATGATTGTAGTACTTTTTTTGAAAAGTGTTAATTTTTGTGGTACCTAATGAATTTTTTTGAATACCTGTGGAAGTCAGGAGAGAATGAGGCTGGGTTACAGTTGAAAAGAAGCTCAAGTATAGAAGTTTCATCTTTATTTCATCCTTTTCCATATAGTCCAATTTAAGTTTATCTTGCTGTTAACACTGAAAAAATCCCAGAGATCCTGTAGTCCACAAATGCCTTCATGTGAAATGAACTACTTAAAAATAGCAGTTCAGGCCTGACCATGTGAAGCAGTGAGATACAGGTACTACAAGCACCTAATTCTTGTAATTCAAGCCATTTAGCTTTTTCTCACTGGAAAGGAAGTAAAAGGATCAAAACTGGAGAGTGTTGGTTCAGCATGGTGTAAGAGATGGCAACAGGTTGGGTGTGAGTGTTGATCATGGGAGGGAAGAAAGACTGTGGAGGGATCTGGACAGGCTGGACAAATGGGCCCAAGGCCAATTGTATGAAGTTCCACAACACCAGGTGCTGGGTCCTGCCCTTGAATCGCATTTCTCTCACAGAGAATTTGTCTGAAGTCATATCCTTGATCCAAAGTTTCTAATTTATTTTTCCCATTTATTTCTCAGCCTATATTCAAGTCCTTCAGGTACGGAAATCTAGTTTTGTCGGTTTGGGGAAGGGAGATTGAGGAGTGTCCCCATTTCAGATAAATTCACAGGTTTTCTTCAAAACCTGTAGTTCTTGTATTTTGGACTTCTGAGCCAGCATATGAATCTCTGATAAGAAAAGCAACATTTCCATCAGTGCCCCATATTTAATAACCCTTAGCCTTCATGATTTGTATTCTGATCATGATACTTCTCATAAATTATGCTAATTTACTTACAATCTTGTTCAGTGTATTAAGACTGTTGGTTCTTCCTCATCTTTACTGTGGTTTTTATACAACCCTGTAAAACTAGTCTAATTCACTCTTCTCTCTTATTGCTTTATGGTTGCCATATTTATAAGCAAATACATCTGTCCTCATTTTAGGCCAATGTCCAGGTTGCCTTATTATTCTCCTGTATGCCTTTCTCAACTGTCCCATTCAATCCTTATATAAAATCATCCTCACTAGGGTAAAAAATCAATTTGCTACATTAAATCTCTTCCAATAGCTTGTCTAGGTAGGCTTGTCCTCAGAGGTGTCCAATATCAAAGAGTTAAAACCACTATATCTAAATGTTATCAGTTCAGTGACCTTTCCCATGCCACTTTCAACAATAATTAACAGTAGTATTTCAAGGAAGATTATAAAAAGTTTGCCCATGTAATTGCATTGAATCGATGCAGCTAGTTTTAGCTCATGTTTGAGGTTGTAAAAGTCAAGTACTTTAGGAGTTCTACAAATTGTTTAAAGTCCAGTTAGATCTAAGCTTCTGAAAACTTTTGCTGACCATTGAATGAAGTAAATACTATCTTATTATTTTGTGATGTTTTAGTATTTCATCTTAAAAATGCAGCATTGAACAGCATCTTCTAAAATGGCTTTACTTTTCTGCAGTTTTCAGTGCAATGAGTTCAGCAGGAAAGTTTTAGCTGCAGGCAGTACAAACTGGACATCACACCCTGGTTCCAGGGCAAGTTTGGCTTTTGATCTTGGACAAGTCACTGAATTTCTCTTTGCTTACACTGTGGCACTGGTCTGTAAGATGAGCACAAGGAGTTCATCCTTTTTTGTAAAGCACTTTCAGAGCTGTGATCAAAGGCACCACATTTCAGCAGTAAACAACAGCTGCAGCAGTGAATGCCTTGACTTCACGTGCAAAGGGGAGCTCTAACTCAGCTTGGGAACTGAATACACCACAGCTGTACATACTTTTCTTTCACAGCACAGGTTTCTCACAAGTTAAAGTTTAACTTTGGCAAGGAACAATTCCAGTCACAACTGGTTGCAATGATTTAGCCAGTAACTGCCACATTAGGGAAATAATTACACAAAGTTTAGTGTTTGTTTTTGGTTGGGTTTTTTTCAAGATTCTCATGATTGGTCAAAGCTATTACAGCTTAGCATTGATTTCCTGGTTCATAGAACAAATTCTGTCTCATTGTTCTCTCCCACTCTAAATTTGTGCAGGATGAATACCTAGGATACTAGGTATTTTCCTTTATCTGGATGAAAGGATCCTATTTCAACCACTTCTGATTAATACTACTCTTACAAAGCTGTATTAATTGGTTGTTCCCCATTAATGAGTGGACAGCAAATGTACAAATACATCCTAAAGAATTATGTTACAGCTTATTGCCTCAAATGTCAGGATAAGTTTGCCTTTTTCACTGAAGCATTATCTCTTGGAACAGCTCCATCTTTACCTTGGAGAAGGGATTTAATAAATTAATGTGAAGCTTAAGGATGAGGGAGGAGAAGTGTTACTCCATCATCTAGATTTAGGCTATGCAGAAATAAGTACCTGCTGTGAACTGGAAGAGCAAGCTCTGAATGGGTCTCTGGAGGCTCAGGCAATGGTACAGAAAGCATTGGCTCACAACTGAGCTGCGGAAGTCGAGTGCCTGGAGCTGCACCGTAAATCTCATCTCCCAAAAGCACAGATCCTGCAGCAGCACACTGCAGAGGGAGAGAGTCTGTTACTGCCAGCATTTACCACCACAGTATCTCTGTGCTTTAAGGGTATAAATATGAGGTAAGTCAATAAACTTGAAAGAATGTATAGTTTGAAGCCTCCAGCTTCAAATTCCAGAGGTAAGCAGTTGGTGGAAGAACAGCGCGGTAGCAGCGTGCTGTGCCAAGTTTCGGCTCTTTAAACAAGCAGGAATGCAGTTCTCTGCCCTTAAAGCTAACCACCTGTAGGAGCTGACTTTTCTACAAAGTCTCTACTGATTAATAGTCAGCCTTTTGTTTACCTTTACTTTTTTGATCATCCAGCCTACTGTGTTACTGTGGCTGTAACCTGCTGCTGTGTTTGTACACAAATGGTGGGGCAGTCACAGCCAGTCACTTTTGTGTCATTGATATATTGTTTGCATTTAGAAGGGACTAAATTGCTGGTTGGGACTTTTCCACAATACTTTTTTGACAAAAGAAAAGCAAAACTGCCAAAGCCCAAGTTTTTGTCGAAGTATGTGTTTGATAGTCAGTTTATCCTTGGTTCATCTCTCATATCCCAAAAATTTTGTATCACTGAGAAATTATAAGCCTATTTATACAGGAAGGGGAGTCTTAAAGGTAAACCTTGTATTTACCTGAGCTTTGTGTATCTCCTTGGAGTTTTTACATTAAAAGTGATTTTCCTATTTTTGGAGTATTTTGAAGTCAAGTTCATCATACAAAAGCTTAAAATGGATAGATGGCAAAAGCTCTGAGTCTTTTCACCTGGAACGGTGTAATTCCAAAAAGGAATCTACTTCAAGAGAACATATTTAGGGTAGAATGCTGAAAAACAATTTCTTAACCTCACCCTTGTCTTAAGGCTAGAAGCAAGCACTCAAATCATGGCCAGACTTCAACATATATTTAGCTCTGTAGTGGTTACACAAAAAGATACTTCTTTTTTCTCTGAATTACTTTAGAGAGTTGCTAGCTGAGCCATTGTATTGCAGTGTACAACCAATTACATTTCAGCAATAACTACTGTTGTTCCTCTGTGCCCTCACCCTTGTGTTTGTCGTAGAATTTTAAACAATGTCATAAATGCCTTTGGAGGGAGTTCTGGAAGCCTAAGATTTTCTGTATTTAATGATGTTTCAGTTGGTTATTCCTTAGTATGCTAGATATGCTCATTTTGAGGGATGAGGATGCTGGTTTTCTTAAGACCTACTGTAAGGAACTTTCAGATGTAATTTGAATCATGTGGTTGAGAAATAATAAGTGAAAAGTGATATCTTACAAAGCCATGAACTTAAAATCGACTACTAACAGATACAAAGTTTGCCCACTGGTACTTCATGCAATAGATTAACTTGCTGAGATATTAAAAGGGAAATCAAGATGAATCTGCTCTACTTGGTGAACCTTGGAGACTGTCCAAATTATGACAACTGCAGTTGCTGGGATGTGGAAGTGCAAGGGGTTTGCTGTGGCGAAGAAAAGCAAGAATCATCTTTTGGTACCCAAGGCAACAATTAGAAGCAATTTCTGCCTCCTCCCTCCCTGTCCCATACCTATAGTGAGTATAGCAACAAAATTTGCTTTCTATTCAAATATAAATATTCAAGACCTGTTTGCCCCTGCTGATTAGAGGGAAAACTGAACTTTAACCCATTCAATTCTCAAAGCCATTTAGACTCCTTATGCCTCCAGTAATCACGGAATGTGCCCACTGCCAAATTCCTCTCCTGCTTACAGTGATGAAATTGGGAACACCAACATCAGCTGAGGAAAAAAGTTGTCTTTGCACTTGGAAAAGTAAGGATTGTAGAAAGCTGAACCTTATGCTCCAGTTAATTAACTGGAGGACTGTCAGGTAGAAATCCTGACAAGAAAGTAATCTATTTAAGAATTGCGTGCAATGATGTAGCAAAACCAAGAGCAGATAAAGAAAATCAGTGTTCCTTCACTGAGCATGATTAATAGGCATGATGATGTGTATGCAGCAATCCAGCAGAATTATTAATTAACTCACATTTGCAAGTGGCATAATTAAGGAAGATAGAATTCCATTACAAGCATAGGAGAACTCACTGGAGTTCTATGAGAAAATTTTTTTTTTTTCATTTTTCATTTAAAACACACAGTGGTGTCTACCTGCTTCTTCAGTATGGTATGATAGGATTACCTGGGGGGCTCTATATCTGAGCTTCCTTCACTTCAATCACAGCTGACTGAACTAGTAAGCTTGTGGTTTTTTGGGGGAAGTTGAAGGATGACCAAAGAAGAGAAGTTCTGCAGCATTAATTCAAGGTCTCTTCCCTGGAATTATACAGAGGTGGGGAGGTTGCAAACAAATTGGCTGAGCGAGAAACAAAGGTTGACTGGGTGGAGATCCCATATGAGGGGGTGAAGCCCTGCCAATCCAGACCAGAAGCTGGAAGGCCACATGCTCACTGTGCAGAAGGGGATGGCTCATGGGGTGGTGCTGGGGAAGGGACCAAGGGACCTGGGGGTCTGTCACTGGAGCCTGGGTCAAGAGTCCAGCTCCTTTCCCTGGATCATGACTAAGGGAACTGTGCTCTGTCAGCATGGTGGATGTGTATTACTACTAACCTTGTTTTTTAGCAGTATGTCTAAGGCCCCAGGAAGAAGGAGAGGCCAAATTTTCCTGATGTGCTGCTTTAATTCCCTTTTTAAGCTTTGTCAAAGTGCCTCTGTATAAGTAATTTTTTTGAGAAGTTTACTAAAGTGTAAGATACCAGACCCTAAATGCATGTTGCATAAATGCTTCTGGGGATGAATTGGTGTGGAAGCTCTTATTTAGAATATCTTTAAACTTCATCTCAAGGAAGAGATGGAGTCTCTATTTTAGATTTTTTTTCTAAAATAAAAAAAAATTAATGAAAGAAACATAGAATTGCTACAAAGGTAGCCTTACAACTCCAAAAAAGTTTTAAAAGGGCCTTTAGGTGGCTTTTGTAGCTGCATAAAAATCTCTAGTTTCCTTGAAGCTCCAGTGCTGTGCTTGAGCTTTTGAGGGGAATATGAGACAAATAATTAAGGTGAAAACCTTGGCAGTTTTGCTGGAGCTGTGTAGATGTAAAAGAAGCTGGGACTTGAATCCTGAGAAATTATTATAAACCATTTACCAACCTTCCATGTATCTTGTCAAAGCTAAGTGAGACACTTTTCCTTGCAGCATGTGGCTGTTTTGTTTTAGTCTGCCAGTTTGGTTGGGGGTCTCTCTTCTCTGAAAGAAAGCAAGTGGGGAGAGACCAGAAGACAAAGGACAAGCAGAGCAAGTAAACTGTGTGGATTCCTTCCTCAGATGCTAAGTCAAAATAATTTCCAAAATTAAAGGAAAAAAGAAAAAGCCAAATCAAAAAACATGCCCTGGGACCCATTCAAATGATGAGTTTAATAGCTTACACTTACTATTTCTCATCAAAAGAGGCCTGGCTCACTTAAATCTGTTGCAAAAGGTGGAAGCACCTGCAAGTAGCATGACTTCATGCTGAAAATAAAAATGCTTTTTGACGATGTTGCTGACTATTTTTCTCTATTTTAAGAATGCTTGTGATACAGTTGGTTGCTTGTACTTTTTTTAAGATTGTCAGCAGCAAGTCCTGGTACGGAAAAGGAGAGAAAGCAAGAAATTGCAGTGTGTTGCTGGAGGAGCTTAACGCTGCGAGACGTGAGGTTTGGGCTCGAATTTGCGCTGTTTGCGGCAGAAGTTAAGCTCAAGAGAATGACAGCAAATTCTTTTTCGGGCAGGAGGTCAGACGGCGCCCTCAGGAGCCCCGCGGCCCGCATGTGCCACCAGATGTGCCACCAGATGTGCCACCAGATGTCACCAGTGCACGCCGGCCCGGCGACACCGGGGCACTCGGCCTGGCTGGGAAACGTGGAGGGAAAACGTGTGGGCCGGGTGGGGTTGGTGTTTATCGACATGTTATAAATAAAGTTGGCTTTCGTAGGCGGAGTTATGAATTGTTATTAATGTAATTTTATTCTGAATTGTTAATTAATGTAATAGATTGTTATGCCTGATTTCTGTAATAAGTTATGAAGTGATAAGTTATGGAGTTAAGAGTACTGTAATATGAGTGTGTGCCCACTAGAGGGGGGTGGCGGTGAAGTCTGAGTGAGGGAATTTTCTAGAAAGTTACCTCATGAGATGGTGACATTAATACAGACCAGGAATGCCCCCTCTTATGGGCGGGGGGGGCATTCCTGGTCTATATTAATGCTATCATCAGCAACCAGAAAAGGGAGCAATCAACAAATGGATTGAAAATGCCCCAATCCCGCACCTTTAGGAGACTATAAAACCCCCGGTGCCGAACACCTGACTTCTTCCTCCAGTACTTTGTGTCCAGAGAAACATCTTGTTGCACAAAACTCTGGCTTGTTGTGTAGTCCTTAAGCTTTTACCTTGGGGCCTCGTCCTCTGTTGTTCTTGGTTTTAATAAACAGGCTCTTTTTCATTTTTTTCTCTCTTTTGATTGTTGGTGATTTTCAGTCCTTTTCTAAGACTTTCACATTTGTTTCATTTTGTGGAGGTATTAGAAAAAAAAAATATTCTTCTTCTGCATCCTCATTTCTAGAAGGAAAACAACACAGGTACTTCATGTAGATCATGATCCTAGCCTTGGGTTTTTTTTTTTTCCAGTGCTGAAGTTTTCCATGGGTTGACAGAGAAAGTAGAGTACTGGCCAGTGCAGTAGATGACATGATTTTTCCTTTGTTTTTGCCTACCACTGTGACCTTCTTGTGTTTTTAGAAGCAGGTCAGCCTGTAGTGCCTGTGGCAGCACTTTTCTCTCACCCTTAAATTCACGCCAGCAATTACAGAAAGCCACGGTGATATATTTGATAATATAGCCAAAATTTCACAGCCACCCAATCAAATAAGTTTTAATTACTTTCTGCAACAATCTCATCTTTTATTATTGCTTCTGTAAATACATTCTATGTCATTTCTCACGAGTTAATTCTCATACACAGACATTGCATGCCTTATGTTGTTTTTCCTGTGGTTCTTGAGAGCTTGAGATTGATCAGGAGCTCTTAGGAGCATGTCTGCCATCAGCAGCTAATGTTGCAGTTTGCACAGAGCAGACAAACCACACAGCTAAAGCTGAAAAAGACCAGTTTTATCAAGGTGTGATCCTTCTCTATGCAGCAGAAGCGTCACTGCCAGTTTTTGCCAGAGCTGGTCTCCACTGAATGTGCCTGTGTGCAGTAACACTTTATTTCAGCAAGAATTCTGGGGGCATATGTTGCTCACACCCAAAGTTCATCATTTTCTTGCACACATACTGTGCCTTATGTTGCCTTCTGAGGTGTTTGTAGAAAACTTGCTCTGTCTTTTGGTGTAAATGTATGATGCAAGGATGAAAGCTTCATTTTAAGGATTTTAAAGCAGGAAAATCCCTTCTTTGGGTGACATTCCTGCTCCTTCTCTCTGTATAAGGACATGGAGATGAGCAGAGGATGACAATTCCAGCTTGGATGTTCCTCCACAGTTCACTGTGCCTGGATGCCTCTGTGTTTGTTGTATTGTTTTCAGTCTTTCTCATTTAGATGACCTTCAAGTTATCTCTTTAATTTCAGCTCTGTTTGTTGAGCCCCTATGTGGAATCCTTTCTGTAGCCTTTCATTCTGATCTGCTCTTGTCCTCCCAGGATGCTGTCAAAAGATACTTTGGCCTGTATTCCTTTAGGAAGCTGTTTTAGGAAGGTGTGGTACCATGTTCTAGGGGGGTGGAAAAAACGTATCAGGAAGAACTTTTAACTCACAGAGTACTCTGTAGCAGTATTTGCTCCCATGAGACATATTGGAAGTGCATACTGAACTCTCCCTATTTAGGGAAATGGGCCAGAACTATTAGAAAATATTTTAAAATATTGAGCTTCAACTATAATGATAAGAATGCCCTGCTAGTGGGATGCAATTGTATTACTAAATATTTAAATATTTACATCAATTGCTTGCGACACTTCTCCCTGCTACAGCTGGTAAATTCAGTTTGTTTTTTAATTCCGTCAGTAGACTACTTCATAAAAACATTTGCACAGTTATTAACAACGGGTATTTCTGGTAGCTGGGCAGTGGAACACTACAAATCTGCCTGTCCCATTAAAGATATCTGAGAATTAATTTTAGATATAGATTTTGTTTATTCCTTTATTGTATGCATTCTCTAAATGAAATCCAGAACCAAGCACCCTTAAAAAATAGATAAGATCTAGCTCTTAATTACCAGATTTTACAGACTCTTAGCTGTGTTTTGTTTTCTCAGTTCGAAATCAAGGGTCATGGGTCAAGGGTCATGTTTGGATGTAATTTGCTTCTTGTGAAAGGGTTAGTTTGGATGTTTCAGCTCTTGCAGACAGGATCCCCTCATAGAAGTCTGCCCTGCCACCTGTGCTGCCTCCTGCTGTACAGAATTACAGCATTTCCTGGATGGTCCTCACTGCAGATGGTTCCAAAATGTAAAAAGTTTTTAATTTCCTTCCATTATTTTCCAAATGCTGGAGACAGTCACTCTCCCATGTTTTCCATGCATTTTTATATCCCAATTCCAAGCAATTGGCTTTGTGAGGTATCTTCTGAAGTTTGCTGTGTCCTAGCTCCATTTTTCAGTTTCCTTTATCACAGGTGCTCCTCATTGAGTGTTGTCATTCTCTGCCGAAGGAGCCAACAGCCTGGCAACCTTTCCCATAAGAAAGCTTATCCCTTCAGCCACCTGCTCCCACCGTGAATCTGTGATACCCAGCTAAGGACTCTGTCACATCTGACTGAACGTAGACACAAACACACTGCAGTGAAACATCAAGAGGGCTTTTCCATCACTGCACTTGCAGCAATTCCTTTTCTTTTGGGAGTATTTCCGAGCTTCTTTCTGCAGCAGCCGTGGTGCTGCTGGCACCGGCCCACTGGGTGGGCAGGGATGCCCCTGTTGCAGGGATGCCCCTGTTGCAGGGATGCTCTCATTGCAGGGATGTGCCAGTTGCAGGGATGCTCTTGATGCAGGGATGTGCCTGTTGCAGGGATGTGCCAGTTGCAGGGATGCTTCTGTTGCAGGGATGCCCCTGTTGCAGGGATGCTCTTGATGCAGGGATGTGCCAGTTGCAGGGATGCTTCTGTTGCAGGGATGCTTCTTTTGCAGGATGCTCCTGTTGCAGGGATGTGCCAGTTGCAGGGATGCTCTCATTGCAGGGATGTGCCAGTTGCAGGGATGTGCCTGTTGCAGGATGCTCCTGTTGCAGGGATGCTCTTGTTGCAGGGATGCTCCTGTTGCAGGGATGTGCCTGTTGCAGGGATGTGCCTGTTGCAGGATGCTCCTGTTGCAGGGATGTGCCTGTTGCAGGGATGCTCCTGTTGCAGGGATGAGTCACTCCACGCTACTTGAGCCCCACTCCTCCTGCTGTTCCCCTGGCCCAGGTGTCCCCTCCCTGCTGCCCCCTGGCCACAGCCCCACCCTTCAGGTCACTTCTGGCTGTCCCTACTGCTGTGGGAAGGCAAGTGAGAAATCAGACGTGGCCTTTTCATGATCTCAGTGTGCAGAAGCTGTTCACCTTCCCAATCCTGATGAGTGTAAAAATAATTCTTGTACCGTTTAGTTAAAAGCCAGTGATGTGCAGAATAGTTATATGAGTGCAGTGTGTGTGCAGCAGAGGAAAATGCTTTAATAGGTTACAGAGCTCTACAATGAGCAGAATGAGTTCAGGAGCATTTAATTAACTGCATAAGTTGCAGCCTATAAAAAGAAATACAGCTTGTCTACCAAGCTTCTTTGTAAGTTACAGCACTTTATGTGTTGTAATAGGGAAGCCTTTAAGAAAGCTAATTAAAAATTAATCTTCAACAGCATTTTTTGGAAGGGCTTGGAAATGTTTGAGTGCTATGATTATTGAAGATGTACTGGAAGAAGAAAATAATTTTAAGGAAGGGATTTCTTTCGGGCATTCCTCAGGGACTGCTCTGTTGAAATGTTGAAGCCCTGTAGTGTGGTTTTCTTGAGTGTGGTGTAATAGATTTACATGGCATCACAGCACAGTCTTAATCTGAGAAATTAATATGCACAATAAAAAAAGTGAAAAATATTTATTGTGTAAGTCTTACATGGTTTTGTTGATGAAACACTTTGGATTTTTTTTCTCTAAGGACTTTTTTCTTCCTACTTCCACCACTACTGATATTCTCTGTGAATACAGTGAGATACTCATAGCTGGAGCTGTCGGAGACACACAGAGGAAGAGCAGCATGTTATTTTCCCTGTTTGCAGAGAAATGCACAGTCTCTGATAAGAACTCTCTGCTGGAGTGAGATAATTAGCTGCAGCAAAAGTGAAGGTTTGATGGAGCACTTACTGGGGATTTGCAGAATAGTCTGTCTCTTTTTGTCCCTGATAAAAGACAAAACATTTCTCAAGGAGAGCAAAGTGAGGGAAAAGGTTAGTGGATTTTTTTTCAGTCCAAAACTTGCCAGTCTCTTCTCTGAACCCAGCTGTTCTTTTGGTCTCCACAATATTCTGGAAATTTTAAGATATATAAACATGTATCCCTGTCTAATGAGTGAAGAACTGAAGTCTGATACCATGTTTTGCCAGTGGGTAGGGTCAGAGACACAGACCCAGACACCAGCCTAAGGAATAGCATCATTTACTATAATGTAAAATTGCAAACAATCACAAAAGGATAAGCTAAGCAATGCACCTAATAATTGCTACAAAAGAATGCCTATAATGATTAAGAAAGGTGCATCACCAGTTGTCCTGATACTTTAGCATCATCCAAATCTGCACATCAGCTGTGGGGGGGAAGCTGTCACAGCAAAGGACTGGAGAAGCAAACCCAGTAACTGGGAAATCCTATGGTGCATCCACCTGGCAGGACACAAGGCTCCCCCATTTGCTGTGATAGTTGCTCATCTTTTATGCTGTAAAACAAACAAGCTGACATAATTTCTAATTTCATTCTTCTGTTGGCATTATTGCAAACCCTGGCCAGGGCTCAAGGAGAAGCCAAGGGACTTGTCTTTGATTCAGTACTCTCCTAATAACCAGCCTTATCTGGTTTCTAGATATGGAGTGGTAAATACATGTTTTGCCAATAAATGAACACATATAACAATACTTTGTCAATGAGTGAATGTAGATATATAACATGTGGTTGGAAGGTTCACCTAGAGATCAGCTTTTCCTCAGGGCCTGTTGTTCAGACCTTAGTACTTCATACCATCACTAGGTTTTCCATAATTTGATACTCTGAATATAACAAAGCAGTCCTTCCTTGCTTTCCATGACCATCAGGAAGTTCAGGCCATTCTACAGTCCACCTCCACCATGCATTTTCAAAATAAAGAGCTGCAATGCTGCAGAAGCTAAAAGATGATGCAAAGTCAAAAGCAGCTGGATAAGAGCAACAGCACAGCATTTTTATATTTGTTTAGCTATGTGGCCATAAAACCAGCCAGAAAAATGAATGAACCACCTCTGCCTTCAAGCACTGGGCTGTAGGAGCCACAGTGGGGACTGCCCATGCCATGCAGCAGCTGCACAGCTGTCTTGTCCTGCATCTATGTCAGATGCACAGGGATGGAGACCTGGAAATACCATGAAACTCCAGCTATGGCCATTCAGTGGGCAGTGCAGGGCTGGAGTCTCCTTAATGTGGACCTTTGGAGGGCAGCAGGCAGCTAACATGGGAAGATGTGGAAGGATGGGCTGTCACCACCGGTATGACAAGAGGAAAAAACTGACATGAAGGAGGAATGCTCATTACCTGAGAAATGCTGTTTGCTTGTCAAATGAGCAAAATCAATACTGTAGGGGTTTCATTATGTTTGTTTTTGACAACAATCTTTGTTCAGATGAGACTGGTATTCCTACTGGCTGCTTCACAATAATATTCATGACTGCTTCAAAAGCCTGTGTCTGGAGATGCATGGAATCCAAATATTAGTGGTGCATTTTCACAAAGGCAAATCATTAGATCTTAATGGAATTAATTTGTTTATGGACTACTAGGGCTGGCAGCTGTCACTGTGATCAGCATTTGATTGTCATCTCTGGGGAAAACACAGTTTATTCATCTCAGAGCAAGGGAGGAAATCATAGAATTGAATTTTCTTCAGGTGCAAATAAATAAAGAGATCAAATTAAACTCCATGGCTGACAGGAACATTAGAGTCCTGTAGCACCTTCCTCTGCCTCTCTTTATCTCTGTGGCTGTCAACATGATGGGAAACATGTTATTTATGAACATGAGATTTGGATTATCTTTGCTGTGAGCAAAGTTGTGTTAAGTTACAGTATGTTTATTGCTATCTTCTAAAATGTTTCCTATAGAATTATTTCAGACATGGTGTTTTTTTACTGACTACCTAACAGCTTTAAAGAATCACCACTTTTTACAAAGAGGCTTGAAGGTGATGATTCCCAAAACAAGTTAGTCTAGATGTCCTCACCAGACATCTCTTCTGTTCCCTTGATAAAAGACCGGGCACTAAACAAACCAAGAACAGTTCTTGCCAAGCCTCCTCTGCCAGAGGCCAGCTGGAGCTCCACAGGGAGAAAGTGAGTGTTACTAAATGGAACAGGCTGACCAGCTAATGCAAATGTGGTGACTCATGTATTGATGGTTTTATTTTGTTAAAATGGGTATGTCATGTCTAATGATACAAAGTGTGCCTTCTTCCACCCAAAGCTAATTTAAATGAGGCCAAGAAGAAAAATCAAGATTTTCCCTGCTCAAAGTAAAACTCTAGCCTTAAAAAGGGTTTGAAGAAGGAGCAGATATTTCATTGACTTCCGTGGTGCATGATGAAAATTGTGAGTGTTTTTCTATTGAAAAAAAACCCAACTAAATCTGGGGGCATTTTATTTTCTAAATGATTTTGTTTTCTACACAACTTGCTAGTATTATTTTAACATGAAGAATCAGAAGAGTTTTAAAGGCACCCCTTTATTTTAAGGAAGGTGATTTTAAGGACTGTGATTTTAAGGAAGGT
The DNA here is from genome assembly GCF_012460135.2 of Molothrus ater. Lineage (NCBI taxonomy): Eukaryota > Metazoa > Chordata > Aves > Passeriformes > Icteridae > Molothrus > Molothrus ater. The sequence continues at coordinate 43,398,112 of NC_050480.2, forward strand.
GATTTTAAGGATTTTAAGGAGGCAGAGGTGAGAGGTGTTGTTAGAAATGCTGCAGTCAAGCTGGAGGGGGAGAGACTGGACTTCATTATTTTTTTCAAGTCCCTGAATGAAACAAACTTCTGGACTCACGGGTTTATGCCACATCAAGCCTGCAGGAGCCTGTGCCGGTCTGGCTGCCAGCACTGACCACTGTGCTGAGCTTGCCATTGATAGAGCAGTGGGTGGGGAAATTGGAAATGGGGCTGACAATGGCGTTGTCATTCCAGGTACCAAGTGGGGAGCAGAGCTGCTCCCAGCTGCCCTTGACTTGCCTGTGGCAGTTTGCAGAGAAGGGAGAAGAGATTTTGGGGCTCAGATGTCTGGATGCCTGCCCCATTTCACCCCTTGCAAACACACCCAAACTCCTACATCACCACACCTGCTGCAGAGCCAGGGTGGGCTCATGTCTGTGCTGATGGAGAACAATTTCACCCTCTTTACACCAGAGACAGCCCATGGCTTGCAAAACCACTGTTGCCACTGCTCACAGCCTGTCTCAGTTAATTAAGGTGAGTTTTCCAAGGCTCAGATTTCATCACTAGCTGAAGCTTGAAAGGTCTTGCTGAATATGGCAGGAACTAATAGAAGCATTAAATGCAGAGGAAGGTTGTGGTTCCTGAAACAGGCTGGTGTTTTTATCCTGCAATTCCAGCTGGGCCAAATGGGCCACAGCACCTACATAATGCTGTGCAGCTCTTCAGCTGCCAAAAAGGTGATTTTTCATCTGTTGTACTATTGCTATTCTTGTAAATGCTTTCTATCTGGTTTCTTCACAGCACAAAATTTCCTTCTAGTCAGTATGAATTCACATGGCAACAGTAGAGTCTGGCTAAGAGGAAAGTGCTGCAAAGTAGTAGTTAGTTAGTCCAATTGAAACAAGGTGGGGCTCAATGGCTTGCAGATCTGCTAATGGTGTGCAGAGTTGACACAGTTGATGATTGACTTGAGAGTCAAGGTGTGCCAGACTTGCTGGCCTGTGTCTTGGGGAGCTTGTCTCTGCTACCCTGCAAATCCTTGGGAGTGAATATTGAGATGTCTCTGGATTTCCTGTGCCTTACTGAAGCTGGTAGGATTTACTGAGAGGTAGCACTTTTGGTCCATCCAGGACCATCCCATGCATCCCAGGAGAAGGTATGAGGCTATTTGGGCAACTCCTCCATTGTTCCCATTGTTCCCTGAATTTTTGTGACTGTTCTCTGCTCTTTGTTTTAAGCTGTCAAAACTTAAATTTGATTCTCTGGGTATAGGAGGGTATCAAGGGGATGTTTATGTGCACACAGAGGCATCGATTTATGCATGCACACAAATGTGTGTCAGTATGAGTAAATACACAGAATTTCCACTGATTTATGATCACTTGAAGTCCTGAAAGGTCTTCTGGCACAATAGTGCAATGAATGAAAAATCCTGTTTTGCCTGTGAGCTGCTTAAATCACTTACAAGCACAGGGGTAGGTGGTGTGCTTAGCCAAAAGGATTGTGCTTGTATCCTCTTGAGTGGGCTTTGGGAATGTGCCTGGATCAATGTGTGTTCCATATTGAACTATATTCACTTCAGCTGCAGAGACAGAGCTGCAGAATTTGCATTGTGTGTGAGCATAATGGAAAAACATGATAAAGTGCTTGCTCCTGCTCATTTCACCTTTGCTAGTTCAGGAGCTTGTGCTAGCAGCAAATGTACAAGTCTTGTCAAAATCATTGCAGACTAAGCCTTTAAATCATGCATGTGCCTGCAAGGTGGGACTGGCAACCATCCAGCCCTTTTGGGGGTCATGTCAACATGTTTGTACATTGCATAGGAGAATGAATCTCAGTGGGATTGCCTAAGCATTATTGCAATGAAAATACTGAATTATAATTACAGTAACAGGCATAACAAAACATAGATATTCTTTCACTTGAAATTAGAGCTCCTGTCTTCAGTAAGCACATCATGCAACTGCTACAGCAGTACCAGTCTTTCTGTGGAGATGAGAGGGAAAATGAATATTCAACAAGTGTTTTAATTAAGCTGATGTTACTGTGGAATATCTTCTTTCTGTTTGGCTTATTCTTTGAAATGCAAATTTTTAGAAAGCAGAGAAATCAAGTGATGACAGTCAATCTTTTTCTCTGGGATAGGAGATAAGGAAATAATATTTTTGGGGGAATGGTGTGCAAAAGTGTGCATGTGTCTGGAAGTAAAGCTATTGAAACAGGACTAGAGTAATGCCAACTATAGGAAGACATCTAATCTTCTGTCACCTCACTGAATGCTTAAAGTTACTTTTCCTCTCGGGATCTCCTGCGACTTCACCTTGTTTTCAGCCTCAGTAAATGCACTTGCAGTCTGGAGTTTGGTCCCTCTGCTATTTTCTCCCTCTGTGTTGCTGATGCTACGAGGGGGACAAATCCCTAGTGGCACCTGGGGCCTCCTGCTCAGGGCCACCCTTCACTGCTGGGCCTGTAAGGAGGAGCAGGGAGGCCCAGATAAAAGGGAAACCAGCAGATATCTGAAAATGAAAGTTTGCTGGACTCTGCCTTGCTCTTCATACAAAGAAGAAATGGATATAAAAACTTGGATCTTTGTCTCCTCTGATTAGTTTCCTGTTAGCAGTGAATGTTGTTTAAATCTGAATTATACTTGATCTTACCTAATAAGCTTATACTAAAGAAGATTAAATCTATTTTTTTTTTGTTGTCCCAGAGATTTCAGGAGATGTCCATCCACAATATAAACATAATAATTGAAGTTATTAATACTGAGCTAATCAGTATTTGAACTAATCAATCAACTTTCAGTAATGTATTATACAAAGGGACTCCAATTTGCCACAATCTGTCTTCCTGAAAGACAGAAAAATGTATGAGACTTTTTTTATAACATACATAGAAAATATGGTCCAAAATGGTGTTTAAAAGGGTCTTTTGTGTCATTATACTATCATTGCCTGGAGTATTGTGATACAGAATATAGATTTATATGGCACTAGTAATGCCTTGAGAAGGGGCTCTCTGTTCATGACAAAAAAATGGCCATTTTGGATGGTCCATGTATGTAGGTTGCATTTGTAAGAGTTATTACTGAGTTTAGGTGTTGGGGAACAAATTACCTTTTTATTTAAGGTCAGCCTGTTGTAAACCAAGATGTTCCTTAAAAAGAAGGATGTCGCAGTACCTTCTCAGTGTGATAGCACTGGTACTGGAAAACAAATATATGGGTGCTGCATAGCCTGCTGTCTGAGTAAAGGAGAGAGCAGGAGTGTGAGGAGGGACATGCATTTTCAGGTAGTCTTGTGGTTCAGGCCCTGGAGATCCAAGGGAATATCATGAGTGGTGTTAGCATCTTGGATTTTAAGCTTCTTAAGACAGCCACACTTCATTGCAGGAGAATACAAACCCCCTGGGCTCTGAATCTTTTCACAAAAAATATGTTAGTGAGGGGGAAGAAAGGAAGGTAGGGAATTGGATGGCTATTTTATGGTGTGTCCAGTTCACATTGGATAAACAAAACTATGTGTCCACAAGTTTTGTTTATCCAATGTGAACTGAACTACACTGTTCTGCTAGGACATAAAGCTTTGTGACCTTGATGAGGTTATATACTACTTACTGTTCCTTCAAGGCTCAGCTTTATAGAAAGGAAAGAATTTAGAAAGGCAGATGGAGATTTTGCTCTTGTGAAGAAGTTTCTGTTTCCAAAATGTTCCTTTCCACAACATCCAGAACAAACCCTGTAGCAGACAGCTGGAGTGCCCATCCTTTTGTTTTGTGTGCAGACATTGTGAGCTGGGGCAAAGTACTGAGGGGATTTAATGTTGGCTGTAGCTGCAGTCATCCATCCACTCTGCCACCAAAAGGACATTTTTCTTCTGGATTTGACAGAGCCTGTATCTGTCTCTTGCTCCCCAGAAGTGGGGGACTGAAGGGTTTTTCCTGCCTGTCATTTCCCCCCTTCTCCACTTTCACTGGACAGGGGAAAGGGGAATTTTCTGGAACATCACAAAAAGAACATGGAGCTTCTTTCTTCTCTCTGTGTTTTTGTTGTGCTTATGGCTTCTTCACCTTTCCTAGGGCAGGGTCTGTTTGGGCATGAGCATGGCCTAGGTATTGCAGCACAGAACTCAAACCAAGAGCCATCTCCAAGAACTCAAGAACTCTCCAAGAACCACAGAACTCAAACCAAGAGCCTCCATCCTGGTAGGCAAAAGCCAGCACAGAACTGGTGACTGATATATGGTCTCCTTGAGGCAGGTCTTATAAACTCTTGGAGATTTATATCACACCCAAGACAGCTCAGCTACCTTAGAAGGCATAAAATCAGCAGGATAGCTTCTGTGCTAGTTGGAAACAGAAAAGTTTTAATAAAAGGCAAAATAACAAAACTATTTACGGAGAAAACCCAAGCCAAGAGGCCTTCTTGCCCCTGGTAAAACACTCCACAAAAGTGATTAGTTTCTTTGTTCTCTTCTTTTTCTAGTAAATTGCTTAGGTGGGACTTTTTGGCTCCTGTCCAATTGGCTATCCTTAAGTTTGAGGTGAAGTCCCTCAGGTCCTATAAGGTGTCTTCTTTGCTAATTGAGAAAAGAAACTTCTGGGCTTTTTTCCTTTTTAAGGAGACAAAGGATAGTTTGGTCACTCTGTCAGCAGGGGGCACATTCCTACAGTGACCCAATAACGACAGAAGGAAGAATTCTTGTTTTGCCACTACAACGGTGGTTAAAGACTTCAGCCCTAATCTGTTTAGGCAATTACCCAGAAATTTCCTTTATTCAGTCTATCATCCAGGACCTCCAGGCACACACCAGCAGCCAATTTGTACTTTGTGACAATTAGCAAGCTGAAGTTTATCCTGTTAGAGATGCAGCCTGACACCAGAGGTACACTGTGCCTTTCCAAATCTGTTTAACAGTGGAATAAATATTGGGTTTACTTGCTATCCATCATTTGTCTTAAATTGCTTGACAGATTAGTATGTTTCATTACCCATGCTCTGGGGGAACTATAGTGATTTAAGCCTCTTAAAGGTATATTTAAAAAAAATAAAAAGGAAATAATACCAGGAATCACAGAATCATGCTGGAAAAGAGCTCTGAAATCGAGTCCAACCTATGACCTAAGACCACCGTGTCAACCAGAGCATGGCACTAAATGCTGTCAGGAAGTAAGCAGGAAGACAACTGTTTCTGCATAAAAGCAAAAAGGTGTAGGACTGAATATTAAGCTGGGAGTGTGTGATCTCAGTTAGTCTCCCGTGGATTACAGGTTCTCTCAGCTACAGCTGCTGCCTGGCTGTTCTCCTGCCTGGGGCCGCTGAAAAGACTGCTGGGGCTCGAGCAGAGGGGGCCATTTCTGGGCCTACAGAACCAATTCCTGAAAGCATCAATTTTAGGAGTGAGGAAATTTAAGAGATGGCTAAACTTTAATTAAACCTACTCCTCTAAGTTATTGGAACTTTGAGATGAGGCCTTTGTTTTGCATGTTGCTTTGTTAGATTGGGAGAGGGTGCCTTGCATTACAGCCAGCATCTTTCTGTCAATATTGGAAGGGTGGGAGCTCCCTTTGTTATGAATAAGAAGCTTGACTAGGCCAATATTCAAGCAGCAATCAATTTATTATTTAATATGGTAAAGTATGAGCAATACAGCGCTGGGTACAGTGGGGGAAGTTTTCCCTCCAACTGCACACCGATAATTGATGGTTACAGGTATTTATAGGGGTACTCATCAGGTTTTTTTTCAACAGTTTCTATTTCCAATTTTTACTCATCAGCAATTTTTATTCCAAATGATTACATCACAATTCTATACACTATTGTGATTTGAATTTCTCAGGATGTATTTTCAAAGGAGTATCCCCAGATGGTGATGGTCCAGTTTCTGAAAGAAGAAAGACGAATCCCATCTGGTGAAGTCCAGCTCCCCAGATGTGTCCACCTTTTAATTGCAGAGACTACAAATCTCATAACAGTGATGTCCAGCTTCCCTTTGGTCAAAACCATAAATCCTTGAGGTGATGTTCATCTTCCTTTCTCAAACTGTTTTTCTCTGCTTCAATAAGGTGTGAGATAAGCATATTTCCTATATATATTCCAAAGCTATAGTTTCAAGGATACAAGTAATATTCTAAAATTACACTTCAAAAGGTTACTATTGCAGAGCTTTTTTATGGATTAAATGCAAGCAAAAAGCAACATCCTTAACACCTTAATTCCAATGCTCCTAAATCAACCAGGGTTAATGGCAAACAAAAGATAGGTTCAAAGGCCTTTTTCCATGCTTTATTTTTCTCAGTTATTATTAGAATTCACAACTATCCCATTGTCGATGTCCACACATTTCGCATTTGCAAGTACACACTTTGCCTGTTTGTACCTGACACGAAACACAGCTTTGCATCTCACACCTTGCTTAAGAAAACTCTGTTGTTCTTTGTATGGTAACAACCTAGAAGAAAGGGACTTTTCCCAAAAATTCATTTCTGCCTTGACATACACAGAACAAGTGGGAACATTTTTTCCCAAGGAACCAAGTGAGTTCAGTGTCAAGCACAACAAGGCTGTGGTCTGAAAATCTCTGAAGGCTGTTGTGGTACTGTACCACTGTGATTATACTAATGCAGCTGCTGCAGAGCTGTATTCAATGCCAAATCATGTAGGGTGTAACTGAACATTTCAAACCCCTATGAAGTTCCTACAGCACTTCTAAACTCTCAAAACCTTACAATTGCTCTTAAAATGTTCGAGAGCTAGTATTCTGGAATTTGCAGTGTGTTGGTTTTTTGGTTGGTGGGTTTTGTTGTGGCTTTTTAAAATGAGCTATAGAATGACTGCAGCTAATGTAATGGGAGGTGGCCTTCTGTGAATTTCTAATCCTATAACAGGAGAGGAGGAATCCCAAGTTTCTCCTTAGTACTTTGAAATGCCATTAGTTTCCCTTTCAGACTTTAGGGAGGCACTTAAAGCCTGCAGACATTCTAGCATCAGTTGTACAAAGCTGGTAGCAGAAGTCACCTACGACTAGAGCACAGAGGGAGCAGCATCTAGAAGGTGTTATTCTATTTGTGTTGGTAAGCCTGAAAATGTGCCCTGAATTATTTTGCTCTTGTTGCTTATCATTCATTTGCCATGATTTTTTCCTCGATGCAAGACAGCAGAGGTTCTCCTGAGCCTTTCAAATTCAGCTGTGCAGACAATAAAGACTTGCCCAGGGTTTGACCCATAATTGAGGTTCAGCTTACTGCTCACCCATTCTTTCAAGGTCTGTCTGGTGCTATGGCTGCAAAACAAGAAATCAAGGGAAAAAAACCAGCACTAAGTGGCTTCTTATGTAAATTCATCTAATTTCTCCAGATGTTTGAACAATGTTCTGATTTCTAAAATTTTGTATCAGAACCTAAATTACATAAGTGCTCAAAAAGCTTTTTTAATGACATTGGAGCAAGATTATTTCTTGTGGAAATTTCCAAGATATTTTCTTCTTAGTCTCTTTTTAGAATGAAAACACTCTTTGAAGTCCATGGGTTTCCTCAGGGAGAAGGAAGCTCCTTTTCCATCGGTTCTACAGAGAATGATCCTCTTGGAGCCAGCTCCTTCTTGTCATAGATTCAGACATAAAAGCAAAATTCGTAGAGATAAATTCATTACTTTGGGCTCCTCTAATGCTTAAAGGGAATCTCCTCTGTCCCTTCCATCCATTTCCCTAACCTTAGTGAAATTAAAGCTCTTTGTAAGTAGAGTCTTTAGCTTGCTGACCTTTTCCCTCTGTTCTGGAGGAGGAGGACATGTTGAACCATCTTTAGGCTGCAGTTCTACTCTGCTCACTTGTTTCTGTCTGGAAAGCTCTTTGCAGGTTTCTAAATGACTAGTCATGAGCCAAAAGCACAAATACACTTGACCAAGATAGAGAGGGTCTTGAAAATAATGTTCTGAAAAAATTATTTGCTGCAATCCTAACACCCATCAAATCCCAAGTAATAGTATGCCATCATGATTCCCCCTTCTTAACACCTTTTCCAGAGAATCCCCAAGCTAATCCTTCAGAGGTAATGAGCAGAATGATGGTAGTCATAGAAACTGTGCTTAAATATCTGTTTTGCACAAACTCCAGGGTATGGCTAATTACTCAAGTGATGGAAATCTGTTTCAGCCCTGTATGAAGCACTGCTATTTCATTATCTTTAAGCAACTCTGTTCTTTAGCTGGGCTTCTTGGTAATGAAACTAAGGGGAAATTCTGAACGTAGTGCTTGCTGTCCATTGGCAAAGGGTCCCTTGAATAAAGCAAGGTTAGTTTCAAAGTTATACCAGACTGTGCAGGCCTTGGTGTATTTGAGTTTTGAGGCTTCCCAGCAAGAATTCCTGCGAGCCCTCTGAGCACTCATTCCTGTGCTCAAGAAGTTCATCACAACAGAAGTGGTTACCTTGAGGTTTGCCCCTCTGCAATTTGTGACAATTGCTTTTTGTCCTTTTGTTCTTCACCTTGACCAATTGAAATTACTCTTGCTTTGAATAAGAGGTTGAACTGCAGGTATCCAAAGGACCACCACGCATTTTTCTGTGATTCTGTAAAAATGAGGCAAGGAACGAGTTACTTCAGATCATGCAACAAACCCGTGTTCAAGTCGTGCATCCTCTAAATTCAATTTATTGTTGCACCAGGTAGCCCACATAGCTCTTCTGGCAGAACAATATTTCCCTGATGAGCCTTGTTTAAGAATAGGCATGATCTAAATATAAAAAAACTTTTTGTTCTCGCTCACAAAACACCATAAGGGGATTGGGAAAAATATTTAAAACTTAATACTTCCAGAGTATCCTAAAGAAGTGATGCTTCTGAGCCCTGTGATTTGCCATATGGCTTTTGTGGTAGAATTGTGTCTGTGAAGAGTAGGAGCCTCACACTGTGTTCTAAGAGGGGCTTTATTTTTTCCAAAGATATTTTTCTTCAGAAAGAGTAATGGTTAAGGTGTATCTGTATTTCTGGAAGCTTTTTTTCAAAAGAGAAATAGTAAGTATATTCAAATGCTAATGTTTTCTGTCATGATCCATATCTTGGTTACCTCTAATGGAAGTTTTTATTAGCAGGAAGGATTTATTTTTATTTCCTCTGGTTCATGATGTAGCTGTTATCTAAACTGTTTTTGTTGAATTTTAGTCTGAATGGATTCTTCTTGCTGTCAATGCAAATGCTACAAAGTGTTAGAGGGGATGTAGGGTTATTTTTTTCTGTATTAAGATATTTCATGAAATATAGCTCCATTAGTCTGGCTTTGTAATTAGGGATATTATTAAAATTTATTAAGATGTCTGGTAATAAAACTGCAGCAACTCCAAGACTTGGAGGAATGGAGAGGAACCCAACAAAACCTCACCTGTATTGACTTGATTAACAAATTCTTATTATCACATTCCTGCAGATGGTTCTCATAAACTACATTTGCTGATTTCCCCTTCCCTTACAGTACAAAATGTGTGTGTTTACACTGCCCAACCCCTTTTAGCTGGTATAGTAATTCTCACTCCACCATTTGTGCTGTACTGATCAGGCCTGAGAAATATAAAACAGGTTTGCTTTTTCCATCTTGGCAGAGCCCTTGGCTGCACTACCATGTACCCTAAAATAAAACAAAACTAAATCAGCAGTTCTGCAGATTAAAAGAAACTAAAAGAAATAAATCACTTATTGGCTACAGCTCTGTGATCAGGCAGCAATCCTTGGAGCATTTTCTTGCCTCTAGCAAAGGTCTTAGTCCTGGAAAGAGAGGGATGCAATGCACAGGAGTAAGGCTGTTGGCAAGGGAGGGGGTGGCAAATCTGGCTCTCATCTTTTGTGTGCAGATGCCAGCACACTTGTTTTACTGCAGGGCTTTGAGCTTGCTGCTGTGTTTATAAATCTAACTGGCTCAGGCTCTCTGAAGGCACCTGTTGCATCTTCAGCCATATCTTCCTGCAAGCACTTTTGCATCTGGTAAGCTCTCTAGTTAAGAACGTCCATGCCTTAAAATCTTTGAACAGTTGTAGCTTGCAAGAATGCTAAATTTCTCCCCTGGGTCACCATACTAGCAGCTGGAAGGCACTGAAACACCTGCATGCAGGAAGGATATGTTCTGCAGAGAGCATAAAATTTGGGCTGAGACACAGACAGCTAATCTGGATGAAGTCATGGAGTATGAACAGTTAAAAGTTATTCAAGATCTTTTTTTATTGCTTCATTTTGATGGAAATGGTTTACATTAAAGCCTTCTGTGGATCCAAGCACTATGAGGTGACCTGGACCTTTCTGACTTCATGGTTTTACTGTAGGGTAAATGCTAAAGAAATGTCATGTATAAGATGTAAAGCTGGAAAGGCTGGACACAGCTGCACAGTTCCTCAAGTAAGCCTTACTCTTGGTGTCAAGACAGAGAGCAAGGCCTGTGGTTTTGGTGTTTTTCTTTTCCTTTTTCTTTCTTTTTTTAAGTCCCTGACAATTTGCTTCAATAGAATTGAATGCTGAAGGGGGCAGAGAAAGGAAGTAGAGTGTTGCTGTTGGTTGGGGTGATGGTGGTGTTTGTGGGTTTTAAATTTTTTTTTTATTGCTTGAAAGGTGATCTGCATGTGTTTTCAGTTAACTTACTGGGAGGTGCTGAACTGGTCTCATGGCATCTATGAAATTCTGATGCTGAGTTATTTTAATGCTGGTTCTAAGCATCAAAGTGATTATGCAAATATGAGTTAGGGGGAGCAGGTTTAATTCTGCTTTTCACGAGGAATAACCCTTCATTATGGAATAAACTCCTTCAGGATCAACTTGGTAAAACTGAGATAAGATGCATGGGGACAGCCATAATGGAAAAATACCTTTCTAATAGACCTTATCCACAGCTGAGCATTCAGTAATAGAGAGAGAGAGAGAGAGCCTGCTTTCCCTGAGAGGGCAGGGAACGGGGGAGAAAACCACGGTGCTCCTCTGCTGATTGTGGGGACTCTCAGCTCAGTGTGGGCACTGCCTCTCATCTCTTCCACAGAGCTGTGGGCTAGAAGAGCTGTTTAGATTTGGCCAAACATGTCTGTAAAATAAACTTGTCTTCTCAGTAGATGACAGCAGCCCCATTCACCACCCCCAGCTCTGCTGGTGACAATGGTCCTTCTGCAATCTCTTCAGTTTCAGACAGTCAAAGAGTGAGCAGCTCTGAGGCTGTGGAGGGGCATCCTCTGGACCTATCTGAATGTGTGCCTTGCTCCAGATGTTGACCATGCTGCATGTCTCTGTCTATCCTCTGCTGCAAGGAGTTACTGACTGCTTTGCTTTCCTGCACTGGCTGATAATGTGAAATTACATCTGAGAAAATCACCTGGATTAATCTCGCTTCCCTGAGATGCTTAAATGCCTTAGATGCACAACTGTCTCATTTGACATTTGCTATCCATCAATGAGCTCCCTGGCTTCCACCCAGTCTGCTGCTGCTGAACACCCCTAGAGCCACCCATGACGTGGTGATCAGCAGTTTTGGCAAGAGTACAATCTCTGAAGACCTCAGATGGGGTTTTAAAACCATCCCACTCCACCCATCAGATTATCCCACTGGTGTCTCCAGAGGAAATGAAGACACTAGTGGTGGTCAGCCAAAGCCCTAGCTTCTCATGGGAGGTGTACAGGACGGGTGGTGTCCAAGCCACCATGATGACTAGGGTCAGATTCTTCTGCTGTATCCCCCCGTGGACAGGGATGCCCTAATCCCATGTCTGCCAGTGACCTGCCTTTTCTCTGACTGCACAGAACAACTTCTGGCCAGCACTCAGACACCTTTCTCTGCTCATTAGAGGAATCAAAGCTAGGTTTAGGCTCTTTGCTGCACACAAAGATGGCCCTAATGAAGGAAAAGATCAAAACAATGTTGCTGCCTTATCTGCTTGAAAGCACAGTGTGCAGTTCACATCCATTGAAAAGCAATATGTATTAGTGATCCAGTTCCATTGATGAAGGTCATGAGAGGAGTTCAGGTACAAAACTTAATTCTTTGAATCCTCATCATCTCTTCTTAAATGTTTTGATAAGAAACATAAAGTTGGGGAAAGGAACAAAAGAGAGACAGAATTTTTGAAGTCTCTCTGGCAACTTGTCTATTATTTGATGCACAACTGACAAGTGAGGTAACTTTTGATTTGCACTTCATTAGTTATGTGACAGGAAACCTAATAATTTATACCTTGCCTCTTCAAGGAAACTTTTCCCAATGTTGGAAGGAAGAGCACATTTTCCCCTCAGCCTTTCATCATCCTATGTGTGATGTTACAACCTAGCACTGAAATACTCCTCAATTACTATTCACATAAATTTTTTGTAATTAAACTCACTGGTTGGAAGGGAGGATTTGGTTGGGATTTTGTTTATTTTTAGTCAGTTTGAGACAATGCCAAATCCTGGTTTACTACTTTTCCTTTAAAAAAATCCCAAACCAAACAAGATATTGGACTGGAAGAATTCACTTTAATGGTGGTCTTTTTCCTTCAGAAAGTTAATAATTCATAGTATCTGGAATATAATATAATATCATCTTCTGTTAATACTGACATGTCTGACGATGTAGAAGTAATCTCATGATTTCCTAGACACTCATAAAGTGCTCATTGTGCCAGACATTCTTACTGGGGATTAATCTAAACAATAGGAACAGATAGAGGAAATTCAGAAAACCAAATCATGGGCCTTGAACCGACTTTTGCTGATGATTGCTTCTCTGTGCAGCCAGGGAATATTTATGATTGCAGTATGCTTGTAAAGAAAACCAACTAGCTGTAAGTAGCACTGTCTGTACCATTAAAAAGAAAAAAACCCTCCTTTTCTCACAGTTTGACAAGCAGGGCAGACCTCTGCACCCAGAAATGGGATGTACCCAAAGTCTGAGATGGAGCACCAAGACCTTTGAACCCTTTGCAGCTCGGCTTGTTTGCAAGGTTTACACAGGACTGTTGGTCTTTGGTATATTTAATAAGCTTTGGAAAACCAGACTGTGTAAGAGAAGCCTGGAAAGGTTAGGCAGCTGACATTTTGGGAGGCAGCAAATAACACAAATTGATAATGCCAAGGAGCTGGTGCAAACAGTCTTTTGAGAGCTACAGGTGGGTCCCAGGTAATGCTGCAGCAACTGGCACCTTCGATTTAAGAATTATGTTTTGGGTAGCAGTATTATTTCCTGTTTGCCTGTGAGAGTCACCTGAAATGTCAGACAGGGATGGTGATATTTCACATGACATTTTTCTTCCTAGATCTTCCCTGAGGACCACCTGTATTCCCTCCCTTCCCGTGTTTGCAAGCAGGAGACGCTTGCAGATTCCAGACTGGGTCTTTGGGCTCCTAACCTACCCTCCAGCACTTGTGCTGATCCCATGTTGTTCCTTGCTCACACTGTGAATGAATAAGGAGCTGTGGCATCTGAAATACCCCATCTCACTGAACATTTGCGCTGCAGTGCAGAGCAGACAGCTCATACAATTAAACATGGTCAAGCTGGCTTGAAAAGATAGCTTTGATAAGGATCCAGTGCTATCAAAGCCAGACAGACACCCTTCCTGAACCTATGCTGTACAGTTCTGTAATGTAATTTTGGTCTTGGAAAGTGTTAGCTGAAAACTTGCAGCTTTGACATAACTGAGTTCAAAGATTTGAGGATAATTCTGTCAGTGAGAAGTGAATTCCTGTCTGCCCATCCAAATATATTTCCTAGAAGCTGCTAGAGATAGGGTGGGGCAGGAGACTTAGTCAAGTAATATTAAGTGATGGATGGAAGTTGTATTAAAAAAAAGTGATCTCACTGTAGTGAGCCAGATTCATGCCCCTTGGAGCCAGAGAAGAGTACTTCTGAATGCCTGTAGCACAGAGACAATTCTGCTGCACCTCATGGGGCACCCCCTGAGGGCTGGTTCTGATCACAGACCTCCAAAGACCTGCAGGCATTGGGTTCTTATGGCAAATGTCACGTGAGCTTTCATCAGAAAAGGCCCTTGTGCTTTCAGATTCCAGGGTTGCTGATTTTTCTCAAAGCTGCAGTTGATATGGCCTATCTGGCCAGTACTCTACTTTGGTTCTGGGGTTAAAGTTGCTGTTGAGTTTTAAAGGTTATGGCTCAGTAACTGAAGCCACCAGTTTCTGTAACTGACTTAAGGTGCAGCAGATGATAGAGATTACTATGTATGTTAGTGGTTGTAATTGCAAATTTTGCCAGTTATTGTATTCAAATGGCTATGGCCAAATGCACTTCCACAGCAGAGCCAAGTTGCTGGGCTTGCACTTTTAAACCACTTTGTCAGTTAAACTCACTGGATCATATGGACTGCATGCACATGTGAATGTCAGAAATGTGGACACATCACCTTTTTGTATTAAAGAAAAAAATATAAATTTATCTTTATGTCTTTATAAACAGCATTCTCTCTGATAGCTGTATACCCATGTAACTACCATTTAAATGCTGTTACGTGCTGCTGGGATGTCAATAAATTAGATTTTCTCTTGGCTTTCTATGGGAGAGCATTCTGGATTTGTGAAAAAAACCTGAGCTTTGATTATGAACTTAAAAAAGGAGGAGTTAAACTGCTGCTTGTGGCGCTGCAAAAAAATTAGTTTTGATTTTAGATGGCTGCAATCATTTTGTTTACCAGGGATTACAAACTTGTGACTATTTGAATATCAGTTAAAAATACAATGGAAAGACTTAAAGCTCTCCAACAGGTGTTTAAATCAGATTCATTACTTCCCTTCTCTGATAGAGAACAGCAACCTCTTGTGTATCTGATGCTTGTTTACCATGGCATTTGTTATAGCTGGTGCAGGGGAGGAAAGATGAGCAGCAAAACACCAACTATAGATCCAAGTATTAGTGTAGGATGTTTATAAATTTTATGTTTGTTAGCTCCTTTAGAAAGTACTTCCTTGATTCTACCAGTAATGTGTGAAACCCAAACAAGATATCTTCACAGCAAGCAGGCAGGCTAAGCAGGGAGCTCCACATCAGGAGGAGCTCCTTAGCTTGTGCTAATGGCCCCACAAGTAATTAAATAACATGACAGAAGGACCTTTTCCCTGACTTGTCCTTTTCCCTTTCTGGGTCTGCAGTCAGTCCCCTCCATCTGAGCCATACTGATACATCACCTTAATGGTGATTTTGAATACTCTTTTTGCCCTGGCACTGCAAGGTTTTAGGAACATAGACAAGGTATACCAAGGTGTGGCATTCACGTTCTCTGAACAGAAAGATGTAATTCTCTCTCTCAGGGCTTTTTCCTAGAGAAGCACAGAGAGAAGAGAAAAACAATTCTTATCTCTACTTGCTGCTCCTGTTGTTTTGCACATGTGGAATGTGTTAGGATGATTGTTTACCTGAAGTGATTTGTCAATCGGATTCTGTTGAGGATTGTTTTGTTTCCTTGGCCAATCACTCAAACCTGTGTCCTGGCTGTCTTGGGACAGTCACGGGTTTTCTTTATTCTTTGTAGTATAGTATTAATGTAATATAATATAGTTTTAATAAAGTAATTATTCAGCATTCTGAATCAATGGAGTCAGATGCCAATCACTCCCTGCATCAGGGGCACCCTGCTTTTCGATACCAAGGTATATATTATATGAGTTACTTTTCATTTCCTGAAGTTCAAAAACTTTTTCCCAGTGAAAGGAGAGACTGTCATGTAAGAATTATATTACTGCTTTTTAAACGAAAAAACTCCTTGCTCCTGGCTCATACAAGGAGACTCTTTGATGCTGTTGTAAACAACCTGTTTTTCCTTATTATAGGCAAGACGTGGTGGTGACTCACCTGGCACATAGGCTGAAATATGATATAGTAATGAGTTAAATAGATTGTCAAACCAAATAATTTAACTTTTGTGACAAGACAAAGGGGTCTTTTGTTTGCTTGTTTATTTTTGCTATCTTAAGTGCCTGGAATACTCAGAAATTGTATCATCTTTATCTGCTCTGGGATTGAAGACAAGTTACTGGATAACACTTTATGATGCTCTGCAATTCCCTAGCAAAGGCAACTGCACTAGCTTCTCCTGAAGGTCAGCTTGTTTCCTTGTGTCCTGGTTTCAGCCAGAACAGGGTTAATGTCTTACAGTAGCTGGGAAGGGGGCATGTGGCCAGACCTGAAAATTATTTGATCTCACATCACTTGTAAGGGTCAGGAGTCAGGAACTCACACTCCTGTTTTCCTGCATGGGAAATCATGCTGTGGTGGGGAAGAGCTAGTCAGTATTTTGGTGTGATCTTCTACCTTCTGGTTGGCTTTGGTGAAAATGAGTTCTTCTCTATCTAGTTATGTTTGAATCAGGATGACGGAATGCCAGATGTGCTCAAACAGCATTTAAAATAAAATTTAATGATAGGACTTCTTTAATGTGAGAAAATGAAAAATCATCCTCTTTTACAGTCGCCCTTTATATAAAGTACACACACCCCATACAAGATGTATTTGTCTCTTCTGTGACAAAAAACAATTGCAAGATATAAAGACAAAAAATGTTGTAAATGTAGAAGCAAACATTTGAAACAGTCTATTGCTGACTTTGACAAACGTAAGATGGGACATTTGACATCTAAGGATTCAGTGCAGCTCTTTGTAGGTTTCCCAGATTCCATCTACCCTTACCTGCCTTCCAGAAGAGGCACATGACACAAACATGAAATGCAGCACTTTGGTCCAGTCACAATGTCTATTTCAGCATCAAGCTGAAAAAAACCACTTTGGTCCCATGGTCCTGGTACTTGGTAACCTGCCACAGTCACACTATGCAATTCAAGCCACTGCTCTGCATTGTAACCATTTAGGAGAGCCCTTTTAGAGTGCTCTTGTCAGTGCTCAGAGAAGCCACACCTGCCTCCAGAGTCAAGGGTGCTGAAGTGCTCCTGGTAGGGGATCAGTGTCAGCAGCCAACTCAGAGCTGGGCTGGGAGCACTTCAAAGAGAAGCACCACAAGACACTTGATTTCTGACCACTGCCAGATGCCTCTGTATCCTGACCTTCAGGTCAAATATGATTGTGTCTCCTGGTTTATATCATCTGGGTCAGATTTGGGATGGCAGTAGGAGAGGGCTAAAGGCCATTTCTCTATGGCATCATTGACAGCATGAAATTGGACTCCTGACTATGCAGGCTTCATACCAAATCCATTGTAACTTATTCTTAATGTGGGATGCCTGGTGAGGGGCAAGGACAGCTCTCTTTCCCACCCTGACCTCCTCACTCTATCAAGGCAAAGAGGAGGTATTGTGAATTATTGTAAATGCAAGTCCACTGATGAGGGGAGAGAATGATGCATCTGATTCCATGTTGTCAGAAGGCTAATTTATTATTTTATTATACTATATTACATTAAAGAATACTATACTATACTAAAGAATACAGAAAGGATACTTACTGAATGCCAAAACTCGTGACTCTTTCCAGAGTCCCAACACAGCTTGGCCCTGATTGGCCATTGAGTCAAAACACTCACACTGGAGTCCAATGAAACCACCTTTGGGTAAACAATCTCCAAACACATTCCACATGAGCACAACTCAGGAGAAGCAAATGAGGTAGGACTTGTTTTCCTTTTCTCTGAGGCCTCTCTCGCTGCCTTTCAGCTTCCCAGGAGAAAAACCCTGGGCGAAGGGAATTTTTTCAGAGAATGTGAATGCCACAAGGATGTTTTTAGGGGGGTAAACTGAGACAGTCTGCTAACCATCAGTAATCCCTCACTGCTTGGTGCCACAATACATGGCAGAGTGGGACTCAGTCCTGCTGACTACCTTGCTCTCATCTGGCTCACCGTCTTCATAGTAGCTCCATTCCTCCTTCCAGCCTATCTTCCTCTCCTTAGAACTCCTTAACAGAACCCTTTCAAAACCTTGTCCAAAGCACTCTCAACAACACGCCTTTTCTTCAATAGCAGAAGAAAAGCCTGTTTTTTCACAGCTCAGAACAGCCTAGTTTTGGGGTTTCCCTACTTTGTTCCCAAGCACATGAAGTTTCCTCTATCCAAGGGCAAAAAGTCACAAATTTTTGGAGGGGAGTAAATAATTTTGTTTAGGGGGTATCTGTTGGTGAGCAAGGGTGGAGGAAGTGCAAAAATGGTGCAAGATTCTCTAAGCTGCAGGAATTGGTGAAGGATTGTTCTGTGTTATAATCCCTGTAACTTCATCAGGTTAAAATAGTTTTGACAGAGGTCCATAAATACCTCAATTCATGGAGGAATCAGGAAAATATGAATGTGTATTTCATGTGAAGAAGCTAAAACAGCTAACTGTAAAACATGGATAGACAGTATAATGAATTTCAGAGAAACAAATATCTCTTGGTGACGTACTGTATTTCTCTGGAGTGGTTGTCACTCTGGGTTGCTAAGGAACTTTGGTTTTCTACATTTCTTTCTTTAACGTTTGCTTTTATCCTCACACTTCATGTGGAGCATTTTCCTTCTATATTGATCCTGACCTTTTTCTTTTCCCTCATTAGCAGAATCAACGGTTATGCTGCATTTATCCTCTCTAAGTCTGTTGCTTCAGTGCTTGGAAACAAAAATACAGAAAACCTTTAGTCCTGCTGACACTTAATGGTATGGTCATTATGCACAATAATACAGTGGAGAAAACTGGTTTCAAAGGGAAGGGAGCTCTGCTTTTGTTATTAGCAGTTATAATGTGGGCACTTAAAAGAAATGACTGAGGACAGATAACATAATGTAATCAAAATAAATCAATCTCCAAAGGAGATGTCAAGGGGCCTGCTGCCCTGCTTTGACATGCCATTAGCTTTACCTGTATAATCCCTGACAGATGTCCACCCTTTTTTAACAGAAATCGTGGTGTTTTATAATGAGAAATTCAACTAAATTCCTTTCTTTCCCATGTGGACAGAGAGTATAATCTGTTGATTACTGTCTCTCTTGATAAAATCCCTTTTTATATTGGAGATTGTTGTTCTGCTCCGCTCTGGACATTAAACAAGTTCAGCTCTTTCATCTTTTCCTTACAAATCATATTTCTGAACCTTTGATCACTAATGTTGCTCCAATTTGGACTGTGACTTTTTCCCACATTTTTTAAGTGCAATTTCTCCAAGAGTAGATGTGTTATTTATGGTGATCCCCCAGTGCTGAGCAGAGGAAAAATTACCTCCCTCATTTTGTAAATTACTTTTTCTTCTCATGTACGTAAAGCAAATCTAACCCTGCAGACCAGAGAAGCCCTCCCCTTCCATCTGAGCATAGCTCATCCCTTTTCTCTCCCACTCTGTGGTGTTGCTATTCTGCACTTCCCAAAATCAGTTCCAGTTTGTTGCCTTGAGACTCAGCTTGATAAATGGGAGTAACACTCTGAATTTTAACCCTGCCCCAAAACAGGATAAAATTTTGGGTTGGACCCTTTGGAAGGGGATTTCCTAGTCCATCACTCAAGTCAGTAGCATATAGTAGTTTCAATAGATCCAAACTTGGTCCTTCTCCTGTCACAATTAAGGTGACTAAAGCATAATTTTACAGGAGCTTCTATTTTTCAATTTATTTATTATGTCTTGGTGGGAAGAGCAAGCATCATAGCCATTGCTGTAGGACCTTTCCCATCCTCCAGAGTTCTTCAAGACTGTTCAGTGTGTTAGGTGTCCTCACTCCTGGATGAATGCCATTGCCATCAGTTAATTAGAGGAGGGAATGCAGGCCAGCTGGAGAAAAGAGATGTTAAACAGTGCATAGGTGTCTAGCTAGTGTTCCCCTTCCTTGCAAAGAATGAAGCAAACAGCCTGTAACAAATTCAGCCTTTTCTGGACCTAATTCCACTACTTCTTTCTTCCACTCACTAACCATGGCAGCAGCCCTTTACAGAAAACTTCCCCATATGAAGAGATAAGCAAATCTTTCCTACTCTAGCAAAAAGCAGTGGTTTTACACTCACTAAATTTTCCTTTCTGATTTAGTTTAAACAAAATACAGTGGTAACACTGGAAAAAAATGAACATTCAGGGCTAAAATTGGCTGAAGAAAAGAACTTGTTCTGATACATCCCAAGTAAAAAAAAAAAAAAATCATGCCAGGTGCTTCTTCCTTGAACATTTGTGGAAAATGGCCCTTTGGAATGGACAAATACAGCAGCTCGATAAACTACCAGCTTCATTTAGATGTAAGGTGTGCATCTTCTGATTCTCATCAAGCACACAGGAGTGCTTGAAAGTCCTCACAAGAGATTTCAGAGCAACCTGTGCTTCACCAGGCTGGAGCTGGACACGGTGCCTGCAAGTACTGCCACAGACCTGGGAGCTGAAGGTGTTGCTGATCTTGTGACTTTCTTGATCTCAACTCTGCCTTAAGGGGCTTTGGCATAGCTTTTTCCTCCTGGATCATTCACAAATCTGACATTCCCTTGTGAGGATTCAAGTACCTTAAATCCTAGTCCTGAGCTCTGGGAGCCTGAAGGATCTCTAGCCTTTGGGGAGCAGTGAAGTACAAGCTGTATGAGCAAAGATTAAAGTCACTTTTTAAAGCTGTTGTTTTGCCATGAAAAATAGATCAAGCTACTGGAGCTGTCAAAAATGCATTTTGGAAATATGTTATCAGTCCTAACTTGCTCCTTCAGGAATTATTGCTACTCACTGTGGAGGATTTTTCAGAGGCATGTTCCTGTGGCTTGTAATGTTTGATATTTTTTAAATGGCTCCTGGGAAACCTCTTTCCTTGGAGATGCAAGGAGAATCTGAAAGAGAATATCAAATTGGGACAGTAGCACTGTTTCTAGAAGTACAACTGGAACACAGCTCAGCTGTACATGATGTTATGTCTTTTAAACTGATATGTCTTTCTTGCTCAGTAGAAATTATAATTTATCATAGGTCTTCAAACTCAAACCACGCTTTCTAATTTATCATATGTCTAGTTTATCATGTCTAGTTTATCATATCATTAGATATATGATATGATAAACTAGATATGTTTATCATATGTCTTCAAGCTCAAACCATGCTTTCCAATTTGAATGGGGGAGAGATGGATTTACAGACTGAAATCAAAGTCCCATTGCAATCTGTGGGAATTTTTGTTGACTTCAAAAGGGATGAGGTTTGGCATGTAGCTGAAAGCAGAGGTCCTCCTGAACATTTGCAAGCAATGTGCTCTGAATATGCCTGTGCCCATCTGAAGGCACAGCAGCATCCAGATGCCCACTGAAAATTGATGGAGCACAAGGCAGTCTCCAGGGTGGAGGGGAAGAGCGATGGTTCTGCTGCAGGCTCCCTCTGATCCTGGGCACAACATTGGTTTTGCTGTAGCACTGGGCTTTGAGGAGAAAAGAAGCCTCCCTTTTGCAAGATTTCTTGTTCCAGGTCAGTCCTAAGGAGAGCTTGTCTCTGTCACTCTGGTGTCCATCTGCACACCCTCTTTTCCCACCGTTGAGCTGCAACTGCTGTGCATCTGGCACTCACATTGAAGCTGTGCCATTGCCCATTGCTAACTCCTGGACACAGCTGTCTGCTTCCTGGCAGGAAGACCCTGTTTGTAACTGGCTATGCCACAGTTTGGCTGAATTTTCAAAAAAAGGGAGCATTTTTCACGATGTCTTTCATTGAAGTTGTTTTCATGGTAGGGGAAAACATTACATTCAATGACATAAAAGCTGTTTTCTAAACAAGACAAGTAGTTTTTGAAGATTTTAACAATACTGCGTGCTTTGTCCTCTGCCTAGTCTCCTTGTACTTTACCCTTAAAATAAGCTTCTCCAAATGTATCTTCAATAAATAAATAAACACCCAGACTTGCTTTCTACTTTCTTCTCTCAGAAAGTGGAAGTTTCTGGGAAGTTGGTGTGAGAAACTGAAATAACAGCAGGATGGAAACAGATTTAGTTTAAACTCCAGGAGCTGCCGTATCTGATGAAAGCTGAATGCTAAGTGAATCATCGTGACTCAGTAAATAGGATAATGGTCTCCCCCTCTGGGATTTCTATTCCTGCTTGAAGAAACAGAAGCCTTGCTAAGCCTGCAGACAAGTGAAACCCAGCCTGCTCAAGCCTGCCTGGCAGGAGGGCAGAACATGCCCCTTTTCACCTGCTGCCATGTACAGTAAATCTTTCCTGATCTAACACCCTCCCAGTCTGATCTGGATGGGTCAAGCAGATACTGCACAAGCACCCCTCCTACAGCAGTCTTTGTTTTAATGTGTGAGGAGTCTGAAATCCCTGCCCCTGAAGCAGCCAGAGCACCATGTATCACATAAAGGATTATAGAGATCCTGTGGTTTTGGGGTTTCCTTAGAGCAAACAATTTTAGTCTGAAGCATATCTTCTGCTCCCCTACTGTCCCATTTTCTAGACACTAAATCTCCCTGGTGAAAACTGCAGAAAACTGCAACCTGTACATATTTGTGTTGCACTTTTTTAAAGCATGTCGAACCACAGATTTGGAAGAGAGGCAGAAAGTGGAGTGGGTGAGACATGGGCTGGAATAAGGGACTGAGGGACAGAGAGAGCACTCATGCAATGGGGAGAAACTAAAAATCTATTTTGGTCAGCTAGAGCTGCAAAAAGACAGCTAACAGCATGGCCAGTGGGGCAGAGAAAAGAGCAGGGGATGTTCACCTGGGGCAGTGGTGACAAGTCTGCCTGGACCAGTTAGAGTGCTTGAGTCACCTCAGAAGGCTGGGACTACTCCAGAATGGACCAGTTGGAGTGGTGCTGCACCTCATCTGCACTCCTGTTCCATTTGGTGTAGGAAGATCCATCTTCATTTGTCCTACAAAAGGAGGGAAATGTCAGTCATTTATGTCTAAGTAATGTTCCTTATCCTTTGCTTTCCCTGGGTGATCAGGTACACAAATAAAGCAGCATCTGTGGGAGGTGAGAAGCCTACCATCAAGTGGGCTTGAAACTCACCTCCAGTGGTGGTGTTGGTGTTTATTTTCTTATTTATATTAGGTAAAATCTTCCTTGCTGGTCTCTGCCCTCTGGATGTCACTGTTGTTCTCACTTAGATTCCTCTTCTTCATGGGCCCGGCTTATCTTTCCCTCAGTATCTGAATAAGCTTGTAAGAAGTTCGTTTCCCTTCTTTGTTGGTCTGTCAGGATATCTTATCTGGAAAATAGGAAAAAGTATTTGTCCGGATCATGTTGTGCAAATCATTTGAAAGGGTGATTGCCCTTGGAGGATTGCCTTAAAGGCACCAAAGGCAAGCACAGCACCATCTGCTCCAGTTAGAACTTCCTTGGGTTGTCAGAGACAGTCATCTTGTAAATGTTTCCCCAAGGTTCCCTGCTCTGGGTCTTCTCTGCACAGTTCCTTCCTCCTTCCAGACAAAGAGGTGATGTTATGAGAGAGAACGGTGGTTGCAATATCTCTCTGTGGCTTCAATTTTACTTTGTGTTTGGCCTGTTCTCAGAAGTGTCCAAGTTGTACAGCTACAGAATTGTGTGCAGTGCCAAAACCCTGGACTGCAGTATTTTCTACCGTGGGCAGCAGAAATCTCACCTTCATGCAAGTCTCTAAGAACAGATAGGGGAAAAGGTCAAAATCCTGCTCCTCCAAGCAACTAAAGCTTACTGCAGCAGAGCACTTCACATTTTGCTTTTGTGCTGAATAAACCAAGCCCCAAGGATAGGTTCGATGTTGCAGCTGGGGACTCAAAGACCAGGCAAAAGTGGGAGACAGTGATGGTTAACACTTTGATGGGACTGTGACCAACCAAAGGGAGATTTAGTGTCTAGAAAGCTAGACAGCAGTGGAGCAGAAAATACATTTCAAATCTATGATTAAAAGTCAAGACCTGTCAGGGCAGGGGGTTCATTCAATTTCTTTTTTCTTTCTCTCTCTTTATAAAGCACTTCATAACCTAAATCTTTCCCTGGCCAGACTTTCTGCACTGTTGGAGGAGGCTGTGTTTGTAGGAGCTTTTAGTTTGATTGCTGCTTCTCTATTTGTGATTTACCATTTTATCCACAGAAAATTGTGGTTTCTTTGAGATTTTTCTTATTGATCCACATCTTCTCTTTCTCACTCTTCCTGATAAACCTTTCAGGACTTATGCTCACAGGAATTGGCATCCTCATATGTGCAAAATTTGGGGTGATGAAGCAGGACAGTGAAAACTTTAAGGAAAGTAGAAGGTTCTCACAGAATGTGCACGTTCTCACCACTTCTTTTTGTTGTTACTTTTAAGTATGTGAAGTGCAGTGATGTGAAAGGAACTTATGATCAAGTGCTCTAAAGTCTACTTTGTAGGAGAGCTGGATCTTTCCCTAGGCAGCTGCTTTGCATGGCAGCCTCCAAGGGATGTGCCTGCATCCTGAGGGAAAACATGCAAAAGAATGATCCTCCTGCCTGGGCATGGTTTGGTGCCTCCATGGGAGCTGTAAGGGACAGTTCTCATGATGCCATAAATAACTGGAACCAGTAGCTGTTTTTTCCATGTTTTCCACCTGGCCTTGTCCTAGCTTTGGGTCTCCTTTCACAGTAGAATCCAGTCACATTTTCATTCTGGTGGGAGCAGCCTCAGAGACAGATGGGGGCAGCTGCTTGGGGCAGCTGGATAAATGTTGCCTTGCAAGGAGAAAAAAAATGAGAAGTTCATCCATACTTGGTCTCAAAGGTTATTGTTTCACTGAAACATTTGCTAGCAGGCTCTGTATATTATGATTTTATTTTTTACTTTTGAGTTCCTGGAAGGAGCAGTCGTTGAAAAGCATTGCTTAACTTGCCAATGTAGAGCTGCTGTCTATCCATGGACACAGCCTCAGCAGTGGCAGTGTGGAAGAAAAGTCACGTCCCAGACAGACCCTGCTGGTCCTTCCTGGTGTAGTCTTTACATCTGACCCTTAAAATGCACTGCTGGAATTCCAAGTACCATACTAATATGAAAGAAATCATATTGGCAAAGTATGACTGATAATCAAACACAGCCTTATAAAGGCTATTATAATTTAGAATAGACACCTATGAATAAATCCATTGTATTCTAATGTTGTTCCATAAGCAGAGATGCTTACCATTGTAAGTAGTCCATGTTAGGTGGGGTTTGTTTGTTCTTTCTTGATTATTTAACATGCTGGCAATTATCTCGGATTTACACAATTTCTGTTGCTTGTACAAAGTAAAATTTAATCGCTCTCTAGTGTATTGCTGTGTTGTCGTTTTGTTTTACTGGGCTTTAAACTTCTGCATTCCTCAGAGTTTATATCTCCAGTTTCTTCTTCTTTGTCACACTGTCCTTGACCTGCTCCTTTCACTCAGGATATCTGAAACATTTCAATTTTGCATTCTCCAAATCCTCACTGCTAGGCTCAAAGAAAATATCAGCCAATTAGCCCTTCCCACCAGGTGATCAATAAATGTGTGAGATTGTCTAGGAGCTGTGTTTGTTCCACTTAAGTCCTTTTATGTTGAGACCAAGAGGTTTCAGGCTTTTGTGTGTTGTTTTGCATCCTTCTCTTCTCCTGCTTTTGTTTTCTTGCTTGACTCAATGTCAGCTTGACATGTACTTTTTTCTTTTTGTCTGCTCAGGCACATATTTAAAGGTTATTTAAAGGCTCAAAATAAGAAAGACTCAAATGAGGCAACAGAAAAAGAACATATTGCAAATAAAGGCCATAGATGTAATTCTCCTTCCTCCTTTGCAAATACATATTCATTTCATGCAGGGGGCAGGATCTTTCAGTTTCACTAACTGTGGCTGCACTCAGAAATAATGATGAATTACATATAATGGTTCTGTGACCATTTTTTACTTTGTATCCAAGTGGATTCTAATTAAATATTTTTTGACCCCTAAAACTTGGCTTTTCTTTGCCCAGCCTCTATCACAGGTATTATTATAGGATTAGAAACCCTATAAAGGTCAAAAATTCTCTTTTTCAAATGACTAGCTGGTACTGATACAATTATTAATTACACTGTGTGGTATTCTGGTCATTAGCTGCAATGATCAATGATTTCCTCAGAGACAGTTGCTCTATTAAAAATACATCAGTGATAAATTATCTTCTCCAAGTTTCCTGCTGTAGGAAGTACCTAGCAGCTCTGAGAAGAACCATTTAATTAACAAATGTGAGCTGTTATATTTGCAGTTTGGGAAGAGGACTTTATCTTCATGCGAATACCAGGGCTGGTGATGAGCTGCAGCCACTGAATTTGAGAGTGCACCTTGAGCCCTGTGCTCTGCTCCAGGACCACCTCCTGTCCACAATGACATCCTTCAGGACAAGGACCATTTGCCATTCTCCATCTCTGGGGATGTTCTCTCTGGAGTCCAAGTACGATTCAAGCAGTAAAAGCACATCCTCCAGGCAGGTGGCCAGGTGCAAGATGTGTGAAGATGACCATCCTTCCTGCACACAAAAAGGCTGTAGTCTCCATCTCCCTCTCCAAAAATAATGATGTGATGCTGGGGTTTTGACTGGCATGAAACCTGCAGCATCATTCAGCACTTCCCTTCCCTCCTCTCTGACCAATTACTTAGTCTTGACAGACTCTGCCCACTAAGGGAAAAAAGGAAGCTCTGTGACTGGATGATATATGGATTATAAACTGTTGACAGCTTTGGGATTCTTTGCTCTGAGAGGTGGATAATTATACAAAAAATTCCAAAGTTGTATTTCATTAAAACAAAAAGTAAGGAGCTTTTTTTTGTTGGAAAATGTTTAGATATTTGGTGATTTCATGAAAGACCTCAAAAGGGAAAACAGTGAAAAAGTTGGGATAAATAGACTTCCAGTGCAGATATTTTCAAAATACCTCTATCCTCTGCTGAGCAGTGTAAGATTGCCATCTCACTCCTGGAACTTCAGTACAATGGAAAATTACCATCTTTTAAAGTATTTCTTGCATAAGAGAAATCATACTATAATTAAAAAAGCTATAAATATTTTGATCTGTTGGTACATATATGAAGAGAAGGACAGAGAGGATAGTAATTGTACTTTGAGATATTTAATGGTTTCTTAATGCTAATTTAGCAGTGACAGATGTGGTTCTCCATCATTAATCACCTCTTAGAACAAAAGATCAGCGAATAGCACACAGAAAAGAGCTCGTGGTCAAAGATGGTGCTTTGCTAAGCATACACCTAGCAGAGCAGAGAGAGATTCCTCATGGCTGTCCTGTGGTTGAGATGATTTATTCATCAGGACAGTGCTGCCGTGATGAGGTTACTGCCTTAAGGTGGCAGGGGAGAGTTTGTAGAGCACTTCACAATATTGCAATCATTGCATTTCATTGTTTACCCTGGGTGCACTAAATAGTTTGTGACCAATCCATTCTTACAATAAACACCTTAGACCTGCATTTTTTCCTAGCAGTCTGCAGTGAGACTGAGCCTTGCACTTCAGGAATGTGACTTTTCCAGAGGCATGACTGGCCTCCTGATCTAATTTTCTAAGTCATAGCTGGTTGGTCCCAACTGGATGGATATGGACCAGGCATGCAGATTTTTTGGCAGAACACTCACCTCTGTTGCGTTGCAGTGCCCATGATGGGTAGGAAAAGAGTGGATTGTGCATTAAAATCCTGAGTGATATTGTTTACTGGAAGTAAAGGGAAGACTTTGAACTACAATAATTATGTTTAAGGAGAAAGATACAAGAGCTCCTAGATGGATAATAAGTTTCTTATTTATATGCTCACCCACTAAAATGCAATCAGCAATAAAAAGCTGTTCCTTTAAAAGACTCTCAAATGCACTTGCTGCAACATAAAAATTTGTTCACTTATTCCAACACTTACTAAAGAAGCAATTAGTTATGGTTAAACCTGATAAAGCAAATCTTCACAGATGAGAGTTTATTTATTTATTGTTAACTCCTTCATAATTAATGGAGTTTCATTTAGTTGAACCAGTGACTCAGTCACCCAGGAGAGCAAGAGCCATCATTCCTGCTGTGTTCTTAGCCTCTGGAAAGCACAAAGCTGAGAGGGGAAAACTCATGCTGGCTAATGCTGATGCCACTAGATTAAAATGCCTAAATATATGAATATTTGTGAGCAGAGCAACCCCTGTGAGGAGGAAGGAAAATTTTTTAAAATGTGAAATGCAAAAGCCCAGTGGCAATCAATCAGAATAGGCAATCAAAAGCAGAGACTTTGTGACCAGGTTCAAATGAGGAAAAAGGAGGTGTAATTCCCTCACCCAATTAAACCTCAGGACATATTCAGCGAAGAACTGCCACTGCATTAGGTTTTTTAAAGAGTCACACCTTTCCCTCACAATGAGATAATGATTCATCCATCATGGGTAGAAGAGAAGGATGTTAAACGAAATCTGTTACTTGACAATTAATGTGGAGCAGATGATACTTTTGGAAAGGCTAATTTAGACATTCTTCCTAAATGTTCTAACCTACAAATATTAATCATGGAATAGTTTAGTCTGAAAGTGACATCTGAAGGTCATCTGGTCAAACTGTCTGCTCAAAGAAGGCTTTTTCATTAGAACAAATTGCTCAGGGTCTTGTTCAGTCAAATTATTATTATTTCCATGGATGGAGATCCCATTTTCCCTACAATGATTCAGTTTAGTGAACACAAAGCTCAGGAGAGTGAGGGAAGAAATGAACAAACAAAAGGGAGTAAACTATTTGCCTATACCAAGATAAGGATGGGATCAATTTATGATTGATGTGCTAAAGAGAGCGAGGAGATAGAAAGCTCTTTTTCTTTCCCATAACATCACAGCAGTCAGAATATGTCTTGGACCAGTAACTGGAACCTGAGATGCATGGAAATGGCTGTCAAACACTTAAACAATAGCTGGAATGGAGAGAGGAGCAGACTTTTCTGTGGGTACACTGTGGATGTAACAGATGAGCACGTGAGGAGTATGCTGAACAGTGTGGAAAATCTTTCTGATAGTACAGACATTAAAACTGGAGTTGTCCTAGTGTAGGTTCTCCACCATGGGTGTTTTCAAATGCCAATCTGTCAGGAATGTCTTATGCACAGCTAATTTGGCCTTGCACTTGGGGAACAGATACAGTGATTTGCCATTTCAGCCCTGAGCCTGTGATGGAAGAAGAACTTTGAACCTCTTCTAAAGTCTTCTTGT
Organism: Molothrus ater; assembly: GCF_012460135.2. NCBI lineage: Eukaryota > Metazoa > Chordata > Aves > Passeriformes > Icteridae > Molothrus > Molothrus ater. The sequence goes on from NC_050480.2 coordinate 43,427,157, forward strand.
GAGCTGTGAGTCAAGGATTAGAAAATAGTACACCAGTTCAGCCCTACAGATGTAAATGCATAAGATAAATGCTTGTAAACCAAGCCCTGGGGAAATGATATCCCTTAATTAAGTTGACAGCTTTAAGAGTAGAAAAACCTCCATTTATATATTTAACAATGGCTGACACACCAAAAAAAGGGTATGTTTTCAATTTATGTTCCCTTAAAAAAGGTGTACTCAACAATAAAAAATTATTTATGAGGGCTAGAAAGCTCTGATCATTACCTGACCCTTGATTTCAAAAGCTTTGTGTCTTGGATCTTATTTATAAAGCCAATATTCTTCAGCAAGGAAACATCCTGGGACTTCACAGCAGTGTCTGAGTGAAAGAACTGGTAAAGCAATATGGAACGTAGTTGTTCAAATCAGTGCACCAAATCCAACCTTTATAATGAGTTACAGCCATTTTTTGTCTCTGTTGAGCACAGTAATGATGTTATTTGCAGTTCTAGTGAAGAAGCACCCAGATAACAAAACAGCCCACTAATCAGTGCCTTTGGCAGTCCCGAGAGAGAGAATGAGGACTGAATGGCCATGTAGACTGAATATGTGCAGCAATTTCCATATGGATGCATCTGGTGTAGCTGCAGTCTCTTTTTAGCAAAGGATCCAACACACAGTATTCTGCAGAAATGGGATTATGAGAGTTCATGCTTCCGCTGTGTGTTCCCTGGAGATCTATCCAAATGCTTCAGTTGTTAACGACCATTTTTTCTTAAACTGCTGTGATTAAACCAGACCTACTGCAATCATATTATTATGCAAGTGTCAGCAATGAGTGGAGAAGTGCAAATTAAATCCAGTCTTATCCCTGTAGTCAATGAAGCAGGTTCTTGAAAACTGTGACATTCACTGCAGGTGGAAAAGATTCTTTGAATACCTTCACTGTCCAACTAAGGATTAAAAAGCACTTTCATAGGAAAGTGAAAATGTGTGAAAGCCAAATTTGTATCCTGTGCTCAATAAAAAGATATCAGCACCAATACCTGTGTATTGTTCAGCAATGTTTCAGTCCTGCTCCCTCACTTAGAAACCAAATGTCCATAGGTACAAGTATTCACATAACAGCATAAATCAGATTTACTCAAATTGCCATGTTTCTAGGAAATAGCATATGACTTCGGGGGATCTCTATGTTGAGCTGCAGTGAGAAAACATGAAGAAGACCAAGGATTTGCTTTGCAATTAGACAGCAACGTAAGTTGTACTTTCTGTTTCACCAGAGTTCAAATGTGTACAAGTGAAGTTTGTAAGGATGGGAATGGTGTTGATGAGTGTATGAATGAATGAAATATGTTACTCTTGACATAAAGTGTAGGTATTCAGAGATAGGATTGAATTCCAAAAATTTTGTATTGGTAATTTTGCACTAAATTTCATGTTATGGTTATATATAGAATAGTGAGAAGGCATTGTGAAGGTAGGTCAGAACTGTATGAACTGTTTGCATGATTTGTTTATTTTTTAAAATTTAAATGCTTAGAGTGTTGATATACAAGAATATCTCTAATTGTTAAGAAATTCATTGCAACTAGCCAGGTTGGATACTGCAGGACCCCACTTCTATCTTTAGCACAGTTTTGATCACATTAATATAATCTTTGACAAATGCCACAAATATACAGAATATATGGTATTTCCTATATCTGAAAAAGAAGAGGCAGGGAACTGCTCATTGTAACAATGTTTATAATATTTATTGCAACAAGAGAGGGAGTTTTATTACAGAAGTAGACTTGGCAGTGGTACCCTGCAAGAGGGAATGCACTAAACATGTTTCTGTTGACTTTCCTGGTCTTTGCCACCTCACTTTACCAGTCAGCATAAAAACATTCCTAGGAATAGAAGACTCCTTTTTTAGGTCTAATAAATTTCACTTGTTTATGGAAAGAGATTGGGAGAGATGAAAAAGGAGCATGTATGTATCTTTAGGGAGAAATTTGAATAAGAACATTCTTTTTAATAAAATGTGCATTGGAACTCAAATCACACACTCACATTTTTGTCCCATAAGCAAATAAAGCACATGGGGGAATTGTGTTCCTGCTGAGTCTCCCATCTCAAAGGAAAAGGATGGATGGAAGTTTTCCCCATCTTACATTTTTGCCTATTTTTGGCCCCTGAAAATGCTTTACTGTTGTTACTGTGCTACGGCATGGTGGCAGCTCAGTCAGAGTTGCAGGACACTTTGTAAGCAGAAAGACAAAAAAAAAAAGTGATTCCTCTCCCAAAGAGCAGAAAAATAAAGGCAGAGAGAAGACAGCAGACAGATGTGGTCAGATGAGAGGCTAAAATGAAACAGTAAGAAAATGTGACATGCTGTGACAACCAGCAATTCCCAGCAGACCTGCATCATAATTGCTGTTAAATTTCTCAGTTGTTGCTGTTAAAGTAGAAAAACAGCAAAAGAAGGCTTTAAAGGCGGCAATCAGTTGGCTTTGCTTGTGTTTTGACCTTTTGTTCCTTCTAAGGGGAACACAAAGGTCCCAAGAATGTGACTCCTTCAGAACGTTACAAGGGAGTGAAGGTGTGGGTTGACCTGGGGTGGAAATCAGTATTTATTTTACACTGTTCATCAATAAGTCTGCATGTAAGTGAGGTAGAAATGGTGCTTTCTTTTAGGTTTATCTTGCAGTTACCTGGTTTGTGCTACCCAGAACCTCTCCTCCTGTACCTGGGACAAGTTTTGGCTCCAGCTGGAGGGTACTCAATCAGCTCTAAGCAGTATATTATACCAGCTGTTCTGTAAAAAGTGTTTCATATATTTGGGAGACTGCTGTATTTTTCTTCTGAGAGTTTAAGTTCAAAGCAGTTAACCTCAAAGTCTTCCTTTTAAAATTCATATGATCTGCAAATTCTTTTCCACTGGCACTTCTAGCAAACGTGGAATGTTTCTACCATGCAATTCTTCAACCATTTCCACAATTTTGCTGTTATCTGTTCCCTAAGGGAACTTGATTTGTTTGTTTATTTCAAAAGAATCCTATTTTTCTAGCATCCCTTACACCTCCAGCAACCTTTAGAATTTCTTATCTACCTTTGCAGTTTTCCCTCTGCTGCTGACAGTAATCTTATTATAATCTATTCCAGCCTGCAGAGAATTCTAATGAAATCTCTTCGGTGTGCCTCAGCACACTTGTAATAAAGGCAGGGTGACTCACACACTGAAGTTTCCAAGCAGTGTTTGAGGAGGGAGAGAACTGGATAATTCGGAGAACTGGTAAGGTTATCATGACAACTATTTCAGTTTCAAACCTGTTGAGAAGGAATCAAACTGCTGTGGGTTGCTGACTATTTGTTGGATAACGTGAGATTCTATCCCTGCATTTGCGGAGTATTTTCATCCAAGAATTTCAAAACTTAATATGCGTGTTCAGCCATAGGGAACAGAAAGAAACACACAGAACTGAGAGGAAAATATACTGAGAAGATTTTCGTAACAGACTGAAATCAAGGACTGTGATGCGGTGTTGTGTCAAGCCAGCAACAAATTTGTATTTCTTGATCTTACACTGCTGACTAATTAGGCTTAATATGTCCAGTGTGCTTTGAATGAGGTATTAAGTGCACTGCAGAATATGTTTCAGCTCTAATAACCAGTAGGAATAATCCTGTTAAGGTGATTGGGCCAATTCCCTGGGTAGTATGCATAATGCTGGCAGTAATTCCAGTATGCTGAATTACATTTCCTTCATATACAGGCATGGCCATATTTTTGTAAACCTAATGTGGAACAAAATGAGCAAGGCATCACCTAGAAGAAGATCCTGCTTGTTTCATATTACTATATTTTCATAATTGAAATAATATCTACTAAACTATATTAATAAATTAAATCAAGCTTAGTAATGTTCCTAAGGGGAATAACATTTAGCTAATATTCACCAGACACTTATTTAGCCAATTTGTTGGCTTATGTCCATGTGTCTTCTAACATTCAGAGTATTAGTAATTTCTTTTGCTGTTTAAATTTGGTTACCTTATGTTATTTAAAATTTCTGTAATAAAATAAAATACCTGCAGCTCAAAACTATCAAGTTGCAGAAAATATTTTTCACTTTCTCAAGTCTTATCAATGCTGAATGAGGAGCATTTGTCCAAACTAATTAGGTGCTTAGGAATATAAACACAAGGATCATATTTTCTAAGAGAGAAATAAAATCACATCTATCTAGCTGTCTAATCTATCTTCTCTTATTTTATATAAAGCTACATTTTCAGATCCATAGAGATCTTCTGTAGCAGAACAAACTGTTCTCCCCATGCCCCAAACCAGTGAGGACAGTACAGAAATCTACAATAGATGTGACACCAAGTAGGTTCTTGCTAAGTTAAAAAAATTTCTTCATTAAATGTTGGCAAGGAATGAGCTAATTTAACTTCAATAACACAGTTTACCTAACCTTCTTTTCCCATTTCCTGGTCCCACTACTGCATTGATGATACTGGTTCCATGCCAAAACCTTCCCAGTCATCTACTGGTCTCAATCACTGTCCTTTCACTGACCTACAGGTAACTTTAAAACCTCCCATTGTCCTGCGATTGTCTCCAAGTCCTTTTACATTATTTCTGAAACAGCAGGTTTGCATAAATTGAGATATGGACAATAGAAAATTTTTTTGGCCATGGTTGTGTAAACAAGAGGCAGCTTTTCGTTCTTCTGGAGGGAAAAGTCAGCTTGGATGACCCTGAAAGCAAGTATATTCTCAGCATCCCAGCATGTTTGTAAAGGTTAATCTCCGCTCATAGGACTTATAAAAATATAAATAAAGTGTAGGTATTTCCTCCTCCAGCACTCCTGTGGCAGTGTGTGTGGCATAAGCGTATAATTTCAAAAGCCTCTTAAGCCTATTGCCCATTGGGAATCTGTTAGTAACTTTAGGAGTAACCAGGGCACATTCTTGCCCCAAGTTACCATCAAATATTATTAAACTTGAGAGTTTTTCCAGATAGCCTTTCTCTCCTCACACCACATCTGATTTCATCCCAGGTCAATCAAGTTATCAGATCAATGTCTTTGGTAGAGACTTCTAGCACCTTTCTTGTTTTCTCTTAGTTTACTCTTCTTTCTTTCTGTGGAGGGTAATTTCTAATTTTTGTCATTACCCATCTATAAAAATGTCTCACGTTTTACTGACCTGATTTCACACTTGTGAAATGAAGACTGCATAATCACCATAAAAGACTGGAACCAACTTAACTGGAGATACTAAGGTTGGTCTTAGGGGCCTGATTACAAGCTTGCTTAGATCTAAAGCTATTTTAAATTGCTTCACTTCTGCAAAACATCTTTATGTTCCAAATACATTTTGTGCTGCTGTAGCTTATGGTTGCACAACATCCTTCACTCTTTTGACAGTGACATGTGGGCAAAATTGGATCCATTTCCAGATCCAAATCTTGTTAATTTCTAAACTGAACTCCCTCAGAGTTTTGCATTTAGATACAGAGTTTGAGGTTTCATCCTTAAACTACAAACTATTCAGAGTATGGGACAGCCACTCCCAGTTTAACAAAATACTAAGAGCTGCCATTTACAAATAATTCAGGCGTAACCAGATGTTTGGCATGAAGGACATTACCAGGAGTCTAGACAGCAGGAACCAAGCAATTGTTCCTGATGGCATCACTTGCCTTTGTAGTAAATGGCAAAGTTATAATAGTTTTAAAATAGAGAGGTAACATTAGAATCACATTTTCAGTAGAGAGAAGGGGCTCCAAAATATTCTTGGTAGCTCAGTGAGAGACCCTGTCTTGCAGTTGTGCTCTGCATTCAACCCTCACAGTATATTGCCTCTTAAGTCTTGATTGTGATGTGTTTAAGTCCAGTACAAAGCAGGGACTTTACTGAACAAAAGTATTTTTCATTCCAGTCAGAGGACCCTGTGTTCTCTCAAGAAAGGCTCTCACTGCTGGTGACCAGCGTTTGAAATGCAGTAACTATTTTTGCTACATTTCTTTAGTGTTTCTTTTTTTTTTTTTTAACAATGGTTTCATCTCATTATAAACTCAGTGGAAAAATTCCCATGTCACCATAAAGCTCCAGTCCCTGCAGTTCAGATCACAGAAACAGTCAATGTTCCCTGTTTTTGCAAATGGAAGGGATTGAATTTTGATTGTCCTCACAGCCTTTTCTCTTCTGGTCATGCCACCATAAATCTTCTCTTTAAAAATATTCCATTATGTATTGTGACAGTTGTGCTTATAGAAATGTTTTAAGTCATCTTTACAACCATTCTACAAAGCAGACTGGAGATAAGTTTTTCCCCTTACCTTTTGTTGCACCTTTTCTTCTACCTACAAGAAATTCGAAATGTTTTCCTGCTATTGTTCATTTAGAGATCTCCTTGGGTACTGTCTTCTTTATTTAATAGACCCTTTCTTGTTCTCTGCTCTATTTTTAGTTTAGTTAGTCCTATTTTTAGCTGTCCTTTATAAAACACAGATCAGCCTCTTCATTTTTAATATATTAAAGTATAGTCTGATATTAAAGTATAGTCTGATTATACTTAAAAACTACAATAGCTGGTTTTTGACCATTTAGATTTTACTTCTGCTTCTGTCAGTATCTGTCATTTTCATGAGATTCTTTTAGACTATGGGAGGTTTCCTTGCAAATCTGAATCTGGGTCTGAACTGACTTTTCCCTTCACAGTGATGCACTCTGAAGCTAAGGGCACCACACAGGACTGCCTGAGGTTCAGTGTAGCACAGCTTGGTTTCCCTCCTTTCCTTCCTTGTTACTGTTTCAAATTAGGTAAATTTAGTTTAACTTTATGCCAAGTGTCTGGTGGGTGAATGAGAGGAAGAGAAGTACTTTCTACACTGATCTGTTCCTTGAAATTTTTAAAATGCAACCTACCTAAGTCTTAAATAGCAGAAGTGATATCATTGTGGATCAGAGTTTAAGCAATTGATCATACAAAATTCCTTCATGAAAAAAAGGGAAACACTTATACATCATATTTTTACTTTGGGTGGTATGTCTGGCAGTGTCTGTACCACAAATCATATGGATGGCATGTTTTTTCACCTGTTGTACTAGATGTAACAGTACAGCCTTGCAAATATGCCAGGTGCTTAGTGTGATTTTCTTATCCATGTTGTTCAGATCATCTACTCTTTTGGGGTTTTTTTTTAATGATTCCCTTTTAGGAGATGGTAATTGCAGCAATTTCGGAGCCTTTCATTCTATAGTTCATTACAAAGCTAGGTGTGGAATTATACATTATTTTACATTGACTGGTAATTGTTCTAAAATCCTCTATCAAAAAAAGAAGCAAAAGCAGTTGTTGACATGTTAGGTGCTGTAGGCTCTGCTGTACAGAACGTGTCAGATCTACGAGGAAAAATAGAGTGGAAAATATAAAGTGCTATAATTGGTAGAAGAAGTTGGATTATAATACATAACATCAATTGAGATGTCTTTGAATATCACTGGTAATCATCCACCATTAAATGTGGTTTCTCAAACTCTACAGTGTATTTTATGAGGTATTTCTACCAATTCAAGCACACATGAATAACCTTTTGTGTTTTTTCTTCCTCCAGACTTGTGCTGTTTAATCATTCACCCAACAGACAAGCACTATAAATCATTTCAATCATTCAGCCCTGCCAACCTTTCTGCAGTAGCTTTCAAAGAATGAAGAAGTCACAGCAGGAGACTTCCTCAAGTGCACTTTAAATCATGTGTGGCAGGCACCAGTAAAGGTACCCTCCTAAATGTAAACATGGTGTGCCTAGGCCAGCAAACAGGCCATTATTTTAGACTGTGTAAGCATCACTGGGCCTCATGGTTTGCCCTTGAGTGCCAGGAGTTTCTATGTGTTTATCAAAGATTATAAAGTATTGGAGAAATAGCATATGTTCACACAAAGTCTATCCTAAAACAAAAAATGCCTTCATGGCCCCAGTAAAAATTTTTTGCTTACAGAAAGACTTTTCATTTGATCCTTATGTCTCCTTGCTTATCAAGGTCTTGATATCCTTAATTATTAGCAATAAAATCTGGTGTTGGCCAAAATGACTCTTTCAGAGTTCTTGGGCACAAAGCACTGGATTGTGCTGCCCCGACTGTTTGGTCCCTTGAGTTGCACCAACACTTCCAGGGCTGAATCACGGCATTGTGCAAGGTTTAAAGGATGAGAGGAATAGGCATTCTCCCAAATGTCAAATCATTACTGCATTCAACAACACTATTTTGTGCCTTTTAAGTAAGACGGTGTTGTTCAAGGCAGTTGTCTTACAGTGCATCTCTTTAAAACTATTCCATCAGCTTGTCCAACTACAACTACAATTCTGACTGAAAGATGAGGCTCTAATTAAAGCAAGTTAAATTTTTGCTGGCTTGTAAAGATTTAAAGGCACTGAACCATCTGGTACCAAATGGCACCATTTCCTTCACTGTCTAACTCAGTGGGTGCAGGAAGGCATGAACCAGCCTCTGAGTGACTCTGGCTTATGGCAACACCAGTTTGCTTTCTTCAAGTTGATCCTTCCAATACCTGTAGCTTTTGGGAGGAAAGGGGATTCAGACACTCCCTTAGAGTCAGGAAAGTCCCATTTCTTCCACAGGCCCTAAACCTGGCCCTTGACTGTCATTGAAGGGACCAAGACAGACTCCTGCTGAGATTTCCCTGTCAGCACTAGAGACCGTAGAGGCTGGTGATACCAGTCTGTTTGGAGGGAGACAGTGGAGGGAGGGACCATTTCATGATGGTTGCTGCTCCCTTGTCCTGAGTTTGGTCTCTGGCACACTCCTGAGTAGGAGGCAGTGGTGCTTTCACTACTCTGAGCTCCTCCAGTACCTGCTCACAAGAGTCGAGATGTGGTGGCCTCATCCATCCCACCTGACATCAGCACCAACAAAAAGCCAGGGCTTCTCCTCACCACAGGCAAAGGTTTGATGAAACATTCTGTGTTTCATGACTTCTGCTACATTTGCCTCAGCAGGAACCCCATCACCTCCAAAAAAAGGGCTTTTTCCTGGGTGAGGCAGAGCTCTGAGCCTCCAGTTCCTGCTGAGCTTGCTGCTCAAGTGAGTCTTCAGTGCTGCTTCTCCTGCATTCAAAATCCTACTGAGAATTGCATAAGAAAATGCCTTTTTGTGAGAAAAAAACTTTTTGTCCTTTTTTCAAGATCCAATCTCCATTGAAAGCATTCAATTATGTTTTTTTCTTAGGCAATTTATTTAACTACAACAAAAAAGATTTAATACTTGATGACTCATTACAGGATTTAGGGATATATCCAGAGCTCATTCAAGCTTCCACTCTTAAATGTCTTCAGTGCAAGGTGCATCAATCTTTTAGTCCTGGAGCTGCCTGTGCTCCTCAGAATTTATATTTTTTTGTTCATCTCTGCTCTTCAAAATTATTTAGATGGGAATAAAGATGAAAACTGAGTGGATAGCCAGAGTCACATACTATAGTCCAGGGATTCTCTTTGATGCAAGAAGCTTTCTCTCTGCAAGATCTTTTCTAGCAAAAGATGTGTGGATTGTGACCTTGATATCTGATCTCTACTAGAGGAATGAACTTCTTTTCTTATCATATTTTCTGCAATATCTCTTGGGACTAGTTTTGTACATTATGTTCCATTCACCTTAGATTCTCTCTTAGAAGGGAGACATTTTGAGATCTCCAGAAGTTTCATTTCAGTTTGAAAATGCACAAAAATTTGTTTTTTAAAATGAAAACACAAAGTATTAATAGAACTCCAAATGAAGTCTCAGGAGATCACTCTTCTTTTGATACTGAGATTCAAAGTCACACTACCACATGTTCCCACAAGCACATCAGTTCATAAAAGCTGATTTCTTATGTGGGACTTGAGCTTCCCAAGTGTGTGTGTGAGTATTCTGAAAACAAGATTTCAGACTAGCAGATACAAAGGGTCAAGGAGGGATTATTACAATTTCAAGACATGATAAACAGGATGCAAGGGGAAAGAAGAGTAGGGATGCTTTCAGTTTAAGTGAATGTAAATAATACATGCTGATTTTCTAGTGGGAGATGAACATGTTGGGCCAGGTGCTGACAGGAGCCCAGGAGGAAACGGGATGGAATCCCATTCCTAATGCTCCTTAGCACTGTGTCCCTGTTCCACACCTGCATCCAGACAGGAGAGGGTAGTGAGGGGTGCTGCCATGGGTTAGGGCTTGGTGAGGGACATGTATGCAACAAGAATTGTAATATTGCTAAGTTAGTTCTTTGAGCCTCCCCAGGGGGCTGCCACAGGAACATCTCAGTGACTCAGACTCTGCTTTGTGTGCTGAGAAATCTGATCCAAGGCTTCATAAATCTTGTCACCAGGGATAGGACATAAGACACAGTGTTCCTGCTCTCCCATTTTGGAGCAAGAAAGACAAGAAATTAATTTCAAAAGTAGAGCTGAAGCTAGTAATTCTCCAGTGAGAGTTTACTCTTCTGTCCTTATTTACCCTAGATCTCCATTCCTAACATACATGGAAATAAGAGAGAAAATATGTCAAAAATGTGACCAATATTTTTTAATTAAATTACAGTTTCATTAAAAACATATTGGTTCACTGAGCTTTCCAGCCTTCATTCAAAACCTCTCAGACTCTTAATGACTCATGACCAAGGATGTTTACATCTGCACTTCAAAGAGATGTCAGAGGAGCAGATCCAGTGTACAGAGCAGACTTCAACCCACACCGTGGCGCTCAGGATTCACTTTGCTGGCTTGCAGCACTTCACATACACAAGTGAAAAATAATAGATAACTTCAATTTTGTTTTTTTCTAATGGGCTAATGGTTAGAAAGGAACATAGATGAAAAGAAAAGGGAAAGATAAAGATAATAGATCATAGAATCATAGAATCCTTACAGCCTCCAAAATCATTGGGGTCCAACCTTTGACAGAACACCACCATGTCAACAAAACCATAGTACCAAGTGCCTCATCCAGTCATTTCTGGAGCTCCTCCAGGGACAGTGACTCCACCACCTCCCTGGGAAGCCCTTACCAATGGCTGACCACATTTTCAGTGAAAAATTCCTTTCTGATATTCAACCTAAACCTCCTCTAGTGGTGCAGCTTGAGATTATGTCCTCTTGTCCTCTCACTTGTTGCCTGGGAGAAGAGATCGACTCCCACTTGGCTACACCTTCCCTTCAGGCAGCTGTAGAGAATGTTAAGGACTCCTCTTCGGAAGGCTAAACAACCCCAGTTCCCTCAGCTGTTCCTCATGGCTTATCCTCTAGAACCTTTGTTGGCCTCCAATGTCTTTCTTGAAGTGAGGGGCCAACAACTGGACACAGCATTTGAGGTGTGTCCTCACCATGAGAGTACAGAGGGACAGTCATCATGACTGATTATCATGACCCTACTTGAGGGGTAGGGTATTTACCTACCCAGGGTAGGGTAAATAAGGACTGATTTCTCCTTCCCCCCATTTGCTTTCCCACTGCCTGTGTGTTCCACAGGTGGCTTAGTGGAGATTAATTTGCATCCTGATGGTGCAGGGCCAATGACACACACACATACACAGTTCTTTGACTGGAAATGTATCACCAAAAAGCCATCTTGGCCAAGTACAAATGTTAGCTTAAAATGGCAGTGTCCTGCTGCCTGCTTCTGAAGTACTGAAGGTGTAAACAGCTCTGCTGTCTCACCACATGCTCTTTGCAGATGCCCTCTCACATGAAAACTCTTTTGATTTCGGCTCAAGGCTCATTCCCAGACTTGTACAGCAGAGAGGCTCCAAAGGTCACCATCTGCCTTTAAAAAATGAATACATCTAATAAACTCCCAAGGCTACACAGGAGATGTCTCTTGACTTTATATTATTTGGTTGTATTTAATATTCTACTAATTTGCCAGATGCTTTCTCCAGGGTTTTGACAGTGCTTCTGCTGCAGTAAAAATCAGCACTGCTTCTTGGATCTGATTGCCTAATTCAGCACTGTCCCATGGAAAACTATCTCACATTGTTAAACAGTTTAATTTACTGAAAGACTTCTAAACAAATTCATTTACCAAGCAGTCGAAGTCATGTAATATACATATATTTTAAGGCTTTCAAATAAAAATGCCCGAAAAAAAGGCCAGGCAAACTGATGCACTAAGACCTAGGAGTGAGTAAGGGATGATATTTAGCATTTGAAAGTTGTAAAGATGGGTGAGGTTATTTATTGAGGTAATTTATTAAGGTCCCCCAGCCACACATCACCATTGTCAGTTCACATAATGCTTCCCTAGTTACTTAAAAGCTGTATTATATGCCATTAAACTTATAATCCCACTTAATATTAGTGCACTTAACAACCTCTCAAACATTTGGAATTGAATTTACAGTCTCTCATCAGTGCCTCTCTGAGGTTTATTGCAACATTTCCTCTCTAAATGTTTTTGTGGTCTGAGAAAGGATTATTCTCATTGAAATGTCATAAGCTCAACAACTCACTTATTACTGCCCTCTCTATTCTTTATGCCTTATAGTTTTTTCCTACTAGCTCATTTATTCTGTATTCCACTCAAGCTAACCCCTCTCAATGCAGATGACAGCTTTAGGTCCTGGTTGTAAATCTTCAGTGCAAATCGCCCTAGATCCTGCACGTTACCTGCAGCAATGGCAAACAATAACTTCTGGGGATGTCATTGCCTTTGTAGCCTTAGCTGCTGTTATCTTGTAGAATAAGCTTTACATCTCTGCTTTCCCCTGATTATTCATAAAAACACACAGCAGTCTGAATCTGTGTCATGCCAACATCTCTCCCTGACTAAGGACCCCCCATTCAGGTGGGTCAGGTATGTGACAGAGCCAGGTATGTGTTTCCAGCCTGAAATATACAACCAGTTCTCACCTAGTGCTGCTGGCTAAGTAAAGTTCAAATAGGTTTTGCTAGTAGAAAAGCCTCTGGAGCATGCAAACTACAGGGAACTGGAACTACTGGTTTATGCTGTCACCCTCAGACTTGGATCAGAGGGCTTTTGAATTTGCCAGGTGAGGCATGACATGGGTTTTACCTTTTTGTCACACTTTCTGCAGGCAGCTTCTACAGGAAATGTCTGATGAAGTTCCCTCTGTCTGAAGAGTTTCCTGGGCAAGTACAGAACTCCTCACGTTTACGGTGACTTTTCTGTCTGTGATGAAGTACGTCAGGATTACGTGCCAAAGCAGCCATCCAGAAACACTACAGCATCGTGCTTTTGCAAGGACTTTTGTAGAAAACCCTCATGAACCATGAGTTTGCCAAGAATCTGAATGCAGATCGAGGATGTGCTTGCCAGAGCCAAGAAAGGTGGACCAAGCTGGCTGCTGATCTTGTCTCTATTCTTCTGCTTATCCTGCCAGCAGCTTTTTTCCCAGTTACACTGCACTGGACTGGCTTCCTGTCCTTCAGAGCCCTTGCTGCTGCATCAGCCCCATGGATGGCTATGGCTCAGCCTCTCCCACACTGCTACCCTCCAAGATCTGTCTATTCTTGTTGTACAGCTGACTTTGTCATGGAATAAGGCTTTTCTGATAAAATGCTCCAGCTTTTGTGGAAATACAGGAACACACTGTACATGATGTATGGATTGGAAAACAGCTCCTGCCCGGCAGGCTGGCAGAGAACACGAACACTGCTGTGTGATCCATACTGTCCTGAGCTTTTTGCAGCTCTGCTCACTAAGGGCCAGCCAGAAAGCTTTCAAAATCACCAGGATAAAGCTTTTCCCAGATAACACTATTAAGATCAAAACATGTCTCTAATCCTGTCTCTGTGTAGAGTTTTAGAGTTTTAATTACGACTTTTTGGCAGGGGGTGGTTTTCCTTCCTCACTTTATGCTGTGGGCACCAAGACAGTATTTTCATATGCCTTGGTGAAATGAAATGAAATGAAATGAAATGATGAAATGAAATGAAATGGTGCACCTTTTTCAGCAGAAGGAAAGCAGCCTGGTGATTAATCTCTGCCACCAGCAGGGCGGCTGAGGCGCAGACACAGACACAGTGTGGGTGCTGGTACATGGCCACCCAGCAGCTCCTGCCAGGCTTCCCATCTGGGATTGGCCCTCCAGCCCTCCAGCCCCAAGGGAACTGCCTGCTACTGGAGGATAGCAATGGGGAATTAAAGGCATTTGCCTCTCAGTTGCGTCCATAAAACACCTGGGTCTTTAGCTAAACAATTATAATAATAAAGGAAAGTTTGTGTAGGACTTCTGGGAGGTTTGGGATATGCCTTGCTCTCCCAGCCCCACTGCATGGGCAACGCTCTGGCAAAGAAGCCAAATGTTCTACTGAAAGTGGATCTCAGGCAGCCCTCTGCAGCCTGCTCCAGAGAGGGCTCCTGCAGCCTCAGCTGCCATGCCTGCTCCTGAGGAGATCCCTCCATTCCCATCTGGCTTGGGCCATTTCCACAAGCAGCAAGCTGGGCTGGAGCTTCTCCAAGGAAGCAAATGGCAGAAGGTAGGCAGAGACAGCACAATCTGGCTCTCTAAATTGCTTTTTTTTTTTTTTGGTGGGCAATCTGGATTGTCACACAGAAGGTAGTATCACCTGCAACCTATATATTGATAGAATTACACTGGATCAAAAGGTAAACTTTTTCTGTATGTTTGGGCTGTGGCATTAGTGATTTTGAAATTTCCCGAAATCCCCTTGCATGCTTTCTTCACGTCAGTTTAAATTAGGTGGATAATGATATAATTATTATCTCTTTGTTATGTCTCTATGGATGCTACAGAAGGTATTATTTTCTCTTTTGCAAGTTTTTTTTTTGTTTTGTTTTGATATTATTATGCTGGGGCTTCAAATAGCCGAGCTGTCTGCAAATTCATATCTCCTCAGAAGAACCATTTGGCTCGCCTGCTGATGGCAGAGAGCACAAGTTGGAATGCTTTCAAAAGATAAATCTTATTTTACCAGTAGCAACTGTGCCTTTCATTCAACCTGGACCAGCAGATAGGAAGCCAAGGGACTATTCAAGAAGCAATTCCAGGCAGATTACAATCTAAAATCAGCTTTGAAAGAACTGTGATGAAAGGAAACTATATTATTTCTTTGAGTTTTTTGTCTTATTTTCCCCCCCTTGTGTTTTTTTCTTTTTTTTTTTTTAAGAGAAAACAAGAGTGAAAGCAATTTTCATTCAGGAGGAAAGTAGAAAGTATATTGATTCAGTTTCATGTCCCTCAGATCATTCTTCTCTCTCATTTGTGAGCTCCTAAAAGGACACTTTCCATCACTTTGGTGAGGTGATATGTCCAATATTTGAAATTTGTATATAATGATTCCTCAGTGATTTCCTTGGCTTAGAAGTTTTTTGGGTTTTTTAATTACTGTATGATATCTGAAATAGGTTTTTGTTTTATCTAGAGAGACTCTTTCATCCCTTTAATGAAATAAATTTTATTTTCAAGAGAGATCATAATCTTGATTCTCTCACAACTTTAATTCTATTGAATGGAGGACTGTGCCCTGTGGCTACACTTCTCAGAAGGGGAAAAGGTCACAAACAGCAAAAGGCACAAAGCAGTAACACTGGCTAAAGAGTTCCTGTTTCCTCCCACCTGGTGCTCTTGGAGAAGAAAGCAGATGTGCTGCATGTGCTGCATGTGCTGCATGCTGTGCCTTTGTGTGTGTATAGGTGCCTTTCCCAGTTTACAGCATGCCACGACTTGGAGCAGCAGCAAAATGTACAAGGGTTTGAAAACCAAGGACTGAGGCAGTAACTGCTCTACACCTAATGTCTAGATCATATTGCTCCCTGCCAAGAGATCAACTCTCTAATTTGCTTTTGTGGTCTCTTACTGTAATAAAAGTCCTGAAAAGGGTACATGTGCATGTGGTTCTCCACATTATGGCGCTGCCTGAGGCCCCAGAACCCATCCTGCTCGTGGCCTGCAGGAGGCTGTGGTGACTCCTGCCATGGTGACCATCCTGTCAGGGTGGACGCTTGAATCCATGCTCTAGTGCAGTGACTTTGCTGTGCAGAAGTAGTGCAGGACTCAGATGTACTGTCCTAGGGCCACAGACTGGGCACCCTGGTACCCACCTCGGGCTAGTTGCACTGCTGAAGGCATGATGGATTTGTCCTCTTTCTCCTCATCATCCCATGGAGCTCAGCATGTCTCACAGCACTTCTGTTACTGTATTTCCCATGATATGGATGCCTGAAATAATGCTATGGCAGCCCAGTGAAGACTGTAATGGAAATACAGAACATCTATACTGTGTGAGTTGAAAGACCCACCCAGCATCTGGCCTCCAGCTGTGGCCAGAAACAGATTCTTATGAGGGAGCATAAAGCAGGACAAATGCAAAGTAGTACCTTCCCAGCTACAGGTGTCTTTCAAGGGGCTTCCTGAGCCAAAGGCTGCATCCAGACTGTCACATTCCCTCACCACTGGTGGACATTCATGCTTAGGTGAATTTGTCTGATCCCTTTTTTAATTCACTTATAAGTTTAGCCTCTGCAACCTCCATGAGCACTTAGTTTCACAGTTTAATTCGATGTTAGGGGAAAAGGCATTTCTTTCTCATTGTTTTAATCCTGCTGCTGATAATTGGGGTGCCTTCTAATTCTCATAGTGGGTGGAAAATTGAGTAATTGTTCTGTGTTTACTTCAGTTATCATTATAAACCTCTATTATCTCCCTTCTCAGCTGTCTCTTCTTTTCAGCTAAAGAGTCCAAGTCTAATTAGTCTGTCCTCATTTCTGCAAGGCTGAAACCAGCTCAAAATAATTGCCAAGCACGATCTCAGCACACTATCCAAATCATACCTCTAATACTCTGGAGGTTATTGGGCTGCTTATAAAACCAATGCACATTTTTCCAAGGCCTGCTATGAATGCAAGGGCATGTCCAGGGTACTTGGAACAGAAGGCTAACACAATAAATAGGTGACATTTTTGTTCATAGTGTCACTTTTAATCAGCTATAAGGTGTAATTGAATATACTGGTAAAGACCATGTGCTTTTATGTATACAGGAAACTTGCACCTGGCAACAGAAACACCTGAGAAGATGCCAAGCAAACTGTGCTTCAATTCTGATTTCTACAGAAGGGGAAAAATTAGGACAGACCTTTAACTGCAAAGTTCAACAGTGTGAGTTCTGTAGTGGTCTGTTGTTTTCTGACATGGTTAAATCCAGCTGCCAAGAAATGGATTGGGTCATCAGGCACCAAGAGCTAAGATATTTTGAAAGTACATAAATATAACTTGAAAAGCGTCAAGATTATATAAAATCATATTAGTAAATGAACAACAGGTACAAGAATGAACACCTTAAGTATGCTTCATTTGAACTAGATGAGTATCAGAATAAAAAACTTGTCTTTAGCCAAATCGCAAGGTATGGTGTTCTGTCCTTTGATTATATTCTTCTCCATGTTACAGAATGTACTCTTTGCAAACTAATCTTTTAGTGCATATCCATTACAAGATGTAAAAATGAGACATAACTTCATCTATGAGCACTTTAAAATCAATCTGATTTCACAAACCAGATTAAGAATGAGATTGTACAGAGTATAAAAGGACTCTGCAACCATGAGTTCCAAATCTGCTAAAATAATCTGTATAAATTTCAAGTGAAGGGAATTTCTTTTAGATGTCACATGGCACTTCAATGCCATATATATGCCATATATATGCCACATATTCAAAATAATCCCAGCAGTCACAGCACCTCTTTGATTAGTATCATCTACAAAGTTCTGTGCACAACCTGACAAGAGCCTGAATTTCTGTTCAGTAGAAGTAGAAACCACTTTTCCCTCTGACAGTAGTTGTCTCCCACCTGCCATACACACAAATTGTATTTTCTCTTCCCATGTGACTGTCAGAGATCCAGGGGTTTAGGTTCCTCCAGGCACTGGCAGGACAGGAGGCACTTTTGCCTCCTGGGCTCCTGGTCCACCTCAGTGTAGATTGTTCCCTTCCAGTTTACACAAACTTTAGAAATACAAACTTTAGAAATCTTGAATACTATTCTAGAAATTTGTGGGTTTCTAGAACACTAGAAATACTGGAACTGGAGGAAAACCAGATTTTAAGACATCTAAATCCTCTGTGAGATAAAACTGACCATCTCTGTCTCACTCAGCTCTAATTCTGAGGCATCTACCAAGCATCTTATCATGTGCATAAATTCAATAACCTTTACAAACCAGAGATTCAAGTTCTGTGATGAGGCCCAGATTTTCAGATGACATTTAGACTTAGAATGTGGCTGTTGTCTGGGCTGCTTAAAGGGAAATGGAGGGAAGTTCCTGAATGGATGTGAAGTCGTTCTGCTTTACCTTGTTTGTCCTTCATCACTCTGCACAAATCAAGTGCAGCTCCATCCACCTGAGTGTGAATTATCTCCCTGGTAGTCAGCAGCACTTGCAAAAATCTTGCTAGGGCCAGCATCTTTTAAACTGCTTGCTATTTTCCACATTTTGAAGGTTATTTATCCAGTAACTGCCACCTGCCTCCTCCTTATCCTTCTTCCAGGATAATAAAAAAACATAGCTATTAATACATTCAAGAAACCTGGTATGGTGATTCCTAGATCTTTGAGATATCATGCTACCTGTCTATGGAAAATCAATTTTCAGACTCTTGAAATGAAAGAAAACTCCCTGGTGCAGCAAAATCAAATAGCAAAATATTCCTCCAGCAACAAACTAAAAATTAATTCAGGCTTTGGGACAGAGACCCATATCACTGTTTTCTTCTTTGCTTTTCTAAAAATGATGTAACATCCTCATTTATGTTCAAGGAACTATAGTAACCTTCTTGGTCTGGAATTGGGATGTATTTCAAGGGATACATTTAAGGAAATGTAAATCCTGATATCTCATGGGTGGAGGGCTCTTTCAGTTTCCTTTATGATTCAGAAGGCAGGCACAGGGGGCACCAGTCCTTTTGAGTAACCCATAGCTGAACACAAAAGCTGCATCTTGCTGGTAGCTGAAAAGAAAAATCCTGAATTTTCTGAAGTGTGGGTCTACTCAAGGATGACACATGGAAGCAGGTAGAAATGCATTGCTCCTGAGCTTTCAGCTGGTCTCTCCTTATGAGTGCAA
This sequence comes from Molothrus ater, assembly GCF_012460135.2. Taxonomy (NCBI): domain Eukaryota; kingdom Metazoa; phylum Chordata; class Aves; order Passeriformes; family Icteridae; genus Molothrus; species Molothrus ater. The sequence continues at coordinate 43,446,232 of NC_050480.2, forward strand.
AATGGATTTGAAGTACAATCTGGAGAGAGTTTCACAAACACTAAACATGGATGTAAATGATTACCTAGGCTGGGTGTCAGCAGCAGATACTGACATGGCAGCAACTTCTCAACTCCTTCTTTCCTTTTTGCTTACCTAGGTACCAAGGAATGAATTGGGATACATCAGTGGCTCATCCCAAGCCCCGTGGAAATGTCCTCTCTCATACATGTGCTGCTCTCTTAGAAAGCTGGTGACATCCCCCATGATGTTTATTTTGTTTTGGGTTTCACGTTTGGAGCACTACAGATGAGCTGCACAGTATAAGTGCATGGTGTGTTACATGCTTTGACTACTGACTAAAGCAGTCAGGAAGGAAAGAACTAGAGCCAAGACAGAAGCAGGAAAAGCATCTGCCAGAGAGTACAGCCTCAATCTCCAGTGACTTGTGCTTGCATTGACGTCAGTCAGCACAAAGTGTATGTTCTTTTATGTACCCTTGTGATTCCTAGTTGTTTTATTTTATGTGTGTACTGCATTGTTTTCCCAGCAGCAGTGTGCCCTGGGTAGGTCTGATCCTCTGTCAAGGAGCAGAATTAGAGACAGTGGGGCTGTGTCAGCACAGCAGAAGCCATGCTGGGGTGGTGGGATTGTCATTAGTAGCTGCTCTCAGTGCAGCAGGGCAGCTCTCAGGAGTGCCTGCTGAGAGCCAGAAAGGTGCTTCTCATATAATCCCAAGCAAGCAACAAGGTGTATTTTGGTCAGTCTGTAGCTCTTTCAATTACAGATGATTCTGTAATTTCAGAAATCATCTCTCCTCTTTATTAAAAACCCAAAAATTCAACTGTTCACCAAGTATATGCAATGGTGGAGAAATGGTGATGTGGAACACAAAGTGCTGGAACATATAGCTTTGATACATGTTTTGTGTGTTAAAAATCACAAACATCCATGGTCTGGGAGGCTGTTTTTTCTTGCTGTGCTTAGTGCAGATCTAGTACAAGGAGAAGCATCTACTGATTCATTGATCTGGTAAGTAGTAGATTTTTCAAGCAATATCCCCAAAGAGTAAAAGCGGAAAAGAATGTCAGTTATTGCATGCTAGAGACACAGTGTAGGGACAGTAGATCCAGCAGACATTCTGTGCTCTGCTCCTTATTTCTAAGAGCTACATACATGGTAGTGGTTTTAAATTCAAGCACAGAATTCACTTTCTATTTACATTATTTCAAACCAGTGTCACAGGGTAACTCCGCCACTGAACAGAATCAGTTGTGTCTTACTAAGAAATGCCAAAAACCTGCTGTGTGCCACACCACAGGTGTGACAGGGGAAACTGGGAAATCAGCCTCATATCCATTTTAAAGGCTCTGCTTAAAGACTCCCAGTCCTGCTCCATGTCACCAACACTGGACAGCAGTGCTCCTACCTGGAGCTTGTGACCCAGCTCGGGCTTTTCTGGCTCATGCAAATCACATTAATGTGCTCAAGGGAACTGGGCATCCTTCCATTGCAGCTGAACTGATGCTTCCATTCCTCATGGGATGCTGGGATGCTGAAGGTCCTTCATGTGTGGCTGGGGCTCCTCTGCAGGCAGAGCACATCCACACACAGCCCCAAAGCCAGCAGGGCAGAAGCCCTGAGGATTTCAGCCTTTCAGCTGCCATGACCACTGCTCAGCACACTGAGGGGGCACTGTGCAATGCCCAGCAGCCTCTCCTCCCCTGCCTTCCCACCTCAGCTCACCCTCCCTGTGTCCAGCTCAGCAAAGACCCATCTTAGGGGGAAAACAGAATTGAATCTCCAGTTTTTCAAAGGATTTCCCTATGAAAATGGCTTTGTCTCAATAGAGCTGCTCCTTATCCTCAAAAATATAAGCTGAAGAGCAGCAAGCTCTGGCTGAGTATTTGCTTTTTTCCTTTGCAGATCGCGCTGGATCTCCTCCATTCCATCCTGCTCATTGTGCAATTACGAACTGAAATGGGAATGTGACCATTCAGCCCAATACTGAGGTGCCTGTGGACAGGCACTTCATTTCTCTCCTATCTGCTGTAATGGCAAGTCCCCACATTTATTCCCCTGGTGCTTTGCTGGGCTGCTCTGGTGAGAAAGTCATTATCCTTTCCAGGGAAAAACTCCATGGCATACCAAAGGCCTGGAAAGTAAAAAAAGCTGTTACTTTTCAAACAAGGTAAAAAAAAAAAAAAGAAAAAAGAAGGAAAAAAAGGGAAAAAAAGGGAAAAAAAGGAAGAAATGGAAAACCAGGTTTTGGAAGCTACAGCAGTTTTCTCAAGGACAGCTGTAAATGGCATTTACTGCATACAAATAAGAGCCAGCAACGATGAAAAGAAAGCAACAAATAAACAAATCAATGACAATGCCAACAAAAAAGTGTTCAGCTGCCAAGAACATACTTTATCTCTCATTAGCATAATTATTGCTTAGAGTTTCAACTCCAAATGCCACAAACCATTAAAAAGTTATGTTATGCTTAAATATTTTGTCATTTTTGGCAAGAAGGCAAGCTTAGGGAGAGGAGGGTGTGAATGGCTTCGCTGCCTGGTTCCATGAAGTTATCTCACTCTTTTGAGGAATTACCCTCTTGCACTGATAAGCCAATGGCAGCCAAACCTGACAGAAGCCAACATGGCCCCTGTGCAGCAGAGAGAGTAGAGGGAGCTGCTGCCAAACTGCAGCAGCCTGTAGATTTTTAAGATGCTGAAAACAGAACCAAGGATTTCCACCAAAGAAAATTTCACACTAAACTTTTTACTCCTAGGGAAAGGTTGGGAGAGGCAAAGAGCTAAGGTCTGGTCAAGGAAAGTTGTTTAGATTACTTTTTCTGGATATTGCTTCAGCTGCCTCTTTCCCCAAACCTTGCAGCATACATAGACAGAGCCTAGGGACCCAGACAGGCAGTGAGCAGAAGCTTGGTGTCAGCTGGGCAGGAAGCAAAAGAGCAAGCAGTTGGAACTCCCTCAAGCCAGAGAAAGGAGAGAGGATGGCATTTCCTAATCCTCCTCAAAGCACTGTTTTAAACTGTATAAAATTATCACATATCCCTCCAAATGTGGCCTTATGTTTAGGCAGAGAAAAATCTGCATGAAGACAATAATTTTTACCCAGACTGATCCATCCCATTTAACTTGGAAAATAGTTGCTGGCTTTTTAGGAAGCAATGACATTCTTGAGTCTTTTATGAGCTGATAAATTTGAACTGCATATTTATGCCTGCACTTTCTTATCTCAAGGATGGTCCATATCATTTCCAAAATAAACTTAAGGGAGCTTTGTTAGTAACCTCTCTGGGATTAAAGTCCTGAAGCTGACTGAGTCATGCATAATGGATTCAGCTCTAAGAAGTCCCATCAATTAAAACCAGGTGTGCTGCAGGAAAGTGCTCTGGCAGCAAATCACCATCAGAAGGACCTTTCAGAGTCAAGTCCACCCTCATTTTATTGCAGGGGCCTGCTGGGTCATTACCTTTGGAAATCAATTCTAAAGTCTGACCAATGCTTTCAGCTGGCAGAGCTGTGCACTGTGGCAGGCACCAAATAGCTGCAGTGCTGCTGTGGCTTTTGTGGGGTCTGTTGATAGCTGGTGGCTATAATTAGCAGAGCCCTTTATGCAACTGTTGTGTCCCTGAGAGAAATCAATGCTGCAGCATTGCTTTACCTTCCTTGCCTTACCTAGACTGCTCTAAATTGAAATTTAAAAAAAAATTGCTGCAAATGCAGCCACGAACTGCAGGCTTTGAACCATATTTTACAGAGCTTCTCTAATGTATTACAAAGTTTCAGCTGTAGCATTAGGCAGTGCAGAATAAAGCTGTTTGCTCATACAGTTGCCTGGGGAGACCTCAGGGCTGGGAATCTTCAATAGGTTAGACAGATGTTTAGCAGGTATGAGACAGTATCATTTATCCAGTTGGTTGGTTTAGAAGCCTCCCAGAGGTCCCTGTTTCCCTTATTTTTCAATGGTTCTATACATGTGGGATGATCGAGTTGCTTACAAATTGTTTGGCAAACTGGAGGACTAATAAACCTTAATTGGGCTTCTGAGTGGATTCCCTTACATCAAATAACGTAGATGGTATTTACATTTCTTTCAGGAAAAGCAGAAAATTCTCCCTCCACAGAATTTTCTGTTGTTGTAAATCTTACAGGACCAGAATACCTCTGAGACCCCCAAAGCTTCGACTGAAATTGGCTGGTTAGTGCAGTAGTGATTAGCCAAGTGCTGACACACTACCTGCAAACAAGCAAGCACAGAGAGTGATTGTGAGAGCCCCATTACACCATGAAATCAGGCTGAAATGTGAAGCTGATGCAGGAGCCTTATGAGGCAATTTAACAAATGACCACTCTGTGGGGGAAACAGGAGGAGGTACATAAGGTTTTAATTACACTGATTATAGAGTGGGTTTTTTAGTGCATTGCAGCCATAATTTTGTGCTAATCAGGCAATTCAAAGCCATCAGAAGCTCTTCTTAAAATTTTCTCATTTATTTTGTGTCACTGGTAAAGGAACCTGAGTGTACCAGTGTATCTAATTCCTTCATAGTAGCTGTCACTGGTAAAACACTATGGACTATAATATACACTAAGGGTTTATTAAGTGGGGCTAGAGCAAAACACAGCTTAATGGCACAAATTTAATGTGGAATTTTATTTTTATATGCTTCAATGGCACCTGCTCCTGAAGGCAGAATGAGAGTTGCAGGTGATGAACTCATGCATGAGTTTAGTGCTGATGATTTTTACTTACAGAAGGTAGAAGTCTTGGCAAGGTATTTGGCCCCCTGTGTAACATTGCAGGAGTATATCCACTCTAACATCTCTCAGAAAACCAAAGGGGGACATGCCAAGTAGTGTTAGTTAGCTGTGTTTTTTCATAAAACTCTCAATAGTGACAAACAAATGGGGAAAGTTGAGTGGTGAATTCATTTGAACCTCAGAGGTTGGTAAAGATGATTGTTAAAAGAGCAGATCTGAACAGAAAAGACATGGAAGGGGGAGCACATCAAGTAACAGCATCATCATTAGGGCAGAGAGTGATGCATTCCACACCCAGTGGAGGTAGGCCTTCTTTCCCCATATCATCTGCTGACAGAAGAGGGAATAAGTAAAGTCAAAGGAATAACACTGACACCAGGTCAGAGGAGCTGATGAAACACGGTGTGGATCTATCTAAAAAGTACAAGATATTAAAACAAATCTGACTAAGAGATTCAAGTTTATTTTTCTGCTGTGGTCCTTGCTTTTCCCAATTTGTGCACTGCTTGTTTTCTCAGTGTGCATTTTTACAGTTCCATGCAAATTTATGCCCAGGGTTTCTGAACAAGAAATGTGTAGGTGACCAGCCAGTGCTCATGGCAGAACTGGATGGAAATATTTTGCTCATCTTTCATTTGCCTGCAGTAGGTCTTCCCTTTTGACTAAATATCAAAATGCTGCCTGAAAAGTACCAAATGGGATGCACTGGAGTTCAAGACTGCAAATAGGCTAAGGAAAAAATATGTCATAAAATTCCACATAAAATTCATGCTATTAATCTCTGCTTTACTTTGCCCCCACTTAATAAGCCCTTAGTGCATACTACAGGGAGTCTGTATTGTTTTAGCAGTGATGGCTACTATGAAGGAATTAGATACACTGGTACACTCAGGTTCCTTTACCAGTGACACATTGATGCCTGCTGCAGGCTAAAGCTGTTAAAAATGCCACTCAAGCTTCTCCTGCCTTCCTCTGCACACATGCATTAAGAGGAATCATCCAACAGAAGCCACTGGAATTTGATGAACCTAGCCTTATCCCAGCTGATTTGATGGGCAGGGTAGAGACCATTGGGAATGAGCCCAGAAAGCACAAGTTAAAATAGATTATTTGTTCATTTAGAGGCTTTGGGTTTTCTGCTGTCACATCTCACCCACTGATGGCTTTTGCTGGTCTCTGAGATGGAGTGTGATGAGGTTCTACGCTTATTTCCAGACTGAACGGGGAGTTTCAGACCACTCAAAATGATGAGTGAAACATGCTGCCAGTGAGCTGCCATCCCCCTGTCCTCTCTGGGATGTTTATGTGGAGCTGGAATGGTGGACACAATGTCCTGCTGGCAATGGCAGCATGCAGACACCCCTGTCCCTGTCAGACTGCTCAGGAAGGGCAGGGCAGCAAAGAAAATACTTTGTTTGGTGGGGCTGAGTTTTTGTTTATTGGGGGTTTTTTTTGATATGTCTGTTTTTAATTAGCAGCTTATAGGAAAAAAAAAACACAATATGCAAAATAGTTTTCCCCTTGCTTTCTTAAACTCCCTGGTGCCACCTGTTTGTAGCACACGGTGTACTAATGCTGGATACAGGACTCCAGCAGCCAGGGTAGGTAGCATTTTAATAATTCAGACATGGTCTGCTTGTCAGAGCTGTTTTCTCTCTTTTCACACCAGCACAGCAGCGCTTTCCTTATGTGACAACTGGAACGTTCCCTCCAGACTACCCCGTGCACAGTCACTCCACAACGCTCTCAGAGCCCAGGCAGCAGATCAAATGATCAAGGATGCATAAATCTTCAGCAGAAGGCAAGGCTGGTACACAAAGGAAAGATGAACCACTGATCTCTGGATATCGTCCTGTCTTGTCCTGCTGCTGGCTATTTTCACAATTTCAGCAGCTTTTTGAGGTATACCACCTCTACAGTTCGCTGCGGGTTCTTATTAACAAAGATTCTTGCCAGGAATCATTTCTGATTAAAGGATTAAAGCACAAGGATGAAATTGAGAGGGAAACAATTTTGATTTCCAAGTCTTTAGATGCATGAAAGATGTTTTCTTAGCTCTGGATTCAGAAAAAAATTCTGTCTGTGTTGATATGTGTCATATTTGCTTCATCCAGCTGCTGGAGAAAAGAGGCTTCACTCTCTTTGAAGTTTACCCTTCTGAGCTTAGTGCTGGTACAGTAACTGAAGTAGCAACTTTGCCCTTTGAAAATGCCTCATTCCTGTCTCAGAGTTTCCTTCCCTTTTTCCTTTGGAAGCTGATGGAGTTAAGGGAATACAGAGCCAGTGTGAACTCAATATCAGTAAGGCTCTAAAGTCCTGATAATAAGAACACTGTAATAAGCTGAGTGAAGCAGTAGCATTATCATCATTAGGTTTCATCATATCTATCCCTGACGAAAAACACTTTACTTCTTCTGGTCTCTCCATGGACTTTTGTGGTGTTGGAAGTGACTCCCTCACCAGAACTACAGAGGGTTGAGTCTTGTAACTCAGCACTGCTTTAGGCACATAAACCCAGATGAAGCAAACACCCTACAGCACCCCATCAAATTCATTCACACACCACAATTCCTCTAGCTCCTTAGAGATATGCATAACTGGAGCCATTTCAGCATAAATTTTACATTTTTCATTTACTTTTTCTGTGTTGTTAATTAGCAATTAATTTTACAGCATCATTCTGACTTCTTGATCATTCAAACTTCTTTATTTAATATACTATAGACAGATTAAAAAAAAAAAAAAGTTAAAAAGTTCAGCCTCTCCCAGCCATTTTCATCATTAATTTCCTCCATTTCTCATTTTTAATTGCTGAGTTATCTCTCTAGCTCCCTTCCCACTCCAGTACATTAGAGGGAAAAAACCCATCCAGACCAACCTTCTGGTTTCTCCTAGCCCCTTTGGCTAACAGTAACTCATTCCAGGGTTTTAATTGCATTTTTAAGTAAGGCTGCTACAGCTATTGGCTTTGAGCCTTTCATCATGCACAGTATTTTGTCAGCATGCAAAGCAGTGCATGCTGTTCAACAGGGACAGCCCCTCACAGAGGCAGAGATAAAAACTAGAGCACATAACGCTGTCTGCTCTAAGAACCTGGGCAGGGAATATGGAGATGTTAGTTAATTTCTTGGCTGTCTCCCATGTTTGGGTCTGATTTAGTCACCTCATCACTGTCTCAGTTCTCTCTCTGCCTGTAAAATATCCCCTCTCTTACCAGCTAGTGGCATAACTACTCAAAAATAGTTAGACTCCTTCTGCCTCAATCATCCTGCCATTAGCCAGCAGGCTCTTTGGCACACACCCTCATCCAGGTACCAAATAGACCCTGCCTCAGCACCAACACTTCTGGCATTGCAGGGTGCCAGGATGGCTGCCTTCTCTCACGTGTGCCAAACCCCTGCATCACCTATTTTCCCATATCCAAAACCCTTATCTACTGCACAGAGCCCAAGGATGAGCAGAGTGATGTGGCTGCCTGTCCCTACCTAAACCTTGCCCCTCCTCTGCATGTTTGCCCATCCTTTGTGTGACCCAGGATGGGAGTGCATGCTCTCTGCTGTGGACAGAGAGAAAATCCATCCTGTCCCTGCTGAGTGCTGCAGTTGTGCCACCTTAAGCAGAGCAGTCACACACCATTAATGCCCAGCTAGTGTAGAGGACACTCACCCGGGTGTGGGTTCAGTGATCTGCTATAACTGCACTGTGCATGACTCATCTCTCTGACCTTGTGTTAACATAAAATCCAGACTGGTGCTAATAGGAGTTGTGTTTAAACAGTTGTAAGGGCACACCCTTGACACTGCAGTCATTAAAAACGGCATTATTTCATTTCCAAGAGTACGCAATTTTAGCTTCCATATCCTAAGCCAAATTCTAACTGAGTATTTACTTTTTGTATCTCTGAGTGGTTTCTGTCCTATTTTCTAGCAACCATAGTTTTGCTTCCTACCCTAAACCCCATTAGATTGATCATAAACTCTATACAGTGCCACAGAGAATGAAGCTGTTAGTGTATTTGTATATTGAAAAACATTCTGAGAAGAAAAGACAGCATGTAATGTTCAAACATAAGAAGGTATCTTATTAATAATTGATATATTCTTCCAACTGTTCTGAGTGTTCATAAAATGCTCTGAGTTTCTCTGTTGCAATGTGAGCTGTGAGAACAGTCACTGCTTACACAGTGACAAACTGTAATCACAAATGAACCTGAGGTGTCATAATTGCTCTGCCTCCAAATTCAGCAGATTTCACAATGCATTAGAAAAGCATGACCAGCAATAAGACTGCAGGGTAATTAGCTCATTAAAAGCAGGGTGGACTTCTTGTTAAACAAGCTAACATACCTCATTTGTTTCAGCTTCTTCAGGAAAATCTCTTCAGGCTTCCGATAACCACTGAGCCAGGAGCTGACTCAAGCACAACATTGAGGGAACTGGTATCAGATCAGCCCTTCCCATGATGAATCCCCTGGCCAGATTCTGAGGAACAACTGATCAAGTTGGAGCTCGCAGGTTCCCCCGGCCCAGTGAGGACAACCCCAAAAGAAATGAGAAATGGAGCAGCTGCACATAATAATTCTAGGAATAATTAATAAATAACATTTTAAAAATTACTAGCATTTTAAAGTTAGTTTCTAGAGAGAAGCTGCTGACTCTAATATGGCACCCAGAAAGGTTTATTCCTATGGATCCAGATGTCAAGAGATGTTTGTCCAACTAAAGTGTCACTTTAAGAAGCTTTTAATGTATCATTATTTAAAGATCCCTGCTAGTGCTTCATTAATGTCATTAATTTCTTTATGAATCCTTGAGTTTCACTATAATAACATATACTAAATTTTTTCCAGCTGTCTCCACTTTTTCTTGATAGTCAAAACCTTGTTTTCTAAGTGTTTTTTATTTGTTTGCTTTTCATTACCTTTTATTTTGAAAGACAATTTTAAAAGAAATGTTTGATACAATGATATTTACTAGAAAATTATAACCCTTGCAGACTTTTGAAGTACCCTGTGGAGTTTAAAGGAAAACTGCATCTTCTGTAGAACGTTAGAAGAAGCCTCAAGAGTATCACCAGAAGATGCTTGTAACAGTTCAGAGGTTTGATAGCAAAATTCAGTAGAACCTTTTGAATGTGTTCATAGTTTTCCTGCAAATTTAATAAGCCCTCTTGAGACAATCTCAGCTCACTGTTTGTTGATGGATTTGCTGTGTGCCATTTCCTTGAAAGTTCATGGCCTGAAGGCTGAATTATTACATGTCCAAGACCCTTCCCTTTGTCTTATTTGGGCTCTATCAACGGACCTTAGTAGGAGCATATAAGCAAAAAAGGAAATTAGCTACTATCTCTTTGTGTTTGGGAAGACACAAATGATGTGTTTGAGAAGAATTTCAAAGTCATGGGAACAAGGCACTTCTCAGATTTCATATGGTGTTGAGCTAGGCTGTTTCTGGAAGGGGAGTTTGCTTGCAATTTTTTAGCCTTTGAGTAATCTCTGTAAACCCTTCTTGGCTGCTTCACGTGCTTTGCATTTTCTTTGTTCATCTATTTTTAAATACCCAGACAGACACACTATTATAGTTCAATTTATTCTTCAATATTGATTTTTTAGGCTGGCATGTGATTTGCTCCCATGACTGTTTGCAGTGACAGATCTTTGGAGTCAGGACTTTTTGATAAAAGAAATTACATTGTTTCACCAGCCACATGGTTGGTAAGCAAGGAGAGCCAGGCAGGCTGGGTCACCTGAGCAGGAAATCATGGCTCTACTTACTTACATCACAAGTTTGTGGAAGCCCATGTATATGTCCTAATTAGATTTGAAATGTCTGAACTCAACGTTGTGTAGTACAAAGGCCACCAAAATGGGAGATGTTACCTACATAATGTAAGAATTGTTCCTTTTTTTCTTTTTATGCTGGAGTTTAAAGTTAACAGTTAAATTAGGTTAAAGTTTCAAGTACAGTCAGAATTCATGTGGGCTGAGGTGTGACTTTTACAGTTCATTTCTGGCTAACAAGGGAAACTATATCTTCTGAAAACCAGAGGTCCCAAAGGGAAAATATTTCCACTGCATTATACTTCAATTGATTTAAACACAAATCCAGCAGTGGTTGAACACCTGAGAACAAGGTGTACTTGGTAGAGGAGAGGGTCAGCTCTGCTGTTCTCAAAGATGAAGGCATCCACATCAGAACTGCAGGTGTGACAAACCATCTACACTGGTCTTGCTTACTCTGCTCAATGCTGGCCGATGATCTGGCCTTGTGCACCTTTATTCCCCATTGCCTCCCCTTCCTGTCATTGCTCAGAGACTGATTTGGGGAACATATCTGAGCTGGTCAAATGTTAGAAGTGGACTGGAAGACAAGGAGGAAAGGATAGTGGAGGTTTGCCAGCACTGCAGCAACTACTTACACACCACGAGGACACATGGCAGAGCTATGAGGTGGCCAGGGGACACCACATGTTCCTTGTGTGTCCCCCTCCTCCCTCCATCTCTCCACCCTATACATAACCTATATACTGTAGGTGCACCCAGAAGACACTAAAGCATAGCAATGTCTTGATAACAAAGCATAGCAATAATGTCTTGATAGTTGATGAACTAGCAATATGGTGTCAACAGTTTCTTTAGGAGTCACTTTTTACTCTTCAGTATAGTTTTCAGAAAAAAGTCTCAATTTGGAAACAGCCACCACAGGTGGATGAATAAAAAACCTAATCTCATATGTGATGGCATTGTTGCAGGCAATAAAAAACTCAACAAGAGCTGGTCAGTTGGCTTTTTTTTTTTGCAAAAGGACAGCTATATAAATATCTTTCATACTAATAACTGTTTCTTTGTTTATACAGTAAGATTACAGAATGAGAAACAATACTACAATTGTTGAAATTCCACTGCTCTTTATGTAGAGTAAATAGCACTTCATATACACAAGCATCATTTGTAAAATACAAAATAGAGACATTTTTACTAAAATTCTGTACTATCAGCTACAGATGAATAATTTTCCTCACAATCTTACAACACACAATACATAGAGAAAAGCAAATGAAAACAAATTATGCCACAGGAATGAGACTGCACCAACTATTAGATTATCTTTTAGAGATGACATAAAGACATCATCTCCTGAAAGCATGCCATGGGGTCATAATTTTCAAAAGAGGAAGGCTATATTGTGGAACTATATACTTCATAAGGACTACAGTCTGCAGAAATGCTAAAATGCACTGAAAGAAGTGACATCTAAATCTAATTATAGACAGATTTTCTAACTCAGCAGACAATATAATTTCCTCTATAGTTTAGTGAAGCTATTTTAAAAATAGCTTTCTTGATTATTCCATTTTCATAACCAGAACCATTACAATATAAAATGATGAGGTGGAAATGCAGTTTTCTGCTTTAACACAAAGCAGAAGAAATATGTCTTAGGGAGCTCATTTGGGGGGCTGGAGGAGAGATCTTTTCTTGCTGCAAAGCATCACACCATTTTTCACCAATTTAATATCTAAAAGAAGCACCTTGGGAGCAAAGTCACGAAAGTATATTGCACAATTGTATGTAAGATGCTGTGATATATATTTTTCATAAATGTTTAATGTTTTAGGATAGTTACATCCAGATTATCTTTCAGTCTGAACTTCCCAGAAGACAGGGAGAATTTATATGATCCTGTGGTAATAGCCCATTTTGTTCTCCCAAAATAATGTCTATCTATCACAGAATATGAATGGAAATGTCTAAGCAGAAAGAAGCCTGTGGCTAAAAATTTTGGACTGTCTATCTTCAAGTTTCAGAACTGGTGTTTAGGGAATTAACCGCAAGACTCTTGGCTTTCCTGAGCTGTTCCAGGTTCTTTTGTGCAATGGTCCTTCAGGTCTGTTGTCCCCTTTGCCTGTGGAAAACCATACCTGAGCCACATAAAGCCACATGAAGAGAAGGCAGCAAGCCAGCAGCTGCAGTGTCCCTGGTGTGCGCCCAGCATTTCCACCACAGCCTGGACACCACGGGAAGTCACTCAGGCCAGCTCTGCCTGAGGTGCTGGAAGGTAAGGACTGCACACCAACAGGATTCTTCATCCATTGCCATTTAAAGTGGAAACAACTGTTGTTCTTTAGTGGGGGTTATGTTTGTTGAATCATTAGCAGGGGAGAATGTCAAGTAGAAAGGGCTGATGGTGACTGGCATCAGAGCACAACTGCTTGCTCTGATGCCACTCACCATCAGCCCTTTCTTCTTGGATGAGTTTTGGACATGGCTGCATGCACACAAACACTCAGAAAATCCTGCAGGAATTACTGACAGGTAAAGAGTGTGGCCCTGAGAAGAAGCAAGGTAAGACCCTGCCAGGGAATGAAACTTTCTGGCAGAGGCCACATGGGAAATCAGACATCCTTTCCACATGCTGTAGAAAAATCAGCTTTCCCTGTGCTTTGCACATAGATTTCATTTCCAGGCAGCAGGCAACTGATTCCATCATTGCTTTCTCCTCCATGCAGGGACTTCAGTCACTGGGGATTAGAGGTTTAGGAGGCAGGCAAGCCCTTCATGGGATTGCAAAAAAGTACTGCTATCAACTGCACATGTCAACTCCTAATGATGTCAGTAGGGGTTTGCTGGCACTCCCTGACTATGTTATTAAATGCCTCTCCCAATCTCATGGTGACTGGCTTTCAGAAAGTGATCTTCTGTTTCTATTACTCCATTTTTCAGATAGAAAATCAGAAAACCAGAATTTCCTCACTCGCAAGCTGTCAGGAGATTTAAAACACATAAACTTTCTCTCTTTTCAGTGCTCAAAATTATTAAGTTGATCAGTAACTATAGCACAGTAATACAATATATTAGATAAATTTTGTGGCTAAAGAGATTTAATAATATCATGAAGATATAAATATTCAATAATATTGAGGTTCTTTGTAACCCTGGACCAAATTGCTATGGTTTTGGACAGTAGGAATAACTATCATCATTTTCTTCATCAATATAATCCCATACAACCTCACCCATTGTGTGATTCTTGTAACTATTTTTACCTGACAAATAGTATTTCACTTCTAGTTGCCTTAAACATTTGAAGCAATTCTACAAGATCCTTTCACTGATCATGGCTAGGGGAGATTTGTCCTTACTGAAATTCTGACAGGAGATCATTTAGCCTCTAGCTGCTTGCTGCATATTCTCCTTGAGTTCTCATGCTTGTTTCCCCTGTGGAACAGGACTGAGAATCCTTTGAGGACTAAAGGGTCTACTCAGCTTAGTATCCCTACTAAATGCTTAGTATCAGTGAAGCTTAATGTTAAATATGTATCACCATGCACTATTCTCACAAAAATTCTTACTCAAACATTCTTTTATTCCAGTCTGATTCTTCTGGTTTTGCTCCCTGGAATGTACTATGTTTTATACTCCATTACTGTAATCAAAGCTCAGATTAACTGAAGAAGAGGATACAGCCCAGAAGTTGCTTCTCTATAGACAATACTTTCCTTTTCAATTCAGTAATAGGTTTTAGATGTACTGAATTTCATCAGCAGATTTATCTTTGTTTACCAACAGTGTTTTGTGCTGTTGCAGGTAAATTGCACTCTGTAAATAATGCTTTTTCAAAAAGAAACATTTAACGTGGTATGGTAGGCACACAGCATATGAAAGACTTTGTATTTTATAGTCAAACTCCCCATGGTAAGAATGTAACTGCAGTGAAACAGAAGACATCAGTACAATGTGAAAACTATTCATTTGTCCCTTTGATTGGTGATATAAAAATTAACTCCAACAACCAATAATATTAGGATTTCTCTTTCATCTTTCCTTCTCTGCACACTGCCTAGAAAAAAACTTCAATTTACTTAATGAACACAAAATAAAAGTCACTGTCATTGTGGCAATACATCTGATTACTATTAGTTATAACTTCATATAAATCATAAAAATTAATATTTTGATTGGTTTCATGTTGATGAGGTGTATGATGAGGTGGCTGACTTGGAAACAGAGGATCATCCAAAGCATAAAACCTGTTAGCAAGATTGTTCCTAATACTAAGCTGTGTATCTACTGTCCCAAAATTAATTTAACACCAATTCAGTTTCATTGGAAAACCTATGCTGAGGGTCAATTCTGCAGCCTGGTTTAGGATTTGATCATTGGTTGTTTGCACAGAGGTAATGCTTAGGACTTAATTTATGAAAGGATAGCTTGAAAAATATACACAGTGTTAATTTTATTTCATTTTTCTGTTTATGAAAATATAGTCCTAAATTTACTTTGTGGGATGTGTAGGAGAAGAGGGCTTTAACTAGGAGCAAGAAGAGGCACAGGTAAGACTAATATAAACAAAGAAGTGGGGGAAGTAGAGACAATCACAACGCAGCAGAAAAAGAAAACCCACAGTTGGCAATGTTCGAAAGAGCTGCAAATTTTGGGTCCCAACCTAACATATTTTCAACTTTTTTGTAGATCTGTCTTAAAATCAGGTGTGAGACATCAGAAGACAAATGGCACAGTGAGAAATGTGGGTTGTTTACCTTGGAAACTGGGATATTTCAGTCTTTTCCTTTTTATTCCTGGCCAGGCTGAAGACGTTTTGAAGGATCGCAGGCTGGATTCTGGGAAAGAGTTTCTAAGAGGAAGGAAGGAATGATCTTCTAGCATGTGTTGTAATTGTTTCCTATATATGTCTCATGAGTCAGACAGAATAGGATCAGGTCACTGACACTTGTTTTGCCATAACAACAAGAAAAACAGATTTTGGTGGTAGGGGTGATGGTGATGTGTTATTTTTAAACTGCTTCATGCACTTACTAACGTACAGGGGGAAAACCTGTCACATTTTTAACAGAGGTTCTTCTGGATAGACCTACATTTTAAGCCATTTCTTTAACAGCCTGTAAGCCAAATATCTTTTAGAATTCTGTATCTGGTAAATGTTATAAGAGTGTACGGTGAACTCTGATGGAAGTGGATAAAACAATACTACTATTGTATTATATTTAAAATTAAGCAACCCAATACTACAAAAGCTCATATTAAAGTTGTCTTCCTTCACATAAGTTTTTCTCTTTGTCCTGTGATGTTCTTTCTATCTAATCATACCTTTCCAAGGTAAACTTACCTACACTTCCAAGAGTGTAGGATTTGACCTTGCTGAAATTGTATTTTTTGTAAACTTTATAGTATCTCACATGACTCAAGATTTGCAAAGGTATAGGGCTGAGTGACAAAACATTTCCTTGGTACTTCTGATCAGTTTGTTAGGTTGATTGAAAGTCAGTGGGTTATAAGAAGATTCAGCCTCAATTTTGATTGATAAGTCAGATGACACAGTTGAGAAAAAGTAGGACACTAGCTTGTGCTCCCTCTAAGTGGATAAAAATAAAGGACTAAATTTTCAAAAGATTCAGGTCACTGAAATAGGCTTTGGTGTTCATTATAGCAGGTGCATGTGGCAATAGTGCCCATGGGCTGTTCCAAACATTGCTTCAGTGAGGCAATGAATAGCACTTATTAAAACTTAACACTGCTGAGGCAGAAGGGTTGCCTAGAAAATGGACCTGTCTAAATAGCATGGCTAGGTGGGAGTATCCCAAATTAGATGGTTTGCCTGTGTTTCCTCATTGGTGAGTAGTAATTCCTGCTGACTTCACTGTAGTAATGTGGGCCTTCAGCTACAAGAAATAAATGCCATGGCTGAGGGCATCTGGTATAGTGTGTTGGTTTGTGCTGCAGTCCCAGAGAAGAACTATTTGGCCTCTGAGCTGTCAGGACCAACCGCGGAAACACACGGATTTGCTCTGTAGGAAGAGAAGGATACCTGAAGATACAGAAGATGCAGAAGAGATAAGAAGGTACAGAAGAGAGAAGGATACCTGCTTCAGTGCTCCCCTTCACCATGTGCTGGCTGTAAAGCCTGTGCCCAGGGAAGAGGTTGCCTGGGTCCTCCATCCTGCTGGGACATTTTCAGGGAAGCACTGGAACTTATGCCACCCTAACAGTTAAACATTAAGCTCCTTTAAACTGTAGGATCCAAACAGCACAGGAAATATGCAAGGTCAGACACACGTGTTGTTTTGAGGTATGCCTGAGTATCTGGGTTATAATGTATTTTACATATTAGACACTGCAAAGATGGGCCTCTCACTAGCATTGCTCTCTAGGAGCACCAAAAAGCCAAGCTGCAGTAGATCCTATCAGCTATGGATGCAGCAGGGAAGAGATCCTTTCCCAGATCTTCAACCCTACTTCTTCCACAGCTGATTAATTCTTGGGCAGCATCTAGGCAGCATCTGAAATTCATCCTAAGAACCAGCCCTGTATGATCCACATGCAGGGAGCTACATCCAGCACCAGACCTCCCTACTTTAGCGAAGAATCTTGGCCTGGAGATGATGTGCACTATCCACTATGTCTCCTATGGGCTGGAACCATTGCATTGCAGGCATGAAGACATTCACTGCTACAAAGGATAACAGCCTCAGAAACATCTCCAGTCGCTGGAGCCCAGTTGCCTAAGGCAGAGCCAAAGAGCAGTCAGTGTCCAGACCAGCACACTGGTCCCAGTACATCCAGTCCAAGCATGCACATATTGTTCCACTCAAACTCATAGCCCAGGGCAAGGAGGCCTCAGAGAGCAGTGCTGTGCTGTGTACACGTGCTGTGGCCCAGGAACACAGAGTCAAATGGAGCTGAAGCCGAAAGCTGTTTTGACAAGTTAATGTGACCTTTCTGTGAATGGGTAAGAGGGTGTGTGAGCTGTCAGAGAGAATGTCACCACTGCTGGGTCCAAGTTTTTGTCCACCACTGTAACACAAGTTCAACTCAGCCGGTTGCATAAAATTAATTTTACAACAAGTACACAAATTCTACAATGATGCAAACCGAATTAAAAGAGGTAAAAGGATGTACACTATAACCCAACAGGACCACTAAACTAAGACTGGGACTGCGCTCTAGTTAACCAGAATCAGAAACTATGGAAATAGAGCCCAACTACTGTAAAAAGTAATTACAGACAGACCATTTAGTGTGTAATCCATTCTGTGTGTTTGAAACTGGCCCAGAGAAAGCTGGTGGGCTTTGCTGACCCCATAATTTCCTGGGAGCCCAAGATCTGGCACAACATATTCAAGACAAAATCAAAACTGGTCTCAGAACTGGTAAGATCAGGATGGAGGCTTGGACATCCACAGTTGTGTGAGCCCACTTTAGCTACTGCATTCTTTTATTTCCCACCATGACCACCTTTAAGAGCAGATTGCCAAGCTGGGGGAAGAAGGACAAAAAATTCTACAGAGTAGATGGAAAGAGGTATTTTGTGACTTGAACCCTTATTTTTCAGTACAAAGTATTAAGTATATCAACCATTTGTCTTTTCAACATCTTGAACAAGAGATTAAAAAGACCGATTCTGCTGGAAGACTGTCACATGACTTAGGAGGACAAGGTCACTTTATTGAAAATGTTTAATTTTATTTAATGCAATTCACTAATAAGGTCATGTTGACATCCTGAATTCTCTGAGCTAGTTCATTTCTTTAGTGTTAACACAATCCTACAAATAACCGGTAATTACCTTTCTACAAAGATATGACACAACTTGGACTATAATAGGCGTGAGGAGAGAGGAGTTTGAAGAAGCATGCTATATATGTAATTATACAAGACCATATATGTATATAGATGGGTGTGTGTATTTATGTACATATATGCAGCCCTCATCCCCACTGGACCCATACCTCTTAGAGAAACCAAGCTGCTTTCTGGATAATGTCATTGGTAAACCCGATGGCAAATATACGTGACATTACTTTTTCCATGACATAAAGTGCTTATCTTGATAAAACAGTTATCTATCAGTTATTCTACCTGTATATACCAAGATCATTAGTTAGATACGAATACTTATTGCAACTCTAAGGAAAATTATATTTGCACTGAACAAGGATGACTCACTCAAGAAAGAAATTGTGCCTGACCATGCATATAAACTTCCTTGATTCTAAACACTACTACCTCATGATGCAAACCTTTCCCTAAATATAGGTCCAAACTTGGCACATTAATTCTTTTGCTATCACACAGCAGTGGTCCTAACCTTTGTGGACAGCATTGCACCATTAAGTAAACAGCATAAACCAGGTTTTTTGAGGAAACCACTAAATCTCAAGCCTTCTCCCTTCCCTCTCAAGTAGAATTTAGCCAGGCAGGTTTTGTTGGAAATGGCATGAACACGGACACAGAATTTGCTGACTCTTTTTCTTCCATAGCAATATTATCTACTATCACAAGTATGCTGCTGATAAATTTTAAAGACCTAAATACATCTCTTATTCCATCTCCATCCTCCTGCCAAATTAAGATGGGAATGCATCCCCTCTTCACAGGTTACTTTTTTCCCTGAAAAGTCAGGCTCTGTTGTTACAACTTTTGTAAGTTTTACTTTATCTGACCCAAATCTATATGATTCCATTTAGCCAAAATAGAACACCTTACCCATTGGAAACATAACACATGGCAACCCATCTGACTACTTCTCAACTTAACTACATTTGTGTTAGTGCCTGTGAGGATGTGATTCTTATAAATTCACATCCTGTCTGCCCACAGGGCCATGACATTCAATCAGAGCCACTAGGCAACCTTGTACTAAGTTCTGTAAAAGCTGGCAAATGGGGTATTTAGAAACAATTGATCAGAAAAATTTTCTTCTGTAAAAGGAAATGTATTATGTTCCAGCCTTCACTTAACAGATAGACCAAATCATGAAGGATTCTACTTCTTATCAGTGTCATTAAAAAATATTCTAGAGGCAGAATCATTAGTAGAAGTGAATTCAGAGAATCTCACATTTATGGCAATCTTTCTTCATGTATACATAATTTAGGACTGATCAGACTTCAAACTTGTCATATCCACTGAATTTATATCCATGCCAAATTTGAAGAAAGGTTCTGAAGGACAAATTAGTTCCCTGCTGCTATTCAATATTCAGCTGTCAGGGTAACACAGCTTTGATACTGCCTCATATTTTCCCCACTTAAGTTTCTATTGCCTCCCACGCTGTCCTGGTTCATCCCACCATTCCTCACCACCACCTCCTCTGTTCTCTGTACTGTGAGTTCCTGCTGTACCTATGCCAGAGCAGAACAGGTTTGGCAGGATAAGTATTGCCTGGTAACTAATTTTATTTACCCAGCTTCTGGGACTTAAGGTTCTTCAACATAATGAGAGGAAGGGCTTTTTCTTCCAAGACTGATGGAAAAAGTTTTGTGATCTGGCTAAGAGACTACTCTTTTGGGGGAAAAAAAGGGAAAAGAAATAATCTTTTCAGTCAACTTGAAGCTTCTGTGCATATGAGTAATTTTCACTTTTCTTTCTGGTGCTGAAAATATTCCATAGTCTTGATAGAAGTAACAGTGCCAAACATGGGTGTTTCCCTTTCTCCAGACTCATTCCTGCTCACTGACTAGAGCTCAGCGATTACAGCAGCAGTCTCCATGTCAAATCTCCTCTTTGGCCTATGCCACCCAGAACAGACCAGGCTCTGGGCACTGGAGCACTGCTGTGAGCTATTCTTGCTTTTCACTGAAGCTACTATTTTTATCCATTGTCATTTTCAGTCACTGGACAAAAGACTAGAGTCCAGTGATCCCCTTCTGGTTGCTGTCTGCCACCAGGCTGTCTTCTTCCTCTAGCCACCATCTCCTTATCTTCTGATGTCTCAAGCCCTTCAGTGTTTCATTGGAAATATTTCTGTAATTAAAGATTATTCTAGTTAACCAAAAACCTTAGAGAAGAACAGACTGCCATTAACTCAAAGCTGCTTTGCTTCAATTTCACTTCTCCCAACAGA
Organism: Molothrus ater; assembly: GCF_012460135.2. NCBI lineage: Eukaryota > Metazoa > Chordata > Aves > Passeriformes > Icteridae > Molothrus > Molothrus ater. The sequence continues at coordinate 43,466,849 of NC_050480.2, forward strand.
AAATGTCAGTGATTCATACAGCTCTGAAAGAGCCTTACACTTACATACAGGAGAGGGTTTTCTCAGCCTCTGGACTATGCCATAGAAGCTGCTAGCCCAGCGATGTGACAGGGGAGTTGTCCTACCTCCCTAGGCAGCAGAGTTGGAGACTACTAATTTTCTCTGTGGTTTTCTAGCACCCCAGGACACAGCTGTTTCTGTCTCAGTTCTATGGTGGATTAGAATGTCTGCCTTCTCTTCTGCCCCTGTAGACAGGCAGCTTGTATTTGCATTTTCTGTAGCTCAGAGGGAGTTTTGTGTAATGGAGAGCACCAGTACCTACCAAGAGTGGGTTTCTTCACTCTGCTTGCAGCTGGACTTCTCCAATAGTAAGGAGCCCAGTCACCACAGAGCATTGCTGGTGGACAAGCAATGTGATGATGTTTATTAACTGGATAATCCACTTATTAACTGGATTCATGTTTTACTAAGAGGGATGATCACTGTAGAATGAAACTTCTGCTGGGGAAAGGCTGTTCTGTAACAGCATGCTCCCCAGTTCCAGTCACTCCCTGCTGAAGCATATTGTGATGTCCTGTTATACAGGATATAACACGGAGTTCAGTACACTGAATCCTTGACTAGCCTAATCTTTGAGTAGCAGAACATGTAAATGGATATAGCATGCTGTGGAATGAAGCTGGAATGCCGTAACTGCATTCACATGTGATATTATAATGGTAAATATCATCAGTCAAAATTAGAAAACTGAATATGGAAACACCTTCCTATCCCAAAGAAATCTATAATTAAGTTATTCGTTGTGTTAGGCACTTTTGAGTTAAAATATGAATATCAATAATGGTGGCTAAAACTCAGACTGTCCAGATGTTTGCTTTGGAAGCATGAACTGAATGCTTTGGTGACACAGCTGTGATGCTCTGCTATTGTTCCCCTCAGCCCGTGCCTCTAAAAAGCTTTGGAGATAAAAATTGAGTTAGGAGAGTATTGCAGGCTCTGTTCAGCAGAGTCCTCCTTTTCTCTTCAGCCTAACAAACCTCCAAGTGTGAGAGGCTTCTAAAAATGGAGAGTGACTGATTCATAAAAATGGAAAACTGAAGGAGGCTGGTTCAGCTTACCCAGCCACAGTTTCCTATAACTGAAGAGAGGTGTGTTCTTAGGCAAACATTTTCTAACCTTTAAACAAATATTTGGCTTGAAGGCTGGGAAAATTCTGCTTCAGAGCAAAGACATGACCACTGCCTGTCACGAATACCACACATGTGTTCTCCCAGCACGTCACCGAGAGTCTGCCTGCTCAGCCTGCCCCTGTGTACCTCCCACATCCCCCCAGTGCTCTACTGACCAACCATTCAAGCAGCTGCTGTTTGCATGCAAGAGCACATTTACATTTTAATGAAACACGGGGGTGGGGGATGTGTTCAAGGCCCTGGAATGACCCAGCTGTGGCGGGCAGTGGGGAATAGACCAGGAACTGGATGAGCTGTTCTGTCAGGCCAGATTTATCCCATAGCTTCATGCAGCTGTTGTATAAAAGGAAATGATGACATATAATTTTAAGTTTTTAGCCTGAATTTTTTTTTTGCCTTTAATTTTTCTATTATTTTCCCACAGTAGTCCTTAAAGCTTAGAGGGGTACCTCACAGCTTAAGATAGGTTGCTGGATTTTATTTACTCTGTCCAAACTCCCTGGCTCAGCCCTAGTAAATTTCTAATTTGCAAGTTACTCCTTTGTGTCTGTAAAAATTGCCATTATCTGAGAGGTGGAAGGGCCATGGCAGAACTTGTGACAGGGAACCCTTTTTCCCTCCTTTACTAGAAGCTGTCTTTATTCACCCTAAGGGATCGTTTGGAAGCTGTAATTTTTACTGCTCCTTTTCATCTGGTGGGGAGCCTCATCTGGCAAGTTTACTGTGTGGTTGCTGGTTGGAGTTTGAGGTGGATGAAGAAAGAAGCATTCACAGTGAAACTTGTGAAGATCTCTGGCTGGGGCTACACAGAGGGCTGGCTGCACAGCACATTTGTATTCACCGTGGATGCTGCTCTGAGCACTAGCCAGGCACTCCACACTATTAAAAAGAAAGTGCCTCACAAGAGCAAAGACTCCTTTTGCTTGTTTGGGGAGCTGCTAGAGGTCGCCTGGTTCAAACCGCACCCCCAGACAGGCCCCATTTTGAAGTTATAGACTTGAGGGAGGACTTCAACACCTGACATCGGCGTTTCTCCTTGAACTCATCCTGCACTTTATGAAAGTCAGCCTCCCGCTTCACACTGCGTCACCTTATGCTGCGTGGAAATGTGAATGAATGAATAAATAAGTAAATAATAACAACAAATAGTGGAAGGAATTGCTGTTTTGGGGGTTTCTCACCCCAGGGGACGGGGAGCAGCGGGGCAAGGAAATCTCTAGAGACTTTTGTGAGGAAAGGGGAATAAACCTCCGCCGCAGCGCAGGGCGGGGGGAGGCTCTCGGGTGGCTTCTCGGAGCGCCAGGGGGGCATTCCACGGGTTATTTGGACACAGGGAACAGCAGCGAGAGAAAGCGCCCGCGTCCCAGCACGAGGCGGCGGGAGCAGCAGGAGGAGGAGGAAGAGGAGGAGGGGGGAGGCCCTTCCTCCCTGCCTGCGTCCCTCCCTCCGCCGCGGTACCTGCGCCGCGCGTCCACGTGAGCGCCACATCAGCGCCGCTCCGCGCCCTCCAAGTCAGCCCGCGGCCACTCGGGGGGCAGCCGCCGGCCGCGCTCCCCCTTCCCTTCCCTTCCCTGTTTCCTTCAGCCCCCGCTCCCCTCAGCGGCCCGGCCCGGCCCGGCCCGGGGCTCAGGCGGCCCCGGCTCGGGAAGATGCTGCAGTCGCTGGCGGGCAGCTCCTGCGTGCGGCTGGTGGAGCAGCACCGCTCCGCCTGGTGCTTCGCGCTGCTGGTGCTGGGCTACCTGCTCTACCTGGTGTTCGGCGCCGTGGTCTTCTCATCGGTAGAGCTACCCTACGAAGACCTGCTGCGCCAGGAGCTGGGCAAGCTGAAGCAGCGCTTCCTGGAGGAGCACGCCTGCCTCTCGGAGCAGCAGCTGGAGCAGTTCCTGGTGCGGGTGCTGGAGGCCAGCAACTACGGCGTCTCGGTGCTCAGCAACGCCTCGGGAAACTGGAACTGGGACTTCACCTCCTCCCTCTTCTTCGCCAGCACCGTCCTCTCCACCACGGGTAAGGCAAAGGCGCTTCGCCCGCTGCCGGAGGCCTTCCGGGGAGGCCCGGACCCCCGAGGGCCCCGCGGCGGCGGCCGGGGCGGTGTGGGGCAGCCGGGGCTGCGGGCCGGGGCCGGGGGCCGGCGGCCCTGGGCGTGAGGGGGGCTCTGCGGGGAGCCCACTTCCCAAACTCTCCTGTGCCACAGGCGTGTTTTGTCAGGGTGCATCACCCATCACTGACCCCCCGTGAATTCGGCGCCAAGAGCCAGGCTGCCCATTCCCTCACCCTGAAATCCTTGGCGGTCTCGAAAATCCGGCGAGATGCCCGGCTCTTTCTTTGAACTTTTAAATGCTTCTAGAGGTGACTCCTTTGCGTTCTCCTTTGGTGGTGGTTTTTGGTGGTTTTTTTTTTTCTTGGCTGATTCTTTCCTGGGAGGGGATACACACACAGGGCTGGACGGGGATAGACTGCTAACCCGGTTATAATGAAGTTAAATTTCATTTTCATGTTTTACTGTCAATTTCCATTTAATATTTGCATATAAGTGGTTGAAAGATAATGCCTCCTTTCTTCCAGATAGCAGTTTATATTGGTGTTTTGAAAAACTTGAGGAAACGTTCCTCTGACCATAGTTTCTACAAACACTTATTTTTACAGTAGTTACATTTCACATACCATCACAGTGAACAGCCTTCTAAAGGATGAGTGCAGGCATTTGTGCTGGGAAGCTGGCTTCTGGTGATTTGAATGCAAGTCACTGACACAAATAATAAGGGCTTGTCAAATAAGAAAAGCTTTAAAAAAATCACCCCAAAATTTGTCCAGCCAGAGAGGGCTTTGTGTCTTGGCGGTACATTGATATTGCTATAAAAGATGCACTGTTTCTTTATTTTTTTTTCCTCCTTGCCCCCAAGTTAGCACTCTTTCTATAATGGGAAATTTAATCAGCTGATACTAATAATGACATTTAATAATTTGCTTACCTGTTCATAAGTTAGTGCTTCCTGAATGATCTCAAACAGGCAGTGCTTGTCCTATAAATAGTTGCCACTGAGCATACAGACTAGGGTTATAAGGAAGTTGTGTTTTTAAAAAATAGGACAGGGTTATGGGTGTCCCCCCCCAACACCTCCCCTCCCCACTTCTTAATTACTAGAGTTTGTAAGAAGAGAGAAAGTTACACACTTAAAGCAGTTAAATGCTTTCAGTGAATAAATTTCCAAGCATTAATCAACATTATAGGAATACTGCTGATGAAAAAAGCATAGAACTGTGATAGTACTTCAGCACCCAAATTTTTTCTTTCGTTTTCTTTCAGTAAAGCTATAAAGCACTTAAAACTTAAGGAGTTGAACTGACCTGCTTTTTTCATCTCTAATCAGTTGTACTGTTAGGTACTATAAAATGTAAATTATTTTGTCCAAGAGCTATTTTTATATTCAAATTAGTTTTTCTGTAGTGTAGTAACTCACATTAAAATAATAATAATAAAAAAGGAATTAAAAAAGGTCCTACTTTTCTTTTAAAGGACTCAGTCAAAAAAAGTTCACAGTTGGAACAGGGGGGCTGGGTCTGAGTTGGTAACACCTTACCACTTCCTGCTGATGCACAGCTAAGGATGTTTGGCTTGAGTAGTACTGCTCAGGCAGGGATATCTCTTTCCCACTGCATGTCTGCTGAAGGGCAAGGCATAAGCTGGCCCTGCATGTTTAGCTGGCTTGATCATAGAGGCCTTGCCAGGGAAGAAGACTCAACGTACCATTGTCCAAATGGAAAACCTTTTAGAAAATGCCACTTACGTGGCATGTGTGCAGAAAACCCAGAGGTCTGACATGCATGAGGTGAGTTTTGTTATTTCTGTGAGCTTCATAAACTGAGGTCATCCAGTCATCACTGATGTGGTAGACTAGGCATCAAGTGGTGGTACTTCCTTCTGTGTCTGATAGTCCTTTGACTTGGGCCCTTTTTAACCAAATCCATCTGTTTCTTGTTTTATGCAGTGACCTTCAGCTGCTCTTAATCCCTATTTAATATAAATTAGAGTTTGTGCAAGTAGACAAGTATAAATCCAGACCAGTACAGTACCTCCAATGCTTGTTCAAGTTCTCCCCAGAGCACAGGTATTTCTGGTGAGGTGCATTTTTTCCCCTCAATTGACTCTGCACCTGTGCAAGAAATCTTTCAAGTCTCTTGAAATGGTCATTAAAAGCGATGACAAGCACAAGAACCCGATTGGCCACCTCAAACAGTTGTTCAGAAGTGCTTGAACATTGAAAATATGCTGTATTGTTGTAAAGTGTACACCTGAAATGCCCTCCCTTTTCCAAGTACAGTAAGGGCAAAAGCAGAAAAGAGAACCCTGCTACTGGTGGTGCCAGCTGAGGGTTGTTTCTGTGTGTAATTGAAATTCCAGGGAGCAGCTGGATGCTCCGTATGTTCAGCTGACTCTATTTGTCTCTCATATGTAAATAAATGCACACCTACCCCTTGTACAGATGACAAGGCTTCTTTCATAGCCTTTCAGTTTTCTATATAAAGCATGTGGGGAAGTGTTTAAATTTGGCAACCCTGACTTTTCTTCTTGTTCCCTCCTGTCCTTATTATAGTCTTTGGGTTCTTACTCACTAGAGAAAATCTATGAAGAAAATGATAAAGCCAGTTACGAATTAAAAAAAAAATCTTAAAGGAGATTGCAGAATAAGGCAAATTGCTACTTGAAAGCAATTAATATTGCTGTGCACATGGGCTGTCACAGGACTGTCACAAGCTGCCTGAAGGACGGGCAAGCAAAGGGCAGTGAAATGGACTGGTGGTGAGGCTTCAGCAGATTGTAGCAGTGACAGGTAGCAAGTTTCTCTTCTGACTTTATTCCTCCCTATGCAACTTAAGCAGTTGTGCAGAATGCCATATGAGCAATGTGTAAGGTGAAGCACTTTGGTCATTAATAATTGACAACTAAACACTAAGAATATACAGTTGTGTGCATTTAAGTAGTATCTGCCTTGGAAATGCCCTGTAATTAATACCTGACACACATCTATGGTCTGCTTGTCTCAGTGCTAGATGCCATCAAATAATTATGCTGAAGCAGTTCTTTCTGGTTGGCTTTGTTGTGGTGCCATCTGTACTAAAGTCTTTTATTTCTAACAATAAAAATGAAGTAATTTTTTGTGCTCACCCTTGCAGGTGGTGTTTTCACTCATCTTGGTGTGCTGTCAGTGTCTAACATCTTATCCCATATTGGTACAATATGGAAATACTGCATTACACGAGTTGTAAGCAGAATGAAGCAACCAAGGAAATTGATACTGGTTGTGTTGACAGATATGAAAAGTACACTGACTTCTGCTTGTTGAAGGAAAGTAGGGAGGGAAAGGAGCTGCCAGTTTAGGAACTCGGGGCCTGTAGTTTTATGTTTGTTTCTGGAAAGAGTCTTCTCAGTGCAAGGATATTCCATGGCATTTTATACAAACGGGCTGTAAGACTTAATCTGACTGTCCAGCTTTGAGTATTTTTGCCTTCATCTGCAAGCCTTGCCACCTACAAGTATGGCTGGAGGTTTTATATAACATTGAGACACCAGAGGGATGCTGAGGAACAGCTGCTTTGTATCCTTCTCTGCTGTGATAGGGTTGGCAAGATACCCATTAGAAGGAAGTGAGGATAGCCTTGTCCTGATGTAGGGATTTGCAGAGGAAAGGTGAGAAGTTGCCTCTTCTACGATGGCAACACATGCTTTAAATTTTTTGATTGAGGTCAGCTGACCTGTCATTTGAACCACAGGAGTTAAGGTAGTGAGAGAGGGGAGGATTGTCTATATTCAACCACTTCTGAAGCCTGTAATATGATTGTCTGCAAAGTGGCTTGTGAAAGCAGCGTTTTCTCCGGAATTCAGCCTGTACCAATCTCATTGTTGGTGCTGAGCATGGGTGTATTGTGCTGCATTCAGAGACCATCACCCAAGATCCACAATGGGCTGAATTTGGGGTTCTGCTTGCTGTATTTTGAATGGAGTAAGGAGCAGTAGTAATTCAGTAATTGCAGATAAATGCTGACAGAGGCTGCTACTTTGAAAGCAGTTGTTTGGTTGAAGGGCTAGTAAAGATACAATATGGCTTTCAGGAAAAGTTTTGCATTCAAGTTATTTAACTGCCAAGCTGTATGAGGAGTTAATGCATCTATAATTTGATTTATAAGGGTGTTCTCTGTTGGATCTGACTCTCATAAGCATTGCTACTGATGACTTGCAAGAGAAACTAAACTATGCCTTTATTTATGACAAGTAGAGCAGGCTGTGAGGTTGTGATGTACTGCAAAAGAAAGTGCATTCTGTATGAAGAGACCAGGGAAAGAGAAGCCTGCAGTCTGCATAATTTTCTTCGTGTTCTTCTCACAAGTGCTTGATTTTCTTGCCTTTCTTCTCCCTCAGGGGAACAGGCCCCACATCCCCACATCCAGTGCATATTTAGTGTGCATTACAGATCTGAACAAATCCATAGAAGATGAGTGGAGGCCATGAAAGCATCACAATGGAGCATTACAAAGACAGCATAAGGTTTGTAGGCTCTTACAGTAGAGACCTCAGGTGGAAGAAACTACTGGGATCTCTCAAACCTGTATAGAAAGATGTGAATATAACTTAAGGTAATAAATAATAAATAAGAGGACAGTTTACAGAGGCTTTAGGGAAAACATGGTTTTCTGTCCCATGCTTGAATTCAATGTAAAATGCTTATGTTATTTTTGCTGCTGTCAGAATATGTGGGCTGTGTCCCTGGTGATGCCTGTATTATCTCATTAATACACACCAAATAAATGTGTTTCATAATTCATACCAAATGTCTGTCTAGAGACCTGACATAAGAGTCTCTGTTGCCTCTTATCTGAAAATATACAAACTTGGTGATGGATTAAACTCAGATCTGTCTCACTGGTAGTCACCCCTGACTCCAGCAGAACACTGAAGCTTCATTGTGCTGTTGCTCTGACTGCAACACTCATAGATTATTTAAATTGTTGTGATGAATTGCAGCTATTCACCAGGGTAAGGATGCCAAACTTTGGGAACTTTGTTTTTCTTTTATGAGTTGTTTGTTATGTGGAAATAACATCTACAGGAAAAGGTAATTTGCTGGGGATGATCTCGGAAGCAAAGGGAGGTTGTGCTGTGCTCTGCAACAGAGTGGTTTTTATACAGGAGACATTCTAAGAGCAAAGGTAGGTTGAGAAAGATGCCAGAGGAAAAGGATTACATTCAATAAGCTAACTGTTTGGATCTGAAGCCAAGTGGTTGAAGCCTACAAGGTTTTCTGGGACAAGGTAATCACAGCTACTGGCCCCAAGGCCTCCAGATCAATAGACTGTCCTGGAACCAGGCATCCTACCTCGTGCATTAAGTGCTATAAACACAAAGTCAAAGAGTCATTTTGTCTGCCTGTGTGTCTGCTTTCTTCTCAAGGGAAGTTCCTTCATTCTATACCCATGGAGCAGTTCCAGATTTGCTGCTGTCATATTTTAGTCTGGCCCCAGGGTCAAGATGCTGTCTCCTGGGATGTGGGAGATTTCAGTTGAGTTAGGCATAATGTTATTCTCAGTACAAGGATTTGAACTAGGGTTTTCTAGAACTCCTTAGGAAGAGGAGACAAAAAGACCACCATCTAGGAAAGTTGTGGAAGTTGAGTATGTATGGAGTCATTCTGAGAAAACAGCTTGGATGCTTCTAGTATCTCTGCCTTACAACACAAAATAATGGGAAAGTTCAATGAAATAGTAAAAAAGAAAAAAAAAATCACATTTACAACAAGAAAAGAGGGACTTGACAACTTAAAAAGCCCAAGCAAACTGAAAAAACCCCTGAAAACACAACACCAAGCAAACCTACCAAAATACACATTCCAAAAATGTGTGATGTGAATATCTCCAAAACCCCTGTATTTTGTCAAAATCCATGTTAATAAACATTTTTGAGAAAGGCATTAGGTTCTGGACTTCAGGACAAAAGGCACTCAGTTACCAGAGATGAGTAACAGAGATCAGCCAGCAGATTGGACACGTTATCTCTTGTATGCCCAGGACAAAGGTCTTGTTTTCTTCTACTGCAGTAAGCAGTGGCAGAGAGGAAATCTGGGTCTCTCCCTGTCTTGTTTTCCAGGCAGGGTGGTAGTTCCTGGTTTCTTATGGGGCTAGAGCAGTCAGCTAAGCCAAAAATCCTGCTTGTGCTTGCTGAAACAAAGGGCGTTGAGTCACTCTAAACCAATATTTGGCCTTCTTTACAGGCCAGTGAGTAAGAAAAACATCTCCTGACAGAAACTGGGGAAGCCATGGATTACCAAGACTGTATTATTGTATTACCAGCACTGCTAGCTGCTGATGGGTGAAATGTCTTTCTTACACACTCTGTCCTCACTTCTGTATCCTCCAATTCCTCTTGCCTTGCTAAATTGCCAATGATGAGGAGCCCCACCAGCAGCTCTCAGCAGGTGAAGGACTGCAACTGCTGCGTCTGTAGTCCTTCTGTGTTTGGCCTAGGGTCAGTCCTCCTGCGCTGAAACACAAGCAGTTGAAAGCAAGAGTCATCTCCTGCAAAATTGCCTTTCATTAAACATTTTCTATGTTTCAACCCTTTTGTAAAGCTGGAATTCGTATTATTATTCTACCGACATCTCCAAATCAAGTCCTAAGTTAAAAGTCACATATACTTTCAGAGCAGGATTTCTAAAACTTAACAACCAAATCCTGCAGTTCCTGGCCATTACTTGGTAGGATTTTCACTTTTATCTGAATATAATTTTTTAAAGGTCTTTTAAACCTGTTATTTCTCCTGTTTTAATTTATTTGTTGGTTTTGGTTCTTCCCTTGTTTCACTTTGGCCCACTGCATCATCATTTTAAGAATCTGTGGAGTTTTTTAAATAGAGTAACATCATATCTATGGACTAATGTCTATTTTAGTCACTGCTCCTGGTTAATTATAAAGTAGGTTACAAGCTACTAAACCGGATGAAGACAAGAGTATTTCTTGCCCTGTGAAGAAGTAGAAGTTTAGCATTTTGAGGAAAAATTAAGATTCCTATGAGAGTTTTGATGCCTTCAGGATTCAAGAAAAGTAATAAAAAGTTTCTTGGGAATTGGCTACCTAAATACCTACTGCCTCTCTGGGTCTAACCTCAGCTGCTTGAGAGTTAGGATATTTGTACGGAATTCAACTGATGACCTACAGTAGTTACTGATGGTGACCCAGAAGGTCTAGGAGAAATGTACCAGCCATCTTTTTCATGGAAGAACCTGCCTAAACCTTATACAGATTGTTTTTTATGAGGTCAAAACAGCAATGTGGTTCTGGTTACGAGCAGCACTGAAAGGAATCAATGGAGCAGAGCTTTTCAAGTGGCTGTGCTTCGCAAAAGTATCCAAGTGCCTCTTGGAAGAACATATGGATTGGAAAGGAAAAGATACACATTCATCTCTGAAAACAGAATGTACCAGCGTCCTTGTAGGAAAAGCACATATGAATCCAAGTGGTACACCAGCTGTCACCAGACTCCAAACATTTACTAACTGAGTATTACCATGGTCTGTACTCCAAACTGATTCTGTGCCAGTCACTGCAGCAGCTTTGGAAGTTATCACATCATCTTTGAGGAACCAGGGAAATGCCAGTTGCAGGTTGGGCTGGGAAACGGGTTTTGCCAGTGGAGCAAGCTGGCCCAGTAGTCTTCCAAGTACCCTTTGCTTGTGTGTGAGAAATTGAGACTGTGCCCTGTGACAAAGTTGCATACTATTTAATGCTAGAAACTTTACAGCAGAACTCCATTTTTCTCCTGCAAATTGTGAGTCCAGACTGTTATGATAACAGCAAGTAGAGGCTTTCTGCCTCTAACCGCAAATTGAAAACTTCTGGCCTGACCAGAATCTCTGTATAGAATGTTTTCAAGCGTAATTTAATATCATTGCAAGTGCAGCATTGGTGCTATGAGAATGGGGTTTTGTCATATATTTTGTTCCTCATGCATTTCATGTCTGAAACATTGAGGTTTTTTTCTGAATATGCTTAAAATAGCTCAAAATTAAATGAAAAGGCTAAAATGAATTTCATTTTCCTTGCAGTATGAGTACCTCCTTCTGTGTCTTTCAACTATTTAAACACTGTTTAATTGACTCAGCTGAATAACCTTAAATTCTTTAACAGTAGCTTCTTCACAGAAGGTTTCTAAGACTAGACATATAAGTGGGTTTAAGGTAAAAGAGAGACCAACCAGAATTAGATACTGAAATATAAGGTTAAGACACATCATTGCTCATGTTTGTTTTTTTTTTTCCCAATAAGCAGGATGAGAGATGAATTTAGTTATAGAGGCCCCATCTCTGGAAATGTTCAAGGCCAGGTTTGGATGGGGCCCTGAGCAACCTGCTCTAGTGAAAGGTGTCCTGCTCATGGCAGGGGGGGTTGGAGCAAGATGATCTTTAAGGTCCCTTCCAACCCAAACCATTCTATGATTCTATGAAATGCGTACTAAAACTATAATTATTTCCACGTATGAGAAAATTTCTCAGCATTAAGAGGCAAAAGTAATCCTTCAGAAAATCTCAAATGATGCAGCACTGACTGGAATGGGACTTAGGTATGATTTTATTTTAAAGCCTGTATTGAATTTTCTCTTATGTGACACTTGGTCTTCTACTTTCTTTGATATTTTAAAACTATGTGGCACACTATGAACACCTGTTTTGCTCAGTTGAGTGATTGGCAGCCTCAGACATTGCAACATGCAGTACTAGTACCAAAGTCCAGAAGCAAGTTAGAGTAGGTATCCTCTTTTGCTTACAATATAGTTTGAAAAGAAGATGTTACTTCAGAGTCACCAAATGCAAACACAAGGCAAAAATCTGATTTGACCTCTTCCCTGATAGACTGAGACTCTACTGTATGTGGCTTTAAAGTGGAAAAAACCTCATGTTCAGAAAGTAGCAATGTATCCAGAGATCTGCTAAAAATTAGTTTGGATGTTTAACTCCTGGGGACTTCATTATAGAAGTCCAAACATCTCTCTCCACAGAAAGGGGAAAAAAGCCTTAAAAATTGATCGTTTTATTTAATATGGTAAGGCCTTGGAATCTCTGCTTTGTATGTTAGTCAAAGTAGCTATTTTCCCAGCCATATGCTGTACAAGAATTGCATAGACCTTTTCCTTTGAAGCCTACAGCCTAAAGGAAATGAGAAAACTGTAAAGCAAACCAAAGAACTTCTATCTCTTGTAGAGTTTTGGAAGCTCTAGGCTGTATGGTTTACTAATGGACAATTAAATTTTAAACACTTCACAGCAGGTCTTGTTACTTATATGTTATATAGGTTGATGGTTGGACTTGGTGATCTTGGAGAGTTTTTCCAACTTTAACAGTTCTATGATCAGTCATTTCCATGGCTGTGTTTTGGTTAGTGTTGGGATGCTGACTGAGCAGTATAGCAAATGGACAGGGCTCAAAGAAGTATAATTGAAAATGCCAGCTACTGTAAACTCTTAATTGGTGCACAGATATTAACACAAAATTCTGTAAATCATTTGAGTGATTAGTACTTAGGAATGAATTTCTTTAATGTGAGGATTGTTTAATTTACCTCTGTGCATTTACACATCTGTTGAGAAATCCAGGACTTCAGTCAGGCTCCTGGTCCACTGCTGCAACTCTGGTTGGGTATTCAAGGAACTGTGGACACTACAGGATGCAGCACTGTGTGAATCAACAATTCATGTTGATAAGGAAAAAAACTAAATCCAAGACTAATCTCAGACCTTAGATTTAGGCCTCAGTGTTATGTATTTACATTCTGCCTACCTATAGTGGAAAGATTAGTCTTTAATTTTCAGTTGTATCTTTTAGTGCAGCTCTATGTAGTCAGTGAAGCCACCTGAATGTTCAGGTCAGGTTTTCTAGCTGCCACCTGAGAGTATTTTGTATGCTGCTTCTAGGAAAATGTCATTTATCCTAGGAGTTATTGTTAGCCGTGAATCTCAGTCAAAGCAAACGATGGAAGCTCACTCAATATCTCAAACAGAAGTTTGAAATCCTGGTTTTAACCTTGCATTACACCATGTCCTTAGATGTCATGAGAAAGATGGTGATAATCTTTCACATTTCTGGATAATGTTTTATCAGTGGATCTTGAAGCATGTGCATACCAGAAACTGCTTTGCTGATTAGTGCACCACTGTTATGTTCTGTATCTTGAGAGATCAGTGACATTTCTGTATGTATTTTGCTAAAGCATAAGCTAAGACAAAGGAAAAACAATTGTGAAAGACCACGTATGAGCCATTAGTATGGTTGAGAATAGGAACTTGTGTGTTTTGTCTTGCAGTTCTCCATTTCCGCTGCTAGGCTGTGTTCCCATACAGTAAGCTGATCTCCCATCCTGTGGATGCACTTCAGCAGGCTTTTATTTTCTTGCATTTGATGTTCTTTCTTCTTTTCCTTTAGTAATAGTTTTTCTGCTCAGTAATATTAGAGGAAATCACAGCTACTTGAACAGAGTTTTACAGAAGCCACATCAAAGTGTGCAATGCACATTTCTGTATCTTTACTTCGGTGGAGAATCCAGAAATGTTGCCTCTCCCTTCTAGGGAATTGTTCAGTTGTGTACTATGTGTAGAAAACACACTACACACCAGATAATGCTGCCCACATAACTGATCAAATGCCTGAGTAGCCTGTGTGAGAAGGTGGCAGCATTTTCTCTGCTTTAGCATGCTGGATGCCTCTCTTTACTTAGCAAAGGATTTGCTCAGGGTGTTGTAAAGCAAAATGGGCTGAGCCTACCTAACAGCTTTGCCAGTGGTAGGAAGATGTTTTGGATCCCTGATTCTCATCCTAGGGTCCAGCCCTGTGCTAGGTCTGTGGCCAACAGGACCACAACAGTAGGCCAAGTCAGTTTATTAGACTGGAAGGAGCATATTCTCTTCCTGCTGGATTAGTTTGCTCTGAGTTACTATATTTGAGCAAACTGCAACCAGTACAAGAAGGGGCAGAACCAACAGCAACCTTTTTCCTAGCAGTTACCCTGGGATTGATTAGGCATTTCATGTAGCTATGTGGTAGAAGCACAGAAAGAATCGAAAAAGCACAGCCAAATCAACAAGAGGTATAAGAAAGGAGCTGGTAACCTAAGAAAGTGTATCCTGTACTGATAATTTATCTGACAATTGATGACTATCCCTTGTAAAGGAGCATTATTTCACACTGGATTAAAATGTCAGATAGCAAAGCTGAAAGAGTTTTAACTGGACTCCTTTTTGTTAATTCAGATGCCATCATTAAAATATTTCTTTCCGGTGTATTTCAGGTCTGCATATCTTGAGGAGAGCTTCATTTTTTCCTGCTGGGTAACTACTGTCATGTGGTAAATTGCATTGTCTTAGGAGTTAGTAAGGAAGTAATGCAGTCATACCATTGTACCCAGTTTACAAATTCTTATCATTGACAATTACAAGAAACTGGATGCGTTCATGGGACCAAACACTTGCAAAGAAATCTGTCCCTTGTAAAGATGTGTTAACTATCAGTTTACTCATTGCTGCTTAGGCTCTTCAGTGCTAGGTCTTTCTTTTGGAATTACCAATAATTTTACATTCCCCTCCCCTTTATGCTGAGGTATGAGGCGTGCCATGTACAGCACACTGGTTTCCTTACAGAGTCACAGGTTGTGTCAGTCCAGCCTTTCCCATGTTGGTCACTGTTTGCAAATGCAAGTGCTGGCAGGAGGGTGCTGAACATGAAACCTTCAGCACAGAGGATGGCTAAGCATTTCTGATATGTGTGCTACCTTACTGGAAAAGGATTTAAGGACACGGGTCTCAAAATCTTTGGTCGGTGTTGATGGTCTTTGACTGACTTGGTGAGTCCAGAGTTGTGATTGGGCAACTGGAGTATTTTTTGATGAATTGCCATACTGATTTAATGTTGCCTGCTTTCATTGTATGCACACCTATCTTACTCTGGCCCTGAGAGGTTAGAATGTATTCCCACTAGGAAAGTCATCCTATAGTTGTAAGAATTTTTGGAATCATCAACTATCCCACCAAGAGGAATTTTTGTAGCAAAGTGAAGTGCATTGTTTTAAAACAAATTGCCATTAGTCTAAACAGACAATACAGGTTTTGAAAACCACAGAGCATTTAAGTTGCTCTGTCTGTGTCTTTACATTGCTGGCTAAATGTCTTGTGTATGTAGTTTACCTTTCTAAGTGCTACATTCTTGTTTATTTCTAAATAACTTCTAGATAAGCAAAAACCTCTACATTTCATCTGCTTGTGAACATAAATCATATGTGCAACCACAGTTCTTTTCCTTTCCTTTCCTTTTATTTAGTGATAGGACATACAGAGCTGTGATTACCCCATTTGTCCTTATTCCAGTGTAACTAATCAAATTTGTGTTTCCCACGATTATTGTTTGCTATGTGGGATGTCTTAAAGATGTAAGTAATTGAATAAGACTAGTGTATCTATAAAATCTGTTTATGGTTCAGTTAACTAGTTCTCACAACAGTTGAAGTATTTCCCCACTGAGTTTCACAAATTTGTGTTCTATTTCGAGCTTGAAATAGTGAATATATTCAGCTTGACTGTATTCAGACATGAGAGTATCATCAAGCATCATATTTAGGACTGTAATTTAGAGTTTTGAATAAGTTATCTCATCTGAAAAAGTATCTCACTTTGGTCCTTATATAAGTATTGTCTCATAATTTATTATTCCAGATGGAACATGCTTGCATGAAAGTGGAGTGTGATGCATTTCAGTTCTGTGTGTTATTAGTTGCTTTAGTGATTTTTTTCCTATTTGTGTTAATAGAATGTTTTGCTTCTATTTGGCGTTATGTGTTGTTAAAATCTTTATGTTTCTGAGAAATAGCTATTGAAACAGAAGATAGTAAAAGGATTTATCCACATTCAAGTACATTATGGTGACTGACTTATATATGAAATATTGAAATATCTTACAAAAATAGGCAAGAACTATGTGTCTTTCTCTGTCAAACAAGGGAGTTGATGCTTGTAATTTCCCTGAGTTCCAGATGTCAAATCAATAACAAGATTAGAAGTAAATATTCCTATTCCCCTGCTGCATCTAGTAGATAACACTTTCTTCCACGTGAAGTTGCATTTTAATGCAAAGATGCTGCTTACAGATTTGATTTTAACTCCAAAGCGTGAAATAGCCTAATTTTTTAATGTTGTGTGATAATTCCTTACTGCCCACAATACAAGTTTCCTTCACGGTTTCATGCTCCGTAATTTCTGATTGTGCAATAAAGCAATCTTTGTTTCAAAGTGGAGGTGGAGAGCCTCCTAATTTGCAGCTGGTTGTTTCTTTTTATTTCCAGATGGTAGGAAGAAAAATTGTGGCTCATTTCAATGCGAGAAATTAAGTTTGCAAGACTAGATAGGTATTCTTCAGTAACTGGAAATGTGATTAAAACACTGCAGTAAGTGCCACTGCAACACATTCAAAGCTTTTGACACATCCCAGGGTGCATTTGGGATGGTAACAGGTGTGAATTATAAATTTTTAGAAATCTCTTTTCTAGTGAACTGTACCAGTCTTCAAGCAGAGCACTACAGTGCACAGGTGCTGGGTTCAGCAGTAGCACCTGGCACATCCCTGCGGTACACCATGCATACACAAGGTCTTTCAAGTGGTAGAAAGTTGACATAATTGATAGAACTTGAAAACCTGTAACATTAAAATTAGAGGGGCTGTGGAAAGACAAAGTTGCAGCATGGAATGAATCTGTGGTTCCAGACCTTTTCTGTAAAAAGAAAGATCCATCTTCTCTCAGTCTGTTCAGAAAGTGTGTGTCCTCTGAACTTCACTGCCATTTAGATGCTAAATGTGTCTTAGCTGCTAAAAGGAATTTTTCCATAGGTGCAGACTTCTGGAATTACAGACAAAATCTGGATGTGTAAAATCTATTGTGTGAGATATACCACTTCTATGCTGCAGTCAAGTTGAAATCCTCATAGTGTTGTTTTACTGAATCAACATGAGAAATGAGAAGATCAATATCGTGGACAAGCTGCTGGCTAAGTCTAATCATTAATGACATTTTACCTCTGCCAAAACATTGTCCATGTTAAGTTCTTTTTGTCCTACTTTGAATATTTCAGGATGTGAACCTCAGGAAGAACTGTGAAAAGGCTTGTACTCTGCCCTGGTTTCAGCTGGGATAGAGTTCATTTTCTCCTTAGCAGCTGGTACAGTGCTCTGTTCTGTATTGACTATGAGAGGAAGGTTGATAACACACTGAAATTTTAGTTGTTGCTCAGTAGTGCTTACCCCAAGTCAAGGACTTTTCAGTTTCCCGTGATCTGCCAGGGAGCAGGTGCGCAAGAAGCTGTGAGGGCTCATGGCCAGGGCACCTGACCTAAACTGTCCAAAGGGATATTCCATACCATAGAACATCATGCCCGGTGTATGAAGTGGGGGAAGTTGGCTGGTAGAGACCAATTGCTGCATGGGGATGGCAGGGACATCAGCCAGCAGGTGATGAGCAATTGTGTGTGCTTCTTTGGTCTGTCTTGGCTTTTATTCCTTTCATTCTCCTTTTCATTATAATTATTGTCATTATTATATTATTATTGTATTTCGCTTTGTTTCAATCGCTAAAATTTATTATCTCAACCCATAAGTTTTACTTTTTGTTCCTAATACTCCTCCCCACTATGAGGGAGGAGTGAGCAAACAGCTGTATGGTACCTAGCTGCCTCCTGGGATTAAACCACAACAACCCTTTTCAATACCTTGAAGTTGGTATTGAAGTTCTTAGGAAGGTTTTTCAAGAACTTGTTTCTTTGACTGCTTGTTAATCTTGATGATCAGTGGCTTTGAAAATCCATTAATATGGGAATGCTGCTGCACACACATATCTGAACATTCCAGTGCAAAAATCTCATCTTGTTTTCTAATGTTTCAGAGGACTACAAGTTAAACTTTCCTAATAAAACTCACTCACATTTCTCTTTTAGCAAATACAAGTTTCTGAGACTTAGGTAGTTTGTTCTATTAGGACACCTTAATAATAAAGTAGTCTGTTGGAGCCCCTACTGTGATACAGATTTTTGACCATCTGTTGCCTAGCAGGCAAGTAAACCAATAAAAGAATAATTGGAATTTTCCTGGCTGGATTCTCAGAGTAGCCCTCAGGAAGTCTCACCTTGCTTTTGACCTGTTGGTTGAGTTTTATTCAATTTTGTAATTTTTACTTCTTTCTCCATTGGAAAATGAATCTGAGATAACAGAATTGTTGAAACAAGATAAGAGTTTGTTTATTTATGCTAAATCTTTGCTAGAGGCAGATCTAAAGATGTGATGTTTGTGTTTTGGTTAGGTATTTCTAGAAATGTGCTGTTATTAAGAGTTCTCTGGTAGCCCAACACCAGATGGATCCTGGTTGGATTGCAACTAAACCCTTACAGGATCTTAAATCCAGGATGACACTAAGAGGAACCAATTTCTAGTATAAAGATTCTGAGCTTTAAAAAAAGGAAAAGTGCTGTTAGCTTAAAAAAAAAAAAAAAAAAGAAAAGAAGAAACACAAACCCAAATGGCAAACCTGGAAATTCATGCATACCTCTTGACTATCATCCGTGATAGAAGTAAAGCCTGAATGCTTTGGCACAGAGGTTTAGCAGACCTCTGCCTGCTGAAGCCACTCACATTTAGTCTTTGCTCCTGCCCTGCAGCTCACTGTGAAGCTCACAGAGGACAGGAAATCTTTAATGACATGTCCAAAAAACATGACTGAAGTTGTCAGGGCTCTGTGGAGCATGGGTCCAGCCCACACAGACTGCACGACAGGCTGGAAGTTTAGCATATCCCAACAAGAAGGAGTTTCTCAACAGGCAGTCTGATGGGAGCCATGTAGCTGACAGGCAGGGTTTGAAAATATCTTCTCTTGCAGGGAAAGTGGGAAAGCTTTGCCTGCTGTCTGAGTGCCTGGAGAGCACAAGCTCGTCCTGCAGGGAACATGTTTTTTATACAGGCATATTTACTAGCCCTGGAATGGCAAATGTGCCTCACCTGGAGCCCTGTCTCACACACGGTAGACATCTTTCTGGTGGCAAGGAATGTGTGTTTTCATGTAGGCTCTACTGGAAGGGTGTAACAGTTCCCTTGGCTCGATAATACCCGTTTTGGTCATACATAATCTATCCAGGCAGGATGAGCAAAACCCGGTGTCGGGTGGTGTCAGGAAAGAGTGCTATCATTTTCCAGTTAAAGTTACTGTCTTTTGAGCTATGTTTCCCTCTGATACTTTTGTTGAGAAGAGATAATACTGCACCAAACACTCATAATAATCATCTCAGATGTGGGGGGGAGATACTGATTTCTGTACTTAATCTTATGTCTGCATTTGGTTCCTGTGCAGTGGATTCCATCTGCTGTTATGCTGCTCTACTAACAAGTCCTTCCTTGTACACACCCCCCCACATCTTAACTGCTGATATGGGAATCACTTCATCATTAGCATTACTGCTGTAGGGTTGTGATGTTTTTCACTTACTTGCTGTGGGCAAATACTGTCTAAAACAGCAGTGAGTGTAAATGGACAAAATAGTACAGCTTGCTGCCATTTGCAATTTCCATCAGACTGTAGGTGTGCCTTTCCTTGCGTGGTGGTGTGAGAGAGACAAGGATGGTCTTTCTGATGACAGAATATGAGAGTTGGGAAATACTAGCAATGTGTTTGGTTTGGCTCAGAGTTGTATTTAGTTTCCCTTTAATTAACAGAGTGTTCTTGTGCGTTATCAGGTGACCTGGGGTTCAGGTAGCCTCACAGACTTTTAATACTGTTGTTGTTCATCTTACTGAGCTATGATGGAAATTGAGAAACAATAACTGAAAGTCTTTCCTCCAAAAATCTGGAGCCCATCAGGGAAGTATGGGGAGCTGTGAAATTAAGCCGGTCTGGCATAGCTCTGCTGTGGATTACCATTGGAGGAGCTGATGTTAGGGAAGCACTGAATTCAGCTTCAAATTCTGAAGACAGCTGAAGTCTGCCTATTTCTTGGCCCTCTGCTTGGGTTCAGATCAAGAGTGCGCTGCAGATCATTTCGACTTCCTGCTTTGGTTCATGCTTGTGGAACAGTTTTGGAGTGTGTAGACTGGACTTCTTTCTAATTAAACAACATGAAGCAGTAAAGAGTACCTCAGCTATTATTGGGCTTACAGTACTTGTGAAAAGAGTAGAGCAAATCTGAAGTAAACCCTGGCTTCCCTAAATATAATCTTGAATTTAGGTACATGCTACCAAGTGTTCTGCACTATGGATCAACACTTACTGTGCTACAATACTAATGTTAACAAGGTGATCATGCAAATTTTTTTGTTCCTTTTTTTCTTTTTTCCTGTGCCTATACTTTGCATTCCAGTGGTCAAAATAATTGATTTTGGGCAGGAATTTGCAGATATCTGATCTCTTAAGTAATATGATCAAATACTGCTTTTTTTCATGACATTCAGATATAAGATCTAAGCTCCTGTTGCAACCAAACCATTTTCATGTTTTAAAGTTTTGCTCACAAGCCCAATACAAAAACATTTTCTTTATCATGGCATCTTACAGTTTCTCCTGCTGCCTTGCTGGTATGTGAAGAGTATCAATATGATCATGTTTTGAATAGTAAATTAGCATCTGTAAATATGTAGTGTCCAGGAATCCTCCTGCACTGACTGCAGATTTTCTCTTGCTGATTGAAATGACAGCATGTATATCTCTAGAAAAATGTAAATGATCTTACAATAGCAAAAAAGATACAGGACTTGTTGTAAATAAATGGTTCAGTAATTTTTCTCTAGTTAAGAAAATTATTGATACATAATGTATGGCCTTATTCTGATCCTACTTCTTTGACTCATTTGAAAAGACTTAAAGCACTTTTAGTTTTCATTGCATAATTAATAGGGGCAGGTGAGCCAGCAGCACGCCCAGATGGCAGAGAGGGCTGATGTTATCCTGGGCTGCACCAGGAGTGCTGCCAGCAGGCTGAGAGAGATGATCCTTCCCCTCTACTCAGCACTGGTGAGGCCACTCCTGAAGGGCTGGCTCCCGTTCTGCACCCCACCCCCTCCAAAAAAAAAAATAAATAAAACCCATGGGGCTACTGGAGAGTCCATCCAAGAGCTACTAAGGGATGAAGGGACTGGAGTGGAGCATCTCTCCTGTGAGGGTTGGGAGAGACTGGGACTGCTGAGCCTGGAGAAGAAGGGTTTTGTGGGGAGCTCACCAGTGTATATGCAGGTGGCATATGGATGCTGCTGTGTTGCACACTGCCCCTGTCAGATCATTCTTTTCCACCTTTCCATTCATGTTCGCTGGCTGGCTAGTATTTGTTTACTTAAACTGAACATTTTGAGGACAAAGAAATATTTTCATTCTGCTTTGGTAGCACAATAAGTATTAAATAACTGAATTATTACAGGATACAAAAAAATACTTTCACATTTGTTTTAGTTTAGTTTTAAATACTTACATGTTAAATTCTATGGGCTTACTACATTTATCTAAAAATCATATATACACAAATTATTTGCTAAATTTTTAATGTATTTTTATATGGGTAATTATTTTCCACCAGAAGTGCCACTCTGTTCAAAGGTCCAAGTCAATGAGAACCTTTGTTGTCTCTTCATGTAGGACTCCCAGGAAGTCAGAGGTGGGATGGGCTTATTGCACGAAGGCTTTTCAGGCAACTATGAACATACTCAGTAGGAAATTGGAAGTATTACTATTCTTGCTTCCAGCATAATATTTTGGGTTTTTTTATTATTATTACTGATCACCATGATTTCTGAATGAATGTCCATACACAGTAAACCCATTTTCACACCAGTTTTTTAAGCCAACGCAAAATGTATAAGAACAGGAAGTGAACATCAGTGGTTTGCTAGAACTGGTACAAATCCACAGGCAGGTTTAAACAATGCCAAGCATAAGACTGTAGAGCAACCTGTTCTTTTTCATGTTAATATGAATAAAGTGTGAAAGTATTCCTCGTCATACAAACATTCTCCCCAGTTTGATTCATTAGCATCCCCCTTTCCCAGCATCTGTGGATGGAGTTTCTTTGGGCAGGTGAAATATGGCTTCTTGTGCAGGAACGGACAAGGCAGATTTTGAATGCTTTGCAAGATAAAAATGTTCTGACATACAGCTGTTCTGGTAGACACTGGTTTTGAAACTGGCTTGGACCATAGAAGCTAATATATCCACGCCTTGTTTCTTTGGTTCAGATATTTCTGACTGTCAGCCAAATTGCTCATATGAGTATTTATTTAGTATTTAGTATTTATTACTAAACTGACTGTGTTAAAAGCCATTTCAGCTTTTCTTGGTGCAGCAGGTGACCTTTGTGAGTTGATTATACGAACACAGTCCTTTCCAGGGTCCAAACCTAGCTGCAGGACATTGGCTCTGAGGAGTTAGCAGTCTTTGGCTTTGATAACTATTGGCAGCAGAGAACAGCCTCAGAAGGAATCAAAACAACATAGGAGATGCATGTAAATCAGTGTGTTGGAATCTCTTTGGAGTCATGGTTGCTTGGTGGGAACTTTCGGAAGAAGTCCCTTTTTCTAAAAATTAACAAAACAATTCTATACTGAGAAGTGATGAGGTGAGATACTGCTGTGAGGAAGATGTAATCTTCATGGTTACATTAGTTTAAATACTGTTTTGCTACTTTTAGTCTAGTGAGGTTTGAGGGGTATATTACTATTCAAGACTGCTGGACAGCACCATACTAAATTACCTCAGCTTGAAGTCTAAATCACTTTTAAATCATGCTTACTGGTGCTGTGTGAGAATGAACCGAATGACTGTTTTCTTTAGTGGCAAAACTGGTTTTAGAGGTTTCTGCCACACCCTTCATCAGGTCTCTAATTGTGCCAGTGCTTTGAGAGCTGCATAGGAAGCTTTTATTAGTGAAATGGACTAGGTTTCAAAATCTCCTCCCCTCCTTCTCCTTCTCCTTCTCCTTCTCCTTCTCCTTCTCCTTCTCATTCTCCTTCTCCTTCTCCTTCTCCTTCTCCTTCTCCTTCTCCTTCTCCTTCTCCTTCTCCTTCTCCTTCTCCTTCTCCTTCTCCTTCTCCTTCTCCTTCTCTTCTCCTTCTTCTCTTCTCTGTCCTGTCATATCCTTCCCCTCCCCTCCCTGATTATTTCATCAATTTTGGTTTATAGCACTTCTTCCTCTTCCCTCTTCTAATGCACACAAAATCAGTTTCATTAACTCAACGGAGGAGATAGCAAAATGTAATTTCCAAATGGATTTCCTCTGCTTAGAAATGCCTGTCACAGTGGAATTTTTCCTCCTCATTTCTGCAACGTAGGGTGGCGTATTTCAGCCTGGCTAGAAATCCAGGTTCCCTGATTTGTTTAGCAAAACGGTGTTAGGGAACCTTTCCAAAGTGTTTTCAGTTTGGTAGCCCAATAAGTTTAACAATGAAATACATCTTTCTTCATAAAACTAGGTCTCAAACTATTATTTTCTATTGCAAGGAAGAATATAGCAGCAACCAAGGTGATCTCTCTTCCTGCACAGATCTACCATCACCTGACATTTCCTTTTCATCTTGGAAGATAATTGACCAGTTATAAAGAAGGATGTATTTCACTGTTAAACACAGTGGAAAATGTCAAAGGCTTATAAAATGAAAGTCTAGAAATTATGTAAATATTATCAATGACCATCTTCATCATATTCCAGTGAGTCATGTTATGCTTGGGATGAATTAAAGATTTTTGCATAACTTAAAAATACATAGTACATGATGCACTTAATTTATTGGGGCATTTTGAGATTATGAGCTGATTTAAAGGTCTGACTTCTCTTCAAGGACACTGACTCAGACCAGCAAAAGGATGGGCACACTTACTGTGTTACGCTGCATGGTATGATTCTGCCATCTGAATGGGTGTGTTGGGGAGGACACTGGATGTGCTGAACATAACCCTCTCTGTGCCCTGACAATCTCAGGGTGCTGCACAGGGCTGGTGGTGTTGCAGCCGGTCACCTGGGGCTAGAGGGAGCTGTGGCTTGACAAAATCTATTGTAGAAGGAGTAGTACCTCTAAACTATGAATAGGCAATGGAAGAGAGAGGCAGTGCTGCAACATGGTACACACCTGCCAGGTTTCTTCCCCATAGCCTGGGAGAGGCTGGCTGGGGGAAGCTTTCTGTGGGCTGTAGCAGTTCTGTTTGTCTGTTACTTGCCTCACTTGATGTAAGATCCATCTCCACCATTCAAACATCTACCCTTTGGGGCATCATCTGGGCATTTGTGTGGAAGTCTAGGCTGGGTTATTACATCACAGAACCATGGCACCTCTGCACTCTGGCACTAATTGCTCAGTTTGGGGTCCTGAAAAACCTGTAACACAGCCACTGCCTCTTAACACAGAGAAGAGCTCATTAATGAGCTACAGGAGAGACTGAACCATAAAGAGACAAAGCAGTGATGATACACAACTGCTTAGATTGGTCAAAGCAGTGTCTGAGAAGGATGGAAGGGAAAAACACCTACTGCCAACAAGTGCCAAGCTAACAGAGGATGGAAGAGTGTGAAATGCTCAAAGGCAGTGCTAGGTTTGACACCGGTTGTTATGAACTGGACATTGTTGGAAGCTACCTGGAGACTCTGGAAAACGAAAGTCTCATGGTGTGTATAAAAATGGAGGGAGAAAATAAACCTTACCTGGAATATAATGGCCAATTCTATGTATTGACCTACAGAGTGATCTAACGGGAGCAACTAGTCAAAGCTAAGACAGAAGACAAAATAACTGAAAATTGGAGCTTGCACAAGAGGGATGCAACATACTGAGAAGTGTAGAAAAGTCATGACTGAGCCTTTTTAGAAAGATGTAAGAGCAGAAGTCTAACTTGAAGTACAGCAAGAGGAAAATTTTTTATTGAATACGTCATTGATGTGTGTAACTCAGCACCAAAGTAAATGTAAAAAGGTATAAGTATTTTAAATTATTTCTAAAAAGAAACACTTTTGTATGTATGTTTTTACTTTTGTGACAACCTTCAGAATTACATCAGAACTGCTAAAGACATTTTCTATATTTATATAAGCATATAATAGTAGAAATCCTCCAAGCCATAAGAGATTTTTAAGGAAAAAATCCCCACATGTGAACAGAACTGAAACTCAACTGTCAACATCTTGTGGAGTTTTACTCTTTGTGTAATCAATCCAGTATGGTCCATCTCAACACATTGAGCTAGATAGATCATTGGTCTTACTTATTTGGCAAATTCTGCTGAATTCTTTTCCTTTTTTTTTTTTTGAGTGATATCCTTTATCTCTAGTGTCACTGTGAGTAGCAGTGCTTGGCCAGGTTTTCTGAGGGTTTGATTTTTCAATGGTCAGTGCTTTTAAATGGGTGATTGTTATCTGGTATTTTCGTTATACTATATGAAAATATAGCATTCAATAAATCTTGTTTTCTTCATAATCAGTAATACAATTATCAGACAGGCTGCATTGATGATTTAATTCTGGTCAACCATAGCAAGTGCACTGGATAGAATAAAAAAATACCTTTGTAAGTAGTGCCCTTTTCTCATAGCAAAAATAATACCTTGGGATTGCAACTGTAATGCTTCAGATCATGGTTGTTTCCACTGAAAAAGGCTAATGGGCGCACACACCTCCCTGAAGGGGACACAGTCTGAAGTACAAACAGGTGCAGGAGCAGAGATGGGAGGCAATAGAGCACAAGTGTCTGAGAGCAAACAGTGGAGTATCTTGGGCCTTGGATCTGTAATTTCCTCTCTTTTAAAGTGTAGCTGTGTTGGTTTGGGCTGTTTTAATGACTTTTGTACGGTGATAACTAAGATTATAGGCAACTTTCTTGACACTCAAGATTGTTAAGAAATGTTACATAAAAGCAGTTGCATACTGGGAAACAATGGAAATCCTTTTCTTCTCCACTTGTCATAGCCTGAGATATGTAAAGGTAGCAAACAGAGTAGGAGAAGTGGTTAGTTCTTGAAGGACTGGTTTGTTCATTCCCCTAGGGATTGTCACAGTTCTACAAGGAACAATCTACAAGAATTGTTCCTTGTAGAACTGTGTTGGGCTTGTGCTGTTTGACTTATTTCTAAATGACCTGGAAGAGGGAAGCAACTAAGTTTACTAAATACACAACTTTAATTAAGGCAGTAAGGATGGTGGAAGAGCCCTATGGCACCTGGGCAGTAATGTGTCACATGAAAATGAGTGTGGATAAAATCATGCTCTGTCATAGTTTCAAACATTAAGTGATGGGATATGCCCTGGTGGATGTAAGATCCAAGACTTCTGATAGGCAGGGCCAAGAAAGCCTCAGCTTGGCAGTAGTCAGAAATGCCAGTCAAACCTCCAGCATTATTAGGCACAGAGTAGAATACTTGTCTACAATTTCATAAATCTGACTGAACTACTCTGTGCAGTTCTGATCCTCTTATCTCAAAGCAGATAAAGCTAACAGAAGGTGAGCAGGAAAAAAGCCATTAATTAATACAATTTACTGGGACTCAAAAGACTGAGCTTGGGTAAATTATTCATAATATCATTAAAATTCAAGTACAACTGGAATTTCCTGTTGGGTTAGCTAACACAGAGAAATTACACCTCATGTCTTTCTTCTACAAGACTTTGAACATTGTAGTGATAAGACATTTTGCCTGTCTCTCATTGTCTGGAAGTGTCTTTGTACATCTTAAGAAAAGGAAATGTTATTTTTTATTTAGTCCCCTGGAAAAATTAAAAAGTAATGATTCTATTATTAAATCCATCAAAGTAGAGAAGAAATCTCTTTTGTTCATATAAAACTTGAAGGGACTTGCAGAACAGCCAGTTTCACAGGAGAGCAGGCAGAGAGTTCCCAGGGGGCCTCATGGAATGTCTGCCTGGTCTAGTGCTGCACTGGGCAGACTGGAGTGCAGAGTGCACTTCAGAAATCAGAAGCAGCATAACCCTGAATTCACTGTGTGTTCTGCCTGGGCTGCTCAAGATAGCTAGTTGCAGTAGCTCTGCTCTGGAAAATGCCTTGCTGAACAGCAGTAATGTAACCCAAATGAGCTGGCTGATCTGGGGTTGCAGAATTGGGAGGGCCTGTCTGCACTTGCTTGGTTTGATAGCAGTGTAAAGGGTGCCCAGACTAAATTTCAAGGGATTTCCTAGCTGCAATGAAAACAAAATACCTTTTTTTTTTTTTTTTCTTTTTTCTTATATTGGTTGGCAAACAGAAGAAAGCATTCCTGGTTTAGGTTGGATTTGCTGTTCCCTTCTGTGATAATGACTCACATTTAGAACCAAATGCTGTCTGTCAGGGTGTACTTTGGCAGTGTGGCCACTTGCCCTGGGTACAAGTACAATTGCACAGGTTTGTGACATATGGATTGCTGGCACCAGCAGGGGATCTATTCCTGTACTCTGAATGCAGCACTATTCATCCTCCTGGTGTGTAAATGATGAGGCAAAAATCTAGCCACAGTGGCTAAATCTTTGGAGTTTTGCTGTGAAAAATGTTTGTTCTGCTTTTAGATACCTTTTGATGGATTATAATCTGTGGAGACATGGAATTAGATAGCTTTGAATGTTGCTTATAGTACTTCTATGTAATTTAAATGATTTTCACAAAAGGTGTTAGTGTGTTACTACTGTAGATGTAGGAACATTTTTCTGAAGTATGTATTATTCCAGTTTACAAGGTGGGTAGAAAAGTTACATCACTTTGTAATACTAAATAAAAAGTTGAGCAGGAAAACCCAGAATCAAATACAAATTTCCTGGCATAAGCTTCCACTCCTGACTAGGCCTTTCTTCCTTCTCTGAAATAAGCATTTATACAATGATGATCACAATTTTGGAATATAAAAATATTTGGATTTACTTGCTCGTGGCTAGTACTGAGTTTTGTTTGCCAGTTTAAAACAGACCATTGAACAGCATTTGTCAAGAGTAGCAGAATTCAGATTTACTGATTGTGCATTTTACTCTTCTCACTCAATACAGCCAATATCAGCCTGGCAGCTGAGCTCCTTACTTTCACTCAGCCCATGCCTGCTGTGCTTTGTTGCAGGTTATGGACACACAGTGCCTTTATCTGATGGGGGAAAGGCCTTCTGCATCATCTACTCGGTCATTGGGATCCCGTTCACGCTGCTGTTCCTGACGGCCGTGGTGCAGCGCATCATTGTGTACGTCACCCGGCGCCCCGTGCTCTACTTCCACATCCGCTGGGGCTTCTCCAAGCAGGTCGTTGCAATCATCCATGCGATGGTCCTCGGCTTCATCACTGTCTCCTGCTTCTTCTTAATCCCAGCAGCAATATTTTCTGTCCTGGAAGATGACTGGAATTTTTTGGAGTCATTTTATTTTTGTTTCATTTCCCTGAGCACCATTGGTCTCGGAGACTATGTGCCAGGAGAAGGCTACAATCAAAAATTCCGAGAGCTGTATAAAATTGGAATTACATGTAAGTGTCAAACTAACCAGCTAAGTAAAAGGCATTTTATATTAAAAATAAAAAAAAATCACCACCAAACTGACAATCAGACTTCTCTCCATTCTGTGAATAATGATCATTTGTCAGCTGGCAAACTGGGCATTAATTTAGGTAGCTCTGTAAAGAGGAAACTGTTCAGTAAGGTCAGTTTTTATAGTTATGGAAGAAAACGCTAAAACGAGAATTCCATTTTTCTAACCATAGATATTTACTCTCTTATTAATAGTACAAAAAAAACAAAACTCATGTAACTGTTATGAAAATGGTTAAGAGCATCTTGGGCTAACATTTGAGTGCATCGCAGGGCCAAGATGATCTGTGCAACCCAAGGCCATCCCATAAGGTTAGATGACAGGTGGACAGAAATGAGTCAAGAAGCCATGGAAAACAAGGTGGAATAGCAAAGCTTCTGACTCCAGTTGTAACAGAAGGTAGCTGAAGCTGGCACTGGTACATACCAGCTGTCAAAGACAGACAAGTAGACTGAGATGGTAGAAAAGAAAGACGATGAATGCTAAATTTAAATTGTTTCATTATATTTGACACAGAAGAAATCATAGTGATCAGTGATTTTAAGAAAGTGAAGATTTTAAGAAGAAAATTACCTTTATTTTGGTATACTGAGTAAATGTATGCTGAGGGCAATATTTTCCAGTGACATTGTTTTGAAACATGGCAGTTTCTCATATAGCTTCAACCTGAGCAGTCTTTGGGTCATCAGAGGCATCAGTTAAAAGATCTAAACACCCAAAGCAAACCTTTCCTGTCAGGTTCTTTTCTTAGGCTGGTCTGCATTCAGCTATGCTTCTTTGCATGATCCAGCAATCATAATGTAGGCATAGAGTCTGTTAACTTGGTTTTGTGTTTTACCTGAAGAGAGATTTTTTTCATTCTTTGAAGCAAGGCCTTGAACTAGCCCATAGAACACTTTGTTGTATTATCCTGCCAGGACTGTCGCTGTTGCAGATTTCCTTCTCTCCCTGTCATGTTTATCTTATGAATGGTATTTTTAAATTATAACCTGCTGATCTGCAGAGTTGATTTGTGGATGCTAAGTGGTTAAGTGAATGGAAAGTCACACATGGCAAAGGCCTTGTTACAGGCTTGCTGTTCAGAAGACTCAAAATCTGAAGAAAACATTATGGCTCAGATTAAAGGTTTTTCAAGCTGTACAACAATTAGGAAGTAAATTGCAGGAAATGCTATAGAAAATACTAAAAGGAAAAGGTAGCTTTTAGGCAATGTTATGACCTTAGAATATTGAATTTCAATAGATTTTAAGGTTATAACTTTTAAATTATTCTTTTTCCTTTCATGTGAGCAATTCAAGGAACCAAATAAAATGTTTTCTCCTGAACCTAAATTTTCTATAAGATATTTTGGACTTCTACATCAGAAAATGCTTAATGAGTACTAGAGGCTTTTCAAGAATTTTTAGAAGAACACAAGTCCTGTTCTAAATCAAGTGACAGTTAGCTGGACTGAGTCTCAGAGATAATTACAAATTCTCAGTGCAGATTTTTAGATGCTTTTCAATTGATACAGCTTTGTCAGTTCTTCTTTGTGTTAATGCGTAGCTTCCATTTGATGTTATGATATAAAGTTTAAAAACAATTAATAAATTTTAGCTGTAGTGCTGATTTAGATGAGTATTCAGTATTAAAAAATTGATTAATGGTTCTCCTGGAAGGAAAAGGAGAGTGTTCCTGTCAGTGAATAATCTGTAACTACAGGTGAGATATTTATGCCTTTAGGTAACAGAACAGTGACCATATGGAAATTATAATCATTAATCTGTGTTGATTTTTCACCACACTTGTGTTGAAAAATGTCCAATGTGCAGCCCATGGACAAGTGCATTCTGCTAATGGTTATACACTTAGCTTCTACTTCATTTACTTCATTGAAATTATAAAATAAATAAGTAGTCATGCTCCTCATTGAATTGTAATGATCGGAAGTAGGGATCTAATGAAACACTGAGATTAATAAATATTTATTGTAATACCTTCCTTTAAACTATACACATTTTATGTTTGGAGAATAAAAAATTAAAAAAAAACCCTCAGTGTACTGCTTGTCATAGAGATCTCCATTTGCAAAAGTCTCAGTCTATGAGAGCTGACTGTTACCTCTAAAATAAGTCAGTCAGTACATGGCTAAAGTCATCTGTAATACATTTTAGATAAGACTTCCAGGTTTTGGGTAATCTGTTTACCTTAGTAAAACCTTGCAAATGCACCCAAAAGATGGAGTAACTGTGTCAGGTTTTTCAAATTCCAGGAGTAATTTTACAATAATTTTTCATTTTGGTTTTATTTGGTTTGTACACATTCCTAGTTGCTTTTTTTCTCCAGGTATTTCAGGGTATTGTATGCCTAATAATTTTAGAGGAAAATAATTCCAACGTTTTTATGAAGTAGTAAGTGATTTGTCCTGCTAAACTGATACAAATAACCAATGACCATAATTAGCTCCCATATTTTTACTTCTGCGTGTAATATATAGGAATATTGTGGTAAAAGTTTGTTTTCCATCTTTTGATCAAAAATCTTTTGAAGGCCACTTAATCATGGAAGTCATAAGTAAGGGAGTGTGCATGTTGTAAATTTTTATTACTATGGTTTTTTTAATACCTGTACGTTTTTTTTTCTCACACAGTTTTAACGGATTTGAAGCCACTAGTATTACTCTTTCTGTTTATGTGGGGTCTTCTGGTTGTAGAATTAGTAAAGGGAAAAAACCAAGGATATCACAGTTCAAAGCTCTGAAATTATGTCATAAAGAAAATTAACGTAATGGTCAGAGATGACAGGGGTGAGAAAAGTCACAAGCTCGAAACTGGTCCAGCCCTACCTGGCTTGCTAATATAATTAATTTTTAAATTTTTTTTTTTTTTTGCACTCAGGTTATCTGTTGATGGGCCTTATTGCAATGTTGGTGGTACTTGAGACTTTCTGTGAGCTCCATGAACTCAAAAAGTTTAGGAAGTTGTTTTATGTGAAGAAGGACAAGGAAGAGGACCAAGTGCATATAATGGAACATGACCAGCTCTCCTTCTCTTCCATCTCAGACCAAGCAGCCTCCTTGAAGGACGATCAGAAGGCAAACGAGCCTTTTGTGAATTCCCAGTCCCCAACTTCCAATGACAGCTCTCTAAACAATTAATACACGGGTATCCATACCAGTGTTTTGGTGCATTTATGCTACTTACCATAAGAAATAGAAAGCCTCATATTTTTTTCTCAAATTATAAAAGCTGGAAGACTGTGCTACTTTAACAAGAATTTATCACTTCTGACATAGAAAAGACTTCTGGGAAAAATGTGGGAGCCACCCTGGGAAGAGGGAATAAATGTAAGATGTGGCTGGGAACATAAGGCCATTTTGGTTGAGGGATAAGGATTTAGGTGTACCACATTCAGAGATGCCAGAAAGAAAGGCTTGCAAGAGCAACTTTGTTGAACATCTTTAGGAGACTAGGCCTTCACTGACATCCAGCTCATTGAGTTAAATGCCCCATCTTGCAACTGGTTGACAGCAGATTTTGGGATGTGCACTTATGATAGTCACAGTTTTAACCCAATAAACATCTTAATCTGGAAAACATTTTCAGAGCAGTATCTCTAGATCTGATGGAAGGGGGAAATATATAGGTGATCTCTCTATTACTTGCAGGTGTGAACAATTATTCCAGGAAGGAAAAAATAATACTGCAATCCCTCCTTTGCCCATGCCATTTACATCTTAATTTCCTACTTCCTTAAAAGGGTCTCCAATCACCAGAAAAAATGTTGTCCTGAAGAGACTGTGCCTTGGGTCTTCTATGCTGTTTGTTTTTTGTATGAAATACTTTTCTGAGAGATAGCAAAAGCAATTCAAAGCTCTGGATGAGGTGAGATGGTAGGGAAGGAAGACAGATGCATTTCAGTCTTCTGAAATGGGCAGGAGTGGGTATTTAGCTGCCTGGAATGGAATGGAAATGAGTCAGCATGTGCCACACATGACTGGCACAGTCATGTGTTTGTGGCATTCTCCTACTAGATGGTTGAAACCTGCTCAGCTGGTTGAAACCAGCTCAGAACTCCGTGCTGTTCCTCCCACAGTCCAGCCCAGTGTGTGCTCTGCTGAGCTTGCGGGTACACGGAGGAACAGAAACAGCATCACCTTGAACATAGCTCCTGTTTTTTCTTTTGCTTTTCTAACCAGTACTCGGAACACTTTAGAGGAGAAGGGAATGTTTCAGGACAAAACAATTTTTCAGTTTTTCGTATGGCAAGAAAAAAGGAAAAATGTCACATTTGGTTCGGATGGAACCGAATTTTTTTCCCCTTGGGAAAAGTCACTAAAAAGTCAAGATCTTGCTCAACTTCTGAAGCTGGAACCTCTTTGACTGTAACAGCAGAGGTGTTTTAGTCCAGCTACCAGTCACTGTGCTGAATGCAGGGACCTCAGTGAATTTCAGTGAGCACGAGACGAGATTTAAGTGGTTGTAGTACTTTCTCTTCTGGCCTTAAGAATCTTATGATAGGGGAATCTTGATAGTGCTTTGCAATGAACAAAAGATCTGGAGCACAAATAGCCATAATAGGACAGCCTCCCACATAGGAAAAGTGTAGAGGAGAGCCTTTTACCTGCAGTGCAAGCATGCCAGATTGCCTGTAATTTGGCTTTTAGTGTTTAGAGCTGAATAATAATTTACTGTAAAGAAAACAGATGCAGCGTGTCTAGATTTAGCGCACGTGGGAAAAATACTTGAAAGTAAATAACCCAAAATATACTGTGTTTGAGCTTAATTATAGCTAGCATCAAACAAATTTTTATATCTTTACTGGAAAAACTTACTTTATGGTTAAATCAGCTGAAAGTCTTCAATTGAAATTTATATTTGTAGAAAATCAGAGCTAAAGGTTTTGGTTGTTTTGAGTTTTATAGATTAGGTGAGAGCATATTGTGTTTGCATGTTCCCAGGAAAGTGGCTATTTTTATACTGCTTAGGTTAACACAGTTCTATTTATAATGAATGTTAACCAATATATATGTACATATATACATAAATATATTTATATACTGTACATATATCATAAATCACCAGAGTCTAACAGACTTAGGAAAAGCATTTTAGATAATTTTTTCCCCTAGTCTTCTCTTTATACAGTCAATATTTGAAAACTATGTCATTAAAATGACACTGACATAAAATTATGAGTACTGTACTATAAGAAACATTTATACTATTTTTTTTCCATGGGACTTTATTGATTGTTTTCGGTACCTTAAAATTCAAAATTTCTTTTACTTTCTGTGTAATATTAAGCTCTAAAGGATATGCACAGATGTTAAATGATATACAAAGTTACTTTTGCAGCGTGTACACAAATGCAAAATGTAGACACGTGAAATGAAAGCACAGAATTCAAAGCAGAAGCGATAAACTAAGCAGTATACTGTGATTGTAGGTCAATATTTGTTATTTTAAACTTAAATAAAAAGTCTGGCTTTTGCCTGCCTGCACTATGAAGTGGGAGTATTTTCTTTAGTGACATGTGTGCCTTGAAGAAATCTTGTCTGCGTTTGTGCATCCTTTAGTTAGCCTTCTTCAGCTCAAGGAGGCTCTGTTAATGCCAGTGTTGTACCTAACCTTGATATTAATTGTGGCTTAGTATTGTTATTCCTTTAAAAAAAAAAAAAAAAAAAAAAAAAAGAAGAGCAATCCAAGGCATGTTTGGTTTTGTTTCAGATGCTGACTGATTATAGCAAATAAAAAATAGTGACATAGCATTTATCCTGTCCTTATGAACCAACTGCTCCACTCTGAGAAATCTGAAAAACTGTTTCATTTCATACAGCTTTTTCATCTTCACATGAAGCCAGCATATAAGATGAGTTGAAACTGGAATCCAGATCAGAAGAAGAAAGATTATCATGCAAGAACTTCAGTATAAAGTGCATCCCTTACCTAGAGGCAAACTGTGAAGCAGGTGCATGTAAACCCAGATGGAGAGCATGCCTTATAAAGCAATGGTGCTGAAAAAAAGTCACAAGAAAGAGATAGAAATGCAAGCAAATTACTTGTACACATAAAAGAACTGCCTGGGTTCTGTCCTCACTCTCCTGTCTTCAATTGTTCCAGGCATATATCCCATTAATAGCTTTATTCCTGTGCTACAGCTGACATTTGCCATCTTCTGGTTGTCTCTGAGTCATTAAATATAAACTTGCTTTATTGTTATTACAAGGGAAAGGACTGGCAGGATATTCATTGTGTTGGAGGAAAGAAAATGGAAAAGCCCACTTGAGTTTTGATTTTGGAGCTGAGTTACAGCCATGTTGTCCCTTAATGAACGTGTTCTCTTCCCAAAGTTTCTTCGTGATGTCCACCAGTGGCACCTTGTGTGGGTGCTGAAGACTTGCTGGAGGTTGAAATGAGTTATTTTCTAAGTAGATAATTCCAGAGACTGGGGTGGTTTGCAGCTTTAATGTCAGCACTGCAAAACCTCCCTAGCTGGGTGCTTATGTCAGAGGACTTGCATAAGACCAGCAGTTCTGGATTGCATTAAATATTTTTCTAGCCCAGTGTTTGGTCTCTGGCAATGTCCAGGAGCAGGATGTGAACTTGTGTAAGGAAGGAGCAAGTGTGTATCAACCATTGCCCAGGATGTTCTAGCTCCCAGCAGTGTGCAGCTCTGGATCCATGACAGTGTCTTGGAGGGATGGGAAGTCAATGTAAGTGTGGTGTGTGGAAGAGATTCTACACTGAGGTGCCTGCTCTCTGCTTTGGCCAGTGAGAGATTGTCCTGCATAGGATCAAATGGAGATTTCCCACAAAGCTGTTTCAAGTTAGGTGCTTTGCAGTCAGCAGGTAACTTGTATGGAATGGGCTCTTGAAAAAGGGAAGGAAGAGAAAAAGGGGAAAGGGGAAAGCCTTTTATGTGCTGCTACTTGGACAGTGCCGTTCTCTAGGTAGATAGGAACTTGCACAGAACCTGTTTGCTAATGGCAAATCTTGAATTTACATGTTAAAATTTGCTTTGTAAACAGTTGCCACAAATATAGTGAGGTAAGTTGTTAAAAATACCACTGCCCTAACATTACTCCATTATTCATTCTTCTAGATTCTGCTTTCTACTGAAGCAAAATAAAGCAAAAAAAATACTATAATGGGAAGCAGTGTTATTCCAAGTGTGCACCATTACAAGAAAATGGGGTTTCTCTTCTCTGCACTACCATCAGTATTGCTGCATATATCAAAAAGCTTCTAGGTAGCAAAAAAAATTTCTTGTTGCTTGTTTCAAACAGAAACCATATTTTTGAGATTCTGGAGACTGCTTCTGCAAAGCTACGTCTTGCTTAATGCAGATTAGGTACTTGGTGTCTGTAATTTTAATGCCTACCGTGTCAGTCTCATTGCTTCCATAGTTACCATTCCACTTACTTTTTATCACAGAGTTCTTACCACAATTATCTTCAAAGGTCATCATGTTACCAGTGAGTGTGAGGACTGTGATGCAGTTATTTTGCTGGTGATGGTGCAGGTTTGCCAGGGCCATTGCCTTAGCTGATAACAAGACGATCTCACTCGTGGCAGTGAGATCATTTGGGACCAAATGACAGGTTTAGGTAATGAGGAGGGACAGTGTGGCTGGGAGCAGGTGCACGGGCTGACAGCCAGTGTCAGGGAGAAATCATCCTGCCAAACTGCTAAGTGACCACACAGCTTTCACTGGGCTTTATTGCCTGTCACTAGGAGTTACAGGAAGGAAGAGCAAGCCAAAAGTCATCTGAAATGAAGTTCAATGGACGTTTTTCACCATTTATCTACATTTATCTGCAGTTCTCTGTTACTTCAGTTGCACCATATATTCTATGAATCAGGATAATGGTTTGGCATTTCCAGAATGTATATGGTTCCTGTGGCCCCTGAGGCAAGCTATGCTTGTTATCCTAACAAGCTTTTCTGTCTTAAGTTTACTTGGTGTTCAGCCCCATGAGCAGGAGCATAGGTCAGTGTCACTGCTGAAACTTTCCAAGAGCAAATGTGGCTCAAGGCACTGCCTGGCCTTGGGTCAGCCTTTAATTTTAGTGCCTAGCCTGTCTGGAAAGATAGTAATGAACTCTCTACCTTAAAAAGAGAGAAACCCACTCTTCTGGGAGGCTCAAAACTCCCCAAATCCATTTGGTGCTGATCCCAGGGGTTTCATACCCTTGTGTGTATAGTGCATAGGTGCAAGTATCTGGAGGAGCACATAGAACTGCCACTTCTCTATACCTGATTTTTTTTTTGAGACTGGTTTACCCCCTTAACCTTCTGAATTTCTCTTCTCCATTCAGGAAGATGGCTCACAGTATTCTCTGACTGTCCTTAAGCTCTCACTAGTACCTAGCTGGGCCATCTCAATAGGTGGCAAGGTGAGATTCAGAGAGTAGAAAGGGACTTCATCATCTGCCCTAATGATGGGGACTAAGTGAGGGGACAGGAAAGCCCCATCCCCACCCATTAGCTTTAGCTGCAGCCAGCAGTTTATTTCTAAAACCATTTCCACAATGTCTGGCACAAAAGGACTGTATTATTCACTCATCTGTACTGCATGTCAGCCAGTGCTTGTCCTAATGGTAACATAATGACATAAAAACTAATAGCTCATCTAGAAGAAATAAATTGGTTTATTTTTCTTTTTGAGTGTATTACTGCTTTGCTTATGAGCATTAGACTGATTGAATCCTGGCCTGCAATATTATATCTGGATATATTATCCTACAACTGTAAAGCTTCCATCTCAACCCCACGTGGCAAAAATTAATTAGCATGTTTGCATAAACAGAAGACAGCAAACTGTAGTGTCAGTTTAACTAGGAATTAGCAAATCCTAATTCTGCATTTCTGGGCTGGTTTCCTGATTATGGGCAAAGATCTGCTAAATTTGTTTAGCAATTGCCAGCTGTGATTTGAGGCATGCTTTCTGAAGAGAGTTGCAAAAAATATCATTGCCCAGTAATGAAGTACAACATCACCTTTGGGATAAAGTCCCTGAAATGTTTAGTAGGCTACTTTTGCAGATTAATGCTATTTCCATGGAATAATGAAGCCCTGTTTGAAATTTATTGTGCAAAAATGAAAATCCACACTCCATTTAACTCAAATTCCTGCTTCATGTTCAGTGGAGGGAAGAATCAATATGAAAGAAGAAAATGACCCTCATTTTGTACCCCCTCTTCTGAGGAGCTTGACTTGCTCTTGCTGACCCTGCTGAGAGCTGAGAAAATGCCCTGGTTTTCCATGCAGAGTGTGGAGTCAGGCAGTCTGCCCTGGGAAGGTTTGCAAACAACATCAGCCTCAAGAAGTTGGAGTGGTGCAGGGAGAGCAGCTTCATGGGGCACAAGCGCAGAGACCAGAGCTGCTCTGAGGCCAAAGGTAAGTGGCAAAGGTGGCCCGTGCAGGGGGGCCATGGTGGGACTTGGAGGGTCAGGGGCAGTCAGCCTGCTCCAGCCCAGCCCCTGGGAGGAGCCAGTGCCTAAGGCAGTGTGAAGAGGGGAGGGGAATAATTTGACAGCAGGATTATCAAAGAGGTGGTGTCACTAGAGCAAAACTAGTCAATCTGTTACAAGTAGGAGGAGTGGAGAGAAAAGATGAATTTCTGTCTTTTAAAGGCAGAAAGGACCCTTTTGATGCTCTTCTGTGGCCTTTTACAGCAATCAAGACACATCTGCAGTGTTAGAGCAGAGAGGATTTACAGGTCTGACAGAAACAGTCCCAGATCTCATCCTGTGTCCCTGATGCTAATTACCTTGCCTGTTAAAAAATTCCTGTCTTCTTTGGCTAATTGCACAATTTCTAATTAGTTGTTCCAAACCCAGCATTGCTATAGGACTTTATTACGTGCTTGTCTGCTAAGTGACAGACCACATTATATTAGTTACCAGCTTGCCCTGAAAAGATGAGCATCCTTCAAATGTCCTCTTTAGTAGGTGAAGCAGGCCATGCTCCTCTGAGTGCTGAATATGAGCATCTTGTCAAAAGCTCAGCTCATTCCCAGTCCAGTTTTTCAACATGCATTTTTCAGCACACCACTGAAACCACAGTGCCACACTCGTGCCAGTACCCAGGGTGGTAGCTCTGCAGAGGGGATGTGCTGTGGCCAGGGAGTAGAAAAGGGAGATGGCGTTAGCCACCATGCCCCATCCTCCATGCTTTCCCTCTTTTTGAGGACCTCCAGGTTTCCCTTCATCCCTCTCCCCACCTGTGGAGCACACCTGATGCTTGTCTCCACCCCTGCTAACCTAGGGGAGATGCATGGGGACAGAGAATCTGTGGCAGCATCTCTGCCCTAAATGCTCCGAAGTGTCTGACACAGAGACATTGATTTTAAACACAGTCTGCTGCACCCTACAAGAGCCAGGAGCTTTGTAAATGCCTCCTAGTCCATCTGCCCAGCCTGCTGTGCAGAAGCTGTTTGCCTCTCGTGCAGACCCTTGGGATGCAAGAGCTTGTCAGAGCTCAGAAGAAACGTGGGCAGACCTGCCAGAAGGGTCAACTGCACATTTACTAAAGGCAATCTCAGAGCACTGCATTTTGGGCAATAGGGCTATCTCATCAATCCTCCTGCCCTCCTGGCTGTGCCTCAGGCATCAACAAGGTGCTGAGAGCAAATATGAATGTATAAATGGCCCTTGGTCAGGAGTGAAGCCCCTTGCAGGGAGGGCCTTGCACAGAGTAGGAAGATGTATTTTTATTAACTTCAGGGTACAGGTCAAAAAAAAAAATCTTACATGCACTGGAGCTGCTCCAGGGCTGTAGCATCCCCCTGTGATAGACAGTGCCCCTGTGGTGTTCTTGGGGACACTTGCACTGTGACCCCCTTGGTGAGCTCTAGTTGTTATTGATATGCAACTGAGGCTCCAATTTCCTATTCAAGATGAGGCAAGAGCCTCAACTCCATGGTACTGAGGTACGGCAATGTCCTGAG
Source organism: Molothrus ater (assembly GCF_012460135.2). NCBI lineage: Eukaryota > Metazoa > Chordata > Aves > Passeriformes > Icteridae > Molothrus > Molothrus ater. The sequence goes on from NC_050480.2 coordinate 43,506,542, forward strand.
TCAGGCAGTGAGGTCCCTAAACCATCCAAACAATCCAACCACCTCTAAACAATCCAAAACCCTGTGAGTATCTGCCAAGCTACTGATAATTTTGATGGTGCAAGTATTGCTACCTCATCTTCTCACAAAGGAGGCTAATAAGAGTAACAGTTTTTGATTTGCACGTCATGCATTGAAAGATAAACCAATCTCAACATGAAAATAGCTTTTTTGAGAAGTTGTAGTCCTGAATGCCCTTAGATGGGAGCTTGGTGATGAAACAGAATAAATAATGATTGGTACACGGACAGCAGACTGACCCTGAAAGCTTGGACAAAAATAGATCCCCTGGGCAAATAGTTACCCAGGACTTTCTTTCCCAGCTGCAAAATGTAAGCCTGGATGAAACTCACAGAGCTGGTAGCTGGAGCAGAGAAGCAGGGATGAATGGAAAGCACACAGCCCTGGTTCAGCAAGACCCCCAGTAAGATAATTTCATTGAATTCCAAGATACAAGATGATGTGTTTGCACCAAACTAATCTAGCAGACAGCTAAGAGAACAATTTGCTTCTGCTGTATTTCTGCCTTTATGTTACTGTCACTCTTTGCACCATCCTGTAATCCAGAAAGTGTCACCCTTCCTGAATGCAATACAGGCTTGGTTTAAAATGTTTTCAGAGATGTTACATCAGCAGCACCACAGTGTGCTAATGCTGTCATGTTGGCAGCTCCATGAGGCATTCCCTGAGGTCATGTGGTCAGTCTGGAAATTTTAATTGCATCTCATCATTTAACCTCACCTCTTGTTAGATGTGAGATATAAAATCAGTAGAAAAACTATGTGTCAAGTATTGCAAGGAATTACCATTCCAATTCCAGCCTGTATTTTTGCACCTCTCTTGGAAAGAACCCAGTTTATCTTGTTTATAAACCCTTCTGCTTGGTAGACCATGGCTCTATCACACTTTAAAATTGCAACCAGATTTTGGCAATGCAACAAATACAATCTTTGTATTTCTGCTGCTATTTTACCAGAGATTAAAGCTTTGACACGTTTATCCAAGAATCAGAAGCATGTATGAGACCTGGAGCTTCTCCCTCAATCTCAAGAGTCCAAATTCGTCTCTGTATTGACAAAACGGTATCTAAAGGACTATGAGGAAGCAAGAACAGGCAGTGAGATCAGAGGTGATTTTCAGTTCCTGTCTTGCTTGGATTCAATTCATATTCTTGCCCTGATGCAGCAGCCACAGTGCACATTCCCATGGAATTTAGCAAACTTTACATAAATTTGGCCTATTTTGCATCCAAACTTCAAGGCCGTGCACAAATCAGAACATTAACTTCTATTCTTCTGGGTGGTATTGTTTAGCCTCAAACCCAGCTAAGTAGATTACAGGAAGTTAATTGTGACAATTCAATTTGAGGGACAAATTCAAAACAAACAGAGACTTGGGCTTCATACCAGCTGCAGGTATGCATTTAAGCTGTGGCAGAAAATATGTTTTTAACAGGTTTAAGTCTTACTCAGTTATCAGTCCTCTGAAAGATGCTGCTGTCAAATGGTTTAGGCTAAGTACATCCAGCATGTTTAATGGCTGCCAAGACTGGTTCTGAAGGAGATTTTCACTAAATAGTGCTCCTGCTGAGGAAAGAAGACTTCATGCTTATTTAGATTATAGACTAGCAGCTGGGAAATATTCCTGGGTTAAAAAATGTGCACTTTAAATAACAGCTCTGTTGGTTATGTGTAAATGGGTTGTACCTTTTCAGGTATTTATATGCAGCATTTTCAATTTGTTGTCACTTAATAGAATTTGGTTCTCTTGTTCTAATAAAACAAGAAAACCTGGATGAGTGTTCATCTTGGGAAGGGTACAGACTGAAAGCTGTACTTTACAAATAGTCATGGTTTCTGTAGGCAAACTTTCCCCAAATAGAGAGGATCTCTCCCAGCCCAGGTCTACTGATGTGCAGAAATCTTTGCAGGACTGGGCTCTGTTCAGATCAGAGGGAAAAGCCCCTCAGTTGCAAAGACATCTCAATTGCAAATGGCAGTGCCTTTTTTCATCATATTCTGTTTCAGTTTCATGCTCTGCCAGCTGCCGGACATGAAAGCCTTCCCCCATTTTATCTAATGCCACTTAAAATTTCATGGAAAAGAGCAGGCAAAATTGCTTGCTGCACTGCTTTGAGGCCAGTGGGAATGCAAATTGGTGCACTGCTGAAAAGTTGTCCCTGTGCCACTGAGGCATCCACACACCTGGACCAACATCCTGGGGCTGGCTGAAAAAGCTGTAGTACCCTAAAGAAAGTTCAAACAAACCCAAACCAAACAGAATCAAGCACAGAAGAGAAAATCTGTCCTGGCACCAGGGGATGACCAGGAACCTGGCCTAGGATAAGATTCAGCAGCCAAATCTTGTGTCACAAACACATGGGACTAAGTCTCCTTTCAAAGGGAATTCTGAATTCAAATGGAATTCTAAAGCAATTGAAACCCCATCTATTACACCATCATTTCTAAACCCAAGAACCATCCCAGTGTTCACACAATCTCTTCTGTAAATTAATCCAAGGTTATCTTGTAACAGTCAAATACCTTCTCACAGCATCCCTGTTCAAAGGCTGCTCTGGCACTTTATTTCTGAAAGTTAAATATCTCCTTCTTTCCAAGCCAAATTCTTTCAGGGTCAGTGTACAGCTGCTTAATCTTGTAGCAGCTTTTATCTAAATGGAAATAATTCCTCTCTTCCTGTATTTATTGCTCAAATGTAATCCAACCTTCTCTCAGTCTTCTGTTACACAAGACAGGCTATTTGATCTACCCTTCAGAAACAGAGGGACTCAACTTGTGAGAGCCCTTTTCCCATTTGTCTGTTTAAAATCCTCTTTTTGAAAGGCAGCTGATGAGAAGTGCACACTGACAGCTCAATGAGGCTGTTGTGGTGACTTAGCCAGTGCCAGGACCTTCCATGACACCGTGGACAACTTCCCACGTGACCCTTCCTGGATCCACTATCACATCTTTCCTGGCTGGGGCACTTAGCCTAAGCAGCAGTGTAGGGTTTTGCAGCGTAACCAGATCCTCCTCCTCTTCAGCATCCCTTGAAAACATCTCAGCACAAGGCAACACACTTTTTCCCCATCACATTCCATACTTTTGCTAGCTCCAGGAGTACCTAGTTCTTCCTATGACAGAATCCAGTCATCCATTATAAATACAGGCATTGTCTTGCACCATAGGCATGAAGGGAGATGGGCTAATTTGTGATTTGAGACACCTCTGTGGGCTGGTAATTGATCTTTTTATACTGTCCTGTTTGCCCAAGTCCTTAGGTTGTTTGTAATTCTTGAAGTACATCCCAACTTTGCAAACAAACCCTTGTGAGTCGCAGTACTAAACTCTCCTGTAGAGACAAGGCCAACCAGTCTGTGTTTTCTTCACAGCCCTTCCCATCTGTCTGTATTTGTATGTAACAACCAGATATTTCTATGACCAGGTATTCTTTTCAGTGAGCATGATGGGTTTTGCTATCTTCCAGCTTTACCCCTGCTCATTGATAAAATGTGACAAAGGAGATGAAAAATACTTGCCATGTGTGCTTGAAAGAAAAAAGGAAGTGCCTTGTGTCTTGATGGATACCAAAACACTGGCTGGACATGTGAAATACAAGACCTGAAATGGTTTAATCCATTGGGTGTTTCTGCTGGCTATCCTTCCCTTTCTCCCAGTAAGAGGTGGTCACAGAGAGCCCAGATCTGCCTCTGCTCAAGTGAGCAGTGCCTTTTGTTTGTGCAATTTCCAACAGGTCCCCAGGTGCTCAAGAGTTAAATGAGATTCCCTGCACATGAGAAGTGGGGAGAAGCCTGTCTCACCTTCCCTTGCCTGTGAGGAGGAATGCTGGCCAGGGCCTGGGCTGGCTGGTGCCTTCCCCTTGCTTGGCAGGCGGGATCGCAGATGGTCCGGAAATCAAGCCTCCTTCCAGGCCACTCTTCTCCCTGCCATGGTCATTAGTGAAGGTGCTTATGCCACTTTTCTCAGAAAGGTCAAACATATGCTGGCTAGCAGCTCTCACCAATCCATTTTTCCCCAGTAATGCAGAGTTGCCATTTGTGTCCTTTCCTAGTCTGCAGGCTCTCTGCAGAATTTGCTTCCCACAGAAGACGGCTGCAGCTCCACGTTCACGCTGCTTTAATAATTTCCTCCTTGGGGTGAGGGCTTGTTTGTTTGTTTGTTTGTTTGTTTAATCATCTCCTGCTCTGTTGTGCTGAGCTCTTTCTCAGTGCCTCACACTCCCCCACTCTGTTGCAGTGCCTGCTGTTATTCTTGGCACAGGAATCAATGCTAACTGGTATATAATCAGCCTGTGTTTCACCGACCAACATTTGTTCCACTGTCAGCTTTCATTTCAGCTTCTGCTCTCATGCCAGTTACTGTTTTCTGCTCTCTGGTGTGGAGCTCTGATTGCTCTGTGGGATGCTCTACACCACTCTTTCAGCCTCTTCTCATCGAGTTCTTGTCTGTACCAGGGAAGCTTGAAGCCAAGTGTCCCACTCTCACTTCTTCCTCGTCTGTATACTTGGTCCACTTCTACTCTAGCTCCATGTCCCATCCTCTTGTATTTGCAGGTTCATGTGATCCTGTGCAATTCTGCACAGAATATTTCTTAATTTTAAGCCTAATATGGTAAAATATTAAATAAATGGCTCTTGAGAGGCACATGTAGATTATAAGATGACTCTTTGGGTGTTGTGGTATAGAACTACTTTATTACATTGGGTCTGTGGTAATGAAAATGCTAAAAACCTATTTTACTTGACCCCCACTTTTCCAAATTTGTGTTCTGTTGATCACTGGATGCATGTGTTGTGCTGAACCAATAGAAATGTAGCTACCTAGACATTTATCTATATATTGCCCATCCTGTGTGGGACTAGATTGTGTAAATCAGACTTTGATTTTTGTGAGTAAGAGGCTGCAATAAAAATAAAGGAAATTGGTGTATACAGGAAAGGGCCATGGTGTTTGGGCTGGTGAGGAAGGGCACAGGGACCAGGACATTAGATCTGTGGTTGATGAAGCAGGAGAAATGGAATAATGCAGACAGAACAGCTGGGCTTGTGCATCACCTGTTCTAGACTCCAGGAGTCTTTCTTCTCCAGCATCACTGAGCTGATAAGTTCCAGGCAAACTGGAAGGAGAACACAGCATTTGATCATCCAGAATGTGAGAAAGGTCTGCTGGGAAGAGCTGAGCAGCCAGGAAGGGCACTCACACTAGAGAGCCAGAATATAAAGGGAAGCTGAATATATATATTTTTTAAAGTTTCCTCAATTTAAGAAGCAATGAAGCAAAACACCAATAATCAAGTAAAATGAATTACAATTCTTTGCTTTTATGAATAAGGAAGAGATAGAAGAGTGACCAGGGGATAAAATATTCTGATAAAGATGTGGCAGTTCATTTTAAAATAATTAAAGATGACAGGCTGGATCCCAAGATAAGGAAAACGATGATACAAAAAGGAATCATCAGCTCAGTAAGAGCCTGGCAGCTCTTTTGTGTGGCCCGATGTGTTTTCAAAACTAGACAATACTGTCTGTTGGGCAAATACCAACAGAGAGTAAACAAAGCTGTATTTTTTTTTCAACAGATAAAGCAGATATTACCTCAAAGGGTGAGTTAATATTCCTCAGTAGACCAAATCCTGCCCCCAAATCATACTCAATGCTATCTTTAAGATGTTATCATTTTCTTTTAGCTGAACATATTTGCTAACTTTGCTGCATTAACATGAGTGTACAGGCACAGAGTGATCTGTGGAGCTCCTTAAAGAAAAAAGTGTCCTCTGGGGTTCAGGCAGCTCCACCTGTAAGTGGCCTCAATGAAGCCAGGCAGCTGATGTAGGTGATGGCAATCAGTGGCTGGGTGGGGAGAGGCTGGTTTGAAGGGCAAGAGTTTCTCCTCTGTGGAGAGATTAAAAGGAATATCATGAAAATGTAAGGGAAAAAGTCCAGCTGGTAAAACAAATGCTGACAGCCTTAGCTGTGGAGTGAGGGCTTGCAGCAGAGAGTGATGGTGGCTCTTGTCAGTGCTGGCAGGGGCAGGGGGTGTGAGCAGCTTTGCAGGCAGACTATCCAGGTCAGTGCATCCATGGATGTTCAACGGCTCTGGCCTCACTCCTGGAAAAAGGTAAGACCCAAATGTGCATCTCTTGCTCACTTGTACCTTTCTCCAGTCCAGGGTCAGAGCTGAGGAGCATCCTGGCCTGATCCAGGGGTGCCAGGGCTGGTTGCAACTGGTGCCTGGGGTGGGTGCAGCTGTGAAGGACTGAGGGTGATGCTGGGGAGTGGGGAGCGGAGACTAGAAAGGAATCAGAGGACTGTGCTGGAAGCAAGTGTAAGGTAGAAGATCAATTTTCTTTTTAGATTCTCACAAGTACTGTTTGGAGACCTAGACAAAAAGGCTAAACTGCCCTGGGACTAAAGGATGAGTTTCCTATCTGAGGGAAATAGCAAGGCAAGGATAAAGCCCTTGTTTTGAGAATAGCCAAATATATTCTTTTGATCTAGCTGGGTTTAAACCTCATTCATATGTTTATTAGCTCCCTCTTATCTGAGCCATATGCCTTCTTGCAGCTGCATTTCCCTTATCACACAGCAGTGGAAAAGACTCAAAATGCCTAAAAAGCATGTCTCTCTTTCAAATGCTTCATAAAATCCCAGCTGTCACCCATATCACTGTCATAAGTGATCCCTCATCAATGTCTGTAACTGCCTTAAGTCCTCCTTGCTTTCCCCTTGACTGCCCATTCCTTTCTTCTCCCAGTCTTCCCTTCACCCCTGTCACCATTCTCCTCTGACCACCTCCTGCTGAACCATCCTCTTCTGGGGAGCCCTGGGGCTCTTCTTTCCTCTGTCCCTGCCCAATTCACAAAAAAAACCAAAAAACAAAAACAACAACAACAAAAAAAAAAAAAAAAAAAAACCAAAACAAACAAACAAACAAAAACCCCAAAAAAACAAAAAAAAAACCACCCAAAAAACCAAAAACCAACCAAAAAACCACTGTTTAAAACCTATTGGGATGCAAAAGTGCCTCCATGGTGAGTCTCTGGTACTGTTACAAGCCCAGCTGCTCCAGACACTTCCCAGGAGAAAAAATCTCTCCATTGTGATGCCAAGTGAATACCAAAGAGCTGACTGCCATGGGGTGTCAGGCATTAGGGTTAAATGCTCATGAAGTTCCAAAAAATGAAACAACCTTCAGCAAAATGTAAGCTGTCAGAGACTGGAAGTCTGATATGTCTCTACTATGCGTATTTGTGAGAGATTTTTGCATGGGGCATCCCCTTGTGGGAAGGTGGCAGTATATATTTCCCTAAAGCACACCTGTGATGATATGACCTCTGCCCAATCTCCTCCTAAGGCCAGCACTTGGCTGTGTTTAGGTTGAGTGAAATTTCACACAGAAAATGTCTTTCCCACATGCAACAGCTCAGGTGCATTTCCTGCTTGGTGCTAACCTGTAGGATATGGGACACCAGGATACTTGTGCTGAGCCTGTGAGAAGAAGATGATCCCCTAGGGCTGAGGCACAGCAGTGTACACAGGAGCTGGACAGCCAGGTTGAGGCTGGGCTGCTATGAAAACCTCACCCACACTGTGGCTTGTGGAGCTTATGGACATGTCCTGAGGCTCTGCTTGACCCCACAGCAGAGGAGGCAGGACCTATAGCTGTGGAGGGGACACAGCACCTGAGCACCCCAGGAAGCAGGAGCTGAGGACAGGACCCCTCTCTTCTTTCCTGCATAAATTGCATGTCTCTTGGCCCAAGGTGCTTGTCACTACCTTCAGACTGAGGGTGTCCTCTCAAGACAAAGCACCAAGCCCAGACCCTGGTGCTGCTCCTGGAGGACCAACACAGGGCACTATGAAAAAGCCCACGTGGAATGGGGGTTTGAGCCTTTTTGAAGGTACCCTGCAGGGAAGTAGTTTGGGCTCCTGCAGCTGCGGTCACAGGCCTCCATGTGCCTGTAGCTCTTCTCCTTGGTTTGTTTTCCTTAAGGGAGGTTCATGCTCTGTCTGCATCTCACACAGCCCCAGCTGAGGGAGCTGTGGCCTGCAGGAAGCTGTGATGTTGGCAGGGCTCTTCTCTGCCCACAAGGCTAGGATGTCCCAGTGGCATCCCACACCAAACAACATGGCAGAGGAGGCAGGGGTTTCAGTTTTGTTTTGTTTGGGTTTTTTAATTGTTGTGCCAAGCTTTACTGATGGAATTACCTGAGACATGCAGAATTACAGCTTTTGTATGACTAGATTGCGAAAAACCACCCTGCATGGCTGCAGCCTGCCAGAGCTCTTGCTTCTGAGTTTATCTTTAGCTGACTGTCAGCTACAAACACATCTATTTTATCGGGGGTTTTTCCCACTAAAGGATTTTTTTCTCTCCCTAACTTTCTTTGTGGGATAATTAGCAAAGTCAGCCACTGGCTCAAAAGAGACTGCACCCCCAGGATTTTTCTGTGCTGCTAAAGTTTCATTTCTGCTCTGCTGACCAGGGAAGATACTTGACAGGGAATGAAGGAGGAAGAGGACAAGGGCACACATACAAGACAGACTGACACAAGCTCCCATGTACTTCTTGACTGAGGCAGCTCCAGAAACTGCCCAGCTTTGCTGAGCAGTGTAGTAATAAAGGAAAACAAGTGTGACAGGGTAAAGGCAGAGCACCAAGGTATGGTTGGAGCACAGACATCATTCTCATGGCCATGCTAAGCCAAGGGCTGCTATAAAGAACAGTGTGGCAGGAGAGTGTACACAGGCTTGGAGCAGTGTTCTGCCTCAACAGAGCTACTTCTAAACAATTCTTGTGCCAAATCTTCATTAAAACAAAAGTAAATAACAAAGTTGGGTTGGTTAGGAAGATTGCTTAGGACCCTTGATGTTAAGGGGGTGTTTTTTCCATCCTCCAAACCCATCCAGCCTGACATTTGAGTTCACCCTCTTGCCCCCTCTGACAAGGGAAGGAAGCCAGATGCACAGAGCATGGTTACAACAGCAGGTTTATTGTCCTGCTCCAGGCTGTGTTGAGATGTTGCTGCATGGATGTTTGATAAGTAATCCACAGAGCCCAAATCACATGGGTTGTTTCACCCAGCAATCCCTTTTAACACCTTCCCTTTCCCACATAACCAACCTGCCTCTATTTAATTTTCACCTACAGGGCTCGGTTTTGTTGATTTGACCTCAGTGACAGCATCTCCCTATCTCTTGGGGTTTCACCTAAAGGGAGTTTCCAATGCTCCTGTTTCACTTGCTGAAATGCCTGCTAGTTTTTATCAGTTCTTGTTGGATTACTGAGTCCCAGGTGTGGCTGGCCAGTTGTTTTCTCTCTTCTCTTCTGGGCAATATTTGGTGCTTTTCTACACTGTTCTCCTGTTAGTTCAGCCTAAGGTCTGGTCACCTGTGCACAAACCTTAACAGCTGATGCTTCCTTCTAAAGACTGCAGAGTATAAAGCCTTTTTGGCTGTATTTAAGTTTGTTTCTTTCAAAAAATGATGGTTTCAATTCTCTATTCTACCAAAACACTAAGGCTGAGTGAAAGGAAAAAAGGAAAAATACTGAATCCTGTGAACTTTGTGTGTAGAATGCCAGTGTCTCCCAAGCTGTTCAGCTGGCATTAACAGTACACCCAGATTCAAGGTTTCACACATTTGCAAATTATTTTAGTTAAAAAATACTGCCTTCAAACCCAGACCAGACTTCATAATAAATATTTGGTGTTCACTGGAAGAAGTAATGCTTTTTCAGACACTGTCAGCTCTAAGCTTTCATCAACTCAGCAGCTGGGCAATTTGCTTTTTATACTCTCTGTGGCCTCACTTGCTCTCTGTGCTCTGTGTTTGCTGTGGGACCAATTGAACATCACTTGACAGAGAGATGGCCAGGGCTCTTGGGCAGAAGAATCCTTTGCTCTGATTGTTGGTCTTGAAGACAGCAAAAGAGAAACCACTCTCTTTGGACTTTCTGCCCACGTCTGTAGCAGCCTGGAATGCTGATTTACTTTCTGACATGTTTGGGAAAAAGCACTGCACCAAGATTTGGCAGAGCTGGGTGAGGTCCTGTGGGAGCAGATGGTGGAGCAGGAGTTTTGAAAGCTGAGCTTACAAGCTGAGGGAAGCAGGAGAGGAGAAGTGCAACACAGGATGGGACACCAAGGGAAGGAAGACCAGAAATAGGGACCATGCCAAAAGGGACCACAAAGAAGCAAGACACAGAGAGAAGAGGCAATAATTTGAACTTTTGTAGATCACATGGACAGAAAGACTTTAATTCTCTACAATTTACTTTTGCCAGTGACAGCTTCTGGAAGAAAAGTGCATTGTTGGTTTTCTTCATAGGAAGATGCAGTTTTGAGGGTCAAACCTTGCAAAACCCGTGTTCTAAGCTTCTATGAGAGGGAGCTCTCTGGCAATTAAATGCTGACATCAGGCAAAACTGCCTTCAGGCACTGAGCTCCCACCTGAATCACTGCTTAGACACTGTGACAGCTCTTGGGAACAGACAAAGAGTGGCCTCATTTTAGAATTACCTTGTATAACCACCTAGGAAGTGTGGTGCATTTGCTTCTAAAAGCCACAAACAGAACTAGAAATAAAAAGTTTTGCCTGAGTACATGGACCATGAAGAGCAAACATGCACCACCACCTGGGTCCTTCCCTGTGTGACACAGCCTGCTTGAGTCTCCTTCTCCCACAGCATGAGCTTCCTTCTCCCACAAACTCAGCTGTTTGTGCAGAAGCCAAAACACCTCATTTTGCTGTGCAGACAAATCCTGTAATTTATTCCCCCTATTTTCTGATTTAAGACTTACAAAGGCACTCAACACCCCAACATACCACTACTAAGTAGCCAGGAACTGGGCTTCAGAGCTGGAGGTGGTGCCTAGGTGAGGTGGCACCGGGTTATGAGCGGGCTGGTGCTCCCTAGCGCAATGCAGAACCTGCAATCCTTTGCTGCTCTCACTGCTGGTTCACCTACAATACCTGAACTAGTCCAAGCATCACCATGCCCACAGCACATCTGCTGTTACAGAACTCTCTCATTATCATGTGTTACAAGTTTGTATAATGTTAGTGCTCTGTAAGGAGAAATCTCACCCATCTGATGCTGACCATGCCATGAATGGATGCTCTGACATTTCAATTTTTCTTTATTCTCCACCTAGAAAGGAGGAGAAAGCAAAATTCCCTTGACACCAGATTTCTGTGGCAGTAAATGTACACCCAGCCATTAGTGTGAGTGTGCAGAAAAACACAAAAGAAGCAACAGATTTCCTTTCTTTAAAAAAAAATATCAGAAATAGTGTGGTCAGACAAAACAATGAAAGTGAGATAAAATACTGAATAGCTGTATCCATCAAGTTCCTACTTTGTTCAGTGTACAAATGGGTCCCACAGGAAAAGCAAAACAAAAGCAAGTGGAAACCTGTAATTCAATACACTGTTTGAAAAAAATTACCTCAGCTGTAGTGTTTCCTAGCATCCAGATAGTTCAACCAATATTACAAGACCATTAATGTCACAGGCTGTGTTTTATTTTACTCATAATCCAAGAAAAGGAAAGGAGAGATTTGTTGCAGGTGTGTTGAGTAGAAATTCTCTACGAAGGTAAATGGCTGATATGCCAGGAGATGGTCAGACTTTAATTTATAACACTCCCCCTAGAGCTGTAGGGCTGGATAATGCCTGCACTGCCAATGCCATGCAGTTTGCTGCACATTTGGCACAGTAAAAAAAAGAAAGATTGTATGTAAAAGTGATGCAGCTGAAGCAACAGCTAAACAGCATTTTGGAAACTACTTTCAGTGTGGGAAATCATAGGGTTTGAGTGACAGGACTGGGTCAGCAGAAGGGCTAGGGGAAGAGGCATGGAGAGGTTCCATGTGGGTCTGGTTTGTCTGTTCATCCCTTGCCTGCTCTGTACAGTCAGCATCACACAAGGCAGTCTCTCACACAGCAGATTATTCTCTGCTGCCTACCCTTGGGGTGGTATTGCTAATGGAATGGAGTTCTTTCTCCTGGTTTGGTGACTGAGCAGAAAAGAAAAGAAAGAAGTACTCTAATCTGAAAGGAAAAGTTCAGCTTTGTGAGTTTTTGACAAGACAGTTTGGTATGAAAAGTAATTGTGTTGAGAGGGAAAACTTTTATCACCTCTTTCTTTATTAAATATTAACAACAGATTAGTACAATTATAAATTTGATATTTTAAAATTAATTAAAGGAATTTGAAAGTATACACAATTCAAAGAAACCATTTCTGATTAAACCGTTTCTGATTTAAAAAATGATATTTCAGTGTGTTCAAAACTAACCACCTAATTTGACCAAAACTCATTGATGAAGTTCTCCTGAGGCATCTTTGAACACTGGAAGAGCTATGTGAGGTATCAAATAGAAGTGGCCAGCTTCATTCCTGGCCCACCTGACTAAAAAAAATAGTATGAGTGCCTCTTCTCTGGATAAAAATACTTCTTTTTCCTTCTTTTTGCAGTAAGACCAAGGAAGGACATTAACTGAGCATGGCCACACTTGTGAGGGAGGGTGTTGTCACCAGTCTCATGTCTTCTGCCACCTTTCCATTGCACCAGTGTTAGCAGGTATTACCCAAGTCTTACCTGATCTCTTTCAACACTTTGCTGTTCCCTGCCCTTGTCCTCAAAAGGTGACACCTGCAGAGGATAGAGGTTTGGTTCTGCATCTTACCTGAGTGCTTTCATCCTCCAGCAGGTCCTCAGTACCAGTCTGGGACCAGGGCCTTCACACCCTGACTTCTCTCAATTAGTTGAGCATAAATGATGCCACAACTTGCTTTCCAGGTAGATGGTTTTACTTACTTATGAAAAAAATAGTTGTGCTGTCCTCATCACTTTGGAGGGAAGGTGTGCATTCACCTTCACTTAGCCCAAGTGTTGTACACATTTTCTTATATAAATGGGTTTTTATCTTCAAGTAATTGATAGGCTGAAGTTTTCAGGTTCTTTTATCCTATTGACCTTCACCAGACACATAAGTTACCTTTTAGTTTGAATATTGGAAGGATGATTCTTGTCAAAATGTTGCTGGACTGCTCATTGACTGCTCAAGGCAGCACTATCCTGGTTTCACTTTCAGAAGCCCTCTGTCCCTCCAATGCTTGGGTCATGTACCTCAGTGCTCTTCTTCAATCTTAGCATGGATTTTTGCATTCTGTTTGACCTGCCAGCAGGTGTTTCCATCCTTTAATAGCAGCTAAGACACTCTTCTTCTCAGGCTCAGACACAAGCCCCAGTTCCCACACCTGTTTCTCACAGGCAGACTGAGCAGCCACCTTAAGTTTCTGTTTCCAGAAGAGCATGGCTCAAAGTCTATGGGATATGGAAGCAACCTGGAGATCAGTGGAAGTCATATATTATCTCTACTTGTTTTCTGTGTTACTTAATATTCATAGATGATTTGCATCTACCTAATAATCATGAAGAAGTTCTACTGGGGAAAAAAAGGAGATCAAAGCATGCAGCTGATGTAAAAGTCTGGAAATAAATAGTCAGAAACTGGGCTTATGTGTTTATGGTGTATAAAAGTGGCATGTGAAAATAGGATTTATAAATCCCATTAGCTCTTGAGGAGTAGACCTTCTGGGATTGCACTTTCCATTGCAAATTTCATTTTTTTTTATGTCTACATATCACAAAAAGATATTTTCAAGTGCCTCAAGTGAGAAAGCAGCCTTGGGTTCAGAAGCTGCAGACCACTTGTGGTTTTTCAGAAGTCTAAATTATCTGTTTTGTGTCTAATGAAGATTTGGAATAAAAAACTTTGACAATTTGATCTATGTAATATGTGGAAACTCTTTCACAAACCCCCTTTCCACTGATATTTTTAAAAAAAGTCATAACACGCTGGGATATCATTTTTAGTTTGCCATAAATCTGGATCTCTTCATGTGTTGGGATTTCTTTTTTTTTTTTTTCTTTAATTGACACTCTTGAAATTAAAAGGAAAAAGGTGGGCCTTGACTGAGCCACCAGCTGGTGAAAGGCAGACCAGATCAGCACTTTGCACAGGTGTGATGTTATCTGCTGTAATTACTGACAAACAGAAGGGGGAGGATGGTGTGTGCCTGGTTCAGTGATGGGACTTCCTGCAGGGTGTCTGCAATCCTGCCCAAATCAAGGGAAGGATGGAGATAAGCAGCTCCTTTGTGTACAGAAAGGATCTGCATTGTCACAGGGAATTTCAGGTCACATACCATAGGGCTGTTCCTGCCTACGGCAAAACTCCTGTCAAATCTCTAAATATTACTTTTCCAAACAAGGTGTTGCCACTGGCTCAGGATTATTCTGTGTCTGCTAGGCAGAATTATCTCTAAAAACATGTTTCTGCTTTAAAAATTAATTTCTACAGGTGCCTACGAGCAAAGCATGATCACACTATGGTTTCATGGAGGAGGAGAATGTGATTTTGGAAAAGAATAAGAAGAGCACAGGGGTAACACTCAAAAGGCAAATGTGCTACAGGAAACTGAGTGGGGGGGGATTATGTCACAAAACCCCCCGTATTCATAAGTATTTTTAAAATAATTCCTTTGATATTTAAATATTGTGTTTTAGAATGGTTATGCCTACAAATACTTATTTAACATATTGATATCCCTATTAACACACATATATTACATATATGTATAAATATATATGTCATTGTTATTTTTTACTTTCTATTTTTAGTACACTTTACTTATTTAGAATCTAAAGACATTTGCATAATAGAAGTATGAACAGAGTATTTAGTCAAGATACTAAACTGGCTGTTACAGTTATGGACCTGTTTCATATTCTGTAAATAATATTTAATTTTTAAAAAACGAGAACAACAGTCCATGATCAATGAATATTAAAGACAAAGAGAGAAATCTGATTCATTAATGAATTTCTATTTTTTCTCCTGAGGGAAGAGGAATAACACAGTACTCTGCTCTGATGTGCATTATAGCACTCTTCAAATACCTGTTTGTGACAGTAAGGAAACCACCTGGTCCTGGACCAAAGGATCTATAAGCAGAGAAATATCACATGAGCAGAAAGGACATGCTCTTTCTGTATATAATAATACCACCATTGGTATAATAAAACAACCTGCTCTAGAGCTAATCCTCTTTTGTACTATGCTTTGCACAAAATAGTTCAAGAAAAAAATTAAATGGTGGGAAAAAGATATAAAATTTAATCTATTTACTTATTGCAGTTGAAGGTTAAGAGGTAACTTGATCATGGTCCACAGGTATGTGAAAAAGAAAGGGATTTGAATACTTAGGGAGAAAAGCTCACTCAAAAAAAAGAGAAATCTTTGGTGGTTTACTGATAAACTATCACATCTCTATTTCCTTACAAAGTGGAAGTCAGAGAACTTGTGCAACTTAGCCTGTAATCTACTAATATAGATGTGAAGCAATTCTGAAATTCTCTTCTTATCTCATGATTGTTCAAAGAAATATTAAGTTGTTAAACTAATGACACCAGGTGTAATGTAAACAGGAGCATCCAAGTATAAAAATCATTTATCTCTCCAGCTTAAAGCAGAGTCTCCAAAGACAGTCCTTTAATTCTTGCTCTTGTTCAACCATAAATCAGGGTAATTTCTGGACTAAGCTAAGCTGTCATTCTTCTGGCTGAGGTGTTTCCCTATACTTCCAAAACCTGCATTTCAGGGATTCGTGGGAAGCACTGGAGGCCAGGAGAAATCTTAGTATAGAAAGGCACAAGAACATTTGTGAGCTTCATCAAGTAGCATGTTCAGAAATCTGTTTGGGTCATAAAGAGCTCTTGTTTACAGTCTCTTTTGGAGCTGTGTACTCAAACAAACAACATACAGATGAAAATCTGGGTTTATTTATTCTCCTGCAGGCTGGTGGCTGAGGAGAAGTCCCTAGATGCTAGTAGATTCCATCTATGCTAGTAGATTCTGTAACAACTGGATAAAGAAGAAATGTGTGTTCCCTAATTGGTGTCTCATTTGTATGGAAATGGGATTACTTATGTACATTTAACTCTCCCTGGCACCAGCATCTTTCTCATGATCAACCCATCACTGTCTTTTCTCTCTTCTTGGCACCAGAAGTCAAGCAGCTTTAAAACCTGTAGCTGTTAATATAGCTCTACAAAATTGTTCCCCAAATGTACTAGTAAAGATCTGAAACATGACATGTCTTCATCTTAGTCAGATGGATGGGAAATAAATCCAAGCAACTCAAAAACATACTGTAGGTTGTTTTCATCAAATGTAAATTGCACATGGGCAAGGTCTGGCAGAAAGATTTTTTCCTATCATATACAAACTACAGCCTCACTGAATGTGTACTTTAAGATGTTTTATGCCCAAAGTCATCCTCTATGCAGGTTTGCAGCAGTCAGTTTGTGATTATTTGCGGCCAGGATGATTTCTCCACATATTTTCTGAAAGTACATATTATCAGCCTAGTCTTCTGTAGAAGTGCTACCTATGCATGACACATTTTCAGTCAGATACATACGATTTGAGGCTAATTAAACACCTGCTATCTGTACTTCTGTTAAAAGTGACTCCCTGATGTTTCTTGCTGCCTTTCACTTGCAATCATGTGAACTCAAAAGGAATTGGCTTTTTCTCTTTCTTTGATATCATACAATTTATATTCGAATCTTGCAGAACGATTATCTGCAGAATTGACATGATTGCTCTGAAAATTGCACCTAACTCATGAAAGCTGCAATTGATTTTAAAATGGTGACTATTCTCACTGTGATCTCTGATCAGGCTTGAATACACTGATTTTTGTCTAAATTTGCTGGGCATCTCTGTAAAAGTGTTTCACCAATGGGAAGCTACAGTTACCATTTCCAAATTTTAATGGGCTTATGACCTCCCATGATACCACTTTGGATCACCTCTGGAAACTAATGGGAATTGCTTTGAGAGAATGAGATGCTTCCTAAGAGTCTCTGCAGAGACTTTCATGCAGCTTGTTAAGATGGCTCTGAGTTGTATTAACACCCACAGTGCACAAATAAATACTGTTCAGATAGAGTGTTTCTGCACAAATTGGCTATAATCTCCACCAGAGGCAGTCATTGCCTGCTGTATTTCAGATCTTCAGCCTCCTTTGTCCTACTCTTGCCTCTAGCATCAGCAGCTACATACACCTGTGAGAGAGCAAAATGTATTAATCTAAGCCCACCTGAATCTTGAGTCTTGAACAATCTTGAAGAGTTTTTCAGAAGAGCTAAAGCCAACAGAAACCAGTTCAACATAACTGTGTGATGTCTTGCAGAGAACCTAACAAGCAGAGTGAGGTCTGCCTGCCTGGAAGCCCTGTGAAATCTTCTTATTTTGTTATCTTGTGCTTCAGGACCCTGAACTGGGGGTGAGGGAGCAATTAAAAAGGGCCTTACTACTTACTGGCCTTACTACTCAGCACAGGCTTGACCAAAACATCCTGGCAAGCCTAGCTTCCCTATCAGTGCGTGACAAATGACTCCTCAGTGCTTTAGCTTTGCCTCAGGCCTAGGGTTTCTCTGGTGAATGTTATGCTGCAGTTGTTGCCTGAGCTGAAAATGCAGTGAGTGCTCTGGCTGGTATGGCTAGCATCTCTACTCCAGTGAGTTGCAGTGATATTTCACAGTGCAAATGTGCAGTGTTATGTTGCTTGTTGCCTTCTTGCTGGTTGTATGTTTTCTGGGGTGTTCTGGGTTTTTCTTTTGGCCAGCACCTCCACATAAGTCAACATAGCTTTTCTCACACTCCTTTCAGAGCTTGCCATGGCTTTGTGGCAGTAGCCATCCATGTGAATACTCTCTTTGCAGTGACTGTGATCCTATTGCTAGCCCTAAACTGCTACAAACTGTTGGCTATGGGCATTCTGTGTTTGGTACAATCAAATCCCGGGTGTGCTTGTAATGGAATGGATGCATCTGGAAAATTCTCTCTCCTTTAGTGATAATTAGAGTTGCGGTGTCGACTCTTGTGCATAAATTTGCTGCAGTAGGGCCCAAACATTATAATGTTACCTTGCAATGTAGGTAACATGGGAGGTCACCCTCCAGAAATGTGGGGTAATCCAGAGAGGCTGATGATACCTGGACACTCAGAGATGTAAAACTATTGCTGCAGTGAGAACTTTGGTTGTTCTGCAGATCTTTTCTCTTAAGGTTATCAAACATACAGTGAATGGACAACCAAGGTACTGCATGGACTTGAAATAAAAAACAAAAAAACAACCACAACTTATATAATACATTAATTACCAGGAGCACTAATTGTTAGCAACACAAAGGAACTGTTTGTCTGGTGAATTGCACCTTCCAAAACAAAAAAATATTGACAGTTAGCCAAAGTCTGTAAAGATTTCTGTTAATATTATACATAAAATATTCTTCAAGAATCATGTAGCTATAGGAGAAACAATATTTTTAAAGTGTTTATTGAATTACAGTGTTTGAATTTAAAACTTACTTTAAAATTGTAACATAATTCCTAGCTTTTATGAACAGACTGAAGTGAAACCAATGCTGTATCTCAGATTTCTGCTCTTCCCATCAATGAATATTACTGATAATCATTTCACAAGTGGTAGACTGCAATGTGTGTGGGTTTTAGAGCTCTGTCCCTTTGCTAGAGCATTCTTCAGCAGCATAGACTTTGGACAGTTAACTTAGTTTCATCAGCAGAAAACTAATTAAGTGAGTCTTGCCTGAAACTGTTGAGTGATTTGAAACAGAGGACAAAAATGTTCCATAAATCTATTGTGATTATTACAAAAGTAATGTAGTCAGTATCATAATATTGGACTCAATATTTTTGTGTTTACAGTTTTGGGGTTTTTTTTTGTTTAAATGAACATTGTTTTCTGAATTAAAGCAGAATGAGAATGCTCACATTAGATACTTAGGTCCAAAGAGATAAGTAAGGAATTGTAGACTCCATTTGCTTAACCAGGTTTTTAGATAGCTTTCATATCTTCCTCTCTTTACTTGTCTTTAAAATAAGATCATTGCCTCCCATTGTCTTAAAAGGCCTGTTGGTCTTGGAAATGTGAAGGATTGCATTCAGGAGAGCTGGAGAATGTGCAGTCTCAAAAAGACTTAGGAGAGAGCTGTACTAGAAATAGAGGCATAATCTTTCTTTGGTATTCAGGTTAAAGCTGGCCAAAAAGCTTCAAATGCAGTTTATTTTTACCCAGATGCCAGTTTGACTTACAGTTTATACAAACATTCCTTACCTACTGAAGGCAGTGGAGATTGGCACGGAGCTTTGTGTGGATCAGGGGATCATGGAATAAAAGTTCTTATCTGACATGAGTTTGCCAGGTGAGCACTAAAGATCTTCTAGCCTGCAAAATCTGTATGCAATTTGTTGTTGTACAGTCTTTCTATTTCCAGCCAAAGTCCCATTTAAATGAAGGCTATGTTAAGGCATCCATAGACAACACAATATTGCAATTTCATGGTCTGTCACAGTGTCCAGGCTTCCTATATGATGGTGTTTGGTTTGCAAAAGTAATACTGTCTGAATGCATTTCTTTTTAGCAGCACAGAGGCTACTGATGCTGCAAAATCATCTTCAGGGTGGTTTCCATTCTACTGCTGGTTCCAGGCTAGATTAGAGTTTGGAGTGTTTTGGGGCAAAGCAAAATGGTTAGCAACTCTTGCAGCTCCTCCATACTGCACACACCAGTGCCTCCAAAGTGGAAATTCATATTTCTGTGGCATTAGAGAGCTCTAAACCATTAAGTTTTTCATGTTCACAGTATTAGCCAGATGAACCATGTGGGAGGGCAATCCTGAATACAGAGGACCTGTGCTCACTGTTACCTGCTGTCCACTGTTCCAGTGGGAAGGAGCAGCTGGGTCACAAGGACTAGCCTGGGTTTTTGAGAGCAGTCATTGCTGTGTGTGCAAACACCCACTGCTTGGACAAATCCAACCCTGGATCTCATCAAATGCAGCTTATTAGTGCATTACAGTAGGTGACTTGCAGCATTTGACAGTCATCTGAGACTGAGGCAGTGACAGGAAAACTGTATCCTCTGCAGCATTAATCTGCTTGAGCCATGAGCTCATCCTTTCTGACTCATCTGTTGAGTACTTTCCAGTTCCTACAACAGGCACAGGAGTTGGTTTAGCAACTTGCACAGCCTTGGCTCACTCTGCAAGCAGGTTCATCCCATGATCTGAAGGAGGAAGGTCCTGTGCAGAGCACAGCCTATAAGCACCCACAAGAGAGTGTGCAGTAAGCACGGCATGGTAAAGCTGCAAGAGGAATAATAGCTCTCTCCCTTCTTGATTTCCAAACACTTTTCTTTCCAACCCCCTATTGTACTCTGGTGTATAATAATCTTAAGTGCAACATCTCCCCTCACCATACTGAACAGCCACTGCTACACAAGTAACCCAAAAGTTAATTAAATTGTGCTTAATCAAAAAGTAAAACCTCACTGTCGAAGATAAACCAGTCATCTGCTCCATCTATTCCATTTCTTGCTTGGAAGACTGCAGTGTCTCCAATTCCTGCTCCAGAGTACCATGAAGAAAGGCAATAAAATTCATCCAGGTATCATATTCTGTGCTATAGGCAGATGATTACCATTATACTTTTAAATATCTTTTTGACTTTATACAGAACACATTAAACTCAAAATTAAGCATTATTTTTATATGATGAAAATCAATGAAAACATGGTGAAAATATGGGCTTATACTGGTATGAAATAACTGAATGAGTCACACAAGACTCCTTTTGATAATACAAGTTTTTAAATTCTTTACTTCACTCCATCACAGCTCTTTAACTTCATCCTCCCTCAGATAATGCTATTTGAGTAAAGGGCTGTTTTCATGAAAGATCTTGTGACAAGGAAGAGTTGTATTAAAATGACACCACTGACAGAAAGGCAGCATAGTCCTTTCTTTTGCATGGGATGTTTGCAGTTCAAAACCTATGAGCTGGTTATATACTTTGGAACTGGTTTCTTTCATGGCTTAAAAATCACAGTGTTTTGCTTTCTAATACCTTATAATAGTCAGAATATTAGACAGAATAATAGAATATTTAGCTTAATGATCCCTCAGAGGCTGATGAGTATTCAGTTAGACTCAAAGCTATATCCCAACAAATTTTAGGGGAAAGTGGACTGGCATGTTCACTATTAAGAGAGAAGCTGGGATACCCTTCCAAGGAATTTGCATGACCCAACACTCAACTGGGATAGCCTTGAGGAAAAAAACCCTTTCATGAAGTTGCAAATGGACCTGTAGAAGAGAAGTGCTGAAAAGCAGGACTCTCCTGAAAAAAGTAACCAGGATTCAGTCTAGGCAGAAGGGGGAACACTGCATAAAAAGATGCTTACTGCGCCCATCAATTCTGATTCATCCCACAGAAATGTGGAGAGACATTTTAACAGGTATTATTAGGATTTGTCTTGGTTTGCAGACCTAACCACAGTCCAACCACTAGGAGTGCACTGGTTTTATTTCAGGCAGTAAGGAGAACTTGACAGGTAAGATAGAGATCATGTATATTGAAAAACATTTTCATGAATCCTAGTATGAGCAAGTAAGAGTCATCAAATGAAAATAAGCTATTTTCTCAGAAATAAATCTTATCTCTGTCTATTTCCCAGGATTACTATGCATATCAGTGTGAACATCATATTATGAATGGTCATTGAGAACCTATCCATCCATTTTATTATTGTAAGTGAATTATAAGTATAGTGCTGTTTCTTATATACAGAAAACATACACACCTTCTGCAGTGCTGTTTTTTTTTAGGAGATGAAAAATTTTCACATGTATTCCAGTTTAAAAAATTCTGAGAAAATATAATTCTTTAGCTTAATTTATGGAGTCCAACACAAAAGATGTTGAAGCTGGAAAATCTAAAGTCTTAGGACATAGCAAACTGTGTGAAAAAACAAAAGGACACTGTAGGCTTCAGTCTTCATACCAGTTTTCCACTGTTTTCAGTTTTCATGGGGTTTTATGTTGTTATGTACCTGGATTCAAATACCAAAAAGGTGCATTGGAATAGACTAAAACCTTGCACATTGCCAGCTTAGAAACAAGTAGCATGCGGGGGATCTGGCATATTTGGAAGTAATAAGCAAAATCATGACAGAAATTATAGTTTCTGTGAGGTGATGTAAATGTGATTGTCAGTTTCTGAGCATTATCTTGAAAACTCTGAGGAGAAAAATACCTAAAGCAAGGACAAATAGTTACAAATTATCTTAAAGTTATTCCCAATACTTTAAGGCAGCAAAATCACCTCTCTCTGCAGAGCTATTTGGCTCCACGTGTAGGAGCCATGACATAGACATCTGTCATATCCACAGGTGTTCCTCCCATGAATAGAACTACTTTTTTTGTTTTGCTTCCCAGTTTACTAGTCTCTAAACACTGATTATGACACGTTTTGCTTGCCCAGATTAATAGTACTGTCAGAGCACAAGTGAAAGTATTTACAGAATACAAACCACAAAAAATCATGGAGTACATTGTACTTGTAACTGCTTCTTTGCCACAGTTCAGGTTCTCTCTGTGTTCAAGGATTATAAGTTTAAAACAAGTGATTAGCAATAGTAAAAAAGTTAATATTCCATTACTAATGCTTATTCACAGGTTTTATGCAACGTTTTTCAAGTTGGTAAAAATCTGTAAGTTTATCTATGCGTGTATCTGTTCAGATAAGTCAACCAACAACTATGGATACTGAAAACTTGAGCCTAACAGAAGCTTATCAGTGTTTGAGGAGGAGATGGGATATCAGAGGATTCTGTATCCTATTGACAGATCTCCTAAACCCTCCTGATAAGCCACATCCGCTTTTGCTCTCTCTGTTCCAGATCCCTGTTGGAGCAGAAAGAGGCACAACAGCCCTGGGGCCACTGGAGTGCAGCCATGAGGTCCCACAGCAGCATAGAGCACATCTGCCAGAGCTCTGCTGCTCACTTTGCAGCCTGCTGGGTGTTTGTTACCTCTTCCCAGGTAATGAGGAGCGTTGTGTTTTCCCTAGTGACTTCTGCACATCCTGTGTAATATCTCTGTGTGTCTCTCCTTGCCTCCCACTCTCTGACAAGCTTCTGTCCCTGTGGCCAGCACTGCATAAAATGAGCATGTCTAAAAAGAGCCCTTGGCCTGGTCTTACAGCTTTGAGATGCATGGGAATACTTCTGCAGAAAGTTACAGGCAAGGCAAAACATAACCCCCTCCAGTCACAGGATGGTTGAGGTTGGAAAGCGTGGATGAAACAGCCTGGTCAGAGAGCAAGAAAATGGGCTTTGTTTTCTCACAGTGAAACTTGTGAGACTTTTTAGGGAGTTGTAGAGAAATTATGATAACTTGTTAGTATAAACAACCTGCAGGTGGTGTTTTCCTATTCTGTTTTTCTGTTTTTCTCAAGGACTGTTTGTGAGAACGATGTTTTTGTTAATCAGCCAGTCAAGTAGAATGTATCGAATCTGTCTATAAAAGAGAGGATGTTCGTATTAAAATCTCCTTCTCCTGCAAACCATCCTTTGAGTGAATTTGTGTCATTTCTGGTTCAATGGTGACAGGAAGGCACCTCTGGGGATTATCTAGTCTAGTTGAACCTCCAGCTCAACAAGGCTTTCGCTAGAGCAGGTTGCCCAGGACCATGTCCAGATTTGGGACAGTTTTTAAAATAAACAAATAAAGGCCAGAATAGTAGTCTCCAACACCTTTTAGAATGGAAGGGACAGTCTACAGAACCCCAGGAGTGTACCAGGACATGCTCTGCAAGGACACAGAGTGTCACATAAATCAAACTCCTATATTCTGGGTAATTAACCTGACCTATAAAGTCACCTGAAAATAAGACGGTCCAGTTGGATTCTGCCCTAAAGATCTCTTTAGACGTGGAGAAAAAGCATGGAGCTCATATTTAGAAAAAAATAATGGGAAGAATTAAAGACTCTGTTCTCAACAAGCTAATTTCAGCACAATGCAAAGAGATACTGAAACACACTGATCCTTCTGAAAGTCTAGAGGACCCCTTGCAAAGAGCCAGCATGAAGGAATTGCATTGTGTCATTTTTCTGTTGTCAGGCAAATACAAAACAAAGTCCAAGTGTTTCTGGAAATTCAAACAGTTTTTCTATCACATTGTCATAAAAATACATGTTCCGAAGTGTTTGTACAAAGACACCTGCAAAAAAGACAAGTGTGTCTCAAAACCTGCATCCTTATGAAAAGATACTGCATGGTATTCTGGAGTGTATAGGATGGTTTAATTTTGAACTGAAAGGATTGTGTTTTAGAAAAAAACACCTTTACCTTCTTTCTCGTCATGAGACGTTGCCCTGCTCTACAAAATGAAAAGACCACTTCATTCATCCTTTTCAGCATATTTCACAGATATTCCTCCCATGCTTAGTTATTTTGGGGTGGGGAAGGGCTGGTTTGGGGTGTTTGTTTGCATTATAAAATTGTAAAAATATCCTATTTTAGTAATATTAAATGTCAGTCAGTGTGTTCTTTAATTTTGGTTGTTCTTTATAAGTGAAGAAACAATCTGCTTTCTGTGGAGAAGATGCTTTAAATTCCAAACACTGTAAGGCTCCAAAGAATTATTACCAGGACATAAACCAACAAATTCTTCTGAGGACATTATTGTTACTATAGAAACATGCCTACATCCAGAACTTCACTATGAGGTAAGAAGGGAGAATTTGCTTCATTAATCAATTTTACTCTCCTGTCACAGCTTGGTTGATGGGGACGATGGTAACCACAGGGCAGAGAAGCACAGAGGTAAAAGCATTTCCTGCCCTGTTCAGTAAAAACAGACTGAGCAAGATGCAAGTTTTTGTTCAGAGCTGGCACTGAGGGGTCTTTTCCTTCAGCCACTCGGTTGTGTGTTACAGAACCCGACGCCAAAACTGTCTCAGTCATCCCCTGCTAAAAGACACCTACAGTTGTGTAGTTATAGCTTCAAGACCAAAAGTGTCATCCTGTAGCCCTTGTGAACCTGCAGTGTGGTCATGTCTCTGCCTTCTGGCATCCTCATTCCAAAAATGTTTTTTTAGAATTTGATGTTTCTTTAAGCAGACTTTCATTAGCTGGTGGGTTGCGCTGCTGCAGGAAGCCACTGGGACAAGTACTGCAGCATGAATTTTTGAAGCGAATGGACAACATTATTACTAAAGTTTTATCTAATATAGGAACATAAAGATGTAACAAAATCCCAGGCTTCAGAGAGTATGGATGTTTTCTCTGGAATACCACCACTGTTCTCTTTTAGGTTTTAATAACATTGCACATATGCTTCCACCTTCCCTGTTGTAATTTTCTCAAGAGCCATTGAAGGCCACCCTCTATGCAGGCAAACAGCCCCCAGGAGCCAGAGCTGGGCTGTTATTTCCCTTAGCTACCAGTTCAGTGATTTAGTTCCAAAACAACAGGTTATGAGCCAGGTTGTTGGCCAAACAGAACACAGAAAGGCAGGACGCGCCTGGGGTGGCATGGAGACTTCCAGTGGTTTTACTTCTGTCTCTCTATGGCAGTTCCCAGAAGCACACCATGCCAACATGAACATCGATGGAGTTGGTACCCATGGCATTCCTTGCTGGGAGCAAAAGCTGTCTTGCTGAGATGACAGTCATGCTCTCTGGCCACAACATCCACAGATTGTTGGATTTAGAAGTCAGGGAGAAGCTAAGACACCCAAAAACTTGCTAGTTGAACTTTCCATTAAGTTTCTCATGCTCTCTGCAAAGTACCACAGAAAATCTCACAGGAAGGTAGGGAAGGACCTTCATGTACAGATCCTTCAGGCTAAGTAAGAAAGGAGAGGGCACTTGCAGTAGCCATTTCTGACCCAGGGCTCTCCCAGAAGTAGCCAGGCCACATCCATACACTCATGACTTCATTCCAAAGACAGGCACACAGCAGCAGTGCAGTGGAAGAGGTGTGCACTGCGCTCCATCCAGCATGTCCCCAGCCTGGCGGTGCAGGAAGCCAGTGTGGTAACATTCAGGGCTCACCAAATGTGATGGTGCTCACAGGGGTCCCAGAATGAGGGAAGAGATGAGAATCTTGAGTCCATGTTTCAGAAGGCTGATTTGTTATTTTATTATATATTATATTAAAAGAAAATTATATATTAAAACTATACTAAAGGAATAGAAAAAAGGAGTTCATCAGAAGGCTAGCAAGGAATAGAAAGGAATGGAATGATAATAAAATCTTGTGACTGACCAGAGAGTCCAAGACAGCTGGACTGTGATTGGCCATCAATTAAAAACAACCACATGAGACCAATTCAGATGCATCCCTGGACATCTGTTGCATTCCACAGCAGCAGATAATTATTGTTTACATTTTGTTTCTGAGGCCTCAGCTTCTCAGGAGAAAAATCCTACCAAAAGGATTTTTCATAAAATATGTCTGTGACAGGCCAGGGTTCCCCTTGGACCTGCTCAGCCAAGGCACATCTCCACCCCAGTGTCACCTGTACCACCAAGGGCAGCACAATGCTCCAGAGGGAAGCAAGCTGAGCTGCTGGCTCCTCTCCACACATCATGAAGAAGGTAAAATTATGTAAAATTATTCAAAAGCTAACACAATTTCAACCACAGTTAAACTTCCTTGGAAGGCTCTTTACAGGGTTTAATAAAGATTAAAGCAGAAGATTGCTTGAAAAACTATTGTCACAACTACAGAAGTTAATACAGAATATGTTCTCTACTGAGATAGTTCAAGAACATCAATTTAAAATGCAATTGGAAGGATGATTTAAGTTCCCTGTGGATATTCAGGAAACTTTCTAAGGAGATCTGCTACGGAGAAAACCCATTAACTTTTATATCAGACTCTCTAGGAATCTCCCATAAATTGATTAATATCCAAACCAGAAAGTACATGACTTTGCCTCTATTTCCTCTGAGGAGTTTATTTCTAGCCCTCCCCTGCCTCTCAGTCCTAAAATACCTTTAGAAACTTATGATCCTTCCAAAAAAAGATACTGAAAGTTGGGTTTCTGCCAAAGTCATAATTAATAGTCAAGCAACCAGACTCACATACTTGCCTCATTTTTTCTGGGTTAAATAAATATATATTCTAATCTGGATAACAATTTTTATTGATGACACAGAGGTATAATGGTTTTTAAATTATGAAGAAAAAAAAGTAATACCAAATTATAACCTCTGAAAAAAATGAAGATAAAAAACAAAAAGAGGAATACATTCATTTGCTCCATGGGGGGTTTCCTGAAAGTTAAATTGCATGCAAAGTTAAAACATGGGCTTTCTCATTTGAAATTTTTTATAGTTTTGGATTACATAGATAATTACTACAGGGGTTTGTTTCCTTTTTCTATGCAGACAGCTGTGTACTATAGGCAATACTCTTAGGCTCACTGTTGAAAAAATAAATGAACTACATTTTAAAATCTTTCCCTGTGAGGAATTTGCTTCAGCCCTTTAATCACTTCACAACAATTCTTTGCACTCATTTGATTTTGTAACAGCCTTAAAAAAATGGAGTAGGTAAGGACAATGCTCTACTGCAATATCAGCCTCACCAGCCCACAAAGGGTTCCCCTGGCTTCTGTACCTTTACCCCTGGACATCAGATCCTCCCACTTTCCAATACAATTACTTTAACACCTCATAACCCACGTGGAGGTACAAGCACCCATATCTTTCCACTGTTCTTTCCAGCAGCCTGGAAAGAGTTAAAAGAAGCCTGCTTCTTCCTCTTGCCCAAATTGCCTATTAGGCAGGATTACTCTAGAAGGAAGCTCCTCAAGACAGTCCTGGAAAGGGTGAAAAATGAGAAAGGTTTATGAGAGATCTACATGTAGGAAATGAATAAGAGAACCCTTTGCAGGATCACATGGGAAGGGTGAGGGATCTTATTTTAAACAAAACTCCCCATGTCCCTTGTACCAACAAAAATGAGGTCCAGAGTCCATCTGCTGGTATGAATTTCCCTCCACTATTGCTGTAGTATCAATGGTGCTAATTTGTGGTCTCTTATTTGGGGCTAGGTGGGGTAGGTGTCTGTGCCCCAGGCACCGTGGGTCAGAGGGAGCCCTCAAAAGCCCTTACCTGGGGCTTCTGCAGGTGGCTGTGGGAAGAGGGAGATGCTTGCGCTGGGTAGCCCAGCAGGTGAAGGCTATCGGAGGAGGTGTAGTGTGACCTCAGCTGGGAGATGTCAGCTCAAAGTCCCTCTTCAGAAGTGGTGTAATTGGCACAATTGTGCTTCAGGGAGCTGCCGGCTGCTGACAACTGGTGAGCATGGAATGAACAATTACTGGTGTGGGTCCTTCAGCCTGCCCCTGCATGCAATCTCTTCCTCTGGTTTGGTCTAGTAGCCCAGAACAGCTCCCTGCTTCCTCTCCTCCCAAAACTTGGTAGTTGGCACTTTGTGGTTCAGCGTGTGGGGGACTGTGACTGACTTTCCCTGTTTTGTCTGTATGTAATGTACAATATAAACTTTGCTTCTTGGGGTTTTGGAAATCAGGAACACACTGGTGGAAGGTTGGATGGGAAAAGAAATGACTCACAGCAATTGTCAGTTGAAACTAATACTTCATTATGAATCCCTGTTTCCTACACAATCTTATTATTGCAAAGTTCCTACAATAATTGGAATCACAACTTGAAAGCAGCAAATTTTAAAATAATCAGAATAAACAATTTCTCAAGCTGTCTTTTAAATAAATATTACATTACTTGTTTAATAGATTTTTTTTTCAATAATGAGGTTTAGGTTTTTTTAAAATACCATTAAGTGCAATCTTGCTTTCACCAGGGAGACTGTGTTTTGTCAGAAAGACAATTGTTCTTCTGGAAGTGTTATGCTGTGAAATTTGTAGAAAGTGTTTGCATGGATCCTTGAGATCTAAACTCATCACACAGAGCTTATACTACATAAAGCATTAGGGTTTGCTTTTTTGTTTTGTCCTTCATAAAGCTCTAAAATGGTCCACGTTACAAATAATGGCACAGATCTAGGAAAAAAGACAAAATTGATTTTTATGACAAAGAAGAAAATTGTATTAAGCTAACTGATATCTTTCTTACTTTCCTACACTTTCCACCCAATATTTTATGGGCATTGTGTGAATAGATTTATGCAAACTATGTTCCCATAGGCTTGCTTTAAGACTGCCAACCGCTCATGCTAAGTTTGTTTGGACTTATCATTTTATGTCATTCATAGCAGAAATAAAAAGGAGATGTGTTTGCTACTGAAGAACACACCTATAAATTCACACAAGGAAACAAGGAAAAAACTGTGAGGGAACAGGAAAGGGAAGAACTAAATTTTACCTGACTGGACTGTATAAGACAGCAGGTCAGGCCCCTCTCGTAGTAGTTACCCCTCCATTGCACAGCAGGAAGCAATGAAGTGGGATTTTGAAATAGTGTGAATAAAAGTATTGGTCTCACAAGGTTTGAGGGAGGCAACTTCAGATATTTGGGCATCAAGGAATAAATATTCTTGCCTGAGTATATGTTTTGCTTCTGTTAAATTGTTTTGCTAATTTATTTTTTTAGCAGCCTGACAGACCACAGGCAGCACATTTGTCTTTTGAAATTAGTCTAGAGGTGGCTAGTCTTTCTTGGCCTTATGTTGCACAGTCCATAGACCCAGAATGCCTGCAGATGAAGGTTTGGGTGCACAGAATACATTGGTCAGTGTCTGCTCTTCTGGGCAAAATGAAGACAAAGCCATCCTTGGAACTACACCCAAGTGACACCATGTAGAAAGGGTTTTTTTTCTGCCTCCCCAGCCACCCGCTCCACCTGCCACACATTTAATGAGGTGCATGCAAAATATTATTTATCGGGTGCACAACTCAGTTAGAAGCTGTTGTTAGTATAGGTAAATTGGAACATGCTCCCTCTCCTACCCAAAGAGGCAATAAGGAGCTGCAAAATAGGGTACATAGTAGATATTTGTATTATGATTTGCCTTTGATGTTTGTGTCAAATATTTCAGCATTGGTTTTAAGCTTGATTTAATTCCCTAAATGTGTTAACAGCTAACAACCATCAAGTTTTTTTCTAATGCAACTTTGTAAATGCAGAGTATAAAATACAGTGAGGATTGAATTACACGGGTATGTGATTATGCTCACAAAAATGAGCAATGAGCTTTTCCATTTATAGGCAGGAAATGAAGCTCTGTAATTATATGACAACATAACATCAGAGCAGTGAAACTGGAATCTAGTTCTTTCTATTTCTTGGTCTACTGTTAGCAGACATGAGCTTGATCCATTCTCCCTTCCATGTAGCTCAAAAGAGATTCCTGGTGAGAATCCATTGCAAAACTGGTAATTTAGATACTTGAGAAGTGAGACATTGCCCAAAGCATGCAGGGGTATCTTGCTCCAGTGCTGGTGTGCAACAGGGCAATGCCCCACAGTTCCTCAGCTCCCTCACTCAAACGTAAGGTCTTTTAGAATTTAACACATATTTTAATGACAATGAAGCACACCTCAACACAGAACAATTAAAACTGGTTTTGGAATATGCTCTGTTCTAAGGTTCAATCGTGCCATAAGATATATTTGTTTGAGGGAAAAGGACAAGCTCCACAACCCTCCCTGTCCCACACAGAACAAGACTTCACATTTAAGTCACAGAGGATGAACATGTTGAACCTCTGATGCTGCTTAATTGTGAAAATATGATTTACAAAATACAGTACTGATACCAAGATGACATGATAATGCCAGTTCATATAATGCTTTGTATAAAATATTTGACAGAAAGGCTACAAGAAAACCAAATTGATACTTTCTGAGTAAGGGATTCATTCTTATTTTGGAAAAAACATATTGAATAAGTATTGCACACACAGTATAATGAGCTCTTCATAACAGTGATACTTTCTGAAGTAAACTTGAAATTAAATAATTACAATTAGCTCTATGTTTCCACAAATACAGTGTGGACCTACTGCATCTGTATGAATGCTTACTACTGAAGAGTATGACCCTCAAAATAGGAAGAGCTGTGTCTGAATACTCTCATTAGGAATTCTGCTTCAGCTGAAGTAATCTGTGGTTACTTTTGTGATCATCTAACTGCAGAGACTGGAAGACAGAAGGAAACAAATGGAATAAGGTCTTTGCTGGTAAGAGTTGAGACAGGCTGGAGCTTCAGCCTGAAAAGGGCTGCTGAAGGACAGGCTGAGCTGCCAGAGGAGCTATTCCTTGAAAAACTTGCTTCTGGGCAATGGCTGGGCATTTTATGCCAAAGATCAGGTAGGTATGTGCTGAGAAATAGGGATAATGAATCTAGGACTGGGATTTCTCAAGGAAAGAAGAGAAACACTTGTTAATTGCTAGGAAATCAGCAACACTCAGATCTTCATTTTAAAGTAGCTCTCCTTAAAGTACTTCTAGTGACCTCCCCCCTCAGAAGCTGATGCACTTCAGGCACACTTCCATCTCTACAGATGATGTTTTATGTGATCACTGAATATTAATTGACTTTCGTACAGAACTGCAGAACTTAAACATAATGTAGATCAATGCTGATTCCTACTTTCAATTACATAGTTCTTATATGAAATTTCTTTGTACTTGTATAACTGTTTTTCAGTACTGTGAAAATAGAGAGTATTTGTGATCTAAGCAGTTAATCTTGATTAAGCTGGAAGGGGAAGCCACTTATTGCATACATAATGCATTAACTGTGTTAGAAAAGCTTTTGAATCAATGATCTCTAGTAGGTACATTCTGTGTTAGGCTGCTGTTATGGTATGCTGCTGTGTTATGGTTTACTTGACTTAATTGGAGGAATATGTTATAACAATTTTTTAACAATCTTAACAAGAAATACAAATACTCTACCTGTTTTTTCTCTTCATGATCATAGGACCTATCACAAGTTGCTAGTGGAATACAAATATTCATTGTGTTAACAAGAAGTAGGATATGTATCTTTGTAATACAGAATACTGAACATTGAAGTATAGATTTTTAGTGTGGGGAAAATAGATATTGCATAATCTGTGTTAGTAAAGACAAACTTCCCAGGTGTTTCACACTGTATTGCATAGGAGAGTAGAGTACAGGTCTCTTGCTTACTCTAATGTCTTTGTTTCCTCTTTGCTTGAGAGGATTGATATTCATGGAGGAAAAATGGGACTGAGGAAATGATGTATATCTCACTAACACCATCAGGCAATTGAGTTTTTACTCCTATCCAGAGTGAAAGGGAGGACTAACATAAAGCTGGCATTAATGCCTGCTTTGGCATGTGATCTATGTGCTCAGCAGGTTTCTATTATCACTTTTGAAGGACCCATTTAAACCCGTCCTCACTCTGTTTCAAAGTGTCTGTTTGGGTAAGCTGGGTTTGATCTTCAGTTTGGTTGGAAAATAAATATTATTGCTGCATCTTACAGACTGAAGTATAAAGTCAACAAGATCTCTGCAATAGTTAATGCTGATCTGATGGAACTGCAAAATTAAGATATTGGTCTTGTGGAGCTATGAAAACCATAATTAAAGCTCAGTAAAGGGAACCTCTATAAACATCTTCATGTATTTTGCTGTGCACACTGGTTTTTCAGATTGCCCTCTCTTCCCATGCTTCAAGAAAAGCAGGAAGTGAAATTTCCCATCTCCTTGATATTGATTTAATAGTTCTTTTTTTTCTTGCTCCTAAAGACAGATAATCTATAAGAAATTATCCTGAAAACCCTCTGAATCCTGTTGAATGAGTTGGAGCTGAATTATCTTCTCAATGATCTCAGAAAAGATGCCTGACTTCACATCACAGTAATGGTGTCTGGCACTGAGAATGCTTACAGGGGGTGGTGACACCCTCAATCAGCTTGGGACTTCAGATAGCATTAAAAACACGATGATGAAGTACTGAGCTCTTCCCTACATGCCTTCCCTACCTGCCTCCTGAAACTATTGTATTCAGACTACTGCTGAATACAATAGCTCATCTTCTAAGGTAGTCCTAAATAGGCAGTAGTAGAGGTACACACAAAAAGGAGCTGCTGACTTTATGCTTTCTGAATATCCTGTCTTGGGAAAAGGTGTATTAGATATCTACAAATACGTAATTTCTAAAAGATTTGGGTGAACACCCCATGTTCTAAATGATCAAACTTTTCCAAAAACTAAAGACCTAAACAAACTCAACTATTAATATTTGCATAACCACAGCACCTGCCCAAATTCTTCTCCAGATTTTTAGATCTCCTATTTCATATGAAGAGTAGATAAACACTTTAATACTAGAATAGAGTTTGATTCTACTGTACTCTAAAAGGGCTCTTTGATTAAAAATAACAATTGAGCTGTTAAGACAAAACAAAGGTTTGTTGGTTTGGGGTTTTCTAATAAAAAAAAACCCAATGAGGTGGGAAAAGACCTCTGAGATCATTGAGTCCAACCTATGACCAAACACCACTTGCAAACTAGACCATGGCTCTATCACGTCCAGGCTTTCATTAAACACCTGCAGGGATGCTGGCTCCACCACTGCCCTGGGCAGCCCCATTCCAATATTTAATTACCCTTTCTGTGAGGAATTTTTTTTTTTCATGTCCAACCTAAACCTCCCCTAGCACAACTTAAGACTAAGTCCTCTCATCCTATCACTGGTTGCCTGGGAGAGCAGCCCCCACCTGGGTAAAACCTTCTTTCAAGAAGTTGTGCCCCTGAGCTCCTTTTCTCCAGGCTAAACATCTCTCCCTCAGCTGCTCCTCACAGGAGTTATGCTCCAGACCCTTTACAAGCTCCATTGCCCTTCTCTGGACACACTCCAGCACATCAATGTCCTTCCTGAACAGAGGAGCTCAGAACAGGACACTGTTAATTTGTTAGGCTAATATGCTTTAAAAATCAAAACCTGGATGCAATCTTTCTACCTGCAGATTAATGATATTTAAATTTCCAATTCAGGCCAGGGCAGTGAAAAGTTATGTGGTCCTGTTAGGAAAAAGAATTCTCTACAGGTTGAGTTTTGAAAATTAGAACAATTTTTCTACTTAATATCTCTGACATTTACTGATATTACTAAATGCCAACTGAAAAAAGTTTACATAGAGAAAGATGATGTTCTGGACTGCTTGAATGGTCAAGCAAATGTTTTCAGAGGTGTTAATTGCAACATTCATCTCAATAGGATTCTGGTGCTAAGGCCGAATAGTGACAGCCTTTTTAATTTCCTCACAACTGATCAAAGCAGGCAAGAGGAGAAAAATGCTGTTAAATTTTTTTTATAAGATCTTGATAAAAGCTTATCTAGTCGAGGCAAATGGATGGTATTTTGGAAAGTATTGCAAAGTCTGATCTGCTTTCCCTTCTGTTCAAATGCATTTTCTCCCTGTAAATGAAGAGTATGCATGTGTCAGTGTCAGCCTTGACATTCTAGCAAGCAAAACAGTTCTTAAAATTCAAGTAGCTCAATAGTTTTCAGTAACAAAATTCTTTTGTGTTGATAGCTAAGTAGAGAAATGTGGTGGGTTGGTACTGGCAGGACACCGGGTGCCCACCACCACAGCTGCTGTCACTCCCCTCACAGCTGGGAAGGGGGAGAAGAAGCATAACGAAAGGCTCCTGGGTTGCAATCAGGACAGGGAGGAATCACTCAACAATTACTGCAAGAGGCAAAGTAGACTTGATTTGGGGAAATCAGTTTTCATTTACTACAGCCCACATCAGAGTAGGATCCTGAGAAAAAAACCTTCAATCTTAAGACACCTTCCCCTCACCCCTCCCTTCTTCCCGGGCTTATTTTTTATCTAATTTTCTCTACCTCCTTCCTCATGAGCAGCACCAAGGGACAGGGAATGGGGGCTGTGGAAGACTTCATCATGTTTTCTCTGCTGCACTTTCCTCAGGGGAAGGAGTCCTCACACTCTCCTCCTGATCCAGCATGGGTTCCCTCCCATGGAGGAAAGTTCTCTGTGAATTTCTTTAGTGGGAGTCTTTCCAATGGGCTGCATCTTTTTACACACTTCTCCAGCATGAGTCCCTCCTGGGGACTGCCAACAAACCTGCTCAATGAGAAGCACCTCCTCCCCTTCCTTCTCTGACCTTGGTGTCTGCAGGGCTGTTACTCCCACATATTCTCATTGGTCTCTCCAGCTGTAATTGCTCCTGCACAGCAACTTTCCCCTTTTTAACTAATTATGTTATCCCAGAGGTGTTAACATGACAGTGTTTTCATATGTCTGCCCATAGCAATCCTCAAGGGAAACTGGTGCATCTTCACTGGCCATAGAAAATAGATTATCTCTGACTTTGACTTTAGCTCTATAATCTGACCAAGGGTCAGTTCTGAAGCTCTTATTGAATTTCTGTGATGGATAAAGATCATGATTAAAGTCTTGAATATGCACAAAAAAGAGACACTGAAGTATTCTAGAAGCTGCCATTATTAAGCTGGTGAGTATTCCTTTGGTCAGAAATCTCAGCTGTATGACTCAGAACCTCCTTGGAATCCAGAAGAAATACTTGTCTTCTAAACAAGGCCAATAGTAACATTTTAAGAATTTTGCCAGCAGACTTTAGTCCCTCTAGAAAATACAAATCTGGCCACTGACTTAAAAATGTCAGGATGGAGATGATGCCAGTATAAAACCAGTGCAAGTTGAAGACTTATTTCCACATCAAATGAGTGCTAGAGGATGTTCAATTTCACTTTTTTCGCCAGGTCAGTGCTATAGCCATGTCTCAGATATTTAGGAAGACCAAAGCTCATTCAATCAAGAGGTCATTATTAGGTTTTTTATTCAGGCGGGGTCAGTGAGACATTAAGGGAGAGAAGTGAAAGGAGGAGAACACATAATCCTGAAGTTCTACACTGTCTCATTAGTGATTAGGCTAATCACATATAAATTATTTCACTAGGATTTCTTCAGGAAACAGGACAGGTGGACACGCACCTGTGTCCTGTTCTTGTTAAGAGAAAAATGTTGAAAGAGTCCTGGTAAAAGCTGCAGAGAGGGTCATCAGAAAAGTGGCTGGATATAAGTGACTGAGATAATAAATAAATGTGAAGTGTTGATGAAAGGCACATTCATTCATGTTTTAAAAGCATTGTCTTCATGTCAGAATGAAGGCATGAGGTATTCTGCTGTTTTATGGTGTTTTTGTTGTTCCTAGTGTGGAGTGTTAACATAAAACTTCAGTGCTTCCACAAGTGCTCAAGAGCTCAAGAAGCCAATCTAATTTTTTACACCATCATGTCAGTTAAAAAGCTCTGGTGGCCTTCTGTCTAGCAGTGCTGGAGGTACTAGATGAACACCACCATCAGCATGGAAAAAGACATGTGACAGTCCAGCTAGCCTGGGAATCCTAGGATTTAATTCATCTTCCGCAATATTTGTCTTCCTTTCTTAGAGCTTTTTTTAATCCATAATTTTTGGTTTGGTTTTTTAGTTTTCTGTTTAGAATTTACCTTTGCCTGTCCTCTTTGAACTGTTTTGCTCTAAGATATTGCAGCCTATAATGAACTCTGCAATTAATAATCAATATGCACTGCATTCAACTTTCATGTTCACCAAATCAAAGGCCAGCAAGCACTATTATTTTCTATCAAATATTTCCAAAATGTGTGGTAGAATGTTATTTTAAAAAAGCTCCAATGAAAGCAGATGATGTCCATGTGATTAAAGTTACAAACAGCTGTCCTATTTAGGGGCAGCAGTGCTTATGCTACTGCACTTTGTAAGCCACTGGGCCAAAGCATTGGCTGTTTCAGGAGATTACTCAGATAAAATGTTGGGTACTGAGATGCACAAGTACACTGGTTTTTGGTTCTGCTCCAAAGTTCTTGCTCTTTGATTCCTGCAAGTTTTCATAGTACTAGAGGTAAAAATTGCTCAATTTGTAAGCTCAGAGTTTGCTTTGGCATAAGCATGGAATGCTGGCTTTTAGAATTGTTGGAGTTATTTGATCTGTATCTTCATAGACTCTGTCATGTTTCTAATTTACTCTAAAAAGAGGGCTCAGTTTCTTTTAGCTTGAAGTATAGAGATCAGTGCCCACAAGCAGCTCCCTTGACACATCAGCTAGGTTGTTAGTATGCAGGGCTTTTCCACGGCAGAGCTATATTGTAGTTTTGTATGTGTAGACATGAGAAAATCAATACACATTGTAATCTTCAAGGCAGTGGAAAACTACAAATGCATGAACAATGGAAAACAAAGCTACTGTTATTCTAACAAGCGTGCACCTGGTGGAATAACTTTGTGTTAGTGTGGTCTTGTTGATTTTCATTCTAACGCTGAACCTTGTAGATATGTTTTATTAAGCTAATATTATCACATCTTAAACAAATTAATACATTACATTGCATGGACTAGAAGTAATAGAGCGTGGCAAAATTTGGTAGCAGCAGAACCTTCTGCATGGAGCTTTGCACTGAATTCACCCATTTGAAGTCTTGCTTTTGCACCACTTGGAGGCTGTAGGCTTCTCTGAAATTAACCTCTCCAAACTCATAAAAAATGCCATTTTTCACTTATGTCTACTGAGACAGCCTTGTGTCTTGATGCTATGTAGCACCAAAACTCATTCCACTGGGAATTCCCTTATGGTACTTGTGCCTGTTGTCACCACAAATAATGCTTTACAGAAACTCACCATAAATTTGTCGATACTATACCTAAAATAAGGTTCTTGTCTATTTTCCCCCACCCCATTCTTCCTGACAGCAAACTCTTGTGCTCTTGTTTGAATGTCAAACTATTCTTATCTCCAAGGTGAGCTCACCTGACTTGACTGTTACTTATGGATTTTTGGGTGGGTTTTTTCCGTTGGGAAAAGTCATGCCAGGTGACTCTATAGTGAAGTGTATTACTGGGTTTCTGTCAGCTCCTGTAAAAAGTGTGTGCTTGAAGCTTCATTATCATTTACTGGGTGTTGTGGGTTAGATGTCAGAACTAGGAACTGGGTTTTCATTTCCATCTCAACCATAAGGTTTTGGTGATACTAACTAAATTTCTGTCTTAAGCTCTACTGTCATAATTGAAAAGAAAGTTGAAGCTACCTACAGCGCTGAAAATGCTATTTTGATAAAAGTGATTCTTGGCTAGACACTGCTGTAGAAGAACTGGTGACAAGCAGGTTGAGGTCAATTCCACCACCTTCTGCCATGAACGATCCAGTGTTGCACCTCAGGGATCTCTTTATCTCCAAGTGGGATAGAAATTTAAGAATACTTCAGTTCAACTTGAAATAAATATTGCTAAAAATTGTTTTTCAGTTTTAACCAGGTCCTTGATTACCCATTTGTATTGCCTGACAGTCTAGAACCAAGCAATCAATATGAAGGATTATTGCACATCACAGTCATGGAGCTGTCACTGGAAAGGATTTATGACTTTGAGTGCCACAAGTTGTTATCTTGTTGCAGATAAGCTGAGACTATTAATTCATCTTGATAATGTTTATAATTGCCTAGAAATTATTAAACACAGTTTAAACATCTAGGAGAAATAGAAAACTTTTCTTATATGACTCCTCAACCACCACTTTCCACCAATAGTATGTTTAGAAAAGGAAGATCTAACTTAAGTACTTATGCTTATGCATAAATGACTCTCAAATTTTGAACCAAGCTCATTACAGTTGCATCTAATCATGGTCCATAGAGTTGGGGTGGCAGAGGGAAGAGAGGAAAGAAGACAATCATTTACAGAAGCTTTTCTAGCTTGACAATTAGAGCAGAAGATGCAGACTAGCCAGAACTAGAAGCTGCACAATTAATTACCAAAGCCTGCAAAACTTCATCTCTTCCCAGGAGACAAGCAGAGCTGAAAGTGTCCAGTTGTTCTGTCACGCACAGAGTGCCCTCACTTCTTGTTTGGTCCTTTTCCATGATCCTGGCTCACTGCTGCAGAGAACAGCCTCCAAACAAAGGCTGTGTCACCTGCCCACCACTCTGCAGCACTTGTCAGTCTCATTTTAAGTGATGGTACAGCTTAGCATCCCTACTTAATGTTGTTATGGTGACTGTGGGAACCTAACGCTGAGCGCTGCATCTGTCTGCTTCTCTACTGCTAATGATCCTGCTGTGTACAACTTCAAAAGGAACAGAACCAATGGGTTGTTTTTTTAAAGCCTCAATGATCAAAGAGGCCAGCGACTACAAAACTGCTCTTCTATTAAAAAATTTATGCTTGAGTTGGATCCCAGGTAGAGGAAGGGAGGGTAGATAAATCTCTTGGTACACCTCTACAGCTAGATCCTTTGTTCATTTAGGGCCTGACCATGCTCCTGCAGAAGATGGCAAAAATGCCCCATGTGAGCTGCATCCAGTGGGGCCCACAACTGGTACAGCAGCTTGGAGAATGAGCTGGTCAATGCCGTGGTCTGGAGCTAAGTGTGTGTGTGTGTGTGTGTGTGTGTGTGTGTGTGTGTGTGTGTGTGTGTGTGTGCAGACTTTATTGGGAAGGCACTAACAGAGGATAAAAACATGTATATGCTGGCACATATGTGGGCAGTTTCATATTACAGATTTGCACAGTTCTCAGGGGATATTTTCCTATCATCCCCTCAGCTCTTTGTTAAGCCTTTTGCTTAACACTGGCAATTGAATCCATGTAAGTACGTAACTTAAAACCAAATAAAATCAACAGGTGCTCAGGAAAAGTATAGAAATGAAGTGTGGGTTTTAAAAAGTTTTTAAACTCAAGTAAAAAATATAATTGATCAGTGAACAGCATAATGGTTACCTTTTTATCCTCAGCCACAGCCATATGAGAGGTCTTACTAACCTCCTTTATATCCCAGGAACTTTTTGTATATCAGATTAGTTTGTCTCTCCCTGACCTTCCCACTATATATTTGCTTGTCTTGTTGGTCTGTGTCAAGAAATACCACAACACAGACAGCAAAAGGTGCAAACTCCTGCAGTAAGATGGACCTCAGGTGATAAGCAGGGGCTCCACAGCCTTCCTGCCTATTCTAGAGCAAGGTAAGAAAAGGTATTCTGAACTTCAGAAGAAAATGGCATGCTGATAATTGTTATCACTGGTGGACAACTATGGGCCCTCTTGTATGATGCTCAGCTATTTAGATTCCATCTTAATGAGTTCTCAAGGATGTTCACAATTTTTTCATCCCAAAATTTCCTTTTTCTGCTTCTGAGTAGTGGGAAGAGATTCTGTTTTTTTTTTCTTGGTGCTGTTTGCTCTTCCCTTGTGATTTGGCTGTTTCTGTTTTCTCATTTTGGTGACTGCCCCACTCATGTGCCTGCCTGAGTTCAAGAAGCATTGGGACAACACTCTCAGGCAAATGGTGTGATTCCTGAGGATGGTGCTGTGTAGGGCCAGGAGTGAGACTTTGATGATCCTTGTGGGTCCCTTCCAACTCCATTTATTCTATGATTCCATGTGGTGAAATTGGAACCATGGAAGCAGGCAAGCAGTGCTCCTCCTAACACCCCTCTGCATGGCAGGCTGCATGGAAATCTCTTTTTTGCTTCATTTTTATCTTTACAAAATGTGACCAAAGAACCTTTCTGAAAGTTAGTGCTACAAACTGCATTTCTGAAAGGTATGACACAGATAACACTCTGCAGCTCTGAGCTGGCTCATAGGCCAGAGAGCTGATGAGTATTCATGAGTAAAGCATGAGAATCAAGAATAATTATATTTCATCAGATAAAATGATAACTCTGGAGGGGGGTGAAAAAAACCTTCATACTTCACCAGAGAATGGGCATTCAGAAATGGGAAAACAAGTCATTACACAAGCCCCAGGATTTATTTCCTTTCAATCTTGTTTGACAACTAAAATGTAATAAAATGGAAAAAACAAGGAGGCTGCAAACAAAGAGGTAGCTATTGACTAATGCAATACAAAACATTAAATGGTATAATAGCAGCAGCAGCAGCAACACTTCCCTCAAAATCTAATATTGAGTCTGTGTTTTTACTGGTGTGATTTTTGCCTGGCACATGAAATAGCTGCTGCCAGTGAGCAATGGAGATTGATGTCTCTGCTGAGGAGATGGACAAGACTGAATCCATGCTCTGACGTGTGTGTCCTGCTACTTCTGTAATGCTCATGGAGGCTGCAGCAAACACGCTTAAGCAAAGCGCTTTATTGTTTTGGGATGGAAAACCGCTGTTGCTAAAGCGCATGTGTGTTGTATATCTCTTCAAAGTCATGAGCAGAGCTGCACATTACTGCTGAGTTTTTGTAAAATTTGGCTGTTAAAATTAGGCTTTAAAAATGGCTTCTGTATACTGCAGTATCTCTGTTTGTGTATGATATTGAAGAATATCACACCAGGTTGAGCAAAGAGCATCCACAACTACTGGAGGAGGGAGGGAAGGGAGCATGACTTGGCTTTGCAAGGACCAGGTTGTTTTTTATGGACTAATGCAGCCTAAGTGAATTAGAGGCATAGAACGGCCACCTTTGTAACTGCATTGTGTGGGTGGGCTTTTGTCTTGAATGGTATCATAGTAACTCACAATTCAGCAGGTGGGAGGAGAAGCCACAAAAAAGGGCTCTTTTATTTATGACAACAAAAGGAATAAATAAAAATTTTCTCCCTAAAAGATGTCAAAAGCCAGGCTAAAATATGTTGTGATGAGAATTTGTTTTGGTTTAGTAGAGAAATACATTTGAGGTTACAAGACAATAATTTTAGTAGTAGATGAGGGTTTAAACCCTTGTCACAAATGTGTATCAGTACTGAAGGATTGCAAAACACTATCTGTAGTTCAGTGTTCAGGAAGTAACAGTGGTTGTGTTTTATTTGGGCTACTTTATTTCTTTTTTAATGTTTATGAAAGTGCATCCAAGGCAATAGTAAAATCCCATGTGAGATACAGAAGGTGCAAATTACATCTTCATTGCACTGTAAAGCATATAAAGTTGCTGGGTTTCAACTTTTTAATGTGTGAAATCTCAACTGCAGGAGAACAATAAAAGAAAAATTATTTATTCTATTTATTTCTCTTTTTAGCTATTTGATATGACTAAAATTTTTATTTCTGACAGGCAATAAAAAATCCAGTTAGGGAGGTTTGCAATATCCTTGTTTTCTCTATTTATTACAGATTCTAAATTCAAGGCTAACATTTTTACTTATTTCTAAAGACAAATACTCAATTAAAAAAAAAACCTCAAAGTGACC
The DNA here is from genome assembly GCF_012460135.2 of Molothrus ater. NCBI lineage: Eukaryota > Metazoa > Chordata > Aves > Passeriformes > Icteridae > Molothrus > Molothrus ater. The sequence continues at coordinate 43,548,709 of NC_050480.2, forward strand.
TGAAGAAGTCTGTGGGGGAGATACATTCTTACAGATCCTCTGTTTCACACAGCACTGTCATTTCCTGAAGTCTATGGAGTTCTCTGTCTTAGGAATTGTGATTTTTGTCTTTGGATTACTCTTTCAAGGACAATATTTGTATTGCAAAACAGATAAGGGCAGTGTCCCTTTTCTAACGAAGATATGTAAGCATAATGTGATCTCTTCCTTACCTACATGTATGGTGTTAGTTTGCCTTCCTCATATTTATCATGTTGTTAATAGGGTTCAATTTTTCTTTTAATTTTCTCACATTCCCCATTTTTACTTTAACAGGACTTTTGCAAGGGCCAGAAAAGGAAAACCTTTATACAAGGAAAACCTTTAGCTCAAAACCAATAAAGGTAGCCTAGAAAAAGGAATATAAAAATGCACTTTAGAAGAAACATTACTGAGGGAGGAACACAAGGTTCTATGAACTTTTAAGACACTGTTATGTGTTTAGCTTAAGCAAAAATAGAAGTTAAGATATTTGCAATAAAATTTTCTTGTGGTCACATTTCTTTTGAAAATACATTAAAGTGATTGATCACAAAAATCACGTCACCCTTCACAATGAGAGACTACCTGCCTGTTCAAAGACTAGACATTGGAAGCAACTCTACTAAGTTTGAAGTTTCACTGGTATGAATTAGGTTAATTAAGGTTAGAGAATAACTTTGCCGTAAATTTTAATGTCTTGGAACTAGTGTGCTAGTGTTGAGAAATGCAGTTGCTTGTGTCTATATAGAAAAAAACTATTTCCACCTAGGTGAGCAAATATAAAGAATGTTTTAACTACCTGGGACATTCACTTTTCATATTTAAGTAAATAATCTAAACACTGTTTCCAAAACAGAAAGTTGAGATCTGTTTTATAGGCTGTTGTGTATTAGGATTATAATGCAATCTACTTGACAATAAATCTTTCTATAGTTATTGTGCCACAGATGAATGATTTTAAACAACAATGATGTCAGTAATCTTGATCTTTGTGATGTTTTGATAGGCATGATTATGTACCCATGCTTTTCATCCCCTTTGTCCATGTCTTTCTGAGCTCTATTTGCTTATACAGATTGTGAGGCAATAGTTACAGTGGTGTGGTACATCTGTATCAATTCTTGTAAATTAAAATGTACCTTTAGACCATCAAGTGATGCTAGCATACTTCCAGCTACCAAAAAAGAGAAAAAGAACAGCTAAAACACAAACACCCTGCTAGAGGACATTGGCATATGTGGCTTTTTTAAAACTAAGCTTTTGTATCTAGTTTTCCAATCAGTGTGCACAGCAAAATAAAGTCTGATGCATTGAATTGCATATGGAGAAAGCATACTATTTAACATATTGTTCTGTGCAGTAAGCAGCTCTAGCATGAATGGGCAGAAGGGAAGTCTGCACAGTTAGGACTACAGCTTTTGCAAGGTCATCTTCTCCTGACTCAACCTTTAAGAATATGATTTAAAAGCTTTTTGACTTTCTTCAGCAAATGGCCTTTGGCAGGATTAAGCTGTGCTGCTGCCAATCCAGCTCAATACCAAGCATGTTAATGAGGTGTCTTGGCCTTTTTATTAATTCTACAAGCAGGGTAGTCCATTCAGCAGTGACTGAGAAAGTTTAATCAAATAATCTCATTGTTCCAAATTTATCACCACAATAAAAGAATCTACTAAGGAAATACAAGATGAAAGAACTCATTTTTAATGCTATATCATTTTCCACTAAGAAGCAGTGCAGCCTTGAGGCTCACAGCAGTGCTAATGTCTGCCTCTGTGGGTATGCACTGTATAGGGGTGTAGGAACCTGCAGGAACGACCTGCATAGCAAACTCTGCCCCTGGTTCTTACTGTTGCTCTCACTAAAAACTTATACTCTTAAGAGATTTACTTTTCCTAATGAAGTCTTTTGATTTCAAAGAACATACGGGGAAAAGTGTAGTGAGATACAGTCTTTATTCATGACAGGATGAAATCTATCCATTGTAGGAGACAAAAGGTGAAGAAAGGACACTTTTTTGTATATTGAGGGGAGAAGTGAGGTCTGAGTTGGTGCAACAGAATAGTTACAGTAGCTTCCAAAATTAATTCCAAGTCTGGAAAAATAAGTATGGTTAACTTACAAATAGGACTTAAAATGCATACATAGAAGTAAGCAGCTTTGCCCCACACTTTGGAACCATTTGGCAAAAGCGTAATGCTTTTTTGATCTTCTATGCTTCCAGATCAAAAATTTAGCTGTGGGTTTTTTAATGTTTCAGACACATGTGCAGCTTCAAACAGCTACCATTAATTTTATACAGTAAAAATTGCCTGTCAAATCAGTTTCCAAGTCTTTCTTTCCCTTCAGAAATCTCTCCTGCTGAGAAATCTGTGCAGTCCAAGGCTAGTGGCACATTTTTTTGCATTAAAAAAATCCAACTTTAAAAACACCTTCAAAACTAGAAAACAGCCCATAAGTTTATCTGAAGGGTGAGAATTATTAGGTTTTTCTTGGGGCTAGCACAACTTCCAGATAAGCAACTTTAAACATAACATGAATATTGTACTCTAGTTTGCTAAAGCAACTTCCTTCCCTGAGCACAAATCCAATAAAAGTTTTCTTTCATGTTCTTTCTGGAGTCCTTAATTCTCTTTCCTATATCTTTCCCCCTCATTCCCTGGTTGTTTGGCTCACCTTTCAGCAAACCTGTGGGACAAGGGAGAACTAGGAGTCATGCACAGCTAAATACAGAAAACTTGCAGTACCAGTATCCAGCCTTTCCTTAACCTGGGTTTTGTAGCCTGCTATTTCTAGCACAAACAAATAATGTGAAATGGTAGAACGTGAAGGGATATCAAGGCTACATAGTATACCAATGGACTTTGAGCTTCACGCTTCTGGCATTTCTCAAGATACGGGATATTGAAGAAGTCTGTTCTGCATTCTCTCATTAACACCTCCTTTTGGGGCTCTTGCTGGAGGAAGGAAATGTTACTATTTTTCTCTCTTTTCAGTTCAGTTTTTGATTGGAACTTGGAAGAGAGGCACTGGCAGGGCTCGTACGCCACTAAGACATGATGAGTTGTCCTAATTTTTTTATGCACTTCTCATCTAACAATGGATATCAAAACAAAAAATAGGTCTATTTTCCATCCCAAATATAAAGAACTTCTATTTTCCACTGTGTCTGTCAAAGAAAGAAAGTGAACAGTTTATATTCAACCACTTCAAAGTAGCAGATTAAAATCAGCTTTCTATAAAGCAGCGTACTTCCCAGGAACTGGGACACTAACTGTGTATGGCCCTTCCTAACTATAATAGGCAGCTAGATTGTCATTTCCAGAGCTTTCCAGTTGCTTCCAGCAAGGTGTCATGACAAAAATTCTGATGCTTATTTGGTTTTGCCATGCATTGCATGGGGATCAGAGCAATGTGAGAGCTCATGTGAAAAATTTGCTCTCACTTGTCTTAAATTCATCTGACTGCTCTCTCAAGCACAGTGTTGGTTTCTCTGCTTGAGAGAGCAAGGGTGATTCTGTTGGAGGTGGTCAGGCTGACTTTTGCTTCTCCTTCAGTCTTCATTTGGCCATTCTCTGACTGCTGTATCAGTTTTTCTTGGTTCTCTGGGTTTATTTCAACCACTTCAAGATGGTATTAAGTATTTTAAAAACATGAATGTAAGCAAATAACTAGGATGGACTAGACAGTTTCTGCTTTTTTTTTTGTTGTTGCTGATTCAAAATATTTTGTATGTGAAAAGCATTATGCTCAAAGTTGCATTCCTGTTCAATCTGAACATGCTACAATTAGTCCCATGGATAGAGCTGGAGTCATTTGGGTTATGCAGCAGCATTATATTCATGTGGATGTCAAATTTGACCCCAGCTGGAGAAAATGAATAGCTTTGCCATACAGCATTTCCATATATTATATAGGACTTTTATCACATATATTGTATTTCTGTCCAACACCCAAATACCCTGGACAGGAACAAGTTATTAATAGCTTGGGCTTATACCTTCAGTACTAAATATAAAAATACTAAGAAGCAGGACTATGCATCAAATGCAGAATAATTGGTGAGAAGGGCAATTAAGTCTTTCCTTGCTTAAGAAGGGAGCTAATTTGTCTTCTAAAGACTCAGGTTCTAAGGCTGACTTTTATGAACTGGGAAAGAAGGACCACATCAACTTCCTGCTGGCTGGTGTTTATACAGTAGTGATTGGTTTGTTGCCTGATGAAATATTGTTGCTATCTTAGTCTAGTATGTCAGAGAATCTTTTAAATGTAAAATTCTTATCTTGGGGTGGGGGTTGGGAGAAATAAAAAATGCACTTACCTTTCTCATGAAAAGAGTAGTATTTTGATAAATGTAAACTTCCATCCCAGAGAATCTTCTGGCAAGCTAGTGTTGGTGAGAGGTGAAAATAAATACAGTTTAAGTTATATTTTCCTTTGATATGGCATCACACTGTAGACAACAATGCTAATATATCTTAATGGCTGTGCCTTTTAAGAGCTGAATATCAGTCAAGCATATAATTTCATGCTGTCTGGAAAAACATAAAAAGGAGTATCTAACAGGACAGGATAAGGGGACAGGATAAGGCACCACACTCTAGAATAATTAGATATTGTTTCCTTGCTATAGCATTCTTCCTTTTAGAAAAATACAGTTTCCTAACCCTTCTGTGTTTGAATGATTGCAGGTGTTTTACTAAAGTAATAAACTCTCACCAGTAGGAGGTTCAGAAAGCTGTTCTTAGTGGCTCCAGCTTGGTGCTGCATACCATTTTGCCCACTATTCCTAGAGTAGGTATATTCTGCTTAGCTAATTTTTTTCCTTACACTTTGTGGAATTGCTAGAATACCACAAGATTTTCTTCTCCTTTTATTAAAAATCTTAAAACAGCTCCATAAATCTACAAATTCCAAGTCATCTGGAATCCAATACTTTATGCTTTATTGTCCAATGCCATATAGCCATAGTTTTAGCTACAATGCTTGAACATAATTAAAATAATATACATAAGAATTTTTACTTGCATGTCTCCAGCAGCTGCTATTTTTAAAAAAGAAACATCCCTTACAGCAAGGTTTGGTAAGATCCTAAGAGGTAGCTGTTGGTAGACGTTGCTGTTGCAGCTTATAAAATTTTGAAATGTCATCTTTATTAAATGTTTTAGTGAACTTTAAGATGTTCACTCCCATGCATTTTTTTCCTCTCTTGCAAGAGGCATGCTCACTTCAAGTTTGTCAGTGCTGCCACCCAAGCTGTTCAAAGTCACTTGTGTGTGTGAGAAGAAACCCATCCGTCATTTCATTTGCACCCTGGAATGACAGCAGCTGGAGAGGAATAAAACAGCTGAAAAAATTTTACTGGATAGAAGAACAAGATGGTTCTGGCATATCAAAGTGGATATGTGTGTAATAGGGTCTCTGACTTCCACAACTACTCTCTGGTGCTATAGAAGATGAGCAGCTAAACACATCAGTGATGAAGGCACAATTTCTAGCAGGGCTGAAGCAGCCTGTGCTAGTTTGCAGCAGCCTATGCCAAGAGGCAGGGTGAGTGCTCAGCAGGTGTCAGTCACTATTGGCTGGTCAACAATGTTTGGCTTCCTTCGGTATTGGAGCCTTTGCTGGCTCTGAGACTTGTTTTATTTCTGGGCGTATAATCATAGAGGAATTTTACACTAGATACATGCAGTATTATGGGAAATTCTCAGAATAAATCCTATCCTTGTCCACCACATAGAGCCAGAGAGCGCATGGACCGTGCATACCGAGTGATGATGGTCCAGTGATGGCCTTGGGAGGCCTGACTGAAATGATTAATCCTATTCGTGCCTTTCATCACCATTCCTGCCCTAAATGCCCTAAAGAGACTTAAATCATGACAGTGATCAGTATCCTTAGAATTAGTGAGCATGGTGTTTTTATCCCCTCATCTTAACCAAAATCATCCTTCTGCATTGATTTGTGCACCCTGCAAGAGTTTCTGTCATTACTGGCAGGCAGCATCAAGCACATGCACAATTACCCTCTGTTTGCACTGTTGGACCACTGCTGTTCATCTGTAGTGGATTTTGGAACCAGCTTCCTCAACAGCAAACATTTTCCTCCTTCACAGGCTCAAAATAAGGGTTGTAGAGGAAATAAAATAAAGTTAGTGCTTTATTCAATACATGTGCATTTAGGATGATAATTAGTTTGATTTTCATTTGCTGGCTATTTTTTATACTTTCCCTTTCTGACAATGGTGCAGTGATGCTGTAATGCTCCCTTCAGTGACAGTGAAAGGTTGCATTTCACTGATCCAGCTCACATCCACATTTGATATCTTGGTGGTTAATGTTCCAAGTAAACTGAGCTAGTGAAGTGGTGAAAGGTAACAACCTTTTCTCCTTGGACTTGATTTTTACCCGCTTCCAAATATATATGGATACATCTATACAAAACACTCTTTGGCTTCAACTGTCTATACTTCTAGGTGACCAAGTTTTGCCCAAGAATCTATTATCAGATTTTAATCTTATTTGTCTGGGAATTAATTCTTTGTATAAGGTAACATCTATGCTCACATGTTCATTTAAGCTTAACTGCATGTTTGCCACTTAAACTTGGAGGTGTATTTAAAAAAATAATAAAAGTAAAGGTGAGTTGGTAGAAGGCTGCGTGACTCCGGAGCTGGTTCGGCGGCCTTACGGGGGTAGCCACGTGGGGCCCCTCGGTCACTTCAGAGCCGGCCCTGCCCGGGCTGTCCGGGCCCCCCGCTCCGTTCCGAGCTTGTTGCCACCGAACAGAGGTGGGAAAGGCTTGGCTGCTCACCCAGGCGGGCACACCTAGGGGGGCGAAGCCGCCCAGGGCTGTCAGGCGGCCCCGGGAGGGCGAGGCCGCCCCGCCCCGCCCCGCCCGAGGGCCGCTAGTGGCGGCGGCGGCGGGCCCGGGGGCTCCCCCTGCCGGCGGCCGGCGGGAGCGCGCGGGGTGGGGGGCGCGGAGCGCGCCCTGCCCTGCCCGGCCCCCGCCGCCGGCGCTCGGCGCTCCGCAGGCGGCAGCGGCTTGCAGGCGGCAGCGCTGGCCCGCCCGTCTCCGTCCCTCCATCGCTGCCCGCCTCTCTCCCTGCCTGCCTCTCCCGCCGGGGCCAGCGCCAGCCCGGGGACCCTCTGCCACGGGGGCGCCGCCTTCCCCCGCTCGCTCCTTTCCTTCCTTTCCGCCTGTTACCCGGCCGGTGAGAGCCGCCGGCTCGCCCCGCCGGGAAGCCTGGGCGCCCCCCAGCCATCGCTGCTGCTCCCCATGGGGATCCGGGAGTTCCCCAACGGCTCCGCGCGGGGCAAAGCCGCCACGCTGTGAGTACCCGCGGGGCCGGGCGGGCGGGCCGGGGGGACGGGGACACCGCACGCCTCACCTCACCTTACCTCAGCCTGGCCGGCGGCGCCGCCCGCTCCCGGGGGTCGCTCCGGTGGAGGGCGGCGAGGAAAGTTGTGGGTGCCGCGGGCCCGGGCTGGCTCCCCTGCCGGCGGGGGTCCCGCCGCACGCCGCCAACTTCGCCCGAGGGCGGCGGCGCTGGCGGCGCGGCCCCGGGCTGACGCCCCTCTCCCGACCCGCAGCGGCATGCGGCGCTCCCCCGATGTCAGCCCCCGGCGGCTGTCCGACATCAGCCCGCAGCTGCGGCAGCTCAAGTACCTGGTGGTGGACGAGGCCATTAAAGAGGACTTGAAGTGGTCCCGCTCTGTGGAAGACCTCACCAGCGCGTCCGTGGGGCTCACCTCCATCGAGGAGCGCATCCTCCGCATCACCGGCTACTACGGCTACCAGCCCTGGGCAGCCAGCTACAAACGTGAGTCCCCGGCACGGACGGGCGCGGGGGGTTTGCCAGGACCAGGGAGAGCGGGCGCAGCCTGAAACCGGCAGAGGGATGGGGGTTCGAGGGGCCGAGCGCTTTAGCGCTGGAACAAACCTCGCTCCGTGGAAGGAAGCGCTCTCACTCTCGGCGAAGAATTCTATGCCCGTGTTGCCTTAGTCCTTTGGCGGTGGCTGGTTCACGAGAGCGTGGTGCTAAGAATGATGAATTCTGCTAAGAAAATAGGTCAAATATTTGTCTTCACGTTGCAGGCACACTTAGCGACGGTGATTACCGTGGGTTGACAGCTGTGTAAAAGCCCCTGCACGCTCATGCACATACCATTTCCACATGTAGCGCGTTATCAGTGTGTGTTTCTGTTGTTTTAGGAGAAAATTTCTGTCAAATTTTCACAGCACTTGAGCTGAATGATCTGTCTTTTCCTATGTCGAGTGGAGCTGTTTCTTCCGTATGCATACACTTGAGAAAGAAACTTCAAATGATAACGATATGAAGAGAGGTGTAGCTGTATTCTGTCACATACATGATTTACAAAGGAAGCATTACCTCGAGTCGTTGTAATATATCAACTAGTACTTTTTGAGTATTTTTTTGTCCATCTTTCATCATGTTTATGTCAGTTGTATGCATTAAAAATTTACAGAATAGTTTACCAATTAATTGAAGTCATAACATTATTTTGGTTATCTTAAGGTCGTTTGAAATGTCACAGGGGTTTTTGTTGATAAAAGGATTCTTCTGCAACAGAAATCATTGCTTTGCTGGAAACACTGGCTCTGATAAAGTGGTTGTTTTCATATTGTACTTCCTTACATATTAAGTGCAAATGTTCTGAAATATTTACTACTAGATTATCTGTTTGGCAGTGTGCTTAATAATGGAATAGAATGATACAAGAATGTATGGCATACAGTACAAGTTCAGTTTTTCTTTGAGGGAGAGCTGGTCCTGGTTGCCTGAAAATAGGACTTTACTAATAAATATTCTAATACTCTTCTGTGAGACCCTTTTTTTATTTTTTCTTTGATTGCAATTATGACAGAAATATCAGATATTTGCTACTTTACTCACTAGGAATGTGGTGTTTCTATAAGAGCAATTCCAGTGCCTGGATTGGGGCTGTTCTTGAGAGTAAAGCTTATTCAGGCCAGTTTTAAGGATCACATCATATGTGGATGCCAGACTGAGTTGGATGTTAATGGTTCTATCTGACAGAGTGACTAATAGTCTAGCTGAAGTCACACTGAGCTGCTATGGCTGAACCTTCTGAAATAATAAAGGTCATGCTGGCTCCTCAATTATAACCTATTTGTTGAAATTTATAACTCTGTCTGAAAAAGTTAATAGCAAGCCTAAGCCTACTATTCTAGTTACATTTTCTCTCCTAATTCGATCTGAATAACAAAATTACATACTTGAGTTATAATGATGGGCAATAAATATACTAAGTGTCTGAGTTTCATAAATGTGTGTCTAAAAATAATAGGTTATGTGAATGTGTTGCCAATTTAAAATCTGAGTTACTAGGAACGTAGAAGGACACATAGAAGGAAAGACATCTCTACAGCATGGTTTAAGGAGAGCCATGTTGATCTGCATCAGCTGAATAGCTGACTGAATAGGGTATGTCATCTAAAGTGAGAAGACAACTTTGTCACAGCTGCTTTGAAATATCTTTGAATATTCCTTCAAGTTGGACTGATGTCTAGTTTTGGGATATGGACTTTCCTTGAGACTTTGCAGTTAGAAAATTTATTTGGCTGAAGTACTGCGAACAAATTATTTTCGTTAAGCTTAAATTGCAACCTGGATTTTTGTCATCTTATTTTGCATCCTTGTTGACAATTGAATGCACTGTGATTATAATTATGGAGTGCATTAATAATGGACCTGCTTTGCAGAAAATAAGTCCATATTATGGTATGATCTAGATTTATTTAGTCTATCTCTCTTGGTGACATTCTTTTTATTGTAACTAAATTGCCTATAGGGTCAGATCTACCTCTTTTGCACTGCAGTGCATTCCTTTTGTGCTTCATTTAGACCGTTTATATATATGTAGCTGTATGGATGGATGTGTAAAATTGTTTGAGAGATTCAGAAAGCTTTTGCTTATTTCATTGTTTTTGTTTTAGCAAAACTCCATTAGGGAAACTACCACTGATAAACTGAGGTAGTGTTACCATGACCGCAAAACTTGCTTGGAGAACAATTTGAAACATACCGGGATGCCTCAAGGTTATGTAGCAACTCCAGTATTTAATATTCTTATAAATTCATTGAAAACAGAGGAGGAAGAAGTGAAAATGTGCGTAAGGCACAAACTGGATTGGACACAATGAGAAAGGACTTGTAACATTACCCTAGGGAGACCTGTCCCAGCCAGGTGACTCTCTGAAATGTCAATAAATGTCATTCAGTTATCACAAACAGAAGCCTCACATTTCCTAAAAATGCTACAATTACCTGCCAACTAGCACATTACATTGGCTGGTAATTTTGGGACCGTACACAGCTCAGGGAAGACCTCTGCTGTTGGACTGCACTTGCAAACCAGATTTTCGGAGCTGGAATAATTTAATGTAGTTCCTGTGTGTTAGGATGCCTTCAGCAAATTTAGGGTAATTATGGTTATCTGCTCTCAAAAAAATATTACTGGAGGCTCTGAGATGAGCAAGGAGAAAAAGTACAGGCAATCTGTAAAGAGCCTCAAGAGTTTTTGCTGTTTACCTTAAAGAGGTTTAACTAAAAGTGTTGGAAAGTACTGGCACATGTTGCTTAGGCAGGTAGAGAGGTTTTCTTCTTACTTTGGTCATAAGAGAAAAAAGGTAGACAGGAAAAGAAGCTGAAAAGCCATCAATTAAAGACTGATAGAAAAAGAAATAATATTGAAGAAAAAATGTAATTTATTCTTGAGACGAAGATTTTGAGTAATTATAATAGCAGTGACAGGATCTAGAATTGTGATAAAATGGGAAATGCTGGAGATAACATTAAACTTCATTATCCAGAATTTGAATTAGCCCCTCCTTAGGCTGTGAGGAGACTTCTCTTGAGGGTTTCTTGTGCTTCCCTCCATAGCATCTGCCAGCCTTCAGAAAGAGGAGTGTTCTAATCTGGTCTGATCTGGTAGTTCTTATTTTTCTGAATTCTTTGATTTCCAGGGTAACTAATTATGTGGTTAACTGCTCTCCAGTCTAAATCAAATATTCATATGTGTCCCGTGGGGAATATTTTGCAGAATGTGATTTGATATTTCAAATAAAAAGGCAGAGGGGAAGAAACAGATAAGATGCAGTCAGATTGCAGAATCATACCCTTATGCAGCTACAGATGTAACAGAGCTCAATATTTGTGAAATTCTTATTATCAGTAAGAGGTAAGTTGACTTTCATTTTTTTTCTTTTAGTTAGAACATAGGGATCAAAGGCTTTAATAAAAAGCCCCCAAAACAATGCCATGAGATTTGCAGATCCACTGACAGTCTTCTTGTTGTAGGGAGATGAAGCTGTTGTTAGAGCTGTATTGGCACTGCTGTTCTCTTCCATGAAGGTTATGTGAATTCTCATGATTGCTGCCTCTGGAAGCCTGGGACTTCAGTTGAAGAGCAGAGGCAAGTTTGGAGGTGAACAGCCATATTTTAAGTTTCCATTTCACAGCATTGTCAGTTGGATTTAGTTTTCTAAATATTTTTTGATAGTTCCCTAGGAGCTTTTCTGTACTTGAGAAATACAGGTGTCACAAAACTCTTGGACTGCCCTTCTGGTCAGTATGGAAGACTCATCTATTTTAATGATTGTAGCAATTGGCAGGGTGCTCGTTTCCACAGGAAATGTTCACAACTATCACCTTTGCCAAACATTCATTTTTCTCTAACTAGGTCTATTTTCTGGTGATTCAATATCACAGTGTGTCATTATGTGATTAGTATTTTAAATACATTCACGTGGGCTTGAGCCAGCTATCCCTATTTTGCAATCTTCTTCCTACAGATCACCTGCTTCCACTCCTTCTTTAAGATTAGGGTCTTGCTTTTAAAGCAGGGACTTTCATGTATCCTTATTATGTGTTCATAAATACAGACTTATTATGGACAAATCAGGATTGTATGGGCCTTGGCCTTCCTCATTTATTCACGTAAATTTTTTGTGTGCTTACAGACGTTTCCATACCTGCAGAAAGAAGAGAATGGTATGTAGTTTTAACTCCTCTTAGTTCTGTTTTTTAGGAATTGACCACTGTCTGTGGATTACTGCTTGTGAAAGTACATTTCTCTGAGACTTCCACCTTGTGGCTAATTCCAGGTTGTCCCAGTGATAACTTGTAAGAGAGATGATATTCAGGTGAAAGGGAAAGATTGTGTCACCTAAATGAAGTTCTCTGGCTTTGCTTCTCCCTGCTACTTTAAATATTAATTTTCATATTTTTTCATGTTTAGTCATAGTTATTTCAGCAGCAACAAAATAAACCATATAATTTTAATGCACAAAATTTCAATATAGTACTCATCCAGTGTGTAGCACATTAGGTCTTGACCTGAATGTGGAATTTAAGTGCTGTCACCAATCAGTAACATACTAGAACACATTGGCTGAATAGCCTGAAGATTGCTCAGAAAGCATAATTTTCTGAGTATGTCAACCACAGAATTATACCATAGAATGATTTGGGTAAGAAGGGACCTTAAAAGTCATCTGGTTTCAACCACCCCTGCCATGGACACATTCACTGGACCAGCTGGCTCAAATCCTAATCCAGGTTTGCCTTGAATACTTCCAGAGATGGGGTACTCCTAACTCCTCTGGGCAGACTGTTCCCAGTTACAGATTTTGACAGCCTTTCAAGGTAAGAGTTTGGTGTTGGTTTTAGCTAATTAAATGTATGAGCACTTGTAAATATTAGAGTATTAGTTACACAGCTAAAGACCAGTGTTTCCAACTGATCCCCAGTGTTCCTCCTTGTGATTTTCTTTTCATGCTCCATTGAATGCTGAAATTTCACAGTTGCTAGAAGCAAATCCAGTGAGGATATGAATCAAGAGGAATTTGTGCAAATACCATTTTCATGTGTTTGCATCTGAGGGAGAATTTAACTTACTTTTTGAGGTGATATACTCCAGAAGTTCAAAGACATAAGATGAAGATTATAATTTTCTCTGGGGAAAAACTATTTTCAGGCCAACTGTAAGCAATTAATTTAAACTGCTTGCTTGCTTTCCAATGCATAAATACTGAATGTAATAAGTTTAAGACTTGGTGGTATCATTCATGTTGCTGTTTCTGAGGTCAAATGATTATGAGAGAATCTTCCTTCTCAGGTGAAAACATGGAGTAACCTCTAGGTGCTGGTAACCTCTTGCTTGTTGCAGCTATCCAAGTTTGTCTTCCCAGGTTCAATCTATAGGTCAACAGCCCTTCTACAGCACCCAGTCTGTAGGTCAGCACTGAAGATTAGAAGATGAATAAAATATGTGCTTTATATATATATATATTTAATATAGGCTTGTGGTGTCTGAGGCCTGATTTACTTTTTAATCAATGCTCTTCAACTCTTCATTGTCAGTACTAACATCAGTAATTTTTTTTGTTACCAAGAAAACCAAAGAAAACATGGGAGCACCTACAGGTGAAAGAAAGCAATGGTGCTGAATTGCATTGCAGATTTAAAGGCACTGTAGCATTGTTGTTTCTAATGTCAGTTGCAGTTCTCTGCTGCAAGCTAAACCTGCCTGGTGATACATGAACCAGGGATATTTCTGACTTGTGTCCACATGACAGCACACACAAAATCTGCTTAGGCAATTCCCTCATTATGTAGTAGTCACTGTGACTGAGAAGAGCTGTCCCCAGAAATAGTCTCTTTAAAACCTAATCACATGTCTGTTTGTATCCCAAATACTACAGGATCTGTTTCTCTTTTGAAAGAGAACCTACTGGGTCTCCTGGGTTTTAGCTCTCTGGGTGGTCTTGCAACTGAGAATGAGCACAGTCTGGCCACCTGAGGCAGGCCAGAGCAGTACAGGTGCTGAATACTGAGCAGCTGCAAAGATATCAGGTGAATGTTTTTTAAAAAAGCCTTTCAGAATCTTCTTTTTCAGGACAATTCCAATAGAGAAGAAACATGGGGGTTCTTAGGCTTTTGCAAATTGGTAAAACTTTTTTGGCTAGTACTTAATAGAAAACTGGTTCCTGTTACAATATAGAGCTTAATTAATCACAGACTTTAAGTCTTAAATTTCTTGCTGGCAAGCCAAACAAATTCTCATTTAAACTGGTTTGCTAAACATTTTTGATTGTTTAATAAATATTTAGTAAATGATAAATGTTTAGAGAATATTTAGTTACTTGTTTACTTAACAGTTTTAATTGTGTAGTGTTAAGTAGCCACCACTTTTAACTAGGCAGATAAGTAAACATTTTGCGTTTTGTATCTCATTTTCATAGTGAAAAAACTAAAAAATTACCGCCTGCAGAATGGGCCATCTTCTTTTTGTTTGTTTGTTTGCTGTTTAAACAAATTAATTTATTGCTTTCAGCTTTTTTCAGTGCAGCTTTAATTACATGTCATCTTCAGCCGTTTATGCAAAACAGTTCATGGGACAGCAATTAAGAATCTGTTGATTTCCAGCATTCATTTTAAACCCTTAATGAATGTTATCATTGAATGCTGCTGTGTTAGAAAACACCACTGAAGTCTCCACCAAGAAAACCTAGCTGTACATCTTTGCAATGTCAGGGCCCAGTGTTAACAGTTTTGAAGAGTGTTACCTGGCATTTGAGAATCCTTCCACTGGAAAACTGCATTTATTTCTTTTATTTTTTTAATAAAAATGTGAACATATTCACTAATCAATAATAACAGATTGTTGCTAAAAATACATACTACTCTGAATTGATATGGAATAATGAGGGAGCAAGTTAATTTTGAAAAACTAATTTGGAAACTATCAAGAATTATGAATGAATACTTATTTTTGGAACTATTTTTATTGCAGACCCTTCCTCTGGGTAAATTTCTGTAATAGTTCTGGAGTGCACTGTGTGATGGACCTTTGCAACTTTAAATAATTATTTTTTAATAGAGACAATTAATTGCACAAGTTAATAGTATTGAAATGAGACTACAAAGCCTGTGTTGTTGATATCCTACTGTGATATCAGATACTGTTGTGTTACTGGAGTATTACTGAAACAGAAAGCCACAAAAGGACAACGACCAGCAATGCTCATTAGCTTAATAGCTAATTTTACTAGATTCTAGCTCATGTCAGGGCTTTCTTCAAGGTGAGGTTTTGTGCCATAATCTCTCTTCTGTATAATGAGGTATTTGTGTTTCATATTCTCTGTGTAAATTGGTGATAATTTCTGCCATTTACTTGAGATAAAATAAGCCTCAAGAGAAAGAGAGAGATGGCAATGAGGTATAGTTGAATCAGGTGATCCTTAAGGTCCTTTCCAACTCGCATTGTTCTACGATTCGACAGAAAAGTTATATAAAAGTCACTTTGGCCCTTTGGCAGGCACCATCCTTTGGAAGACAAAGGTGTAGTTCTGTCCCTCTTGCGGTTTTGGAAGCTGAAGCCATAGACTTTCCACTGTTGCTTGTGAATGATGACTACTCTGAGAACAGAGATAAAATGAGCACTTATGTTCATAGAAATTTATCTGCAGATCATGGTTCCTACCTAGGCAATAATTTGCCTTCATGTGGTACATCTTATTGTAGAAACCACTTCCCTGAGTATTTATGATTCGCTGCTTCTCTTCACTAGGCACGTATTCTTTCATCCCTCAGTGTATCCTTGGAAGAAAAAAGATGCTGTGATTGTGTGGAAGACCACAGAGAAATATTTTCTTTATGAACCACTACTTGAAGTAGTCCTTAGACAGAAGGGATGCAGCAGAGATATCCTAGATTTCATTTTCTTCAGAATGTGAGAAGCTTGTTCTCCAGTCATCTTCCCTTATAAAAAACTGCATCTGAATGGTTTCAGACGCTTCTATTTTTCTCTGGAACTTGAGGATCTAATAAGGTTAATTTTTTTACCAAATGTTTCCTATCATTTTGTTTCCCTGAGTTTATCTGGCCAATATAGGAGTTGGGTTGTTTTTCTGAGAAAAGCTCTTCCAGCAGTGTTGGAATTTACGTAGCATCACATTTAGGAAAACAACAGTGACATCACACAGCTGATAGGCTCTGTTAACTCAGCAAACCAATCATCTGAGGCAGGGAAATTTGAATATTTGAGCCTCTCCAGGAAAAGGGAATGTAACTGGAAATTATAAGGTCTTAATCTTGCAATTAAAGTTTCTTTTTGCTTTGCTGTAACTGGCCTCTGTCAGATAAATTGTGAAAATTATTTATGCCTCATACGTCTAAAGGAAACAACCAGATTTTCATTTCTGAACGCTGGTGCAGAGTCCTATTGATCCCATTGCAATATAAATATTGTGCCAAAGCTGATCCAATAGTGACAACCCAAAGGTTTGGGTTTTTTTCCTTGACTCTTACATCAGAAATCCCACAAATTTGGTGCTTTTCCTCGCTATCTCTTCACACCAGCTAAGGTAAAAAGTAGCGTGGAAATGGAACTGCTTGTCCACTCTCCCAAGTTGAGCAGGCCAAGTCATTCCACCCTTAAGCTCACTGTTGTGCTGTTTGTAGCCCTGTGGCAGCCTGGGGGCTCTGCCTTCTCCAGGACATCTTGCTTTGGCTTTGCCAGATCTGAGCAGTTGTGTGAACAGAGCACAGGTTTGTGCTCAGGTGGGAAGCGAAGCAAGGACCTGCTCCTTCAGAATTGATGAACTTGTGTGAGGATGCTGATGGTGTATTCATGGTCCTGTCCTGAAAGCCTGGAGTTGTCTTTCCATTTTCAAACAGTAGCTGCTTTCCAGACAGTCTGGTTCCTTGGGTGTTCACTAGAGATTTTCTGCTTGCAAAATTTTGCCCTAGTTGAAATATGCAGTGCCAGGATTAATATCAAATGTGCAGTGTTTGCAATATGAAACAGGAAACAGAACTTCATGGCTTTATGATTATGTTGTCTCTCCTGCTCACTTTATGCAATGGTTTTTGGAAACTTTAAGACTGATTTCATTAACATGCAGCCATTTATTTGAACAAGCGAAGATGGTAATCATGTTTACTTTTTAAGCTTAGATGCTAGCTACTGCTTATGGGTTTGGTTAGCACTTTCCATGGAACAGAAATTACTGACAGAAACCATTCTTCCTTGTATTTCTGCTGAAATAATTTTTTGCTGCATAGCATTTAGTGTTCTACTGGCCTGGTAACTTCTCAGTTGTGGGTCTTTCTTCGCTTCAGAAAAAAGACATTTATAATGAAAAGAAATGTGTTTAGGCTTGATTACCAGAGGCTAGTTAAAGAGAAGAAATTACAAAATAATGTAGAAAAAGGCAGTCAAGAAACACACCCCTTAAGTCAGTGCAGGCATGGAAAATGTCTTTAATTAAATCAGGAGATTTGATTACTTTCAAGTTGAGCAAGACTAGTGAGAAAAGAGCAGAAAAGGCTATTTTTTTCCACAGATTTGGCTTCCTGACACTTCTACATCATATGTGGTGACTAGAGGCCTCTGTTTTTCAGGATTTATATTTCAGCTATTTCTTACATACGTTGCAAGTGTATTCCATGGGCCTGAATTTGGAAGCTTGGGTTTCATGCAAGCCAGAGATTATGCCCAGACAAGGTAAATTCTGGTGCATTCAGGAGTTCAAATATTATTTAAGTTTTTTCGATAGACATGAGAATGACAGATAGGTCCTGACTTGGAAATGAGCATAAGCCCACATTCAGTTATTATTGTAGTTATAATGTGAGACTCCTACATACAGCCACGTGAACTTGTGAACTTTCTTCCAATATATGGGAAGTAAAGTCCTCTTTATCACTCTGGGAAATTACATGAGTTGGAATGAAAACTAGGTTAACATGAAGGAATAGAGTACTGTGTGCATGGCTTCAGGGATTTCAGGAGGATACATGGCTCCTGCCTGGTTTTTCCAGTTTGCCAGGTTATCTTGAGAGAATATATGAAGAAAGCAAAAAAACACCTTAAATGACTGCCTTCCTGTGGTTGTTGGCTTGTAAGACTTAGGAATATCCTCTTGGAGGGTGCAGCATGGAATTGGATCTCTGGTTCTGTTCATAAAATTACTTTACAGTCTTTGGGAAGTGTTATTTGATAAGCAACTTATTTAATAAACAACTTCTGTATTTGATTTTCTTGTTTCAATTACAACTTGCTTTCAAACTTTACAGCTTAGTAATGTGTAGTTTAATATCTGTAGGAAATTCCTTGTCTTTTGCAAATAGTGATTTCAAGAGGTAGAGGGCTGTATATGTGTTCTGACTTCACCCAGGGTGAGAAGTGGTTTTGTGTCTTATAATTCTCCAAATGGAAACAGAAATGAGAGTAAGTCATAGAAGCACAGATGAGTAATTTCTTTGTAGAGAAATGCACGGACAAGAAACACACCTTGTACCGGGAGCAATACTTTGTGCCTTCTGTGGCTGCTATGTGCATAGTAAAAACTGCATCTCACTGGAAATCTTTCTGGCAAACATTATTAGGCATTCTGTATTTATTTCTACAAAATGAAAAGATTTTTGCATAGCATCTTTATAGGAATCTTTGTGATTAATATTGCTTTAAAATGATACTCGTATACCAGGCAGTGTTTTATCTCTGCATGTCAAATTCTTTTGGATCCTACAATAACATTTCTCTAAAGGCACAATATCTCATGTCTATATAATGAAAATACACTGGAAACGGTATTGAAACTAGAATCTTAAGAGTATAAGCCTAAACTATGACTCTCTAGGTAGTTTTTGCTTCATGATAAGCTTGCTGAACAAGGGAAACAGGTAAATGCATCTCCAGTACAGCACATTTTAATGTATTGTTTAGTTCTGCACTGATAATTATGAGAGAATTAAAAAAGCTTTTGGGATGAATCCCTGACTCCAGCCAAGTACCAAAAGTACCAGACATGGTACTTTTCTCAGTAACTTCAGTCGAGCCAGGTTTCAGCTACCAGGCTTAAGTCTTTGAGTTTGCCTTTTAAGCAGGGCTTCCTGCTCTGTGTGCTGAACATTTGTTCCTAAGGCAACTGCATCCAATTACACCTACCCATACATGGTCTTTATTATATGTTCCTGAGCACTACTGAGGAGCTCAATTTAAATTATAGAATAATTATTTCTTTTAATAGATGTGCAATTTTAAATTTCTTTAAACTTGGTGTTTAGTTAGTACTTAATAGCTTGTCCCAACATAAGTAGAAAACATCTACAGGAATTAAGAAGAGGCTACTCTTTCTTCCTATTGCCTAGAAAACTGACTACCAGAGCCCAGGTGCTGAAAGGAAAATGAATACATATACAATTGTTTACAGCTTTAGGTTAGGAGTAAAGGATTGAGGCTTCTAACAGGGTATGCTATAGAAGCAGCAGTATAGGAAAAAAGTCCTCAAACAAGTCTGTTACCAGTAGAAAATTTTGTATTGCCCTAAGCTCAAACTTACATTTTTACTAAATAATAAAACATAGTTCATGTCTTTCCACTTCAGATGTAGACAAACAATCTGCCTGTACTAGAGTGGGTGTCACTGAATGAGTCTGAGGCAGAAGCCTTTTAAAACAGTAAAAGAAAGGCATTGTAGTTCATCATTTGTATAAGCAGCAGTTTGGAAGCCAGTTAGTTTTTGACAGCCTTGGCTCAGTCAGGTAAGGAATAAGAACATATACACCCAGAACTCTTTGCAAATGTAAACAAAGGACAGTGTGTGTTGGGATGAAATTAGAGTGTTCTTGGAGAAATCTGAAATGCTAGATATAGCAGAATGTTGTACATCCATCTTTGGTTTTTGGTTTTGTTGCTGTTTTTGTTAAATTATCCCACCACAGAGCCATACATGTGATGGGCAGCATGTGGCTTGGAGAAACTCCCTAGTAAAGTTTAAAATTTATCTAATGAAGCTGTTTGAGTTAGTGCATTAACCTCTTATCTCTTTATTTTCAAAGGCTAGAATTGTTCCATCTTCACGTTGGTAAAACTGATAGAAGCCAAGAGGAATTTTGCCTGACACCAGTAACTAATGGCACAAAGGAATACTGCAGTCCTGAAGGGAATTGAGGGTTCTTGTCTGACCCTATACTAGGTTAATGAAAACTGTGCAGTTTGGCAAGCTTGGATACTCTTAAACATCCAGAGAGTCCCAGAGCATGCTCACCAAAGTATTTTTACAAATAAAATCTGCTATATCACAAGGCTAGAGTTTTCTCTGCTATTAGAATTTGTTCTGCACTTTTCAAATGGAGGTGCAGAGTGACTGGATCTGGTCCCATCTTCCAGCTGAGAGCATTTGTGTTGCAGCTGTCTATTGATGTAAACACATATACAAAATTCCCTTCCACCAAGAGCATTCCCCTAGTGAATGTCTAGTGAATTTTTGTTTCCTTCACTTTTTTCCCATGCCGAAGGCAATTAGACAGTTGTTATTTTTGATCCTCCAATTATCTATAACAAAATGATCCTTCTTATTTATGCTAGGTGGGAATAAGTCAAACAAACTGCCTTTCTCTCTGAAGCAGTTCAAAGCAGGAAGAGGTAAAACAATCTCAAATGTTGAGGTAATTAGGATCTTGAAACACTTTTTTGGAGGGAGGTTTGTAGAACCTATGCAAAGTTGTGTGCCCATTTGTAGGAATTGTACCAGAGAAATAAGAGATCAAGAGGCATAAAATACCTTGGATATTAACTGCTCTAGCTAAATTACTTGCATTGTAGAATGATTGGGCAGTACAACAGAATCAGCACCTTGCAAAAAGGCTTCTTCTACTGGAGATGTATAGCTCTCAGTTCAAGGTTAAAATGGTTGCGCTGTAATCTGCTTTGTGTAACGGCAGCTGATTTTACTAAAAGGTAAGTGGTTATATAAATCTCAGCTCAGTGTTGAAGCTGATGAATTTCACTCACATATTTCAATAACCAACCTTGCAAGTCTGATCTTTCTTGAGTATTTTGTTACTGTTGATTTATTTCCCAATAGGCTGAATTATTGTCATCTCATAAAGATGATTTCATTAGATTTTTTTTTGGTGTTAAAATTAGAGCAATTCTCAACCATTACATAATACAAATAATATAGCTCAAATAATTTTGCATTTATAAGCTTTTGGAACTAACTAATGAATGAAATTTAAACATTAAAGTAGTTATTATATGGTAAAATTTCAGGCATGTCAGTGTTGAAGAAGCATTTGGACAAAGCCAGTAATAATATGCATCAACTTTTGGTCAGCCCTGAAGCTGGCAGTTGGATGAGATGATCATGGTAGGTCCTGTCCAGCTGAATTTGTTCAATTTTTTCATACTCTTCATCTCTCATAATTTTTAATGCTAATGTTACACCATTAAAATATTAAGGGCCTTATCCAGTAACCAAAATAATAGCTGAAAACACCCATGGGTGTAATTACAGAATCATGCATCTGCTTTGCAATTGGAAAATAGGTGTTTAGTGGTTTTATTCAGTGAAATAATGAGGAAGCTGTATTTCATTGGAGTTACTGAGTTTTGAGGAAATGCCACTGCAACTATTTGATACTTAAGTTTCAAGCCTGCAAAATTACATATGAGTAACTTAAACTGTGCAGAAGCTGTGTGGCTAAAATTATTTGTTTGTATATATTAGCTTTGAGAATGTTAATTATTTATATTGCCCTAGGCAGTTGGTTTTAGCCAACAGTGAATGTAAAATTGTTTTAAAAATACTAATTTAATATTCTTCACATCATAAAATATAATTTTTATTTGTCTATGCCAAATATAGCTATCTAGAAGATTCCATCTTTGCTCTCATATATAAATTCTAAGTCAATTTGTGTGTGAATAGACAAAATTTTTTTTTTGGTGCAAACATAAATAATTCCATGCACTGTCAAAATATTTGAGTTCTCTTAGTAATTTTTTCCTTTTCAATGTAGACACTGATCTATGCTTTAATTTTTTTCAACAGTCTGACCTTGTCATTTTTTCAGAATGTAATATAATCCAAGTAATTGGCATGTACTGAGCAATTTAGCTTGACACAAAGGTCTGTCTGTATGGAAAAATCCTTGTGATGGGGTATCTTTGTGGTTATTTAATGCAAATTAAAACCTGTATAAATTAGTGTTCTGATGGTTGTTTGACTTATTTCAGAAAAATTTATTTCTTCAGGTAATAAATCTGAGTGAGTAATTAGGCATTGTTGCAACATGTTGAGAACTTGGTCTTTGATACCTTGTTTGCAAGAAGCACCATTTCCAGAAGCATAAAATCCTCTTCAAACCAAATACATCATTCATTTTATTTAAATTGGTTCTCTGTTGACTTTAATGAAATAAAGAACTAATTAAGCAGTGCAAGCTTGTAGAATACAGCTTAAAATAAGCTTGGAAAAGACAAGTAAAGGCAATTATCAGTTGTAGGGTTTGGGGAAAACAACATTCAATTTTCAGATTTCTCTCTGAAATGAAACTACAGTTCAAATGCCTTGGATCCCAAATGCAGCCTGTGAGAAGAAACTGTAGCTACCTCTTTCTGGTGTTTTTGTACTGTTTGTTTGGCTGCTTTTTTTTATTTGTTTTCTTTTGAGCTTTTTTGTTTGTTTGGGGTTTTCCTATGTGTTCACATTTAACTTGGGTCAGGTTTTTGGAAAGAGATTTTGTTACACACAAGTCTTATAGACTTGTAGACTGTACAAGATTTATAGTCTCTTATGTAGAGCACAACTCTTCTTGTTCCATATAAACATCACTTAAGGGACAGCCATCTTTAAGTAGCCACACTTCATTTGCAAGTGATTAGCTGCAATTTGAACAAAGAGAGTGTGGGGAGAGGAAGAGAAATTACTCTCACCTGCTGGGAGATGGCATGTGAGAAGCCATACTGTTGCTTTCAGTTCTCCAGCCAGGTCACTCTCTTACTCAGAGACCTCAGCTTCTTCCTTTCTGCACTCTTTACCCCATTTACCACTTTAATTGTCTTTCCTCTCAACTACTGATGATTTTTTCCCCTCTCCTGTTTAGGTTTCTTATCTGTCATGGTGAGATCTCCTTCATTTTCTAACAGCCAGCTGCACTTCCAGCTGGAGTACTGGTCATTTATAGATAAACACCAGACCTAAAAGAAAAGGAAATTCAGAAACCCTAACAACATTCTAGACACTGATGTGCAAAAAAAAAAACCCTGCTAAAATGTTCTGAATTTTCTGTGGGAAACCCAAAGAGAGAAGGTGTCCAGTGCTAGAAAGGCAACTCTCAAAGCAGTTGGGGAAAAATGACAAAGGGGGAGGCTGGTAAATAATGAGTTATACCAGTTAATTTTAACATTAAAATGAGTGAACTTAGGTTTCTAAATAGACATGGTGTTTCAAGTTGCTTTGTGATAGGATCTGTACAACTCCTGGGAACCAGTACAAATATTATGAATGCAAAGTAGTATCTGTCCTGCAGAGGAATATATTTCCCAATCTGTTTGTGTGTAGCCAGTCATCTCTAAGAATGAAATGTTAGTAAATTGTATTGAAGCTCTCTGCCTCCTTTAAACCAGTGTTTTCTGAAGAGCTGGACAAACTGTCTGACCTTCCCTCATAGCTCCTGCAGGCAAAATGAGAAATGTCAGTTCAGCAAATGTCACATAACTCACCTGAGTTCTGGTTTTGATAGTCATGATGTGCTGGACTATCCATATTCATATATATGGCAGTTAACAAAAATGATTTTGGCAGTAACAGAGCAACAGGGATAAAATATGGAAATCTGAGGAAAACACTGAATCAATTCACTAAGTAAAAGATTAAAAGCAAAATAAAACACAAAGTGGAAGAGATTTTTATGGAAGTGTAAAAGTATGTGGGTGAGATGCCATATGGAACATTGGGTTGTGGGCAGCCAAATTTGCATCTTATGTGAGCTCTATGAAAACTTGTAAGGAAGTAAATAGGATAAGAAAAAATGTTGAAGAATAGCAAAGGCATAGGAGAGGTCATGAAAGTTTCAAACAGGTCTGAAGAGCTAGAACTGGGAAGAAAACTAGGCTTCTCTTCTGTTGAAAATCTCAGAAGTGTCAAGGTTTCTGGTATCTTCATAAATTTGTTATACTCTTATTTAAATGCCTAATGAGCTCGAACATTAACACATGAACTGATTGCACTCTGAACAAGTTTTCTTAAAAGGTGAGTACTAGCAGGGCTCTTTTGCAATTGTAGTCTTTTATTTTGTATTTAGGCCAAAAGAAAAGAGCAACTTTATCTGAAATAACCAAATGAAAAAACCCACACAGTCTAGTATCAGTCCAAAATTACCTTTGCATATAGCTGGATAAATACTTAAAGAGAATGTTAAGAAGATTCCTTCAGTTTAAACATTTCCTTCTCTCTGTACTAGATCCTAAGCATCCATAATAAACAGAAATAGTGGCCAGATCTTGGTTATGCTTTTTCTCACCTAGTATTCTTTCGTGACTTAGAAATTTGCTAGCCAGCAAACTCAACTGTTCCTGATAAGGGACAGAGAAGAGAGACATCTTCCATGGAACGTAGATTTTGGGGGCAATGAGGTACAATTGGGTGATCTCAGAACAAGCAGCAGGGTCTGCCTGTTATTTTCTACAGACATTGTTTAGACTTGTATCAGTCCAGGATAACAGGGATGCAGGGAATGGAGTAACATATTGAAGTGGTCTGTGCTCTAGAAGTGGTTTGTACTGGGAAGTTGTCTGAGAAAGGTACCCTTCCTCCCCAGATAAATTGGTTTTGGCAAAGTAACACTGGAATCCACAGTTCTCTCTCCCTCCTTTGCTTGGTGGCTGAGTCTGTCCATATGCAGTATTCCAGACATCCAAATGAAGATTTTAATCCTGATGTTACAGTGCTCTGTGCTTGCCATTGATTTAAATATTAATATGATTTTCACACATGCAAACCAAATGCATGTATGTGCAGTGTTAGCAGCCAGTGCCGTTGGGTAGTGTTACCTTGGTGAAATGTGTCCCTGAACTTAGAAACAGCTAAGTTTTATCAGAACAAGTGCCACAAGAGAACATCATGTAGTGATCCCCACTGACATGTTTGGATGGTTTCTTTATGTTGACTGATTGTTCTTGCAATTAATTTTCCCCCTCTGTTTCTAACAGTTTAATTTGTTCACTTGGATAAAGCCCATTAGTTTTGCACTGAATTTATTGTCTCTATCCCAGCTATGGATTTGTTCATCTAAGGCATTTTGCAAAAGTCCTAATTTAGCCTTTTCTACTGTTGCAGCAATGAATATTGTAGTTTGACAACCAGTTATTTCAAGCTGCATAGAGCACTCCTTGAGTGGTGTTCATGGAGAAATGGAAAAGTTAGTAAGGGAGTTTGGAAAAAACTGTATGTACTATGCTTTTTTCCTGGCCAGGAGAAACAATCAAACCTCTTTAAGGAAAAACAGAGGAAAGACATTAGGAAATAAATTTGTGCCATTTTCCTATGACTAAGCTGTTCTAAGTCTGTGAGTACCCACAGTGTACTAAGATCCTTGTTTTGGGTGCTCAGTGGAATTCAGAGGCAGAATTACATGTTTGAATTTTTTTTTTTTACTTAGAAATTGGAATGAGCATTGAAAATTTATTTCAGAATACTGGAAGTTTCTGTGTTGTCCATGATACATAATGTTGAGCAGGTGATGGATAAAAGTATAATTTGAAATAATACGACAATACAGTTATAGTGAGAAAGTTTGAATTTTTTTAGTGGCTTCTTATTCAGTAAGGTTTAGGATCCACAGACAGGGTAGTGTAACCAGAAGACACCACAATTACATTGCCAAGCCCCAAATCAGATGTGTTTATTTGGGGCTGGTACAGTCCTTTTAATTTAGACTTTCTAACACCTAGATCTAGCCCATTAGCTCTTTTAACACTTCCTTCCAATAACTCCTGTTACTTGAGGATAGAAATACTGGAATTGCCATGGTTGCTCTAAGTTCCATGTAATTGTTATTTAGCTTTCAAGAGGAAGCAAGGTTAGGCTCAAGAGAAAGCAAGCCTGAGAAGGTATTATGAGAGAACCTGTCCAGAAAGTTGCTGTTAGTTTGTTTGGTGTGGTTTTGTTGGGGATTTTTTTGGTTTTTCTTCCCTGCTCCCTTTCAGTTAGCTGGTAAAAATAGGAGTTCACATATTTAAATTCAGGTTTTGAATGTTTTGGCAGGTGGTATCTTACAGGTTCAGATAGCATCTTAAAATAATTTAACAGCTTCCCTATGTATATTTAAACTGCAAAATAGGATATATTGTGCTAGTTATGATAAATGGTATGGAATAATTATCTTTGGCCATGTAAATAGTGGTGGATTTATTGATTTGATTGTCACTGATTTACTGCATAATTCTCAAATACCTGACAAGGTGGAACAGGATTGAAAGATAACAGCAAGCTGATCATGAAATCATGCTTTGCTAAGCAGTATAAAAAGCCTAGCTACCAAAGTAACAGTGAAAAAATATCAGAACATTATGTCATTCCCCCTTATGCCATGTGTCTTAGGAAACAAACTTGTCTGAAATGGGAACACAAGCAGGTGAACCAGATAAAGGAGTATAACCTAAAATATTTCTGTGTCTTAAAAGTATAAAAAGTAGCTGCACTGATGTCTAGACATTCCATACAGTTTTAGTAAAGAAGAGGAAGATGAAAAAAGTAAATTTTAATTTTCAAAAGTATCATCAGAAGATAGACTTATTTTCTTCTTTGTCTGTTTCTCAAATTAAACTATGTGTATTTTTTTCTGAAACCAGGAGGCATTTACAGAAGTGTAAGTACAGTTCAATTACAGGGGCATTCATCCCTGTTAAGTAAAAAGCAAGCTGATCACATACTTAAACTGCTGAAAAATGCAAAAGATCTTTAAATGTAAAGTGTAAGTAAAAATTCACTTACTTGGTTCACAATATCACTCTTGTGAAAATTTGCCTTGTTCTTTAATGGAGTTCAAATTTTCTGTTACTGTTATGTTTTCCAATGTATTTAGCATGTTATACATAAACCCTGTCTCTCATGCTAGGTTTTTTCACATTCTGGAACTATCTTTTGAAAGTTTCTGCCACATGGTATCCAAAAAGACCTGTAACCTGGTAACAGGTATTACTTTTGAATATTGCTCCAGCTTGTCCAGGCATGAGGTGTATTTTGTGATTTTTTCCACTGCGTTTCCTCCCAAGACCAGTTTTGTTTGTCCTGTTTTATACTCTCATTTGATCCTGTTTATTCTGTAGTACTGGGAGGAAAGTGCTCTATATAATAATTCTGTTACTGATACTGATGGTCCCAGTTTAGCTGGATTCTGAATGTTACCATAATATAAATATTTGTAAGTTATGCCCACTGATTATACTGCCAAGGTTTGGTGAGTTTCTTGTCTGACATGGGGAGGCTGCAGCCCTGCAAGCGTGTCAAATGGCGTATGTTGTGACACGGCTGGGAAGGAGGGATTGTGTGTGGTTTATTATTCAATGGGAACTAGCTCATGGAGTCAGACAAAGCATTTGGGTTCTCCAGGTTTTGCTGGAAAAAAGACATCTGTATCAGTTGCATAAATGTTTTTCTTTTCTTTAATAGAAAAAGGTAATTGAGAGAACTTTCCTGTTTATAACATCTATAAATATGAGATGGGGTGTTTGGATTTGCTGTAGAAGTTTGTTAGAAAATGACTCGAAGAGGAATACTATTCTCTTTTCACATGTGTCCTGCAGGATAGTTTTGGACCTTTACATGTCTTCTTAGGTGACTGTAATAATCACTCTGGGAGGTGAGTGACCTCAGACTGAGGGCAGCCTCAATCTTTTGGATGCGTGCTGCTCCACAATTTGAATCTTTTACAGATTTTAAAAAAATGTCTTTTTCACCAATTCCAAGGTGACTAATGCATTCAGAAAGATTACATCATGTTAATTACCAAGAAGTATTTGACAAGTTATGTTCTTTCCCAGGGTGGAAGTGTGAAGTGCAGGAACATAAATCAAGCCTTGTGGAGAACAGGCTGAGATAGGAAGTGACTAGAGATGGGATAGACAATAGTCTTATTTTGTTATAAGCAAACTGAAGTCATCTCTGCATGTAGCTTCAGGAGGAACAGAATGACATTCAGCACTATTCTTGGCAGGGACTTTTCTCAACACCTGGTGAGTTGACCTGTCAACAGTTATGTGAAGGAAACAGTGACAACCCAATGAGGGAAGTGAAGAGCATGAGTGATGCCCTCTTCCCTCTCTGGTTACTGTGGCTGATAGCTCCCTCCTGGATGGTTTTCCCCAATATTTAATTCTTTTTATGCATTGCACAGGAAAAGGAGCATAAAATTATTTTATGCACTGCACCAGGAATGAACCTCTGAGAAAATTGCTGGTTTTGATGTTGATGCTTCTGCAATGTGATGGCATCCGCAAGGAAAGTGTTCTCCCTTGTTCTGCCAGGCTTAATTATCCTCTCTGTGATACAGTTGCAAAAGATATTTTTCACTTCATGGTGGTCTTTTTTTGGGGAGGGATATGTTTGGTGAAGCTGTTTATAAAGTGATGAAATTATGTTTCAATTGAGAAGTATTTTGATGTAACAACAGAGGGTAGGAGAGTCCAGTGATCTGGACAAAGTGAGCAGACTTGTTTGATTAGAAGGCTAGCATTTCCTATTTTTTTTTTTTGAGGCTGTGTATTAAGCATCTCACTTGTGCCTTTGAAAGTTTACTAAATTGCCTCACATTCTTAAACGAAATCAAACCATTCCTCAACTCCGGCAGAGTGGGCTTTTGTTTCACTCTTAGATTTGTTAGTGATGGACATGGTAAACTGCAGTATATTTTCTTTATTCTATATAGATAAATAAATATATAACATTATTTAAAGGGCTACAAAAAAGTGTCATAAGTAAAACCTAATTTTAAAAATTTACGGGACCTTATGCCTAAGTAAATACATTATAATCTATTCAGATAACTTGAAATCAGTGTCTAAAAGTGATTGGTGTAACAGCTTTGTTTGCTGCTAAGGTGTTAAGAAATGTCAAAAGTGAAAGAGGTAGCAGTCCCTCCCTGATTATTTAACCAGGACTACATTTTTTGAATGGCTGAGCCCACTTTTGGTATTTGTAATCTATTCTGGAGGAGTGGAAACAATTTTCTTTTGATCGAATAAATCAAATGAGTAAGCTTGGAAGCTGAAGTACATATTACAATAAGAAGCTTCTTTTCTGCTCTGTGAATGAGGATGCAGTACGTGATTTTGATTTTGTTGGTATTTTTTATTTTTAGAGGATATACTAGCTCTCTAGATTCCTCTGGACCCTCCTTTTCTTCAGTCTAAAGAATCCCAGTTCCCTCATCCTCTTCTTATAAGGCTTGTTCACTAGATCCTTCACCAGCTGAGAATCTTCTGAAGTACTACAAGAATTTTTTCACAGTGTGAGCTTATTCCATCCATTCTCATGAGTTCAGATTAAACAAGTTTAAGCAGAAATGAGAAATAAATAAAGAATTTAAAATAACCTGACTTGGCATCCTTTCTCTTTACTGAGAACACCCCAAGTCAGAAGACACTGTGCTTTATTCTGTCATGATTCCACATGTTCATTATTTTTCAGTTATCCATCAAAACCTGAGGAATCTACAGTTACTTAACATGAGGAGGAGCAATCTTCATATCTTTTATTTAACACTTCCTTCTAAGCATCCTTCATTCTTTGTACAGAGAGAAAAAAAGATACCAGTTTTTTTTTTTTATTTGTTTGCTTTTTGCCATGTTAGTCATCTTTTTACGTTCTTGTCATTATCTGAAAATGTTTTCCTTTCATTCCAACTTGTGCAGGTGATTTCTTTTTTATTGGTAATGTTTTATTTTTTTTCGTTCCTTTGGTAAGAGTAGTTCTGTAGGTAAGTGTGGATAGAATTCAATGCTGTTTTTCAGGTCAAATACCTTATTTCATTCTGGCTTTGCCTGGAATTTTGAGACCCTACTAATTTTCTTAGTTGGCTAAAGCAGCAAACTCAGAGATTGCCCTTATTTGGACACATCACTGCAATGCTTTGTGGACAGTTAGACAAGTTTGGATTCTGTTGAAAGGAATGTTTCAGTTTGGATGAAGTTATCAATATTTCTGGTGATTGCTTAAGTATATTTAACCGTGAGGCTTGTCTTCAGTTTTTCTCTACTGCTTAGGTATAAATTATTACATTATTGTATTTATTGGAAAAGAAAAAATGTCACAGAACAGTTGTATCTAGTTAACTTCTAGAGTTTCTCATTAAATTATTTGTTGTTTGTTGCCTTGCTTGCTATGATAAATTAACTGTAAGTAGGCTTATCTGAAGTAGTTTTTTTCTTTTTTTCTTTTTTAATATTTCTGCTCTGTTGATATATTTGGTATTTTTCCTAGCACCTCGTCTTTGACTGCCTCTGCATGTTTCCATCTTACGTAAAGTATCTGTAATTTCATTTTCATTAGACCTAGGATACAAGGTCTCTTTTTAATTAACAGGGGAAGACATAATCATCTCTAATTCTGACAGAATTTTTAGGTGACCTTTTAATCACTGAAACAAAAATAGACTTTCATTTAGACTTTTACCTAGAAGTTCCTATCTATTGCTTTTTCTTACTTTTCTCTTAGAATAACCTCAGTTAGTTCTTCCTTATGTTTTTCCTTTAATGCTTAAAACTTACTAGATAGTTGTGTTGCCGTTGTTGTTTTTGGGGGGGGTTTTATTCCGCAGCCAACGTTATATGCATAAAGCAATTTTCTTGTGGAAGCTGTTAGGTATGTGCCTAAATTACTGCTCTTGATCTAGTGGATCTTATGCATTATGTCCACTCTTCTTTTGCAGTCTTCTTGCTTGTCTTTCCTTCAGAACCTGCATCTGGCTTGGGAGTGTTGTAACCTGTAGTCACAGTACATCTCTGCTGTTAATGCAACCAGAGAGTCTGACCAGCATGTCAAGTGCTGGATTCTAAATGACATTTGCTGCATAGCAGTGCGGGTACTGCTGTGCTTTCCCCTGATTTCAGGTTTTAATAACATTGCTTAATTGAATATTTATCAGATGCCCACGCAAACTATTGTGTAGAACTTCTGTAATTAAGTTTTAGAACTGATTAAATCATCTGCTTCAAATAGTGTAAAGGAATTGTTTATTTTTTCATAACTTAACGTGCTTTTAATATGAATAGGCCAAGGAAATGTGGAGGATATAGTTCTGTGGCACAGCCAGGTTACATTATTGACAAATTGGGTTTTGCTGGATTTTTTACGGTTTTTTGTTTATTCAGCATTTTGTTGGTTTTTTGTGTTTTTTATCATTATTCCTTTTTAATCTTATTACAGTCATTGGAACCTGTGAAGATGATATTCTAATTAGCTAACAAAATACAATTCATGCTGTAACAGCCATGTTTTGAAAGAGCAAAAGTGTTAGTTGTTCTCTGGTTGACATGTTACTAAAAGATAGGAAATTCTGTCTTAAAAATGAATGGTATCTTTTAATTAATCTGAAAATTACCTCAGAATCTCTGCTTAAATGGGGAGAAGAATTATTGGAGGAAGTAATATACTACTAATGCAGCTACACTTTTAACACTAAATCTACAGAATATTGGTAGAAACAGTAAGTAATGTAAAAATACCAAAACATTTTAAAAATATGGACAGGTGCAAAAGCTGTATTTTAAAAATTGCTAAGTCACATCCACACTTGTGAGACTTCTTCTTTGTGCAGTTTAAAAAATAAAATTCAACGTAAATATTTGTTAGAAAGAGAAAATGCCTGAAACGCAGCAGTACTGAGGGCTGTCTGACAGATGGAAAAATACCACAGACATGAATTTATGATGGGGTATATATGGAGGAAAAGTGTGGCTTTTCATGCATCATCATCCCATCCTGGCAAAAAGGCAATTGAAGCAATGAGGGAATTGAACTGCATATATACTTAGTTTGGTTCTGAGCTCCACCTCCTTGGTACATTGTCAAACTTGAGTGAACCCAAAAGAAATAATGTATTTTGTATTAGATGGCTGGAGGGGGCCATGTTTTAAGAGAAGAATTGTAGAAATTAATACAATATTTAGCTTGCTTAAGAAATAAAAGGGACAGAAACACAAGACATGCTGAATTTAGCATTCGCGTCTCTGAAATTAGTAAATGGACAATGATTCTGTTGTTTTCTACATAGATTATTGGAATAAGTATTGCCTGAGACAAACACACTCAGGAGTGGATTTGAAGTGCTTTTCTGGCTGTGAAGCATCAAACCTTCTGGAAGAAATTGCTTGAGGAGGTCCTACTGGAATTGTACATCTTTGGTTTGTTAGCAGTCACCACATTAGTTGTAATGCATCTACTGAACCTTCATTGGGTAGGAAACTACCTTAAGGAGTTCATGGGTACTACCAATGGCGTGTTTGAATAATAGGTCCTGCTCTGTTTGCAGGCACATAAATAAGTTGTACCTTTTTGCAGGATCTTTTAAGTTATTAAAAGGCGCTGTAAGGAGTAGAAGCTGGAAGAGATTTATATCCAGGTGTTATGGGCTGAGACAAAGCAAATGGATCAAGGACATTGAAAGCCTGAGCAACTCAAAAAATGAGTGAGTCTCCCTACACACTTGCTACAAATAGCTAAGCTTACTTTGTTTTCCAGGTAATTTAGGTTAATTAATAATGAATTTTTACCGATAATCATGATTAATGGCATATCTCTTTGTCCTGAGGTTGACACGAGATATTATTTCCACTGCAACACTGCAGAGACTCCCAATCACTTTAGCTCACTTCCTAATAGAATAATATTGCTGTTTTTTAACTGGACCAGGGAGTCCAGTTACTCTTAAGATATTCAAGTATTCTGTCAAAGATGTCATAATCTCTAATCTTGTGAGTTGCATCAGAAATCATTGCTTAGAAAAATTAAGGACATAGTCAAAAACATTCATGAGGGGTTTTTCTGAGGTAGTCTCTGTGTCTAGCAGACTTACTCCTTTATTAAGAAGAATTTTTAAAATAAAATGCTTAGTTTTTAGCTAAAACATATTTCTTATCAATGCGTGTAGTTTCTAATGTAATATCAAAGCTGAACTTTTAGTTATGTTTTAAAATGTCAGCTTTGCTTTAAAAGAGAATCTGTTGTGCATGATTATAATTAGAATGAAATACAATAGTGGAGAATTCTAAGGTCAATCAAATGAGATCACATAGAACTCACTTTTTCATGCAGTCATTTCATATGCCTATTTTTTATCTTGCTATTCAATTAGATTTTTTACTTTTAAAATTATTTGAAATAATTTTAAGAAATATTTTGCTTGAATCTTACTCCATTTGTTTCTGTTTCTCTTAAGGTCAACCTATCTTCCTTTTGGTAAGGTTTTGGTGTACTATGTTTCATGTAGGTCAATGAGGTCACATCCTTTTTTTTCTCTTATTCCCTGTATGAGATGTTTTTGAAACATTTGCTTTGTCATTATCTTTTGTGGATTGTCTGAATATGACTTATTGCGCACTACAGTGGGCTTGTAGGAAGAAAACCTGTCATATACTACACAACATGGCAGGGAAAATGTCCAGAAGCTTTTGTGTCCTCCATCATCTTGAAAAACTTAACAGGGAAGATGATGGTTCTTACAGTTTCTAACTTTGATCTACTTTTGTTCCCATAAGTGTCAGTGGTAGAATTCTCCTGATTTCAGAGCAGCCAACACCAACTATGAATGTGCAGAAATAATGTTTATTTTTTTATTCAAAAAAATAAACACAATTTGATTAGCTAAGTCCACAGTAGCCCTGAGGGAAGCAACAAAACCTGTACTTCCTTACCTTCCACTCACTTCTTCAAACCAGTGAAGTTGTAACATTGCTGAGCAGCTGTGAGAGGCATATTATGTGCACAAGATTTAGGTGCTGTCACCCATAGCCTCGTACCCTGTGGCAGACTTGGCAGGAGTTGCTAGTATGAAAGCCCCTCAGCACAGTCCCATTTGCAGTGCACCTTCTTTGCTCAAACCCAGTGGCACCTCAGCTTTCAGCTGTTTCAGCTCAGATACTTAAAACCAAAGCTTTGCATGGAAGCCAGTGTGCCATAGGTGCCAATTCTCTTCTGCTGCTGTGTAGCAGGTAGGGCAGGCAGCACAGTGGGAAAAAGAGCTGGAAATAGTGACCTCATGCACTCCCACAGCCAGATTGCCACAAAACTTCTGTTAGTACTTTGACAGGTTGTGGAGGATCTGGATCATTTACTGTATTTTTGGTGAGATTATTGATAGTGTGTAACACTGCAACTGATAATGGAGGCCATGTAGTGGTAGAAGTATCCATCCACATGGTTATTAATTGGGCTTGTCTGTTTTTTTCAAGAGAGGCTGGGAGATACTAAACATGATGGAAATTATGCATGCCCTACAGTGCCAATAATTTTAATAATAACTGTTACATCAGTAAGATACCCTTTATGTTTATTAATCTCTTGTACACGTTTTCCCAATAGAAAGAGAATAACTTAAGCATGCAGAAGAATTCTATGTATTTATCCAAGAATTCCCATTCTGGGAAGTGCCATTGTGATACAGGCTTGATCCATATGAGGATGAAGAATGAACAGCATGTCAGTTCCCTTTCAAATGATGCCCAACATGTGGGTTTTTTCCTACTGTTGTTTCATCTACTGTAATTTCAACCTTACTACCAACTCCAGAGACATACACTACAGTTCAAAGCTTAATTATAGCCATCTGAAGAAAAGTGACGATGAATCAGCTCTTCACCAGGCTGAATATTAAAATGACTCAAAATAAGATATTTGCAGCATTTACAGATGTAAAAGATTCTGTGGTTGCTGAGCAACCAGGGAAGAAAAAGCAAACAGAGAACACTTTTCTTCAGTAGTGATGGGGAGCACTGACACTTCCTTGTCACTGGCAGTAGTCTGAAATGGAAGGCCACCTCCTACTAATGTAGGTTTCTGCTCAGATGAACACCTCCACCTCCTTCTAGACCTCTTGACCTTCACAGAAGGTCATTAGCTAGAAGATCAATCAGCTGTGGAAGCACTTGCACAAATTGTTGGTTGTGTAGCCAGCCTTGCTAAGGAAAGTGTGCAAAGGGGAGTCACCTCTGTAGGAACTTAATTGGACTTTGAGTCAATGCCTGTAAACATTAACTCAGCTATGCCTGTGCTTGCTGTTGTGTCATTAGACACCTGTCAGGGTGATGAATAGTTCATCACAAACATCAAACCTGGATTCATCTGACTGTGACTGAAGCTCACCTTTTATTCTTCCCTCCATGGATTGCAGACCATTATTCCCTTCCCCCTTACAGCACCTTTTCATGTTTTGTTAGGGTGTTAATATCCTTGTCTCCTCTGTGTATTTTGCATGCCTTTGACTTCTGTTTGTAGGTCATTGTTGCCTGACTTCTGATGGTCTGATTGTGTCCAGGTGCCTGCATTGTGGCTGGCAGCTCCTCCAGCTGTGGCCTTACCTGTGCTCAGTGTTTGGAGCTCCTTTCCCAGGTGCTGCTCAGGCTGCAGAACTGCATGCCCATGTGGCACTTCAAGCAGCAGTGACGTGCCTGCTGGTTGCTGTGCTTAGCTCACACCTCGTGTGGAGGTCCAGGTGCGGGAGGAGGCTGCAGGGGGGGTCTCTCCCTGTGCCTGGGGCACTCTCCTGGCCATAGCCTCACCATAAGGGAAATCACTTAGAGTGCATCATACCAGTGAGTGTCCAGGCTTCTCCTCTTCAGGCATCCCAGACAGCAGTGTGGCCTCAGTAACTTCTGTTCAACTGATGATCCACAGCAGCCTGCATTTCTACAGAAATACTGCTTATTCCATAATAGATAGCACTACTGGATTTTCCCACCAGCACTCAGGACCTTGCAGTTATGCTTGTTGAACAGCGTCCAGCCTTCCCATCAAGGGGTTGGCGAGACAGCACAAACTCAGGGGGTGTTTGGGCAGCTGTTTCTGCTTTCCCTAGTGTAGCAAATCATGTATTAGATGCCAAGTGAATCGGGAAAGAAAAGTACATAATCACATAGGGAAATTATGGCAATGCATAGGGCTGGATTGAGAGTGAACTTTAGCAGATGCCCAGTGATTCACAGGAGTAATGCCAGATTCCTCTGCTTTGGATTTAATCCCAAGGAGGAATCTGAGTGATGAGACGGTGAAAAAATAATGGAAATTCATGAAATTATTCTCTCACAAAGAAAATGGAAATTATAGTTTCTTAATGTAGGAAAATTCAATATTGAAAATACATTTTGCTGTAGTTCTGTAGTATGTGGAGAAAAGCTTAGGTGCAGTTGCTATTTGATGCTACCATCAACCACTCCTTCTTCCCTTTTGAAAATATATTAAGATCGGTTTTACTTTTCTTTGTGGCAGAGTAAGACAAAAATCATACCATTGGTTTTTTTTTTTTTCCTTTGTGAGAGTTCTGCTGGTAAGAAGAACTATACAGGGCAGTGTAATTTACCTCATATTCTGGCTGGTGCTTAACAACCATCTTCTCAAATGGGTACTCATCCCTGGCCCCACAAAACAGTAATTTCCATAAGTCTGTGCTTCATAACTGGCCTTTGTATTTTCCCAGTGAATTCCTTCCACACACTTTTGCAGTCTGGATAAAACTGTGATTAAAAAATGAGAATCTTGCAGATTCATTATTTTCTGTATTTTGTAAACTGAAATGTGTAATGTCTATAAATTAACTTTTCTAATTGTGAAAGCCTCAGATTGTATAGGTTTTTCTAAAGTTTCAGATTGTCAGAATATTTTTTCTTACTAAAGTTAGGTTTTAAATGCTTGTCTCAGCCACAAAATGCAGTTCCAGGGCTTCACAAGTACCAGTGCACATTATAGGCAAAGCTGGGAAGTAAATGTTGTGGGTGATATTTTTAACCACTATTGCTATGTAGTGTCCTGCACTTCTGCATGTCTGGGTGACGGTTCTGGGGCTTGTGCTTCCATGTCACTTGTGCTTCTGTGTCACTTAAATGCTTTTGGAAATTTTCCTCGATGTGTTTGAGCATGAATTCAGAAGTCACTCAAAGGTTCTTAAATCTGTCTGTATTTCAGAAGTTCACCATAACTGTGCTGAAAATCTAAAAATCAAAATTACTCTCCTTTCTTAAGGCTGTACTTTTTTGTTGTGATGGAACTAAATCTTGTGAAATTAAAAAATAAAAAGCTTAGCTCCTGATTCTGCAGTAATTATACACATGCTTAATTTCAAGTACAAAAACATTTTTTGAAAGATTTTAGGACTAACAATGTGCAGTGTGTGTTTTGCCCACAGAGATTGGGGGTTTTATTGTAAATTGGAAAGCCATTTTCATTTTCCTTTATTTCAACTGGAGGAGCCTTTTCAATTTCCTTTATTGTAGAAGTTTATCTAGAATTGGAGCAGTACAATTGTTCATATAATTTAAGACTATGAAAAAAAAATTGATAAATTATTTTTTAAAACCAAAGTCATTTCAAAAGGCAGGTGCAATCATTGCTCTTTTGGGTTTTTTTCAGCCATTTCTCTCCTCTCTTTTGTTTTCTTTGCTGCTCAGCTACCTCCAGGGCATCTTTTTCTTCATCCACCCATTCCTTGTTGCTGTATTCTTTCCTATCTTTGTTTTACTGTTCTGTTGCTGTGTGATGCAGCATTTCCAGCTCCTTTGATTTTCTTAAACTGCACTGCAAAAACAGTACCCATGTGCTGCAGATTTGATTTGAAGTCTGAGACCTCTCTGAGACCCCATTGTCCTTCAGCATCAAGAACAGCAAATATTTTAAGGACATGCTGCTCAGCAGCTGTAGCATTTTCTCTCTTATGACTGGTCAGCAGGATTTTCCCTCTAGACTTGAGTCTGTAGGCTCAAAAACTGTTTTATAAAGTGCCTGGCATCTGCTCACAGGAAGGTGATTCAGGGATAAGCAAAACTGGTGTTGGTAAATGAGATTATTCATAGGTGGGTTTAATAAATGACCTTGTATGTCGAACAGCAGATGTAATTAATTGTGCTTTTCCTAACAGTGGAAATGTTTCAGCAGCAGAAATAATCTGTTCACATCCACACGAGTGCAGACATACTCGGGGTGCTGCTGCTAATTTTCAATCAGAGCAGTTTCCCTGGTAATTTTAATAACATTGCCATAGAGCTCATGGGAGATTCAAGGTGAACAAGCAGATCTGCACATGCAGAAGCTGCAGCATATCCCAGCACAGCTCCTTTGCCTTGGCTCTGGAAGCAAGCAGGGGACACAGGCCAGAGTAATCTATTACCTGTCAGAGACCAGATGTTGCCCAGGACCTGCCGCTGCCAGACAGGCCAGAGGGGGTTTGTGCGTGTGTGAGGAAAAGGAAGGCTGAGCAAAGCAGTGGAGCTGGGCACCTCAGGTCCAAGAGCCCCAGGATCTGTGTGAAATGTCCTTCTGTGGTGTGAGACGAGGTGTCATGCTTACTGTGTTTCTGCCAAAAGTTTGAAGGGCCTCTTCCAGGAGATGATCCACCAGGAGGGACTGTGGGATGAAGTGAAAACATTTTTCTAGCATCCTGTAGATACTTATTCTGGTTACCTCCCTCTTGCTGTGCCTTTGCTTTCAGATTTAGTATTAACAATGGCAGTAATATTGGAGTTGTCTGGCAGTGGGGAATGCACACAGTCCCAGTGTCTTAAAGCAATTTGATTCAACAAAATTGGGCAGGCTGTGCCATTGGCAAGCTGAATCGAGTGGGATTGACATCCAGTTTGTCTGCAGCCAGTGTGGCTTGATGGTTCCTGCAGACCTGACCTTTGCTGCAGGAAATACTGAACAATGGCCATTTGTCCAGAGGGAATTGGGCTTTGCAGAGGTAGCCACCTTGCAAGACCTAATACAAGGAAGTTTTAGCAATTCTTTGGATGACACACAGAAGCAGTACTGGTTTATATATTTGCATATGAAGATAACTTTGGACTAATCTGTGTATAAAAGCAGCAGTCATGCAAAATGCAGAATGTAGCTTGAATTAAGCTTAAAAGCCACCAAATCCAGCAAGCAAGGAGAAAAAGAAATGGTGCGGATTTTATGGTCAAAAAGCCAATTAAAGCTTTACAGAGCTTATAGAAGAGATTTAAGCTTAAAGCCTCTATAAAAGCTTGCAGAACATATGCCAAAGCAGAAAATTAGCAACAGCTTGCAATAGGTAATTCTTTTATCTAGAGTGAGCTCTGTCATCTTAAATTGTTAGTGTTTTTAATCTGAATTGACCATACTCGTTTGAAAGGAAAAGCCAAGGTGGGGTAGATAATGGAGAAATACAAAAATACCTGCATGTGACCAAGTAGCCATAATGAGTAATCCAGTTTTATTCCTCTTTATGCACAGCAGAAGCATGTTTAATATTAATAGCAGTAACAGTATGTGGCAAATAGTAGCATTTAGTAACCAAGTCTATTGGAAAAGAAAGTGTCTCAGGAACCTTGCACTGTATCTATGATACACTAAATTTTTCTAATATTTGAATTCTGAATATTCTTAGTTATGCAGCTGGAACAACACAGGGACAACAGTTCATGGGGATTCTGACAAATACAGGTTTATATGTATCTGGGTCAAATTGATCTCCTGCTGGATTTGTTAGGATGGATCAGTAATACAGACTCTGTGTTGAAACTGGCATTGATCTACAGGAGTTGGGGAAAGTTTTTCTGAAATGCTTTCCATTTGCTCCTAATACCTTTTCTTATCATTACAAAACCTCAGATGATAACGCCAGAATTATTATCTCAGTACTGTCTTATTCCATTTTATCTGATTCTGCCATTCACTTATATCTTTTTATTACTAAAATACTTGACTATTCTCAGGAGCTAAATGTTTAAAATTGGATGTACTTTTAAATTTTTGTTTCTATTTGCCAGCTGAATTTAACTTTTAAGTAATCCATTAAAAAAAATCCCTTGATTCATACTAGTTCTATTGACTTTGGTGGGAGATAGACTTACAAGCTTACTTTCTAATTATTTCAGTTATTGCTTTTAGAAGGAAAAGGAAAGACTAGGATTCAGAAAATGATTTAACAGAACTGTGACTGAGATAGCACAGCCAAGAATGAGTCTGGTATCTAGAGACAGTTATGAATGGCCTAGACTATGGAAGGTCAGACATCAAGGCTCTTCTTGAGGAAAAAACAAAACAAACAACCCAGCAGAAAAGTCTGGTTCTGCTAAAATATTCTCCCTTTTAGAGCTGAAAATTTGGTCCAGGATTCCTGAATCTCAGTATTCCTTAAAGTTAACAAACAACTATGAAAATCTGTGTTTCATGCTTATTAGACTATGCTAACCACATCTGGTGTCGATTATTCCCCTAGTTCAAGTAACAGAAAGATAGTGCACCTGGAAATATTTCACTTGGTGTGAGTGAAGTTTCAGTAGGATGTTGTGAGATTATTTTTTTCTCCTTGGTTTCACTTTAGAAGTAGCAAAATCTAGAGAAATTCTCATTTTAAATAAAATTACAAAGACAGAAAAGTGGAGTAATTTGCAAATGCTAGAATTTATGTTGCTGTAGAACCTGAATGTGACCCAGTTTGTGTAGGTGGAGCCATCAGAGTTTCTGAATCCAGGCCACTGCAGCCTCTGTGGCCAGTCAGTAGCTGGTTAGGTCAATCTTCTCCATGTGCTTTTACTCACCACTGGCCATAAAAAAACTTTTGATCCTGTATTGACCCTCAAAAATAATTGAAAAGGATGCTGCTCATGTTTTAGGTTCTGCAGTTGCTAAAAACTTGTTAGCTACATCTCCCTTAAACTCCTGGGGTCTCTAGCTGGTCAGAGTGACCCTGAGAAATGTTAAAAAGTCTCTTTTCCCAGCCCGGCGCTTGAAGAAGGAGTCAGAGCTCTTCATTTCTCGGTCTCAAGGTTGTTTATTGTATCTTATCTATAAAATTCTTTCTCCTGGCCTGCTGAGGTCCGCTCAGCAAGACAGTCAGAGGCACTCTGGCCGCCCCCTGGGGCGGTGTTATGTCTTTATACTAAAAACTATGTGTACAATGTTTACAATCACTTTCCAATACCTATAACCTATGTTAGACAGTGAGCTTCTACTCTAAACCCATCGAAAAATGCCAACATCACAGCAGAAGATTAGGGCCAAGAAGAAGAAGAAGAAGGAGAAAGGCTGGACATGCCCAGATTCCTCCATCTTGCCCCCTGAACCCGCATTCTCAAATCCCCAAAATCTACTTTTTCACCCCGTGATAAATTCACTATCCTTCTACTTAAACTTTCGTGGCTTGTAATCCTTCATATAAAGGTTGGTAATTGTTTTTTCCAAGGGCTAAATCAAAGGCACAGGGGTCTTGGGCTCTGTGCCAGGGTCTCCAAGCCCCCTGACAGGGTCCCGAGCCCTCCAGAGCAGCCAGACGAATTTCCTGGGTTCTGACACTAAACCATACCACAAAGGAGGGACAAAACTGCGTTGTTATTCTGGACACAGAGTGTAGCGTGTCAGAAGACACATCACTCAGCCAAGTGAGAGATTCAAGGGTTGCTGGGAATGCCCATGCTCCACCCAGCTATATAGAAGGTTTGGTCTATAACCATTCTCAAAGGAAATGGGAGTGAACCCTGTTAGACTTGCCAGGAGGAGAACAATCAGCTAAACTAGGAGAGACTTGGAGCAGAGCTCTGCTAGCACTCACCACAGAGCCCTTTGTTAACCTCTGCCTGTTGCTCCAGGACAGGAATAAACTGCAGCCACCATTGCAAATGCTCCAGGAAGGAGGTTTAACAGTGTCATTGTACCTACTGAAGAGGTGCCTGACTTTCTCACCACCCACTTGGCCACCTGCAGGATGGAAAGCTGAGCAGCTCTGTGGGGCCTGCAGGCCTGCTTTCAGAAGAAGGTGACTCATGGCATTTATACAGGAATGGATATAAATTTGTATCTCTATCCCAAGGTGCCGCTACAGCTGTGAGCTCTGGGAGGAGCTGACACTGCAGCAGACTTCCAGCAGCCTCCTTATCCCTTCTGCTTTATATTCCTCTGTGGTTATCTGGTACTGATAGAGCTGTTGCTGCAGGGTCACTGTAACAAAATGGAGTTTCTCTTATGTGGCGCTGCTTGAAGATTGCTTACATCTCTGTACTGACTGCTGCATAGTTTTATTATTTTTATCCACAATTACATGATTTTTTTACAAATAGACATAAGAACATGCTTTCTTATTTATGTATCTTTGTGTGTAGAGCCAGTTTTCAGACTTACAATTAATCTTCAGCCTAATGTGTTCATAGTAATACTGTTACTTTGCATGTGAACCAAATGTTGATAATTCAGATTTTTACTTCCCCTTTGGCAGGCAATTTTAGAACTTTCCATGTCGCTTTGTTGTCTTTTCCAAAGTCAAGCTAGGGGTTTTCTAAGTCTAAGTAGGTTTTATACAAGTTGTAGGGAGTGATTTTGTGGCTAGAGATGATTTTAAGTGCAACTTGTTCGTTTAAGACCAGCTGGAATTCAAAAATCCTTCTGATACTCCATGTGACCCTGTTAGGAAAAGGAATGTATTGTGTAGAAGTCAAGCAATATATGTGAACCGTCATAAACTCAAACTTGAAGGTGCAGTTCCTCAGAAGATTTTTTAAACTGAGGCTTCTTCCTGCCTTATGGTTGTCAAAGTAGGAATTGTTCTATAAGTGTAATAGTTGAGTAATACTTGGAACAATTTTACATTTCTGAAGTTTGAGATTGTCACTAAAGAAGTAACTGAATACACAATGGTGTGGTTTTGTATTTAAAGAAGAGAATCTATGAACTTCTTTTCTCATGCTGAATAATTACTTTTTCATGTGTATATATGGGTAGAAAGGAGAACAAAAAAACCTCTGAAAAACATATCCCTCTCTTGCAACTTATTAATTTCACTTTGCAGACAAATTTCTTAGGTTTTCTTGTCACAGAAGAAATTTCAAACAAAGATAATACAGAAATCGAAGGCTTTTTAAAGAGGTAAAACTTTATTTTCTTGCTGAATAAGAGGAGGGTGAGTACTGTGTCTGTGAACTTATAGATGATGTAGGGTTATGAATTATTATGAGGAGAGAGAAATGGATAGGAGTGAAAAAAACAAAATCCTCTTTGAAAAATGCGGGGTAATACAATGAGGAGTTCAAAGATGAATGAGGTAGAAGCTGTAATTTATCAGACGAGATTAAGGTGTTTACTCATGGGCACATCTGTGAATATGTTGCATTAGTCAGAACATGCCTGAAGCTTTTATGGCCTCTTAAGACAAGAAAAGTATTATGAATATTTTTCTAGATTACAGGTATTTTGATGTTTTATGAGGAAATTATTACCACCATGTTTTCTTAAATGCGTGTGAATGATAACATGAGTACAGACACACTGGTAAATAGCAGAGTTTATGCTCCAGATTATCTCAGTTTTCCTTGCCTGGGATTCAGTCTGGAATAAATCACAACTGGAGAGAGTCTGGGGCTCTCATATTAGCATTCCCTAAACCACTGCATGTGTTGCAAAAGCAATATAAACTGCAATATGTTTATGCTGTGTTTGCAGCCATCATCTGGAAAGCTCCAAGAACAAAAACCAGACTTTAGATCCACTGTTTCCCCATTCCAGACAGTGTTGTGAAGAAGCTGGGGGTAATGGCTCCAGTATGAAACCTCTGTTTATGCAGCACCCCACCCACACTGGGTCTGACTCTTCTCTTGTACTAGTGTTCATAAACATCCCTACTTACAAGATTCTCCAACAAAATATTTTAAAGAGTAGCAGACTTATATTGTGCATCTCATCTCA
The DNA here is from genome assembly GCF_012460135.2 of Molothrus ater. Lineage (NCBI taxonomy): Eukaryota > Metazoa > Chordata > Aves > Passeriformes > Icteridae > Molothrus > Molothrus ater. Next base: position 43,592,467 of record NC_050480.2, read on the forward strand.
ACCTCCAGTGAAACTTCCATTTAGTGTAAACATCAGCCAAGTATGACAGCCTTCTTCCTGTGAAGATGATGATAAATTCTGACTTCAGGGGCAAATACAACTCAATTACAGTCAATGGCGAAAATCCAACTGACTTGAGCGGAACTACTATTTGGCCCTTGGTGTTCATCACATTTTTAGCTAGCTAAGGACAGAGTAAAGCCTGGAAATCCATGTGTTTATACTTTGCAGTTGTTCCTCAGATAATTTTCTTTCAGCTTCTTAAAGGTCTCTGTGGTTTTTTCAGCTCAGGAACTTGAATTGCTGCCACATTCATGCTTGGAAAATCTCAAGACTTTCAGTGTAGTCCTACCTACATTGAAAAATGACTATGTGGCTCAGATTGGTACAGCCATGGGTGTTTATTTTAGAAGTTAAAGCATGTTCTTAATTTTTCTTGCTCCTACTTGCCTTGCAGAGTGTATTCACAATAGAGCAGGTATGCATCCTTCCCCCTGTTGCTGTCATCAATATCTTTCCTTTTCCTCTTCTGTAAAACCTCACACAGAACTTCAGTTGATGGATCACAAGCACCTTTAAACTGCATGAGGTAATGACAAGGACATTGTACTATGTCACTGTGGCTCAGGCTTTGCCAGCAGAACCTTGGAAGGGAGACAGACACATGGGATGCTCCCCGCCACCACTGTCTTCACTTCAGGACTGCAAAAGCAGGTCTGTCTGAGCTAGGACTCGAGGAGGTCGTGTGCGAACTTTGGAACTCCTGTTCTCGCACTCTGCATCTGCACGTGGCTCAGAGCAAACCACGCCATGCATGTAATCAGGGGGCTGGAAACAGACTTTGAGAGGAGAACTGGAGACTTCACTTTTACCACAGGAGTTCAGAAACTAGGGCACTAAGTATACCAAGTGAAATGAGAGACACAATTCCTTTGTTCCAGGTTGAGTTTTGGATGCTAGCAGCTGGAAATTGTTTTGCATTAGCAAGCCAGGTAGCCTCCATTGCATCTGTACAGAATGCAGCTTGTCACCTTTCACTTTTAAAAATTACCTTAAACATTATTGCTAAATGATTTTCATAAAAAGATTTTAATAGCAACCTATACAGGAATGTGACTGACAAGACTGTCACCTTTAAATGCCATTAGAGATGCTTGCAAAGAACCCATTTTATTCTGACTACTTGGATGTAGGTAGGAAGAAATTAAGATTTTGTTTCCTTCAGAGAGTGTATTTTTTTGAAGATCGTAAATAAATTAAGAAATTCCCATTTAATCCTGGTTGGCTTCAGTGATGTAGGTCTCTTGACTTGCAACCTGAGAAAGCCATGTTTTGTTTATCAATGTTTTTCTCAAATTACCATCCCTAATTTGGAAGCACAACTTGATAAAGAAACAAACTAACAAAATCCCTCCACACAACAAGCAAAACCCCAAACATAAACAAAACCCACACAAAACAAGCAAACAAAATCCCAAATTTTTGTCCTATCTTTGTGTGGTCCATTTGCCTCTGACTTGCATTTATAACTTGATTTTTCCAGCAATTGTAGTGTATAAGGAAGACCATTTAAATAGTGGATATCATTATGACCTCTGCTAGAAAGTCTGAAGAGACAAAATATCAATTAAGGGAGGAATAATACGGCAGCAAATGCTTAGGATTTTGAAATATTGCAAATAGCTGAAAGAATCCTGTTTTTCTAAACTGACTCTGGGGAAAAAAAAGAAGAGAAGCTTAAAAGAAAGAGGCCTAAAGACACCTTTTGACATAAGTTTACCCTTATTTGAAATACTTTCTGCCTTGGGTATATTATTTCCAAATCTTCCCATCTTCTCCTCTTTCAAACCAGTCCACTGGACTACCTTACTGTCAAATTTCTGAAAAGTGTACACAGTGGATTTCCATATATGTTGGCTGTGCTTGTTACAGGATGAACTTGTGGGATGGTAAAAAGAATTGAGTGAAAGCATAAGCAGGGAGAGGGTTTCAATAGGTGAAAGTATGTATGAATGGAAATTTTTGGTTGGAAATGAACACTAAAGGGAAGTGAGAGGATAAGAACTAGATAGATGCATAGCAGTACAACAGGAAAACTGTTGAGGTGAAAATGCAGTAAAGGGGTCTTGATTACTGTAATTCTAGTTGGATAGCAGTGAAGCTGAGAATGAAAAAAAATTCCTCCAATTTACGGAAGAAAATATTCTGGTTTCTACCCCCATGTTGTCTCCTCTTCCTCTCAGTCTCTGTGACACCACCAGTGTCTGTAAGACACTGTAAAAGCAGGGCAGGAGCTGGGCCCAGAAAATATATTGGAAATGCAGCTCCCACCCTGACCATTTAGGTATAATTTCTAGAGAGCTTTGAGATTAAGAAAACTGAAAGCGTTCAGTTCAGTGGAAGCTGTAGAATCAGTGGAGGAATTAATTGGAAATTAAGAGAGAAGTAGATGGGAAAAGTTATTTGTAGGCAAGTCATGCATTAATCTAGCCATGCTTCAGTTTTGGATGATAGTTTGAAATCTGTGAGGAAACAGCAGGAAGAGGATCTTCCAAGTAAGTGTTTGACTTAGCACCAGTAATGAAGAAGCTTTGTGAATTGTTAGCCCAAAGATGGGGCACTTGCAGATTAAGGGCTGAATTACAGATATTGGGGAAGTTCACAGGGAAAGGAGACACATCAAAGTTTATTCATGATTAGATCAGTGATTTTAAGCATTATAGTTCAGTCAGCTGTCATTGGCAGACATCAGGTTGGTTTATGACTCTTCATTTGATGGGCACTCCAGTGGTAAGCACCACTAGGACAGGTTTACTATCTCTCTTTATCCACATGTTCTCATACAGAGGAGCTATGTAAGCATCATTTTTGTATGCTAATTAATTTTAAAATTTTGCTAAAATCTTAAGGTGCCAGAATGAAAAATACTATTTGTTTGAATAACTGAAGATTTCGAACATAGAATTATGGATTACTTCAGTCTTTTTGCATAATACTGTTTATATTTGTTCCATTTCTGGATAAGTCTTACTAAATGAGTTTCTTTCAAGACCTGACAGTGATAGATATATCATATATGTGAACATAGACAAATGATAAATGTATTAAGAACAAACTATTTTTCAGTAGGGATCTGTCTTCCCCAGAGTATTTCTCATGTACCTGTCTATCCAAGATTTTCAATTCTCCTTAACCTTTTTTAAATAATCTTGTTTATATGGTGTCCTTTGAGTGCTTTATTTCTCCTTCTCCTTTCTTTTTTTTTTTTTTTTTTTTTTAAACTGATGTCTTTGAATGCTTTGGCAATCTTTGCAATCTTTGTTCATCTGTTGGTCTGTTTGCCGTAACTCTAAAGTTGTATTGCTGTAGCAATACAGAGGGAGAGAGATATTGTAGGTTGTGCAAACCTGTCAACTTTTTTCTGACTCACTGTAAGACCATAGGTCAATCTAATTCTAACGTGTTATTTCTTGGAGTGGTTATTATCAGATATTTTGAGAACAAGGTAAGAACAGGACACACATAAAATAGGGGTTTCCTGGTAAGGAATTACTTCCCTGTTCTTGGAATTCATTTGCTTAGGGTCTTAGGATTTCACAGTGAAGAAGAAGAGTACACCAGTATCCCACCTACATAATATAGACTGTATTTTTTATTATCTAACTCATTGTGGGATTTTTGTTAATTTTGTCAGGCTTTTTTTCTCTCTACTTGAAATAGAGAGACTCCTTAGAGACTTCCAAGTGGCATTCTTCTCCCTGTCACATTTCTCTTGCCGTTGATTTGTTCTCTTGCTTCCAGTAGAGGCAAAATTTCAACCAATTTTGTAATTCTTTCCTTCCATATAATAACTGATGCAGCAAACAATGTCCACACAGCTCTGAGAATATGTTTTAAGTTTCATGACTGCAAAGATTTTCAGAAATGGAAGTTCACGTATTGTAGCTATAATTTAAGCACTGTTTTCTTCAGATTTTATTTTTCTGTTTCCTGGCAACAGACTGGGTTTTTGCCTTCATCTCTCTTTAGAAGGTACTAAGTTTTGGGAATACATTTCCAATCATTAAACAGGAGAAAGTTAGTGCAAAAAATGCCTATACATTCTTTTTAGAACATTATATTCTTAAATTAATTTGTTCTCTTTCTTGTGTAACTTTGCATCTCTTGTACTTCTTTTGTGATGCAGCTTCCATATCTTTAGCCAAAGGCAAAAGCCTAACTGATGTCTTGAGAATAAATAATTGCTGCTCTCTGGATTAACTACATCTCATCAGGAAATTGGCTCTCAAATACTGGTAGATAATAAATGTAAATGCTCCTGGATAATAAATGTATATAAAGGAATAAACCAAAGTAACTCAGAATTTAGCTTCTGGGAAAAACATAAAAACATTCATTTTATTGTATAGGATATGTCTGAATGTGTTTGATGTCTTGCTTCTTTAAATGTTGACTTGGGCTTTCTCTTCTTTTTTTTTTTTTTTTTATGTTCAGTAGTTCTGTGTTAGCCCAGATTTGAGGGAGTGAAAGCATGTGCATGCAATGCAGAGTATAATGATCCTTGAGGAAGTGCGTTGAGTACAAGAAGAGCTATATGAGGTCATATCAAAGGCCCAGGTGCTTCAGCACCTTCACTTCATCAGTGCCTGTGAACTGTTTTCTAAGGAGGACTAAGATCAGGACAAGCCCATCCTGACACCTGTTTCTAATACTGCATCCAATATCTGCAGCTCAGTGACTTCCTCAGCAAGATGTTGCTCCACTCAGCGTAATGAAGGTTTAAAATAAACATAGATGTAATTTGAAGCCCTTTTTTTTTTTAACCAGTATTGTTTAAAATGCTTTTAATATAAGGGATAATCAGCATCCTTATTTTGAACATAAATATTTTAATTTTATCTGTGGCTGAAAAACAAAAAGCAGAAACTATAATTGTGTTATTAAGCACAATCTGAGGCCATTTCAAAATGAAGACTGCATTAACATAAAAGAAGTACTGCTATTCCTTTGTCTAGAGTATACTCTTTTGTTGGATGTGTCGTTGGAAGTTGGGCAAACTGAACATAAAAATCTTCTTCCCCTTAGAATATATTTCAGCACAGACTATTTCACATTCCCACTCTTTGTTTTGCTGTATCTGTACAAGTGTGAATTACTGTGAAGTAGCTGACCACATCTGTGAGTAGTTTTCAAGATTTGAACTCTCCCAGACCTCTTCATGTATTAGTTGCATTCAGATTTGCCATACTGATTTTATTTTTGTATGCTGGAGCACAACATCTTTAAAAAACCCAAACAAATCCTTAATGTTCTTTGATGAACTGCTGGGTTGTCTTTTGTTATGAAGTTTGCCTTGAAAGAAAAGGATGAAAAACATGTATTAACCTTTCCTGATGAAAAGCAACGGAGACCATACAGTATTTCCCTCTTATGCCCAAGTAGCCTAGGCACATCAATGTGACCTTGCATCCTCCTTGCTTTCATAGGTCTAAACATCAAAGTGAAGCTACTCACCTCTGCTTCCAGGACTGCTTGTTTTTTAGTATTAAACACCCCAGTGTAGGTTGGAACATTTTGTATGTTTGGGAAGAAGAAGAAAAAAGTGAATTGCATTAATCTCTGGAATCCTGGTATCTGTCCTCCTGCATGAGTGAACTGGCTTCTCTAGCCATCTTTCTTCTGCATTTCAAGGATACACAGCTCTGTTTCCCACAAGATGTTACCTTTTTACAAGTAGGAATGGCAAATCCACACCTCGACTCCAGATCTGTCTGTAAGTCAAGGTCAGGGCACTCCACTGGGCTGTGTCCCGGGGAGCCATCTCACCCTGGCAGTGCTAAGTGCAGTAACAGGAGCCACAGGGAGCCAGTGCCAGCTCCTGATGTGTCCTCTACTCCCTTGCAGTTGCTGAGCTGCCTAATTTCAGGGCCTGTGCTAACCTCTGTGCCCCATTCTGTTTCTCCTCTGCCTCTCTATGGACAGGGGCTGGATTCTGCACTGAAAGCCCAGCATCATCCTATCTAGCATCTTTTTGTGAAGCAAGCCCTAACTTTATCAACACTATTTCAGCTCTTAAAGCAGAGAAATGCAAGTTAAAGACATTTTAAAGCCTCTTTACAATGTCAAACGTGTTGCTGTGATTAAGTGAACTATTTGTGCCAACGTATGGTATCTCATGAATCATTCAAATAGCTGATAATGGACAATCTGTATTCTGTAGTTTGATCACAGATTTATTTTTTAGCAACTCTTAGGGATGAAATGTGAACTCTACTGGTACAGACTGTGTCTCATCCTTGTCGATAATAAAGGAGCTAAAAAAACTTCAGACATCTCATTAATTTAAATTTCCAGGCATCAAAAATAAGGTGAAGCCTTTTCATTATGCATGAAGAAAACTTTGTAGGTATCCATCTCTCATCTAGTTGACTTGTCTTTTTCTGCTGAACTGATTTTGTGGTTGCACACCAGGAATCCACCAAAACCACTCTATTACTACCCCTCCTGAGCTTGTTGTACACATCCTAGGCAGCAGAAATAAAAAAAAAAAGAAAAAAAAAAGAAAAAAAGAAAAGGTAAAAAAAAAAAGGCAAAGTAACATCTGGACAGTATTTTTTTGTTGTTGGTTGGAGGGTTTAGTCAAAACAGGAGGCACGAGGAACTGTGCTGTGTGCAGTTACAGACCCCTTTCTAGTGCCCACCCCAGCCACAAAATTCCCTCCCAAGAAGTGAGGGCCCTGGGAGATAACTGCTTTGGTTTCTATACAAAATCCTTTTTACTGTCATTTCCACACAAAATGCACAATTATTTCAGAATAAAACAGTAAGAAGCTGTTCCATGTATAACTTTATATATATCAAGTAACTGTGCTCCTTCCCAGCTGATACAGTTGAGTTCCTGTTAAGCCCAGGTTTGTTGCTTCCTCCATTTATGTCCACAGAGCAGTCTGGCTTGCACCTCCCTGGGCAGTCGTGCTCAGGGAAAGAGGGCAGAGAATCATGATTCACTTTGACAGTGCCATAAAACTGAAACAATTGTTCTATACAGACAGAGGATACCTGATTTACTTCATGCTTTTAGGTTCATAACTCAGGAATCTCTAAAATTTGCTTCTGAATGTTATACATAGACCAATTTACTTTGTTGATCAATTTGTATTTTGTAGTAAGTAAGTAAGTACAGCCAAGACTGTACAATGCCTGCATAATCCTCTTAATCTGGAATGCCACTATGAATTCAGAGGTTTAATATTCAATAGCATCATTTAGCTACACTCAAAGCTATGTAATCATATATTACTCTAAGTTTCATTTTACTATGGGAAACTGTTTCTACAGACAGCTGAATTTTAATAACTAAAAATAGTAATAAAAAATATATATCTTTAGTTAGACTTGTCTGGATAATTATGATTTATACCAAAGAGGTATAAATCACAATTATGGGGTATCTCATTAAGCGCAGAAGTTAAATCATGGTGTACATTTTACTCCAGTGGGCTAATTCCCGTTTTTAAAGCAAGTAACTCATGGCAGTATAATTCAGAAGATCCTACTGTGCTGTTTATAAGACTATTCCTAAGCATGTTCCTAATAGTTAATTCCTAATTGTTCAGATCATTTTCAGAGAGAAACTTCTGCACTGGATTTTCGTCTGTGTTTTCCCTGCAATGCTGTAGAGAAGCACAAAAATCATCTCATGGGTTTCTTCTTGAGTATGATCTTCTTTCAAATTGCAGCAGTTGCAACAAGTATGTAAAAGTTGGCGTAAGCTCTGTATATTCTCTCAATATTGACCTTCATGCAATTGCTGGAATTTTTAGTAAATTTTAAAAATAATATGGGGATAAAAAGCATGACAAACCCCAAGCTAGAAGTTGCTGGAGTCCACCTCTTAGTGACATCCATCTTGAGTTATCATACTTCCTTACTAGGGATTAGGAATGTGTCTTTGTGTTTCTGCTGCTGTTCCAGTTGCCAGTGATAGCATAGTCCATTGACCTTTCTCTTTTTTTCTCAGCCCTTTGGATCAGAGTGAAACATGACTGGAAATTACAAAAGTCTAAAAAAAGCCTTGATCTTTCTTTTCTCTCCATGTTTCTATTGTATAAGATATTGTCTAAGATAATTTCCTTTCCTCCTCTGTGAACTACCTTTGTGTCTCTGAGGATACACTAATATTAATACTCACCTGTTTCTTAGTGCGCAAGAAGGCCCAAGTTTGTAATTCTTTGCTAATCTAAGTGCCAGTTCTTAGTTTTATTTTATCTCCTACTATTATTATAAATGCATTAGAGTAATTTTTTTTGATCTTTGTCCTGTATTGGCATTTTAAATGTTGATGTAAAGACACTGAGAGGGGAAACCTCTAGCACTTGGTGAACTGACTCTTCACAGCAAAATTTTTAACAAAAAAAAATCTGCACACTCCTTTCTTACCCTGGGAAGAAATCAGTAGTTTTTTTTTGTGCAGGAGAAGTGACCAAGTGTCCTCAGCACAAGAGTTAAGCACCCTTTAATCTACTCAGGAGTGCATTCTTGAGGTCGAGAGAAGTTTGCTTCAGCTATTGTTGACTAAATTTCATCTTTGAGGTCATAGAAAAGGAGGATCTTTACTGGAGTGGTTGGGATCATGAGATTTATCCTGTATCAATTGTGTACCTGAAAAATTATGTGGGAAGTTTCTTGCTACAGTTAATTTGGTCCAAGAATTTAATTTCCAGCCAGATGGCCAAAGTTATTCCACCCGTTAGTGTGATAACCATGAAGTAACACTTCTCTACCCATTCTGCATGATGGCTCTTTTATCACCAATCTCCTGAAACTTGAATTACTGATTCTTTAAATCTGTGATTGTATGTATAAGCTTGCTTAATATCTTGCTTGATGCATGGTTTACCTGTGCCTCCCAAGTTAGGAGAATCCTTATGAGCTCCACTGGGATACCCCAACAACATTAACAGCTGAAGGTCATAGTGCAGAAATGAAGCTCAGAGTGGAAAAAATAACGACCCTGTCCCCACTTCACTCTTTTCCTCAATACTTCTGTGACAATTAAGGGTCTACTTAATTAACTTCTGTGTCAAACAGCCTCCAAACCCCTTATTTCATAACATACTGAAGTAGCAGAGAGCTGTCTCTTGATTTATATTGTTATTCAACACATATTCACTTTCAGATTACACTAAAGTGAATTTATTAGTGAAATTAGTGTTCTGAAATGTGAGTCCAGGAGGTACAACCTTCAAGTGGGTTGGCTTGCTATCAAGCAAAGTAATTTCTTTAAGCTGTATAAGAATTTAAGCTGTCAGCTTCCAAACCAATGTACGCAGTTATTAACTTCGAGCTGTGGGAAAGGTGTGGGTAAAGAAATCATCTCTCTTAGAAGAAGCAGTTGTGTAACTGGATTTTTAATTTTTACTGGAAAATGAAAACACCAGTGCTTGTAGGAAATGCCCTTCATTTTGATAATTGGGTTTTTCTTGGGCCATCAGAAAGTTATTCTGTGTCACATGGTAGTATCAGAACCTTCAGCTGCTCAAAGCTATAAGAAAATGCTTAATGCTTCACAGTATTTTCAAACTTTTCTTAAAATATTTTCTTTTTGCATACACACTTCATTGCCTCAATACAAAATATTTGAAAAGCAGCTTAAAAATACTAAATTGTTTTACTGGGGCTTGTTGAATTGTTGATAATAGTTGCTAATATCGTGATTGGTAATTTTATTTGGAGGGTAATGTCATTATTCCAATTTACTTAACAAGACAACTTTGTAATGGTGAAAGTTAATTTTTGATCCTGGTTTATCTTAGACTACTGCCTGATATTTAGAAAATAACTGTCATGGTTTGACACTGGGACAATGCCAGTGCCCCCATGAGTATACCCTCTCCCTGGTTTCTGCTGTGAGATGTGACCAGGAATAAGCAAAGCAGGCTCCCACTTAGAAAAAAAAATAACTAAACTACAAGGGAAAGGAAAAAAGAAAAAAAAAAGAAACACACAAGGAAAATGAAAACTTCACAAATACATCTCCTCCTCCTCCCCACCAAATTCCCAATACAATACATCCCACAAATCATCGACTCTTGGTCCAGCACCACCCTTCAGAATACTCAATCCTCAGTCCATCAAGAGGAGAAGGAGTCCTTCTTGTGCCAATGGTGACCTCTTCCTTTCATGTCCAGCGCTCTCACCACTGAACACGGACCAGAGCTGCTTCTAGGGTCGACTTTTAAGGATGCTTCATCCCACTCCAAAAAGGCACAGTCTCAACTTTGGGACATCTGTCCCCCCATATTTTTCCACCCCCTGGGGCCAAGGGGTACCCACACTGAACCCATTTGGTCCTGAGGCATTGCCTCCCCCTAGAATGCAGTCTCTGTATCACAAGGAACATGGTTCTGTCCATGGCTATGCAAAAAGAGTCCAGCAAAAGCCACTCCATCATAAATTCTTCTATGAATTTGGCTTGTTCTAGATAAAATTAAAAAAACAGAAGTAAAAAAACCCCACTTCTCTTGATAATTTTACTTTCATCTGGCTCTACTTTGGAGAAATTATATTAGCTTAAAAGCTGTATTTCTTTGCAAAAAAATACAAATTTTCCCACAAGTAGGGATTTCCTAAATACTTTTAATCTTAGAAGTAGATGATATGCAACTTTGCAGTCTGTCATGTTTTTCTCAATTTGCTAATGTCACAAGTTCTAACTAACAATGAAGGTCACTTGTAATCAAAGGTAATGAAGGAGAAAATTTACTTCTCTTTTATTCAGAATATGCCTTCTTTTATATATGGTTTATAAGAAGATTACTATGCACATTCAATCTTTTCCATTATGATTTATGGTATATTTTTACAAAATAAATGGGGAAGAGGGAGAAAAAGATAAAATAAATAGTATAACTATAGATACTACCCAGAGGAATTAGACTTATATTGTAGCTAGAGGGTTTTTTTTGTGTTTCTCTTTCTTTCTAGAAATATCAGTAAGATTTCAAAATCCCCTTTCCTTTAAAACTAGTCTATATTTCAACATTTTTACCTGTTCTTCCAAAAGATTTTTCTTCTTGTTCATTTTTTATTTCAAAAGCTTGCCAGAATGTGTTCATGTATTTTATAATGGTTGTACATTCTGCAGGATGAGCAAGTTGAGTGTGTGATGAACCTAGATACATGTTCCTATGGATGTCCCAACCTTTATCCAGTTAATAATGGATCAGAGGAAGATATCTTTCCAGTGCATAGCACAAGTACATGTTGCTTAACTATGCAGGTTTGGGTAGTTTTTCAACCAGAGTTTTGTTGAGGAGGAGCTGGCTACATCCTACCCTGAAAGGTACTGAGGGGCTACTTCTAGGCCATACAAAAATCAGTAGAAATTGTGCTGTACTTTTTGAATGAAAAACTGAAGTAATACTTTTTTTTCAGGTTGATGATTTAGGCAGTATCTAATCTCTGTGAGCTCATAAATATGATTTCTCTAGGTGCCATGTGGCACAGGAGCATCTGGTCTTTGCAGTGTTCATGGTGTACGTGTCTGTGGCTGTTGTTTAAATTTCAGCTGTACCCTTTGCCTTGGAGGTGGGGTTGTGTGTATGTGTGCAGGTGCGGTTTTGAAGTTGGGACAGAGAAGGGGAGAGCTCAGTTAATCTTTTTGACTCTCCTGCTGTGGATGGCATGTTGCTGACACCTTGGTGGTTCAGCTTACCTAGGCAGTAGCCTTATAAACTCCTAGGGAACTTTCTGAAAATTTTTCAGAAAACGGAAAAGTAAAAAAACCTGGAAAGTAGGACTAAAGCAGAAACCCCATTTCTGCTTTTTTCTACCTGTTTTTGGTTTCTAACTGGCCATCCACTGCATCAAACTGGTTCAATGGTCTGAAGCTAGAAATGAAATTTTAGTGTGCTACCTTTTCCAAAATTTGCAATGCTAAAGCCAAACAGAGTTGAAGAGGAATATTTTTCTGACTTAAAATGCCTTTTGAAAAATGCCTGCATTGAAGTGTTAGAATAAGTCCTTGTCACAATGGATTAGTGAGCATGGAATATATCAAGCTGTCACCAGGGTGTTAGGACTCAAGAATGGCTGTGACAGTCCAGCCCAGAGATCTGTCCAGCATGGTTTCTTATCTCAAACAGTGCCAGCAGCAGGCTTTGAGGGCAGAGTCACAGACAGGGCAGGAATGCAGCTGTAGCTCCCCAGAGTATTCTCCCCAGCACCTATGGTTTGTGGCTCAGGGATTTTTTGAGTATCAATGTCATTGGTTGCCTCTGGTAGGCACTGTAAATGTGTCACTAAGTGCTGCCTGGGCATCTGCCCTACAAGGAGGCTTGCAAGTGTATCAGGACGCAGCTGGTTACTCAGCCTGGTGTGCCCTGCAGGGAAACATGAATATGTGCATAGGTTAGGAGGCAGCAGGTCACTGAGCCTAGCCAACCACTGTGGGGTCTGCATGCCCTGGCACTACTGGCTTTGTTGGCACTGCCAACAAATGATCACACATGAATGATCACACAATGATCATTCATGCTCATTGCTAAATTTTTAAGAAAAGCTAGAGGTTAAAAAAAAAAACCAAAAAAACATATGTATCTATGTCACAGCTTTGTTGCTTTGTTTCCTGGACTTGAATCCTGGACCTTACATACTTTTTTGGATTCTGGTTGCTTGAACTTTGAGTGCCTCCAGAATGGCTCACTGTCCGCAGTTCACAGTACTGCACCCAGCAGTAGGACAAAACACTGTGGGATGCGTGGCCCCATAACTTGCTGCAAACCTAGTGAAAAAGAAAGCCCTGTGGAAGCTGGGCCATAGCAGGGTGAGAGGCAGCTGGCTGACTGGAAATGCCTGTAGTGTATTTCTGAATTCACATTAGCTGCTGCATGTGCGCTGCTTGCAGGGACAGCCCGCATGGTTAGACAAGTTCACAGCTGGCTTTCTCCTTCCCTAGCAGAGAGGCTGTGCAAGGGGGAGGATTTGCTTTAGGCTTTTCAATGTAAACAACAACAACTACAACAACAACAATATTTTATTGATATTTATTATTTTTATCTCTGAGATACTTGGGAACCACTGATCTTGCTTTCCTTTTTGTCAACTGCATGTCTGAATTCCATTTTGTGTTCTCTGAATTGGTGGGAAACATATTTTGAGTCTAATAGGCAATGTGAATAGGAAGATTCTGCCCTGGTATTCTTCTAGTTGTACCTTCTCTCTTAAACATAAAGGATTTTACCATCTTTATATGCTATGTGCACACAGAAAGAAACTTGACCTTAGATACTTTACATATCTGTGCAAAAAGTGTGCTCAGAATATGACATAAATGTTACATTCAGTTTTCAGGATGGGTATAAACCGTTTTCAGTGGTAAAGCACAAAAGTATCAAAAATCAGAACTTAAAAATATGAAAACTAAACCAGAAACAATTAACCAAGTCTACATGTAGGTACAGGTGCTTCCATGTTGAAAGTCTCCCTCTCAGAAGTAATGATGGAGCCAGAAACATCTTTAAAAACCAGAAAGTCTTCTCTAAATGTAGTCATGCTGCATTCACTTAATGTGTGTGACATTTCTTTCTTTTCAGGGCTCACTTGAATCCTAACCCTTACACTGTACATTCATTTCTTGCTAATCAGGGTCTGACAAATCACTGGTTTTTACCATTTCACATTATTTTGGTGGAAAGGTCATGCATGCTGTGACTTATTGCTCAACCAAATCATGCTCACGATGTCTCACCTATGCAGTACATAATTTTATTGATTTCCACCCCCCCCAGCAGCATAACAGCTTAATAGATTGACAGGAAACCTTCAAGGCAGGGTTTCTTACAGGGTCATTCCAGCAGTAATTTAAAAAGAAAATAAAGCAGCTTTTCTGTCATGATAAAGAGCATTCAGGAGGAGGAACAGAAGGAGGGAAAGAAACAGGAAAGCAGTTGTTGCTTACATGAGGAAACAAAAGGAGTGGTTGATGAGAGATTTAGCACAAGTAGTAATTACTCACAGAGCTATGGGATTTTTCATACAGGCTTCAATGATTAAAATCTAAGATGTGAAATAGGAGTGGGGAGTGAATTTTGAAGAACAGAGTCCAAAGTCATACATTTGAAAATACTAGGTTTGGGTGGTTGGTTGGTTTGGCTTGGTTTTTAAAGAAAAGGCATAGTGATAGCTTGTTTCCTTCCTGACATTACCCTGATTTGTGAGTTTCTCTCTTTTTATAACTATATGTCATTTATTTCTTTTCAACTGTCTGCAAATGACTGATAAATGTCTTTATTTCTTTTCAACTGGTTTTAGATGACTGTCTAAAAGAATGAGGATAAATGTTGCATAATTGCAATACATTTTATCACAAACACACACACACATATATATATATAAAATTCTGGGTGTGAGCAAGAAGTAAACTCTTTGGCATTACAAAGCCCTTTGAGGCTTTGAGCAGTTGCATGGCTAAAGCAGAATTGAAGGGTGCATATCAACAAGAGATCAGACAATAGAGATCTGACCACAAACCCTAGGACATGGTCAGTGACACCTCCACAAAAGTGTTTCATATGAGCTCTGCTGGGTTTTTAAAACATGTAGCTTGCTAAAACTGTTTGCCAGATAAAAGGATCCTGACCATTTCTGTCACATAATGCCAAAACCATTTTTCAGCTAACCATATATATTTTCAACTGTATATTTTATAATTTCAACATTTTGTGAAAGTTTGGCTGTATGTTCAGCACCTGAAAAGGTGCTGAAACAAATTTAAGGCCACAGAGGCACCACTGGGATTTGAAAACAGTTAAGGAAAGAAAGCACCACCTCTGTTTGAAGTCAAGTCCTTTTGTAAATTTCCCTGCATTTATCTTTGCTCTTTTTCATGTGCCAGTTCCTTCTGCAGATCTCATCTTACACTGCCCTCAAAAGACCATGAATCAGTAAATCACAGTCCTTTACAAGGCCTGTGCTCTCTGAGAGTTTGAGTCTACTATGGGAGTAGTAAAAACAGCAGGCTGCCTCACTTGCAGGCCCCTTTTTGAAAAATGGCATTGTTACACAGTGGGCAGAACTATCAATCTTCATCTGGAGCTTTCAATGTGAGTAACTTATGAAACAGAAAAATTGGTCTTGCTGTTTGAGCCACAGGGTGCTCAAGCAGTCAGAAATTTTTATGTAAAATTGGGCAATATACTACTAATGTGATTTGCATTTAATGAATATCCTGATGTTCATGCATACTTAGCTGAAGAACCTGAGTGTGCTTTTGCACTTGGGCACACTTACCTTTTGCATATTCCATCACAGGTACCAATTTTCCCAGAAAAAAGGGACTAAAAAGTACAGAAGGAGTGTGGTCAATTAAAGCTAAAAAATTTCACACACTTCAGATTGGTGAAACCACTGTATGTGAGACAGAATCATAGAAGGGCCCAGGCTGGAAAGGACCTCAAAAGATCATCTGGGATTACCTAGCACCCTGTTCCATTGCATGTTGAACACCTCCAGTGATGGAGACTCCTCTCACCACATCCTTGGGGAGGATTTTTTTTTGATATATGAATGACATCTTAGTACCAGGATATGAATAGCCTGGAGAGGAAGCATTCAAGAAGAAATGCTAAAAGTTGCCTTAATGGGGAAGTAAGAGTGATTTTTCCTTGTTCATTTTATGTGTTAGAAGCACCTAAGTGGACCAAATATGAGTTGTCTTGTTACCTTTTAAGTACAGAAAGAATATTTTTAAATCATAAGCTAGACTTCAGGCAGTCAATGGGGTAACAAAAGCTGATAAAGTACCATCACATCACAACAGAGCAGGAGTCAAATGGCTGCAGGTAACTTCAAGGAGGTTATGAACTTCAAGGCTGCATTATACATGTTTATTTTTTAATGAAATAACTTAAAGTGAAAAGAGGAAACTAATTGTACATGGTCTTGATTTTAGCAGGATTCCACTGAGAAAACATCCTGCTGTAGACATCAAATTAGGCTGGTTTGACTTGCTAGAATCTGTCTTTTCAGATTACATGGAGATGCTTCTGAGAGACAAGAAGTGTTGCTAAGGCAAAATGCATTAAGAATTACATTCAGTGCTTCAGAGCACTGAATAGACTTTTTTTACCCTTAGAATTTACTTGCTTGTCTGCACTTTTCACAAATTGCACTCAGCTCCCAGGTAGAGCTGGTGGTGGAGAAAATAGCCAGATTCATGTAAATTCTCCAAGTAAAGAGTTGATCTTTCTGAAACGTGGAAATTAGTTTATCATCATTAGAAAGGAAACTCTCTGCTGAATCTGATATGAAAAGTCTATTGTGAAAATAAATTTGTATCTTCTATTCATAGTCTTAGTTTGGTCATAATAGCTACAAGTTTATCAGCTAGATTTCAGAACAGCTCCTCTGAAGGTGAAGTCATGGACAGTTTTTTCCTAGAAACCACATTTCAGATTATGTCAGTTAGTGAAGAAAAACCTGCAGCAGGGCTTAGGAACCTCCTTGATGACTCTGTGGTGCTGAAGCTCACCCAAGAGGAGAAGGCTTAAAAAGATTTATTATCTCTCAAGCTTAGCAGATTTCAAGGGTCTCAAGGAGGTGAAGGGCCTCTCTAGACAGAGAACTTCTCTGTCTGGAATGTATTACTTCTTATGCCTTGAAGGGCTCAATTGTGACATTTGAGATCTAATTTTGCACTGAAACTCAGCTGCTTCTTGTGTTGGATTGGGCTTCTTTTAAGAAAATGAATTGCCTTAGGCTGTCTTCCTTAAAATATGACTCTTCCAGATGCCAGTTTTTCTTAAAGGAAAAAAAGCCTGGTACTGGCTATGTTTAGCAAATGCCTCTCCCAAGAATTTCTGCAAAAGCACTTACTGCAGATCTGACCAGTTTTGTCCCGAGGCTTGTGGGAGATTTGCTTAGCACTTGTCTGGAGATTTGAGCTATTTATTAGCTCAGCATTGCTTTCTATTGTGAAAATATAAAGCCCACAGTGTTAATGAATGCAAGTAAAAATACAGATGTATTTAGTGTAATATCCAGAGTCAAAATGTGGATAGCATGGCTCTCTTGATAATGAGGCATCTCTATAAGGTTTTGTATTAGGTGAGAACAGTAATATTGATGAAACAGAATCCCATGTGCTTCTTGGTATTTAGTATTTCTACCCCAAGTCAGCTGCAGATGCCAGCCATCCACCCACTGCTTACGTTGTTCAGACAAGCGCATTTTTCTTCCCATGCTCTAGAGGTGCAGATCCACTTGCTGAACAAGTGGAGATTCTGCTCAACTTTTGGATCCTGTGAACTCTTTTTGGGCTGACTTCAGAAGAGATTCCCAGTAATATTTGTGGTTGTTCTCGTGAGGAGCAGAGGGTACATTCACTTTCCTAGTATGATTCCTCAATTTTCTGTGTTTCTTTAAACAGTTCTAACAAAAAATGTCTCTGTTTATGTTGCAGAGGGATTATGTATGAATAAGCCTTGTTGCCATTATCAGCCTTGAGACAAATAGGTTGTGTCCAATGCATGGATCAGCAAGCTTTGAAAAAAATAAATGCCTAACGTGAAACCTCCTGCAATTCTTCTTCCCTTGAGCATTTCAGCTACTTTGGCTTCTCTTATGAATATCTTGAGTCTCCATCCTTTGAGAAAAGCTGTAAATTGCTCCACTGAGAGCAGTATTCATGTGGTTTGAATGTTTCCTGGTCTTCAGGCCCTCTCTGTAGACTAAGGGCTGTAGAGCTGTGTTCTGTAACAGTGACAGCTCACAAGCAGAACCGCCAGCTTCTACAAGAAAAGCAGTAACACCATTAGAAAAAATGTAAATTTTTGCAAGTGACATCTTCCTCCTGTGATGGTGATACATACTGTTATCAAGAAGATATTTTTCACTCCTTAGAAATCAGACAAGATTTCTCCTATCTCTGCTTTACTGAAAAACCAGTGGAAGTTTCCCAAACTCCTTTAGGTGATTTCTTATGGACTTTTACTTTTGTAACATGAACAGGTAAAAATACATTTCTCTGTCTTTAGAAATCTCACATGCATTCAGTGGATAAAAATGCTTCTGCTGGGACCTTTTACCATCTAGTCAGAAAGAACAGCAGGAAAACTTCTTCCTAACAGAGCAAAGACTTAGGGATTTTCTTTGCTGCCTTGCTTTGGGTGGCAAGAATCTCTTTGTGGTGGTGTATACCCTGTGGTCTCTGGTTTTGCACAAGCCATTAGGGGCCCTCTCAAATACTTTCTTAAGAATCATCCCATAACACACTGAAAAAACCCTGATTTTAACTTGTGACTTTAGACAAACGTGTTGACCATCAAGGTCTTCCATATCCAACTTCTTAACATTTCTAAAGAATACCTAGCATGGAGCAAATTCAGAGTTCTCTGCTATATAAGCGTGCAACCATGGAAAGATTTTTATACAAGTCTCTGCTTATTTCAGAGGATCCCTTGAGAGCCCAACTCAGAGAAGCCCATCAAGGAGTTCTGGATGGTGTCAAATTGCCTCAGATGTCATCATTGTTAGAGGCTTCTTCTGGCAAGCCTGAGCTATTGCCTCTATCAATTGCAAGTAAAAGGGGATTTTTCATCTTATCAACCAATTTTGCTAACAAGTGTGGCTTGACAGCTCCATTCAGGGTGCTGATAACTTTTATTCCAGGCTTCAGAATACAGTGCCCAAGGGAACACTCAGTGAGCTACAGCAATTACAACTTTTAGCTGGGCTTTCTTCACTGCTTATTTTCAAGCAGAGGGATTATCTGATGTAAGTTTAACCCTGTCATCAGCTGACATATTTGTTTCCCAGGGTCTCAGGGAACTGCTGTTGGCACACTGGTGCACACGTCAGATTTCGTGGTATACGTGAGTCAGACTATATCTTTGTGGCTTAAACCAAATGATGTATAAGCACTGCAGTTCATTGCAGGCTCTCACAGACCTCATACAGCAATGTTTTCAGAGTGCTCCATCAAGGCTAGTTTACCCTGTTTCTCAGACAGGCTGCTAGGCTTAGATGCCATAAGAAATGCCATTAAAGCCAATGCAATGCCCAGGACCCAGTTTAACTAATTAAGAATTAGTTTGTATGCCTTCACTAAACTCTGTCATGCAAGGTAGGAATTAACATGACTCCTGTATGGGTTTTGTGAGACAGAATTGCTTATTTTGTATTGCTTATTAAAATGATTATAGGAATGTTCTTTTCTGGAATGCTTGATATGGGCATGCATCTGCAAGCCAATGGGAACTTGTTAACTGAAAGTTTTCTCTCATCATGAATTGCCACAAGCTGCTAAGTAATATGTTTTGTTCATATTTTTCCTTTCACTCAAGAGTATTGGATAATTTTGACTTTTCTGTTCTTTTCTGACAGTGAATGGATTTAGTAATGGCACTTGCATGAGAAGGAAGTTGTTCAGATTTGTTAGAAATTGCTGCTTTTTGAGGCCAGTGGGTTTTGTATTACGTTTAGCTACCACTGTTCCTGCCTGGCTGGAGATTTCAATTACAGACACACAGCAGGGTCAGTATATACTTCAGATCATGAAGTATTTGCCCACTGTGGAGTCCTGCATTCACATTTCAAGCACAAGTCCATAGCCATAACATATAGGAGGTAATACACATGGGTTGGATCTGAAAGGAAATAATGTTCTCTCACAAGGAGGCACTTTTATCTGGAGATGAATATTCTGTACTTCCAGATTACTCCTGACAAACATTGTCACTATCCAAATTAATAGTAGAGACCTTCCTACTAAATGCAAGTGTTTTGCAGGTGAAAAGCATTACTTTCTCTCTTAGCAGTTCTATTAATGACATTGCTCTGGGGTTTTCACACTGTATTAAATCTCTCAAACCTTCCTTTTGATGTCAGCTAAATAGTAACCATTTTTCAACTATAACCTAATTCTGAATTTCTTTCCCTGCTGCCTTCAGAGAATTCTCTGACACTGGGAGTTTTCCTAGAAGTCTGGTTTTCATTTTAGTCCCTTTTTGTTTTGCTGTTTGATGCTTACCAAGGTGACTTGGCCTGGTTGTAAATTTGGGAATACTACATTCAATCTGCAAATAAACCAACTTTAATATATCTTGATCTTGATAACATACAGCAAGGGAGAAAATGGTTAAAAGTTTGTGAAGGTGTTCTCCATACCCTGGAGCACACAGGGAAAGTCATACAGGGCAATCCAGTTCTATGTGGAAGAACACACAGTTGCCCTGAATGAGCCTGCTCTAGAGTCAGGAGCTCTGAAATTTCAGTAGTGCTAGGCTCAGCCTGTGTGATACCATCAGGGAATGGATCTGATAATCAGCCTAATGACACAGCAGTCTTTGGTGTCACCAGACACCCATCTGTGCAGAAGTCCCTGCCATTTGTGTAGTTAGCAGCCCACATGGACATTCTCAAAGCAGTGCTCACCAAGCTGTTGAGATATACCCACAGAGAGCTTTCAGGTTAGTCCTTTGCTACCTACACAGCAAAGCAGTGCATGACTTTGTGGTCTCTTACATATGTGATGAAAGTTAAGCATTAAGTTCACCAAAGTCCCTCCTTTGGTTTTCCATGCAGTGTTTGCAGGGAAGTAGCACACACAGTCTACTTGCAGATGACTCGTGAAGTGAGTACAGGGCTGCAACACTTTAAAGACTATGCTGATTTGTCTCATATCTCTTTGATCTTTGATTTCCTTTTACTGTGTAATTTCACAGTAGTGCTCTCAAAATGAGTAGTGACAGGGGCATGAAAAATTAGAATGAGGAACTAAGCGTATTGGGTACTACCAAAAGGCACATATAACTTATTTTAGGCAGCCTGAGTGTTGTTCTCATTTGCATTGAAACCTCTTTCTATAATTCTAATGATGTGAAGAAATATTAGAAGGTATATTTACTTGTAGTTTATACCCAGAGAAATATAAAGGGGTGAAGGCAGCTGTCATGAATATAATTAAGACTTTCAGTGGAGGAATGTTTTAAGCTCTAATGAGAGGAAGGCTTCATAGACCAATGTAGAGCACTGGTACCAACTTACTAAATTCTCTCACCATAAAGACAAGTTGGGAGCTCAAGCTGTCTCCCCCAGAGGGGTGATAGCAGCAGTGTTAAGAAAAATCTTCCTTCTGTTTTCAAGCCTTCTATTTTCATGTTTCCTGTCAGGATTTTGAAAGCAATAAGGCAGCTGCCAGGGCTGGAAGAAGGCCACTGCTGCAGGCCAGTGTGTCAGACTGCTTGGGCAAAGCTGTGTGAGGTGATGGCAGGAAGGATGGAGAAGGAGCAGCAGTAAGGAGGTGTCCCAGTTTAGGGCAAATTTGGGAGAAAAAATGTCACCCTAGGACAGGACGAGATAAGTAGGAGAAGCCAATGAGAAGAGACTTGAAGACTCTGGTTAAGAGGAATTAAGAATACATTTTTAGCATATTGCTGTTGCTCAGTATTGAGCTTGTTGCTTTAATATTGAAAGGTGGATAAATACAAGATTCAGTAGTCCCAGGAAAAGTAGTTTGATATAGCCCTTTGAGATGACTTCATAGCATCCTTATGGTTTCAGAAGCTCCTTAAAATTGATGAGACATCACTCTTGTTAATCATTATACTTTTTTACCCTACCAGAGCACTGGGAGAAGAACTCAGTGTGACTCAGGAGCAAGTATGTTTCTCCATATCCAGAGCTGGCAGCCAAATGGGTCATGTGTAAGCTGGCACTGACTGTGCAGGTTCTTGTTTCTATTCCTGGGCACCAGCTGGGGAAGAAGCAGACTTTTCTCTCTTCTGAGGACAGCAGCACTGAATACTGGCAAATGTTACTGTGCAAATCAGGATCAAAATTATCAAAACTTTCAAAGCTCAAATCCTTTCTTTCATTCTGAAAAAACCTGGCTTTGAGTGCTGTTTTGTGACAAGATGCTCACCATGTCCCCAACAATCCTTGCAATGGAATTGTTGCATGGTTTCTGTTAATAATCACCTTCCCAGTCAAAGTATGTGAAAAGAGGGGCTAGTGCATGTACTATAAGACTTACACACCTGGTGATGCATAATTTGCTATTATTTTCCATCCAGCTCATAGCTGTACAACCGAGTGAGCTAAGAGATGAAATATTAATGGGGGACTGAGAAGAAGTGGGATTTGTTAGTGTTGCTGAGAAGCCTGAGACCGAGTGAGAACCTTGCTCTTATCCTGCTGTTGGCATTTCTTGGAACTTACCAGCTTGAATGCTGGGAATGCCACTAATGAGGGAGTCTGTGCACTGCCTGGAGGGTCCATGTTTCATTTCATTTTCTGACTAACTAGTTCTCTGAGGAACTTGAAGCTCCCACATCTTTTGATTTGCGATGAAACAGGACATGTAAATTTTTGTTTTCTTTACTCATTCTCTCTGTTGGAAGGCAGAAGCCCTTCTAGTCACTTGTTGGTTCAATCCCAGATTTTTGTGATTGTATACCCAGGCCTTCTTTTCACTTTATACTGCACTAGTAAATTCAGTAGCTGCATCTGCTGGGTTTTGGGATGTTCAGTATTTTAATCACTAAGCTTTCCATAAATCCACAAGGGAAGGTTTGAAAAGCAGCGATGTAGTAGTAGTAGTAGTAGTAGTAGTAGTAGTAGTAGTAGTAGTAGTAGTAATAATAATAATAATAATAATAATAACAATGTAGTAACATTTTATTGCTCTTACCTATTTGTTTTTGTCACCTTGTGACTGAATCCCAGAGTGCGTGTGCATCACGTTTTTGACCATATTTCCCTAGCCAACAAGAACTAGGAATATTTTTAAAGGTATTTCAGATTTCTCACAGGGACACATCCACAGTTGTGGTAGATGCTGAATAGCAGGTGTCTTGAGAATCTTCATGAAATTGGGAGAATTGACAATGCTATAGATTTCCATCAAAGTCTGACCTTAATGAAACTGATATGATTCTTTGCACAAATATTTCATTGTGTTTATTGCTGCACTGGGACTTTTTGCAGCCAAAAGCATATGCTTCTTTTTAGTAGTGTCACAATACCCATAGATACAGCGATACTTTCCTCTCCTGTGTAAACTAGCTGGTGGGTAGTTGTTTCCTTTTTGTCTTAAAAATCTGCAATTTCAAAAGGTACACCTCACAGACCCCCACATACTGCAAGCAAGAGCATTCCCATAGGATGCTCTTCTTGCTCTGCTGTACCCTGCATGTCTCCTTTCTTACCCGACATGACAATTGAACGCCTTCTCGTCCCTGACACAATGTGGTTTTGAGCTTATGACAACAGAGTGGGAGTCAAGCCTTCCAGATTGCAGAAGACCAAAGAAATTCAAGCAGCTGTGAAGTTGCTCTGCCTGGGGTCAGAAGGCAGCAAATGGATGATGAGCATGGCTCAGTTTGTAAACTGTGACCATGCTCAGCTGAGGCACAGGGGTCTGCACCCAGCCCTGAGCTTAAAGCCCCAAGTTTGTTCTGCCAGCCCTGTCACTGATGCAGTCTGGCCAAGATCCCTGCAGTGTCTTTGGTGTTTTATTGTCCCCACCTGCTAAAGAGAGATTTCCTTCCTTCTTTGTAAAGGGATAGAAATGTTCACTCTCGTTTTAGATTTGGTAAAACACACATATGCATGCATGCATACCTATAGATGCAATACATGTATATACATATATTTACATGTAAATTCTCTAGTGAACCAGAATTTGTTTTCATCAAGGATTGAAAGTCATAACTTCAGGTCGGGGAATTTTTTTTTGTATTTCTGAAGTAACCATAAATCCTGCCTGATTTTGAACTCTTATTTTTCAGGCCTTAAATCACCATCCATTTATCTTCAGATTTCATGCATTCTGTGATGAGGAGTGTTCTGAATTTCCAAACAGCTTCCATAAATTATTTAGAACTGAAAATGCCATGTTAAAAAAAAAAAAAAGTAGAAGTAAATAAACTGAGCATCTTTGCTGGTGATGGAGCCCTGTGAATAAAATCAGAGGGACTTGTGCTCCCTCTTTTGACCATGGCCTGGTCTGAACATCCTGAAGCTTGGGACAGACAGCAAGATCTTTGGTATGACGGAATGTGAAGAGAACACATATGGCAAGAGACTTTTCCTACTTCAGGAATGAAGCTGATTTTGCAGCTGCAGTCTGAAGTTAGGGAGAGAGAAGGAGGCAGCTATCTTGCAAAGAGTTTGGGAACCTTTGGATTGCTCTGCCTAAGGCGCAGTCACTGTGCACAAATGTTTAGTTCAACAAATCCAGATAAGCACATATTAATGGAATTCTACCATTTGCAATGGGAGTCTGCAAAACACAGGCTCAAATTAGCTGAAATGCCAAAGTCTTTTGTCTTACATCTGCTCTGTTTCTCATCTTGCTTTTTGAACTGTGTTTTATTGAAACTCACAGTTCTTTAATGTCATGGTATTTGGTGAAAGAAAGGCTCACACATTCACACTTCAAATATTTAAAGTCCTCTCAAAACTCAAAAAGTAAGTTGCACTCTAGAGTGGAGGGCAGCTGGGACTGTCAAGTATTGTCTCAGCTGCTTGGTCTGGGAATGCTCCCTCCACTCTGGCAGAGGTGGTAAAGGTCCTAGAGAACCACAGTGGGGCTTTATGGTGAAAACTGACACAAATTGCCCAGAGAGGTTGTGGAGCCTCCATCCCTGGAGATATTCAAGATATATGGATATGGTCCTAGGAAACTGGCTCTGGCTGACCCTGCTTGAGCAGGGGTTGAACTAGATGATTTCTAGAGCTCCCATCCTCCCTCAGCCCTCTGTCAGTCTTTATTGAAAGTGGCTTTTCATATCTTGGAATTAATGATTTAAATCTTGCTGGCATGAAATGGCACTGGACAGACTTGTCACTGAAGTGAGGACAGTGTGTGGGCCCAGAGGTGCTGACACACAGCAGCAGCTCAGCACTTAGCAGTGTCCAGCAACATTGTTCCTGTGCCTGGTTACAGTCCAAGTGTGTCTGGTGCTGGTGCTGCTCACGATCCTGCGTCGTGCTGCCATCTCCTGGGATAGCCCCTCCATAGCTCCTCCTGCCTCAAGCTACGTGGAACCTCCTGGTGTCTCTCCTGTCCCTCCTGGTTCTCACTAAACCACAGGCGTGCCTCGGTGGGATCAGCAGTGTCACAGAGGATGCTGCCAGGCTGTGGGAGGTGTTTCAGGGTTTGCTGTTTCGGAAGGTCAGTGGCAGGGAAGGTGCTTGTGAGTTGGGTAAAATAGGAGGTTTAGAAATCTCATCTGCATCATGTTCCATGATTCATTCCCCAGGACAGTGACTGCATGGCTTCAGCACCCTGGAAGGGATTACTCTTGCTGGCTCCCTTCTCTGGAGCATCCTCCCAAAGCTGTGCAGGAGCGAGCTCTGCCTCCCAGCGCTCTGTAGGAAGAGCGCAGCAGTGCAGGTTACTGAACCAGTTCAGCTTTTCTGATCCTAGGCTAGCACCAAGTGGTGCTGCATGTTTGATATTCACACCACAAGGGATGAAACAGAGCCACATGTCCAGCTAAACTCCTGTGTGCACCCTAAATTCCTCAAATCTGCACAGTAGGTGCAGATGTATCTCCTGTTCATAAATTCTGGTTTACATGCCCCATTGGTGTCTCTGCTGTATCTGGAAACCTTATATAACCAGGAAATCCTTGAACTGGGGTCATTAATCTTCTTTAATCGCATGTCTAGATGTAAAAAACACACATTCATAAACAAATAAATCTGCTGCTTTGGGGGTTTGAGTACAGCATCTAGTTTCTTGTGATGTTGTTGAAATGACCATAATATGCTGAACTTCAGCAGAATTCCTTCACCTGAGCTACTAGTTTTGGGAGAAATTTCAAGGGGGTTTTGATAATTATTACATACACTTTCCTCACTGTGCTACCCTGGAATTCTGCAAGTTTTCTCTTACAGAATAGAAGTGACCAACTTTAGTGATATACTGCATGTAGAATGGCTGCTTGTGTTTTTTCACCATTTTTTTGCTGTTAGAAGTGAGTTGCTGGTAAATAAATAAAAAAAAAACTCCTCTGTGTGGAGAGAGATGAAATCTGGACCTATACTTGTATATGGATCTTTGTGGCCTGTTGTAGTCAGGTTAATGCTATTTGCTTGAATTTTTTTTTTGCAAAAACTTTTGCTTGAAAGTTCCAAAATGCAGCAATTTCATTCATTCTCCAGGGAGTTTTCCTGTTTCCCAGTTTGTCAGGGAAAGCCCTAACTGCCAGGTACTGCAGGGCCTTCAGGAATATCCCAGCTCTAGAAGAATCTGGGTTTTGAACTGAGGTCTCTGGAAGGAGTTTAATGATAAAACGTGTGAAAAACAGCTTCTCCAGTGTCCAGGGAGATTAAAATAGTCTTGGGGTGAATCAGTTCCCAGGGCTGGAAGGCTTCATTGGCACAAATAAATGGTTGAGGGGATGAAAAGATTAGAAAATGTATCTGAACACAAGGTGGCACTGTCGGAATTAATTTTACAATGTTTAATTCATTTTCTGAGTTAATGGGTTTTTCTGTGGTGCTCTTAATAGGCCCACAGAGAGTATTCTTGTTTCCACATCTATGTTTTCAGGAATTTGTAAGGGCATCTTTACTGTAAAATTAATAGGAATCAACCTCAGCAGTGTGGCTTAGCTGATCACAGGCTCTGCAATTTTTGCTCTGAAAAAACTGAACAAACACAATGCAAATGCTGAAACCTCCCACCCTTCCCCACCCTGTTCACAAAAATGTGAAAATTGAGAGCCTGAGGAGCATCCCTGGTGTTGACTAACTTACTGACTTGCTGAGATGGGTTTGATCTGTAACATCCATCTCCTGTTCCTCTCTTGGTTGCTTTGCCCTGTGTGTAAAATGTATGATCATTGGGCCAGTGGCATTACTTTCATTCTACTTTGCATGTTGCCTCACGGGGCTATCCAGTATGTAATCAAATTTCTAGCATCTATTAAAATATACATCAGTTTCAAGTTAAAAGCCATGCTTTTAGCTATTGCCAGTCTCAAGAAGTTTATCGTAAGGACTCTTTATCTCAATATCTTCAAGTTGTGATAGACACTTAAAAAATCTGTAAGCTGAAGTCAAACTTACTTTATTGCTGACTCGGGTCTGGTGATTTCACATCTCATTGGTTACAAATGTAGTGGAACAAGATGTTCTATTGAATTTACAGAAGATTTTCTGAAGTGTTTCTCATTCTTTTATTGCTCTTTGATTTTCATAGGCATGAAAACGTTTATAAAGCACATAAACATGTGGTCACTGTTTGCCTTGGATGTCATAAAATACACCATGCACATACAGCATTTGGTCTGAGGAGGTGTCCAGTACTTTCTTTAAATGTGTTCACAAATGCTTCTCCAATTATTAGAACTTGGAATCTTATCATCAGCCCCAAACACTCAAAAGATGTGAATTGCTCTTCACAGCCGAGGCATTATTTCACAAAACACAATATGCTTGTTTCTTCTTATGGTCCCAAACAGAAATGTTGTCACTGTGTTTTTCAAGCCTGGTTTCTAAGGACACAAAATTGTACTTAGATGGTTGGTTCAGATCTTCTTTTGACAGTGTCATGATCTATAAGCATTTTTATTGAAAAACCTTAAAATGTGATCCATTATCCAAGGCTGGAACTTTAGCAGAAGAAAATATGTGATAAAACAATAACTGCTGCAAACACATTCAAAATTTTTTCACACGACTGCCATGGCACTAAAGTGTGGAGCTGTGAGTTTCTCTGTACCTTTTTAACAAGATTATTTAGCTATGAATTATTGCCTTCATACAGTTAGAAGGTATTTTATTTTTCTGTAGTTTTTTAGCCCCAGAACTTCCTGCACTGCCTGCCATGGTATCACACAATGCTGATATGACAATGGTTAAAAGCAACACCCCTTGTCATGTGGTGCCTGCCAGGGAATAACACCTCCAGCTGACTGCTGGGAAAGATCAGGGTCCAGCTACTAACCTAAACTAAAAATTTTGGTCTTACTTTTAGTTTGTGTTTCCATCATGTGTCAATGAGTCCATGTCAGATAATTGTATCTGTCAAGTTTTATATGAGTTTCAAATAAAAGCTTGCATATAAATGCTGTATGGTAGCCCCAAGGAAGTTTGAAGGCTGACCACTGATGCAGAAGGCTTGGAGTCATCTGGTATTCACTGCTTTTCCTTTAAAACATCTCTAGTTTGCACAATACTTCATAATCTAGAAAGAGAGAAAAAAGAGAAGTTATATAAGGAGCTGCTGAAACCTCCCAGCTCAGTGCTAGTGCATTGCTTAACCAATTTTCTGTCAGAGCCTCCACACAGGCAATCTCCAAGACACTCAAAACCATTTCCTAGATGTGATATTCCCAAAGTCAAAACTTTTGGGTGTCTCCATGTCTTTCCACCTCCATCCATAAATCCACCAGCACTCTGAGATTGTCTCATAGCTGGAAAGAACTGGAGAGACTTGTGTCAAGAAATAATCTTGGGTCCTGGGGAGATGTAAAGTTTAGCCCACGTTGGATCTCTGAGCAGTTAATTTGCTCTCAGGTGACACTGGTCCTGAGGATGCGTTGTGCTCAGCTCAAGGTCTGGGGACAGCAGTTTTGGTACCACTACCACCTTTTTGGAGGTGGTAGTGGTACCAAACTGGTGTATAAGCACCTTCTGTGTTCCTTTTAGTTTTATGATCCAGGTCTCAGTTTTAGGAAAACATTTGTCCTGCAGATGTCAGCTGAGTGACACATGCTGGAAGGTTTGGCTTAGGTCTACTTTATGAGGAGGATATGGGTTTGGCAGTGATTCATAACTGAATAGTTGCAAGCCTTTATTTTCAAACTGCTTTGAAATGTGAGCAGAACTAAAATTAGCAGCAGAACTAAAAATAAATAAAAGCCTTTATTTCTGTTTGTCAATTTTTCAAAAAATTTCATTTTACTATTTCTTAATATGTGAAAATTAAGCCTGGGTGAAGATATGTGTATTTATTAAAACTTAACTAGGAAATTCCTGGTGAAATGAATAATCTTGTCTCTGGGCAGGGGGGATTGTATAACTAGGTAATCTTGAAGGTCCCTTTTAACTGAAACCATTCTATGATTCTGTAGTATCAATAGCTGAAAGTGTCTCTGACAGTATCATGTTGAGTATAGAACATATTCACAAGTTGTTTTTCTTATTTACCTAACAAATTAAGGAAGTCTTCCAATTATTTACACTTTATCCTGTTAATTCCTGTCTCATTTTACTGTTGGTTGTAGTAACCACCCAGTTAAATTAATATGTTCTGTATGCTAATCACAGCAATTATCAGTGTAAGACATTTTTGGTGATATTATATTTACTCTTTGATACTACCTAGAGCAGGTACAAATTTCACATGGTATTCATTTCAATCTGCAGCCTCTGCTCTACAAGAAGACACCTGGTTATTAAATAATAAAACTCAAAAATTAGTAATGGTAGGCTTAATTTTCAGATTTTTTTTAATCCTAAATAAAACATCAGCAATCAGAACTTCTCAAAAAGTGAGAGTACCAGAATGGAAAACAACAGAAAAAATTGTCACTGCAAAGGGTTGAATTCCCATTTTTCCCTGGTTTGGGCTAGCAGGTGTGGTAGGGGATGGGCAACAAGAGAAGCATATTATTGTGGTTTAACAAATGAGTGCCAATGAGCCAAGCTGCACTGAGCACCATGGGCACAGCTGCTCAGTAATGCAGCTGGATAGAGGTCCAAGCATTTGGCATTTTGTCAGCCTTTTGGAGTGGGTGAGCACCCAGAAGGTGCAGTGCTGTGACTGTGTGCTGGGGAGGCACAGCACCTCCATGGGCACAGCTGGTGAGCCTTGGGAGCAAATATCCCTCACACTCAGGGTGGTACCCAGGCCTTGTACCTGTGATTGCGCTGGAGGCACTCTGGCCTGGAGCGTTCCTAGTTACCAGTAACAGGAAAAGGTAATGAAAATGAGGAGTTTGTTGATGATAATTTGGTGGATCTCAGCTTTTTCTAAATACAAGTAAAGACCAGCAGTGTAAATGGCATGGATTCATTTCACAGGAACAAAGGCTTTTAAAAATAAATATTTACAGTTACTTCTTGAAAGCTTGTATTACGTATCTGAAGGAGAAGGATCAGCCTGATTTTTTTTTTTTTGTAGACAGAATAAAGTCTACCAATGCCTCTGTTGACATACGCAAGTAGATACTGTCAGCTCTTATCTGAAATGCTCAGTGATATAAAGATTTCTTTGTGTTAGTCTACAATGTTAGAGGAAAATGATCAAATGTAAGCCCAAGCCTCATTCCTCAATGATAGATTTCCTCCTCTTTGTTCATAGCAAATTAAAAAGACATTTGAAAGCAGTAAGGTTTGGGATTTGATTTGGAAGAAGTAGAACTCTAGCCTATAAATAATAATTTCAATTGATCTATAATAGTTATCTGTTCATGGAACATTGCTTCAAAAGAAGACAACAAAAGTGTAGGTTAGAAAAATCTCAATGTTGCAATAAATAAGCCAGTCACTTTTTGATGAGACAAAATTTCTCTTTTAGTCAGGAACTTCTGCAGATGTCCTAAATGACCTTGGTGAGACATCCCTCTGTAACCTGTTGCACTGCCACTATACAGAACCTGGGCTCCTTTCTGGGAGGTAGGTGCTGGCTCAAATGTCAGCTACTGTGGAGTGCTCCTCACCAAAGGACCTTGGAGTTGGACCCAAGGGTGCTGACTTCCTCCAAGTCCTCCCTTAAGCCTGAACTTTTGTGTCTGTACTGTGTTTAAGTAAAGCAGGTGATGCTTTTCAGGATCTTGACATCAGTATTTAAATTAAAGTATAGCAGTTCCATCCCTGTGCTTCAAGGAGACTGTTTCCTGCTCTCTTTCTTTTAGGCATTTCTGCCTTGGCTTCTCTGCCACAGGTTTCTGTATCCTAGGAGGATGGAGCAAGGTTTGCTTCTCATTTGGGCGTGCTGCAGCTTAGAAAAAAATAAAAAAAAAAAGTCCAAAAAACAAACCAAAGGGAAATCAGGGAAAAGAACTATGAAATTTAGAGATTTCTTAAAACAATAAGAAGCTTTGTTCAGGAAGACTGAGAAGTTCACATTCAGTGTAACATGGTCATGGTTGACGCCAAACATTTCCATTAGAAAGTGCTTATTGTAGCGAGTATAGAAGTCAAAATACCTATCTTGTATCACATACTTACATAATTTAAGAAAAGCTCTATCATCTAAAAATGCTGTTGTTCATATTTTTTTAGTTTTAAGTACTCCTGCAAGGAGCAGGGTGTGGAATCTATGATCCTTATGGGTCTCTTCCAACTTGAGCTATTCCATGATTCTATATGTAACAGGAAACCTAATGAATTTACAGCTGGAAAGGAACTGCTAAGCAAAGAGACGAAGGTAGCTTCTCTTTCACAAAGCTCTCTGGCTGCAAGCTGCTGGAAGGCATAAGGATACAACCAGAGATACCACTGTATATTCCCTCTCTCCTTTACTCCTCCAAGCTCCTGCGCAGTGTGCCCCCAAACACACCCACATGTGGGGACACTCATAGACACTGAATAGTTTCATTAGGGTTCTTGTTTCTGTTTTTCACATGTGTAACACAGCCACAGACACCCATTTCCCTACAAGCTCCTCTGCCTGACAGCAATGGCAATGTTTTAATTGTACAAATAGTAATAATATGTAAGGTTTTGCAAAGAGGCTTCCTAAACTCATGGCGCATTCATATTCTAAATTCAAAGTGGAAAGCCATGAAACGGTATCTGAAATGAAAATGACTGAGATTCCTACTTTAAATAGTTAAATTATTGCAAAATTTCCTGAAGAGATTTTATTTCAGTTATAATCAAAAAAACCCAAATGTTTCTCAGTAATTGCACTGCATTTGTGATTTCTCATTAGCACTGTGCCTGTGGTGAGTGATGCAGGATGATGCTGTTTCTCTTCTAATGGGAGACACAAGGTCTTAATACTTTGTATTTCTCAGTAAAGAAAATACTATGGGTTGGTTTTCCTTTTGAAAGAATTTCTATTCACTGGAATGACACAAAGGATCACAGCCTGTTAATGTATTCCCACCATTTATTGAACATCTCATTAGTGAAAGTCTCTGGGTATTTGCAATCTTACTTTACTGTAAGAAAAGAGATGGAGCTATCAAGATGTTTCATAAAAGTCTCATAGGAGATAATCTTCCAGGAAGCAAATACAGGGCCATTTTGTGAGCAATTTGCCATTGGAAGAACTTGCAACCCTGAAAAACTGATTCACAGTAGTAGAAGCTGTTTTTCATTATCTTCACTGGCACTATTGGCTTTTATCATCCCTTGCAAACCAGAGAAAACAAATAGGAATTTACAAAGATGAGAGTCTAGACACTCCAAACCTTTCGTGACATCAGCCTTATCTGGGCATCATGTGCATGCATTGGGACACAGGAGATAGAGGAGAAGATCATTCTAAGGTCCTGAACTTACCCTTTTTTCAGGTGAGTTGCTGCCAGAGACTTTGAAAGTTTTAGATTAATAAAGTCTACAAGTATTTTTAACAGCACCAGTTTCAAGCAATGAGGCCAGCTCCAAGGCAATACCATTTGCAGCAACTATACCACCCGCATCAAAATTAAACAAAATGTTTCCAACTTTGTTGGCTGTAGCTGGCATCTTAGAGCTATATTATAGAATCACAGAACACCTAGGACACAGGATAGAAATGGTAATAGAATTATGAAGCAAGGTTTGGTAGCAACTCACATTATTCATATCTGATCAAAAGCAAAACCGTGATTTTAAACACATTATGTTTGCAAAGAGCAAATGCTTGCCTTATAATTAAAATGGCAGCTAAAATATCTATGTATCTATTGTCTATCTAGCAAAACCTACAAACAGCAACATCTTATCATAGGATCACAAATGGGTGTGGTATGTGAGCAAGGGTGAACCAGAGCAAGGCAAAGTTCTGTTATAAACATCTATTTTTGTTTAATAACTATAGTAAAGGTTCCTTTGTAAAGGTCTGACAGCTACTTGCTGTTGGTGGCAATGTCATCCTTTTTTCTAGTTGAAAGAAAGCTCTGTGGATACGGTCAGAAACCTTTTCGATTTCTTGATGTTGGTGGTCCCAATGTAATAGTTTAACATGCAAAATCTTTCATTATTAAGGAGTTAGATTTTGCAAACTTAGAACATTCTAGCATGCCTGTGTTGTAAGATTATATTGTAATCATCAAACTCTCTTTTGTTCCCAAGGCATTGACATCCTGCTTTATTTTCAATTTAAAGTGTAAATGTTTTTCTACCACTCCCACTGGCACAAGCACACAGATTGATGTATTTGTATACTAGCTGTTTAGGCCCAATGGAATTGTAATGAAAGAAGAGCAGGTACATGCATCTGAATATTCCATCTCAGTTGGCAGGGAAGAAGAGTCATGATTGTCATGTAAGTCCATTCAGATTTTCCAAAGTACATAGAGAGCAGTATCTTTTCTGTTATTGACATGGAGATAAAGATTTGATTTGAGAAACTGGCCCATAGCAGGCAACTGAGAAGGGAAAATAGCAAGGGAAAGTGAGAAAAGAAAAAATTAGAGAGTGGCCCAAAACTCTACAGCTTCAGGAGCTAGTGTGCAATATTTACTTTTGCTTGATCATTTTAAAGGACAAGTTGGCACTTGTTCCAGTATATTTGCTTTAATCTTCAAAGTACTGAGTTGAGAAGGAGGTGTGGCAGGATTAAAGAATTTGAATTAGAAACTCTTGAGAAGCCTGTTAGAGAGGTTTACAAGATGTATTTGAATTTCTCTGCTCTAGAACTCTCTCTTTGAGTGTCTTGCTTTCTTTTCTCTCACAGTCGGCCTTAGAAGCTATTCTGTTAATTAGGTAAAATGTTAACCTTTTTAATGCTTTACTGCTGTTGTTCTTATAGGTCATTACTCTTTCCATATCACCTAATTTACACTATTTAAATTTCTTTTTAATATTGATTCTTGCAAATATGTAATAGTCCTTTCCCCACATAACATCAATTTTAGAAGGCTCGTCTTAGCTCCAACTGTTCTCATTATTCTTTTACGTCTGACTCCAGTGGAGTTGTCTCTCACTTTTAAGGAGCTCATTCTCCAGAGATCATGTTTTCTGAGGCACAAGCCACCTGGATGTATTCACAAAACAAACTCAGTAGGTAAAATCAGTAGCCAAACATTTCCCCCCTGAGAGCTGGCATCTTGTGCACCTCCTCTGTTCCGCCCACAGCTGGGTGTGTTTGTGTGTTTGCAGGGTTTATGTCCTGTTGCAGCCTTTGTGATGAGTTTGTGATGTTGGCAGCCAAAAAGTCAAAAGGAGATACAGGAGTGGAGGGCTTCCGAAGCATCTCAAAAAACAAAACAACATCTGAGCTCTTTTCTGCACTCTCCAGGCAGGTGAAGGGCTGGCAGATGTGCAGGAATTGTTAGGCAGCTGTGGAAGCTTCCACATCAAGGGCTGTCCTTGAAAAGCACAATTGGGGTGGAGGGTTTCACTCAAACTACAGGATGTCTGATTTAAAAATAAAATTACATACAAATGTAGAGTAACTCTTTGAAATTCAGATTGTGATTACTTACTTCCATAAATCTAATTGCTTTATAGAAAGCCCTTCCCTTGTAGTTTAAGTTTTGAAAGTTTACCAACAATAGGAGATAATTTCAGTGACACAATTTATGCTGTATTTAAATGTTTCATCTGTTTTTATGAGAGATAATAAGCAAATACTTTGTGTTTGAATACTGTACCTTGGAAAAGTCACTGACAAAATTAGTAAGTTTATAAATATGTATTTCAGAAAGGACAGCAGGAATTAATTTATTTTCCAGAATGCACATTAATTTCTGATCAGTAATGCTTCATATGGAGTGATTAGTCCTATTTTTATATCCCCCACAATTTATCATTATTAAAATCACCACCGCATGCCATATGTATTCATATTACAGCAGCTTTTGTTTGACAGAGCTGTCCACAAAGCACTGTTTACCTTTGATTGACTCTAATCTACTAATGAGATTTTCAGATAATTCTTTCCATTGCTTTGGAAGACATTTCAGCATTCCATTGCTTCACTTTATTCGAAATCTTAAGGAACTTTTTAACAATATAAGACACAGATAACAATGCTACCATTTAGGAGTTCTTCTAAAGTTGTACAGACCTTCTTTGTGTGACCCCATAAGAATGAATTCAGAGCAAGTGTTTAGCATAACATCTACAAGAAATGGGAATGTGTGGGAAGTGCAGCCTCCTGTGATTTGTGGGGTGTGCTAGAACAGTGCTGTGAGGAGCCTTTGCAGAACAAGGATTAGCTGGGATGCAGCAGGGTTCTGGACAGCACTCTGGATACCTGCTACCATCCTAATGGCAGCTGGTCAGCTGAGAACATCTGATAAAATCACTTCTTGGCACAAAACCAAAACATTTTATGCGATGTATATAGAACTGAATGTATGTACTTCCAGAATATACATACTTCTATCTAGAATAAAAATATTGCTTTATTAATAGGGAAGTGTTTCCTTTGATTTTGATTTTGCTCTTAAATTTAGTGTCTTTTTTACTACAGTTATTGTCTTGGGTGATGAGACTGTTTAATCCAAATTTGTACCATTAAATTACTTCCCAATGTGAGTTCAATACTGTTGGTTTGGAATTGTTTCATTCTCTTTCTCTGAGCTTCAGAGTGTATGATCCTTCATTCATTTGGGCATTCATACTTCTTGACCTCCTTTCACTGTCTGTAGTTGCAGGATGAAGTTGCTTCATTACTTGTCTTGTGCTGACCCAAATACAGTCTGAGTTACAGACTCCAAAACTTTTCATATCAGGCTGTTTATCAGGTTGACAGCAATACACAGTAATTTTCCTTACCTACTTAATTTTTTAATATTTAATAAATCATATTGAAATGCTAAAAATAGTTCAGAATCTTAATGGCCATTTGAAGACAGAAAGAACACTGGGAGAGACATTTCACTTAAGGCCATCTGACTTTCATAAAATGTTAATCATATGGGGTAGGACCCAGCTTGCATCTACATACTGCAACTCTGCATCTGACTGTCTAGCTTGGATCTGAATTTTAGATGTCTAGTGGAGAAAGCCTCCTAAAATAAGCA
Source organism: Molothrus ater (assembly GCF_012460135.2). Lineage (NCBI taxonomy): Eukaryota > Metazoa > Chordata > Aves > Passeriformes > Icteridae > Molothrus > Molothrus ater. Next base: position 43,628,613 of record NC_050480.2, read on the forward strand.
CCTGCCTTCCGTGTCAAATGAATGGAAATCTCTAAAGTGCTCCAGAGACCTGTCTGCTTGAATTCAAGCATATAAGTAGGTATTTATCTCTCAGCTCAGTGGTGAAATTGAAAAGGTAAATTTTGCTTTAGTAACTCAATAGGTAATCTCTCACCAGGTGCAAAAATGAAATGGGCAAGTAAAGATCTGCTTATGCAACAGTCTCACAACTGGCATGTGTAGAAGAGAAGGTATGGTTTAATCTGCTCATAATTCTACCTAGAAACACTACCAAGGGCATTTTATCTGTGCCTTTTTTGTCATAGTTCAAAAATGGTTATTTGTGAAAACTTGCTTTAGCTGGAAACTAGATAAACCAGGGTAATGTCTTCTTAGAAAACATATTTGACTCACTTCAAAGGTACCTTTAAAGGATATATTTTAAAGTATTACTTATAACAATTAAACTATGGGCTAGTTTATCAGCAATGCCTATGCATGTGACTTTCACCTTAAAGATGTGGAGTTTTTTTGTAATGGTCCAAATGCAACACTGTCAGCAATCAGTTTCTTGGTTTTGTTATAACCTTCTAATTTAAAAGTAACCTTTCTGCAATATTTTCCAATAAGAGATATGATAGGCCATCATCAACAAGTAACAAGGAAAAACTTAGGTAAACTTTAAAAATAAAAAGGTGAATTTTAGTAGAATTTCACATTGTGGTGGTATGAGGCAAATCTGTGTTTCCAAAGGGAGTGGACAACATAGCTTCCTAAGACAGTTATTTTGAATAGGTTTCAGTTTGACATGGGCTAGCATTACTGATTTCAATCTGAAGTGGAAAAGGTTGAGTCCAAAGAACAAATTTGAGTTTTAAAATAAATAAAAGGAGAGTAGCCATGATCAGAATTTGACTGATGTGTTCCTGTTGCTTTGAACAGGTTTTGATATACAATTTTGCTAGAGTAGTTCTCAATTCTAAAAAAGGCTGTCATTATATACAAGTCCAGAGCAAAGCAGAAGATGAAAGGTTCTAAGATGTGACCAGTGCTACAGCAGCAAAGCCCTGTGGGAAGGACAGACACCCTCCCTGGCCATGGCCAGCTGGCTGCTTGTCACTGTAGGCTTTGTGAACTACTTTGGTTGTTTCCTGGGGAGAGGGCAAGGGTTGATTGGTTCAGCACTGGGAGCTTGCTTCTGTCTCTTCCTTAATGCCTTCAGACTGAAAGGAGAAAGTATTTGAGTGAGTTGCAGATATCAGCAGGGGCTGATACAGGCCAGAAATGTGCTGCTGTCTGTCCAGAAGCCTCACAGCTGAGAGAGGAGGGGGCAGAAACATCCCCTCCCAGCCCAGTGCATCCCTTTCCCTACTTGCCCCTTCCCCACACGGGCAGAGGTATCTGTGCTGGTCAGCAGTGTTGAGGCTGGAAAGTGCATGGACATATGGACCACAGTATTATCAAAATAATCTAAAGAATTTCTGTTGTTTTTACTATTCCCCCTGTGCTCATGAATGTTGTCCATATCGCAATTTCATGTTGCTTTCATGTAAAAGTAACAAATTTTAATCTATTTACAAGATGAAATCAGCATTTCTTTTACTTCATTAATTCTATATTTCTTTTAAAATGTCTGTGTTTGGAACTTTTTTCATGAGTAAAATACAATTTTGCAAGAAGCATATTAGGTCTATGGAAATGTGCATCAGATCTATAGTCAGTTAAGATGATACATATAAAGCTTAAAACTATTGATTTAAAATGTTTATTGGGAAAGAAGCTATGTGGATGTTTATGAATTATGGATGTTTTCCATAGCTAAATATTGCCAGCAAGCTTAATGTTTCCTCTTTTACATTTATTTCAGTTTTTTTATCTGTTGTAACACATTCTAGGATTTAAATAACCCGAGTAATTTCTAAACAGGGTGTCACCGGTGTACTCAGTTCTGAGCTAAATGTCAATTCAAGTGCAGAAAGCAGCAGCTGTTACAGGGGATTACAAAAGTCAATATTTAGACTATTACCAGTGTCTAATAAAGCTGATTATTGAACACATTCACTGGGTATATGAAGTGTATAGAAGGAAGGGCCTATTTGTCTTCAAAACACTGGAAAAAATAATATTGCTGGCAAACATTGTTGGAATAAATATCCTTATGGCAGTACCTTCTGCTTGAGGAGTGTGTGTGTTTAATCAAATCATGTTGATCTTTCCCATTTTAATAGTTTTAAAACCAATTCTAATAATTCTTCAATAAGCACCTGCCTATTCCTTATGTACCCTTGAAAACCTTCCCCTTCAGTTATTGTAACTATAAAAGAATCTTTGGCTCCTGAATTAGTCAAGGAATATTTCACAATGTGTTTCTTCGTAATTTTTGAATTATTTTTGTAAGATTTTTTTAAAAGCTTTTGTATGTCTCTTACATGTGGTAGTAACAGCTGAAAGATGGATTTTTGGTCTGGCATTTAAAGTTAGTGAAGCACCTGAAGCTGCAGAGAGACACCTATTGTTACAGATGGCATTTTAGGGACCTAAGCCTCTTTGATTTCCATTAATTTCAGTGGAAATTTGGCATATTGTCAGCTTCTGAACTTCCTCATGTATACATACCAGTACCTTCAGGCTTCTGACCTTTTCATATGTGACCCTCAAGGTACACCGTCTTCAGTAAACTCACCCTTGTAATTTTCTCCTTGAACTTAGGCACCCTAAATTCTTTTTTGGGAAGATCAGCATTATGGTTGCAATCACTTGATCTTACATTTCCCAATGGGAAGATAAAATATGAAGTAAGACAACAATACTGGGATTTTCTCCTGCATGTCCTTCTTGGTCCCATGTGGTACAGTGCTGACTTTTGTCCCACAAGGATGCTGTGCCCTGAACAAAGCAGTCTGGGGTATGAAGGGTTTGCAGGAGCAGAGGTTCAGCAAGCACTGTGAGCAGCTCCTGCCCTTGGGAAGCAGCCTGCACCTCTGGGGGAGGGAGGGGTGGGTGAGTGGGGATCACAGGCTACAGCCCCAGAAGTGAGAGGAAAAGATGACAGCCCAAGTGGTGTAGAAATTAATAAAAATGGGTGAAATATGCTTTCTGCCTAAGGGGCATTTGCATTCTACACAGAGCACATAGTGGCATGCCTCAGCCCACTGCTGCCACCAGTGGCAATTTCAACAGCCTTCCATCTCTTCTTCACTGCAGCTGCAGAGCATCCCTGTGGCATACCCATGTGCTGAGAAGGAAAATGTACTTTTTAGGTTTTCTACCGTAAAACAGAATTTCATTCAGTCACTTCTTTCTGTTGAATTGTCCCCCAAAATTGTCCCGCTTTCACTTTGGAAGCCAAATTTAGAGATGTCTTGGTTTGGCCTTCCATCTGTAGGCTGGGGATTTGGCCTTTTCCTATTACTAACTAAACAGCAAGCCACTTTCAGTAGTTCATAGAGCAGAGCCCAAGTCATATGTGGTCTCCCCCAGCTCCAAAAAAAAACTGAAAAGAGAAGAAAAGAGAAGAAAAGAAAAAAGGTATTTGATTTATTACTTTCACACAAATCTGTGAAATCAGAAAAAGTAACTTGGCGCAAGAACAATTTTAAATAATAAATTTCCAGTCTCAAAATAGTCTTCTCATAACATCTAGGAAGTGCTGCTGCAGCTCAGTTCTTGAGTGTCTGTAAAATTCCAGTGAATTTAAAATCAGTAAGGGAAGGGAGAAATGTTCCTTCAGCAAACTGGGTTAAAGGGAGGATCTCATTTAAAAAATCAGGATACTTTGGCAGTTGCCTTTTAAGATTAAAACCAAAACTAGTTAAGTTAATAGGATTCTGCCAACTCAGAAGTTACAATAAATAGTAATAGCTAAACTATTTGTGGCACTAAAATGATCCTAAAACAACATATTTTAAGTCTCATGGAGAGCACTGGAATTCACTCTATAGACTTTAAGATCTCTGCAGATACATTGCACCCAGCTGTTAATCATGGAGCAGATTTTTGTCTAAAAGTGACTTGATACAGCATCAGACACAAAGAGTGTGTGTGTCACCACCAGTAGATCACAGTGGTAGTGCTGAGTTTGAAGTATCTGGTTATGGATTGCTGTCAGGAACTTCAGAAAGAAATGTAACCAGTAGGTTCAGGCTGTGCAACTTCTCAGCACATTTGCAGAGAGGAAGGAGCACACTGTTGTGGTTTAAGCACAGGTCTGGGAGCCAGGAGGTCTGGATCTATTCGTGGCCATGTGCTGTGACCTTGGATAAGTCAGGTTATCCTTTCTGGGCTCCTGCACATCCGATATTATATCTGTGCTTAGGTAAACACATTGCAAAGTCTTTCTATTGTGGTCACTACACTTCTCTTCTGAGGGCATCTTGGCCTTCAAGGCAATGGGAATGGTAGGGGAGGAGCAGGAGAAAGTTTGGGGTTTTTTCCAGGTTGAGTCAGTAACTTCTCCAAGTTCACATGTGATTAATTTCATTGTTACATGTGTCCTTCCTCCAAGAGCTAAGTGTCACCCTGCATGCCCCAGTCAACTTTGGGGGGACTTAGGTGGGACTTGGCTGTTCTCCCCATGCAGTGAAACAGATGGGAATAAGTAGTGCATGTCTCATATTTAATAATCTGAACTCCTTGCATGCTCTTCAGCAGCATGTAAGGCTGTAAACTTCCCTGCCAAAAGGAATGCCAAGACAAAGCAGTAGCAAGAATCCCTCTGATTTGTGGACACTAGAGGGCATTAGAGGAATATTTTACTAATACATATATGTTAAAAAAAAAATAGAGGGCAAAATAGTTCCCTAAATCTCAATAGTACTACTAGTAACACTTGCAGCTGTAAGAGTTGACATTTTTAGGTGCTTGCCTGAATTGTTAGCAATCCATCCATTACTATTCATACAACATTGCTAATCAAACATAACATATCTCAGGTGTTAGCTACAAAGGACATTCTAGGTTCCAAGATATATGACTAAGTAACATAATTGTGGCTGAACAAGGGAAAAAAAGGGGATCACAAATTTGGTTGTTCATATTGTGGCTGATAATATTCCCAACCACTTCTGCACTGTGCTTCCACATCAGGTGGTGGAGGAGAATTTGCAGAGGTGACTGCATCTTTCCCTTCTAGTCACAGAGCACGTAGAAGTTGATATTTTTCTTTGTCTCTAGCCATGCACTGGATACTAATAGTGATGTAGAAAACAAACAAATAACCAAAAACCCAAAACAAACAAAAAAAATCAAACAAAATAAGTCAGAAAAGCTGGATCACTGAAGCCACTGGAAGATGACAGTGTTCTGTGTGCAGCTCTGGGGGGTGGCTTTTGTGCAGAAGGTGGTGGGTGGTTCAGATTTTGTGCTACCCTGTGACAATGGGAAAATAATAGTTGGAATGTGAAAAATAAGAGCTGTTTACTGTCTGAGACAGGGAGCTGTGAAACTGTGTCAGTAATAATATCTCAAAAGGTAGAGCAATATTTTCATTAGTCTGTTCTGCTAGTTTTTCTTTCCTACAGCAGTTCTGACAGATAGAGCAGCAGCAGGAGAGAGTAAAATAAAAGGAATTAGTCTGAATTTTTACTGCAGGCTTTTCATCACAGAACACGAGTGGGAGGCAAAAATAATAGGAGCGTACTGCCATCAGGTAGAAAATTAATAATGTAGAAAACTGCATAAAACACACAGGTTTGATGTCAGATGCTGTGTAATGGGGTTTGGCTCTCACTGGTGCTCATGGTTTTCAAAGAACAGCTGAGAAGAGTCCCTAATGCCCGAGCTTGTTGCAAACACTGATTACTGAACCTGAAGCAAGTTCTGGAATTGCTATATGAGTCACAAATTTTGAGTACATTTAGCTTATGAATGCATGAAACACCTGTGCTGAGACACAGAACACTTCACCTCAGAAAGCTTTTGTCTGGTTGTCTTGACATCGCCATCAATATATTTGTCTCCACGTCACTGTCATGACAGACTGATCTTAGCTGGAGTTCTCAGCTGTTGCTATAATCCAAAGACTAAATCCTGCCTCCCAGCAACCATGCCTGCTACTGTCTCTGTTTTAGGAGATTTAAAACTTGGGCAGTTCGCAAGTCTGTGACCAGTGGGCTGGATGGACTTATTTTACTTGGAATTTAAAAGCAGGTCTTGATCATTCTTTGTTGTGACAGTGTTGACAAACTCATCCTTTGCCTCTACTAAAGAAGGTTTGACCTTCTTTAGATGGTGTGCTGATGTGGCTGCACAGCAGAGTACAACCCTCCTAAATTTACTCCTTACCAGGAGTGATTTTTTGCCTGTGCAGGTTAATCCAGAACAAGATTGGGTAGGTCAGCAGAAGTGTTTCCTGCCAGCATGGCAGCCACACTGGGCCATTTTCTGGGAAAATTGCATCCTTTATGGACTAGATATTGCTTGGCTGTGTGGACTGGTGCAATCACTCTGGTGAAGCCTCTGGTGTTTAGGTGGGGTCTCACTGATGCCAGGGGCTGTACTGAGTCGTAGCAGATTTCCTCACTTGACTGGGGCCTGGGAAGGAGAGACAGCTGGTTCCTGGCATTCCTTTTGGAAGTCAGGGGAAGGAACAAGTTCCACATTTTTCAGATACCAGAGCCCATGCTTAATAAACAGGGGGACATGTCCACGCATAAAACAAAAGTGTGATACTAGCTCCTTTTCACCAGCTTTCTCCAGCTAGCTCTGAGGACACAGATTTTAGCAAACAACCTGCCTACCTAATCCCCAGAGGCTCCTGCTCCCATCTTTAGCTCGTGCAGAAGCACTCACTGCTGCCATCCCTCCCCTGTCATGGTTCCCCCAGTTGGCATGGCTGACCTGGCCCTGGCACTGACCAGGCCTGCCCTTGCTCCGAGGTGCCAGCCAGCCCTCAGTATCCTGCACAGAGGTGGCTCCACCTCTGCAGTGCTGTGACTTTTAACTTCTGGGTCTGTGTGTTTGAAAGATTTGAGAACTCACACTGTGCCCCTGGATATCTTTTCCTTACATTACCTTGCATTTCATTGTAGCCAGGCAGTGTTGTTTGAGTTCTCTTTCTTTCTCATACAGAAGGCCAAATGGTGATAAGCTCCCTCTCCCCTGCCTTGCCATCAAAGTCTGCTAGATATTTACCTACCCCTCAAATTGTAGTTCAAGTGGGTTTTTTTCATCCTTAGGTTGTTAATAAGTTCCAAGCTGAAGCCTTTTCTCAGATGGCATTGCAAATGTTATTTCAATCACACACTATTGCATTCATGGCGCTTCCAGTGGGACGAGATTGCCTGCCCCAGAAATAAAGTGTGATTTACAGTAAAGACACTTAATGGATGCTGGCATATGTGTCTTTCTAATGTCATATCTGCATGAGTGACAGAATGCCAAAGAGAGCAGCAAAGGTTACTTTCCTACCTTGGACTCTCCCACTGTTTGGCAGAGGACAGCAGACAGCCTAGCTCTCAGAAATACTATTTTTGTATTGCACAGAAACAAGGGAATGAGACTTTCAGCTGGCATGTGCACTTTATGCCCATTTTTTATCTACTTGAACATGTGCAGGAAGAAAAACCATGGTAACAGAAACTAGCTATGGATGAAACGTTCTGGTGAGTATTTTTTGAAAACAGTATTCTGAACTGTCTGAGTAATTTCAGTTCCTCCTCTCTGTGGTGCTTTCATCAGGTCATATTCTGCAGTGTGGTTTTGCCACTCTGCATTATGCATTACTGATTTAATTCCTATCACAAAAGAAGTGCCAATTCATTTCCAAAGATGCACAGAGACTGGCAGTAATTTAGACAGGAAAACTGAGGTGACAAACCCAAACTAAGCAATGCAGTCACCAATAGATTAAAAAATCAACGGTGACATGGCAAATCTCATCCAGACATGAATATTTTGAGAGCTTCAACTGCATGAAGTTTATTCAGGTCACTATTTTGAATTAATTTTCCTCTAAACAATTAGAGTGGGAACAGGATGTTACCTACAGTAATATTGAGAGTTTTGTACAGTGGATCATCGTAAAAGACCTAAAGTTGGAATTCATATTGAAAGCAATTGGAATTGAAAGTAATTGGAAGTAAAACAGTAGAGTAGTGGGCCATATGGAAGCAGTTGTGAGTGTTATGAACAACTGATAGGATACAAATGTCTAATTTTGTCTCTTCCTCCAGTAAACACTTACAGAAGGAATCCAGCTTCAAATTGTACACTTGCTTTGTGTTAGCAATAAACAGCCATTTGTTAACAATGATCTGTTTTGATAACTCTGTTCTTTGACATTTCAGGATTTCTATCTTTGAAAATGTTCGTCTGTCCTACCCAAACTGCAGTTAACCCTTCTCAAGTCACTTACAGAAGAGCTAGAAGCTCATCTCCTCAAATTCACTCATGCTGCTTCATGACCAGAATATTTAATAATCTAAGTTTTAACATCTGCTACCCCAGGGTGGTTCCCAGCACACTCAGCAGTGCCTCTGTATGGCTCAGGTATAAGGAAATGGGGCTTCTCAGCCCTTTAAAACCTCAGAAGGACTGGAGGAAGAGAGGGTCAAGCTGCAAAAGCATTGATGTGAAATTAAAGGAGAGAAATGTGGTAGAAGAACGGGACAGGAATGAAGGGCAGTCATGTTTGTTCATTCGGCTGAGGCAGAAAGGGGTCACCCAGCAAACACATAACACAGACCATGATTTGCAGGGAACAAAGAAACTTTCCAAGAAAAGGCAAGCAGGAGCCTGCTTGACTTGTTGACTGGGTCAAAAATCAGCGATGAAGGCCAGAAAGGGCAGACAAAAGACAGGATATAGGTAACTGTAATGCATAAATCCACCAGTGTGACACAGTTCTGTGTCATGGGCAGTGAGGCAGATGCTTCCTTGTCTCTCTCATGGCTTATTCTCTGGAAGGCAAAGCCTGCTGCTGACTGTAACTGAAGGCAGCAGCTAATGCCAGAAGATGGTTCAGGACTTACAGCCTCCAGTGTTTAGTACTTGTGTAACAATATTCCAGAGAAAATACAGAGATGCATTAGAGAATTTTTTGGCACCTTCCTCATACTTGCAAGGTGACCAGAGATAGCAGGGCCACCTCAAGCATTCTGTGTTTTCATACTGGAAGTTACCCCACTGTTGTAACTTTTAACAATGCTTTGCACTTTCATGAACACTCACCTGATTCAAAGTTCCACAAAATAGTTAAGGAATCGGGGATTTATATTTATTTCTGGTTGAAGGGCGAAATCATGAACAGAACAACAGTTACTTCCTCTGTTTAAATTTCAGTTGCTTTGTTTGAAACTGAAGCTCAAGGCAGAAGGCTTTGAAGCTTACCTTTGGCTAGTTATTTTAAGCAACTTGTGGGCTGCAGCAGAGTAGGAGGGTATCACTGGCAAATAAGCTTTGTATTTTTGACAGGGAGACTTCTGGCATTTCAGTAAGTTGGATCCTTTTGCAGAAGACTGATATGTGTGGCAGCATTTCTGATGTGTGAGGTTTTTCATCTGGAAAAGAAACCCCTTCCCTTTGTAGTAAGGCATCTTTTGCATCATTCTTGCAGAATGAGAGGGAGACTTAATGGTTCAGCTCCTGTGCAGGCTGACATCAGATAGCACGTCCAACAAAACATTCCATAGGTTCTGCCTAATGATTTGTTGGCAATGTTTAAAAATGTAGGTTGCTGTAAGTTAATTGTTGAAGGAGACTTTAAAATAAAAACAGGCTTGACACTGCTGGGCAAAGCTTTAACATAGCATAACTGGGTTTTAGGGTATCCATGAACTTCAGCACGTCAGGACAAATTATTCATTTGCACAATTGAAGTGTCCTCTTCCCCCTCCTCTCCAAAATACAGAAAGTCTAAAAGGGAGCCAGCTTCCATTAGTCTGTCCATGTGTCTTCCCCACAAGGTCTGCAGAGGTTTCAGCTCAAAACACACATGGAGAGTGTATGAATACTCAGTAAATTTACAGGAAAAACATGTCATTGTTTACTTCCTGAAATATAAAGTCACTTGGGACCTTAGGCACGAAAGATTTTAACACAATTACATGTAATACAATTATTCATACAAAAGATTTTAAAGTGGAAATTACCTGGAAAAGTTTGTTGATGATGTGCAAGGCAGAAGACTCAATCTCAAATGTCTGCCCTTAAAACTGTGCCAGCTCTGTAGAGCTAAGACAAATAAAAATTTAGATTGTGGTTTTCACCTGAAATGGATGAATAATAGGGCACAAATAAGTATTTTAATAATCACTTTGCTATGACTCAGTAGCACTGGATAAGGAAAGTTAGAGATGCACTTGAATTCCAGACTTGGCAGTGTACCATGGCCTGGAGATGTGGAACAAGATGAAGGACACTTAGAAAACATTGAGGGTTTGACATAGTTGCTCTCAAGTGCCACAGAAATTAAGAGTCAAGGGCACTCACTTCTAAAAACAGAACTTGGTTTAGGAACATATGCATTTTGGGGAATGTAAGATTAAGAAAATGATGACAGAAAAGGATACCATAGTGTATTTAAAATATCACAAATGTAACCCAGGGCGGTATTTGATAGCCTTTATCCTACAAACTTCATAGCCCAGTTGAAACACTTTCTTCTTGAAATCTTTCTTACTTGCTTAGGCATTGAATGATATGAGGCAAAATATATTATTAGCTAGTCATTAGGCAGTTTGGGGGGTTTACTCCTATCCCACACAGATATTTTTTCATGTTAAATATTCTTCCTACCTTATCAAAGCTGACAAACTTATGAATGGGGCTACTAAAATTATTTTACTTCATGCTTCTACAAATGCTTTATTTTTAAATATACGAAGATGGATGAGTAGTCCTTATTTTAAGGAGTGGAAGGAAAGTCTGCACATTTCAGACTGTTTTCTCACTGACTTAGCATAACCATACTGCAGGTGTGCACATCCTGTCACTCCTAAGAAATGTCCTTATTTACAAGATGTTCAGGTAAAGCTCCTGATGATGTCTGAGAGAAAACAAGGAGGAATGCATGGGGAACAGAAAGGAGATGTGTTGCTCTTGTCTGAAGGCCTCACTGGGTGTAACCCTTTCATTGGATGAAATCCTCCCCCCACAACTAAAGCGTTTCATCTTCACTTCAGTGCAGACACAAATTTTACCCAGGAGCTTTTTACACTGATGCTAATTACCTTTGGATCATTCTCTCTGCATGAAAATATTGTCTGGGGAGTCAGTAGCAAGGTAATTTCCACTGCTAACAGCTCTTCAGAACAACTAAAACTCAAATCCCAATTTACAGTGTTTGTCTTTTGATGTTTTTAATATTGTCAGCAACAGAAGTGCTTCTACACTTTGCTGCCACGTACCCTACTTTCAAACTAATTGATGTACCCTGTACAGTTCAGAATAACTAAACTCTGCTTCTCTTTCCTCTTGTAGGGAGAGATTACTCATTTATCTTCCAGCCTTACAAGTTTCTCCCCTTTTTCAGGTTTCTGGAATATATGTATCTTTCCATACTTTTGTTAACCTGAGGGTCACCCAAGGTGCTAAATGAACAATTCCTTACATACCTTTAACTGTGAGGAGAAATCAGGGCTGATTTCTCCCTAACACTTGGTCATAAGAACCTCCAGGGCTTTTGGGTCTCCTCATAGATACCAAGCTGCAGACACAGTGGGGTTCTGCACTCTGCTTTTGGTCTGGGTTCTTGCCTACCCAGGAAGTAGGAAAACCCAGGGGCATTAGGTTGTCTCAAATCTTTTTCAATATTAACCTAAAATGCAAACCCCCCAAGTTTATTCTGGTGAAGAGTGGTGCTCCAATAATGTAAAACAAAACCAAAATGAGAAGTGGAAAGCAGCAGCCTGCACTGTCAGAGTACCCATCTGCATGGCAGCCAGGGCTCTGAGTGTGGAGTTGGCAGTGGTAACCAAGTGTCCTTTTGGCAGCAATCTCCTGCCCATGGAGTGAGTCTCCAAATCTACCTAGCACAACAGGCAACTTAGTTTGCCACATTGATTTGCTTTGGGAGTTCTCCTACTTTTTTGAATCTACCCTGTTCCTCTTTTAAGGATGGATTCCCATCTTCTGTCATCTCAGTCTTGGCACCCACCATCAGGTAGATTTTGTGCTTATAAGCAAATGACTGTGATGAAGCAGCCTTTTACCTTCCTATCTGGCACCAAGCTCTGAAATAAAATGATGCTAATATAGCAAGTGGGGCCTTTCTCTCCACTGTGTTGCCTAATCAGCACATTCTTTCAAGTTTGAATGGTCGCTGCATCTTGTGAAATAATAACTGTGCTAGTTACTCGTGGTAACTACATTTCCAGGACTGTATCATATTTATAAATCATGTATCTAAAATATTCCCTTTGCTTGTACTAACAGACTCTCAGCTTTCTGTTTGCTTTGAGTTATGCAAAGAGAGCACACACAATGTGCAGCAGTACAGATGATGCTCTTACCAGTACTCTCTCCATGCACCATCCTCCCCCCACATTCCATCGGGGATTGTTCCCATCACAGCGCTGTCGCTGCTTATGTGGCTCCACACTAACAACAGCCACACACAACTGCAGCAAATGCCAAATACACCTGGTAATACTGCAAGCAGAATGTCTTGTGTCAGCTCTAAAACACATAACAAAGCCAAATCAGAACAATCTCAAGGTGATTGTAACAACCAGCCAAAATGGCTGAGTGAGGAGGAAAAGCCGTATCACTCTTTGTGTGAAAGTCTAAATCATTTTGGTGACTTAGAGTCCAATTGTAGTGCTTTTAAAAAGATGTTTTATAAAAAGCAAAGCAGCAGTTTCTGCTGCCTTTATAGGGAGGCTCAAACTGAAGAGAAGTATTTGACATAAGACAATCTTAATTGGAAAATAAGTCACTATACAGTGTACTGTGGGTATAAAATATAAAATTTTCAGGATTTTTTCTCTCTTGCCTTCTAGGTCAAGTGAGTTTTCTATAAATAGTGTGTCTACATGAAGATTATTTTACAATGCACTTTAAGATGACATATGTACAGGTTATAAACATGATGTTCTGAATACCTACACAATTTTTCTATACTTCTCATAATGTTCTTTCATCTGGAAACCTGATGTCTGATAGCCGTTCACAGATGAGGTGTGCCTGGTGAAAATCCTTTGCTGTGTTTCTTTCAATCTCCACTGAAAACCTTCTACACTTTCCAGCACCCCCAATGGTCCAGTTTACTGCTGGAAAGGTAGTGATTCACTGAATGCTTCCTTCTGTGGGACTTCTTTTCTTCTACAGTTCCATGGACTTCAGCAGAACAGGCCAACTGTGCACTTGGTGAGTTACCAGAGTTGCCCAGGAGTAAGTTTTCCAGAGATAGCAGCAGTAGCTTTTCCGTTGGCTCCTGTGGAATTTGGATCTTATCTTCAAGACCAGGCTGCAGATACCTTTCTCCTGGAGGGTCAATAGACATAGTTCACACAGTCAGCTTGTACAGATACGCTCAGGAAAGTCAGGACATCTCCTCATACAAATAGCAAGCTGAGCTCCTGAAAGGGAACACAGAGCCTTTCTGCTTTACTAAAGCTCTTTGAACACATCTTTATCCTTATATGATCTGAAGAGAAACCAGAGTATACATCCACAGAAGTAGCAGAGAGGGAAGTACTGTGACAAATTTTGCCTAAAATCACTGTCAAATGCTGCAGGAGCTTTGAGGTCTTCACCCAGGATGGCTGAGCAAGACCTTGTAGTTGCAGAGCTCCTGCGTGTCTGGGTGCTCTCATCTCCTCTCCCCAAATGCCTTGCAAGAGGTTGTGCCTGTGCAGAACACTTGTGCTTGGCCTGGGGGGCTGGGGGCACCTGGCTCTGTCACAAATGGGTTTCCACATGCAGCACTTCATCCACAGCAATGCACACTTCCCTCAGCTGCTGCTGCTTGGAAGTCCAAGGTGTGACTTAGTCTGCTGGCATCCACAGCCTGACTGTAGCACTGCTTCATTTCATCCTTTTGCTTCTGAAGAAGTAATTTATCTGTCTCAGGAGATTTAAATGATGGGCAGGCATAAAGTGAATGAAAATAAGTCTTGTCTAGCAAAGCAATAGGCTCCATTCTTGATCATAAATATGAAAACATAGTTATAAATAAGAATGTTGAAAAAGGAAGATGAGATAAAATCATATATATATATACATATATGTGAAACTTAGAAGAAGTTTAGACATCGCTTAGCTGCTACAGCTGAGGGCTAATCAAGAGATCAGCATGCTGCCTTGTAGAGTGTAATAAATCGTGGGCTCTCCTTGCACAGTCTCTGCTTGGATTTTCTCTAATACTTAAGAGTTGTCAGGATTACAATGTGTATAAATGATATGTCAGAGCAATTCTAGGACCTCTGCTTTCCTATTAATCCACTTAAGGAAATGTATTGTATTTGCAGCCTGGGTTGGCTGCAAATGTGCTTGAGACATTAAAATGGATATAATGAATGTTCTTGTACTATTGTTCAAGCCTGTCTAGGTTGGACTGTGCAAAGCCTCTCTTCATAGGAGAGGTGACCTTTTACAACAGACATATCTTCCTGCTAATTAGATTGCAGTCTCTTTCTGTCCCAGACAGAATGACTGTAATGTAAACATTCCTCCTTTCTGTAGGTAAATGCAGGTAAATGATTTACATGTTATGGAAGGCAATACCTGTGCAGCATTTCGGTCTCATGAATTCACTTACAGGAAAGACAGACATGTAGCCAGTTCTCTTTTTCCCTTAACATTCAAAACATTAAAATGTGACTTTGTATTTTCAGTTCCTTCTTTTCTTCCTCTGACTTCTGTCAAAGTTGTTGGCAGGATTAATCACATTAAATCAGACCACTAAATTTAAAGAAACACAACCCTTCCAGTCTTTCTGGTTGCACACTGAAGTAGCATAATTCCCCATAAGTATAAATTCCTTATTTATTACATTAAATTTATCTGTTGTCCTCAGTTTTGACCAACTGTTCATGGACCAGCTTCAGCAGGAATAGGAGAAAACATGAGGAGGGGAAAAGACCAGAATGACAGAGAAGGTCCAGAATGAAGAGACGATAGAAAGACAGAGTTATTTCATTTAGAGAAGGGTTAAATAGGAGAGAGCAAAGTGAGTGCAGAGAAAATAAAAAAATGGTCGAGGAATCATGTTTCAGTCCTCTCCTGTTTGAATTTTCTCATAAAACAAGAAAAAAAGAATTGTTTTGGATTACTTAGCCAGTAAAACAGATAGGCAGCAGCTGTGAAACTGAGCAATGTTTTTCACATGGGGCAAAACTGGCCTGTAGGACTCCTGCAGTGAAAAATATACTGAGACTGTGAGTTCAGCAGGACTCAGGAGAGGGTGGGGCTTTTTGGGTGGAGTTCAATGTAGTCCCAGCAACATCAAATGAAAGTGTTGAGGGTTAAATATATGACATAGAGGGAAGGAGGTGAATCAGCATCAGTAAAGCACTGATGCACATTTTTAGCTTTAAATATCTACTTAAAGCCACTCAGCAAATCACTTTGTAAGCAGCTACAGAGCTCTGAAGATCTGCTCAAGTTGGTTAAGTTGAAGCTTCATTATTTGGTGTTTTGATTATATGCCTGGGCACTTTTCCGTAGTATGGAGCTTGAAATTTAAATGTGCTGAGGGGTAATGTCAACAGCAAGCATAATAAGCATGAAATCATGAACCATGCAGTACAGCAGAAAAAGACAAACTGCAAATGTATCAAAGGGTGTAATATTTGGAAGCAGTCCTCCTATTGCCATTTATCTGGCTTCAGCTGAGATGTAGAGCCTGCTTAATATATATGACTTTTGTCAGGAATCATGGCATGTTACTGACGTGACAGATAAAAGTGTATGACTTACAATATGCTATTTTATATGATTATAATAGAAATTATTTTGTTCTGTGCTCACTTTCCTTTGTTCTTGTGAATCTGAGACTCAGTTCAAGTCATTATTGGGATCCATGGCAAATTCCTAAGGCTCCTTCACATTAAAATATGTACTGAGTAAGGAAGGTCTGAAAAGAAAAATGAGAACAAATTAAAATAAGCTCTTGGTTGAGATTTATATTAGACCATTCTGACACACTCTTTTCTCTCATGTATTATCCACAGTTGCTTTGCCTTTCTCCTCCAGACATATTAGCCTACTCCTTCTTATTCAGCTTCTTCCTTACTTAGGCTTTGGATTCTCATAATCATCCTCAGTGCTGAACAGCAAAAAAATTTCCTGTGAGCCTGGAGGACCTTCTCTGTTCCCTTTCATCCATCTGTATTATCTGCAACAGAAGTAGCAGTGATTCTAATTATGGAATTTCTGTAATCACTAACATTTATAAATAATCTGTTTCTTCTTGAGATGGTCCTATTCCAGCAGCAGATATTCTGCTCATATTCTCCTCTGTTACTGGCAAATTGTTGAGGATTTGGCATTCTTCAACCTGCAAATAAGCTCCCTTCCCCCATTTGCTACATTCATGGGTATCATTTTCTATTAATCTCTTTTTAAAATGAAGTTTGTTAATACTCATGTGCAGCATATAAGCAGGCAGGAGGATATCAGAATGTTAGTAGATATGTGACAAGGGAAGCATTAATGATTTCTGTTTGCTCTTCAATACGTTTCACCTCAAAGTCATGCAACTATTAAAAAAAAACCCCAACCAAACACGACCAAAGCGAAAAACAAAACAAAACAAAGAACACTCCCCCCCCCAAAAAAAAAAACAACAACCCAACAATAAACAAAAAAACCCCCCAAACAATACCAGAATACCTGAAGGCCATCACTCTCAGCACTGATCGGGCAATCATTGGCAGTGCCTTTGGGTAGCAATTTCATCACACCGAATAGAATACATTGTACTTGTTTCAAGTTGGAAATAAAAAAGAAAACATAATTTCTCTAAGTGATACACAGAAAAAAATAGAGCAGATTAAAGAACTTTCCCAAAGCTCCTGCTGACGGGGTTAAAGGAATAGAAGGGAGGTATGAAAGGTAGAACATAATGGCCCTGGTTGTTGCCAGTATATAATGACATCACACTACCTTTTATAGCAAGGTTTTCAGTGAGTTTCAGTGACTACCCTTGAAGCAGATAAAGCAATTTTGAAACTACAAGCTGTCTGGAAGTGAGACCTATCTGGCTGAACTTGTTATACATCTCTGCATGCTGAAAAGTAGTCATTTTACTGGTAATACAATAGGATGTGGTGTCTCTTCAGTTAAAGACTTTTTCTGTTAAAAAAAAAATCAGCAAACCAAAAAAAAAATCCAATTAATAGTAGGAGGAATAGAAATCACTGTGAAGTAAAATGTACAAGGGTTTTTTGCTTGGTTTTTTTTTTTTTTCCACTGCAGTGACCCAGGAAATAAATGCTAGGAAGAAAGAGGATATCCACACCAGAGATAAAAGACTTTTCCAATGAATTTAAGATGCTCTTCACTGTTTCTGGTGGTATTTAATGATTACAGCACATGAGAAACAGATGATTCTACCATTAAGGGTGAATTGTTTAGGATTAGCAATTACATATGACAAAGTTATGTTTGATAAGATAGTGGGGAGGTAGGGATGTAGCAAGATAAAAACAAATAGTTTGGCTCAATACTAAAGTACTTAAAATGATCAGATAGAGTGCAATATCTAGGTGTTGGCTGCATTGAAAAATAACCTCTGTTGAAGCAGCTGTATTGTTATATACAAGATAGAGAAGACTTTAAGTAAAAGGACTTAAACCAATCCTGCTCCTTAGGGATTTAGACAGTTTGCAGTCAGGCATGAACTGGCAGTTAAATTGGGTGAAGCTTGATGTGGGTGGTATGGATTGACTAAAATGTAAACACCTTATTTTCTTTTCTTTGTCTGCATTATACACTGACAGGGGAGGAAGAGCAGGCTCAAAACTCTTCGAGTAGCATTAACCTAGATTAAGCATTATTATTATTATTATTATTATTATTATTATTATTATTACTGTATGAAACAGACTGAAGCATAGAAATTAAGGGCCAGTTTTCATCTAAATGTATTTGCCTAAAAGCTAGACCTTATTTTACACAGTGATTATAAGAGTAGCTCTTAAATATAAGAATTAAAAAACTGTTCTGAGATCCTGATTAACAAGCCCAAGAGTATTTTCTGCTGTTTGATGGACAAGAAGTTATCTCAAGCTTAGTCATGCAATGGTCTTAACTCCTTGTAGATTTAAAGCTGTGTTTTTACTCTTTCATCTATCTCACACAAGCCTTCCAGGCATAGTTCTTCAATCTCTCTTGTTCATCCAAACAATCAGGAACAGAGCACAAGATAAGCTTTTCTGATGGGCAAAGAGAAACCAAGAAAATCTTGTCAATTCCCATATAAAAATCTTATGTCAAGCGAGTACATATGCTTTTTCGATTAGGGTTTCTAAGTTCCTTTAAATGCACTAGTTATGTCCTATACAGTGATTAAGGGCTTCAGCAAATAGGGCCTGAGAGGCCTTATAACCTTCCATATATATGCATTTGCTTCCTTCTTATAATGCATTTGCTTAGTGGTTTTCTCTTCTTTTCTCTATGTCGTTGTCATTTTAATCTGCTGTAGAAGGTCAGTCCTAGAGAAATGCCATTAGTGGGGGAAAGACTGAGCTAACAACAAGTCTTATGCTTATTTCTGGTGAAGTGCTGCCTTGTTCCTAGTGGTGTCTGAAATAGCCAGAGAGCCTGGACTGGGTCTAAAGCTTTATTTTTTTTAGATCTCAGTACTCAGTACTGAGCAGTACTCAGTTTGTAATTACATTTTGCATTAGAAATGCCAATATCCAAGCCAGGTGTAAATTGACACTGAAGAGTTATTTCTTTCCAGTGAGTTACTACATGAAATAAGTATAAGTTATTTGCAAGGTGTTTTGTACTTAGTTAATCAGGAATAAATTGCTTGGCTTTTGTGCTATTTATTTCCATCAGGTGGTATGGGATCTTGATTTATGTTTTGAAGCTTTGAGGGACTGTGTATTGTGTTGGTGTAGGCTTTAGACTGTTATGTGAAAGAAAAGCAGTTGAAAAAATACATGCTGCTGCCTGAATTATTACACATATCTAAATAATAAAGCCCCAGCCATGTTTGCCTCCTGTCTGTAACTGCAACAAAAAGTACTTGTGATTTTAATTACTTAGAGCAAAATTCAAGTGGTTTATTAATACCAACATAACCCTAGGACAGAATTATAGTAATATTTTATATACACTTGGGGGGATGCTGTTGGAAATAACATGCAAGGTATAAATTTGCTCTCCTGCTGCTTCTCAGTGGAAATTTAACCTGAGATCCAGACCTTCATCTGCTGAGAGTAGGAGAGGGAAGAAGAGCATTAACAGTCAACTCAGGGGGAGTTTCCTTGTTCCAGATCTCAGGAGAACGTTTCTGCCAAGGGTGCAGAGGCTGGAGCCTGTCTGATGGAGGTTCAGTGCAATTGAGAGGGAGATGGATAGGCTGTCTCTGGCCCTCAGGTCCCTTGTGCTATGACCATGCAGGCATCTGTCCAGCTCCTAGCAAAGATCAGAGCACGCCTCATCCTACTCTAAGTGTGACCAGAAGCTGATGCTGCCCCAGGGTTATGCTAAGACCATTGGGTGCCAGCCAAGGGAGCCTCTGATGGAGGGCAGTTGTCTCCCCATTACTCCTACTTCATATCTATGTGCCATACAGTGGATACTCCTGTGGAAATATCTGACAAGGCTGCTTTGCATGACAGGAAGGACACAAGTCAGCTGGATTCTCCAAAGGATTTGTCCTGGTGACCTCAGTCAAGGGATCAAACTGCACCTGAAGAATGAGTCTGGAGTCTCTTTGCTCAAGGACACATTAACCCCTAACAACACATTATAGGACAAGAAGCCTTCTTTTAATAGAAAACTGCATTTTTAGTAGTATATTTTTCACTCTACTTGAAAGGAACAGGATCTGATGAGTTCTACTGGTCTATTCAAAGCACACATGGACTTTTCTCACATTAGGCAGTTCCTTCTGTTTTTCTGGATTAACCTAACAGTCTTATTATTTCTTATTCCAATTATGTTTTGTGTTTGTGTTCTGATGTTTTTCTTTGGCCTATCCTATCTGGCTGTCCTCACTTTCCTTCTTTATCTTGGATTTTTCTACCTGATGTTTTGCCCTCTTTTAGTTTTGCTGTGGATTCCTAGTTTAACATGACCCTCCCTCCAACTACTCTAGAAGCGAATATTTTTTGTTTGTCTGCATTCTAAATCTGTTTTCCTTTTAGCTGTTTTATTATTACAGTTTTATCAGCATTGACAGTTCCAACACAGAGTGCATTGAATGCAAAAACAAAGTTCCCATTAGTTCAAAGGAAAATCAACTGAGTCATGGGAACGTAAAACCGTGTGTGTAATCTTATTACAGATATCCCTGGTACTGTTAATTAATCTTCCAGATTCATTCCCCAAAAGCATTAACCAAATCCAGTCTAGAAGTTGGGGGATTAAGGATAAGCAGTAAGAAGGCTTTCTAGAGAGTTGTCCTGTTATTGTGTGAAAGTCAGGGCTTATAGCTTAGAGTGACACATCTTTGGTGCTCACAGCCATTGTCACACAAGCATGGAACTTGGAGTTTCTACTCCAGCATTTTTAAAAATTGCTACGACTATTTTAACAAGATCTGTAAAGATTTTGCAGTTTCTGCTTGAAAGAGACAGCATGAACCCGCTATAACTTCTTTCATATCTTACTGAAGAAAAAAAGACAAGATCCACCAATGGATAATCACATCCCAAGGAAGGTTGTAGAAACTGTTGCTTTTTTGAAACACTATGTAAATTGCAAACTCCTAAACGCTGGCAGGGACCAAGCTGACAAAGGATAAAAGCATAGCTTTAAAAGCATACAGAACCTCCACAAACAGCACATATATATTGTACCCAGGTGGGTGGAGAAAAAATAAGGTAGTAAATGTATTTAATTAGTGTAGTAAATTTATGTGCCATAGTACAGTACCAGCTGAAAATAGGGAGGAGTATGAGAGTGACTAAGAGAAACCATACTTTTCTTCCTGTTTCTTTCCTGACCTCCTTCACAGATCCTAAGGCTGTGGTTCCTCTATATCTGCTGAAACCTAAGGCAGTGTGTAAAACCTTCTCTCCAATATCTGACCAGTATGTACAAAATATTTTAGAGCTAAGCTGAATTTCCTATCTGAAGAATTAAACATGCAAAGTTTTTGCTTATTTTAGATTAAATTCATCAAATAGAAAATATAATGTTACAATCCTGCCTTGTTTATCCAAAGTAAACTGCTGGAAAAAAGCCTCCTGTTTTCCTTAGCCTCGGCCCTCTCTTGAAGGCTTCAATTAACACAATGTTACAGTCTAAGTAAAAGATTGAATTTAATCAAAAATATTTGGGCTAGATGATACTCTTTGCTGCCCATGCATTCATCTGATATGGCTACACTTAAATCTGTGGGATTATTCTAGTTTTGCATTGTTATGACTCTCCTGCCTATATCCATGGTCCTTCATATAAAGTACCTTCTTTCTGAAGGGACAGAGCAGCCCTCCTAACTTTCCAGCCACAACCTCAAGCTAGTTTCCTGCCTTTAAGCCTGCTCTTTTAATCAAAACTCTCATGGCCTTGAACCAGCACAAAGGACTTATTCTTTATCTCTGGTGTTGCCCTTGAATATCAGTCACTATACCTTTGCTGTAGGCATTCATCTGACATTGCATTGTTCAGCAATGCACTTGTGAGGTTAAAGTAATTCACTTTGTAAAGATATATAAGATTGTGAATCAATTTATGAAGATCTAGAGTATTAAGAGAGATACTTCTTAGTCTACAAAGCACTGTTTCACTGTCATTTCAAAAATTCGTATTTTACATGTGACCCAAAGATTTTAATTATTCTTGCACTAGTGATAAACAGCAGTAATAATGTACTCACCCTCTACACTAATAATAAAAGGCATCCTCTTCATTAAGAAAGGGTAATAGATTACAAATATTAAGCCTGTTAGATAAACTCTGAGTGTTGAATAACAATAATGCTTGGATGTTCTCAGGGCTTTTCAGCATAGGATCTCAAATGCACATGGAGAAAGTAGCCAAGTTTTATCCCAAGGTACTTGTGAGTAACTGGTGGCAGCAGCTTCACTTAGGCCTGGAGCCACAATGATGGCAGAGCCTGACAAGGAGTGGGAGGGTTGCACTGCCACTGCTCACTGCACACACTAGTGTGCTTTTAGATTTTACAATAGGCATTTCCACCCCAGCATTTTCTCCCTTTTCCTTTTCCCAGTGTCTGAAGGCAGATACTCATCTAGAAAACAGGCTTATATTGCTGTCTCATAATAAGATAGCTGGGACCCAACTATGTTAATATGTGCCCTAATGGCAGCTGAAAGAAGTAAAAGGAAAAGCTCCTCCCAAAAAAGAGAAATAGCCAGTGGGCTCAAGAAAAACAATTGGCCTCAGTGAGAGTGGGAGACTGGAGTGATTAGGATAGCAGGATAGGGAGGATATAATTACAAAGCACGTGGTGCCAAAAGGCTCATCCTATATAATTTCTTTTAAATAATATCTGTGCTTGAAGGGGGAACTCATTGTGCCAAACTGATTGGTCTCTTTGAGGGCAATCAGCACAGCCACTTGCTTTAAGCATTTCAGCAAGAGTTCCCAGGAAAATTAACTGTTTGCTTCCAGAGATCTGACTTGCTGCTTCCTGAGAATTAACCCAGAAGCCCAGTCTGCTGAATCTCACTTGGCAGGGCAAACTTGGAAAATCTGGGGAGATGTTGTGCCTAGGACATTATTTTTAATCCTCATCTTGAATTCTTCTGGACATAGCACCATTATTGTGCAGTCAGAAATTAATTCATAGAGAAAAGGGTCTGAGAGCTTGAGAGGTGCAGAGCTTCTGGACAGCTACAGCAAATTTACTTTGAAGCCATAAATCATGAGGTCTAGGACATTTCCAAAAGTCCCAGCACTAACTGTAAAGGGTTGTGATGGACATGAACAGTTAAAAAAGAAGGCACAATTGAATGGATTTTTCTGTTTGTCTGTGTAACTTTATAAGTGGATGTGGCATCCAGTTCATTCTGCAAGCTCTTTAGTATTGGCACTGGGAGGAATTGGACAAAGGAAAGACATGAAAGAGAAAAGACAATGCAAAGGAAAAAAAACCAAGGAAATACTGACAACAGAAAATAAGAAGAAAGACAGAGTGCAGAGTATACACAGGGAACAGGAAAGAATGTAGTTATTTAAAGTGTTTAAAATCAGTCTTCCTGGTAAAAGGGGAACACAGGAATCAGTCTGGATCTTCTTGCTCTTACACATCCTTGTATTTTAAATAGGCAGCAATTTTCTTCCTGGCAAATATCTGGCGAGTTATTTATGTAGGTTGAAACCCTCTCCATTTCACAGGCCACTGGGAGTGCTTAAATCCTACCTAATCTTTGGTTCAAGCAGCTGGCAGCAAAATCTGGACAGATTTTGTGATTTTCATCCTAGAACACTGTCTGTAAAACCAGTGGCTTGAAATACGGAATATGTGTCCTCAGAAGTATCTCTACTGTTACTTTCTGAAAGATCTTTGGATGCCCCTTTTTCATCTCATCTCTTGTTCCTGTCCTGCCTAATACAAATTGGGAGGGCAGTGCATAGTTCTGTAAATATTCAGGTGAGAAGATGAAAAGAAATGTGATTCTGTCTTCAGTTCCTGCGGTCTGTTTTTGGATGTTTGAGGCCAGGAGCATGTGCTTATTTGCTCAGACAGTTCTGAAAGAACTTTTTTTTTGAGGACAAAAGATCCCCTCACAGACTGAATGAATTTCTTTTCTTTCTGAGTCACAGTTTGAACAACAGATTTTTTTTTTAATTGTGTTTTTCGGTTTTAGATATTTTCATTCTGTATTCATATATTCCAACTTTAGATCTTTTTCACCTACTAATCCTTCAGTGCTCAAAGTGTGGTCTTGTGCCCTTTGTGTCTTTGTTAGAAGTCCTCCTGAACTGGGGTGTTTCAGGAGTAGAGGTTTAACTCAGATTATACAATGTTTATGAGGGCAGAAAATGTGCACAACTACATTGAAATGCATTTCACATCCAGTGCTTTACAAAAACAACTGGCCAGGAGCGGGCTGGTGGTGAAGAATGTAGAGGTGATGCTCAGTTATTTGTAATACTGTAGGGGTTAAGAAGTTATTGTTGCTGCACTGTTGATGTCGATGGTGTAACAATGTATTTTTTTGTGATTTGAGGAGATTTAGGTCTTGTAGTCAGACAGTGTCCCATATACAAATCCGCAAGGAAAAGTAATGGCCAGATAAACCCAGGAGGGTGTTAAAACTCTGAGATTAAATCTAGCTTTTTTCTTACATTTTGCAGAATTCACTAGTCTTATTTGAAATGCAGCTGATCTGTATTCACAAAACCAGGAGAGCTTCTCATAAAATATTGGAAATAG
Source organism: Molothrus ater (assembly GCF_012460135.2). Taxonomy (NCBI): domain Eukaryota; kingdom Metazoa; phylum Chordata; class Aves; order Passeriformes; family Icteridae; genus Molothrus; species Molothrus ater. Next base: position 43,653,058 of record NC_050480.2, read on the forward strand.
TTAATATTTTATGAGACTTGGAAATAAAATCCAGCAGTGCCTTCTCCTCCAGTAATGCTTACAGCAGTTATAAACAGAAGGTTAAAAAAAAAGAGAGGAAGATATTCTCACCAGGACTTTGCATCTATGTCTAGGAACTGTTGGATATCTATTGTCATGTAGACAGTCTGCAGCCCTTATGGGCACCTCACATGTCACTGTTATCTGCAGCACTCTCTCTCCTGATCACATTGGAAGAGAAGGCATTCAGGTATAGATAGCAGTGACTCTACAGCAGAGTCTGTGTGGTGCAGTCTACTGAGCACCTTTGGCCTGGGAGGTTTGAATCCCTCCTCTTCCTTTCTCCTTCCTTTTACAGCCTTGTTCTGTGAATTCAAGCATGATGCTAAAAGTAACTGAACTATTTTGGAAGAGGGAAAATTGGAAAGACATTGTCTTTACAGCAGGTTAATATTGCAGAGAAAAACTGTATGTAAATTTGATGAAAATGTGAATTTGTTCTGAGTGGAGGTTGTGAATGTAGGAGGCTGCAAACAGAATAGTGGTGGATGGTCACCAGAGAGAGCATCTCAATGCAGATTTCAGAATGATTGCAGGACAGAAACCATTACTTCCAAAATAGCTAATATTTTTGTTGGAAATGTGCTTTTGACATCTGTGGTTTTGGAGCTTTGAAAGAGAAACAGATTATAAAGTTATTAGCTATTGTAGCCAAGCAAAAGTAACACAGCAGTCAAGTAAAACAAGCTCCTCATAAAGAGACTGATAATTATTTGTGGACAATATTCACAAATTACTTCAAATATACTAGAGGAAAAGATAGTTTTTTCCTGGAAGGTTGTGGCCAGTGTTGGTATTATGCATGTGTTTGACTCCTAGCACATGAATTCATTCTGGTATGAGATGGAGCCTATTAGGAAATTGGCTACATGAGTAAAAGTCCACACTCCATTTCCTTTAAGGTTGCTAAGCACAACAATTATTGCCCTCAGTGGTAAGGCAAGCACATAAATTAATAAATGTCCTATTAATGAGTACACTAAACATGAAAATGTCTGAACTGGGAAAATACCAACTGTGCCTGTTAGGAACAGGGCATTGTGCTTCATGTTGGTTAAACAAACTAGCTAACAGGATAAAAATCAAAGGCTGTAGCACATATAACTGAGAATTTAGTTTTGTCTTGAATCTACCTTCCTGTGTAAATAAAGAATCTTTAAGGAAAGGGGTTATGATCCATAGGTTTAAAAGCAGTGTGATGCAGAGTGTTAGCACACTTGCATAAAGGTTTATATGTACAAAACCAACCCAATTACTATGATTTTTTAATCCAAAATGACAAAGGGTAGCCAACTCTAACAAAACTAGTTCCATCAAGCTACAATGTCTACAAATTCTTCAACCTGGGCAAATTCTGACTGCCTTATCCTGAATTTTTAATCTGACATTCCCTTTTTCACATCCTTGCTCTTGATTTGTAATGAAAATCTGCCTTCTCTAGTTTGCAAGGTTTGAGAGCTTCTCTCCACATTTGTAAGCTGTCCACAGCCCAGACATCCACCAGTTTTTTGCCTCCTGAATACAGGAGTGGTGTTTTAAAGGTTAAAAAGCCATAAATTTGACTTGAAAATTTACCTCATGTGAATCAATTTTGCATTGCTTATACTGTAAGATGCTTACGGTAAATGAATTAAATGTAATCCAGCAGTAAATGTGTTAAGCCTTGGGGAGGTGGGGATGCTGCAGCTACAGAAGTAACAAGCCTGCTGCCAAATGCAGCTTTCACAGAAGAGTCCCTGGAACACAGTCCTCAGACACCCTAGTCTTCATTAAATAAACTCAACCTTTTTTTTATTGTGATATGTGGCTGGTATTTTTATGCACAGTGTAAGACAGGGGCCTAGTGTGGATCTCTGGTGTAAGTGTGTGTGCCTGTAAGGGCAGCAAGAGAAACCAGAGACTGTTAAAATGCTCAGGGGTTGGAGTTGAGCAGAGCTGTATGTGAATCAGCTGTACTTCACACATACATTGGGCAAAAGGGTTCCAAGAGCCCACAAGTGGTTGGATGTCCTCTCCCATGGTTGAAATCAGCCTTAGCTGGATACTGAATGTCCTCAACGGCTTTGAAACCTTCTCAGGGTGACTAAACTGGACACTGAGGAGCAGAAGCTTGAGTGCTGTGGCTGTGCAAGGCATCATCAGAGGAGGAAGGAGAACAAGATGCATCTTAGCTCTCCTCAGCACCAGCTGCAGAGGGGCCAGGCAGCCCCAGGAGAGGCTTGCTGCCATACATGTGTTTAACGTTTGGAGTTCCGGGCTTAAATAAAACATTGGGAGCCTGAAATGTGTTAACAACTCTGCAAACCCTGAAATATTACACGTGGTTAAAGTAACATGTCATCCAAAACCCCGTTTTTACTCTGTGACATTCTATGTGAGCAGCACCACCCTCCAAGTAAAAAAATGTACTTACTGTGTCTTTCCTTTAACAAAGAAGACAGTATAAGCCTGTTAGAAGGAAAGAATATAAGTGCTCAGCAACAAAGACTTTTTAATGAATATACTTTTAATTCTTATAACCATCCCATTGATTATAAGTACAACCAGAAGAGAAGTCTGATTATCCTTAGGCAGCCATTTACTTCTGGGAAAAACTGATGGTACTTGGATGTAAAGTGCTGATTTAGTGTTTTCCTCCATATATAGCAGAGGCTGAGATGATCCTGGAAGACCAGTTCAGAGCAGAAGCCAGACAGAGTTTTCCAGGTTCTGGTGTTACTTGTCACCTTAATCTAAGGGAGTCTCTTAAATGATGTGGCTGTATTTTAACCACCAGTGAGCCTGAAGTTTCTTCCCAAAGGCAGTGTAAAATAAGTTAATATTTTATAATGTGCTTTGAAATCCTCAGATAACAGGCACTGCAACATTGCAAAATATTTCATGGACAGAACCATCTGAGGTGAAATCTGCCTCTCTTTATGTAACTTCTTTCAATAAGCAGAAACCAATTGGACTCTGAGACTAAATAGTGCATTGAAACAAGATGGACCCATGGTTGTCAAATGCTTATGATTTGTAACATCCCAGGAAGCTGAATTGGTCAGACAATTCTACTAAAAATTCTTGTAAATAACCATGAAAACCAGTAACCATCATTTGACAAGCTGATATTTTGTAGTCTTAGCAGTAAGTACGAGCTTTTTTTTTTCTAGAAGAATCACTTCAAAAGTAGCCTAGTGATTTTTGTATAAGGTTCATCCCAAAGGTTGCAGAGAAGAGGCATAGGAAGTGCAAAACACCCTGGAGCCTCATCAGACTGCAGATCAACTGATGAGACCTATGCAAACTAATAGTGTGGCTCTGACCCCTTGAGAAAGCTCACCTCTTAAATATGAAGAACATTCTAGCCAGCAGAAGTAAGGTGGTGTTTTCCCACGGTTTCCTGAAAAGTCTGTCAGGACTGATTTTCAATAGCTACTATTTATATAATTAAAGAATACTTTGGAATGTTTGTGGAGTATTGATGGCTGCCCAGTCTTGTTTGCAAAGTACACTCATTTTAATTTGACCAGATCTTAAGAAATGTTGAGTATTTGCGCCCTGTCTGCTGACGCATCTCAGTTTGGAACCTGGTAAATCTGCAGAGTATTTTCATATCCACAGAAAAAATCACAAGGAGCAAAGGGTGCTAAGGTCACTGTGCTCAGCATCTTGTGAATTCTGGTGCTCTGCTTACAGCGATATAAATCTGTTTTACATCTTTCATATTCATTATGATTTCTCTCCTGAATCCACTTGCATTGTCTCATTAATTAATGCCAGTTAGATTTTTGTGCTCTGACAGAGGGGTAGCTCTAATCACATGTTGTTGATATGTCATGATTGGGGATCTTAAAATTACTGCTGAAAAAAACAAAAACACCATAAAATGTTGCTACATACCAGCAGCATCCAGATGTGACATATGACATTTTGTTTAACGTGTGTGGGTATGGACATACTTAGTTTTGTGCCTTTTTGTGCCAAAATGAAGTTGTTGGATTATGTTAAGAAAGCTGTAGAGTATGTGACTGCAGGTGTTGGAGTATTATTGGTAAATCCATGGAGTATTTCATCTTGGCTGCTGGGTCCAGTTTTGGTCTCCCTCCAAAAGGATACAGCAGGAACAGAAAGGCTGCGGCTAGGATGGCAGAAATTACTAAAGGCACGGATGAAAATTGACCCAGAATAGTGTCTGGACTTGAAGGAAAACAAAGGAGGGATAATACTGAGTAAATAATGAATTGCTTGGGAGGGTGTAAATTCTCCTTTTCCCTAGACAGCGCGAAGAGAGCTGGGCAGAGCGCGATGAGCCAGGAGCCCTTCCCGTGCCGTGCAGGAGCCCAGCGCCAGCAGCCGCGGCCGGGGCCGGGATCGCGGCTGGCTCCGGGATCCCTGGCGCACCGGCGGGAGCGGGAGCGGTGTCCGCAGCCGCATTACGGTCCCGGCTCCCTGCGACCTCCGCCGAGCCGGACCGCGGGGCCGGCGCCGTCCGGGGGCTCCGCAGCGCCTCTGGCCGCGGCGTCCGGCGCCTCCCCCGCCCCGACCCGGGGGGCGGCCCCGGGAGCCCTGGGGGCGGGCGGGGGGGGCCGTGCCGGTGACGTCGGGTTTGCAGCAGCTCCGAGCGGCAGCGGGCGGGCGGGCGAGCCCCAGCCCCCGCCGCCCGGTGCTGCGGCAGAGGGCGGCGGGCCGGGAGCCGAAGCGGGGAGCGCCGCCGAAGAGGGCTCCGGCGGCGCCAGGATGTAGGCGCGGGGCGGCGGGGAGCTGCCGCCGGCGACGGGCTCGCCATGAAGAAGCATTCGGCCAGGGTGGCCCCGCTCAGCGCCTGCAACAGCCCCGTCCTCACCCTCACCAAAGTGGAAGGTAAACGACGTCGCGGCGAGCGGGACGAGGGTATCCCGGGGAGACCGGGTACCGCGACCGGGGATGCTCCGGAGCGACCGAGCGCGGGGCTGGGGCGATGCCGGCGGCGGGGACTGCGCGACTCCTGAGCGGGCGGTGCGAACCCACGGGGCGCACAGCTCCCCCGCCGCCCGGCATCGCCGGCGCTTACCCCTGCCCACTGCCCTGCTCAGCCCCGGGGCTTTCCTCGCCCTTACTCCAGAGGCAGAGCATCTCTCCGGACCTCCCCTCGGGACGCGGGAGCAGCCCCCAAACCCGTGGGCAAGTATCTGCCATGCAGGAGGACCCTTGGCAGGAGGGAAGGAAGATGCTCGGCAGATTTGTTCTCCCGATGTGAGGAACGCAGCCCCGTGTTCCAACCATCTGTCCTCACCTCTGTTTGCTAATCCAGCTGCGTGGTAGCCGTGGAGTTGGAGTCTTATGGCCAGGAGGGATATAAGAGCCAAGGAGCAGTGGGGGCTGGCAGACCTTTAGGGGCCACTGGGACCTTTGAAGACTTTCAGGGATCATGGCCGGGGGCCTTGAAAAGGACACTGATGTGCTCAGAAGGGTTCCCTGGAGAAATCTGAGGCTGAGGAGCTGTTTTCTTGGGTAGAGACCTGTAAGCCTTGTCCTGGAGATGGAGGGGTGATGCAAAGGCAGGGTGCAGGTCAGGGAGAGGAGCCTGTCTGAAGGATGGATACAGAGCTCTGTTCCTGAAGGAAGAGCAAAGGGAAAGCTGCTGGTTTGGGGGATACCACTGGGGTATGTCGTTGGTTGAGAAAATGGTGTTGGTAAAAGGAGAAGGTTGGCCAGGGGGAATGGAAGGAGGAGAGGCAGAAAAGGGATAAGAAGAGTGAGGCAAAGAGGAAGAAAAGCTAAAAAAAGGGAATGATTGAATGGCAAGACATAAAATGTGAATGTGAGACTCCAGAGAAAGCTCATGAAAAAGAAAAAACTAATACTGAAAAGCTGAGAAATTAATAAAGGAAAAGAAAAAATGGTAGCAAAAGCTCTGTGGAGCAGAAAGTGAGAAAATGCAGAAATGTACAAGAGGAGGAAAGGAACTAAAAGCAGCAAGAGTGGAAAGTAAGGGGTACCTGAAGGTTCTTATTTCAGTTCACAGAATATTCAGCTGTTGCATTCCCATAACATAAAAAACACCTACTGCAGAGATAGGAAAAGAGATCCCAGTTTTCTGATGGAAAGAGCAGGCCTGATCTTCATTACACTATAATCAGAATTTTAAAAAGCCCTTGGAGTTGACCCCATGCACAGTAGAGTGTTTCTCTCGAGGTTTGCATTGGAGGCTCCTCTGGGCTAGGAGCTCGCCTCCCTTTCTTTTGGTGCACTGCACAAGCTTAATGAATCATAAATAATAATAACCTACCAGGTTCCAGCTTTGAAATGTGGGTCATCTCATTCCTCTTTTACCAGTTCAAATACAGTTTATTACCTACCTTATATAGAAACAGAAAGAGAGACAATCTTTCACTGTGCCATAAAATTGAATCCTTTCAAGCATTTCCATGTCTGCTCTGCATACCAGCTCTCAGATACCCTATTGCTGCCCACCAGGGACTTTGTTGACCTAGTTGGACTTTCCCTTCTTTACTTCAGATTCCTTTTTCCTTTACCATCAGTGGCAAAAATCTAAATTGCCTTGATGGTGCCTGGAGTTTCTTTCCTTCTCTTTAACAAAACAGACTGGCTCTGTTTGAGAGCTTCCTTTTCCAAACCAATTGACAGCATTTCCTTTCAGGCTAACATTGACTAATTTTGCCAGCTGGTGTTAAAGCCATATAAAAAAAATTTGTAGTTATTGGCAAAAATAAAGTGAGACAGCTGGCACACTGCCGACTGCTGACTTCCTTTGGCCTGGCTGCCGTACCTCTGGCAAAGATTTGCCTTCCTCTGGTAGTCCAAGTCCATTGCAAAGGCTAAGAGCAAGACAACAAAAACTTTAATCTGCTTCACAGTTAGGATTATTTTCTCCCCTATCAACCACCATCAAAGCATTTCAAGGATCTTTGGCAGAACCACTAGGAATATGTTTCATTCTGAGATGGTTAGCCAAGTGGAGCCTTTCATTGATACGCATTGCTGTAAAGCCCTCTAGCATTCCTTGTATTTTCCTGACGGTGCAGCAACTTCTTTGCTTTAAAAGGAAGATAAGGACTTTGTGCCTTCAGAAGCGTGACTGCCATTTCGAATTATTTCGGAGATTGAATCATCAGTATGCTCGGAGCCTGCTGTACCAGCACTTTTAAAGACGACTGTGTCTACATGCATTGCTCAGGCAGGCAGTAACCATACCATGTGTTTTTTGTGCCTGGTACCATTGTACACCCTTCATATTTTGAGAAATGTATGCTTGGTGCCTGATTTGTGCTTGTTCTTCCTTCTGTTGTTGTTTTTCTCACCAATTTCTGTCCACACTGCAGTGGCCATTCCTCTCAGACCAGCCAATTGACTGGTTTCACCCTATTTGTACGTGAAAGCACAGTGTGCTTTGAGGACTGACTTCTCTTCCCCAGAAAGGTAAATATCTCCATTCTTGCTCTACATCTTAAGATCTTCCAGAGACAGGTAGCATCAGCTCTGACAAAGAACTGCAGAACAATCATCACACCAGAGAAAACACATCCTCCACTTAATTAGCCCCTACTAGGAGCTGCTTATTCTCAGGCTTTCAGTACCAAGGAAATGCTATTGCAGCCTCCCCTGTAGCACATTTCCTCTGCACTGTTCTGTCAGGAATGAGTGACTGGTGATATTCCAAACTGAGTTGCCGTGGAACCAGATGAACCACATGTTCAGCTGGAGTAACCCTGCCCGAATTGCTGGAGTTGCAGGGAACTTGTATAAGTATGAATGAGAAATAAATTTGGCCTTTAGTACCTTTGCATGCCTGCAGGGAATTCATCACAAGCGTATCAACGCTATAATTGCTTTAATAATAAATCTTTTTCACTTCTTTAGCAAGCACAAACCAAAGATCCCAAGCATAGCAAAAACTTCCATGAGAAGCAGTCAGCTTCTTTAAGAGAGGAGATTCTTATTATCCTCATTTTGCAGATGGAGCAGCTGAGAAACTGCAGAATGAAGCAACTTGCCTAAAAACAAGCAGCACATCTTTTGACAGAACAGGCAAGAAAAGACCTGCAGCAGATAGGAATGGACCCCCAAACTTTCCACACATATCTTTGTGGCCATGAGAGGGCTATGAATGGATGCAACAGGGGACAGAGAAGCCTTAGTTTATTGAAATCAGTGACTAAAGCTTTCTTTTTGGGAAATAAGCTCAAATGCTGCATAAATACATTTCTGAATAAATACTGTGTAACTATTAGCAGCATTCTGCTGGTGGCATCCAAAGGTTTTGGTAGACAGGCAATGCTTGTACGACTGAGCACCAAGGCAGGCTGTGTAAACATCTCACCCAGGACTTCACAACTGTAGAAGCAAGGTTTGGTGGCCATTGGTCTTTTTCTCATGAAAGCCATATATGACAGACTATGCAGTGCTCCTGCATCCTAGAAAACAGAAGCAGCTGGTGAACAAGAGAGGCTGGTGTGGCTCAGCCAGGGCCATGGGTTTGGTGGCTCAGCCAGGGCTGTGGGTTTGGGTGTGCTTCCCCACTGAAGCAGCCTTGGCAAGGAATTTGTGTTGGCTTCTGCATGGAGGACTTAACTTTGAAAGTGTTCACTTATGTTCAGTGTGAGCAGTCAGGGCACCTTAACCCACCCAGTTCTTGCTCCTTAGCTATGGTAGCAGTTTTCTCCTTCTCCTGACCAGAACTGGTGAAGGTGATGGTGACAAATTCACATGGATAGGAGTTTTAGGTTTGCTGTGTGTCTGCTTCTCCCTTGGGCCTACTAGCATGCACGCCATTACCGCAGGATAATGTCACTTACTCAGCTGACAGAAAAGCAGTGCCTTCTTCCGTGGGTACTGAGTGTTAAGTACACATGGACAGTAATTACACTCTGGCTTTGGCCCAAGGCAGCTTTTGCTCAATTTTTGTATTCCTTGCAGTATTTTCAGTTAGTACAACAGCATATTTGAGCAGATAGCCAAGATCTTGTTCCAAAGGCGTGAGGAGTTTCTTGTTGCATAACACCTGGCTCACTTCCCAAATGGCACCATGCTTTCTTAGGCTTTAAGCAGCCTCAAAATGAGCTGCTCTTAGCTGTGCTAGCTTACTCACTGGGGAGTCCCTCTAGCTGATCATGTCCCCCTGGGTATTTTGTCTACTATCTCACCTGTGCAAACTCATGAGTTATAGGTTTGGAGGCGACTCATTACTTCTGCACTGTGTCCCCTCCTCAAATGATACAAAAATAAAATAAGACCATTTTGATATTACTAAACTAATGCCAGAGCAGGAGTTTTAATGCATCACAAAGCAGAAAGAGAAGTTATTAAAGATTTATGTAAGCTTCCTTACTTTAGTGGCTGAAATGAGACAGTATGTACACACAATGGACAAACTGTAGTTTCACTTACAGTGATGGAACTTAAGAATGACAGCATCCATTGGATCATCGTCTCAGTCCTTCCATAGATCACAGACCATTACATTTCACCCACTTATCCCTAAATGAAGTAAGGTGCCTTTTGTAGTCATCTTGAATCAATTTAGGCATTTGCTTTCAAAAAATAAGCAGATTACTAATCCACCTATTTAATTATAGGCTTCTCCCATGAGAAGTTGGAACAAGAACCAGTGAAAAAATAAATATGAAGTCACCAGAATGCGTTATTCACTGTTTCCTGTATTTTAATTTTATAAATCTTGTAAAAGGAATTTTGTCCTTCTTTCCTGATGGCTGACAATCATAAACAGTAGGATTTGTAGCTGAGTGTAAGAGCCAGAGTTCCAAAATGACTCCTAGTTCGACATAAAAGTCTAAGTTAGCTCAACATGTATTCCCCAGCAATTTCCCAGCAACAAGGCTCATGTATAGGATTATTTGTGTTGTTGCCTTCCTAGCACATTATAGTCAGTACAGCACATTCACTTATGTAGTAAGCAGCTCTCTCCGCTTGGCTGGAGCACCACTGCCAACCTTTAGTCCACAGCCTAGTTAATCTTTGTTAATTACAAACTGAGATGTCACTGCAGACCTGGATAGCATCCTGCAGAAGCAGGAATTTGGCCAATGAAAGAGTAGGTTCACTTTGTAGTCTTCACTGAGCTTTGCTGACAGCCACTGCGGCATAAGATCAAAGGCAACAGGAAACAAGGTGTTTTCAGCAGTGCAGAGCTGGCTTGCCTCTAGGCAGAGTTGCCCACCATCTATTGGAGAAATCGGTACCTGATCTCCCTTGTTAGCTGTCTGGTTCCAAACAAATGGATCTCCTCTATCTGGACATAATGCAGGGGTACCCAGCCTGGGAATTTTGTGAGCTCTACTCAGGGCATGAATTTTGACATGAGATCAAGCACCCTTGGATTATACAAAAGTTGTATGTTGGCTCTTCTGGAAGTATTAGGTATACATTTAGTTCAGTTTCACTACTTCTGACCCTAAGCCTCCTCAAACTCAAACAAGTGTGAACCCTGTAAGTCTTGTCATTCAGTCATGAAAAGTACAGAAGTGAGGAGGTAAGAGCTCGAAATGCCTTTTCCACAATCACCTCAAATTCCCTAGCACAACTCTCAGTAAGGGTAATATTTAATTTGTGACTGAAAAAGGCATAAGTCTGTCTTCTGTAGCTGACTGAAACAAGTGAGGAATGGTGGGTTGCAAAAGCCTTTCTCACTGCAAAGAGGATGAGGCAAGTATCAGAGAGAAAATAGAAACTAGAATTTTTGCGTGCAATGTATTTTTGCATGGAGTTACACTGAGTACCTCAGTGCCCACAGGGGCCTAGCCAAACCTGTCTTTTTTTAAAGGAGACTCAGCTTTTGATAAGTGTGCTGCTGAGAGGTGAGGAGGCATCTCTTCTTCCTTCCAGGGGATCTGAGTAAATCATGTGGGGTCTTCTGTGGATATATATGCATTACTCCAACCACTATGAGCACGCTCAAGTCCATGTCAAGTCCCCACTAGTATCTAGTTATTGGTTGACAGAGAACAGACTATCTCTGACTGCTCCAACTATCTTGATCTGAACTTAGGACCTAACAAATGCATTGTGTTTGATGTTCAGTAGCAGGTTAAACCATTAGCTTCTAGGGGAGAAATCAGGTGGAGTTGGAATTTACTGTGGAGTAAACCAATGGGCTACAGGAAAGTCTTCTGTCTAAAACTGTGCTTACTTGAAAGCCAGGCAGCTCTGAGTTTTTGAAAGCTCCTCAAGAGTGAAAGAACATTGGCTTGTTTTTGATAAAGTGCAGTCAGCAGTGCCTCCACAGTTAGCATGAATTCATTTATCTCCTGTATATATGCACTGATATAAATGTGCTCTTTATATTAGTATGTAAGTAATTGAATTCCCTTGGAGATAAAACTATTACTCAAGAAAGATATGTAGCACTCAAATGCCTGGATAATTATTGCAGTAGCTTCCTACAGAGAATCCAGACTGGTTTTTTACCATCTCTCAACCCTTTGTTCAGTCTGAAATTGGAACAGACTGATCAAAATTTGCCCAGAATACAGTTTTGCTCATATCTGATTTTTGTTCTAATAGCAGTTCTGCTTCCATAACCCCTCAAAGTAAGTGATGAAACTCCCAGTGACCTCGCCAGGTGACTCACTGTAAGATTCAATCCAATTTTTATTCAAGAATGGAATGCAGAATAATATCAAGAAAACGTAACTTATAATCAGGGTTACTCCTTGCACATGGTTACTTTCCAGTCCCACAATGCTGCTACTGTAAAAAGCACCCAGTATCTTCCATTTTCACTCTGGATTCTGGTCATGAATTCTGATTAATAATAAGAAGAACAGTATTTAGGGGAACTCCTCACCTCATAAAATTCAATGTAGAATATCATAATCAGGCCCATTTGAATGCAGCACTTCTACTGAAATTTCAAGGCAGTTGCCTCTGAAGATGAATTAAATGGATTAAAGTCCAAATTGCTGCAGTATGAAGTTGATAACTTTTTGGTCCTCTTTATATATCACTAACAGGATTAGAATATATTGCAGAAAGCCTTGCTGGCACATTTGACAGAGGCAGAAGGGCATATGTATGCTAGGGAGGAGAATTTGGCATGTCTTCAAAAATATGTGGAGATTATTTAATTCCAGCTCTTAGTAGGTTTAGATATAATATCTAGCACAGGATAAAACAGGAATTAATATATATTAACCATCAGTGATAATGCCCACTCTATCTGTGAATTATACTTCAGGATATGAGAATACCTGCTACAAGAAATTTAGGCTTATTTGATACAAATCAAGCTATATGGATGATCTGGTGATAACAGTAATATGGGACAGATTTCCACAGATGAGAATCAGCTTGTTGTCAATGAACCAAAAGTCCTATTTTCTACCTTGCTGGAATTAAAGAAAGAGGATCGGACAAGTTCGAGTAGCCTGCACAGATTATTGTAACACTTTAATAATTAGTTAATTTATACTAAGAATTTCAGTAGCAGAAGAGGGTCTGAACTCAGAATGCTTTTTTCTTGGTTTGAGTTTTTGTTCATGCAATTTTCCCTATTTTCATATACCTATATCCCTTATTCTGCAGCCTCAAGCAAATTCAAACCTTCTGACCTAATAGGTTAATATCCTAGGTTTGTTCTTTAAAATAGTTCTATTGTGGACTTTAAAACTATTTTCTGTATTAATTTATTCTAAATTTAGTAATTCTATTTCATGATCAAATTAAGTAAAATTATTTTTATCTCATACTATAAGAGTGAAGTATTTAAAGAAAGCACTTTAAGCTTTTCTCAAATAGCATCTGAAAATCCATTTCTGCAATGCTTTGTTGACCAAATATTCTAATTTAAAAACTGATTTAATAAGGTTTAATGGGGTTTTGTCATTTCTCCATTGTGATGCATTAATTGGTGTTCAATAAAAAACAGAGTACTGATCTTCTAGACCTTCAGCCCCAACCATGGTTGGAAAACTGAGGAACTGTGAGCAAACCCAAAGTCGTTCTAGTGCTGTGTTACAGTCCCACACACCAGCCACCCACAGGGACTCACAGCTTTCCTGTAGGAATCCAGGAGCAGCTTCCTCAAAACTCCCACGCAGCTGCCATATGGGCCTGACCAAAAGTGCATTGGGTCCTGCCTCCAGCTTGGTGGAATTGAACAAGAACATGTATTTTCTAGCCATTCATCTCTCACAGTGTGGGTGTGCTGAGAGCTGCAGCTTGCCCAGATGTAGAAAAACATTTTTTCTGCTTTGTTGCTAGCAATTTTTGGCAGTTATTTTGTTTTTTTCACTTCTCTTGAACACTGAGTTGCCCTTTTCTACGGAGCATCCAGTGAAGGGCTCACTATCCCTGGTGACCAGAGCCCATCACCGAGGTGCAGCATGTGGGTTTGTTTACTCCCACCTGCACCTCTTTATCAGCACACTTCTCCATCTGCCCATGTGTGACCCAGTCACATTGTCCCTCATCCCCGCAGCTGGCCACTGCCCTTGCTGACCTGCCTGGCTTCACATCATTAGGAAACTTTGTCACCTTTGTCACCTGGCTCACTCCCGTGGTGAGGTAGCTGTGGTTAGTGGTGAAGAGTGCAGCTCCCACCACAAACTTCTGCAGAGTTTTGGCCGTCTCCCCCACTGCTGTGTATACTCCTCACTGGTTTCCTATCCTGTACTGAGCCTTTTATCAATTCCAGCACTTTCCCTGTCAGAGTATTTTATGTAAGACTCTTTGGAGTAGGATTTTTTTCAGGATCCTCTTCAAAACCTGGAAAGGGTTTTGAAGGAGCTCTCTCTCCTTTACCCATGTGCCTGTTGACCACTGTCAGAGAGCACTGGTGAGGCTGCAGGATGAATCATCCAGTCTGCCCAGCACATAATGCTGTCCTTTATGCTGTCTAAGATGTCCATCCTAACTATTGCTCACTCTCTTAAGCACTTACCACTCTGTTTCAAAGCTGAGTTGGCAGGTAAGTGGCTGAAACCTTTCCTTCAAAAACTGGAGGTGGAGTGTGTGCCCCTCTTCAGTAGCTCAGTGAATAGAGCAGCGTTCCACCCCTCTGCTAGGAGCAGGAAATTCATCTGCCAGAGTGTCCACAGGCCCTCCAGGGCTGGGGGAACCCAGCTAGCAGCAAAAAACTGGTTGGCTCAGAATAGAAAACATCCTTACTTATTAGGAAAGCATAAATTCAGGAGGTTATTTGCTCTGAGGAGAAAAAGTGAGGCCCTAGCCTTGTTCCAGTGACTACTTCAAATACAGAATGGAGATATTTCCTGGAGATGACTCCTAAGATGAGAGATGGGACCTCTCAAATGTGTCTTTGAATCCTGACAGAGTCTGGGTTTAAGAGGGGCACATGGGTGTTAGGAGTCATGGTCCTTTGGCATGCCCATGAACGGATTCTTTGGCATCTGATGAGCTCTAGTGGGATTGTGAGGAGGTTACAGCTGCTACAAGCAGCTTTGGCAAAGCTAGAGCTAATTTGGAAAATGAGGGAATGTCCCTTGATGCAGAAGTTGGTCTGTGCGTGCCCTCATTACAACTGTGCAGGAAGGTTGATACATGGAGATGACTGGCTTCAGAAATAAAATATTAACAGTTTCTCAAAACCAGACACCAGGATGACCTGTGAAAGAGAGGCCATCACTGACAATGGCACAAGAAAAGGTGCACTAGGTACTGGGTGGTCTGCCAGTCCCTGAGACCTCACTCTTTCACCTGACTGACTGCGAAGAAAATGCCTGGGAAACAGATCTGAACGAATATCAACATTTCAGGTTTAGACAGCTACAGTGGTAATTAGAGATGTAAATCACTTAATGAATTTGGTATTTCATCTTCTCTTCACAGGATGATGCCTCAGCTGGTTTTTAACAACTTGGTTCAAAAATCTTGAACACCTAAATAATACATGGTTAGTGTGGTAGGAACAGGGTAAAAACTGTGGTAGACAGGAAGGGGATAAAAACAAAATTTGAGGAGTTTGTGAGTCTGCTATTGAGGCAAATAATATTGGGTATCCAGGAAACCACCATCAGGAGCCATCATGTGTGTTCTCTTGTGATGTTGGCACTAATTGTCTCCCACTGATCCCTCCATGTAGTAAATACTGGGTGAAGAAGTTGCACAGCATTCAAGGCTGTGAGAATATGCTTTGGGAGTGTCTGGCCCTGATCCCTCTGCATGTCACAGATTTCTAGAGCTCTAACCATGCTGAGGATCAGGCACTGTCTCACAGGACTTCCTCAGCTCCTTCTCCCCTCTTTATGATAAGCATATATTTTTGCAAGCTTTACAAACTTGTTCTGCGCAATGCTCAAGCAGTTATAAAACATTTGACAGGCTGGCAAAATGGAAATACCTTCAGAATGTCTCATTTATAATTGCCAGCAAGACCTGTGAGGGTTGTTTTTTTTTTATCAGAACTTTTTTCCAGAAGCCTGATTTAAAGAACTGTTTAAGAATATGCTTACTTTACATTCCTGGCCTGGGAAACCTGGAAGAGTTGAGCATTATCATTAGGTCCATGTTTTGGTCCCTAGTAGGCAGGACCTTAGTCTGTAAGGGTCACTTTCTCACTCTGAAGGGTTGGAAAGGGCACCCAGTACTTGTGTAATGCTTCCTGCCTGATTTGCTGACTAGCTGACAGCTGCTAAAGCAGGTCATTGATGACAGCTAAGTATGTTCCTGTGCACTGCACAGCTCTGAGTCCACCAGCACTGTCTGTGGTGGCTTTACCCTCTGTTCCTGACAGCAGTGGTGGAGAGGTGGGACTCATCTCACCCAGCTTCAGACACCCACACCAGAGACACCTACTTCCAGCTTGTCTCCCCAGACTGTTTGGAGCTGGTGGAGAGAAATAAGCACTCAGAGGGAGTGATTCATCTGGCTCGTTTTAATCATCCACTTTAGGAGGAGATAAATCGTGCTATGGAAATGTCTTTTTTCTGTCTACTAACTATGCAGAAAGTGTAAATCACTGTCTCAGATACACAGGTCGGCATGGCAGATGTCTCAAACTAAGAAGATGAATGCCACCCTTAGTTTTTATCAGTATTGTATTTTTAATACACACATTTAGGCACAGTGTGGTCCTACAGTAAGACCGTAGCTGTCTACCTGTGCACAGGAGTCTTAAGACTCTTGTACAGACTTTAGAAGAGGCCTGGACAGCCTATTTAAAGGTGTTACTTTTAATGGTTTAAATGCAGTGCTTTTCCATGCCTCCTTTGCTTCATGGCCTTTGGCTGGGTCTGTGGAGTAAATAGCTTGGGTGTAGATGGCCCTTGCTAGAGGTATCCAAAGCCACCTGAGGGGGGTCTTAGCCATAATAGAAGAAACAGAAGGACATCTGTTTATCTGTTTTCTGAGGTTGATGGCATTGGCAGAAGCTTTGGATATTATTTCCTTCCTTTGTTTCTGAATGCCATGGGACAGAGGTTGGACTGAAGGGGAGGAGGAGGAATGGTTCCATTTGAGATTTATGAGAAAGGAAAATGCATAAGCAAGAGGGACAATGAAAAACCAAAATGAATGAAGGGAAGATAGGCATTTTTCCTCTACCTCAGAATCTTAATTTGTTCTTTTGGGGGATACAGTAGCATACAGAGCAGTTTGCTGCAGGAGGCAATGGAAAAAACCCATTAAAAGTCTGCAGAACTAAAATTCTTCAATGTCCTGCCTCATTGATTCTAAAACAACATTTTACCATCTTTAAATTCATGTGCACTCTGCTGCCAGCTGACTCTTGTGCAGTGTTAGAGAGAGAAGCTTTTCAGCCACGTGTGGATTTAGTGTCACCCCATCTGTGCTCCTGTGGTTTGGGTGAGGAAAATGTCCCCAGGAGAGACACAGGGACTAGACAAGGCAAACTACAGCTCTGGATTTTGTGTTTGCCAGCTGGCAGGCAAGAGCCCTCCACAGTAAATGAGAGGATGAGACCACATGATTGTATATCATCTGTAGGGTCCACCCTCTCCAAAGAAAATCTAGTTTTGGGGGCCAGATTATGTCACAGATATCCTTCAGGTCAGTGGTGCATCCATTGGAAAAGTCTGTGCCCATTTGGCATCTAACTCTCCAGCAGCACAAGCAATCATGAGGAGACAATAAAGTTTCACTTACAGATACTACAGATACTGACAGATATTACAAATCTCATCTTGTAGCTGTTAATCATCAGACAGTGATTTTTACCCCTATCATCATGAAATCCATCGTGCCTGGGATAAGTTGTTAGTACCTCCAGTCTGTAAATGCATCAAAAGAATGAACATCCCTAGAAAGTTAACCTTTCAAGTACAAGTTCATTTTAGAAGTTATACATGCAGTATTGTCTATTGCTGAAAGCAAATGTTTCTGTTGGTATGTTTAACACAAAATTAAAGATACTTGGACAAGTAATTTTGCCTGTGTAGCAGAGAAAACATCAGTAACTTCAGCTTTAGGGAGCAATTGCTGTGGAACAGAGTGGAAGGCAGTGATATTCCTGCAAGCTGTCCAGATGAACTGCTGACTCTTGTGTACGTGCACAGCACAGTGGGGACCTGGGCAGGTGGCTTCAGCCCTTCATGGGGGAAAGATCTTCACCCCAGTGTCTGTACTGGGCTGTCTGTCAGCACTGTGTTACCAGATGTTGAGTGGCTGGTGCATCAGACACTTGTGTTTGATTCTGATTTTAGAAAAAAATAACACAGCTCCAGTGTTGTGATTCAGAGCACCTACTCATCTTAAAATCTCATATATCCTAGTGGCTTTAGGCACATTCCCTAATGTTAAATATCTTCAGCAGGAGTGGTTTAAATCCTGGTTTCCCCAGGGAGTAACTGCAGAAAGATGTGAATTGCAGATGCCCTACTGGCTGTCTCAAGAAGGAGGACCATTTTTGCCTACCTCTCTGTAAAAAAACATAAACTCTGAGTGAAGCTGAGTTGACACAAAGGCACAAACTCCTCTTAAGCTCTCATTTGGCATGCTGGCTTCCTGAATTTGTTTTTTCTGTGTGCAGAAACCCAGTGATCAAAGGGAAGAAGGATGCTGGAGTTTGTTAGGGTGTCTGAAGTGTTTGGTGTTGCAGTGACAATGCCCAGAAGAAAATCTTGAGTGGAAAGGAAAAAATTGGTAATCATTCTAGGACCTGTGTGGTGGACAGCAAAGAGGGCGCTGGCAAATGCCCATTACATGGTGAAGTTAAAAGAAATGAGTGTACCCTTGTTTGATATAAACTGAACCCTGACACTGGTCTGTGCAGCAAGTGAGGCAAGAAGCATTAGTTACAAACAATATATTACTAAGAAAATGTTTTAGAATTATTTTGAATGAGCTGAGCATTCACAGGCAGTCTGTTTTTCAATTCAAACTTTCGGCAGGTGGCTTGTAACCTTTCCATTATGTGTTTAATACAAGGTCATATTAACTTTGGGCAATTCACTGGCTTGCTGGTGCATTTCTTGTTATGTGGGAGGCTGCCCACACAATCTTCTATTGAAAAGTGAAATAACTGGAGAGATCAGATCTCTGGAAGCCACACAAAAAGCCTAGAAGTTTATATCTTTGCTGCTGTACATTCTTGTTAGATATCAGGCCATCAAACAGAGGCCACAATCCTTCTTATTATAAAACACAGCTTTACCAGGCAACCTAATGATACTTTTAGCTCTGATCATGCATTTCTTATCTGTAGGGAAATAACTAAATAGTTGTTTCCATAGAAAGAAACATTTTCTTTCATAATGTATTAGGTCATATAAATACAAATTTAGGTTAGCTTGAAATAAGAGATTTTCCATTCCACATATGAATTCACACCAGGATAAGGAAGAATTTTTAATTATTTTTTTTAATGTGGACCTCTCTTAGTCTGCCTAGAATATTTATAAATGTTTGGAAATGATACAGTCTTTCATTTTCCTGGCTTTACTTACGTTTTCACCTTTCAATGCTCACAGTAAATTCTGGACAGTTTTGAAGTTGTAAATTCCAGAATTTCAATATGAACTACTGTTACTTCCTGCTTTAGGTAAATGGATCAACTAAACTGCAGTCAGCCTCTTAGAGAAACCACTGCTGAGTGTTGTGTGTGGGTGACTGACAACTCCAGCAGATATTGAATGGGGTAAATTCAAGAAAGGCAGGTAGAAAGCCCTGAAGGCAATGGCCTGCTGCTGAGGTCTGCCAGCATGTTTTGATCTCTCTGGAACTCAACCAGCTAACCCTTCCTTATTCCGTCACAAGCTGGATACATTATCGACTGACAGCTGTTGGATAGCAGGGCTATAACAATTCATGTTTGAGGGTTGACGGGGTAAGGTTTTTAGGTGAAAAATTTCCAGCAGCTTTCAAGGCTTAGTTATAATGGGGCAAAGCTCCAGTCCAGTCTTTGTGCACAACTCAAAAAAGTTAGGCTTGCCTGGTCAGAGATGGACTTCAGGACAGCATGTGGTTTGATCTAGTTTTTGCTATTTGGCTACAGCCACAGGAGACCTGTTTTTCCAGGGATCACTGAAGTGCCTGGTGATCCAATTCAGTATTAATCATGCTATTTATGTAGCAATGATTTTGCTTAACTTCAAGATTAAATATGTTGCCCTCCTTCTCTTCTAAGAAACACCGTATTCCATAAACTGGCCATTTCTGCATTTTCCGAGACAATAACAATTTCAAGTGTTGTTATAATTCCCTTTGCTGATTTATCAAACTCAATACCACATTTTTCATTCATTTACACATCCTAACAGCACGAGTTTAAGTGGTGTGTTAAGCCTTTCTATGTACATCAAAGCAACATGTAATTTTCACTTCCATTTTACCCAAGGCTTCTAAATCTAGAGGCGATAATTGTTATTTGCCTTCTAATTATGCCTCAGTTCAACCAGAGGCTTTGCAATGATCTAAAAACAAAGGGCATTTTGTGGCAAGATCCGGTGGATTCCTTTGCACCTGGCTTCAGAGGGGCCTGAGATTTGAAAACTAAAATGCAGGATGGATTTCCTTAGTAAGGCATGTGTTTTCTTCTCCTCAGGGGATGAGCGCTCCCGGGAGTCTCCAGCCCCAGCCGAAGCACAGATGCAAGCTGGGGCGGAAGGCAGTGGAAGGGTGAGCCGCTGCTGCTGGAAATGTTCCGTGACGCAACTCAAGAAGATTTTCTGGGGTGTGGCCGTGGTCCTGGGTGTCTGCTCCTCTTGGTCGGGCTCAACCCAGCTAGCAAAACTGACCTTTAAGAAATTCGATGCACCCTTCACTCTAACGTGGTTTGCAACAAACTGGAACTTTTTATTCTTTCCTTTGTATTATCTTGGACATGTTTTTAAGTCAGCTGAAAAGCAGTCTCCAAAGCAAAGATACAGGTATGGGAGCTTTTGTTTTAATCCCGTGGCTCTTGCATGCTGCTCTGCATTTCACAGACATTTTGTTCAAATCAGTCAGTTACATCAAACTTGTGTTTGCTTTCCTCTCAAGGTTTGTTAAAGGATGGTCTGAGTTCATTGTGTGTCCAGTGTTAGGCGCTGTTATTATTCCTAATATAATTTCCAACATATGCAAGTCATGTAATGAAAGTCTGCATTTTCTGCAATTACTTATCAAGACATTTCTGCAATCATAATTTCTTTTTCTTAATATCTCTCTCCCCTCCCCATGGCTGACTTCTGTGTCAGTCTCTGAGTAAGCTAAGTAAGCTTTTCTTTTCCAAGCTGAGGACTAGAGCAGAGCCTTGAATAGCTGAGTAAAAAGTCCTGCAGTATTTTCCTGGCACTACGCCCTTGACATCAAAGGCCAAGCTCTGATCCCAGTTAAACTTGAGCTGTTCTGTTTATTTCCGGGAGGAAGCGCAGTCATAACCAAAGGCAGCACTTTGTCTTCAGCACACCTTGTCTTCATAGCGAGCCAAACCCGCAGAGCCTGAGCCCTGAGTGCCCTGAGTGCCTCCAGGAGAGGCTGAGGATGCTCGGGCTGCTTGAAGGACTGCCTCTCCCTGAGCACTCCCTCAGCTCTGCTCTGCTCTGCTCTGCTCATTTTGGCCTGAGAGGTGGCTGGGACAGATGGGATGACTCAGCCATCAAGATGTCCCATGTCAGAGAGCTTCCCTGATATGTGGAAGGATGTGAACAACCTTTTCCCCTTCTGTTACACAGTGGGGCTCATAGACTTTTAATGAAGTAGCTCAGAAAAGTAAACAGTAAGAAGTACACATTTCTCAGCTCCCAGCTGCGCAGCAGCAAGGTGGAAACTTACTACAAGAAAAATCTAAGAAACCAGGTTACTCAGGAAATGCTCTACCTCCGATTACTAGGGTTAAGATATTTTACTGCTTAGCCATCATTACAGTGTCTTCATCTTTTAAATAATGTGGGGGCTGCAGATAATGGATATGACCATTCACTGCAGGTTCTAGAGCAGGATCCAGAAGTTCTAAAGGCATTTTCCTAAGTGTCATGTTTCCTGAGCTTCAGTCTTCAGGTTGTATTTGTTCACAGCAAATACAGAGATAAGAGGAATATGGAGGTTACAGAAAGCTGCAGCTCAATCTAAAACCAGCAACAAATCCTAGCCTAAAAGCAAGTACCTTTTCATTTCATTGGTTTTAAGTATTTTTCTTCCCAGCTGCTCTCAGATAATGTTTTAAATACCACTGAATTCTGGGGTGAGCTGTTGTGGTTTGCCAAATCCCTGGGGTTAAAAACCCAGAGCACTGCACTCATTGCTGCAGTAAATTGATACAGTTGGTAGTTTCATGTCTTTTATTAATTAAATGATGGCTGAGTTGAAGAGCAGGTGCCAGCCCTGCAGCTGTTTAGGATGCAGGGGGACATCATTAGCAGTAGGCTTGCCCAGGCTTCATAAACTGTGTGTGTTTGTGTGTCTGACAAGCAGACTGAACAGGGTTAAATTAGAGAGCTTTTTCTGGGTGTCAGAGAAGATGTGTTCCTTTCGAGATGCAGCTGTGGCTCCCACAGCTTTGCTGCAGATTTGTTCTGTGGTTTGGAGCAAGTCACTGCAGCCCTCTGATTTCCTTGTCCTCCCTATTGTTTTGGAGGAGCCAGTCCTTCAGGGAGGGGGGAGGACTCCTCCTTGCCATGTGTTCACAGTGTCTGCCTCAGCATGTCCCCTATCTCCACTGAGGCCTTTTGGTGCTGCTGCCCCAAGAGTTACTGTGAAATTATTTACTGTTCACCTGCTTGCTCCATTACAGCTGAGGTGTCACATGTGTGTACGTCAGTAAACCCGAGCATTACAGTCCAGCCTCCCCTTCTAATTATTCCTTTTTTTCCATATTATATATGTGTGCAGATATATAAAGAGATGCACAGGGACTTTGCAGCTCCATAGGAGGCATCACCATCCTCAGGAAAGCTTGCAGTCCAGGCATGTTTGGACGCATTAGGGAGATATTTCACAGATTTCTGGGTAGTTAAAAGAAGACAATTCTGACCTAGAACTGTAAAGAAATTGGCATAATCACTTTCTACTTCTTTTATCCTTTACTTTCATCTATATTTTACATCTTATCTGAGCTCTCTGGCAAGAATTTGGAACAAGATAAATTAAAAGGCAATAGTGGGAAAAGGTGGAAATATGATATCTAAGTCACCTTAGCAGTGAAGTAGAAAAGGAAGGGGTTCTCAGATCTTGCCTACACAGGCTGCTAAAATCCACAGGTGCCTAATGTTTTTTGGCAGCAAACCTCCCCCAGGACACCTGCCCATCCACCTCAGCAGGACTGGGCTGCTCAGCCTCCCCTCCCCCTGGCACAGGCACTGCTTTCACACTGCCCCTTCCTGAGGGCACCAGAGGCAGCATGTGTGCTTTGGGTACCTCCCTGCACAGGTCAGAGGGCATGTAGAAACAGCAACCACCAGGAAAAATACACAAAAGGGGGATCGTAAAATGTAGTAACAGTGAATAGATGTATAGTCCCTTCTGCACAGATTATATGGTTTACTACAGTTTTTTAATTCATGTTGAATTATACCAGTATGTATGCTATGCTGTAAATACATGAATTTTTATGTTTTGTAGTCTCACAAGAAGAACATACCTGTCATGGACAGAAACCAGTTTTTAGCTGGTTTATGACAGAAAACCAGATTTTTTTTTCCCTTTTTATAGCATGTATAATAGTAGTGAATTTGCCACCAAAATTTTGTAGTGAGAATTGAATGTTAGAGCAGGTTTATTCAGTTTCTGTATCAGATTTTGAGTATTAAGCCACAATGTGAAGTACTAAGGACTTATGATTGAAACATATTGCATGATAAGAACTTGTGGTTTTAGCTGAAGTAGACTATCAGTGTGTCCACACTGTGGGGAGAGAGTCACTCACCAGAACTCATGCATTCACTTCCAACTGCTCTACACTCCCTAATCAGCTCCATCAAATGCTGCCAGGGTTGTGCCCAGGTGTAGACTGCTCAGGGAGAACTTCTCCCATGGCTGCCACCAAGGACGTCATGGCGCAGAACTGCGTGCATGGAAGTGATACAGAGAGCTCTGGAAGGGCACAGAAGAGCATGCCAGCATCACTCTCCTACTTCTTGTGCAAGTGCTCAGTAGCTTAAAATAAAATTACTGTAACTAAATGATTATTCATTTCAACCATTGTCCAGTCCAGAAATAACACATGCAATGATTTGTGCACCTAATGCATCATTTAAGAGTACTTCATACTTCTTGCTTCCAAACTGCTTTATAAAATGACACATTTAATCTGATGAGCTATCCTCCATCATATCTACATTATTAATTTATGACGTAACATAAATTAAAAGCGCTAGGGCTTAAAACTCCCTGGCTACATGAAAGATTAAATTAAAATCTTTGCAAGATATTGCTTAGCTTTGTATATCTCTAGGCAGAAAACATGCCTTTTATAAAGATTTGCCCTCTGTGTTCCAGCTGGGAGGAATAATAGAGGGGTTTGTTCACATTTTAGAAAAATACCTCAGAAAGCTTGTTTATTTGTATGGTATAGTCCTATCTAATGACTTTTTTGAGAGGGAAAGAAAGGAATTTGCAAGAATGATTTACTGGATTATTTATTTATTTATAATTTAGATCTTGATTTTTTATTTCATAAAGATTTAGGACTAAAGAAAACACCAGAAGCTAGAACTAAAACTCTTCTGAAACCTTGAATGCACCTGATGTGTTGGCTGAATGAAAGAATCATCACAGTGCAGCCCCTGCACTGATCTGCAACCATATTTGAACATGGTTTAGAATGTTCTTTTTCACTGATTCAGAGTTTTGTCTCTATATTGCCCCCAAATTATCTGCCACTAATCCTTCAGAATTTGAAGATTTTTTTTTTTGAAAATACAGAAAAGGTTACAGGTAACACGAAGTATTGTTGTGTCTTTGAAAATTAATCAAAATGCTGGTGCAACAACGGTAGAAGACGAGCGTAGTAGATCTCACTTACTCTTATATACCAACATATTGAGTTCACAAAAGTCACTTTTGGTCTATATGCCCACAGGCTCAGAATTGAGATTTGGTTCTGCAAGGGCCACAAAGTTTCAGTGCCATAGCTTCACTTGAGGTTCAGGGAATGTGGGCCAGTTTCTAGGTGTGTTTCACAGGTATTTCTGCTGTGATGGAAAAGATGAGACTCCAGCCATCACCCCCAGCAGTACAAGGAGCTGAGTCCATTAGTGTGATCCTGAGTCATATGAAGTGCAATTCTCTGCACCATGGGTACTGCCCTCCTTTTCTGCAGCAGGCACAGAACCCCACTGCTAACCAAACCCCTGGCCATGAGGAAGCTCAAAGGGGAAAGAAGGTCAGAGCCATTTGGCATGACTGGATGCTGTTTTACTATCGATTTTTCAGTGGTTTGTGTTCGTGAGTCTCTCTTACCCAGCAACATTAAAATGTTGCAGTGTGGTTAACTTTTGGCATCCTGCTGATTTATATTACTACTTAGATGGGAGCTTCGCCACCAGAGCAGACAGCATTAAGAGAGTCATAAATAAGCTGTGGAGGCATCAAGACATGACAAATGCAAGTGTTTTTAGCAAATGTCATCCAATGAAGCATGTTTTCTTTCAAAAAACTTCAGTTTATAAACGCTATTTGTCTAATTCAGAACATTATCCTTAAAATAATACCTATTTACTTTGTGCTCCTGAAAATAAAATTACTTCACATTTCAAGTTCACATTAGCTTCTTGGGGAAAATAAAAATAATAATAAAAAACCAATGAAGAAACAAAATAAACCATTGAAATTAAAAGATAAAGCATCTGATACTTACCCGAGTTTGACAGAGACCAGTTAGGAGTGACTTCAGATTAAATCAGTTTGATGTCTACAGCAAGAGCTCAGCTTGATGTCTACAGTCGTCGGTCACCTTTGTGCTTGGTATCAAAACAATTAATTAAAAGAAGACGTGGATATTGTACAAGAGGTTTATGATACTTGTAGTCATCTTTATCTCTCCTGCAGATATCTGAGAGGTGCTGGAGGTGTTGTGTTATTGATGGACCACTGTATCACTTCTCAGACTGTTTCCAGTGAATATGCACTTTTCTGCCAGAGGTCCTGGCTGAAGAAAAGGCCAAATTCTACAAAGAGCAAGCAGCAGTAGTAGTGAAGCCTTCTGCTGGAGCAGCATGGCGTTTGTGGTAGTGGTGATGCTGGTGGATGTGTGTCCAGTGTCCAACCTGCTGTCCATCTGGCATCTAGCTTGGTCGTGGAGCATCCATTTGGGCTTAGCTCAGCTGAAGCCCAAGCCACAGAGCTCAGGGTGATGCTGTTGTTAACTTCTGTTTCTCAAGTCAAGTAGCTACCACTTCCTGATGAAACCTACAGAAGCTGCTTTTCTTGCCTTTTGAAGAGGAAAGTGTGTCCCCATGGGAGGTGGGATTGGTGTGCTGTCACCCCACAGGGGGTCTGGAGGTGGCTTCTTGCTGCTGCCTTGACATAATACAGCTGTGCTGTACCATGGCCAGGTGATTGCATGAGTTGTGGTTTCAGCTGCTTCTTTGGGCAGACTTGTGTTCTTAGGTGATTGAAATTAATGTCATGGTCTCTTGGTCTCTATGCCCCCTGAAAAATTTTCTCAGCCAGCTCTCAAAAATATGCTCTACAGGCTGCCTGTTCCTGAGAAAATAACAGCTCCAGAGTTTTTCTAGAGGAGCCTCCCATTCACATCAGTGTCTTCTGAAGACAGTACCAAGGGTTGGATTAGGGAGGAAATGTGACACAGCTGGCTTCTCAGTGTCACACTGCATATTCCAGCACTGCCAGCTTGGAGCTGAATATCTGGTTTTTCCTACAGAACTCAGAGGGAGAGCAAAACCTACAGCAGAAACACAAATGTGCGGTGTGTAAGGTAAACAGCAGGAAAGGGTGAGGAGAAAGAGAAAAGGCTGTGGTCAAACTGGCAGCTAGTGGGAGCCCTCCACCATCGCAGATTTAGGTACCTAACTAGAATTGAGATACTGCTCCTCTCAATGTCTTCCATTGAAAAGCTTAAAATCTGCTCCTGGACCATGGTGAAGGTGATAGTTTTTCTCTCCCTCAAATGCATGGTGTGGAGCTTGGTACCATGCATCAGACTCTTGATGTGAGTGGCTGGCAGAAAGCCACAAAAATAATGGCCCAATCCTATCTTCTCTGGAGGTAGCTTCGCTGTGGTAAGCCTGCATAGTGAGCCCAGGAGCATAAGGTGGCATTTATATGCTTACCTTCCTTTCTAAACCTCCTGGAAATACCTTTTGAGAGATTTCTTTTAAAATTCTGTTTGACTAATTTGGTAATTCCTTCTATTCAGGTAGCTAACACTGTCTCTGAGAACTCATGTTTTAGCTTTTGTGAGAAAATGATCATGACTCCTTCCTTAGGACACCAGTCTTTTCTAATTTAACCTCACAGATTCTACTTGAAGTTCACATTTGTTTTTCAGACCGTGATGTTCTGAAAAGAGCTAAACATTTGTGTCCTGTGAAAAGCTTTCCCTTAATCTGAAGAGCCTTCATCTCTTCAGAATCACTTCTTCTGGGCTTTTGGACTTCAGTGAAGTGCTAAGTGAGAATAAAAATTGGCTACTGCCTGATCAGGACAGACCCACATTCTTTAATCTTGAGCCTGGTTTGCCAAATCATTCCAAGGATGATTGAATTAACTAATGTCCTGTAATTTTGTCTTGTTGTTCCATTACTTTTGTCTCCTCTGCTGTGGCTTGAACAGATGCTTCAAAATAATTATATTATCTGCCTCCTATGAGGTAACAGTGCTTGAGGCAAGGACTAGAAGGAGAAATAATTGTTCTTGTTACCTGCAGACAGGGCATGTGCTATGAAGAAATATATTTGTGTAATGGCTTTTGCTTGGAAAAAAATGTTGTGTCTTGCAGCACCAAATGCTCTCTCTGGTCAGTAGTTAAACTGCATTTCATTATCACTGTCTCTGGTTAGTTAAGCAAGCTGCTAAGCTCCCACACCCCTAGGGCTTTTCTCAGGAGACTTCAAGAGCAAATCTGCCTCTGCTGGTCCCACCCAAGATGATCTGACCTCTGCACTCACTGAGACCTTGGCACAAAAGCAAGACAGGCTGAAGGGACCTCAGGTCACCTCCTCCCTTTCCTGCCTCCAGGCATGACCTGCACACACAGACAGAAAAGTAGGTGTATTTTATGGCTGGCAAAGCAAAAAAAAAAAGGACTGGGACAAGAGCGTGATACCGTGTTTACTGCATAGAGGAAGGAGCAGAAAGCTGAGGTGAGCGTGGATTTGCTGTTTTTCCAATCATCATACATGGGAGAAGGTTTCACAGGTGGCCTTTTTGCAGAATGTTGTTTACCTTAGTCACCAGATCAAGTATCCTGACCCCCAGTGCACAAACTCATTAAATAGGGACTGTCCTAGATAGATTCTCCACAATGTTTACAGCAGCAACAAAAATAACTACAAAAACCAAGAAAGAATGATAAGGAATTCTGCTTTTATTTTTTCCAGCCCAGATCTGTGTCAAAATACCTTGAAGGCATCTACCTTTAAAGCTGCTTTAAAAAAGGAAAGTGCATGCATGGCAACACTTTGTAGCTATAATTAACAGCTCTCAATAAAGACGGATGGTACAGTGAGAAGTGTTGGAGGCTGACAGTACTACAGAAGTGGAAAAAACCTATTTGTCCAGCTGCCTAGTGGTTATGGACTGTGTC
This sequence comes from Molothrus ater, assembly GCF_012460135.2. Taxonomy (NCBI): domain Eukaryota; kingdom Metazoa; phylum Chordata; class Aves; order Passeriformes; family Icteridae; genus Molothrus; species Molothrus ater. The sequence continues at coordinate 43,681,217 of NC_050480.2, forward strand.
CAGATTTCCCAGGATTGTTTGTGTTTGTATGAAAAGGCAGCCTCAGAGAAATGCACACGTACCTGACTGAGGATCCTGTTCAGTCCAGGTCTCCAGAAGCTGGCCACCCTTTCTTGCTAGACAAAGCTATAAATGGTAAAAAAGAACAAATAGCCAAAGGTGGAGGCTGACAGCAACAGAGATATATGAACAGGGCATCATAAACTGAAAAACCCTACAGCTACACAATGTTGTCTGTGAACATCATAAGGGCTTTTGGAGGGAAATAATGTTAAGGTATGAGCTGATGGGCAGACAGGTTCATATATGGTGTTCACACACTCATACACAACCATTTTTTGTTTTCCAGTGCTAAAATAGCTTTCCAAATAGTAACTTTTTTCCAGAGAATCTGGTTCAGAAATGGGGAAGGCAAACAAAATATGGTTTTGTTACCTTGTTCACCTGCCTTGATGACAGTGAAGACTGCTTCTCTTCATCCTGGCTGTAGAAAAGGAAAAAACCCTCCTGTTGGTTTGTTTGCCAGTCCTTGGGGTCAGGGCTACAACTCAGCGAGTTTTAAGAAAAGAGCCTCATTTACTTTATGGCTTCATGGTCACTGCCGTATCATTTGGGTCTCTTGGCTAAGCAAGCCTTCACGAAGTCTCCTGTGGCAGCCTCATCTCTTCCCTGTTCTTCATATCTCTGACTGAGATATGAGCTGACTGAGCTCTTCCTCACCTAGAGCTAGTGTTGGTTGCTTTTGGTTTGTTAATTTATAAATTGTGTCCCTTCTCTTTGGAGCTGGGAGCTGTTTACTCATTTACTGAAGCTTTTCATTTCACAAGCAGTTAGAGACTGCTGCAATGTTCGCTTCATATCTTCAAAAACTTCCACTGCCTGAGTGAAACATTCAGATTCCCACTGGGGGAGTGGGCCTCTGGAAGTCTTATGTGGAGGATGGCATTCCCCATCTCTTTCAGCATCCTCAGCTGTTAAGCCTCAGGGATCTCAAGTCCCTTCAAGCACCTGAGTGCCCATTCAGTGACAGAGTTTTAGTAACCTTCATGTAGTACATTGCTAAGATGAGGCACATTGGATGGTATGAATCCAAGTCCATTTGCTAGAGGAGGACTCTATGTACAGAAAGATAATTCTTCCAATATGAAAACCTCCTATTCAATAGGACACTAGAAAATAGCAGGAATCTCACCTCTACTTTCAGTAGAGTCACTCTGAAGAGTGACTGGAAGAAAAATGAAGCCACAGCTCTATAACATTGTCTGTAATTATATTTTTTCCATCTAACAAGTGGTGGTCTTGTTAGACCATCTCACTGTGATCCCTGAACATCAGGTCATAGAATCATGGTGTAATTCCAGCTGCTGGGGACCTGGGGAGGCAGCTCTAGGCCAACCTGCTCAGTGCAGAGCCACATCAGATCTACCTTTTAATTTTGTCAGTGGTTAGTGGTCTGTAGACACTGAATGAGGCATAAATGTTATTAAATTTAGGTGTGCTTCATTGCTTCTTTTATTGTGCTGTCCCTAGGATATCCCAAAATTACACATACCAGAACATATTGCTGTGAATGTACCTGTTCTGCTTCTGCTTGCCCCTTTTTGCCAGAGGCTTCTTAAATGTTTTACTGTCCTCAGGCAAAGAGATGTTGATTCAAACAAGGAGCATTTGATTTATTTTTTATTAACCTTGAAATTTAAAAAGAAATTGTATTAATCCACTAAAATGAGAACTTAGCTTATTTTTAATAATCAAATTTTCATCTAGCATTTTCAGTTTTAATGAAGTTCTCTATATTAAATGTGATGGGTGCAGGCAGCACTTGACCCTATCTAGAAGAATTCCACTGAGTCCCATAACAGAATGCTAATTTTGTCACAGAATGGCAGAGATCTTAAAGATCATCTAGTTCCAACTCCCCCACCATGGGCAGGGACACCTCCTACTAGACCAGATTGCTCAAATCCCCATCCAGCCTGACCTTGAACACTTCCAGGGATGCGGCATCACAGCTTCTCTGGACACCCTGTTCTAGTGCCTCACCACCCTCACAGTAACTAATTTCTTCCTAATTTCTATCAGAAAGTGTCTGGCTGAGTGAATATTAAAAATATCAAGTTAATAACTATTTAGATGTATTTTAACTTGCAGAGGGGAACTCAGGTTTTGACCAGCCTGAAATTCACCCTGAAATTCATCTCCACATTACTTTTTTTTAAGTGTCTTTTGATTCTGGAGAAGTGAAATAGAAAACTTAGTGTTTAAAAATAGTGTGCCAGAAGAGGATATAGTGACATACAGACACATGATCAGCTGCTTTCTGTTAATATGTATGCAGTCCTGCCCTTGCTCATGAAATTTTTAACAATTAAGGCCAACCATCTGAAAGTCTTACAGCATTTAACAAAGAGCTCTATTGATTTCACAGGTTTTCCAGAGAATTTACAAAACCATGCTCTTCTGTAGTTCCAGATAGATCCTGCCATAATTTTCTGCTTTACCAAGTTCCATGTGTATTTTTTTAGCAGAGTTGTACTCTTGATCATGCAAGACAGATAACTGTATGGGAATATGATAAAGATCAGCTAAACCATGGATTGAGGAAGGTGAGGAAAGAGCTCAGTGACATCAAGCAGAATAAGGGGGGTAATTGAAACAAGGAAGGTGGTTTCTCTCAGTGTGCTAGCGGGCTGTCAGCAGTCTGAAAAGCAACAAGAACCTCAAAGAGTGGTTAGTGCATGCTTGGGAATCAGAGATGGTGGGCCAAATGTTGTGTGTTGTGGAAGCAGAGTGCATGAGCTCTGCTGAAATGTAACATTTACATGAGTGATAGTACTTACAGCTGCTCTATGATTACATGAGTGATAGTACTTATAGCTGCTCTGTGAGCTAAGAGGGCTCAATAAATCCTGTGGGATTTCAGTCTGCTTCTCATAGCATTGCTCATGTATAGGGTGCTGTGGCTGGCTGCTGGCTCTTAGCATGGGATATACCAGGTTTGGCTTGGTTTGGCTCATCAGCCATCCAAGTTATAGAGGTCCAAATAAGTCACTCAGAACCACCTAGGGGAAGATATAATCGTACCACCAAGAGTTATTTCATGTGTTAATGGATTTGTTTCTCAACAAGAATGAATGTGCAACTAAAATGTGCCAAACTGCTAAAGATATCTTCTTGCAGTCTTTTCAAAAGTAAGCAGTGAATTGGCTTTATTTTCAGGTGAACAGGAGTCATAATTAGGAAATTGCTCTTGAAAATTTTGCCAGTTATATGTATAGTTAATTGTGAACTTTACTTTTGGCTGGCAAGTTGCAAACTAACTTGTTTGCTGCTTTATATTTCTTGAGCTTTGCTTTGTTTTAAGGATTAAAACAAAACAAAACAAAAAACAGCTGGCTTCCCGGATGTGTTTGCTGCAAGAAACCAGACACAAGTGGTTTCGAGAAACTGGAGACAAGTGTGTTTCCTCCATAGCAATTGTGCTAAAAACAAACTGTTCTCTTTGTCAGTGTGGCCTCAGACACTTTCCACTATTATGCTGCTGGTATCTGGAGTCTCAAAAAGCTTTTTTCTAGCTCAGAACAGTAAATAACCACAGGTTTTGGGGACATGTAGAAACATCTCATTAGGGATATCTGAGAGATGACAAAATCTTGTTATCAATCTCATGTCGTGATCCGAGTGTGCAACAACAAATTATCCTTCCTCAAGCAACTCAGCTACCAAAGGCTACAGATGGGTTTGTCTTCAAAAAAAGCTCAGCTGTTACAAGCCTTTGGGCTAACAGCCATGACCGTGCAGTTCTTCCACATGAAGCATGCTGATGCCATCTACTAGATGTTGTGCAGCTGACAGGAAAAAGATGCAATAGTTCATTAGTTTTTTCATTCCCTTTAATTCAGACATTTTCAAAAGAAATGGCACTGAAAGCTTTGTAGTACTGAAGGTGCATAATAATTGCATCAAAATTGCCCATCTGCGGCTAAAGCAAGATAATTGCCTAGGCGTGTTCACATTTGCAGAAGAGATTTTGAATAATAAATGTTTATAAAGCCCTTCTGTCATCATGTTATCCAATCCTCACCCATGAGCCAAACTCTCAGTTCATTTATACTCTTTTCAAACCAAAAATATCTCATGTTGGCACAGCTCTGGTGAAGATGAGAATCTGGACTAGTGTAAGTTACCTGAAACTGTCTTCCAGCTCCCCAGCAATATTTAGGAACCAAATGGAAAGAGAATAATCAGCAAACCCTGGTGATTCCCTGCTAGTGTTATTTTCTGTATCTTTAATAATTAATTGGACTAATTACTAAAATTTAGGAGTGCCAGTTCTGATATTCAGTGGTGCTGAATGGCACTCCTTCCTGAGGAGCAAAGCTCGTCAAAGGATCAGAGGCACAAAAAGTCTAGGACATGTGTCCTATCCTGCAAACAGCCCTAAACATCTATGTGTGGCTTCCAGCAGACATTTCCTCCTCCTCAGGGGCCTCTCTTCTCTGCCAGAGGTAAGGTGTAAGCAGATCCATCCCCACAAGCACAGACAGGCTGAAGATACAGTGGCACTGGCAGCAGCAGGTGAGATGCAAGCCATCTTAATTTGGCTTCTCATGGCTGATTTAACCTACTCCAGCAGATAAGCTCCTTAGCACACACTCAGCTTACCCAAGCCTTTGAACACAGTCCCTCCATGCTCAACAATGTTCAGACAGCTGAAAGACATGTCCTGGTTTAAGTGCATGCTTACCTGGTCAATCCCTCCTCCACTGGGACTCAGTTTATAGCTGCCTCTTTGTTCTGATGTTCTCCCCTTTTCTGGCAATTAAAGATGTAAATAGCACTGACCAGAGAAGATTTGTTAATGCAGCTTTGTTTCTTCTTCAAGAATGAATTAATTGATTTTTCCATTAGACTTGGTACAAATCACGCTGGTGTGCCCGTAGTCCTCGGTGTGCCTGAGTGATTCCCGATAGCTGTGTCACAGTCTTCACAACACATCTCATGCCTCTCCCTGCTCACCCTGAGCTGTTCATTCCAGACCACCACTACACAACAAACAAGAGAAGGTGATTTGCAGTGAGATGGAAAATGTGTCCAGCTGAATGCCAGGTTCACCTGCTTTCTGCCACTGCATGCCACTGGTCTTTCTGCTTGAACAGGAACTGCCATTCCTGCTATGGGATCCCTTCAGTAAAATATCCACCTGCCTCCCCAGTGATGAGCCAGCTGTGCAGCTCTTCAGCTCATCCTTGGTGTTGTAGTGAGATTTCAGCAGGCTGTACCTCCTGGGTAACCCCCACATGGCCATGGCAAAGCTGACCAGCTCTCCAGGACTGGGAAGGTAGCCAGGTACCCTAGGAGATAAACAAGCTGGTGTCCCCAGCTACTTGGAGCCCTGTGCATCTCACAGTGCTTTGCCCACCAGCCATAGTGAGATGCTTTAGAACCCTTCCCTGCAGTAGCAGGGGCCTGCCAGAGGAGCAGCACCTCACTGCTAGGGATCCAGCAGAGATTAGGGTAGCAAAACAAGCATTGCCTCTGCCAGGTTTCTGAACAGATAGCTGAAACCACATTGCTACTTTTGTCACTCTTCCCGGGAAACAATCTGTAAAGAAAGTCAGACTAAAATTAGTAACAATATGAACTACTGTTCAGTACATTTTTCTGTCTCTAAAGGGCTTAAGCTTATTGAGTAACCTCCCTTTCTCTCAGTTTCATCACAGCGCATCAAGTTTTGAGAAGGGCTGAGTTCAAACACTGAAGCTCTTTATTCAAGTTGTGTAGGTGCAGTATTGATAGAGCCAAATTTAGCAGATTCCCTAGTGCACATTTACAGTAAATTGAGCCAGATTTTGTGTTAGGTACCTTGGGGGAAGAGGGAGAAGGGAATGACAGATAAGGATATCGCAGGGCACTGTGACTCTGAATGACTCCGTTGCTGAGATTAAGTGAGGTGTCAGGATATTTTGGGTAGCTTTTTTGAGGTTCTGCTGCTGGATTTTCCATTCTTGCTGAAGGTTGTGGTGGAAGGTTGTGGTGTAAAGATTCAGTTGGAAGGAGTGGTGAACCAGTAGTAAAAGCTGTTGGAAATGTCTCTTTGTGATGTTGTACATATGTGTGTGTTATATACGCGTGTATATTAGGCACTGTTTGATATCAGGTACACATTGAGCCCCTTTATCCTGCAAGAACAGGGATTTCCTAGGGAGGTAACAGGCTGGTTTACTTTTGACAGTCTTCATAGAACATCCTGCAGATCAGGAGCTCTCCTGTAAACTGCAAACTGGTGAAAGGAAAGTGAAGCCACAGATTTTGTGCTTTCTAGCTCTAGGATCAATGCGGGGTCATGCTCTTGAATGGGTGGAAAAATTCCCTTGTGCAACAGGTATCTTGCCCTGGGGGTCTGGACAGAAAAGCACAGTTTTCCTCCAGTATCAGGCCCGAGTTTGTTTGCTGAGGGAGCTGGCACCTGCCTTCCCCCAGCAGGAAGAAGGCTGCTCATTTTCAAGCATCTGTCTGCAAAGCACTGCCTGGTGCTGCACCCAAAGCCCCTTCCTCCCTGCCTGCAGGCAGAGCTGAAGCCCCAGAAAGAGGACAAGGCACCCCCAGCACTCACCTGCCTACAAACCTTCCTAAAGAGAAAACTCTCCTTCAGCAAAGTTTTTTGACTCTCTTTTGAAATCCCACCATGGCTGATACCCTGTGTGAGAGACACTGCACTTAACCTTCCTACATCTATTTTAAGATCCAAATTGATCACCCATAATTCCTTTTGAAGTCTATGGGTAGTGACAATCTTCAGCCCACTGGAAAAGTCAGTGCATTAGTACCTGAATATGAATTGATGTTTTTAATTTGGTATGATCCTCCTAGGATTTCAGTGTGAAGGTGGCGTAATCAAGTAATTTCTTGCAGTTTGCTCATTTATGCTGTCTGTGGATTATTTGTCAAATTCTTTTTGTATTTTCTTGATGAGAAATTTGATCAATCTCACCAACACCAAATAATTTGTGTCTGTTGGTGTACTTTTTAGGATGATTTATGCATACATTAAGTGTGATTGTAAGCCATTTCCTAACACATGTAAACTTCAATTGTCAAAGATCTCCAGGGATGTTCTAAGTTTCAATATCAGCCTCACATAAAATGCAATTACCCGATTCTGGCAATGAACATGAGTAAAAATGGATATGGGGAGTTACTAAAATAATAGTTTACTTGTTATTTCACAAATCACAATTATTGAAAACTCCCTTCTAAGTGCATTGACCACATACCCTAAACTTGGTATATTCATCCTTGTTACATATGCTATTGATAATGAAGAGAAAAGGCTAAATATATTTTTACTGAACAAGCATAGCAATAAAATAATGTAAATTTTGAAGATATTATTCCATGTTTTCTTTTTGGACAGTTGACATTGTTTGCTTCCATCTCCTGTATAATCTTGAAGCTGCCTGCTCATCCTCTCTCACATGCTGGATTATTTTAGTTTATGGCTCAGCCCACCTACCAACTATTTCAGCTCCTGAGATGCAGTGAGCTAATTAATGCATCCGTCATCTTACATGTTCTTCAGATGCCACGAGCAATAAGGAGACTCAGCCTTAATCTTTGATCTCTCACTTTTTCTCCCAGGCTCAGGGCTCTATGGCTTAACTCAAGCCACACACATTTTTGTTGCTGAACAGTTCATTCATGTATTTTTGTTCTCTATTTATTGACTTCTAATTCCCTTCCTCTCCTAGAGACATGCTATATTAAATCTCCGTTATCCAAGGCCATGTCTGCTTTTCCTAGCTCACACAGTCATGCGAGTATCACTATTGCTTAATATTTGTATGAAATTAGCATCCAGGGAATCCTGATCTGGACCAGCTTGTGTAGGGTGCTTTTTCAGCAGAGAAAAAACCACAGCACTGTGCCACAGAGTTTGCCATCAAGGCTGAGGCACATACCTGCTGAAACCTGCCATTTTTCATTGAACTGTTGAGGGCTGACTTCTTGGCTGCTGCTCAGCAACCTGTGGAGGGCCTTTGGTCCCACAGTACCTGCCAAGGGAAGGCCATGTCCAGGGAAGGGCAACAAAGCTGGGGAAGGGTCTGGAGCACAAGTCCTATAAGGAGCAGCTGAGGGAGCTGGGGTCATTTAGCCTGGAGAAAAGGAGGTTTGGGGGGGATGTTATCACTCTCTATGAGTACATGAAAGGTTGTAGTGAGGTGATGTCAGTCTCTTCTCCCAGCTAACAAGTGACAGAAAGAAATGAAATGGCCTCAAATTGTGCCAGAGGAGGTTTAGATCAGTTGTTAGGAAAAATTTCTTCATGGAAAAGGTTGTCAAACATTGGAACAGGATGCCCAGAGAAGTGGTGGAGTCACCATTCCTGGAAATATTCAAAAAATACGTGGCTGTGGCACTTGAGGACATGGCTTATTTGTGAACATGGCAATGGTGCTAAATTGATGGTTGGACTTAGTAATCTTAGAAGCCTTTTTTGACCTTAGTGATTCTATGATTCTTTGACTCTAAGGCTGGACAAAAGGATGGGGACATGAAGGAAATGCTTTTCTCATCTCTTCATGGACCTCACAATGAACCTAAGGAATACAACATGTGATGCAGTAGCAGAACCTGGCAGGTGAACAAGAAGGGAAATAATTACAAACATCCTTGTAGATGCAAATAAACCCAGGATTTTCAAAAGGCCCAGTTCCTCTTCTGTCTGAGATCTGCTTTCTCTCAACATAATGCCTCAATCTCCCCCAGTTCATGTCAGAATGTGACATAAGGTGTCCAGATCTTACTAATGACAGTGACAGAGGAAGCCCTATGTGAGAAGCAGGCAAATGAAGAGTCCCACTGCAAAGCTCCCCCAGAAAGCTTGCAACACTGAGCTCAGCCTGGCTGAGCTTAACCAAAAGTAGTTTATGAAATAAAAGGTTGAAAGAAATCTTAGACTCTTAGAAAGATGTAAACATGTTTTTCCAGATAAAGCCAACAAGTTATTTGGTTAAATTCATCTATGTCTGAACTTAAACTGAGGTAAGTGCTTACAGGGTATGTAGGCTGTGATAAATCCCCAGCAGTAATTCTGTTAAATTTTTCAACACCCCCTGCTATGCATGTGTAAGGATTCACAGGCACACTGAAACAGGCCTGTGCTTGTCTCCTCTGCTTTTAACCACTCTCAGAACAGCCCTGTGCCTCCTCCTCTCATGCTTTCTGCTATAAACCCAACTGTTTTCATTTCCCAGGCAATCCAGTGTACATGGCTGCAATTGCACTAACCATAACTGCAACCAAAGGGTATCTGATCCAAATTATGTAGCACGTTCTGATGTTGGCCTCTGGAGCCACAGATCTGGGAGAGGGCCAGAAAAGCCATTTTACAATTATAGTCTATTACAGACCTTTAAAAATTGTTATTAAAATGAAGACAGAGCAGGCACAGCCACAGGGCAGGCATTAATCGTGGCTAGATAAGGTCCAATTCTCTCCTAGGTGGCAAGCTGCAAGGTTTCAGCAGGAGCTGGCTGCTGCAGCAAGGACACCCTGTGCTTCCTTCCCTCATAGTGCTTTTACCCTTAATAGCAAGGAGCAGATTTTTCACTGCTCTCTGTGCAGCTGCTCTGGAAATAGTGTGATGCTGGAAGCAAGGATCACAAGGTCATTTTCTAAAATGAAGGAAGGAATAAGCATGTCACGGGAGTAGAAGGTAGAAGACAAATGAGCCCGGTAATTTTGTATCTGGCAAATACTTGGCTCTCCTCACTGCAGCTCAGCTCTCAGAACCAACAAGCAGGAGAGAGGCCCTTCCAGTCTCGCTCAGAAAATCACAGACCCTGTTCTCCTTCTACCTCTGAAATCCAAGAAGATGCCATAAACTGCAGCTGTGTGTCACAAAGCTATTTCATTTTAGCCAAAAGTGAGTGCTATAAGAATGGATATGCTGCATGCTTCACTGATGTAGATTAGAAGGAGCTTTACTCCTCTAGTTATAAATAGTCAAAGAACAGAAATTACTTTTGTGACTTTAAATCAGGTTGTAGTACATGAGGGTCTTCCCTAATATTCTTACGTTTTATTTTAGAAATCTTCTGTCATAAAGTGAAGATGTTCATCTGTGCTACAGTTAATCCCATGGTATCTGAGCATCTAAATCTAAGAAAACTCTTTAACAGGCTCTATTCCAGACATTTTATTAAAGCCATTACCAGAGGCACATCAAAATGTAATAGCACAGAAGCAGATAACAGCCAGAACATTTCCAGCATGAAATGCATGATCTATTCCGATTAAGGGAAATCCATGTTAAAAGTTGTCATTTCCATTTGACACTTTCAAATGTCACAGTCATATTTCTGTGACAAATCCAGATACCATGTTTCTGAGTCACCTCAAGTTTACTGTCATCAGTCAGTCTCTGCCACTTGAAAGCAAGGGCTGTCTTTGCAAATCTTCCAGGAGCTCTTGCTAGACAGTGTACCTGCTGCACCTGGAATAATCTGTATTCTTCCTCTATCTGCTCTGCTAATTCCCAACAGGTAATGATACTGTTTTCTCTCCAGAGATGTAGTCTTAGTGCATCCCAATCGCCCTGCACCATCACAACATGCAGTATGGATGGTTTCTTGTCACAGGAAATCCCAAATTTGTCAGACCAAGCACATGCAGTGTATTCTAGAGGGTGGCAAAGTCCTGGCTGATCTGTGCAGATAATCAGGAGCTTACAACAGTGACTCATAAAGGCAATAGAGAAGTACTTTGGCTTTGTACTTACACCTGAGTGGTTTAGACTGCTTTAACTAATGAAACTTTAATTCATTTTTAGCTCCTGAACTGCTGGGAGCTACACTTGTGTTACAGGCTGAGTGAAGGTACATGGCTAATGCATCCAAGGTGGATTAAGCAGGACAGCAGGAAGAGAAAGACAAGAAAGTGGCAGCTTGTCCTGGGGGACAGGTTTCTCCACGTGTGCCATGTCCCTGGTGCCTCTGCCATCAGCAGCTCTACACAGGCTGGTAATTCTTGTGGGGTCCAGGTCCAGGACAGGGTTTGGCTGACACAGGCTGGTAATTCTTGTGGGGTCCAGGTGCATCTCTTCAGAGGCACCTCTGAGTGAATGCCTCACTGACACAGATTGGGCAGAGAAGGGAGGGACAGTTGATGCTGTATTAGTCTTTCAGTAATTTTGTTCCCAAAAAGACAAGTATGGCATTTGGACCAGCAGATGGGTCTTCCAGTTTATTACCTCAGGAGTTCTGCATCATATGCCAAAAAATTCCTATGTTATTACCATTACAAATAAGATAATAACAAATTTCTGGGTTTCAGTCTTTCACGAAGTAGATGGGTATGTTCAGCAATGACAGGGTTGAAATCCTTGTTTGTGGGTTCACAGCCAAGAGCAGGATGGTGCTAGCCATCATATGCTAGCAAGGCACAAGCTCACTCCTCCTCAGGGCAGTTTGCAAAGTGCTTCTCTAAACAGAACTGTTCTCTTTGCACTGAGGTTCACACAAAGCAGAGCCAAAAGAAACCATTTAGTATGCAATAAAAAATATAAAATAAAAAAAACCCCAAGTACATAAAAAATGTCACTAGGAAGGAGAGCAGTGTGTGCTGTAACAGCCTTATCCAAACCACACTGACATTCCCTCCACACATGCAGGGCAATGACAAGATGCAACTGCTTTGTATTTCCTTACTTCTGTGGAACCAGACTCTGGCCAAAGAATTTTGGTGCTTCACAACCTCTTATCATGTAAGAGGAAAACCTTAAATATATAAAATATTTCATATAAATAATATAACATTTTAAAACACACAGATGAGCACTCTGAAGCATTGTATCTGTGGAAGGCTTCAGACTCTAAACAAATTTCTGCATGGCCTCTGAAGAACAGCTGTGTATTCCATCCAAACACATAAATAATAATGGTTAGCATCCTATTCAGAGGGACTTTCCTAGCTTCCAGCAATTTTTAGTCACAAGCACCATTTACTCCACCATCTCAAATTCAAGTCTTTTTTTTCTAAATATTGCAAATCTGAATCTACCTTAAGTATCCCCCACCACGGTTCTCATTTCTGTTTTTTTCAGGGACTTCAAATAGATCTCATTTTCTTAGAACCTCTAAGCAGTGTAATCACCTCAGTGCCATAATCCTTTTGCTTACTTGTAGAATGAATTAACTTCTATCTGATCTCTCTCTTTTCTTATATTTCTTCTCTGTTCTTATTAATATCACCCTTGCTTTACTCCATTCTGAATGAAGCAATTGAAGGCTAATAACCCCATTAGGTATTTATGTTACTATTTTTGGTCTAAGGAGGATGTTGATTGTAAAGTCCAGAGTGGGACATTGACAGCAGCCAGAAGAAAAGTCAGCACCAAAGGTGGCTGCTCTAATATCCAACAGTGGAGGCACAAGGGTTACCCACACATGTACCACCACACTTCCAGTAGGAACCAGGGAGGTCTAAATAAAGCTACACCACTCAGGAATTCTAGTGAGCTTGAGACTAAATAGCCATGGCAGCTGACATCTGCTTTAACTGGTCCTGATCCAGCCGGTGCGACAATACGCGCAACAGGGGCGTCGCAGCTCTTTGGATCTGTGGCATGTGTTTACTGTTTCTCCTGGTGCTGGACCCCAGGTTCACACCAGCATCATCAGGCAAGGCTCTGATGGAGTTTGTCCTTCCTGACACTGCTGGAGGACATCTGCATCTGCCACAGTCTATGGAGTGCTTTGTAGCTCTCCTGTGTCAGTGGCCACATGCAGAGAAGATGCAGATGGGGATGTGGCTGCTCATGGCAGACCTCGGGAGATTCCTTTTCTACCCTGTGCTTTCCCACAGGAAGCCCTTTCTCCCATGCAGATGATACATCTCTCAAGGAGAGAACCAGCTGTAGTTTCTTTGGAATTGGAGGCTGCTGGCTTGAGCAGAGCAGGAAAGGGAAGGGTTACCCACTTCCACAGCTCTGAAACGTCAAGGGCTTTTCACCTGGGGTGTCTGGGGAGTTTCAAGGAGCTGATGGAAGGAGCTGGAAATTTTCTGAGCTGCAAAAGTAGGCAAAAATCATGTTCAAAGAACTGTTCTGCAGTAGCTCAGCTTCCTCTCTGGAGGGAGAATCTATCACAAAACTCAGCACCCTGCTCACCTCTTTGGAGTGTACAAAGGAGAAAAGTTCACAGCCTACAGATTTATGGATCAGGAAACTGATTCAGCTTCTGAACCATGGAAGAATGAGTGGCCCATCAATCCATAAGCATAAAAAGAGCTTGAGAGAATTATGAAGATGCCAACACCTCAGAGTGCAAGAAGATTGAAAGACAACCATATCTTGTATTTATCCTGTAGACCTGCCTCTCATGCTTAGAAAGAAAATGAAGCTGATGCTCTGTACGCTTGTGTCCTGAGAAGAGCCTTTAGAGAATATTTGGTTTTTATATAGGATCCTCATAATACTGCATGTAATTTTACAGATTCCTTTACAACTCTGAAAAGTAGGGAGGAGAAAATTCCTTGGAGTCAAAGCTTCTGAACTGGCATGTGCATGATCAGGTTTATTACTTCTTTTTAATATTTCCTCTGCAGGTCTTATTATGAAGATAACTATAAGGCTATGGAGGGTAAAATTGCCCTCCCTCTCTTCAAGAAAGTCCCTTCTTGTCTGTGAAGCTTGGGTCAGCAGTGCCTTTTATGCAGTCACAGAGAAGAGTTGTTAAGGGATAATATAAAGGGTCATTATAGACTTTGCTTTCTAGGATGCATTCTGAAATTTTAAAAGAAATCTTGTTCTAAATGGATGACAGGCAAAATCCAAGAGCATGCAGAGGTGAGAAATGAGAATAAAACCACCTTTCAAGTACAATACAATCTGGGCTATTTTTTGTTATCATTTTCTGCTGATTTTGTGCACTTCCATTATTTTCCACTATAGACTTAGTTGATATTTATTAGGAATTAAAAAAAACAAATTACACTTAAATTGTTCAAATAAAAAAATTTCAAAACTTACTTTAGAATTTTTCTAAGTTTTTTTGTTAACCTGTACCCTTCTTCAGAAGCTTCTGATTCAGTGAATGGGCATTTTATTTCACTGACAATGGAATGAAAATAAACATGTACAACTTTTCAACCAACATTTGTAGAACAATATTGTAGAGGAGATGTTACCCTCAAAAATCCAAACCACACAACTTCCTGCAGCTCTTCACTGGAGTTATTGCTGCCTAATCCTTCATGAGTACATTCTCTTGTCATTTCAGCTACTGTGGCTCCATTTCTGTGCTATCTGGTCCTTTAAAAACACAGTCAGTTTCAGTATTTTTTAATTTGCATGTTTACTTTCAAGCAACAAAATGCTTATACGGGGAGTGGAAAATTTCATGTTTCCCTTGGACAGCAGGAAATTGATTTCAAGCCATTCTCAGTTATTGTATGCCACTTGAGAGACCTTAGTGTTCCAGTAGCAGAGATGAAAGCCATTCAATTTCTGTTACATATTGCTCTGGTTTTGCCGCTTATACTAAGGACTTACACAAATTTAATGCAACTAGCAACATCAATGTTTTTAAGGATCAGTCTGTGGGGAGAAAGGTCAAAACAAGTAAAGCTGCTTAAAAATCTCAATCTCAGAAGCAATGGACATCATATTTTCTAACACCCCTCCCTTTTGGCTCCAAACTCATTAGCTGTACTCGTTCACCTCACGTGACTTGCTCAGTCTTTCAGAGGCCGCTTGTCAAAGATTGCTGTGCTCTGAAAGGTGCTGTTCAATCAGGCTCTGGGATGAGGGTAGATATCATCAAAGAGTCTTGAAATCTCCTCACTCCACTTCCATGGTCCCCTCCTTGCTCTGCTGCCGTGGGCAAGATAGGGATGACTCTGCTGAAGAACAGAAAGTAAGGGAGTACAGGGCAGAGAGTGCTCTGGTTTTGTGTTAAATGGACATCAGCAGTGCAACTAAAAAGGCAAACAAACTTCAAACAGAAAAGAGTCACCTGTTCTTGAGAGGAGGTACTCTAAAATGACCACAAATACAAGTATTTAGGAAAGATTATTTCCTTTCTATGTCCCGTTTACTTAATGCATCTAGGGGCAAGTTGTGCATCATATCAGCTTCTCTGTTATGTCAGCAAACTCTCAGCTTTCTTCTTTGTAAACCTTTCTTTCTTTTCACAGACTAGCTGCCAAGTTAATGGTGAGTCTTTTGGTATCTCCTGACTCATGTGCCTTCCTGTCTCCCGAGTATCCTGTCGTGGTGCTGAACAATTACTGCTTAGGCTATGAAGTTGATTCGTTTGTGCCCTTGGCCCAAGGCTGGCAGTGCCAGCAGCAAGGGCTGACAGGGCTTTGCCCAGCTGGAGTCAAATCTCCACACTAAGTCTCTCTGACAATCCACAGGCATAAAGGTGTAAATTACCTATGTGTGTGAGGGTATATATATGTGTTTCAGTAACAGCTGTCTCGGGGTGTTTGCACAGCCAGTTTCATCACTGAGATATTTCTCTCCTCTCTGTTTTGCCTCTTGTCTTGTTCCTTCTCCCAAGACACAGCAGCACTGCTCCCTCTTCTATTGGCACCGTACTTCTACATCAGCAGAGCACAGAAGCCAAGACAGCAACTATTAGAAAAGCATTTTATTCTTGCATGCTTTTTTGGTCTGCCTATGCCAACCACTACAAAAATCTAATTTGCAGAAGGCCAGCTGGCCAGTTTCTCCTAAAAGTTTCATTCTGACCCTTCCAAAAAGTACTAAGTGGTTCAGGTCACAGCTAAAGAGGACAAGCTGGTTTTAAATCACCTCAGGCCATGCTTAAGATATCCACAAGCAATTGCTGCACAGTTTCAGAGTCTGCAGGCCTTTCACACCCAGAACATCCACTGACGTCAATGGAAATTTTGGATGGTGATGGAGAGCAGTGATGCTGTTGACTCCGGCAGTCAAAGCCTTGAGAGTCGAATGTTTGGGTTTTCTCTGCCTCAGTTTGTATTTGCTGTCCCTCAGCACACGCTGAATGCAGCACAAATGCTTGGCTGCATTTACCTCAGCACAGCCCTGGGAAATAACAGCGGGCCTGTACCCTCACACCCCACTGCCAAGGGGGGACAGGCTGCCTGGGGGACTTGTCCAAGCTCTCGCTGAAAATTTGTGATAAACCATCACTATGGACCTCAAATTCAGCCTCATGGTGCCCTTTCCAAGTGCTTTCCATGGAAGGCTTTCCATGCTTTTAATCTTTTCAGTAAATGAAGCACTGAAGCATTGCATAAAGTGCCTCTCCAAACTGCTGGGACCTGCAGGGGATTGCCTAATCCACTTGGGTTACATTAAAAATAATGTGGGTTTGTGGTTCAGGTTTCCTTCCAAAAACCAGTTTGATTAACTAACCTTTTAAAGGCCAACATTAGCAAATCCATTCATACTGGGCCATGCAGGACACAGTTTAGTTGTGACTTTGGTGCCAGTGCATCTTCCAAGCCACCCAAAACACAGCCTCTGCTCTTTCATGCAACACACACCTGCAGTGGGCAAGGAAAAAAAGACTCTGAAGCAGATCTGACAGCTGGGATGCCCTTCCCCAGAGCTGGGGTGTGCTCCCCCAGCTGGGCCCAGGAGGAGGGTGATGCTGAGGAGCTGTGGTGATGCTGAGGAGGCCGGTGATGCTCCCTGTCCAGGAGAAGCTGCACCTGCAGGGGTGAGAGTTCTTCTCTTCAGGCAGGCAGAGCCCCAGGGGTTTTGCTAGTTGCAGCTGCAGAGGATAAAAGTGAGGAGCAAGAGACTTTAGGGGAACGGTCTCTCTGGAGACCCAGCAGCCCCAGGCCACTTCCATGTGACTGGTGCAGCGGGAGATCCTCAGGAAGGTCTGAATTCATCAGCACTAAGTTGCTGCCAGCAGTCAGCATCCTGGTTTGGAGAATGGCAGCAGTCATTAGTTGCATGGTACAAGCAGGAGCATTCCTGCTGGGCTTAGGCATTAAGGACATCTGCTCACCAGCCAATCTCCTGGGATGAAAATACCTGCAAGTGCCTGCAACACCTGGCTGTGCCAGCATGCTCCTTGAACCAGGCATCCCCTGTCCTTGTTGCTCCTTGATGAAGCCAGGAGGATGAAGAGGTGCACAGTTTAACTAGCAATCAATGGTTATCTTCAAATTTTATGGCCAGCCATAGTCACTGCACAAATTTGATTTAAAGAATCAATGTGACATTTGCTTTGGGCAAGAAAGCTGTTTTAAAGGAATTACAGAGCCCTGTTATGAATTCCCTATTTCATTCTTGGGCTTTTTTGAACTCTTGAGTAAATGCTGTCTGATGATGTGGTGCTGCTCATTTTCTCAGCTTGCTCTGTAGCTGCCTAAGGATTGTCATTAGCTTCCATACATATCTTTAACTGCTCCTCACACCCTGCCCTGCCTGCCTGTGCCTGTGCCTGGCTGTCCGTGGTGCTGCTGGAGCTGGCAGTCCAGCCTGTACTCCTTTTGGGCATGGTTCTGGGTCCCAGCATACTCTTCATCACAGCCTACTGTGCAAATGGGTCAGTTGCCTCCAGCCCTGGCTCAAACACCAGCAGGAGCTGTCCCTCTGCTTGCACTGTGGGCATGCCAGTAACCCCCAGGAACCTTTGAGGCTTTCATTCCCCTCCTGCCCCTTTCAGCTTCAGGCCCTGCTGCTGTGGAGGGGAATGTGCAGTGGGAGCACCTCCTGGCCTATGCTCTGGTGGCCTCTAACAAAGATTTGAGGCCAATCCTGAGTGCTTCACCAGAACAAGTCAAGGGCTGCATTTCTCATGGGCTCAGAAAAGAAAAGGTGCTTCACAAAGCAATCTTTGAGTGTAACTCAAAAGCTCATTTCTGTGTTCAAGTGTGATGCCTGCCTGGTCTGTGGGTGTTTGGAGCTTGCACATAGCAACAGTCTTACATTTTATTTGTATAATGCTGGTTGTCTAGACGAGCATAAAGTACTTCAGACTCTGGGTACCTCTGGGGTCTAAAGGCAGAAAATGTTGGATAATTCATGATAATTTCAGCTGCCTGACTGCTGAAGGAATCTTGTCACATTAAAAGCTTCTTCTTGCCGGGAATGCTTGCTGCATTTTCTGAAATGTGGTATGTTCTTGTTCTTTTAAAGCTTTTTTATTTAAATGTTAGTTTAAACACTCTCTCATTAAGGTTTCTGAGTCTGTTCTAAGACTTGTCTTGAAAATGTGTAATCAGGTGGTTTGTAAGATTTGTATTATTTGCTTCTTTTGGAGCCATTCTGTCTATTATGTAAATCCATAGCTAAGCATTTCCTGGGACCATTTGTTGTGCAAATGTCTAGTATGGCACGTGTGCAGTGCTGAGCAAAACCAATTGCTTCTGTCTCTCTGGTTCAGAGAAGGTCAGTCTGTGGATTTTTTATTTCATTTATTTTTTTTCTTTCATTTAAGAGAAGACGATTTTCTCATTCCGTTGCCTATCAGAATGTATTTCCTGCAAATGAGCTGGAAACTCCCAGAACAGACAAAAGTTTAAAGGCAGAACACCAGCCCCAAACCAAGTGTAGAAACAAATAATCGAGTCAGTCTCAGACACAGACATTTAAAAGTGGCAGCTGGATGCTTGATTGACTTCTGTGGTAATTTCTTGCATTTAATAATGTGCTTACAGAAAAATGTGCATGTGATGATGGGCATTAAAAAGCCATTCGAGTATTTTAGATAAAGCCACCCATTGTATCCATCTCCAGAAACCAAGGCTGTCACTGGGGCTGATGTTACCTCCGGGGCTGCAGTGCTGCCATTCCCATTAAGAAGGGTGTAGGGAGGCTGAAGGGCCAGGGTTTGCAGCCCTAGCTCAGTGTGCAGCCCCAGCACAGACAGACTGGCTAAGTACAGACAGACTGGCTAAGTACAGACACCTCTGAGGAGGCACAGGTCCTTGGCCATGGGCTGCAGCATTCCTCAGTGGGCACTGCAGGCAGCACGGCAGGCAGGGCACAGCAGCACACTCAGGGCAGCTCTCAGACCTCTGCCACATGGAAGCTGAGCAGAAACTTGTGCCCTCCCAGCACCTAGAGGCAGTTTTCCTGAGGAAAAACACAGGTACCCAGGTTTTGTGGTAGGAGCCTCAGACCAGCGGGGCAATAAAAGCCATGGCAGGAGTCCCGGGCATCTCTCTGCAAAGTGCTGAGGCCAGCAGGTTTATTCACAGCATTTATGATCTGGGACACTCCACAGGAGCCTCCGTGCAACTGTTCTGCTGGCATGTAAGCCTGTGGTGACTCAGGAAAAAGCGCTCAGGGACTGTCTTGATAAGGAACAGGAGCTGGCTCTAAAATAAACATGCAGAAAAAGCAAATCCCCATCTCTCTGAAGGTGTGAAGGTGCAATCAACAGGCAGCCCTCATCCTGCCACTTTAAAGCACCCTGGGACTTTGCTTCTCTGTGCCCCAGCTTGCACATCTGTAAAATGGGTTTCATGCGCTCACTCTTTTCTTGCACTGCTTTGAAATCCACCCATGTGACCTGGGGATCCACAGGGCCAGGGCACACCTTATTTTGTCATGGCTACCCTTTGGGTCAGTGCTGGCTCAAAGGGGAAAGAAGCAAAGCTGGAGAAATGATCCTTTTTTCTGCAAAACACATCTTTACTTTCCTGGAGAGCATTCTTGAAGAATATATTGAGTCAACTTGCATTTTATCTGTACAGCAGTCATATTCACCTCCACTTGTGAGCTTAATGCATGAGAGATGCTGTGATCCTAACAGGATGAATTACAAAAAATGTCCTTGTGGGGTTTTTTCACTGGGAGAAATTAAACTTGAGTCTAGTTTCCTTCTCTCCTATTACTGTCAACACATCTTGTCTGTCTGCTTTTCTTTTGCTCCTACAACTGGCTTGCAAGTCCTCCCAAAAGACATGGCATGACATTTTAGTCCATGTTTTTTTTTTTTGTACATTGAACAGAAATATAAGACTGTTGCACATCTGCAGATTATTTATCCATGCAGGCCTAATTGGTGCAGGGATTAGCAAAACACGTTTTGCCTGCCAATCTCTAGTCAAGAAGAAGGATTCACTGGCACAGTGGTGGCTTTGCTGTGCTCCAGGGAGGTGATGCTCACTCTGCTGAAAATCAGAAGCAATTTAGCCAAATTCAATTTGCAGGTACAGACCTTGCAAGGTCAAAGAAAGAAGCACAGTCTACAAAGAAATAATATTATCCTCTAAGAGCAACAGCAGATCCAAATCCGGTTGGATTTGGAGCCCCGGGAGGAAGGGGCTCCAGTATGAGCACTGAGACAATGAAAAAATTCTAGCAAAAGTTAACAGTCTGGAAAGGAGAAGTAACTGGCTTGTGCAAAGTATTCCCTTAGGATGTGTATTACTCCCAGAAATTTTCTACTTTACTGCAGATTTTCCAAAGATGTAATGGCAGTTTCAGTGTCTTACAACCCTTTTTGGCATAGGTTTGTCCTGCAGGGAGTATCAAGAGACCAAACCCCTGGCCTGGGGCAGCACACAGTACTTTTTCTCGTTCTTGTCTACCTTTTCTCTTCATAGGTAGGACTTTCAATTTTCAGAATAGGGGGGAAAGCATTCATTCCTGTGTTGGCAAGATTTTATAAATCCATTTGCACGAGGTTCCAAGAAGTGGGGAAGCATCACAACTGCCTTGCAATGGTTAAAGACAAAACAGGCAATGGAAGGTGAATAGTGTTAAATATATAATTGTTAACTCAGTGGGGGAAAAGTGGAGCTTTACTGTCATATTTCATTTGCAAGTTTTATTTGAATGCAGCACCTACTTTCAATATAATTAACTCTTACTTAGCACAGAATTTTGGCACTGATGACTTCTGATTTACTTCACTGGGGATGCTTGATTCCAGTGACAGAGTTATTCTGCAAGTATTGTGCTGGAGACTTGCCTAATGGAGTAGAGCTAATTTGCCATTTACTGGGTTAATGAAGATATACACTAAAAAGAGTGTGAAGAACAAGACCTAGTACATGAAAGCTAAAGAAACCAGCAAACAATTTAGAGTTAAGACACAAACAAAAGATTGCTGTGCCTCAGGCTTTTCTATAGCATCTTTTATGCTACAGAATTCCAGTATCCTGAATACAGAATATCCAATATCCAGAATATCCAATTCCTGTAGTACTGTAGCAGCCTTCAGGTTGTCTGAACATGGATGTGGCACTTGTAGGTGGAAGCAAACTTTTCTGTATTGCTGCTGTGGCAATTAAGCCAGCACATTTCCCTTCCAAGTCTCCTTCCTCTGACATTCCATTCCAGTCTAACACAGACCATAACAAAGACTGTTGCCTTTGTTAATGCCTTCCATTTATATTTTAAACCAATTGCTGTGAATACAATGGAGTGCCAGCTCATGATGGCAGAACTGAGGAAAATAATGCAGGAAGATGTTTTATCTCAAAAATGCAGCATTACACCCTGCAATGCCACAGCTCCCTGCTGTGTGCTGCCACCTTACCTGCACACAGCTCCACACTTGCAGGAATTTACTCCTCACATAGAGGATTACAGGGGAGACCATCTCAGCAGAGGGGCTCTGCAAGGCAGCTTCTCTGCCAAAGAGAAGCCATGCTCAGCATCACCTGGGGATCCACAGGGCCAGGGCACACCTGAGCTTTACATCTACTTTCCCCTGTAGCCTTTCTGGCTGTTGTCCATGCCCAAAGTCCCACTGTTCCATGGGCAAAGCAGGGTGTTCCCAGCAAGCAAAAGTGTATCATCAAGAGAGTACCAAAGCAGCCTTTGGATTGAGGAGGAAGGGGAGAGCAGCAGGTGCAGGATTTCTGGTGATGTGACCAGGAATAGGTTTGGTCAGTCTAAGATGGCAATTTCTCTTTTAACCCAGTGTGGGGGTTAACACGGCGGATGTGCCTGTGTCTGTGCTGGTCCAGAAATTAGTGGACAGCAGGAACAGCTGTGTTCAAATGTTCTGTCCAAATATTTAAGCAGAAGGTTGCTTTTTCTGGAGTCATCCCTGACTGTTTTGAGCTTACAGTGTAGGTTATACCACAGTCCTGCCTTGCTTCCCATAACTATTTATGTACCATTACTCACTGAAAACTCTCTTCATCAAACTCTTCCTGGTATGGCTTCACAAGCTGTGCTACAGCACCAAGGAAAAATCAGCTTTCCCAGTAAGCAGTGGCAAACCCGGAGAGCCAGTTACTTGTGAGAGGTTTATTGCATGACACATAGTCATTCTGGTGCACAAAATGTGCCACATTCTCCCAGATGCCCCTCATGCTTTGCTGAAGGTGCCAGGTCCAAGGCAGCCATCTAACCCATCTGCTGGAGTGCCCCTGTTTGGAACAACAGGGTGCATGGCTGGCAGCACCCTCCACAGCCCTAGGAGTCCTCTGTGCTGGGTTAGGAAATCTCTGCCCTAGGGAGGTCTCCTTTGAAAGCTGGAGCCAGCCTATGAGAAGTAATTCACACTTGGTGAAGCCAGCCAGAACAGCTAAAAGGAAGCTGTACATTATTATTGTATAGGGCAAAGAGAGACTCCCAAAGTGGGCACTGCACTCAGGGTCATGATCCATGTCAGGGCAAGGCTGTCCTTTGGGACACTACACTGGATGCTTCAGGGATCCAGGCTGTGATACCATAGGAATCCAGTGGTATTTACTAAACAAGAATCAGGCCCACAAGGCAGTAAAAGCACATGCTTCTGCTGTATAGGAAATAGTGATAGCCAATTCTATATGTGGGGAACAGATTTTTGGCGGGAGGAATATTTTTTCCCAACATAAATTCCATTTTTGATGAATCCCAACATAAATTCCATTTTTGTCCTTTCATTTGAGTACAGCCTTCCTGTTCCTCTCATACTACTTTTGCTTCATGTCATTTAATTGTAACTGTGCCTGTGTTTCTTTGTTTTCAGAGCATGAGGCTGGCTGCCTATGACACCCTGGCAGTGAAACCCTCCATGGTGTCTTAGGAAGCAGGTTAAAGCCTCTAATGAAGTTTGGGACTGGCTTTTTCAGTGTGCCTCTGCTTCCTTTTGCACTCCCTGTGTCCCTTGAGGCAGGTGTCTGGTACAGTCAGTGCTGTGCAGGACTGAAGGCCAGACCTGAAGTGGGTGTAGTGTTTGTGGAAGGGGAGAATGGATCCTGCTGAGCACAGGCAGCATCTGTCAGGGTCATGAGCATCCCTGAACAGGCCAGCACAGCTCCAGCAGGTGGGAAGTCAGGCTGTGGTTTGCAGTGCAGATGGGCAGCTCTTCTACTGATTCAGAGAGGCAGTTAACAGGTTTGGCAGGGAATAGGCTGCTGCCAGCAGGCAATCTTGCAGAGGACAAGGGACACTGAGGGACACAATGCAGAACCAGCAGCTCAAATGAAAGAGTCTGTGTACAGCAGCCAAAGTACAGGGTCATCACATCCAGAGATGGACAAGTTCTGCATAGCTATGATTTGATACAAAGGACTGGCAGGCAACAAAACCCAATAAACACAAAAAATATGTTTCCTCTACCTTGCAGTCTTGCTGTAGCAGATGTAGACCTGTGGATGCAGAGATATGAACAGGCTCAAAGAATGGATGGGGTTTTTTTAGGTATTCATCTGGTACAGCCCTGTCTTCTGGGAAAGTGGATCAAAACAATGCTTTCATCAGTATCCAAATAATGATCTTTATATGCCCAGTCTCAGGAAACAAACAGCTTGAAATTCATGACAGCAGTGAAAAACTATTTGTCCATCATTGTCAGCAGGAAATTTAATTCTAGTCAGGTTTTGTCAGAACACCCCAATAAAGAACTTCAGGGTCCTGGGGGGGTTGCAGGTTTGAAAGGGAGCAATGGCAGGGCAGGCCTGGACACTGCTGGCTGCCCCACACACATCTTGCAGGCTGCTGGCCACAGCCCCAGCCCCCAGGCTGATTCATCCCTTCTTTGTGTTCCTGAATTTCCATGCAGCTGGCAGCTTGCAGCTCTGCTGCCAGGCAGGCACAGGCTGCAGGCAGGTTCCCCCCAGCTCTGCAGCCCCATTCCAGCCCTGCCAGCAGGGCCAAGCTGCACCCCATCACCTCCTGTGTCCTGTTGCTACATTTGGGACACAGACAAACTGCTGGTGCTTCTGCTCTTTGTGCCAGGGCTGAAGCTGCCCAGGCTGCCTCCTGCTCAGGGATTCACAGCATCCCCAGCCTGGACTGCACACATGAGCTCCTGACTCCCCACTGCTGCTCCAGTGTGTCCCCAGCTGCTGCCATGCCATGTTCTCACCTCACACAGAATCACACAGAATAATGAGGATGGAAGAGACCTCTAAGATCATTGAGTCCAACCTATGCCCTAACACCTCAACTAAACTGTAGCACCAAGTGCCATGTTTACTTTTTGTAAACACCTCCAGAGATGGTGATTCTACCATCTCCCTGGGAAGAGCATTCCAGTACTTTATTATTCCTTTGGTGAAACATTTCTTCCTAATATCCAACCTATACCTTCCCTGACATAGCTTGAGACTGTGTCCTCAGGCAGCTGCCTGCCACCCCTTCCTGCTCCTGACCTGATGCTGCTGGAGATTTGAGCCAGGTCCCTCCCCTTGGGTGGAAAAACCCCAGACCAGGCTCCTGCAAGGCTTCTTCCAAGCCCCACACAGCAGATCAGGTGGGCACCAGCTTCCCATGGCTTCAGCAGGAGCAGGGAGCTAGGGGCTTTGCTGCCAACCCTGGACCCTCAGCATCCTGGTGCCCACAGGGGTGAAAGGAGGAAGATGGCCCCACACTGCTTCAAGATGTTCACTGTGAAGGGGTTGGTGGGAAGAGTGAGATTTCACCTCCTGTTGTCACTTCTCCCTTTGCTCTTTCTTTGCAGCCCCCTCCCTTGTATGCAGCTCCTGCCTGTTTGTATCCTGTGCAGGTGCTGGCTGTTGCAGCAGAAGCTGAAACTTGTTTTTTTTTTTCTCCTCTTTAAGGTGTGTGCCTCTCTTTCCCCAAAGGAAAAGAAGAGGAGCAAAAAAAGCCATATATTTGCTGCAGACTGTGACTGGCTTATGTAATAACACTGCCTTTCTCTCCTTGTTTTAGGGAGTGCTGCCGATTTTTTGGAGACAATGGCTTGACTTTGAAGGTGTTTTTTACCAAGGCAGCACCCTTTGGTGTTCTTTGGACACTCACAAACTACCTTTACTTACATGCAATAAAGAAAATAAACACTACGGATGTCTCCGTGTTGTTCTGCTGCAACAAAGCTTTTGTGTTCTTGCTTTCATGGATCGTTCTGAGGGACAGGTTCATGGGAGTGAGGGTAAGTGACTCCTTATCTCTGTCTCCCCTCTTCCCCCTCACCCTTGTGTCTTTCCTTTACCCCTTGCCTCCTGCCAGCTGAGTCAAGCAGCACCCATGCAGACAGAAGTCCTTGTGGAGCAGGGACTGCATCCTTCCCTGCAGCCTTCCCAGGTGCCTGCGAGCTCCTGGAGCCCCTGGCTTCCCCAGCCCAATGCCTTTGGGCACATTCCTTCAGGAAAGAGGTGACTTGCTCCAGAGTGGGTCACAAAGGATATGTGCTGTCTCCACGCTGCTGTGCATGTGTGCCAGCCCTTGCCAATGCCCTCCAAGTGACTATTCCCAGGTGCCACCAGACCTGGGTGTTTCTAACTGCACGTTCTCGCAAGCCGTGCCTACACACTTCTGGTCCCATCCTGGGAATTCACCAGGCCCCTCACCTTCCCACGTGTGACAGCAGGCTTGCAGGGTGGGACAGTTGTCTTCTGCATCTCCTGTGTCAGGTGCAGCAGCTGCAGGCAGGAGAGGAGAGCTGGGCTGCGCTCGCCCACCCGTGGCCCAGACATGTCTGCACGTGTCACTGCTGGAAGGTTGGTGTCCACAGGGACTTGCATCTGGCCAGCAGCTGTAGGCTGCTCTTCTGGTGGCACCCCAAATGTTTGCTTGCACCTTTAGTTCTGCACCCCACACGAATGCTTCTGCAGCAGCAGCAGCAGCAGCAGCGCCATGTGCAGAGGGTTTATCCCTGCTGCCCCTGCTGCCATTCCAGCAGCCCTCAGCACCTCACGTCCTTGGGCAGCAGAGTGGGTGGGTGGGTAACCCACCACCCCAGGGCCAAGGAGCTCCTGCCAGGGACAGGAGCAACTGCAAGGAAAAGGCACCAGTGGGTCCCTCTTTCCTTGCTTCACCAATTAATCTTAAATAATAATAAAGATCAACAGCAATAACTGTAATTATTCCTGTCTCCTGCCCACTGCTTGAGGAGCTCCCTGCTCACCCACCTAGGCTGGTGGTACTAAGAAGAGGTTGTTGCATGGAATAGCTGAGAGTTAACTTTTCAGGAAGTATTCCTCTCTGGCAGGAGAATTTGGCAGGAGACCTTGGCCAGCCTTTCAGTGGTGGCAGCCAAGAGGCTGCTCAGGGGATGGTTGCAAAATGTACCTGCCAAAAGCTCAGCGTGGCCAGCTGGTGTCTGCCCACCCCTCTGCCCAAGTAGCCCTACCCTAAAAACAAATTAACTGTGATTTTTGAGTGCAGAAGCAAGGCTATCCTGAAATGATCCTGGAGCTAGGGAAGTCTCATTGTTATCAAAGCTGGATGTGCTGATCATGTTGATAAATGAAAATTTAAAAAAAAGGTATTTTTGTGTCTTCATCTCTCTTGTGGCACTCTCAGCTGTAGCACTGGTGGGACACCAGGAGAGGTGGTGTATGGAGGGGTGACCACTGCAGTCTGCACCTGCAGCTTGCTCCTCAGTCTGAATGTGCCACCGCCCACCATGGGATATGGCTGTGCTGTGGAGGGAAAGAAGCCAACCTGTGTGTGCAGGGATACCTACATGGGCACATACATGCTGGAGTACAGGTGCTTCTTGGGCTCTCCTGAGTTTATGGCCATGATGGAAAAGCCAGGATGGTCAGGAACTTTGCAGCAGCTTCTTGGGAAGGTTGTCTTGTGCTATGGCAGGGGACAGGCACTGGGGGATGAATCCTGTTTGTGTGCCTCCCTTCTCAAAGGGGCAGAGGAGGGGAAGGAGCAGAGAAGCAGACCCAAGTGCTGGTCCAGGCCATGTCCAGCTGTCTTTTGTTTCCTATCTGCACTACTTTGAAGCAGAGAAGCAGAACAGGGGCCAGAGCAGTGGTGGCTGTGTGATATCCCTGCCTCCCCCTGTGGAACCTGGCATTGGTGAGATTGTGGCAGGGGGACTTCCTGAGAAGGAACCCAGCTGTCTCCTGAATCCAAGAAGGACATGGGTGCAGGGAGAAGGGGTTTGCAGACAGACTGGGCTATTTGCTCTTAAGCACTTGTGGCATCCTGACCTGTGGCAATAGGAGAGTGAGGAGGTGCTTGTCCTTGGAGATTGGAAGGGCACATGGCAGCACAGCAGTTCTACCACCCAGCTTCGTGTGGCACAGTGGGAGTGCCAGGGCACTCCTGTCTGCAGAGGACATAGCATGGAGTCTTTGGAGACAATCATTTTCTTCCCTCTTTCCTCTCTTTTCTGTACAGCCCATGTGAAAAGCAACAGGCAGAAAGAGTGTCACTGCTGGGGGACAGCTTCAGGATGACCCCAATACACTGCCTTCTTCCTGGACTAGCAACCAGCAGGAAAGACAGCTGCTAGGGCTTCTCTGGGAGTGACCTAGGGCTGCAGCCACCACACAGCCCAGCCCCAAAGCACATGCTGCCTTGGGGCCACACTGTGTCAGAGTCAGAGCTGCTGACCCTCTTAGAAGAACCCTTTGAGAGGGTATTTGGCAGACAAGGCTGCAAGGGGGAGAGTGCCTTCCCACACTCCTGCTCCATCCCCACACCAGTGCAGCAGGATGGACATGCCACAGCAAAGCTCTGACTGCACATTTGGGTGTCCCTGTTCATGCCCACTGACAGAGGCAAAGTGAGAAAGGCAGCCACTCAGTGGGGTTAAAGCAAGTACAATTATCCTACTCGGCCTTCAGAAGGGCTGCTACTAGCTCTCTAAGCATATAAATCACAATTTAGCTGGAATTTTAAGTAAGAACAATTACAAGTTCCCATCCTTGCCATTCAGGTACTTTTAAGTGCCTTCATCTCCCCTAATGAAGTTGAGCTTTTCCCCCTTGCCCTTCACTGTTCCCAGAGAATGACTGGCTGGGCTGGGTGCTGTCAAAGACACAGAGATAATGAAGCTGTGAGTGCCTGCAGCACTGCCTCTGCAAACCCTGCAGTGCTGAGACATCTGTGGCACTGTGGTGTGAGCAGCCTGTCACCACCACTAACAATGTGCTGGATAGAAGGGCTGAAAGGCTTTCAGAGAAGGTGTCTGTGGCACCGCTGGCAGGTCAACAGGACACTGCAAAGGGAGGCCAAGACCCATCTGACACTTGTGACACACTTGATGGAAGAGGCAAGGACCTCTGCCCCAGCAGAACTGTTTGCAGACTGCATTTATTTGCTTTGATTTTCACTTTGGTGTTTCCCTCCATGCTACGGTGAATAAAACAGCTCAGGATCCAAGAGAGCCATCACCTGCAAGTGCCTCCTGTGTACATAACACACAGACAGGCACATCTGCCTGTGGGACTTGGAAATGCATCTCCTAGCAAATCTCAAACACAGCCTCTTGGAAGGTGCTCTGAAGCTGATCAGCTCCTGATGTCAAAAGCAAAGCTGGAGACTTTTCATTCTGCAGTTCATGCATGCACCCCCAGGTTTCACAGCTGCCTTAGGGGGATGAGGCAGGCTTCCTCCACCCACACACCTGGAGCTGCCAGCTGGGTGCCACAGCCTGGAATGTGGTTGTGCTTCTCTTCAGCCCTCTGGTGAAGGGTGGACAAGCCCCACACAGTTCACAGGAGAACAGCCACACCTGCAGCAGATGGTACAGGAAATGCTGCATCTTCCACTCTTTGCCAACTCATCTGTAACACAGGTGATGTTGAAGGAAGGCACAGAGTTGCCATCTTTCAGCTAAGCCTGAGCCATGTACCTTGCAGCTCTCCCAAGAGCCACAGTGAGTCAGAGCAAAGGTGCCTCTGCCCCAGAAGCCTGCCTGCACCAGCTACCTGTAGTAGAAAAATCTGTCTAAATAGGAAAAGCCTGTCATGATATTTCCTCATGAGACTTTCCAGCCTCCAACAATTTGAGGCTCAAGGACTTCCTGAGATGGAAGCAGTGTTTCTATAGCTAATAGTCGTTGATGGATTTTTTTTTCTTCCATTTATCCTTGTAAACTTTTATCCTTGTAAACTTTTATCCTTGTAAACTTTTCACATCCACAGGGTGCAACGGCAAAGCTTTCCTTCACCTAATTATGTGTTGGGCAAAGGCAAATCTCTTTTTCCTTATTCTCCACCTGCCTCATGCTAGTCTCATGCAATGACCTTTTTTCTTGTGCTTCTGAATTTTTATTTGACAAGCACCTGCACAGTGGTGAGAGAACTACAGCACACGGGTGAAGAGCCATGCAGGGGGGTTCTCTCTTTGCCTTACAAAGAAGCCTGTCCAGGACCATAGGGCTCAGTTACACCACCACAAAACTTCACTTTAGCAATGATGTCCCACAGCTGTGCATGGAGAGACCAGATGCCAACAGGGCTGCAAGCCAAGATGCTGTATCTAAACCTCTCCAAATCTGCAGTGTAGATACCCAGCTTTTGCAGTTGGTGCTGGGCTCCACCCTGGTCAAGCCATAAATCAGTATTCTGTCTTATGCCATCCTGCCATTATACAGCAACGCCTGTGAAGAAATTGATACGGTTTTGTTTGCAAAAATGGGCCATTTTTGTTAGGGAAATTGAAGGTGTTGATGTCAGTGTGAAGGAAGGATCTGCTGGGTGATTGTCTGGTGTATGGGTGTCCCCTGGCACCAGCCCCAGCTGAGCCCAGGGAAGAGGCTGCTGGTGCTGCGGGGGTTGGGACGTGCAGCTGGCAAAGAGGTACCTCACCACACCTTGCTGCTCAGGCAGCAGCAGAGCTTGGCACACAGACATTCCCCCTGCATCTCCACAGCAGCCCTGGTATCTCTGGTGGGAAGCAGGAAAGATGAGAGGAGGCTCATGGATGTGTAGGCAGCTGCAGCCTGTGGATGGGGCTTAAAACCCCAGTCTGGTCCTGCCAGAGGGGACAGCTGACTGGCACTTACCCATCTGTGGATCAAAATAAACTACTGTCTCAGTCATCTTGGAGGCATCACCTTGAGTGTGCAGCCAAAAGGCATGTGCTGTAAGCAGGGCATCCCCCACAGCCCTGCAGAGCTAGGAAGCATGAGCATACAGAAAGCTCTATTCACCCCAGAATTAACACCCTGGGAGGCTGAAGGACAATCCCAGAGAAGCCAGGGCTTTCTTACGGCTTTCTGGCACACCCTGGTAAATCGGGGCAGTGCCTCCCCTGCCTTTGTGAATGTTCCTTCTATTTGGGAGACACTCCTCAGGCATTGCAGTGTGCATAGCTGGCTGGAAAAATCTCCTTCTACTCCTCAAATTACTCGTCTAGACTGGAAAGCAGTTGTATGAATTTTATTCCCCTGTTTATTTCTATAACCTTTTTGCTCCAAAACTTCAACAGGACTCGAAGCCTTTTCTGCAAGCTGCAGGGAATTATTGCTTGTGTATTATTGTCATGCACAGGCTGCAGGGACCCACTGATGGGGAAGCTCAGTGACAGAGATTAAATCCCCACTTCAGCTCAGTTGGAGGCACTGAGCCCTGCAGTCTGGCCTGTCACACATGCCCAGAGCAGCCTCTCCTTTGCAGCTCTGCCTGCAGCTTCCCTGCAGCCAGGGAAACCACGAGGCCAGGCAGCATCTTCTCCCTGGGTATTGGCCCAGGCTTGCTACTATTTTCTACATAAGCAGATGATGCAGAAATACTGTGCTCACATGTAAGTCTGCATTGCCTGTTTCTCCACCGTGGGGGTTGTCTAGTAACACTTTCTTGCTTTCTTTCTTTGTCTCCAACCAGATTGTGGCTGCTATATTTGCTATTGCAGGGATAGTTATGATGACGTATGCCGATGGGTTTCACAGCCACTCCGTCATTGGGATAGCCCTGGTGGTGGGCTCTGCCTCAATGTCTGCTCTCTACAAGGTAAGCACACCTGGCTCTTTCCCCTCAGAGATATGCCTGTCACCCTCATCACTCACTTTGGCTGTTCCTGTCATACTTGCAAACCTCTGTGCAGTTCAGTGCCATGTGCCC
Organism: Molothrus ater; assembly: GCF_012460135.2. Taxonomy (NCBI): domain Eukaryota; kingdom Metazoa; phylum Chordata; class Aves; order Passeriformes; family Icteridae; genus Molothrus; species Molothrus ater. The sequence continues at coordinate 43,712,390 of NC_050480.2, forward strand.
TTCTTTGAGAGCTCTGCCATAAACACACTGCTCTGCAGCACTGCATTCAGGTGTTCCCTTGCTTTGATGTCTGCTCTCTCTTAGGATAAAAACTCCTATTTCCTTGGAATAGTCTTCTCCAGTGCTCCTCCAGCAGGGGGAGGATTTACAGACGTCCCACCTTCATAAAAAATGAAGCCGCTTTTCCACAGATTCTGGATTCAAGCACTCATTCTGGAAGCACCCTGCAGAGATTTAGCTTCTTTGAGTCACTTGGTTAGTTCCCCTTGCCAGTCCTTCTTCAGTAACATATGTAGCCTGTGTTGGGCTTAAAGCACTGCTTATCATGGAAGCAATTGCATCCTTAACATGCAGAACACGTGCCTATGAATCAAGACCTAATCCTGAGCAGCTGGATAAGCTGCACTATGTGTAAGATGCAGCCTTCTCTGCTGAGCAGAGCCATTTCACTCAGCCTGGGACATTTCTGGGCACTTGCCTGTGTGCTGCTCATAGTGCTCAGAGTCACAGTCCACAGTGAGGAATAAGCATTTGTAAGTGTGGTTTGCCCACCCTGGCTCAGATGTGTAGATCAGGAGGAGGTGTAGACTGCTTCATTTCGTCTAATGAATTGCACTGTACCACTCATCCAACAGGAATTGGCCAGGAGAGCCCTGCAGCCCTAACACCAGCAGTCCAGGGAAACTTGCCAAACTGAGAAGCATCTGCCTGTGCCCCTCAGCACAGTGCTGCAATGCTTTTTGCTCACATTTTTAAGATCAGACCATCTCTTACATTAGGAAAGTCAGGAAGTTTCATACAGCTCATTACTCTAATAGACCCTTTCCTTGCAGGACCAGAGACATGGCCCACTAGACCGGAGGAAATAAAGGCTAGAGCCTAGGTGTGTTCCCTTTCCCATGACACTGCCACTCTTTCTGGGAATGGGAGTCTCAAGGCTGCTCCACCAGAGCCTGTGCACAGAGGGTGGTGGTGGCAGTGCCAGCAGGGTGTTACTCTGCAGTGTGCTCTGCGTGCCAGGACAGGTGAAGCTCTGCAGCTTGTTGTGCAGCACATGCTGCTGCCACCCTGCTCTTGCTTTCCAGAGTCTGGCTCGGTTCCCATGAGCTGTGTGTGCCAAAGGGGCAGGCAGATCTGCAGGCAGACACATCTCACCACGTGCAGCAGAGCCCATCTGGGGTAGGAGGATAGGTCGAGGGGGCCCTGCTGGATGCAGCACAACACCTGTCCTCAGGTGGCACATGAGGAGTAAGTGGCTTTTGGGACATTTTGCGCCATAATGCAGAGCAGCAACCCAGCTGATGGGGTTGGGATGGGGGGAGTGGCAGAGCCCTGCTAGCATGGCAGCCCTGCAGCCCTGCCTGCTCTGTGTAGGCAAAGGAGAGAACTGACACTGGTGAGGGGGACTGCCAGTGCTGCACAAACCACTCAGTCACAGTCCATTGGCTGTCCTGGTCTGCAGCCAGCAGCAGAGGAAAACTGTTCCCAAACCATGGTATCCAAGAGAATCTCTGCAGCTCTGTGGTGAAAACCAGTGCAGACTCCAGACAGGACATGTCCACAGGCAGTCCCCAGCCACAGATGGGCTGCTCAGAGCTTCATTTCTACTGGGTGGTTTTTTTTTTTTTCCTTTTCCCACTAACAAACCAAAGCTTTTAAATCCCTCCCTGCAGTCTCATTGCCCAAGTTGCATCTGCACTCTGGGCTGTGGGGCTGCTGCTCTGCTATCTGCCTCCTGGAGATGAGTTCCCAGGAGAAGGTGGAAGGACAGCCAGTCAGCATGGACTGTGCTTGTCCAAAGGCCTGGACCAGTGATGTCTCATGCAGGGAGATTCTTCATCTGGACTGCTTCATCTCCTCCCTCTGCCCTGCTCCATGGTCTTCTTAATGTCAAGTTTTCTGGAGGTGAAAGAGTGAAGGGTCTAAGCTAGGGCTGAAGGGTCTAAGTTAGGGTTAGTGACCTTTCCTTTCAGGACAGGCACAGACAAAGGTGCTGAATGCCCTTTCTGCATGGGCTCAGTTGGCAGCTGCTCCTGCCTGTGTTCCAGGGGTGCCAGGAGCATGAAGGCTGGGCCACACAAGCTGCTCACCACAGTTCCACGAGCTGCCATCCCAAGTGTCTGGCAAGCATCACTGCATAGGTGCCAGAACAGAACACCAGCCCTCCAGGGATGCTGGTGCAAGAAAGTTAAACCCATGTCTTTTCCTCTTTTAGGTTTTATTCAAACTTCTTTTGGGCAGTGCTAAATTTGGAGAAGCTGCCTTATTCCTGTCTGTGTTAGCTGTCTTCAATGTCCTCTTCGTTACCTGTATTCCTGTCATCCTTTATTTTACCAAAGTGGAGTACTGGAGCTCTTTTGACATCATTCCTTGGGGGAACCTCTGCGGATTTTCAATTCTCTTATTGAGTGAGTAGATGGGGGAGCTCTCACACTGCTGGGGGTGGAGGAGGGTGCCAGAAACTGGCCACTGGTGGAAACTGCAAGCCTCTCCTGTATTGGAGCTGTTTTCCCTTCTCAACTTAATTATTAACTTGAGAAGGCCCATTCCTAGGGCCAAGGTAGACCTTGCTTCTGCTATTATTACCACACCAAAACACAGTGGATCTCTTTAGAAGGGACTGTGGAACTAAACTGTAAAGCTTGTCCTAACTCCTACTCATGAACTCTGTGTGACAGAGACAGGTAACACTTGTCTGGGCTGTGATGGAAACAGTCCTGCTGGGAGGGCATTATCTGGGGCTCATCAGCATCCCCACAGCAAGGAGCTTAGGCCAGGCCTGACAAGGCCAGACTCCAATGCCTCTGCTGCCTGGACTAATTGCTACTCCTAAAGAGGAGGAAACTTTTGAAAATGTAGTGTTGCACAGTGGTGGAAATTTTGATAGGTGGCAATCCTCTCTTCTGCTGCCACTGCTGTGTCACCAAAGGAGCCCAGAGGGGAGGGATGCCAATCTAAGTTTTAAAGTTCTTAAAGTTTTCTAAGTTTACCAGAAACATGATGTTGTCCATTGTTAAATTGATGTGTTGACTTACTGCCACAGTTGGTCCCTACACTGGATGATGGAATCCCCTCTCCTAAAACATTATTTTCCACTGAAATAGCGCTTCTCTACCCCTGTCTTGAGTCCCAGCTCCTTTTACCCTGAACAATCACAACTCCAGAAATACCTCCAGGTTACTTATCAGTGGACTCAGAGGAAGTTGTCTGTAAGAAAGTGGTGCAGAACTTGGCAAGCAATCCCTGGTGTGTGCAATACTTGGGTACTACTGGAAGACAGTCAAAGCTCCAGCTCCCAACAAGCTCAGTATTGGCAAGGCTCTCCTGACTCTGCTAAAGCTGATCACCTTAAAACAAGGGTGAATTTGATCCAAAGCAATTATTAATTTGTCATGAAACACCCCACAAACTGTGTATGGTATTACAATGGACTGATATTATAATCATTCCGTAGTAATGATAGTATAATTTAATTGTATGAAATTATATTTAGCAAGTTCCTGCCTGGAAGAGGGTTAGATTTACAGCATCTTCCACCTGCAACTGGAGGCAGCTTTTCTATAGAAAAGCACCCAGACAGAAGCTCCTGTTCAGCTGAAATCTCCCAGATGAAGAGTGTTAAGTCTTTCCGCAGGGCCAAGGGGATCACTGGATCAGTATGAAGAGTGATGTGCACATGATGCTGAGAGACAGGCTGTACCCAAAATCCAGCCTGATCCTGCCACTGGACTCCAGAGGGATACAGAGCTCCCCAGAAACAGCAATGTCTCAGGCAGGTGGCCATGCAGCAGACTGAGCTTTGTCCTCTTCAGGATAAACAACAGAAGCTGATGTACCCTTCATTTGAACAACAGAATAATAAAGGATAAGTGTTTCAAGTGACATTCCATCTGCCTAATTTCACTGTACTAAATGGCATTTTCCTTTTCTTCACCAGCATTCAATATTCTACTAAATTTTGGGATTGCTATTACCTACCCCACCTTGATTTCTCTTGGAATTGTACTGAGTGTCCCAGTGAATGCAGGTAAGATTTTCTGTCTTTTGCATCTTAATTAATACATTAAATCTGTGGCCTTTCAAATACACAGCAGGGATGAAAGAAAATAGATTTATTAAACATGTTTTGCACCTTCTCTCAAAGACTTACAGAGATGACACTGATTAAAAATTTATTCTTTATGTGTTAATTTTGTGTTATGTAATATTATATGAATATTCATAATCCCTAAAATTGGTTTTTAAATTACTGTCCGAAGAAGCCTGCATACTGAAAAACAAAGTCGATTTGAAGACATTCATCTCTGGGCTGGAATAAAAACCCCTGGATAAAGCAGAAATCAGTTCTTAATGATGTCTTCAAGACAGGCTTAACACTAAATTCAAACAAATATAATTGCTTACATTTTAGAGCAGATAAGTAATAGTAACTGTGCTTGCCTTGGTAAATAACACTGTGGGTGTTTACCAAGAACACTGGACAGTTCAGTTTTGGACATGGCCTGGTACATTTTTCTGACAGTTTTTCTGAAATTTAGTGAAAGCCAAGAGACTGCAGAGTCCGAGAGGGCTGAGCAGGGGATGGCAGACACAATCCCAACCTAAAGCAGCTCCTAAAACCCAGCATGCTCAGCTGGTGCCACGGTGCAGGTGGCAGCTCCCAGCTTCACACTAACTAAGTGCACACAGAGCTGGGCACTGCTCCGGTAGATTTGCTGCCCGAAGGTGTGATCCCTCCAGAGTGTGTGGATGGCTCAGCTTGGGCAGGGTCTCTTACTTCACAGGGCACTCAGGGTAACAAGAAAAATTTGCAATCAGGAGCTGCTGTGCAGGGAAGGGAAATGCCCTTTTCTCTGTGTCCCTGCACCTCAGCAGGAGTTCATGTGCTATCGGTGGACGTACCCTGCTGTGTGCTCAACCAGCAGGAAAGAGTGCCCTTGCCATCACTGCCTCCATGGCCATGTTCTCCCACCACAGCCAGCCCTCAGAGCTGGGCAGGTGAGGGGGAGGGAAGGGGATACTGTCCTAATGCCTTTTCCCATGTAATAACACCCATTCAATATCCCACACAGTTGTTGATCACTACACCAGTGAAATTGTCTTCAATAGTGTCCGAGTCATCGCCATCATCATTATTGGCCTGGGCTTCCTCCTGCTGCTCTTGCCAGAGGAATGGGATGTCTGGGTAATAAAGCTCCTCACACGTCTTAAAGTCCGGAAGAAGGAAGAAATTCCCGAAGGGAATGGAGACATTGCTTCAGGACTGCCTAATAAAAGCCGGAGAACTCGCCCTTCCATGTCATCCTTTGCTCATTAAATGCTCTTTTTACCAAAACTTTGTGGTTAACGTTATATATGATGATGCAAAGGTCTTTTCTTGGGAAGAAGCACACCTGTCCAACACGGTGTACATATCTGTACAGTTTTGATATGATCACCATCTAAAGCATCAAGTCTTGGCATGTCCAGTTTGCTTGTACTTTTTTCACATCTGAACTTTCACTTAAGTAGTACACTGAAAAAAACTGCAAACCAAGAACCTCTCTTCTCTTTTTAAATGAATGTAATATATAGTCAAAATATATTTGCATAGGTTATTTTAAAGAATGACTTTCATGAAAAGCAGGGCAGACATTTTGAACATTAGGTACTGAATGATGCATTGCACACTGTGATTTAAAAGAAACAAATGCTATGCTACATCACATGTTTATTTTTGACCAGAGCTGTACTTTGAAAGTTTTCAAGGAGCAAAAAAAAGGGAATTTTTTGGGGGATGGGAAGAGGGGGGGAAGAGCGGAAGGAAGATTTAGAAATCACTCTATGTAGATGAGCGCATGTTGCGCTGCAAACAGGGAAAATCCAAGCGCAAAAAATGCTTGCACTAAAGCATAGAGAGAAAGCAGTCTAGAGCCCAAATCTCCTTATTCTGCGAATGACTGTAGTCCACGTTTAAAATCATGCAAGAGAAATCCAGTGCCTTCTACAGAACTCTTGTCTTTATCCACGCAGAACCAGGTCCTGCTGCGAGGCACTTGCAAAGGCAGGGCTCAGGTTTGTGGCCCCGAAGGACCCCAAATTCCCACCGCCACCGGGACGTGCCTCCCACGCACGCCGTGGCTCCTGTGGGAGCGTGGGGCCCAGGGCACTGCAAGGTCGGGCGCAGGAGACCTGGTTCTCTTCTCACTTCACAGGTTTTACCCCTGTGCGGAGCTGCGCTTGATCAATGCCAATGTGGGGAAGGGGAAATTTCGGTCACGTGTGGGACAACCGACGGAAAATGATCCAAGGGGCTGGCAAGAGCGTGGTTGCTGATGTACAGTCTGAGAGCATGGACTAAGGGGGTGAATCGCCAGTTGCTTTTACTCCATAATTGTGAGTGTTAAGAGTTAAAAATGTAAGATATTTACATCAAATGTAACACTTTTTATGAAACTTGTAAGCACCAGGATGTTTACTTACGCGATTTTGGTTCGCCATTAAATTTCTATCTGTGATAGATCACATGCTATGTAAAAAGGGGGGGAAAGGTTATAGTTTACTATTTTTGAAGTTTACATTGTTGCATACAAAATTAAAAGTGTTCTTTTGAACTGCTGCCATAGCCTAAGGTCCCTGCTGCCACTGAGGTCCTCTTTGTCTCAGGCAGGGGTGGCATCCACTTCAAAACATTTTAGCAAATCAACTTCAGATTCCATTATCTGTTTGGCAAAGCTAAATAATAAAAGATTTTAAACTCAGCCTCAGTCAATGCTATTCTTTTCCTTCTCTTGACTAAACCTTTACTGCAGTTCTCCTGTCGCTGGTATTTGGCCAAAGAGATCAAAAGGGAGAGACACAATCAGCAAAGCAACCGAGGCTGCATCTCATGGCACTGCCAGCCCGTCTGCCCAAGACAGCAAGGTCTGCTCTACACTACCTGGACAAAGCCATCCAGAGGGATGCTGTTAGGCATCAGTCAGGAAACAGACATTCAGCAGAAGTAGACCAAATGAAAAATTGATCTTTGAATGCATCAGTGAGCAGCCATATGTCCATATGCTAACAGGTACTTGGGGCAGCGTGTGGGACATGAATTTGTACATTAATAACCAGGCCCTAGTCCAGGCTGTATGCTTGTACCCACCATTTTGCTTGATGACCAGACATTAAAGACTTGCTAGCAGAGATTGCACCCCTGTATTTTTATATTTCTTTGGAAAGAGGAGGGTAAAGGCACACAACAGAAGCACAGGTACAAATCAAATAACTGCACTGAAGGGCACACATAGAGACTTGACCTCAGAACTCCCAGATTTAAGTTTATTCCATCTTCAGACAAATTATTTTGTCATTCTTGAGGATGTCATCCTCCTCAAGTCTCCTCTCAGAGCAAGGCCTGAGAAGAATATATAAACAGTCCTTCCATTTTCCATAGTTCCAGAAAGTGGCATCTACTGTGATCTCCACACTTCATTTTGTTGTATGTTTGATGCAGTCTGTAAGTATTCAAGAGGGTCCAAATGCCCAAACTGCAACTAATATGTGTTTTTAAACAAAAGGGAAGCAGGTTTTTTAGCATTCAGTATGGACTGTGGGGGAATTTATGCACCAGAATGGAGAGCAGCATTAGTAAAACTCTGATTTACCAAATGCAACTAAGTCATTGCTTCTGTTGGCTCATCCTTCCTGAGAACAGGCTAAACACATGCAAGGGCTGGGACTTCAAACAGCACTTCGTGAACCATCTCTCTTCTGAGTGGGAACTGTGCAAACTGGATTTCCGCACGTGAAACAATTCTGAGCAAGCCATGCTAACCAGACGGAAGGAGCTACATTTCTTCAGGCAACACCTTGCCCTAAGCATAAACACCTGACTTGACAGTAAGCCACTGGGTAGAAAAACCTTCCAGACAGTGAAGTCCAGGATGTGATTAGGAGAACAAGAATGCAGCATGTCCATATGGTATGTGTGCACATCTCTAAGTGCCAAAGCATTGCAGGCCTGAAGCTGAGGAATGAAAAAACCTGGAGTTGTTGTCTTTCGCCAGAAGGACAAGCCAGAGCAAACCCCTCTGAAAAGGCATTAGATGTAACTGGGCAACCCTTCAGGTGAAGACAAGATTGAGCTCCTGATCACAGACTGTGAAAGGATGCTCAGGACAAATTCAGTGCCTTGGAGAGGAGGGCTGAGCTGTGGCAGACTCTCCTGCTTGCCCTCAGAAGCCAAAGCACTGTGTGCAATCCCTGCAGCAGCCTGTGAGTCAGACCCCACACTGCCCTGCAGGGCTGTACCTGCTCAGCAGCACAGAGCCACACAAGCCTGGAATTAGCACTTTCAGCCCACCATTGGCCACCTTGAACCTCCTCCTTAGGTAGAAGTGCAGGTCCCTCCAGCATGAGGCTTCTTCAGGTGCCTCTGAAGCTGGTCTCCTGCATCATCATTGTGCATCTCCTGCCCTGACAGAGCACCGCTCGCCACAAGTGTGCACATTTGTTCAAGGACTGACCTGGACTGGCAACTGCCTGCCCCAGCTTAGGGCTCAAGTGTCCAGTAACAAGTGTCCAGTGGGCTTGTTATAACAGCAATTTGAGAAAACAAATCTCAGAAAAGCAAATAGCATTAGCAGACCTCACTGCAGCTGCTGGCTTTCAGTGCTGCAGAATACAGCAGTGAGAAGGCACAGAAGTCCCCCTCCTGCCTTCTGTGCCTTTGTCCTTGTCCTGTTGTCTCCTGCTGCTAACTTTATAATAATTTTTAATTGCAACTCTCCACAGCAACTGCATGAGCCTTTTATCAGCACATGGGTCAGAGATGAGCTTATTTTAAAAAGCTTTTCCTGATCTTCTCTCTAGAATGGTTGTGTTCATATCAGTAGTCTTCAGAAAAGAGCCACGAAGGGCAGATCCAACCACAGTAAGCAACAGATGAACAAAAGACACTGAAACCAGTATGTAGCTTAGCTGTTTTGGGAGCTGAGGCTAGACTAGCAGGACCTGTAGATCACCAAGTTCTGGGGCTTAACTGATGTTTCCTGTAAGCTCAGGAACAAATTTCCCATCAGAGCTGTGAGCTCAGGAAAAAATCTCTCACCCCCAGCTCTCCAGAGCGGTATAAAACAAGACCAGTGCAATATTGAGCTGGTCAGAGTTAATAAAGATACTGTATCTTCAACTTACAGAGAGGGCAACATGACCAGGCTGACACCGTTCCTGGTCAAAAAACTTGCCTGCTACGGTGTCTGCAGGCCCAAAAAGAAACAGAGAAGTGAAGGTTTCCCTGTGCAGCAAGTGAACATGAAAGCCTAGATGGATATGCATAGCTCTGCATCATATTCCAAATAAACTCACAAATGGGCGCAAGTGAAACAAATGGAAACACCCTCCCCTTCACTGAAAAGGATGTGGACTCTCCAGCCCTTCAGAAGCCCTAGGAACAGCACCAGCCACCTTGCCTTGGCTGTGTGGGCTCAGGCAGCAGCCTGGGACTGGGAATTTCTTCAAGGAAGGGGGAAAGAAAAGCAGCCAGAAAGAATGCAGCTCATGTGAAGCAGAAGCACATGAGAGCTGATGATAGAATCAGAAATAAATGCCTCTTGTGAAACTCCTTCCAGGGCCAGATGCCCACCTGCCCATTGCAATGGACATTTGAAGAAATGGAATCTGCACATGCTGTAATGCCATAAATACAGCGAGTTCAGCTCTAGGTCCCCTGCTTGTACTGCAGAAAGGATGGAGCCTTCAAGGCCTCCAAACCTGAGCTATTCTTGGTGAAGGCCAAGGCTGAGAAGCTGCTTTCACAGTCCAGTCCTCATGCAAGCCCTCTGCAGAAACTGCCTGCAGAAATGGATTTTGATGCATGAATTTAATTACCTTATAATTATTAAAAGAGAAGCAATCAGATTCTCTTCTTTAGCTGGCATATTCTAGGGCATTTCATATATCTGAACTTTATGCAGAAGTCCTGAACATTAAAAAGGAAGTAAGAAAAAAAAGAGCATAAAGATCTTATGACCTGTAGCCTAAAAACCTTCTAAGGGGAAATCAAAGTATTAAGGACAGGACCAGTAGCTCAAAGTAGTGTTTCTGAAAATAATAAACCTTATACTTTTCTTTTCTACCTGAAACTTTGTTGGGGGGTCTTCATATATGCAGAAGATCATTTTAAAGGTGGCAATTAGTATTTATCTGGGTATTTACAGATATACTAGGAAACAAACAACCTCTCAGAAGTGAAGAGTGGAACTTCTAAGCAGAGTTACAATTCTGGAAAAGGCTTAAACAAGGGAGGTTATGGGGCTCACATTAGCAATGTACTTAGGAACCTGTCATACGCAATTTTTCTACAATGACCTAGAGACAGTTCTTTAATCCTACTGCTGAAGCCGATGATCCCTTCAGAAGAGAATTTTCCAGCACTTTATCCACAGGTTTCCCTCCTCTTCTAGATTCAGTCCCCCTAACTCCTCAAGATAGCCATCAGTGCATTGATTGGGAACAACAGCAATCAAAGAGCTATTTTGCTGTTTGGCTACATGACAGTGACAGATCCCCTCTCAGTGTTAGTCTCTTGAGTCAGTAAAAAAGTAGTATCAGTAAAGGGATTTTTGACCAATCATTTGACAAATCAGTGACCAAGAAGACTGACCTCAGCACAGCTCCTTTGGTAATCTCCTTTTGAACAGCAATTTTTTCCTGCTATTTTCTGCCTCACTACTCAGTTATTAAGCCACAAGAAAATGTCCTTTTCTCTACAGTAGCATCATTTCTTTTGTAAGGAGCATCATTGAAAACACTTCAAAAATCTAAGTGTAGTGTTTCCAATTATCTCAAAATTATCTCAAAAAAAAAAAAAAAGGCCAAAATAAGTCTGCAGAAAGTCATCCATTCTTCAGACTCTTTTTAACATGAAAGGACAACATAACTGAGAGACTGAGACTTCAGCAACATTTTGTCTTTCCTTAAGGGAGGGCTTTCTTGCCTACCTTCCACAGAATACTTACACAAAAACCGCAGCTTCTGCACATACCCACAACTGACCCAGACACTTAGAAGATTCTTGAATTAAGACCTGGATTCCTGTGAGTTCCAAGCAGCAGGATTTGTAAATACTTCAAAAATGTGAACTTGTCTTTCCTGGCTATGAGCATATATTATGGGCCAGTGAATGTGGCTTTCCAGTCTCCCAGCAATAGGTCTCACTGCCCCTTTGGCTTCTGAAGCTGCCAAGTTTTTAATGACTGCAGCCTAGAAGGCAGAGTAAGCTGCATAATGGTCTCCAGGTGATTTTTGGCCAATTATACATTTTAAATACCTCCCTGACTTGTACAACAAGCATCACTCTTTCATTGTGTGATTTTGGATTTGGTCAAAGGCATCTCACTTGCTAACTTGGCTACTAAGAAAATTGATATTGATCTTGGCAGCAAATACCACGTTTGAGAACGAAGCTGCCTTTGTGCACGTGTAAGCAATCCCATCTGGTACAGTACACCTACACTGCAGACAATGTTTATAGTGCACATAAGGTAATTGGTGCAGCTGATGAGTTAATAAATACAATACCTGAATGCAAGAATGCAAATGGGTATTTTATAAAAAATTTTAGGATGTGCTTCAGTCTTAGAGAGAACTAGGAATCACTTCCTTTCTCTAGTACATAACATGTCACAGAAATTAAAGACATTTGAAAACTGAAGTCTGCTTGTAGAACAGGCAGATTTCCAGTTTCCCATCTAGCTCTCTTGCAAAAAGCTGAGCATCAACATTGCTGCAAAGCAAACTTGTCTCATCCTTGGCTGGCTTGGAGAATTGCTAAGCAGGAGCCAATTGAAGAGTGAGAATTAGTCAGTCTTCCCACCAGCGCCTGCTTTTCCCAAAATACTTCTTTTTCTGTTCTCTTCCTTTCTATTAACTGAACAAAAATTGAATTCTGGCATTAAAAACAAGTGTCTACAAATAATGTAAATTACTTCATCACCCTAAAGGAATCCAAAACCTGCAGTTTTTTGGCTTTTTCTTCACCATAATCACCACGCCTCAAGGTACCTACTGATTTTCAGACCACATTCCCCAGAGTATCCACTGATGTCCATGAGAGGCCACGAAGATAAGACAAGCCTTTGCTCAGCAGGCTTCAAATCACCAAACACAGGCCTGAGGAAGGTGAAGAACAACCATTTTGTCCTTTCTCCTCTGTCTCCATATCAGCCTGCACAGATGGTTCATCTTTCCCAGCCAAATCCCCTCCAGCACTACCTGACGAATACACACAGCCTGCCTCTGGTACACTCAGAGCTGCACAGAAAGCTGGGGCAGTGTCCCTGCCTCTGTCCCTGCTTCTGTCCCTCCCAGTGTCCCTCCCCTGGTGTCCCAAGCCCCAGTGTGCTGCATGCTCCAGGTTCCCATCACACTGGCACTCCCTAGTGCAGGGATACCCATCACAACACCCAGAAAAGAGAGTCTTCGGAAGAAATGGAGTTAAGAATCCCAACACACAGTCAGAAAAACAAACCCACGTGATAATTCACATCTTCTGAGGGATCTGGAGAACTAATCTGCTAGGATTACCCAACAAAAGCTGCAGTTTTCTTTCTCCTCATACACTCCTCCTTCTTTATTCATACATAAACCTAAATTTTTGCTAACTCATCTGAAGTTTAGGCATGCTATTGTGAAAAAGAAATCACAAAAGTAAAACACAGTGTGAAGTCTTTATGAAATAATGAAAAGAAGTGCTTTGCATAAGGCTGTAGAAAGTACAGTATACACTTCTTAAATGTTTCCAATCTAAGATTACTGTATGCAGTTAATGAGGCTTCTTTGCTTAATTTACTCCTTTTAATAATAAAACCAGGTACAATTAATCATTGTAATGACTTTGCTTTTTTATAATTATTTTCTTTCACCAAGCATAGCAAGGAACACTGTATAGCCGAAGAAGTCAGAGTTACATCCTTAATAGACATTTAAGAAGGAAGGTGGGAAGGAGGGAAAGAATCTAAATATATACCATATATCTCATCTATTGAACTACTCATTTTTTTAATTTTATAAAAAAATTCTTGTTATTCCATAATAGAAGAAAATGCCCCAGGCTACCTCAGGTAAGGTTTCTTTATAATTTCCAGCAAAATAAATAGTTAAACAAAGGGCTATATTGCTTAAAAAATTAATTTTTAAATTCAGTTCCCTGAAAATCTGTCATGCATAAGGATCATACATCAGAATATTTCAATGAAAGAAAAACAAATTTACTGAACTCCTTGTATAAGCACACAGCTACAGTACATCAAGGATTGCTTCTATTATTGGTCATGGGGACACCAATAACGTGCTAATTGCTTCCAAAGTAAAAGGAGAAATCATTATCGTTACAAATGAAGAATCTGCTGGGCAAATTTCAATTAAATCCGGGGTTAGCAAGGCTGTAGGTGAGGAGTGAGCTGTTAGGCATTAACTGGAAGGCAAAGCAGACATAATGCCCTATCCCAATTAGCAAGAGCAGGCACAAAAGAGCTTGAGAGCTGAACCACTGTATAAACACCACATGATTCACTTTAACACACTGCTGGCAAGAGTTTCAGTGGGAAACTGCCATCTCCTTCTTTAACATCTATCTCACTAACTGCTAAATGGAAATGTAACTCAAAGGCGTCAACTGTGGCAACCAGCACACCTAACAAATCTGGAATTTTTCCTCCCATCTTATAAATACTTAGAATTGGCCAACTAACAACAAAAAACCTCCACCCTCTTATAGACAGCAATTTAACCAAATGGAAATATTGCCATTAAAATTTCATTATCTGAATCGGTGTATTTTTTAATGCACTTTCTAAAACCATATCACTAAATTTCCTTAATATCCATTACATAGAGTTATTTACAATTGTCTCCAGTGACTACTTTTTGGGTTACAGGTCATTAAAGAATAAACTATTTATAACAAATATCCCAGATGTGCTATCTGGGCTTTGTGATTAATTATATATAATCACATTATCCCCTCTGTTTCATAAATGCAGTAACTAAACAACTTTACACACATCATAAATTTTGAAATCTAAAACACAACTGGCATTTCCTATTATTACATTCCATTATCACATGTTCCGGTCTCGAGACTTAACATTAATTTTCTTTTCAATATTAATGCTTGTAAAGCCTTGCTTCTCAAAAGCCTGAGTGCAAAAGGGTCCTAAGTGAGCTACAACACAAATTTACTTCTACATTCTTTGCAACATAAAAGCAACTGAAATTCTATTTTTGCAGTAACTTTAACTCACCTTAAACTCCTTGTTCTATTATTAGAAACAACTATATGACTACATTTCTGTCTCTTGCCTATCATAGTGTAGCAAAAAGAAGACATTTAAACAGATAGGCAGGGCAGAGAGCAAGGACAAGTGTTATACACCACACAGTGTACAGCAAAAGTCACATTCACATTACTCCAAAAGAGCATCCCTTCCAGTGAAAAATGCATATTTTATGATTGGCTTTTCACAAATATTAAAATGAATATTATATGTGTTATGTTAGAAAGTTATGCTGTATTAATTTGCTTAAGTAGTGTGTTAAATATAGTTTTAGGTTATGACATAATGTTAAAATAAAAACTATGCTATGTAAGATACTTTTTTTAAAGAAAGAACTCGAACTGAGATAGCAGCCACAGGACACCTAGATCTTTCAGAGAAAAAGAATTTATTGCTCCCTTATCAGAAGAAAAGAAATTCTCCCTGCTTTGCTCAGCTTCCTGACAGTGAAGACACTGTCAGGATTTAGAGGAAGAAGCTGACACTGCCCAGACAGAATCCTGTGTTTGAATGGAATTTATGCATCATGTATGGAGTGTATGAATATACAACAGGCTGTTGTTTTTAAGGGTTAATCCTCTGTGTGTCCTTTTTGGGGCTAATTTTGCCCCAGAAAAAGGTACCCGGATATCTGTAACTCTTTGTTTTTATTGTCCCATATTGTCCTAATCCAAATTGTCCAAATTATTATTACTCTAATTATATTGCTATTTTTATAACCATTTTATTATTATTAAACTTTTAACATTTTAAAAACAAGTGATTGGCATTTTTCACACTTCCAAAGGAATGGTTTGGGCATTTCAACAAACAAAATCCCCTCCAGATCTGGCTGGTTTACGAGAGGGCTCTGCTGAAGAAGTGCAAATCTTTGTCTCTCTCCTACAACAGCTTTCATGCACCACGATGGGTGAGCCACCTGCAAGGAGAACCAGGAAAGGATGCCCACCTCCCAGCCAGAATCATTACCAGGTGCTGAGGAGAAAAGCCAGCTGAAGGTGGGTTGACAGCTACAGCCACCCCCTGAACAGGCTGCTGGGTGGCCTCACACACCAGACAGAGCATCAGCTACAGCAAACTCCCAGGAAAGCTGCCGGACATTCTGGGAGCTGCCAAGGGCTCAGCAGCTGGCAGAGTTAGGCTCTTCCCAGCTGCCCAAATGTCACCTTTCCCAAAACTGCACTATGTTACTATGGGAACGTGTGCCACAGCTTTCAAAACTGAAAAACTGGTCCACGTTTCCAGGTGGAATTGATGCATAAAAGGAGACCGCCAATTCTTCGGCATGCAGGAAATGCCACCGAGTCCCAAATGAGATAATGAAAGAGCGTGTGCCTCTGGAGGCTCTATGGCAGTGCTCACCACCTCGCTCACCACCTGGCTGCCCCCAGGCTTCTCTTGCTCTTTTACCACCATGACTAGGGTACATTTTTCTTTCACTTTCAGCTTGACTCCATGACAGAGTCCATTCCAAGAAACCTTTCTAGAGTGGTTTGTGCAGGCTGAATGAAATCAATGGACCAGCTCTCAGGAGGAACCCTGCTGCAAGGAAAACTGTCAAAAATGCATTATATGTATACGCTATCTTTATCAGCCTTCCACCCAGTCACTACCTTACTGTCATGCTATTTAAAGCACGGCAAATTTCCAGTGCCGTAAGTGCTCTCAGATGTTTTTTCCCCCTAATTAATTAAATTAACAAAGCCTGAAGTAGCTCAGAGCACTTGCCATTGCTCAGCATTACTGGAACTTGCATTCTAACTCCTATGAGTTGGCTTCATGAATACCACATGGAAACCGGTCCGGCCCCAAACATTTTACACCGTGATTTTATCCAGCTGTCTTTCTCATGCGTCAAAAAGGAAAGCAGAGACACTTCGTTTCTCTGAGCGGACAATCCACTAGGGCACTGCACGGGACTCAAGAGAAGTACAGCTGCTTATCGTGCGCTGCACAACAGAGGGCGACACCGGAAAGAAATTAACTACAGAAAAGCACATCAGGCAACTGATACTGTTTTGCGGAGATAAACAAAACTTTACAACTTTTGTGAAAGTTGGAAAACCGGTATGTTTATTACAGGGCTGGACGCGTGTGGGAATTGTTCTCTTAAAATGACATGCGTACTTCTGGGAACTATAGGTCTTTTTTTCTCTCTCTCTCAAATACCTATGCCTACAATTTTGCAATAGGTTCATACATATTCATTTTTAGGAATTCTGCGCGACATTTGTCGCTAGTTCTTCTTTATCAGAAAGAATTCCTAGGTCAGGTTGACGTGCTTTCACAGAGTCTTTTTGTCTTTCACTATTACTGGTGTCACTTTCTGGGGCTTTCTTCACTCGAGAGTGATTGATCTAGGCATTCTGCTTCTTGATCTTGATTGCCGTGAAGGTGGTGAGAAGCACCTGGAACGGTCCCTCTTACTGTGGTTTTAGAGTGTTCTCTGTAAGAGACTTAACATATACATAATCTCTAGGCTGTATGTTATGTACTGGCTCATCTAACTTTCTGCTCTGAGTTCCAGCTACGTGGTTTTTCAATTTCTCTGAGCTGTTTGCTTAAAGCCACCATGTAGGTGGCCAGTGTTACTTCTTAAAGTGGGTGGACATTCTCTTTTGTATTCTATATGGTGTTCCAAAAAGCATTTCAAAAGGACTCAGCTTTTCTTTAGCTTTGAGGTTCGAATTCGCACTAGTGCTAGTGGAAGAGCTTGGGCCAGGGTAGATTAACTTCTTGCCCGAGTCTTACAATCTGCTGCTTAATCATCAAATGATTTATTTTCTTCAAATGATTCATTTTCTCCGAGCATCTTCTGCGACCGAGAGGCTACAGCAGCCCTGGCGGGGCCGGGACCGGGGAGAGCCCAGCGGCCGGGAGTTCCGTGCCGGCACCGCGGGGCGGGACCGGCGGCGGGGCGGGACACGCCGGGGAAAGGGCGGGGATCGCTTCCGGAGCGCGACCTTGGCGGGCGGGCGGGTGAGTGCGAGGCTGTGCGGAGCTGTCCCCGGCTGTCCCAGCGGCGGCGGCGGCGGCAGCGCCTTCCCCCGCAGACGCGGCACGGCCACGCTCGGACAGCGGCCTCGGTGTGTCCAGGGATGGCGGCGCCGACGAAGGCGGAGAGGAAGGCGTGCTGGGGGGCCCGGGACGAGTTCTGGCAGTGCCTGGACAGCCACGGGGATGACGCCGCCAAGTGCGAGAAGCTGCGCCGGGCCTTCGAGTCGCGCTGCCCGCAGCAGTGGGTGAGCTCCGGGCAGTGGGATGCTCCGTGGGGATGGCAGCTCCAGCTGCCCGCAGTGCCCAGCCCGGGCAGCCTGGGCTTGCCGTGCTGCCAGGCGGAGCTTGGTTCGCACACTTCTGGCTGGCCGGGAAAGGACGGCTGACTGGTCCGGGAACTAAGAGAAGCAGTGTTAAGGGTATAATACAAAGAGAAAGGAAAATACTGTCTCAAACTTCCAGATAAACACAGAGGGTTATTGTTTTAATTAAAAAAAAAAAAAAGTTTTAGAAGATATTTGAAAGCTTGTAGAAGTATGCAGAAATTCCTGTTTAAAGGCCAGTGCAGAAGGGAGCTGCCACGCAGGCTGTGCAGTGCATGGCATTTTAAGACTGGCATCTAATACCTTGTGCATAAAAATACCTTTTTTTCCTGCAGTGTAATTTCACAGTAAGGTATCTGCCTGCAATGTAATCCATTCATGTTGTGTTTTTTAGTTTCCTGAGCTCAAGCTGTAATTCGTTTTTAATAGGCACTGCCCTTTGGTACCAGTGGTGTTTGAGGGTCTGAACAGTTCCTGTTGCAGGTAGTAGACTGAAGGCAGCTAAAAAGCCTGAGTACCTTCACAGCTGCTGCGCTGACACTTTGAACAGTGCATTTCTGGTGTTTGTTATCTCTAGGGATGATGGTCTCATCTGCAGGGCTTTGCACATCAGTGGTTCTAGACACAACTCAGAGGTTATGCAGGCTGTGATACCATAGAAAAGCTGCTCGACTTACATTTGCATCACAAATAATTTTTGTTCAGAGCAGGGAAAAGAGAAAAGCATGTAAGATCCTTATGAAGTAACAGGTGGTGAACTTAAAAAACCAGAAGTTTGATTTCAAAATGGTAAAGAACTCCCAAAAATGAACCACGCCACTCTTTAGTCTTCAACAGAAGAAACTCCTAACTAGTGCATTAAAATCCTCATTCAGTTCAGTGATCAAAGACTGCTTACACAAAACCCTTTCCTCTTGCTACTTTCTTATAATGAACATTGTTTCTCTTTTTAAACAGGTTAAACACTTTGACAAAAGAAGAGACTTTTTAAAATATAAAAAGAAGCTTGAAACAGAAGGATATAGTCCTCCAGAAGCTGCTGGAAAGTCTTAGGAACTCTGCTCTCAAATCAAGTCAGACTAACTATAGGAGGAAGAAGCCAGAGAAAGCAACAGAAGCTGCTTGAGTGCAAGAACTGCTAATGTAGCAGTCTCCCTGAAATGCAGACTGCTCTTGTTGCCAGGTCTCACATGTCTGCTAGAAAAGGGGTCATGGACAGCTTTTTGATGAGTTTAAGTCAAAGAAATATGGTGCAAGGCTGTTCACAGATTTAAGGGTTTGAATGTATAATTAGTAAAATTGTTTCACAGGAATAAGTGATTATTTAATACTGCAATGTACATATTCTAAAGAGAAAATGAAATTGTTTTTCTGTAAGTGACCCACCCTCTTCCTAAATTAAAAAAGTCCATTCCAACTTGCCTTTTTTGTCAAAAACAGTGGGTTGTATAATAAAATTTGTATTTGTCATTTACCAAGTATTTCAAAGTGTTTTAAAATACAGTTTAAGTCAGATATTAACTTATACAACAATGGTAATTAGAAGACCTAAAGCATCCTGTGCATATGATATGTAACTCACTGTTTAGAGGATGCTCTTTTTCTTTAAGCAATAGGAATTTTTACACTGGTGATAGGTTTTCAGTCAGTATCTCTACTAGAATTATGTCCATTATATATGACAATTCTCACATTATGGCCTTTTGTAGAATTGGATTTACCTTAGTGATGCAGCTTTATTTAAAGGTACAGACTGATTACAGCAGGATTAATACTTGTGACTGTAGAAGGCATTTAAACAAGGAGCAGGATTGAATGTAATTATGTAAGTGGAGTTACCTTCCAAAAATCATATAACCTAGTATATCTAGGTGCTGGAATCATTGAATACTACGCTTAAAGGTACAACTTCAATTTCAAGCACAGTCAGCACAACTGAAGTTCCTGCAGTAAAAATCCTGTGTTCTGAATTCAAGATTGTCCACAGTACTGTGCTGACATTCAGCAGAAAAAAACACACACACCACTTGCAATATAAATAGTATTTATTTCCAATACAACAATTTAAGGAGGTAAAGTATTAAGGCATTTAAAAGTCACTCTGAACACTGGAGAGAACAGAACATGCAAAGTTAAGAATCCTCGTTCACCCTGAGTTTGTATCTCATCTATCCAGAACTTCACGTGGTAGCACCGTAGGAAGCCATCCAGCTGTACAGTAAGGCACCAGACTCTGGGCAGTCATTGCTGCTGTTTTTGCTTGATCACTTGTTGTCTTGTGTACTCCCAGATCAGCAGAGCCCCGCTCACATGGACATTGAGGGACCGGATAATGCCCTGCTGAGGAATTTCCACACAGACATCCAGGTGGTGAATCAAGTTGGCTGGGATTCCCTCATGTTCGTTTCTAGGGAAGAAGAAACAGTAACTCGTATTTGAGAGAGGGCATGTGTGTTCCAGAAAGCAAAAAATACAAATGTCAAAACAGCATCCAAACACCTCTTGACAAATGCCACATCTGCCTACGGGGTAAGGCACAATTTCTTGTCACTTCTGATGACAAGAAATTGCTTAAAAACAGTAATACATTACAAAGAAAACATGGAGAGAGCTGACTTAACTTTTGATGTAAAAAACCTGGTGGAAGACTCAGTTTTCAGTTCACTGGTCAAGCAATAGCTGAGCACCCAGCATAAAGACTCTCTGCTTTTGTTTTTTAGTGAAATCAACATAGTATGAAGCTGCTGGCACAGCAGGAAAATTCAACTGCCCACTTTACATTCCAGTCTTGGCACAAAGGAATGTCCAAACTGAGCACACCAGAGAATACTGAAGTTTGCTGGTAATTAAAACTGTTATTTTTAATTAGAATAGAACAAAGTGATTATGAGCGCTCCATTCTGAAGACAAGCTACATGTAAAAAAGTTGGAAAAAAATCTTTGTCCTAAGAGGATAGCCAGGCCCTTCTTCCTGGTCTCACTCAGTAGCCCTGCAATGCCAGGAGCTTTCTCACTGCTATGTGCTTTACTGCAGATTTCTTTTGAATAGCCTCCCCGCCTTTGTATCACATCTGAGGCTTGTCTGCTTATACAACCTGAGAACTGCTTTTCTCTGAAGTTGTCCCATGTTCTGCTTGTACTGCAAAAACTTGCTACTTCACCTTGTGCCTCTCATCCTGACCTTTTAAATCACCTCCCAGCCATGCACAGTCAGTCTGCTCCAGCCCTCCTCACCAAGCTCAGCAGAACAAACGCAGCCTCCTCCTCCTCACTGAGCTCACAACCCACAGCCCACACAGACAGGGCCCCACACAACTAAACTGAACAGATGGTGTCTTCAGCACTCCCAGAAAAATACAACCCATGCTGTTGTTACCTTCACCCCTTATTAAAAGGTGGTACAGTGTATGCATAGGTTATTTAATATGAGAAGGGTCATTCAGTAGATAGCAATTCTTGGTGGTCTTTGGCACACAAAGCCAAGGACTGCTCTTTCCATGATCATTTCCCATTCCAGAATCACCTTCACCGGTGTCACTTGGTTTTCATGTGATAAAACTCTGACTAGAGAAAGGGATGGACTGCAAGAGGTGGGTTTACAAAACAGTGTGTGCTCTTACCCCAGCAATAATAGTGATTTCTCTGGGAAGCAATATTCTGTAAGATCAAAACTTTTAGCTGTTTGCTCCACACCAATAATAGTGTAGCCTTCTGTTTTTTTCTGCTGTAAATAATCAACAAGCTGAGATGGTTTCACCTGTGCATTAAAAGTAGAGAGAAATATGAAAATATATAAATATCACCTTTTGTAAACCTCTGAAATTGTTGTAAAAAAAACAAAAAACAATTTACTTGGACACTTTTTAAGATAAATGACTTTCATCCCCAAAGACTCTGTCCATATAAATAGCTTAACATTTTAAAAGCTCTTCAGCAGTAGCACAAAAAGTTAATGGCAAAAATACCCCCACCAATACAATGAAGAAAGATGTAACAATTACAACTCACATAATCAGTTCACCGCAGCAATAAGAAATTGCAAATATTTTCTAAATTCTTTTTTATAAGTTTGACCCCAAACATGCAAGATTAAGTGTCAGAGATAACAGCAGGAGCTTCCATTAAACAAAAAGATATTTTTTTCAAGATAAAAAATGTAAGGCTCTGAACTATGCATCTGACAAACTGAAGATTCTGAGCACATTTTTTAGCTATTAAAACATTTCCATTCACCTCGACAAGGGGGAGCCACTGCTCTGCAGAAACACTCAGATGCTGAAACTGCTTATCCTGTACATAATGAAGACTGCCAACAACTAGTGCAGATGCCCCAAATATTTCACTTGTACGACATAAACCTACAAAAACAAGAAATAAAGTGATTATTGTGTAGAAAATGAACACCAAGCCAGAACACCGAGTGAAAATGACAGAGAATGCAAATGAGAAATGGCTACTTTAGTCATCTATTTTTAATTAGTTTCAGGTCTTCCAAGCCACACCTTGTTCCATATAAATTACCGGAAAAAAAGTGTTTCGTAATTTAGCAGAAAGATAAAAATTAGAAAAGTGCTGTGTCTTGACAACATGCTTTTACAATACTAATTATACAAAGTAAGGAGTCAAGTGTCCAAGCCTTAGCAAGGATGGATGGTTTGACACATCCACACACATGTTAAATGACAGAGGATGACACATCACAGCATTACAGTGCAGACAGCAATAGCCTGTGGGCTTTTCATTACTCACTGCAGTTACTGAAACTGCTAACATCGAACACAAATGGCAATAAAGTATTTGCAGGATTTATTATGTCACAGCTGACACATTGTGAAGGCAGTTCTTAATGGGGAAATGGGACCCTGCTGTCCAACAGACATGAGAATCTTGTACGTTTACAAGATTTGATTTAATTGTTACAGAAAAAAATGCAAAAGCAAATAATTTCTTCTAATTGCATACACAGTTGAAAAACTCAACTGTAGCAAATACAGAATTAGCAAGAAACTGAGCATGTTTGTTTAAAAACAGTAATACATTACAAAGAAAACATGGAGAGAGCTGACTTAACTTAGTAGCAAAATTCTACTTAGTTAATGCATGCTATGTGCAAGTTCTTTTTTTTTTTCCTTAAAATGTAACTGTAGAAGGCCCCTTTCTTTGGCTACCAGTTTCTTTTAGGATAATGATCTATTCTTCTGAGCAGTACTTAAATAATTTTCTAATTATCAACATAAAATGAAATTAACTTCTATTCTCTAAGTGTGCTCCAAGGTCTAAAATAGAAGTTTGACTATGTGCAATCAACCTTACCTCCTAAATTGGTAGGTTTATCAATAAGTGAAGCCACCACAATCAATCTGCTGTTTGATTTGCCAAGTTTAGCAGCACGATCCTGAAATGCCATTTCCAAGTCTAAACTAGGAGTACTGTTCTTCCAGGGTATAATCTTCTTCTGAACATCAGTCCACTCTGTCTGGCTGTCTGCTTCAGCCAAATGTGAACCTGTAACAATAAACTGTATGTTCATATGGATATGCAAGTGGGAGTGAAACTAGTGCTTCAATAAAGAAGATAATCCAAATGGTAATACTCGAGATTCATGATCTACTGTTATTTTATGGGACATGTTCTGCTCACATAGATGCAAGTTTACTTCAGC
The DNA here is from genome assembly GCF_012460135.2 of Molothrus ater. NCBI lineage: Eukaryota > Metazoa > Chordata > Aves > Passeriformes > Icteridae > Molothrus > Molothrus ater. The sequence goes on from NC_050480.2 coordinate 43,735,672, forward strand.
TGAAAACCAGAGGTCAGACTGAATACAGATGTACACACAGCTACCCCATACAAATAATTAAATTACTACAGATTGGCTATATGTTACCCATGTCTTGCTGAGCCCAGTCACTTGGTTTCAGCTCACGAAGCTCCGTTCGGGAGTGGCACCACTGAAACGCTGCTGGCAAAGGAATGTCAGTGAATCTGCCAAATCTAGAGAGGGAGATCCATTCATCCTCAGCCAGTTCCGAAAGGCGGGGAAGAATGTAAAATATTGTCTGCAATGGAACACAGTGTTATCAGCAAGGAGTCACTAAAGCAAACAAAAATAGATAATTAATGGAACATGTCTACTATCTAGCCTCCTGTGTGTCAATACTTGTTTTTTCTTGGTACTTAATACAGCTTACCAGTATATCTCTCAATATTCATAACCTTACTTATAGTGCTATCCAAAACTTCCATAAATCTAGACTTATTGTCTAACTAAACTTTTCCTGAGGATCTGCACTGATTACTGTACTGAAATTCTAGAATTCCAAAGAATTAACACTATGCTTCTCAGCACAAGGGTCTAGAGAAAATCTTGTATGTGTAACACTGAAGAGTTGCCAAACACTCTTAGAACTTTCTAGTAAAGGATGCGAATTTATTTAATGTCAAAAGAAAAACAGTTGAAAGCATTAAGATCTAATGGTAAAATCCAGCTCAGCACAACCAATACATCTAGCTAACCACGATTTATCAAGGAGGAAAAAGCACACATTCCAAGGGAAAGACTGAGTAAGTCAAAGAATTTAAAACCCAGATTTTGTTTATCCGAATGTGCCCTTCAAGACAAAGGTGAAGATGCACCCTGAATACATTTAAATGCTTCACAATATTAGTCTTGCTTTGTTGGGTTTTTTTTCCTCCTGTTAAGGACTTTTACTTTCAACTGTTTAGGATATTTGTGTTCACAAAAATATTTCACAGAACAACAGTTAAAAGAAGAAAAAATTTCTTCTGTCAAAGATGGCACTGTTTCTGCAAAAACATATACCCCATTCATATCCATGAATATCCTGTATTTTGACCTTAGTTCTTCTGTCTCTTCTATTGATCTGCACCCTTATTTTTGCCTTCCTTCCATTTTCAATGATGAAAACGTTTATTCAGCTGTTAGTTATTTGAGCTGTATCAAAAAAGGTGGCTGAAAAAGGTGCTCTGGAAGTGATGTATCTCTACCCCATTTGCATCAAACATTCCAGCTAAGTAACCTCAAGTAACTTCTGGAAACAGATGCCTTAAAAATCCTAATAAACTACCTCAACTAAGTAGATGCTCTTCAGTTACTAGAATGAACCTTTCCAGTCACAAATATAAAACCTGATTAATTCCCACAGATAGGCACATTCATCACCCATATCTCTTCCTAACTGACCTGGGTTTTTAACACAGTATCAAGTAGGAAAACTAAGATGCAATCTCAGTCTAAAGCCCATCACAATCTGGGTGAAGTAATTTTTTGGGGGTTTAAATGAATAATAGTTGATAATTTCATCCCACATTAGGAGATACCAAAAAAGATAAAAATACAATTGCAAAACTAGACAAATAGTGTGGTCTTGCCTCTAGACTATAATCCTCAACTGGATGAAATGTTGCAAAGAAGAAGTGATCTTGGATTCGCTGCCAGTTCCTTCTGGCATTCCTGCAAGTGCAGAAAGTAATGTAAGATACATTTAAAAAGCAAGGTAAATTAAATTTAAAAATTCAATCATAAAATTGGCATAAGGGAACCTAATTTATTTACTGTATCCTGTACAGGAAAGAAAATACTTCAACAATTAAGTAAGGGCCCATTTTTAAAAAATTACAGCATTCAGAAAATAAGCTTTACTCATGTTTCAAGAAAGGCCCAAAAGAAAGACACGTCTCCAAATTCTATTATCAAAAGGAGTGAGTTTGGCAAGAAGTATCCCATGGAAATTGGATACTAGCCTATGGTTCAGTGTCAGATTTTAGCTGGTAAAAAAAACCAACTAAGTCAAGACTCTTCCCTTTGCTGCTTTTTTTCCGTATCATCTCTCCCCATACCAACTTCTTTTTAAATAGTAATAAAAACCCCCATAAAAATTATCCAGTGCCAATTTAGAAAATGTAACTTGCTGCAAATGGCTCAGAAGAACAATGTTAAGCCGTAAACAATGTTACTAACCCTGTGCCATGCATGTTTTCCACTTGTTGAAGGCTAGATTCAATAACTGGTGTCAGAGCTTCAAATTCTTCCACATGCAGCATTCTGCACATAGCCCAGATTTTTTTAAGGGCAATTAATGCATAAAGTCGAACGCTGAAATTATGGCTGAAACACCACTGCAGAACAACTATGAGGGCTTTCTTCAAAGCTGGCTTCTAAAGAAACAAAGACAAAGAAGCTTCTTTCATGTTAAGTTTTAATGTACAGTTCAGAAGTTATGAGTGGCCCAAGAAAAAGTTCCTCAAAAGATATCCTTTTGGAAATCACAAAGCTTTAAAATTATATTAATTTCCTTCTTTCCATCTCATCAGGACAAAACCTACAGCCTCACTTGTTCTTTGAAAAGGTATTCATTTGCTCTAAAAATCATTATTCTGCCTACAAGGAAACCTCTACTTACTTCTGATTAAAAGAGCAGCAAGAACAACAAACCCAGGGGCATCCACATGTTTATGTAAAACTGGGGTAGCTATTCTAGAAAAGTTCACAGGTAATCAGGCTCTATGTATCCAGAATACCTGCCAAGTTAGCTAATTTTCCAAAGTCCAATATTTTACAGAGGTGACAGGAAGAGTTGGTGTTTTGCATAACAAAGATACCTTATTAGGAAGTAGGTATTGAAGAGATACTTAAACATTTTGGCAGTCTATTTTCAATTCAGAACTCTGTATAAGCACTGGAAGTGAATAAAGAATGAACATTCTTTGAGAAATGTACCTTCTCTGGGGTATTTTGAAGAATGATGTCAAAGTGGGCCAACACTGATAAAAATGTGCAGATGCTTTTTTTAAGCTTTTCTTCATCCTAAAGTAAAAGTATGTAGTACATAAAAAAGAATGTAACAAGAGATATGCATATGTAAAATGGTTTTATACTGTATGCATTTTCACACCATGTTCTGCACATGCAATAATAATGACACTATTAAAAATCTACTTGTTTCCACAGCCAAATTTCTGATGATACAAGGTCAATATTATTAGGATTTAATTCTTCCTACCACGTTATTTGCTTTTTCTTAATACATCAATCAGAATGAAGTATATAGTGGTATAAGTGAGCTAAAATTCAATCCAAGTTCACTGTATTCCCCCAGGAATGCAAAAGATCAGCACCATTCCAACAGCCTCTTGCCTGGGGCTCCCACTACCCAGAGCTCAATCTGCAGCTCACACTGCAGTTGCACATGGAGCCACCTGCACTAAATGTATTCCTCAACACCAGGAGAGCCTCTGAAAATGCAATCTGTATTCCTTTCTCATAAATCTATGTGTTTTCTGCCTGCCCTGATGGTTTGAATGGGCCCACTGTGATAGTACATTTGTTATTATCAGCATGAAATCACTTTGATCCAACAAATTATCATCTGCTAAAAGGACAGCAATTCCAACAGCCTGAGCTTTTGGAAGGAACTCTGAAACAGTCAGCTCTCCTCAGTCAACCCTTTCACAACTTTTGGGTATCATCACTCAAACCCTGCTCCAGTTCTAAAATCTCATTACAGAACTCCACCCTGAGAGAAGTCCATATTAGAAGCTGTAAATTGAATATGTGTTATACAAGTCATGTTCTCACTGACAAAGAATATGGGACAAAAAAGACAAAGGTGGGCTGTGGAAACCACAAGTAACTTAGACCTCCAGACCCAGGATCTACAGTGTCCACGTGGTCCTGATGGCTCTTATATTGGACTAGTCTTGGCTCACTAAGCCAGCTCCACTCTGCCCAGAATAAAACATCATAAAAGGAAATCTCTCAACAGGAAGAACTGACTTTTCTTTGGCCAATTTTAGGTGTCTCAGATTATTGCTCAGACTCACAAGCTAAACTGCTCAGCAGCCCTCTGCTTTTAAAGGAACACTGGAACACACAAAAAGTAGGGTATGAGGTTGCAAACTGTACCCTCTTTGTTCAAATTACTCTCCAAATGAATGCCAAAGGTCTTACTTACATAGCAAAAGCAATCCCAGAATTTATCAAGGAATTGGGGATATTTATGTAGAGTCAAGATAACAATCCATTCTATGAAGTATTTCACAGATGCCTGATTATTACTGAATCCAGCCTGAAAAACTCTGTCAAGAGTTCCACTCAAAAAATTCTGAGAAAACAAAAACAGGCAATGCTTTAGTATATTACTAGAGTTATTTCCATGAAGAAAAATAAATTAAAGAACATTCTCACCTTCATCAAAATATTAGCTAAATTTTTCAAGATGCAAATTAAAACATCTTAAAACTATCTAATTTCTTTATTATACTTTGCAAATATTTTCTTATGAAGCAGCATTTGATGAAAGTAACACTTGCCAATTTCTTGACTGTTCATAAACTAGCAACGTTTTTACTAAATGAAAAGCTTTCAATCAGATAGTCAGCACAAACATTTAGTTAGCTTTAACAGGAACAATCTGGCCTCCTAAAACTCACAAATCTAAGAATCAGTTTGCAATGTCCTCTAGAAATGCATGATAAATCCATGACTTCAGACAAAGAATTAAACTACACAAAATTTCTACAACACAGAACTTCCACATCAGCCACAGGTTACATGCCTTTTATACCCTGATGTAATTTAACATATGCAGCTTGCATGACACCAAATTAGGTCTTGAAAGTAGGTACGTATTTATTTATTTAAAAATTAATTGTAAAAAGCAATACCTGGTTAAGCTTTGGGAGAAGAACGAGGAGTGTCTGCCACACCCGGTTTTTAATTCTATGCTGCAAAGAGTTTGCATAATAGCGTGTTCTAGACCTAGATACCAGCTCATCCTGAAAGAGAATTAAAAGGTTTATTGCCTATTCTTCCTTTAGATTTGAATACATGTAAATACACTTTTCTGTACTAAGAAAGCAGCATCTACTACACAGCTAGGATCAGCACTGAACATAAGCTTAGGAAAATATATTTACCTAATTTATTAAGAATTAAATTCTGAAGCTTATACAATAAAGTAAACAAATAGCTACTAAAGCTCACTTTTCCCCGCTTGGTGAGGAACACATCTCACAACACAAATATTAATCATTTCTCTGCAGTACTTAATTGAGAGGAATGAGGGACCCACACATTCCTAGTTCTTCAGGCAAAAGCAGGATTCAACAGTACCAGAATGTATGGGTGATGTTCTAATAGCAGCTGCAGTAATTTTGACTTCAGACTCCTGCCAATGCATAAGTAGCTACGATAGAAACAAAAACTGGACCCCAACTTCTCCATCATTTCTATATATAAAGGTATTCTATGGAGACAGTAGCTCTCTCAATTTAAGAGGTAGTCTGCAATAGTTTAAGTGAAATGCAGTGCTTCAGAATGCAGCCTAAAGGAAGATTCTTAATGGAACACTGGTTACAATTTGGATAATGTTCCAGGAAGCCAAAATAAAAAAGTGAAATAACTGCAAAAGGCAATTTTTATTTGTTCTGGTTGAATTAACTTCTGTCTCATAACAAAGAAAAGCATATTACTTGGCAAATCTAGAGTCTACACAAACAACCATAAATGCATCCTGGCAACGGTAAATATTTTGCATTTTACTAGTTGTACTAACAGTGCATTTATATACCAAGAGAAATTTTACCTTATCAAGTAGTTTGATGAAAATGTCTTCCATAAACCTCTTATGCAAGATATTTGTTCCATCCAACAAGCACAGAAATTTAACAGCACAAATGCGAACAAAGTGATCATCTCGATTTGTACTGTAAAATATTAATAAAAATAAAAAACAAACTCTACTTGTTTAGACATAAAGATAATTCCTAAACTATAAAAAAGCACCAAATATCATCTGGAACATACAGCCATCAAATTGTCTACAGCGAGACAACATGAAAATACCCAGAACTGGCATTTTAAAATCTGTTCATCACTGGTGATGAAAAAATTAGTGAGTTCAAAACCTGACCCCCTGACCCTGAGTCTATCTAGAGTTCTTAAGTAACATCTTGGTGTTTAAAAAACTTTTCTATAGAAAAAGCTGCATCAGAAAGTTTTTTAAATTTTGTGCCTGTAAACTGTAATCTTCTAACAACTAATTTATGCTTACAGTTTGGTCAAATATCTAGTCCCAAACAACACTTAATTCCTATTAGCTAAGTACAAGCATCCAGAATAATTCATGGCAAGAGTAAAATTAATGACATTATAGGCTGTGACAGCTGCAGAGCATCACAAGAAAATACATGATTACCAAAAAAGCTCTTGGAGAAAATACAGAGTAGTGAACTTTTGCAGCAGATTATTTTTAGAAGTTCAGGTTTTATAAACCACTAACATTTCTGAAAACAAGGTGAAATAACTTTTTCTCTGAATTTCTTCCACTGAATAAAAATGGGAGTGAAACTATAAAAAACAGTTTGTATTTGAATTATGAATATAATGTGATATACAACCCTTTCCCAGTCTTTTAAAAGGTTATGAATATATTCCTTGTGAGTCCTTTCAACCCATGATATCCTATGACTGTATGATAAGCAGCTGACTTCAAAATCAGCATCTTTACTCTCAGAGCCAAAGACAACCAGGACAAAGACGCAGTTCACACCAAATACTGTAAGATGTATCCTCAAAAGCATTACCTTTCTGTAACAACATTTGCTGCACATTTTTCTCCAAGGTTTTCTATGAAGGCATGCACATCCTGAATGTGTCTTCAGAGATGAAAGAAGACATAGCAACAAAATTAGCAGAGTAACATACAAAATCTGTTTTCAGTTTTTCAATAGTCATCTCAAAGTTGAAAAGAAAAAAAAACCACACAAAATTTAAAAATAGAAATCACAAGTATGTTTTTGTATACCTTTGATCTTTCCTAAATACAGTTCCAAAGACACAAGCCTCAGTGATAAGTTCACTATAATTTCCAGCATTTAAGAAAGCATTTGTCAAGGCACTTCTCTCATCAACAGTGGGAAATATCCAAGACTGACAACAATGACTAAGGACTACATTGAAGACTCCAGTCTTTGTAGTGGACAGATCTATGAGCTTGAAAATTATCTGAAAATAAGAAATAAAAGATTCAAAATCTAGTTTTCAGAAGTGCCAGATCTATTAGAATAAAATTGCAGTGATATTATTTTAATAGGTCTCATGGTCTTTTGCATCCTATCTCTGCTCAGGTAAATGCTGTCTTCAATCTGTTTATAATTCCCTGATATAAGAGCAGGTGAATGGGCAACAATTGGCCCAGTATATACTTATAAACCAGAACTGATCTTTGCTTAAACAGATAAAATGCCAGATGCTTTAATCAAATCTCCTGGTAAGTGGAACAAATGAGCCAGGGCTTACTTCATGAGAACAAACCTAGTGTTTTAATCAATCCTTATACCAATTTACAAAAAATAATTAAACATAAAGCAAAATTTCTTATATAAGTTGCCATATCACTAGTTCTGTTCTTTAAGAAGGATTACATTCATGTCAAAGTTCATATTTAAGTTAAAGTGCAAAAGTGTCTTTGTACCATTTATTTTTTGTTTTTAAGGAGGGCATATTTATGATATTTGAAACTGCTATCTAAAGCTTCTCCAAAAAGAAAAACAAGAAAAACAAAACAAAACAAGAAAAATGGCCCCAAAACATTTCTTTCCCTTCCTTAGGGTAAGTGCAAGAGTAAATTTCACATACAAAGTAAATTTTGTTTCTAAGAAATTGCAAGCATCTGGGAGAGGGCGGGGAGACACAGAATGAACAGGTAAGGCTTTCTAAGAATTCCTTTTTAGACATCAGTTAGAGTTGTCCATGAAAATCGTTTTTCAGAAGGTGTAACAGCTCCTAATAAACAAAGCTGCTTTGCTTCCCTGCACTTCCCAAAATGACAGTTTTGATAATGTGAAAATTCTTTGTCAGTAATGCTGGTTTCATAGAGAAAGTTGTTCTGAATTGTTAAGCATTAAAGCACCAAGAAGCTCACGAAGAACTTAAAACTGAAATACTGCAATGCAGTCTGGAGGAACACTTGCTGGAAAGAAAGCTCTCCCCTAGTAGCATATAAGGTTTTTACCAAGATTTCAAACCTATTTTCCAGTGCAAAGACAGGCATTGTAACTTTCCTAGTAATTCCAAAACTGAGTTATTGTTTCACTATAAGGAAGCAGCACAGCATTTACTATGCGTTTCTCAATCCTGAAATTTTTTTCAGCTGTTTCACTAATATAGTAGAAGTTCAGGACACACAAAAGAAATTTAAGGTATTTAAGTTCTAGCATAATTAACATAAGAATAATCACAAAGAAAAAAGAAGAGTGTGGCAGAAGAAATTAATCTAAAGACAACAGTGCTCTGGGCACCTTCTGTGGAAGCCCTTCTCAGTATTACCATAGCAATATTCCCTTTTTTGACTGAAAAATAACCCTTTGTTCCACCCCTTCCAACTACTAAAAAGACAGAGTGCACTGTGGTAAACAAAATTAAAATTGTGCTTCTATGACAAATCAACATCAGGCAGGTCCATATTTTCTTCTCTTTAGCTACAATTGCACAGTGGGTCAATGGCACAGGGACTGTTGAGGACTGGAATAAGAATATACATAAGTAGGCACTTGCTTGGGAACTTTATCTTCATTTTCTTATGAAGGGGCAGAAGGTGGCTCGACCAGAAGCCCTTTGTTGAGTATAGGAGACCTTCATTAGCTCCTTGATGCCTGCTGCCATGGTATGTCCCACTGCAGACAATGGGATAGCTGTCACACGGACTCAACACTCTCAACATTGGCAAAACACACCTTACATAATGCTTGAAATACTAATTGCCAAGTTAAGGCAGTAATTGTAAGAATTTAAACAGGTTTTACGATCAAGAAAAATAAAATACTAACTATAGCTCATTAGTTATTGCAACACTGAGCATACAATTAGCTGTTACAGATATTCATGAAAAGTAAAAGCCAACCAACTTCTACAACAGAAGAGATAATTTATCATCTTTACATACATTTCTTATTTTGGCCTGGGTCCACAGGGAGACTGCAAATGCAAAGTGTTTAAAATAAGGAATTGTAACATTCATTTGAATCAAGTTTTCAAAAAAAACCAAAGAAAATAATTGGGGCTACATTCAAGGTAATGAAGGCTAATACAGATATATCACAGCAGTTTTAAAAACCTAGAAAGTGTCAATTTCTGTATTTTATTAAAAGCAATTTTGCTGCGTCTGGGCTGAAAATAAATTTGAGACATTTGCTATTACTTACAGTTATGAGTGTGACACCAGGGCAGGGCTACTTATGGTGGCTTCAAAGGAAAAGTGCAACCCCTCCCAGTGTGATTGTTGTGCCAAGAGCAAAGCAGCACATGTGGTTCTAAATCTAACAGACAAATACACTGCTAGATAGTTCACAATGTATTACTAAAGTCTTGCACTCACTGTGGACTGTTCTGTACAAATATTTAATTAATACTTAGAGGGAAAAAAAAAGAAAAATCCCCAGGAAAGATTATGTAAAAAGAAACAGCTAACAACTTTGCAGTGTATAAAGCCAATAGGAACCAACACCCCAGTACTGAAAATGGTTTTCTGGACTTAATCAAAAAAAGAACACCATGACACATGCAAGAACTCTTGGAGTTCTGGCAGCTGCATAAATCTTAAAAAAGAAGAATAAAGATTGCATTTTTCTCCTTAACTCTGGAAGCAGGTCTCCCATGCGGTATTAAACTGAACTCTAAGGTGACTGTGTGTCTTTTGTTTTCTACACTTGGACTAACAGAGGAAAAGAAACCTTTAAAGAAGCAGTAAAAATGCTTTATTCAAGAGCATCTACAAAATTTTGAACTGTTCTAGCTTTTCATCTAAGACACCATTTTCATAAAGAGTAAACTATTAGAAAAAGGCATCATTTTCCCAGAATATTAATAGTTTATGACAGTTCAGGTGTCAAATCTGAAACAAAATAGTCAAGAGGAAGAGGAAGTTTATTTTTATGTAAAAACAAAATAAATGAAAAAAACTAATTTTACTGCATGCAGAAGATAGGGAACAGTCTAAAAAAAATCAAAGACACAGTACTTTTCATTTTCTGTGCCACAAGATGAAACAATATCTTTGTTTATCTTCAATCTTATTCTAAGGTCTTTTATCTTAACACTCTCAAACCTGGGCCTTTTCAGAAATGAAAAATTCACAACAATAGCTGAAGGGAAAATAAAGCATAAAGTACATTTTTACATCCACACAAAATTTATGTTCCCTTCTCAAAAAAAAAAGAATTCTTGAAACTGACCTCTTTTATTTTGGTATATGCTTGACCTTTTGCACTTGCAGCAACAGCTAGAACCTCAGTATCAAAGATGAACTGAACAAAAGCTTTTAGATTGGCCCAAAATATTAGCTGTGTGTTGCTCAAAGAGGATATAATTTTCCAAGCCAAATCAAATGCTTCTATGCAGAGAGCCTCTGATGAGTCCAGAAGCTGTAAATAAGGAGATAAAAAATTGTTACATTTAACAAAAGAAACCCACCCAAAAAACTATTAAAACTGTGCAGGTTAATATTTTACCTTGGGAACAAGGACTTTCATGCAGTCAAACACAGGTGAAACTTGGTCTGAAGGAAGAATAGACAGGGCTTCCAATGCAGACTGTATAATTTCTTTTGACCTTTCAGCCATGGACAGTGACATTACTGAAGTTTCTTCACACCCTTGAGCCAGAGTTGCAAATGAATTTAAAACAAAACGGAGGCAAATCCACTGGTCGCGAACATAGCGCGCAACAATTTTCCCCCATCCTTGAGATGTCTTTTCTTCACATAAGCTGTGAAAAAAATACTTTTCTTAAATAAATATTGTGTTAAGTTTATCCTGCACATTCCTACTCCACCAGGAAGTGCTTAACTGTACAAACTCACTGCACTACGTCAAGGTGCTAAGATTTATACAGCTCACGTGGACAAGTACATGGAAAAAAAATCTAAAAATTAAATGGTTTTTAAAGAGAAAAATCAATTATGGGCTTGTCTTACCCTGTGATAGTATTCAGTGGAAACATCACTATGTGCTGGCTGTGGTTTTTTGTTACCCAAGTATTTGGGGTTTGGCTCTCTGGCTTCCTCTGGGTTTCCCTTCCCAACAGTAAATAATTACCATTTAAACCTGCTTGTGTACATGTCATGGCTTTCTGCAGTGTACATATATTTAATCTGGCCTAAGGGTAAGCAGTGTTCATAGCTAGCTCTGGCTTCACAAAACTAGAGGACTTAACAAAAGAACCTTTGGTCTAATCAATTATGGCTGCTTTAATGTTCCAAAACCTGGATGTTAAGACAAAAGAGCAACTGAGTGAACAATTTGTGTACAGAATTCTTCCTTTTTATCTTGGCAAGAAGTTGTCAAAGAAAAGGAAAAGCCAACATCTTAACTACTGCTTCACATTAATCAAGTTTGTTCTAGAGAATTACTGAAACTTTAGCAGACATACCTATTTTTTTCTTCAATATAAGATGGCTTCTTTAATACTTCATTGAATTGAGAAAAGGAAATGAATTTCTTCAGAGCATCCACAGAAGGCAGAGATTCCAGGTGCACTTGCAGCTCCCCATCCATTATCTCACATACAGCTGCCAGTGAAGCCATGCTAGCTACTTTTCTAATTTGTTCCTTAAGCTTCAGCTCCTAAGAAACCAAATCATACATGAAAAAACACATACCAACTTCTCATATGATACAAATAACCTACTAATAACATACTTCTAATGATTCTCCTCTTGGCATCACCACAGACATCATAAGGCAGCAACTCTGCATCCTTCTACTTCTGTATTTTCTTCCCCTGAGCCTAAGGCAGCCTGGCTTGGGCTGGGGCAGCACAAACACTCACAAGTTACAAGCACTGACAGAAGCATAAATATTCTAAATTCCAGTCACTTGGGCATGAAGTGCAGGCAGTGTGGCTGTGATGGAACACTCCTCTCTTGCCAGGTAACAGTTCACACACATTGCTGGAGAGCAATTAGAAAAAAGGATGTGGGTCCAGTTATTCAGAAACCCAACACAACAGCTGAAATTTGGAATACAACACACTAGCTGCTCCAAGCACCTAAAAAAATCACAACCATGCCCTGGCTATTTTGTATGATAAACACATATATTCAAAAGAGGGATGAAATTAAAAGTCTCATTTTAAAAAATGCCAAGAAGCATATAATGCCTGTATAGTAAGAAAACTTTGATGTTATTTAAATATCTCCAAGTTACTTTGGCTGTCTAGAGCACAGGAAAGACTTTTTTCATCTGTTATTACTCAGCATTTTCTTCTTCTGAAACTGAAGCAGCTGAAGAAACCATAACGAAAATATAATTCCTCTAAATTCAAAATAAGTTGGTAAAGGCCCCCAGTGAACACTGAGTTTGAACCAGAAAATGTTTACTTTGAAACTACTGGAAAAAGTATATAATTCAAATAAATGAAGGGAAAAAAATAAAATTAAGTATTGTTCTTTGTTCCCTTAAAACACAAACCTAGCTAATTAAATACTTACAATCTTTTAAGGTGTTATTACCTGTTCTTGAGCAAAACAGTAATACCAAATAATAAGACCAAAGTTTATATTGACCAACAAATCTTGATTTAAATCTCCTTTTTGTCAGGGAAGTCATTAATGTTCCTTTACCCTCTGTAAATTTATCTATTTCAGATATGGTAGCCTAACACAGAACAATGGGACAATCAACATAACTACATGAAAATGCCAAAGCAATGCTCCGTTCTGGAGTGTCTTTTTCTCTGTATGTTCCAGGTTTGAAGTCAACAAGCACAAAAGATATTTTCATTTAACAGTTATTTGATCAGTAAGATTAGTTCATATTTGAGGAAAAAAAATCTTTGAGTACATAGTTCATGATTACAGTAAGAATTTTACTTTAGCTATATAGACTTCTAAATAATTCAATATAAAAAAAACAAAGTACTAAAAATCTTATACATTCATATTACACTGCCAAATAAAGACATGTGTTAAGGAATATATATGCACATACACACAATAGTCACACAAACTATTATTTAACTTCACATTAGATATAATATTATGCATTATAAACATCACAATAGAAATAAGCAATTATATGTTAACTTATGTTTAAAGTATGTCTATATAATTATTAATACAGAATCCAAATTCTGCATATTAGCAGAATTATTAGCATATGTCTTAATTACTACTTCTTAGCTTGTTTTATATTATTGTTGTAAATAATGTTAAATTACCTTTTCAGAATTTCTCTCCTGAAGATTACGAATAGATGCACTTATCAGGGATGAAAGGAAATTCTTGATAGATGACATTTTCTTCAAGTTGACTTTCAAGCACAAATTCATTATCTCTGGAATTAAAGCCAAGTACAGATCACAACGATCCAGGTCACCAACCTAAATGTGAGGAAACAAATGCAATCCCAATCAGTAAGAGGGGGAAATGAAACTGAAAATCAGAAAGAAAACTACTGACATGACTACTACATGACAAAACTACTAATGACAGCAGAAGGAAAACTACAACTGTCATTGCAATTGAAAAACTTTTAATTTTGGGGTTTGTTTGGGGGAGGTTATTAACTTCTAAATCTTTAAAACTGACTTTCAGATGCCATTCTCTTGATGCAACTCTAACTTTTGCTTTGCTTAAAAAGTCTCAGGTTTCTTTGGGGTAGAAACTTAGAAAACACCGGGCACAGCAATGAGCAAACAGTGTAAGATAGTCAAGTAATATGTACTAAAAGCCTCCAAACACCTAACAACTTACATCCACAGCTAAACTAGTAGATATTAAGCAGTACATGCTACTCAGGATTTCTTACGATTTAAGAAGAAACAAGAAATGCAGACTACAGACACTAAACACTACTTGTAAAGAAACTTCTTTTTTCCTTCTTACTGTGTCCATTCAAAAAAGTTAACAGAAGTGTGTCTATGCAAATTGACTTTCTTGGTGTTCAACGATTTTATATGAACTTTAGGAACACTGGTAAATCAAACTAACAAGCAAAACCACACCAAAGTATGTCTCATAATCATTACTCACAGTGCTTAACTCATTGGTAATAAGCCGCCGGAGAACAAATTCAAGAATACTCTCCACAGGTGTCACAAGAGATTTCCAGATAAAGAACAGTACTTCATCTGTGTGGAGGGAAAAAAAAGTATATACACAGAAATACAATTCCCTTAAGAATTTTATTCTATCATGCAGATTTGCTTATGTTACAAAGTTAAACAGTAACAGTACTCAAATAGCTAAAAACAACTTGAAACACCTCCGTACTCTTTCACAGTGTAAGCCATAAGGCTGAAAGAATCAAACCAGATTACATTATTATTATATTATTTCCTGAGATTCACAATGTTTTAGTGAACCAAAACCCACACAAGACCAGAAGACCACAGTCCAACTTTCCAATTTTTAATGCACACTTTTGTTCTACTCCTAATCCTCTGCACAAACAGCTTATTATTGAACTTAGGCTTGAATAAATACCAAAAGCTTTCATATGCAACAATTAACTTTATGTGAGAAAAATATACTTGTCCATTCCTAATATTTTTTGACTTGAAAACTGGTTTTGGGGGCTTGCTGGTTGTTGGTCTGGTTTTTTTGATGTTTAGGAAAAATTCATCCTTGGAAATACTGTAACCTTACAAGACTTTAGCTGAGTAGCTTCCAGGCTTAACATTGGAAATGAAAATACAAAATTATGACACAAAATGTGGTACTGTCCACAAGAAAAGGCTAGGCTACCAAGTATACCACATGTACTTAGCATTTCACAAACAATGACACAAGTTTATACACAAGGGAGGTAGGTCACTCTTGTAAAACATATTTAACCACAGACACACTGCAGTCTGTGTTTCAAGGGTAAGGGCTAGCTGAAAGCCAAGGAAATAACATGTCAGTATGAAAACAGAGTAAAATACTCTGCATGGCCACCTTGTTTTAAAAATAGCAGTCATTAGTTTCAATGTTTAGGAGAATTACCCAGAGGCTACAGCTGCTGTTTCTTTCTGGAGCTGACCCTAAGTACCATTTCAGAATAAGTTGGCTACATGAAGTGTAAGGTCTTCAAAAAGCAAAAATACAAAGGGAAGTATTTCCGGAAGTTCCAAATCCATACTGTACTTACTTTCAACATTCCCTACTATAAATGGCTCATTGGACTACATTTCTAATGCTTAAATTGTTTAGTACCAACAGCTCAATTATGTCAGATTATCATCATGTTTCATCATGAAAATATCACATCACTAAAACATCATCTGCACTTATAAAACAACATCTTCAGTTAAGCATGTTGGACATAAAACCCAATTCCTTACCAGTGGCTCTGTGACACTAGCAGAAGATAATAATTACCAAATCTTACTGTTTAAAATAATGAATCTAACAACAGTTTAGACAGCAAGAACTGCAGAAGAAAGCTGATGATTTCAGCATGCATTTCAGGCATGTCTATCGTCATAAAAATATTCTTAAATAAAACACTTCCCACTTGTAATTATTTTTGTTTTACAAGGTTAAATTCCTTTATTACTCCCTACCATTTTACTGTTTTGCATTTGACAAACAAGACTTTTCACCTCCCACTTAATCAACACAGAAACATAACTTTAGTATTGCACAGCATTAATCTTCCCACCCCACACCTCAGTCAATTCACAGCGGCACAAAAAAAATATATTTATTACTTGGTTCTCCTGTGCAGAAGGAAGAAGCACATAAACACTGTAGAAAATAATTTTAAGAAAAGCAATCATTGCTTAACGTAAAACTACAATGCAATTCAGAAAGCCTCTCAAAAGACTGATAATGGGCTGTACTGGAGCACCTCTAGGGACCTTCAAAAGGATGGGGACACTGCAGGGCTCAGCCTTGCCATACCTTGGGAACTCTGTTAGCAGAGCTCAACATGCCATGTCAGGTGTCAAAATTCCCACAGCAGGAGCAATCCATTGCAGGTACATTAGCAAGCACAAGAAAAAAGGCACAAGGAACTTATTTATTATTGATACTAAAAAATTAGCATGGGCTTGTATGTGTTTTGTAGGGGTCTGTTTCAGGCTTGTTCTATCCTTGTGCTGTACGCTGAACGCACAGTGGTAGCTTAGTGGACACTTCCAGTTTAGTTTATTTCAAGGGATCCACTTCACCAGTCAGAGAGACCATGGCCCAACATGAAATTTAACAGCCTGCATAATCAGTGCTCAGGATTTCACACAAACAGCCAAAATTTAAGGGGGGAGGGAGTTGAATGCATACAGCACTTGTTAAAATGAGGGTGGCATTTATTTTGGGACCGCACTTAGACATGTATATGAAACCTGGATATATAACCTAAAACTATTTTTGTTACAAATAAGAGCCTAGATATGGAATCTCCCCACTCCAAAACTACTCTTCTATTCCACATTATAAACACCCTGAAAAAAAATCCCAAAATAATCTGGAAGAGCAGAAATCAAACACCAAGATCCCTCCTATTCCCATTCAGCATCCCAAAATTCAATGAAAATAATACTGCAATTTCTCATTTGCTCTCAGGAAAAACATTCAGGTGTATTCTGGTTACAAACAGACCAAGTCCTCTCAAAAGGAGTAGTAAGGACTCCATAGTTTTTGTTCAAACTCTCCTGAAAGATCTACAAGTTAAAGTGCTCCATCTGTGGGGGGCAACAGTCCCAGACAGACAGATCACCAGGCTCATATTTCAAAGGGTATCCCTTAGCCTACCAGTCAACTCAGAAAATAGGATGTGCAGCAGGATCACTTTATGCACTCAGGGAATACTCTGGCTGAACCTGTGGCATCTGAGCAGGTTAGGCTGGGATTCTGTAGTTACTTTTTTCTGAAGTGTCTAAATGATTCATAGAATCCACTCATTTGCCCATAAATATTTGCAATACAGTCACACTTTTCAAATTTTAACTGATAATCTAATCCTAATGGACAACAATTACTTTCTCAGAAGGTTTCCACATTCTCAATTCCCAGTCCTTAGGACACCTGTAAGATTGGACCCACAGCTCAAGTTTTATAACAGACATGCCAGATTGCCAAGTTTTGCATTTACCACTTCTAGGCTAGTATTAGTTTGAGACTATAGCCATGAAACAGTGAAGTAGCTTAGCTGCAGTTAAGACTGTAATGAACAGAAGACACAGTAGACTGAAGATGTCACTAACCATCTTGTGCATTGGAACATTTTAACCAACGGGTCTGCAATAACTTCAAGAGAAGCTGAAGGCTTTTATCTGTTTTCAGTGTTGATATGTAAGCATTACTGCCAAGTTTCATCAAGACATCCAGAAGAGGGTTCAAGAAAGCCTCTAGTTCAATCCACTCTATGTTGCTTTTTCCACTACACAAAAACAAAAATTAAAAAGAAAGTCTTCTTCTGAGTATCTGCCTTAAGTGCTGAAGTTACTTATGGAAATAAAGAGGACACGTTTCCAAGACACTTAAGTATCTTTAGAATGTTACCCAGTAAGTCTGCAGCAACAGTTGCACAAGGCCTAAGGAATGATCAGGCTGATGGAAAGTCTACAGAGAAAAGAGGACAGCTTCCCAGCTTCATCAGGCTTCAGTGGATCCTTCAGGAGTGAGGGGATTGAAAAAGACAGAAATGTAAAACAAGATATTTCATACTTACCTGCATTTATTCTTCATCTGCTCCACATCAGCAGCCAACAGAATCATTGTTGAGACAAGCTTAGCTTCAAACCAGTCAGGCATAAAGCAATTTTCTCCTGATTAAAGATATTTTAAGGTTTCCACAGTAACTAAAAAATACCTTTGCATTAACTTCTAAAACTTCGGGGTTTGTAACTTATTTTAATAAATTAACAGTAGAAAAAACAATGCTAACATAAGTATTACTACTAATTTTTGGCATTTTTTATCTAGATGTGAATTTAAATCTATTAGTCTTTATGCTCACATAAATTTTAGGCAATATGTTACGTAGCAGTTCACAACAGACTTTTCCATTACTTTAAAAAATACATTAGCATATTCAAATTAATTTAATGAAGAACATAATTCCACTACGCTTCAGCTGAAATATCAGCTGTGATTTTGACCACAGAGCTAACCACATAAAGAACCAGAACTATTCTGTAAAGAGGAAATTATAAAAAACCTAAGTTTCTCTTTTTATTGATCTTTTATACAGAACTTCATCATCATACTAATAAAATTCTTAAATAGCAGTATGTAAGTTTGTTTCAGGGGTTTTTTAAACTGGTATGTTTCTGGCTTTGGGAATTTAGAAAACAAAACACATTTGGGAGGTCCAATTCAAGCAGCTGGACATGATTCATTTTTTTTTTTTCCCCTCTAAAGAGCTTCCTATTAGTTAAGTTTCATATAAAACTGGAATTACAAACATCACTTTTTACAAGTGAAATCCAGATGCTTGCCATGGAATTGCAGGTAATATAGGTCAAGGACTAAACAAACATGTCAGGAAGAAGGTCTGCCAAAATTTTTATCAAATTTACCCTGAAGCATGAACAGAGAGAATTTGCTTACTACTTCTCTAACAGTAAGACAATCCAGTCAAGTTTCCTGGTCTGCAGGAAGTTTCTGAAGCTATTTATGATCAGCAAATTCTGATCTAGCTTTTTTATCTCCTCTACGTATAGTATGTAGAAGTGTTCACTTTTGACTTTTTGACAATATATAACTATGTAAAATTCACTATGACTGTGAATGCCACACAAAAGCTGAAGTATTTTTAAAAAATCAATTTGCCATTCTTTTCAATGTGTCTGAAAGAAGATACAAAGCTGGCATTGTAAATAATTCAAAATGTGGCAGTGAACAAGGAAGGCCCTTTTCCCGCTATAAAAACACCTGGTCATTTTACAAAGCTCTGCTGAGAAAGGTGACAGAACCTGTGTGGGTTCACACTCCCTTGTGCTTTCCTCTGCCCCCTGCAGTCCAGAATTTTCAGACACCATCAAAAGAGTGACAGAATAAATTTAATGGACAAGCATCAGAGCAGCATTAAAACTGAACATTAAGACTTAATGTTCAATTCATACTGCAGGACTTTAATTTATGGAGGAAAGGAAATAAATATAAATTTTATTTATGGAATTAAAAAATAAGGTTCAAACTTAAAAATTGTGAATACACAGGTAGGGTAGAACTTTAACAGGTGCAATTAAAAAAAAAAAAGACATTTTTCTAAAATCTAAGGGAATGTTGTACATTTTTTTAAAATTCTCTTTAAAATGGTGGTTTTTATTAATACCCATTTAACTTACTTTCAGATGCAGGTGTCTTAAGGTACTCTCCCACAAGACTGCGCACATACTGACATAATGATGATGTCTCCTGACATCCAAAATCAGAGGTTACAGACTTCCTGAAGCACCTGTCATTCACTTGCAACCAACTGCAAAGCTGAATGAAGAACAGTATGTTATCCTTGAGCAGGTCTGGCAGCTGTGCACTGACATCACTGATTTAGCAGCAGCACACCAGAGCACTGTTAAACACAAACTCTCACATCAGCAAACCCACACACTGCAAGAGGTGCTCAGTGCACAAGCAACCTCCAGCCTTAGCAGACTACTCCCCTTTAACTACACACAGAAAAATGTTCTTCCAGAGGGTAGCTCAGAGCACCCCCAAAAAGTCAGTGGTACCAATATAAGAAAAACACCAACTCTTAAAATTAAGCAACACTGGTAAAAATTCCCTTATGTCAAAAGAGTTCCTTCCAATCAAGTGCTATCTAGTGAGACCAGCTTTTTTTTTTTAACTTGTATGCCAAAGATGAAATGTACAGCATACATGACAAGAAGACACTATGCAAAAAATCACTTTATCATTATATGGCTGTACAAGTAACCAAAAGTTATGGCTACATGATCAGCTGGCTCTAGCATATACTACATAAAAATTATTTCATCTTTGAACTTTCATTCACAGCATTTTACATCTCGCAAAGACATAAAATACATATCCTGTGAAAACTTACAATTTATAATCTCACTCCACATGGTATGCACATTTTTTCCTTTGAGATTATCCTGCCAGTGATATTATTTCTACCAGTGATGGGCTTGATGAACATAAAACCAGCTTCAGTTCTCACCTCTGTCCATAACAAGGTATCTCTCCTTAAGGACTCCTCTGGTCTAAGGGACAGAAGAAAGCTTGAAACTTCTGAGAAGGACACTTTCTCCTGAAGAAATTAATCAAGATACAATAGCTGCCAACAAAATAATAAATAAATAATACCTGTATGACAACTCAAGAAGTTTGCCTTTATCTGGCAAGTTTCAGTAAAAGAAATTCATTTTCTTTTTCATGATTCAGACTCATTTCTGCCACTTTGGGATCAACTTATCAGTACCAAGGAACAAAACTTAATTTTCCCAAGTATTAAAGTCTATCTGAAAAGAAATGAATTACTGTAAGAATAGTGCTATTCACTGGTGACACCTTTTAAATTAATGTAGGTAAGAGTGACTCATAAGTACTAGTTCTGCATTTCTAAAGATAAAATCAGACAGGTTTATAGCCACAACACACAACATGGAAGACTACTCATTTACAAAGCCAGCTATAAAACAAACAAAACATGAATACTTTGACCACTGAATAAGTACAGTCCTGCTATTTTGACAGTAATGGTAGTTTTATCATTCTGATATCACAAATACTTTTATTATTAGGAACTACAGGAAAGTCTATTTAGTTTCTATCTGCTAAAACCTGAGTTTATAGTGGAACAATATCCTGTTATGATAACTACCACATGAAAACCCTAAAATAAAACATCAACTAATAAAAACTAATGGAAAAGAATATTTCTTATGGAAAACCAAAGGTAACAGAAGCATACCACACTTACATAGTACAATTTAGACAGTCACTAAAAAAAATTGCAAATCCAGCAAGATCAGTATGAATACTGTATTAAGCAATTTTTTGAATACAGTTGGTCCTGTAAAAGTGTCACTGTGTTTCTATTACATCAAGGAAAAAGCAAAAACAAAAAATAAAACAAAACACAAAACCCCAAACTGACCACATCTGTCAAATGCATAGTTGTTTGAAGAAGATAGCACTGAGCAGCTCCACGCAATAAAATCTGATGTGTAATCATAGTACACTGGAGGACATCTCTGTAAAGAGGAAAAATACACATTGTATAAATCACACACGTAAAAATGTAAACATTTTCATGTATTTTCTAATTATTAACCATTTAAAACACATTAGATTGCATGTAACAGACATATTCTATTAAGTGTGGCACAAATACTGCCTGATCAGACCACAAACAATCCAGTACCAACATTACTGTCACATGTACTTTCAAAAACTGATAATAAAACTTGGTTGAGCACAAACCTGAAAAACCAGAGGGAGAAGAAAGAACAAAACAAAAACTAAAGGAACAATCCCCATGATCACATCAGTTCAGACTGGTAATTTAATATTAGCATTTCTATCTGTAACAAGTTACAATGTTTCCCATCAAAATCTCACTCAAGCAAAAAACTGAAACTTTCAGTGCTCTTTTATCAGCAAAGGTATATCTAATATATTTTTCTTTTCTTTGTAAACTGCTTCTATTCAGTATTCCTTCAACCACCAGTAAGATTTTATTTAAATGCTCCAATTTGATTAAACTGGAATGACAAATGATTTTTTGTAGCTCTAGGAAGTGAAAGCAGGCATTTAGGAAATATCAGTGTGATTAAGGTCCATAGTGAGGCCAAGAACTTTTAACTAGACTTTTATTTAGAAATCATTCAGTTTCCAGCATTGTGGGCTGTCCCCTGATACAGCCTCAATTGCTATTAAACCAGGCTGTAATGCAACTAGAAAAAAAGTGAAGTGTGATATGTATCAACCAGGAATTGTGGAAGACCAGGAAAAAATTATTCTAAAAAAGTAGAAACTATGAAGATCTAAAATGCAAAAACTCTGCTATTTTTAACTTCCTACAGAGATATAAATACACTGGTTCTTGAATTGCTTTCCTCTGCAAATTAGACATAAAAGAGACAGAGCCTTTAATTCCCATGCACAACCATCCCTTCAGAAGTAACAACCATGAATCAAATTCTGGCTCTGCAGACTGTGAGCACATTTCTTTGGAAAAAGGCTGTAAGAACACAATGCAGTATATATTTTACCTTAAAGCATGAAGTCCTTCAGCACCAAGTACTTTACATGCAGGAATAGATGCCAAAGCCATAGAAAGAAACAAAATAGGAACAGCACACCAATGCCTACTTGTCATCTTCTGAATAAATTTTAACAGGAAGCTGCCTTAAAATAAAATTAAACAAAATAACCCTGAGTGATTTTGTGCTTTCCAATGCTTTTAAATAACATGAACTCCAGCAGAAGAGTGTTATTGTAATTTCTGACAATTAGATGAAAGACAACAGAATAATTTCCTATTTATTTCAATTTAAAAAATCACATTCCAAAGAAGTCTGCCAGTAAGGTGATATGAGACAGACAAACAGAGAAAAACAGAAATAAACCTAATTTTGACTCTGGTCATCTGCACTAATGACCACGTTCAAGTATGTAATTTTAACTCAATTATTTTGAGTACTAAACAATGCCTTTTTTAAG
This sequence comes from Molothrus ater, assembly GCF_012460135.2. Lineage (NCBI taxonomy): Eukaryota > Metazoa > Chordata > Aves > Passeriformes > Icteridae > Molothrus > Molothrus ater. The sequence continues at coordinate 43,758,509 of NC_050480.2, forward strand.
TTGATATTGAGCTTGTGATATGGCTGTCCATAGTGATTCAACCAGTTAAAGAATGCTGGAAAGAGCAGAGCAATTCTCAACAAGCGACCACATCCACAGTTTGTGGAGGCAGGCTACCCACTTCAGGATTCCTCACCACAGCCCCCTGTTTAGTGATAAAATACATGCCTTGGGACAGGGCAGAGAAATAGGATATCTATGGCAGAACAAATACATACCAGGATATACCTGTAGACATAGGGTGCTGCAGAGAGCTGATTCTACCCTGATTCGACCCAATTAGACCAGGTATTAACTTCTGGTCACCTTCATTTTAGCATACCCTAGCATCAAAATTTGGAACAGTCTCAGAAATCTTCCTCCACCCAAGCTCACAATGAAAGAATCCTTACTCTGTTTCAGCCCTTGGACTGGCCCTTTTGGATGTGTCACTACACAAGTCATGACTAAAAAAGTCTGGCAGATGAAGAAAAAAGAATCTCCAAGTACTGTTCACTTCAGATCTCAGGAGCTTGTTTGGGCTTTTTATATTTCCATTAATAAGCAAATCTGTTTCATTTTGCCCCTAGAACAATTCTGTAGCTTTGTACTGCAAGGTATCTCAAAGTCTCTGAAGATCTTTTCTCTGGAAACTCCACTGTCAGGGCAACTATTCATTTTTTCTCTCAAGTAAACACTCACATGACATACCAAAAGCAGCTCCATAGTTTTTGTTTGGTTTCTTTATTTAAAAAAGATAAAGGTGAATCTGAAACGTACCTTTTTCTTCTTCTGGAAGAAGAGTGAGATAAGTAGCCAAAAACTTCTGTAACCTCATTCCCAAAGGAGGACAGGCTCCTATTGATTGACCTGGCATCCTGTTGGGTTTTAAAACATTAGTTACACCACTGGCATGTTAACAGCTTCAGGATTAGACATAACAGGTTTAATCTTTGATTTTGAATGTTTAGAATTGCCTCTAAACAAAAACAAAAGTTATTCAGTGACATTCCATGAGACCAAGAGAGACAACCTATGCCTCATGAGAAGTCTCAGGATCCTGGCTGTTAAGGATGAGCATCAGTCAAGAGATTCTACAGCTTTCCCTCAGCTTGATATTAACTGCAGCAACTTTTTATATTCTTGGTATACTCAAACATGCACCCTCCTCTACACATGCCAACTTGTTGCACCAGAAATACAGAGCTAAGAGAGGAAACTAAGATTATGAAGTATTGATTCAACACAGCTCTAACATACTGAAACACTTGGTATTTGCTTTACCTTCTGAATTCCCATCCATGTATGTCCATGGAAAGATACTGCAGACTGAGAAGAGAAATGCTTAACCGGACGCAGGAGCCTGCAGAGCTCACATTTGTCCTGCTATGTTTAAATAAAACAACCTATTTTGACTACACTTTATCCATAATCACCTAATCCAAACTATCACCAGTGACAGTCAGTTTTATCCCCCCCAAAATGAACCTATTAATCCACTGAACTCTGTTTCATGGGCTTCCCCCACCAGATCAAGACTGTGACCATCAATTCGACCAAGGACCACTGAAAATTGCAAAAAATCAAGTCTTGTCACTATATCCATACTTCATTTGTTCACAGCCACCCATCTTTCCTGAGAAACTCTCCCTGACAGTAAGTTTAACAGCACCATTTTTTATTAATGTGTTTTGCTTTAGCTAAAATTTTACCAACATACATAAGCCAGTATTATTAGAACACATTTGCAGCAATCAAAAAAATAAATAAATAACTGATTAATTAAACCAGTGGTTTACCTGCTGTACAGGGAACTTTCTGAGAGGGCATCCATTAGTGGTCCAATAACAAACTGAAAACAGAAACAAGAACAATGGTGAAATGTACAGTTTCAAGGCACTGTTACATAGAAGCTAACTAGACTTATCTCACCAGACTTTACAGGACAGAGCCAGAAATTAGAGAATGCTCTTGTTGGTGGCAAATAGTAGAAACAAAAAGGGGAAGAAACTAAAGAGAAGGGGGACCAGGACAGTAAACAAGTAAAGAGATTTTTCCACTAAATACATTTCACAGAGTATTGCAAAAGATGCAGGCAAGTAAAAAATCAGAGGATCAGGAAACAGACAGAGAAAATAGATTTAAACTTGAAACAGAAGAACGACAAAGAGCCAACACAGCTAAAAAGACTTAGGGTGCATAGTAAGGTTGACTATTTCAAGTTACTTATCAAGAGGCAGACTTAATTTGTAAAAATCAGGAATGTTAACCTCTGAGAGGAATGTTCCTATGAAGCTTAAATAGTATAATGTAGATAATGCCTTACTACAGTGTAGGCTGGCTGGACAGTCAATACACGTGACAGTAATAAAAAAAACCTTTAAGCTTTAATATTTCTTCCCACTTAGAAAATATTTTAAAGTGTGGGGTTTTTTTGTTTTATGGATACAATAATACACTGATTATGCTACAGAGACAGAATTTGTCCAATTCCAACTACTGAAGCAATTAGTTGGAACTGGACAAATTCCAACTAATTGCTTCAGTTAAGATCTGTTACAAATTAGAACATCTGTTTCTTGTGGCAAGTGACAGTAACACCCTTACCTCTGAAAAAACAAATGAATTTGGAAGATGCTTTGTTTCATAAAGCTCCAGAAAATGAAGAATTCCTTCCTTTGTCAGTGTTTTATTCTCACTCTCAAACATTCGTCTGTAAATGCACACATGCCACGATGGGTGAAACAGCCAACAACCTGTTTACAAAACAGAAATTCTTCAGAACTGACACAGAAATGACAGTGACACACTAACACATAACATACTGACAATCTGGACAATGTTATAGTCTATTCACATTTCAAAAAGGTTACTACAGCTATTAGTTTTATAAAAACACCCTGCTAAATCTAATTTAAAAATTAACAGTTCTCCAAAGTTACTCTTTACTTTATTAGTTACAAATTAAAATTACTAAAAAGTGCCACATCCTTCTTCCTGCAACTCCATTTATACCAATGTATTTACTCACACAAGTTTCACATCAATAGTCTTTCAACTTCACAAATCTCTAACATCTTTCACTACCTAGTTACATGTGCTCGTATGCCCTAGACACACTGCCTCAGCACTCGTTTTATTTATCCTCTCCCCACTTCTAACAAATTAAGTTGGGTTTTTTTTCCCCTTTTACAAAGTTGTGCAGGTGAATTGTCTCCTACAACCCCAAAAATCTCTGGCTTTATTTTCACATTAACTTAAGTCAAGCAAAATACAGTGGGAAATGACCATTTACTTGGATTTGCTGACAGAAAAATAGTATTTCAAGACAATATAGTAAGCAATAAATATATGCTAGAATTTCTTCTCAGAGCAGAGTGGCCACTGCCTATGCATGTTTGCCAAACAACCTATGTATACAGCAAACCCACAAAAACTGGAACAGCCACCCAGAAAACACCTAATTTGAGAAACAAAACATTACAGAAAGCTGCTACTGAAACAGAAGGAGAAAGCAGAGAAGTGTAACTTAACTGACTAATATTTAAGAGGTTAAGTAGAAAAAGTTCCATCTTACCTTTATCCCCTGATATGGCAAGCTCATATAAACTGTTTAGTTTTGGTAATACTGGCTTTATGACGTGGATCTGAAATGTAAATCAAGTATAAATAGTTTATACCTCAAATCCAGGAGCTGTCAGTTACTCGGACTGGAATTTACTACCAATAGCATTAATATAGCAATTGACAATAAAAGTACATTTTAAAAAACCTGCAAAGCCTGTGGTACACAACACTCAGTTGCAGTTTAGCAGTGAAAAAAACTTCAATGATACCATATTTTAAGAAAAATACTTACTAATAACCATTCTATTCCTCAGAATGGTTATTAGTAAGAATTAACAGCACATCTAAACTTAAACATTTAAATTAATAGTATCTCAGTTACAGGACGATCATGTCCAAACAGCATAAAATAACTACAGGGAGTTAGGCACACTACTAACAGTTAACATCACAATACTATACAATACTATACAATTATGGCAGCGTCAAGTCAACAGGAATCTTTCTGCCGAGTACACTGGACTCACAAAACAGTTTTAACCCAAGGTACTCCACCATATAGAGTCCCCTCTACCAAAGAGAAGCTATTAAGTGCAATCACCAGATTTTTCACTAGGCTGGTTACCTTAGTCTTGCAATTACCTGCACTCCAGGTTTCTCTCACTGCATTAACCAGATGTATCCAGATGACAGAGAAGAGCTCTGAATTTACTCCCAATGAATGACACATGCTGTGTTTTAAGTATTTAAGAGTTGAAACAAAAGTATTCCAGTTAACGCTGACTTAGACATCCTCCATCACCATAACTGGAAATACTCTGCCCTACACAAACATTCACACATGCCAAAGTGAGACAGCACGTCTGTCCAGGACGGGAACAGACTTTACAGCGCTCCTACCTGGTTTCCTTCCAAAGTTTCCATTATCAAAATGTAAGTTTCCCAAAACTGTAGGAGTTGCTCGTTCTTCTCAGCAGACCACCAGAACAGACTCGGTTCTAAGGAGAGAAGTCAAAGACAGGGGTTTCTCGCGGCCCCGCACGCCGGGCCGCGCTGCTCGTTCCCTCCGCCCGCCGGTCCGTACCGTGTCCGCCGTCCGGGGCGCAGCGCAGTTCGGCGCGCTGCCCGCCGCTCAGGTCCAGCGCTCGCTTCAGCAGGTAGCGGGCCCGCTTGCGGCACAGCCCGTCCCGCTCCGTCAGGCCCTCCTGCACCAGCCGCCAGAACCGCGGGCACAGCCGCGCGTCCAGCCCCGGCGCGGCCGGGCCCCGCGGCAGCAGCGCGTCCGCCAGGGCGCTCAGCGCCAGCAGAGCCCGCCCGGCCCGCGCCGCGCCGCCCTCGCCCAGGAGCCCCTCCCAGACGCGCGGCAGCGCCGCCCCGTTCGCGCCCAGCGCCGGCAGCAGCCGCCCGGCCACCAGCGCCGCCGCCGCCTCGCCCTCGCCCTCCTCCCGCACCAGCGCCAGCGCCGCCGCCGCGCACCGCGACAGCAGCTCCGGCTCCTCAAGCTGCGGCGCCGCCGCCACCAGCGCCTCCACCGCCGCCTCCTGCGCGGCCGCCCCGCCGCCCGCCGCCAGCTCGCCCAGCGCGTCGCGGGCCAGGCGCGCCGCCAGCGGCGCCCCGCAGAGCTGCACGCAGTACCGCAGCGCGCCCCGCGCCGCCCGCGCCGCCCGCAGCCGCTCCGCGCTCCCCGCAGCAGCGCCCTCCCCGCCCCGCAGCAGCGGCCGGCACCGCTCCAGCGCCACCTCCCAGGCCGCCCGCCGCAGCGCCTCCGCCTCGCCCGCCGCCGCCGGCCCGCTCGCCGCCAGGCGCTGCAGCAGCAGGCGCAGCGCCTCCGCCCGCTCGGCCGAGAGCGGCGCGCTGAGCGCCCGCAGCAGCGCGGCGCGGTCCCCGCAGCGGGACAGCAGCGTGTCCGCCAGCACCACCTCCATCGCCGGGGGGAGGCGGAGGAGGAGCGGCGGCTGCGCAGGCGGGGGCGGGCGGGGCCCACGAGGGGCGGCGGGAGGCGAAAACACGGTGTGATTGACTGGTTTGGCTGTGTGTGTGTGTGCGTTTCAAATATTCTACATCTTTGGGTCATAATCCGCCGCCGTGAGCGTTCCCAGCCTGGTGGCTGCTCAGCACAACCTGGCCCAGCATGGGAGGCATAGGGGAGATACCCCAGGTGCGAGCCTCTCGCTTGGGAGGGTGAAATTCCATCCTTGTGTGCCATAAAAACACTCTCTATTCTTCATGTGCGTTACAACACAACATCAGGCAGCAGTAATACACAAAATGCCCAGTTTTCCCACCCGTCAAATTTGTTCTAACCATTTATGCCAAAAGAAGTTGCTGAACAGTGTTCTCATCAGAGCCTACCAGAGGTTTGCCTGAGTGCCTTGCATCTGCCTCAGGTCAGAGGCATTCCTGGATGCTGGCTCCATGCTGTTGCCTTGCCAGAAGGGCCCAAGTCAGCAGCACTGAGGCCAGAGAACAACTCCTGCGCAGTTCAGTGTACCGGTGCAGCCAAAGCCTAACTCAGAAAATGAAGCTGATTTCCAGTGAGTGTAATTCACCACGGGAGATTACAATTCCCATGAAAAATAAACTTAGAGATCTGCACATCAAAAGTGGTGGCAGACTACTCTCCTAGAAGATGTGGTCATAGGAAAAGGCAAACCTGGAACCTTCTGTTCCTGTGAAAGCAATGGATAGCAAATTCCTGGTACAGCACAACGTGCTTTCTAATGGGTGTGGGCATTACTTTGGCCAAGATGTGGTTGATTAGAATCTAATGAAAAAGAAATACTTACTGCAAGTTTTCCAAGTGAAGTTCCACTTAATCACTCCTCTCCAAATCACATGAGTAGTCTTTCCTTTTCCTGGCTATCCATTTTCTCCAATTTTTTTTAGATTTTTTTTAATCTTTGAGATCCTACTGATTGCAAAGTCGCTGAATTTTCTTATTAGAATTGAGCCTGTACTGTGACAATATATGTAATATATTCTTGAAAAAGAAGGTGGAAATTAATTCTTTTAAACCCTCCAGCTAAAATGGTTTCCATGCACCTTACTACTCTCCATGTGTTCTGTTACACATAAATTACAGAATCTGGTAAAAGCTCAAGAAAACAGCTCAAATTATACATTTTACTCAAATGTAAAGTAAAACTTGGTACTTTGTTTCACACACACAGAAACATGTTTCATAGGAGGAATTGTTACAATGTGCTTTAGTAATCAGGATGCTTACAGTTGAAATCTCTTACATGCCATAATATATTTTGTTTTTCTATTTGTTCTTTAGTAATTTTTCCATTTCCACTTATGGCATGCAGTCTGATTAATTATGGGAGTTCCTTTTACCAGGCTTGAAACAGTGCTAAGCAGGGAATCCCTTCTTATAATAGGTTTACTCTTCCCTTCCTGGCATCTGTAACTAAATGAAGACAGGTTTCTGTCACTGCATTCACAGACAGGTTTTTGTCACACCATTTCTTTAATGGTCTGCACAACCACTTGTAATCAAAACAGAATCAAATATATTATGTGTTGTGCTGTTTCTTCATTATTGTCTGAATTCTGCTCTGCCTTTAGTTTTATCCCAGCAGGGTGCCAAATCTAAAGTCTTATTGCACCAATTTAAGCAACAACATTTAAATTTGAACTGTCCCTCTGTAGATTTTCTTATCAGACAAAAAGGGAAATCGGGCTTAGGGAGCTTCTGAGAGGAACATTATGACAACAAAACAAACAAAAACAAGCCAGAAAGGTGGATATGGAGTTAAGAGAGAGAAAATGAGCAAGCATTTTGTAATTTTCAGCAGAGTTTTGTAATTTTCAGGTGTCAAGAACCACACCATTCACACCCTCATATCACGGTTGTTAAGTGCCTTGATGGTAGCACCCTAAATTTGTGCTTTTCAACTCTGCAATTCCAACACATACCCCTACATCACCCAAGACCATGTCCTATTCTGTTTTCTCCACTTTTCAGGCTTATCCCAACCACTTCTGCCTTGTTCCTAAGCCAGCCCTGCTCCCAGGCCCCCACCCTGCCAGCTGCAGGCACCTGTAGGGTCCCAAAGCCCTTTCAGCCTTGGTTTGCTACACTCAGAATGTCCCACACCTCCCCATCTATCATGTACTCTGCACTCCTATTTATAAGGTATCCTGTATTCCCTGACCTCTCCAGGTGCCCTCCAAACTCAGCATATGGCCTAGATCAAAGGCTGAAATACCTTGATTTTTTTTTTCTTGAGAGGACATCTTGTATGTGCTTCTTATTTCTGTCATACCAGGTGTTCTCCCTCAATCAGATGAGTCTATCTTAAAAATGTAAGACTGAGGAATTGCCTGAAACATCAAAGGCAGTCCACCACAATTGCAGACAGCCCTGAAATAAATGGCCAGTCTGAACATGTCCCTTTCATGGGCCACTTCTATCTATAGGCCACAAAATGCTTCTCAGCTCCTTGTAACCCCAGATGTAGAGCTTACTTCATACTCTGCTTCCTTAGCCAGGGTCTCACTGTGTCATTTAATACTATTACTGAGCCAATGAGAGGCAGGACAATGATGAGAAATGTATTATTGTTGATTTTTATCTGAACTTTGTAACAGTACCTTTGCTGATGGTGTGGGTTTCCAGCACATGATAACAAGTTGACCAAATTTGGGTTGATTTTATAATTTAAAGGCTTTACAGTAGTAGTTTATTGGTTTTCATCAGGGCCCATAATTCTACACTAATTTTGCAATACAAGAGGACTGAGGTTCTTTCCTCAGACTCATAGTTAAAAAATCAGTGCCTTTAGTTACCTGCATATTCTTTTTGACAAATGTATACTTGTTCTTATGTATTTGCTTTCCCCTGTCATCACACTAACAAGCAATTCTGTACTAGGAAAAATTTCTGGATTATCACTCTAGTGGCTGGTTACCTTAGAAAAGGATTATGGACAAAACCACAGTAGAAACTACAGAAAATTACAGGTCCTGGAAATCCCCACTTTCAGTTTTAGAAGGATGTGTTATGCTGTTGCCATAAAGCGACTGCTAAGGTACTGAGGCACCACAGAATATTAGAACCCAGGCCAAGTCTATGTCTTTAAAAAGTTTCGTTTCAATTATGGTTTTAGATCACACAGCATCCATTTGTTCTCATGAAAGTCCCATACTACCACCTGCACATTTACAGGTAATTCTGCACAGCGCATAAGGAGGAAGGCTCAGCTCACCCTGCACCATGACTTTTTTTCCTTACAGGAGTCTGTGGGAGTGTGTTTGCACAGTGTAAGGTCTCTAGGGGACCAGGTACGTAACACAGCCTTTTCTTCCCTCTTCCACTGCATGCAGGGGAAGGAAATGGGAAATTTCTGAAAGTTATGCAGAAAATTTCCCACCACATCTCTCCCACACAATAATAACATTAAAAGCCCAGATGTGCTCCATGCAATAAACCTTACCAGTTATTATGGGTACATATATTCATGTTCTCTTCTAGATTTCTCAGTGCTGTTGTGCAGAAAACCAGCAGCACACATGGCTTTTATACGACTCTCATGCTGACACAGCACTTCCCCTCTCTGCCAGGAGAAAGGAAAAAAGAAATTTACAGGAGGTGAGAAAGGGAAATAAGTAAATTGCCTAATTTTTGACAGTTTTCTCTAAAGTCCTTGAACTCTTTTGCTAAGACAGATAGAGGCAGAAGTGTTCTAACTGAAAGAGGAAATCATTGATATGCAGCAGGAAAGCTGGTCACAACAATTTCCACAAGGTGGTTGTGCTGTTATCTCCTCATCCTCCAATGCTTGTTTCCTTTGCCTCCCCAGCCCCACAAATGATTCTTCCAGCTCTTTCACATCACAGTGCAAACATATATTAATCTTCATAACTTTAAAATGAGATTCAGCTTCTCTCTCCAGCTAGTCCCTTCAGCCATCACCTTCTCTCCCTCCTCCCTTTCATTTCTGAACTTACTACCCACATCCAGTGAGCCTGGAGTTTGTCCTCTGCGGCATCCCAGTCTGATTCATATATCCCAACCTGACTATCCTGTCTGCTGTTATTACAGTAGATCAGCTGTGATTGCTCACAAGCTACCTGTTGAGTTTCTAGCTCCACATTTCTATCCCCAAACTGCTTTATGAAAGATGAATAAACCCTTTATATTGCAAAGTCTGTATGCAGAATTTCCCCAAAACAGGCACATTCCTATCTACTCACATATTTAAAAATTACTGTCTGATCTGTTGGTGTATCACATTCACATCCCCTTTCTTGGCTTAACAAAAGCAATCTTACCCTAATTAGATCTTGCTGTTGTGAAGATCTGTTTCTTAACCTGCCATTTTGACCTTGCCACCTCTCCCTTTATGTCCCTCTGCTGCTTCCCTCTTCTGTGCTACATCAAACACATGCTGTTTCTTTTCCCTTTCCATTTCCAGACCCATTAGTCTATCCTTCCTCATCCTCTCATCTAATACCAAGACACTGACTCACACTGACCCACCCATGCTGCCAGTCTGAGTTGTCCATGTATTAGTCTTTCAAGTAAGACTTAATGTTTATCTTGTGCTAACTCCCACCTCATTTTCCTCTATTATACCCCAAACATCCCTTTGTTGTCACAGTGGCACAAATTTGAGGCAGCACATGTTCTGTGACCTTCTGTGATCCATGGCCTTCTGTGTGGACTGATAAGCTGATCCCCTCTCTGTGTGCATCTTGTCACCTATTGGTGCTGCATATTTTCCCTGGTGACAATTAGTACAGTACTATTGGTAGAGAGTAAGGGTAACACTAATTGAGATAAATAAATAAATTAACAAACCCAGAAACCATCAATGTGTCAAGCTGCAGGCAAAAGGAGCCCAATGTTTGCAAATGAACTTTTGTGAGGAGAGGAGTAAAAGGCAAATGTAAAGGTGTCTCACAGAGAGAAGTGCTATGAGAACTCTTTGTTCTCTTTCATGCACACATACTGCCCCACATACATTCAGAGCTGTTCAGACATTGAAACTCATGAAAAGTTAGTTCAGGTCCAGCAGTAGCTCCAGATTTTTCAATCAGACTCACGTCTGAAGCACTCAGACACAAGAGTGAAGCCATCATGATCTCTGCAGAACAGAAGATGGTGCTGTTGTCACTGACATGTGCCTCTCAGGTTTTTTTCTGGTGAAAAGAAGCAAGTGATAGCGAAGGAGAGGAGAGAAACTAAAAGGAAAGGTACAGGAAGAAAAGTAACTGCCATTTCTTGGATTTTTTTTCCACTGGAGAAATTTAGAAACTCAAAGGGAAGAATGATAAATGCACAGAAAACCAAAAGGACTATCTAAAAGAGCAGCTGGGAGGAGTGGAGAGGGCAGCATAGATCAGTCATATACTGGATACACTCTTCCTCATTTCTCTGAAGATACTGTAAACTACACTTAGGAAGGTGCTGAATGCCAGCAGTTCCTCAGTGACTCCATAAGGAGCTACCATTGATTGTCAGCACCTGGGATCTTCAGGGTCAGCGTGTCTCAAGCCAGTGGTTTGAAAACCAAGACATCAAAAAACAGTGGGAATTTTATAAACTAGCACTAAGTAATGGAGTGGAGAAGAAGAAAGAGCAGGATCAGGGAGGCAGGGAGGAGCTGGGAGTGCAGCACAGACCCTCTCACACTGAATCATGGGCTGCACGCTTCCAGCCTTATCAGGGCTATGCTACATGGCTTCCTTGCTTTATCTGCATGGGGAAAGTCAGCACATGAAAGAAACAGCAAGGTGTCTTAAGGACACTGCTCTTAGTGTTGTGTTGTGAGATTGTGCACATCTGTGTAAGAGATTCCAGCGTGAAATTCTTCTTTGACTGAGCAGGACAGCTACATTCACCAGAAACACTACAATATTCCTGGGCTTTTTAGGATGTTTACTTTAAAAATAAAGCCAGAGTTCAACTGTTGTAATGCTGTAAACATCCTGTGTTCAGAAGCAGCATTTAAAGACAGCTGATGAAAAGCAGTAGTGTCCAATTAAACATTCCTAATGATGGGAAGTTACAAATCTACTATGTGGTTTGTCACTGTAAGCTACAGAGGGAAAGTTAAGCTGGTAAATCTCTCCAGTTAGACTGAGTGCAGTGGAATGGTCAGGAAAAGATGAATTAGGAAAAAGAATTAAATATAATCCTTTGCCATCTGTCTTTATTTTGCAAACCTACTTGACAGGATACTACTGAAATCTGCAAACATTTTTTATCTGCTTCATGGAGCTGAAGAGCATTTGTTGTACAGACTGAAATTAAAATGCTTCCCAATAACAGTCAGCCATCCCACTTATTATCCTTGTTTGCTTTCCTTTTTAAAAAAAACAAACACTTAGTATTTTGGCTTCAGCTTAAGCTGCACCATTAATTTTTGACCTCTCTCCTTCACTAGGACTCAGAGCTGGGTGTTAAAGGCTAAATAGATTTCACTATTGGTTTTGCAGGGAAGCAAAAGGGCTGTAGAAATGTATGTAGTACATTCTTCTCCAGCTTTCAGTCTGAAGAGCATATGTAGATGTGGAAGCAGTGTGACAATTGAGAGAATGTCCATATGGTATCACAGTTTCTCCATAACAGTTTTTGTCTATAGGTCTTCATCTAGCAAACCATGTCAGTATGAGCTTATCTGTAAGCACATGCCTGAGTATTTTGCTGCCTCTGGATTTTGGTGTACAGGGGATTCTGCTGATAATGAACCAGATAAGAGGATCTACTACAGTGGGGAAAATATGCTGTAGCTTCTGCATGAAAATTTACCAGTGGCAACCCTGGGAGCCTTTAGTCTTTTTTAAGTCCTGGTGTTATTAGTGAGAATAATACTACAGGAAGGGGGATTAAAAAACCCCAAACATAAACAAAGCACACCACAAGGACCAGTCTGGTTCTTACTTATTTCCTTTGGAATACAGCAAAATGCCACCTCTTTTTTTATTGTTGTTTTTTAGCAGTGAGGGAGGGAGGAAAGGAGGAAGGAAGAGAGGACAGAGGCAGAGAGGAAGCTTTCATTTTATTTCCAACTCCTATGTATTTTTCTCTGCAAATGTGAAGGTTGGCATGTCAGTGTCCTTTCAGAATGCACAATATGAAGAGCTTCATAGCTCCTTGGCTTCAGAAAATAGAGCACTGATGATTAGCTGATTAGCTTTTCACAGATGAGCTAAAGTTAATTTGTCCCTTCTGGAAGGGTAGAGATAGCCTGCTAGGTACAAAGTTATCTTTGGTTTTCAGATCAGTGGAGGAATTCATCAGGCGCTGGTTGAGACCAAGGTTATTTCCTCAGAGGGAATTCAGATTATGAAAGACCCACACCACTGCTGCCTTCCTTCTCTCACAGTCTTTCACATCAATGGGGAGCAAGGGAAAACAGCTTTAAAATATTCTCCTTCATCCTGTACTTTAGATTACACTAGCTTAACTAACCTCACAAGGAAAAAAGCACAAATCTGTTGTGCTAAGATGCAATTTTCACATTTTGACTTGTGCATCTCACTTCAAAGAACTTCTTCCAAGTTTATTTTGAGTTTCCCATGCTAAAAATAAAGACACAGAACAAATCAGTTCAGTTTAGCTGAGAACAGCAGTTTTAGAAGCATTAGGGAAGAAGAAGCTCTAGTGTTTTCAAAACAGCACTAATGCTGTTGTCTTTAATGGGGATGGCTAATCCTCCCTGTTTTCTCATATTCCAAATGATTCTCTCTAAGTGGAAGCCCGCCAGTTATACTGCAAAACTCCTGACTCATTCCAACCTCATTTAGGGCCTTCCTAATTGATTGCAGGATATCTTCAAAGTCAGAAGAGGGCTCTTGTTTGATGCTGTAAAAGGTTTGCCAAAAGGTTATAATCTCTTCTGTTTCTGTAATGTACTTTAAAGATACTGGAATTGAAGGAAAAACTTCCAGATCAGCAATTTTTTAGAAATATCTCACTTTTACAATTTCGTTATAAAGACAGTGGGTGTTACTTAAAATATTTTTCAATTATTAACTAATTAATTTACCTGGATCTTGCAGGTTTACTTTGAGTTCTTTTCCTGCTGCTCATACATGAACAGTAAAAATAAGCACTTGTCTTATTCCCACAACTGGTTTTTTTTCCTTCACCCCTTAAATCTCAATCTTGTAAAAAATGATAATAGTACTCTTTTACACATTTATGACATCTTCCATTAAAGTCTATTCGAAGCATTTTATAGACAATAATGTATGCAACCTCAAAGCACACTGCTGAGGTATTTATTACCAGGTTTTTACACTCAGGAGAATGTACGACAATAATCACGAAATTCCAAGACCACAGTAACTAGTTCTCAAGTTTTGGGCAAAAATAAATACTTCAGTGGAACCCAGTATTCAGAAGCTGAAACATTTTCTAAAAGTGTGGCTCTCCTCTAGTAGCTGCCCAAATATGAAGGCATCCAAAATAACTCTCCGTCTTCAAGAATCTCAACATTAAGATGTTTTCTTCGACCTCCGCCTCCTGTCACTGCATCTAATTAGTTCTTTTTTTTAATCGTGTTGCATAATTCTGAAACTTTCCACTGCAGAGGCATAACACTATCTTGTAAAAACTTTGCTTCCTTCAGAAAAAAAAAAAAAAGAGAAGCCATTTTCCAGAAGCATTTGGCCTTAGCCTAGACCCCCTTCTAGTTTTCACTGAAATGCCTCAATATATATCAATATTGAGCAAAGCCATTTCTTGGGAAGTTCTGTAAATTTTTTCATGGAAAACTGGCTTTATACTACATGCTGATATTGGAGTTACATTTATAAGCTCATTCTAGAGATCTTTGACCATCTGTGCTTTTCAAAAATGGTGTTTTTGGATCATGGTGCAAAGTTTTTCCTCACACAAGCTCCCAGCTTTTGGTTAGCTCTGCAAGGAAGTTCTCAGACAAACTGTCATAATACCTGTTCTAGATTTAGCCAATATGTGTATTCCTTCTTTATCCTTTACATGAGATCCTCTCACATACCCAAAAAGGCATATTGTTTTTAACAGTAAATGTAGAAATGCTGGCTAGTTCCATATTCTGGACTGTAAGGCATTCTAAAATGTGCTGCAACCGAGAAAAACAAGTCTAAAAATAACACGGAGGTGTGTGTCTGTTTGACTTTGTGTGTGGAAGGGGAATACTGCATTTCTCATCTCTTGATAATTCTATGTAAATATACCCAGTTTATATTACAGAAATACTTTCTCCACCTAAATGGTACTGAGGCAGATTCATCCTGGACTCTTAAAAAAAGAAACGTTTGTGTAGATTCTAATTTGTGAATCACTGTTAATAAATAACTTGTTGCAGGAGCTACTTGGTTAGTCATTGCTTATGGTATGAAGTCCAAGCCAAATTCCTGTTCATCCTGTTAAGATCTGTAACACAGAATTCAAGCAGAGTCTGTTCAGTACAGGAAACAACCTACTTTTGTCATCAAGATGTTCTTTCACTTTAGAAATAAAATTAACCCAAAATGGGGTTTGGCTTTTTTTTTTTTTTTTTTTTTTTAATCTTTACTAAATCAGAGGAAACCTTTCTTTTATCTTAAAAAAAAAAGAGCTCATCTGGTCATAAATCTGGTAGATGCACTTCAGTAAGGATTAGCAATACTGCTTCATTCAGGGCCTCATAAGTAACAAAGTAAACATGAGAGATGAAGGATAGGGGGAAGGTTAAAATAAGTAATCTTGTTCTTAGAAAAGAACCTGACTTTAAACTACTGCAGTAGCAAAGGAGGCCCGGCAGATGGTGGAAGGAGACCACAGTGCTAAAGGAAAGCCCTTTGCATTGTGCTTGTTACAGACATTAGTTCTTAAAGGAAGTTACTGATTTATTTTTCATAATGCTATCTAAGTGTTTAAAACAAAAATAGGACCACAATTGTTTTGGATATGCATTTTAGGTCCAAAAATCTTGTGATTTTGACCAGCATGGCAAACATATTCTTTTTCACTATGGAGCTGAGGCTTTGTTTTAAAGCCAATGGATATCAATGACAGTAAAAAATCACTTAACCAATAAAAATGCTGCTGGCTGCCTGTATTTTGTGTTGCAGAGGTAATGCATTGTATTTTTTTTGTTGTTGTTATTTTGGGGTGGTTATTTTTGGTTGGTTGTTTGGGGGGGGGGGGTTTGGTTTGGTTTTTTTTTGTTTGTTTGTTTTGTTTGTTGTTTTTGTTTGTTTGGGTTTTTTTTGATGGGGGGAGTTTTTATTTTGTCAGCATTTTGATTTATTATTCAGGTGCTGCTGAAGATCGTATCTGCATTACCCAAAGCCACAACAAGAAGAGAAAGACATTATGCTTTTCAGACCATATTTGTACTCTGAGGGACAAGACCCTGCAGAGCTCCCTATCTGCAGCAGCCTTCTGTCATGAGTGCCAGTGAAGACCTGGAATCCAGCAAAATGTCTGCTCTAATCCTAAGAAATGTACAATTGGAGGCTGACATCTTGTTTTATCTGGTTCATTTGTTAAATATTCTCTCTCTCTCTCTAAGTTCTATGTCTGGCTTATGTCATATCAAGATAGACATTAAACACCTGAGAGATGATCCAGATCAAAGGCACCCCGAATTTTCTCTGTAAAGGATCAACACTATTTAAAAAAAACCCATCAGTGTTACTGCAATTTTGGTGACATTTTCAGTAATTAGAATGGGCTTCAGATATGTGAGGACAGAAATGCTAGCAATAGGGAACCCCTTCTGAGGAGTGCTAGTGCAGAAGCACTGGATGACAGGCAGTAGCTCTGTCATCAGTAACAGCATGACACACCTTTCCTAGTCATCATTTTGGCATCTAAATCCCACAAGCACCTCAAGCATTTCTTGGCCTTAGCAGAAGACCCATAAAAACACATTCCCCAAATATTTTTTGAAGAGCCAGGCTTATTTTATTACAGCAGGTAGAAAATTAAACTGTTTAGACCCTTTTTTGATCAGTAGGCATCCTATTGTGTTTTGAGGGGTGCAGGGGAGAGGACATGTATATCTTGCTGAGTGATGCTAAGTGGACTCATTTTTTCAGATGCCTTTTGCAGACTTGGTGGCCAGGTGCTCAAGTGCTCAAGCTTGAAAAGGTTGCCCTAGGCACACTGTCTTTTAGGGTCTTCAGAATGAAGAGCAGTTGATTATTCCTGCCCTCAGTACAGCTCCCTAAAATGATGTGTTTGTAAGGTGCACTGCCAGGGCCAGCAGAAATGTCACTTCTCCTGTGCTCTGCGGCAGGCACAGAAACCTGACTGCCCAGGGCTGTGCTCCCCTAGGGACTCTGCTGCTCCCTGCTCCCCTCTGCCTCCCACCCAGACTGCAGCTGCCTGCTACATGCAGCTCAGCTTTCCATGCTGCAGGTTTATCCCTCCCTCTGTGCCTCCTGTGCTTCTCACTCACCCCTGGCTAAGGTGACATTATCTGCCAGAATATCCAAGTCCCAAATGGCCTCTTCAGTTTTGCAGCTTTAGTCACATTTGAGACCACAGCATTAAACATGAACAGCATAACCTGTGAGAACCTTTACATGAGCATTCTTAATATGTCTCATTTTATAACTAATGTACTGGGCTGGGGGTTTTTGCTTGTTTTTTTTTCTCTTCACTTCTTTTGGGAGCAAGGCTATTTTCCTCTGTGTCTGAAGAGGCTGTTCTTTCATGCCAGGGTACTGTACTGCCTTGTGTAAATGCCTGGAAGCAGCCTTCATGTTGGAGTTGGTGTATTGTTCACTTGTGAGCACAGATGACTGCATTCTGCTTGAGCTCTTCAGCACTGTATTTCTGGGGTATCACATCTGTCCCCACAGTTACTGCTCTTTTGCTTTGATCCGTGCCCTCTCAGTCAGGTCTGCAGAGTGCATAATTCACTGTTATCTCTGTGTCTTCTGTGCATTTCAGGGAAATGCATATTTTAAAATGCTATATTACATGAAACAAGACTTATGTGTTCAATAAAATCATCTGCATCCCAGAAACTGTTATGTCCAGCAGAAATAATCTGATAAAAATACCTTGTCCTACAGGTAGTTCTGTGAGGTCTTTATTTCATCAGTCATGGGAGGCTTTGGCTTTCACATGTTTTTCTGTACATGATTGCTTCCATTGCTGTTAGTCACATTAGTGATGCCACAGCTCACGGTACCAGACGAGGGAAGCAGATTGAGCTGGGTTTTCTGTGAGATTGTTTCTCCATTCAAGAACAGAAATGCTATGTGTTCTTTGGCATTAATAAAATTTCAGGCATTTTAAGTGCTAATTTGACTTTGCCATTTGGTGGCAATGCTGTGGTGGTAACAGAAGGGAGTCCATTTGAGGATGGATTGCAAGGAAACAGATGTGTTCCCACTGCATAGGGTATTCTGCCTATTAAAGTACTTCATTGCTTTAAACTCACCCAGTTGACTAGATGTCTGAGTAGCAGCCCAAAGAGCCACATTTGGGGCTGGGAAGCAAATCTCTGCTCTCCTACAGATGGTGGAAAGAGCAGTGTGCTTCCACTTCTCATTGCTGGTTGCCCTAAACGTGGCACAACAGACCACCAGATGTTGGCTAGCCTCTGTCTTATTTGGCCAGGACAGAGTATTTCTGGCTTCCTCTGCACAGACTGCAATTCCAGAGGAGAGCTGGAGAATTCCCAAAGAAAATGTCCATTCCCTTCAATCTGGGTATTGTGATTACCCTCCATCCATTTCAGTAGATCCAGTACTCCTGAAAATGTAGTCATTTCCCCTGCTTTCTGACCTTTCCTGTAGGAAAAAAAAAATTCTGTTTGGAGCTATCTCCCTGTTCTGCTGGAGATACCAATATTAAGCTGCAGGTTAGCAAGAGGAACATATCCCTTTCTAAGGTGTAGAACTGCTCACTAGCAATAGGTTATGTATGTGCCTCTTTATTAAAAGTGAGATAATTAGATGTCTGTTTTTTCACGTGGATAACTGGGTAACTGGTGTATTCTCTGATGATACCAGTGGTCCATATTGCATCTCTGCTCAGAAGCTGTATCAATGACTTGCACATATGTGAAAGCTGTGGGAGAAAAGTAGTCAGATAGGTTGCAAATCCCAACAGACTGGAGGGAGTGTGTGCATCTGGGAGCAGGAGGCTTCAGTATGCTCTGAATTGCTGAGGCTGGTCCCGGCTCTTGGGAGACCAACAGATGTGTCAGACAGGATACTGTAAACAGTCCCCACACCAGGATGGTTTAATTCAGCTCTAGGTCTGTTCCCTGACTCTCTCTAACTGACAGATGAAGGTGGGCTCATGGTGTGTCACAGCTGCTGCCACACGATCTCCGTGTCCATCCCCAGAACACAGCAGCCATTGCACTGATCCCTCAGGGTCCTTTTGATGTGTCCTGCTGACAGCACGGACACTCCACCACTTCACATCTGATCCCAGCACTGCTCACTACCATGTGCATATGCTCTTCTCCTGGATGTGGAGAGGTAGTTTCTTTCTCTCTTTCCCCAAAAGTTTTTGTCAATACCCTGTGTACTATTAATGTCTTTGTTCTCACCAAGCTGGATATGCCCTCATTTGTAGGAATTCAGTTGAACAGCCTTTTCCTGCTTGTTGAAGGTGCTTCAGGTTTCAGAAAGGGGTAGGCTGTCTGGAGTCTCAGCATCCATACTGCTTGTGTGACTTGCTGCTTAACATTACTTAAAAATGTCCTTCTTTTCCGTTTCCTCTACTGCTCCAATTATTTTTTCTTTTTATTCTGTAGTCATTCCTGGAGGCACAAATTGAAAAGATAGAAATAGATGAAGGCAATTGTATGCCTGGAAGACATCCTCCCCTTCGAACACTTCTTGATTTGCCTCCCAACAGCTTCATTGCAAGGATGCTAGTGAATATTGCCAGCTTGGCACATGTAATTATTTTTTTAATTTGTTCTGCCTCCATTGCCTGCATGAATTGTTTGTTTTCAAACTTAAAGCCCCTGTGTGGTGACAATTTACTGTCTGCAGCCAGAAGTAGAGGATTTGTTGTTGCCAGCATCACTGATTCAACCTGCAATTTACTTTGCCTAATGGCATGGGGTCATTCCATTGCTTTAATTCAGCTTTGCATGGTTACAATTCCTTTCCCTCCTTGGCATAGCTGCAAGGAAGCCCTTGCATCCTAACACATTTAGTAATGTCCCACTGTCTCTGTGGCATTCATTTTTCTAACTAAGTGCTGCTGCTCTTTCTTGGCACATAGCTCAGAGTTTTGTTTTTGCTCTTTTGCACCATATTAATGTCATTGCTATGCATTCTATCATGTGCACATTTTTCTCACAGCACTAAAGGTCTTCCCTGATGTCTTCTGCTTCATATTCATGCATTTGCTTTTGATATTATTTTATGCTTTTCAGTTCTACCTTCTGAACTATCCATGTCTTCCCCACCTACACTCTGCTTTGCAGCAGCTTTAAACACTGCTATAGTATACTATCAGTGAGGACAGCTTTTCTTTCAGCAGTCTCATTGCACTTTTTTCCCACTTATGAATCTAACACTAATTATTTCAGGTTTAAGATTGCGTACTCGCATGAGTCAGCCATTTTCTGCACAGTTTGGCTGCATACCAATGTATTGTTTCTCCAGCTTCTTGATTACACAACCGTGGGGAAGATACCTTCCCTATGTGCCATTTTTCTGAGGACTGGAAATGCTTCTGAGACATTTCTAGGATTTTGCATGGAGTTCTTCCAGTTTGCAGTTGGTATGCATCCAGATACTGCAGAAACACATGGGAGTTATAGCCCAGTACAGCTAAGAGCAGGAATGGGCTTCTTTTGGCTTCCTGTTTACCCAGCCCCACAGCAATGGGTTACAAACCCCATGTCACTCTAAGAAAGGCCTAGCAGAGCTAATGCCAATACTTCCTCTTTTATTTTCTGCAGCTTTGGGGCAAGACCCTGCTATGAACCCATGATGTCTTCTCTGTACTTCTGAGTTTTGGGGAAGTGTAGTCTTGCCTCTTTTTTCCAAGTCTTCACAACTGTCTGTGACACATGGCTGCCTAATCTCTTTTGCCACAATATCCAAAGTCCACTCTGGCACTGAATATGAACCTGAGGGAGAGCCAGGGAGCCAGTGCTGGTCGACGGTTCTTCTCCCCTTTACCTCCTGCTCTGGGAGTGCTTTGATGGCAAGGAGCTCCCCTGCTTTCCAGCAGAGCTACTTTCTCTTCTGGAGCTCACACAGCCTGTCCCAAAAGGAAATTGCTGGGTCTTCCTTTGTTGTGCCAGGACAGACTTAAGTAGTCAACTAGGGAAGGACTGCTGTAATGGAGACTGTGGATTTTGTACAGGAGTCAAAGCAAGAGACGGCTGTGCAGCCTGAAAGATGATCAGAAGATAAAATGACAAAGGCTGAATTTCTAAAGACATTATTCTGCCAATTAAAAGTCTGAAATCTTCCTGGCTTGCTCTGCCCCAGAAATTCAGATCAAATCATTCACTGAGCTGTTCCTACAAAAGGAACTGGAAATTCAATAGGTCACATTGTCAGCTAGAATAAGTCCACTGACTCCAGGGGAACTACTCCACTTTCTGTCATCAGAGAACCTGGCCCCATGACCACGAGCTTCAGATTTTCCACATGGCTGTTTCCTTGGGACTTACATCATCACCCTGAACAACAAGAAGAGTTCAAGGTCACAGTGAAGAAAGATTTTTAAAGAAGCAAAACAAGAGACCCAAAAAAAGCTCAAGTTCATGCTGTGCCTCCATAATACCACCTGGTTTAGTGGACCTGTGGATCAGTATCTTCCTCAGGTTCCATGTGATTGGTGCCATATGTCAGTGCTGAGTCCTTCAACTCAGGACCATAAATGGTGGAGGTCAAGGACCCACAGGGCAGCTGTGCTATGACTTTGCTTCTTGCCAGTCCCATCCCATCTACAATACAATACTTGTGGCATCATGGTACAGATAAGGAAGGCCTTCAAAGTGTTAGTTTCCTTTACTGTTGTCTCCTAATCTGCTGTTCACCGACATAGAAAAGAATATCTTTTATCTCAGTTTTACAGTAAGAACCCAAATCATAAAATAACATGTAGGATTTCCAGGACGAGCAATGCTAATGAAAACAAGCTTTAAAAATTCTGCCTGAAATTTCCAAAGCATGACATTCTCCCCCAGGCAGAAAGCCTGCAGACAGTTCTGTGTATCAATTAAGAGGTGCTAAGTCACTTCTTCAGCCTCACATGAGCTGCTCCATCAGTTAGATTCAGCTAAAAATCAGTTAGGAAGAAGAACTCAGTGCTGCTATGAAGAAGAATGATCATTACCTAACACATCTTTCCTTGCAAAGGCATGAGTTCAGTAATTTACAGGTTCTTTCCTATTTCTGACTACTGTGATCTTATATGCTGTATATCATCTTAACAAAATAAGAGCTTTGGTGTTATCCCTTCCTGTCCTCTGCTGTCACCCCAAACCTTTTATGTGAGGACTGAAAGTCTAAACTCTTTGTTTCAAAATTGTCAGAACAGCAGGGGTAAAAACTCTCTAAAACCAGATACTAATTATTAATGTGTATGCTTTTCACATCCATCTCCTACTCAATGGAATGATTCAGTTGAACATTGCTCAGTGAGAAGATCCATTTCTCATACTTCTTTAATTTTTTATCCATTCGTAAAGTTTCCCAAGACCTAGACAGCAATAAGACAGCAAAGAAATTGCCCAAGGCATCCTCTTAAAGAAGCCGTATGGGCTGGGTTCTGTTCTGCCACAGATTAGTCTAAATTGGTAGTTATTCCATTATGTCAGTGAAACTGAACTGCTGAAATGCAGAGGCGAATCTGGCCCCATGATCTAATTCCATGATGAAATTGCTAGTGTAAATAAATGACTGCTGCTGTTCAGTGCTTCCCCCCTCACTCCCCAAAGTGCCCTAATGAATAATGAGTTTTATGAATAAGCTTTAATGAATGACTGAACACATTTTAACTGTAAGTTAGAACACTTTCCTTCGCACTTTCCTCTGCTGCTTTCCTTTGCTTCCTTGAACCAGAGAATTGCCCTCTTAAACTACCTGTCAATCACACATACAATTACCATGTCTCAAAAGGTGTTACCAAACAGCAAAAGTGTCCAGTTTTTAATTCCAAGAAAAACATTTCATATTTGTTTTAAACATCTAACTCAGGTTTCAAAATGCAAGTGCTGAAACAGAAGAAACCTCTAAGCATTTATTCCTTCCTTCCCTCCGCCCCCCAAGATTAAAATCCATTCATTTCAATCAAGTCATTCAGAGGAAGGCTGTAAAATGAATGACATAATTAGCCACTTAATATACTGCATATGGAATTTTAATTTCAGATGAAAATCAGAGAGGCTTTTCTAAAGCTCTTCACTGAGAGAAAAAATAGTGGTATGTGAAGACAGCTAATGCTTTACAGTTTAGTGCTAATTTTTTGTCTGAGTTCCCTAATACTCTCAGTATTACTTAATAAATTTACTGAATTTACTGAAATTTACTCAGGTTTACTGAATAAACCTTCTTGAGTTCCATCAGAAGGGGCAAATATACCTTTACAGAGTGAAGAAGTCAGGAAGACAGTGAGACTAAGGACCTACTTTTGCCAGGTTACAATGCAATCACAAAGAATGAAGTGACTGCTTCCTCTGACTGAATCCTGTGGGAACCAGTTTGGGGACAATTTTCTGAAATGTCTTCCAAGAGGCTGAAGCACAAAAGTCAAAAATTAAGGCACATCCAAATGGGTCTGTACTTCTGAAAACACTCATTCTCATGACTCCCAAAGTCATATGAGTAATATGTATCTGATCCAGAAACAGTTTTAACCAAACCTCTGCTGACCAACACTGTGGGATTTTATGGCTACAGCCTAAATATTTATCAAAATTAAATCAATATTAATCAAATTAAAAAAAAAAAAACAAAACAAAACCAAAACAACCACCCCACAAGAGAGCTAGAAGGCAATTGGACAGTTCACTATCTGATGAACTTCACTGTCTCTGTAACCAGTCATCCTGTTCAATCCTGTTGGCCACTCATTTCTGTCTTGCTTGTATTGACATATTCTGCAGGCTTTTATCCACGTTACTGAGTCAGGCAACACCAGAAGATGACCCATTAGCCTATTAGATTAAACAAGATATACTAAACAGGAGATAATAGTCAAAGGGGAGGGAATGGGAACAAGTCAACATTACTCAAGGGTTAGAAAGATGTTCCAAAATGTAATCTGTGCTCATTACCTTGAGTAAATATACAGTCAACCTCCATTTGCACAAGCCTTCATCACATGAAGTGATAATTTCAGGGAGAAAAAACCACATTCCAGCAGTGTGGAATTTGTGCAATGAAATACTCTTCCCCACATGTGCTCCTCCCAGACTTTGGGAACAATTTCATTTACCTGCATTACTTTCACTGCTCGCTGATGACTTTCAGATCCATCTGCCCATACCACAGGGAATGCAGCAAGAAGTACAATGGTTCTTCTGTGGAAAAAAAAAAGTCCCAAGAAAACTTTGGAGACAGAAGGAAAGGTTAAAAAACTCGTGATTAAAGTATTGAAATCCTTTGGCATTGATCTACATCCCAGATTACCTCAATTGTACTACCCTCTTTCTTTTTTTGTTTTGTTTTGTTTTGTTCTTTTTGTAAAAGTCAAAACAACTGTATTAAAATATGCTTATCTGTATAAGTCCATAATATTTCTGTTCTTTTTCTTATTTGGATTTTTTTTCAATGATTAAAATAAACTTTCTAAACCTCATTTGCTCTTTGGGTTGCATGTGAGATTTTTTCTTATTTTGGTCTGAGAGAGAGTCTAAGGAGGAACCTCCTGATCCTAATGGAAACCTTTCAGGGTTCCCTCATACCACATCATGCCAATCCCATGCACTTTTCTAGATGCATAATTCAAGTCACTGTGACATTATTCTCAGCTAGGCTGGCAAATGTCACTGATGGTGAAAAAATCAAAAGTGAACCTGCCGAAGGAAGCAGAAGAAAACCTTTATGGAAATTTGCAGCATCTAAACACTAAAAGGTTGTGGGACTGTTTTCCTGAAGAATTGTTCTTTTTGAACAGGAGGAGCATGAAGTCTTGTACCACAACTGGCACACACGAGATGAAGATGTGCACCAAAACCTTGGGTCTTTCTTCCATGTCCCACTGGCCATCAGAAACAACAGGGTTGTCAGCTCTTTGGGGAAAAGGTAAGGGCCCTGCAAGACCACTGAAAGCCCCTTCCCAGAACACTTGTCAAGGAGCTTAGGCCAGCAGCTTAGAGTCACATGCCATTCTTTCACTTTGATTGCCACAGAGGATTGATTGGGAAAGAGAAGGGATCTGTCCGGTTTTTCCAGTATTCCAGCTCTCAGCCTCTTGGGGACCTGATGCTGAGGCAAAAGCCATTGCTCTGATCCTTTGTGTAACCAGGCTGCTGGCCTTGGACCCTGGCACCCTGTTAAACTCTGGAGCCCCACCACCTCTCCCCTGGCTGCTCTGCATACAGCCCTCAGATGTTAACCACCAGACCTCACACGGAAATGCAAATGTTTCACTTTTAGATGTTTATGAAGGTCCCCTCACAACACCTCTGGCTTCATATAATGCACAACAAAACACAATGGCAAAGGCCTGCAGATAGTTAAGTCATCTCACTGCAGAGCTAAGTTGTATAAGACCTCCAAAATCATCTTTTCCAGCCTGAGCCAACACAGAGCCTGGCATTGCACTCCAACAGCCAGCATATTTGGAAGCAAATGAAGGACCCACCACTGATGCCTGGCAATTTTGGAAGTGTAATATTACAAAAACTTATTAAAATCCATCTCAGAGTGTCTTGTTTCCACACACCACTTTTTTCCTCCTTTAATTATTTGATGTTCTCAGCTTCAGGAAACACCCCCCTGCCCTTGGAACTGGAGCAACTGTGTCACAGAGATCACAGTCCCTTTAAAGTTCATGTGGTTACAACATTGCTGTCCCACTTCTATCACAAACAGTGTCACTGCACATCTGGTCTGGCTGTGCCTGTTTTCTGCATGCCCTTTCCTGCCTAGGGATCACCTTGAGCAGATGTCGCTCTCCATCCAGCGGCTGGTGAGCAGCCATGGTGGCAGCGATCCAACGGAGGAAACTGATGAGCCATCATGTTTCCCCATCCAATGCCAGCAGGGTCCTGGCTTGATTGCCCTCTTTAAAATGCTGCTTCCAGATGGAAATTCCCACTTGGAGAAAACTCTCTAAAATGCACGTACCCATAGGACATTACTGGGCAAAAACAAGAAGAGGAGTCTGTTTATGTCTCTAAAGCCTACATCCGCACTAATCGGACTCCAGGCCTTGTTATTCCTGTTGTGCTCCCTGCAATAGCTTACTTACACTGTCAACAGGAGGATGTATCAGGGCAGCCAAGCACTGACTGACTCAGCACAGTCAGAGCTTAAGAATTCCCTGAGGATGGATGGACAGAAGTCAGCATGGAGGACAGAGTCAACAGTGTTCAGCTCAAAATGGCTTCAGGGGGAAGATCTCCTACAAAATACAACAGCAGCAAGCTAATTTAAACCCCTTTTCCACGCTACAACCTTTCTCTTCTTCTAGACAAAGATTAGAGGCTGTTTCACTCTGACTAGTGTTTAGTATTCCCTGGCCCACGGTGGGAGATGCAAGAGACATGCACCATGGCAACATGAAGGTTCAACATGCTCCTTTCCCACAGCACCGAGTCTTGAACTACAGACCACGCTTTCCACATTTGCACCACATTTTCTGCATGGTTCAGACACACAGACCTTCTCTGCTCCCCTCCACACTACAGACCTGCAACAATGCCCCAGTGCTCCTGCTGAAGAAGTCAATAAATGAAAAAGCTTGTGGCGTATGCTTTACGATAGACACACTTCTCATAATGGCAGATGTGGAGAAAAGATGGAGAGAAGGTGGATGAAGTTCTTTGAACACTGCTTAGCTGCGAGGACATTATTTCTGCATATTTTCTTGAGCTGTCATTTCAATGATGATGCTTTGAGTGGGATTTGTCTCACTCTGTTTTAGCTATCTACATCTGAGCAAGTCACCTTTCATATTCAATGCAGAGAAATAGGCATGTCTGGGGTGTGAATCATCTGATTTACTTTATGCATCTCCTTTAGACTAAGATGAATCACACTCCAGAAGTGCTTATTTTTCTCTATTGACTATAAAGGGAATCAAGATGAATACTCAGATAGAGTATAGACACCTACATTTGGTCAGATGACTCTTACCCTGCACCTGCTGAGACACATCTTGGGGTAACATCCTCCACACAGGCAATCATTACTCTCACTCTATCACTCACCCATGCCAAAGCCTACAACCAAGACAGCAGTTCGCTTAAGATCCCTCTCCAAAATCTGCTACACATCCAGAGCCAGTACAGGGATCTGAACATCAGCCTGCTACAGAAATTAATAAGGGAAATAAGTGGGAAATGTATTACTGTATTGAAGGAAGCCTCAGAATGGAAGGGTAGAATTGGAGTAACTTGCCTGGAAGGAATTACCATTATTGGCATAGGAAATGGGATCCTATTAAAGACACTTAGTCCAGGGTGGGGTCTGGGGAACATAACCATTTCCATTGGCAACTGCAACTGCAGGAATCACAAATGTAAAAAAAAAAAAAAAAATAGGAAAAAGAGAGAGAGAAATTATCAACTATGACTAGCTTTTGAATTTTTCACAAAATGCAAGAAACAGGCAAGCAAACTGGTTGGAAGATTTCATTGAGAACCAGCTTGTCTCATGAACATGACACCTGGCACATACTGTGGTTTTTTAGTGAAATCAGTTAGAAACATTACCTTGCTTGACAGGACACTCACTACCCACAGTAATGTTTCCTGGACAAGTTCATAGACATCCTATCTGGATGTCCTCAAGGTTCAGAAATCTTGTCCTGTTCACATCCATACCCCCAAGAGCACTCATGGCTGTCAGAGGTGTCCAAAAATACAGCATACACTTCTCACATGAGGCAGATACTAGCCAGAAATAACCAGTGTTTCCATTCAGCGTGGCTATCTACCCTTTGGTCTCCCAAGCATTCACTATACCCACATTCTGCAGCTACGCAAGGAAACATTCATTTGTCCTGGCCCAAGTCTCCAGCAAGAGATTTCCTAAGTCAGGGCATGGGAGGACAAGCTGGGTTCCTGCAATTGACGTATGGAGTCATAGCGCTGTTGATATCCATTAGCACAGACCTATGAAATGTCCAGGACAAATATGAATTTTGGATAAACACAAACAGAGCATATTTTTATAACATGGATGAAGTATTAAAAGATTCTTTTATTTTTATAAAGACAATTCAAAACATCTGGAATCTCAAGTAAGTCTCTGTACACACTGTTTTAACTCAAACTCCCTGATATTTATGGAATTTCCCTTGCACTGCACTCTGAGCAGAGCTGACTGGCTGAGTTGAACCAGGCTTCTTTCCTGTGTTGGGAGAAACAGATGAACACAGAGCACCTGCTTTGGGTGGACAAACACAGTCAGCTGACAAGCCATTTTTTAATGGGAATATTTGGCTGAGTATCCATCCCAAAACGAGGCTGAGTTTCTAAATACTCTGGCATCACAAAAGGACATGTGATTCCTTTCTTTATGGGCCCGGCATAGCTCCTCCTCTACTACCATAGCATCTGTCACTCTCTCCATACAGCTCAGGAGTTGACTCACCTGTAGGTGACTCATTTCAAACTCTGCTCTGAAAACAAAAGGCTCAGTGCTGGGTCTTTAGATATGCTAGTTGTTGCAGGTGCTATCTTTCCATAAAAGAGGAAAAAAAATGAAGCCAAAGCAACAATGTCCTTCAGATTGCAACCTGAGGACCGCTATTTACCATCAGAAAGCCACACTTTCCTAACTCAGTATTTTCCTCGGGCTGCCACTGACTTTCTCTGCTTACCACAGCAGGAAGTTGCACCATATGACACCTGCCCAGAATACAGAGCATTTGGCTTAAAAAGCACAAAGTCATGGGGAAACAATGATTAACTGTAAATCGCCATGGAATCCAGTCCCCAGGGGAATACCTCCAGACAACCTAGCAAATTGGTATGGATGTACATCGGCTTGCCAGACTGCATCCAAGGCTAATTTAATGGAGTATTGCTGCAGCACAAACAGAGGCAAGATACTGCCTAGTCCTCCAGCAAGTTTCAGTGCTCTCTTTCAGAATATCATGGATCAAAACTACTCCTATTAAGCTGGCATGCTTAAATGAGGCAAAAGAACATGATGTGTCAAATCTGTGCCAGCCTCTGAGGATCACTTTCTTCAGACAGATATTAAAGCTGGTCAGCACAGCCTCTGAAGCTTTTAAGCCTCCTGGATCATGCATGGGAAGAGGACATAAAAAGTTGAACTTATTTGGGGCTTTGTAGATCATTATCAGTGCCGTGAGGGTACTTCTACATTCAGTGAGGTCAATGGCAAGGCTCCCACTGCCTTCTTGGGGTGCATAGGCAGGGAGTGTTGAACTGCACCCAGAAACAGGGAGGAAATGTTATTGGAAAGCTGATAGAAAGTGCAGAGCTCAAGGGCAAGCTGGCACCCACCACCTTCAGCTGCAGCTACTTGGTGACTGTAAGAAGTACTCTTGAGGGACAGAAGTTTTATAGATTCAGATATCACTGGGATTTTCAAAGGCTAGCTGTCAGTGGTGCAAAAGACCTTAACTTGCAGCTTTCTGGGACTAGGGAAAGGTAATTCACAGAAACATAAAAATTCAAACCTGTTTAAGAGCTGACCTTCATTCAACAATCTTTTTTGAGTAACGACACAAGCAGTCAGGATAGACCAATTGTGCTATCAAGGCTCTGTTTCTAAAGGTTTTGCTATGTATTTAACTTTACCTCAGAAAACACCCTTTGCAGCAGACAGGAGCCTTGTGTTATATATAGAAATATGTGATAGCAATAGACAGAGAGGAGCCACAGGGCTGACAGTAGGAAGGGTCAGGGCTTTGAAGTCAGATCCGGGGCTCATCTCACTTGGTAAGAAATCTGGGGTCCATAGTAGGAGAATGGAGGAAAGGAGGCAATCCTTGGAGGGGTGAATTACAAGCTCTGTCTCAGAGAAGGAAATTTTTCTCTGTCCTTTGCCTTCCCCACAGTGCTGATCCTACTGTGCGGGCTTCTTCTACCTCAGCCTCTTGTCCCTGCAGCACAAAGGCAACCTCCCCGAAGAAGGCAACCACAGACCTGTACACAGACCTGTACACAGACCTGTACACAGACCTCTCTGCAGCAGCCAAGAGGCAAAAGCAGCTACAGCTGGGATCAGTTCTGCTTCTGGCATCTGTGTTCAAGCCCAGCTGCTCAGCTGGGGCCTTGCTCCTGCCTCTTGCCAGGCTGGTAACCTACAGCCAAATACCCCCGGGTTTGAACATCAGCATTCTCCACCTGCCTCCAGCACATGACCCTGTCCCAGTTTTGGATCACCCTCGTGAGTCACATTTTTCCTACCTCCCTCTTCCAGCTCTCCCAGCGGAGCGGCAGCATGGGGCCAAGAGTAGAACTCATCATTATCTGCTCCAACTCAATGAGCACCAGGCTCTGTGAGGGAAGCTGGGGTGCAGACCAAGAAGCTGAGCTTGGTTATCTCTGTGTGGGATTCAGGTGTCCTGGGGTTAAGGGGAAAGCCAGTTCTGCCAGCACTCTGGGACAGCATGGCCGCTCCTCCTGAGGGATGCTGCTGTAGTGGGCACTCCATGTTCTCCCACTGAACTGAGTCACTCATCACCTGCCTGTCAAGGGTAAAGCTGGCCACGAGAATTGGAGACCAAAGTGTAAGGACAAACAGCACAGGGCTCAGGCGGGAGCATCAGTTCCCTCACAAGTGTCTGTGCATGGGCCTGTGCAAACGCCCTCCCTGAAGGGCTCAGGCCCTTCCTCGCTGCTAACACAGGCTGTCGGGCCGGGGTGCTGGGGAATGCCCCTCCTGCCCTGCCTGTCTCTAACCCTCCCTGAAGGGCTCAGGCCCTTCCTCGCTGCTAACACAGGCTGTCGGGCCGCGGTGCTGGGGAATGCCCCTCCTGCCCTGCCTGTCTCTAACCCTCCCTGAAGGCCCCAGGCCCTTCCTCGCTGCTAACACAGGCTGTCGGGCCGCGGTGCTGGGGAATGCCCCTCCTGCCCTGCCTGTCTCTAACCCTCCCTGAAGGCCCCAGGCCCTTCCTCGCTGCTAACACAGGCTGTCGGGCCGCGGTGCTGGGGAATGCCCCTCCTGCCCTGCCTGTCTCTAACCCTCCCTGAAGGGCTCAGGCCCTTCCTCGCTGCTAACACAGGCTGTCGGGCCGCGGTGCTGGGGAATGCCCCTCCTGCCCTGCCTGTCTCTAACCCCCGCCAGCGCCTCCCTCCCCGCGCCGCCGGCCCACGGCTGCGGAAGGAAACTGCTCGCCATGGGGGGCTACGCAGGAGACGAATTCCAGCGCTGGGGTCAAATTCCTCCAGCAAGGAATCTGGAAGTCCTTCAGTACTGGCTAAAGACTGCTCTCTGTCCCCTTGGCAGAACTGAGTTTCAACCAGCAGAGTGGTTTTCTGCTCGGTCAGTGGGTTGCGTGAAGTGCATACAACAGTGATAAATTATCATGAGCACTTTGTAGTGCTCCTTGACCAAACTTAAGCTCCTCACGAAGTGATTTCTTAGAATTACTTCTTTGCTCTCTCTTCCCGAACTATTAAATTACAAGTCTGTGATTAATTACTACAGCAAACTTTGGGCTGTCACCTAAGAACAAAAGGTCTTTTTGATAGCAGATGTTTACTTTCAGCTGAAAGGGCATATGCTCAAATTTTGTGCAGTGTATCTTACTTGCATTTTAATTCTTCAAGACGAAAATATCATTTGGCTGCACGGAGAAGCAGAAAGGTGAAAATGTCATTGGATAAAACCTCGGACTTTTTCTCAAAATTGGCACTTACAAATGTCTTCCGGAAGTTGGAGGTCACTGCCCACACAGTCCCACAGCTTTCGGGCATTAACCCAAAGTTATTGTGTGGAACTGGAATTCCTACAGCAAGGTCAGATAGTTTATCCCGAATGTTAGCAAATTCCAGCAACTGATCTAACACAGATGCTTTCACTCCCTCCAGTGGGATGCTCCGGAGGCAGAGAAGGAGTGGTTTTGAACAGGGCTGCCGCTTCCTCTGTGCATCCAAACGGCAACCCTGCTGCAGATGGGCTTTGTGCTTCACCCAGATCTGACTGTAACTGCTATGACCCTCCCCCAAAAGGTATTAAGCCTCATCTCCATAGGTATATAATTTTTTAATAGACAGGGCAGCAGGAGACACTAGCTACACTGTCACCTAAGTGTTTCTGGAAGAGGAAAAAGAGCTATTCAGCATTAAAGATTCAGGAATGTCTGTTGACATATTAAGGAAACAACCTCGGGGGACAGCTGACGCGGCTCCAAGAAGCATTACCAAGGGAACAGTGACGCAAATGTCTTCCATTTTTACAGGCTGGCAGCTCGCCAGGTTCCCTCGCCTGATGGCTGATGTAATGCTAATCCCTATCTGGGTTAGTGCTCGGATATCAACCACAGAAGCTCACTGAGCTGCAATCAATATAGCACACTTTTTATAGAAGAGTGTACAAAAAAAATTCTGCTCTAATCTACTAGGAATATGTACAGTAGAGTAATAGCAGGGGAAATTTAATGGCTAGCCTGGAGCTCACCCAGCGTGTGCTTTTGCAAGCGTGCACGTGTGTGCGCAGGCTTGTACACAAACCCATCTACACCTCAAATAATGGCAAGTCCAGGCGAGGGCCACACATTGAGAAAGGGCTGGCTGTTCATCACGTACAAGAAGAGTCTTCCAATTCCTTTACTAAGGGAGGTATTGGCAGAGGAAAACAAGCAAAATGGGACCAGAAAATAAAATAGGTTATCAGACCTAGCATGGAATGAAATGAATGTTTCTGCTTTAATGGCAACATATTGCAGTTCCGTGAGTACCAGAGGGCTCTGTGGGGATTAAGGTAGCTTTACAGCACACCTCTGCAGGGAAGGCAGCACTGAGTCAGAGTGAAGAATGCACAGTGGGTCAGTAGCTGTCAAAACCCACCAGCCCTTCCGTCAATGTGTAAATTCCTTCATAGTGCCACCAGCACCGGCACCTTAAGACAAGATATGACCAGGAAAGGAGTCCAGAGATCCTGAATTACCATGCAATTATCTGAGGAGCAATCTGGCTTCCTCATAAAAGAAGTATTTTGAAATACTGAGTAATTTCCAGTTAATATAGTCCTGGCTCTATACCATCTATCATGGAAAACCTTTCCAGTGCTTGACTGCACCTAAACCACTCAAGAGCACTGGTTTGCTGTGAGCTGATTGTGCAGCTTCCTGCTTCAGCACACCATTTCCTGTAAGGGATAAACCCCTGTCAGTTTATTTCACAGGATACTGGTGTCATAGCTGGGAAAGAATCTAAGAGTGTTCTTGTCCCAGATAAAATTTTAAGATAAAATCCATGTGTAACAAAGTAGATGAATGTCAGCCTTATCCCATGCTTACACTGTTTCCTTCTATTCCCCCTTTATAAGGTAATATTCAAGGGAAACTTTGGAAAAACGCTACTTAAAAGTAGAAGCTGATATTCCAGTAATATTATTGGTCCTTGGGTTTACTCCTTGCAGATGTGAGAAGAATATTAACCACATCATTCAGGATTTCCAAAGAGGGTCAGTTCACAGACAGCCCAAGAGCTGGGCTGGTATTTTGGGAAAATCCAGTTACATGGCCTATGGAGATTAAAAAGGCAATACTCTCAATCACATCTTTCCCCAGGCCACACTCAAGGCAATCTTTCTACAGCAGCTGGTGTTGGCTGGACTGAGTAACTGACCCTTCCTTTCACTGCAGCAAAAATGAAGGAAATCCATGTCCATTCATGTTAGGCCATACCTACTCAAGCAGCACATGGCATAAAGCTCCCCTGAGATGCTCGCCAGCACCCAGCTGAGCCTTGCATATCTGTCAGGCATTCCCTTGTATTTCTGCCTCCCTTTTGCCAGGAGCTGCCAGGGCACAGTGCTGCCTGTGGCCATCCCTCTGTCCTCTGCCCTTTATTCTCCACCAGCAGAGTCCTGCACACAGCAGCAGTAGCTTCAGGAAGGGCTGACTGTGGCAGTGATGTGGAGGTAGTGGTCTGCAAAAGGGTTTTCTGGATCCCTCCAGTAGGCAAAAAGAAAGGAGCAAAACAGGGAAGAAGGATAAGGCAGGAATTACAAAAAAAATCAGGGCAGGTGTGGCAAAACAAAAGCAAGAAGAGGACAGCATTTGGCTTCATAACTTCTTCCTTCATTTCTACACCATTGGTCACCAGAAGCCATGGCTCTCTTCCATCCACCCATCCTGCTCAGTGCTTTCTGGCACAACATTGGCTCCTCTGCCTTTAGTTCCCAAAATACACTCTAAGCAAATGGATAGTCTTGTTACAACAGCCTCATAAAACAGACTAGTTGAGAGCATTAATATAATCATATTGCCCTCTCTCTGATTTGTGAAGAGGGAAAACGTTTGAGCACCAAAGAGCTCTGTTCTCCTGCAAAGGACTTAGCTGAGGTTGCTCACATGTCATTATGGGAGGAGAAAGCTTATTTCCCTTTCAAAAAAAAAAAAAAAAAAGAGCAAGGAAGAGGAAAATAGCTCACATAAAGATACATTTCAACACACTTTATACATGTCAGTGCTCCAGACTTGCCCTCCCTTTGCAGCACACACACACGTAACAGGGAGGGAACTATAAGCCCAGTCCTCCTCGCAGACAAAGCAGAGATCACCTCATGGAATTATGATGCAATACCAATGTGAAAGGAAACTCCAAGTCCTTCCTATGCAATCTATAGGACATTGGCACAATTTTTAAACAAATGTGTTTATATTTCCTTAATATTTAATGAAATTGTTAAGAAAAACATATTCTAAAAATTTTGATGTAAATACAGTTGGTTGTGCTTGAGTTCTGAGTGAAGAACAGTCTCCATTATTTTTTCCACATGCTCATGCTATATTATAATAAAAGCATACTCTGTTCTGACAGACATGTTGTGTGTGCTTTATAAATAATTTGCACAGTTGGAAACATTGATGTTTAGCAAAAATCCCAGTGCCAGCAAATGCAATGTGGAGAACCTCCTCTGTAGCAAACTATCTGCATGCTGACCATGGGAGGTGATCTCCAGATCATGCATGAAGGACCTACTCTGTATCTCCATGCAGCTCAGCAGGGCTCCTCAGAGTCCAGCACTGCTCCAGTGGAGCACTCACCTCTCTGGAGGACACAAACCCGAGCGAGAAGACTCCAGACAAGCTAATAGTCTGGTCTAGGTGGAGTTTGAAATATTGTATTTTAAAATCCAAGATACATATCAGTTAGCACCAGTACCCTGCAAGGTTCATTGCCTTCCCAGCGTCTCTCTCACTTATGGAGGGGTCCAGTAGTCTCTGACAATCCAATTGATGTGACTCAGGCATTATCACACAATCTTTCTGACTCTAAACACCCTACTTCATTGCAGTACTCCTAGAAATAGTCAGAGAGCTCCAAAAAGATCATTCTGGTATTTTGTTTTACAATGTCAATGCAAGGCTGATATTTATAATCTCTTGTGACCAATCATTTAAAACTAGGTGGTTTTCAGGGAAAAAGTATGAGACAAAATTCAAAGGAACAAGAAAATGTCATCTTTACAAAGGCAGAGCAAATATGGTTCTGTGTTTTCAGTGCAGGAATCATTCTTATCCAGGCCAGCAGCATCTGGGGATTTCTACATTTTTCCGATATATAAACAAAATAAACTTGGGGTGTGGATCAGTCTCAAGTTCCAAAAACCTCTGATTCCCTGCCAAAATTAAGGGTCAGGTGCAAAACTGACTCCAGTTCCCAGCTGGAATAGTACACACACCCCTGTGTGCAGGGCTGGAGTCAGTGTGTTCGTGGATGGATTTGTGTCCATCCCATATTAATGGCAGGGTCAGAAGGAATATCTGAATGAACAATGCATTTTACACAGCTTCCCTGTATGATGCATCATCCTGCACCACGTCAATATACGTTGGCAGCAAGTGAGGACTGCAGAACACAAAAATTCTGTTCCTAAAGGTAGAGGAGACTCTGCTTTAGCCCAGAGCACAGCGGCCTGGGTTTCTTCTCACACTCCTGCACAAGCATGAATTAGCAAGAGAGGGACTTGCCTGTTCTGTTGTAACAAGTGTCACACAAAAGTAGATGAATAATCTTGGTCTTAACAGCAGCATCGGCCTTTGTAGATGCATTTCTTAGTGGCAAGACACCCATCAAAGGTGAACATTTGGCCTTCTGCCTTAAAGTGAAGGCACAGCTGGCTGAAGAGCTGAGCTGAGACCTGGCCTGGTGAACATTGCCCAGTGGTAAGTTTGAGGAGGCCAAAGAGAATGACACTTCTTTGTCCTACCCGTTAGGCACTCGTGCCCTGTCTGGCTGCGTGCAGCCGCGCCACTGAGTCTGTGACCATCAGAGGAGCCATGCTCGGATCTGAGTAACTGGAATCGCTTCACCCCTGGGTCATTACGATATTCAATTATGGCTCTGTACTTAAGTGACACAATAGGTACAGGAATTGAAAGCACAAGAACTCCTAACCTCTGATCCCAACTCTACAACAGAATCCCTCACTGGCTTTAGGCAAGATACTTAACATCTCCGCCTCAGTTTTCCCATTTGCAGAAGGAGGCTAATAATACTCAGCTACCTACTCCACAGGGAAGTCCTGAGGATTCATTACTTAATGTAAAGCAGCTAGAAGATGAAAACCTGCATGTAAGTGCCAAGCATTATTACAGTTACCAGGTTTAGCTTCAATTTTTTCAGACTTGCTTTCCTCTTTGAAATGAGAAAAAGTGTTCCTTTTAGTTGACCAAGATGAGTGTTCTGCACTACATTTCCTATAGAAGTGGTAAGGCGCCCTGGGAATATGAAAGGAAAGGAGAAAAATGTGTCCCTTTGGATCCCAATCTACCTTTCACATCCTCTCAGGAAATTGTTTTGAAAGTGTCCAACACTTGGTGCAATATGCTGCAAAGGCAAAAAATTTTACTCTTTCGAGAATGTTTTATGAGCCCCAAGAATAAATCATCTCTAGCAGGGATGGTGAAGCATAATGTTAAGAGTCTGTGATTTTCCTCAGAGGTAAAGAAATTATTCTAAGCTTTTCCCCAATTTGTTCATGAAACTTTAACAAGAAAATACCGAGAGGCATTCTGGCACATCGCTGGGATATGTACATCAAGAAAAACCGAGGGGAGTGTTTCAATTGACCAAATTATTTCCTTCAGTCTCAAATTATTTAAATGTTTGACTTTAGGCAACAGTTCTGGTATGGCAAACTGCTTTCATGGCAAGGCAGTCAATATAATGCTTGGTCAGCATCTTTAAACAGACTGGCATAATTGTGTGATGGAAGGCGGGGGGGGGCTGGTCATCCTAACATGAGCTGTGCTGAAACTACAATCTGCAATAAATGGACACAGCAAACAAAAGGACCAATTCAGTATTTTCAAATGCTGAGATTATTGGAAACAAAGGAAACAATTTTGTCACCCCAGGAAAAAAAAAAGTCCTTTTATGATTGTTCTGAAAAAGCCCCCTGCCATGAACGGCTGCCACTCCTAAGAATTCAAAACATGCAGCTAATGCACATGGCTCTGCTTCCAGCTTCATTAATATGAGATTTTTGGCACTGCAGGAGCACCTCCTGTGTGTACTGGATCTGTATCTGGCATAAGCACACCAGTATGTTTCTGTAGAATTAGTCAGAGCACATGATGTGGTGTTTGTGCCAGTTTTATGCTGACTGGAGAACGGACATTACCTGATTCAGTTCAGTGTCTACCAGTGTGTCAAACATATCTGAACCAGCATAGGAAGTTGTGCTTGTCCAGTGCTTGGCTGCACATGGCTATGATGTCCTGGTCCAGCACAGAATGATTTTTAGGCCAGATTTTTATTTTTTAGATGAAACTATGATTTCAGACATACAGTGCAGTTACATGCCTTGCTTATGTTAGCTAAGATGTTCTGCCCCTTTACTGTAAGGTGTTGTTTAGTTACAATATTACCATAATAGAGATTATATAATTCCAGAGAAAAAGCTCTGCTTTGATGCTCACTTCCAGGCTTCAGGTTCCTCAGTGAATGCAGGAATTGTCGAGTACCTCTGAATGTAAAACACTTATGTGTCTCTTCAATAAGTAAATGAAAGTCACCAAGTTATCGTGAGCAAAGCATGTAAAGAAAAGGAGTATTAAATCAGAAGAGAAATCTACAATCTGCTTCTGCTTTTCTCACTTCCCATTGACTGGGGACTAGGACCAACCACCCAGCACTCTGAGTTGCTCCACTTTCAACAAATATTGGTCAAATCCTGCAGGATCAGAGCCAGCTTTGAGACATGCTGGCAAGATGATTCTGCTAGGATCCTCCCTTCCTCATCATCCCTCCCAAGCAGAACAGAGTAATTTGCAGCAAAGTGGGTGGGGAGGGTTCAGAAATCTTTGAGCTCCTACAGCTTACCCAGGCGACACAGAGGCCAGCCACATGTAAGGTGGGGATGTCAGCGTCCCAGCTATTTTCTAGAAACAATTCCCTCTGAAGGGAGCAGTCCTTCAGACAAAGCCTCATGACACATCCGGGTGACTTTTAGGCTTTTTTCCTTTTCTTCTAATTACTTAGTCATGGAACTCAGAATAATTAGCATAAATGGTCAAAAGAGCCACAGAAACAAAATGCCTCTTGGGACATTGCAACACAATGCTGAACTAGTGAAAAGAAACTTCATTAACCTAAGAACAGTGTGAGGGTCTTTGTTTCACCTGCTTTTTCCTGCATCTCTGTCTTATTATTCCTCCTTCCACCTCTACTTTTTCTGTTTTCTCCACTTAATTCTCTCCTGTCTTGGTTTGCATTCCCTCTTCCAAAACCAATTTTCTTCTCTTGTTCATTATGTCACGCCTTTTCTTTGCACTACGGTTTTACCTACATCTCTCATTTTTTCTCTGATCGTTATCATTTATTCCTGGCCATTGTCAGCCTCAGTTTCCTTGGTCTGGCTCTTTAGGTCTCCACTGCTCTTCTCTTCACTTCACTTCTCTCTGTCTGATGTTTTCTCTTCTTTCATATTCGTATCCCTGAGGAAATTAAGTTCTTTCACCTTGAATCTTACACATTCTTATTCCCCATTCTTGCAGTCCTTCCCTTTTTTACACTGTGTGTTATTCTTATTCCCTCACACCCCGCTGCCCTGCAAACTTGCTGTGTCTTTACCCATTAGCTACTTGGCAAAACGTCATTGACAAGCTATGGATGTCACTACAGCCACAGGAGCCACAGCCATAGGAGTGATGTTTACAGAAGCAAGACTGGGCTGAAAAGAAGCTCTGCTTGTGCACAAGCTAACCCATGGAGAGTTATTAGTTTGGCTTATCAGAGGGTGGGTCAGCAGACAGGAAAATCCCAAGCTTATCTGTTTGTCCTTTGCATAGCTATGCCTGTTTTGTCATTGTTACTAATCCTTCCCCACTTTCCCAAAGAATGTTGTGGGTGCTGCAAGGATCAAGGGCTGCTGGTTGCCCCTTCCCTTGTCCCTCTTGGAAGTGGGGAGGTTACTGTAGCCAAAAGCATGCAGCAGCAGAGCCAGATCCCCTCTTCCACTTATGTTGGTGTGCAGCTTGGAGTCGCGTCAGCTCTTTGGATGAGATGTTCTTTCTGTGGCTGGAAATTGCATCAGAAGTTCATTGCAGAGGACAGCTGAGCCACCAGGCAGCAGCCAGCAGTGCCTGTTAGGGTACTTTTGCACTCCCTTTCTGAGCTTTACCCAGGTAGTTCCCTGCTGCACTGCCAGCTGATCTCCAGGAAGGACAGCCATGAGTGACTTGGGTGCTAGAGCTGGTCACTGGCCATGTAGAAATAGTGCACAATGTGCTTGTAGGTTGCTGTGATGAATCCCCTCTGCTCACGGCCAGCCTTCACACTAAATTCTCTCTTCACAGTGAAAAAGCCTAGAAACTACCCCGACTAACTCCTTCCCAAGGGTACCATCACTAAGTCAACAAAGTTGCAGTATAAATGTATGTGTCCCATTGTTAGGGGTGGGAGAGGCAAAAGTGACAGGAGTTTGTCAGGAACACCCACAAAGATCCCTAGACACAAAGCAACCAAGTTTAAAGATCCAAAGGCCAGTGTCTTGCAACAGCAGCAGCCAAGTGCAGTCAAGCAACAAATGAACATTTGCTTTTCTGCTTCACATCCTTCCCAGTTCTTTCCTTAAGAAACGCGAGGATTAATAATTTTGGCCGCAGAGCCTGAATTCACACAAACACATATGAAACCGGCAAACAATACCCCCATTAAACGCATCGAGAAGCTTAGAGACTGGAACAACTCACCTCCAAGAGCTTCACCCAAGTCCCACAGGAAGGCTACAGCGGAGCCAGAAATAGAGCCCAGACCTCCTGACTCCAAGCCCTGGGCCCTAACAAAAACACCAGCTTCCCTCCACCAACCCTCTCTTCATACACTACATTGACCAGACTGGAAAAGGCATTCAAAATAAATAAAACCCGCTTCTCGGGCCAAGTTTTAAAAAACATTTTCTTGTCATGGCTGGTTGTTTTTCTCCTGCTAGACATTAGGCAGTCTCCACGAGTGAGACAGCTCTCTTTTCTTCTCCAGGAAACACAGTTGTCTCCCACATGTTGCACTCAATGTAGCTCCAAGAAATGTTTTAGGAAATTCCCCCTAATTCGGTGAAATTGTTAGCTTGGCAGTGGCATGCTGGAAACAGGACTGAAAGGTTGCCTTGGAGCTTTTTTTTCATTTTTCCTTTTTAAAGTGTACAGGAGAGCTCAAGCTTCAGACGGGCTGCTGAGGAAGACAGAAACTCATGTTACATAGGAAGGATTTGGCAGGCCTGAACAGAGAAATTTCCAGAAGTGTTTGCGTGGCAAGAGCTCTGTGCCAATCCACATTTTTTAGCTATTCTGGCTGCATGCCCAGCCGAAAAGAAAGTCTTGTATCTCCATGCAGTTCACTGGCTTCCCTGAGGAGTTTCCATACTGCATGGCAACATTGGATAATCTCATTTGCGGGCCAGAAAAACTCCTGCTACTTACACTGTTACTAAATACCAGATGTGCTTAATAAAGAGTAAGTGGAGCCAAACCTAGGGTAATCACATAACCTATCATTAACATTTTCTAAAAACAAAAAAATGCCATTGGAACAGCAGATTACTGTTTTGCTTTGTTTGCTTTACGCCCTGTTACGGGAACCCCTGGGGTGCTGGGAAGGGAGCACGGCAGGAGCAGACAGCTCTGGCACGGCCGATGACATTGTTTACAATCACACCCCTGCACATCTGAAACATGTGTGAGAAAGTAAAGGCTAAGCAGATTTTGCTGTGCTGGCGAGGGAGAGGAGGATTGCAACAGGAAGTCTACGCCACCAAGAAAGTACTGGAGTCTCAGGTTTCTTCATTCTGGGGAGGTGGCTGGGAAGGGGGGATGCAGCAAGGGCGGTGTGAGTTTGGTCTTTCATGATACGTACATCCCCTGGTCCCTGGTGCACAGCAATACAGGAGTGGACCTTGTTCCTTGAAATTTAATGACGGCCCAAATCCTCCAAGCCCATTTAAAATACATTTTTGTATGAGTCAGGGGGCCAGTCACCACACAAAATGTGTGCGCACATTTATTATGGATTTAAATGGATGTTGCACATGTGCATGTCTGATGCTGAACAGACCCCTGAGGGAAATAGCTAAATCTCAGCGATCGTAAGTGAATTCTGCTGTTAAGAGGAGGGAGACAGATGCACTGTGGTATCTGGAGCCCTGTGTGCCCTGGGCAGGGGAGGTACAGAGAGCAGGGAGTCACCCAGGTGTGAGACAGGCAAGCCCTCCCAAAATAAGACATGGGTGAAAATTCTTTCTTCTCCCATAGCTGTCTCTGCAACTGACAGGGGAGAATGGGCTTAAATGACTAGAAAAAGAGGTCTTTTCTTTATTTCAGTGTCCACTAAGTGGAAGAGAAGCCTGGCAAATGTCCTTGCAAGGCCACCCTTCACAGGTCTGCTTGCTTCACAAGCTGTGTGGAAAGCAAGATAAGGGGATGGGAACTGGGACAAGTCCAGGCCTTGCTTGTTTTGTACGTGAAGGGGAAGGCAGGGAGCGGGAGCAGTGAGTCACTCTCATCACACAACAGCCCCAAGCAGTGCCACTGCTCTAGGCCCTCCAGGTAAACTCTGACCCAAGTCAGTAGGAGTTGCAACCATGCAAAGCTGGGATATCTGATGCCAGGAGCTGTGCCAAGTGCACAAGGTGAGGAGGTCACAGTAGGTATCAGCCTGCCACAGTCCAGGAGCAGGAGGGTGGCCACAGCCCAGTGCTCACATG
Organism: Molothrus ater; assembly: GCF_012460135.2. Taxonomy (NCBI): domain Eukaryota; kingdom Metazoa; phylum Chordata; class Aves; order Passeriformes; family Icteridae; genus Molothrus; species Molothrus ater. The sequence continues at coordinate 43,800,512 of NC_050480.2, forward strand.
GCTCCCAGTGTGACTGAACCCCAGTGTTTTCCAAAGCCTGGATACAAGGAGAGAAAAGCCAGCAGGCCAGGGAAATACATTGGGCTTGCTGCTGTGAGCCCACTGCTTGTGCTGTTCCTGTTGGCCCCATTCATTACACCCCTGTGCAAGGTGGTGCCCACACTGCGCGTGTCCCCAGGAGCCCAGCAGCGCTGCTCCCAGAGGCTGTGCAGTGTGACAGCGAGTAGCACGGCTGCCTGTGCTGCCCCTGGGCCAAACAGATGGCACAGTCCTGCTTCCCAGCACAGGAGCCAGCTGCACAGTGGTGGTGATGGAGCAGCTGGTCATGCTCAGGCCAGGCTTTTGCCTGATGTAGGTGTTGCTTGGCTGGCTCTTAGCCAGAGGCTCAGGGCAGCAGATGACTCAGGGCACCAAAGCAGCCATGTCCCCACCAGCTATTCTGTCTGCTCTGCAGTCCTGGGTCCTGGGCTTGCTGCTGCCACCACTCAGAGGTCAGGCTGAGCTGGATGTGGTTAGCCTGCTGAGGGGGTGAAACTCCAGGACACTTGGGTCCTGCCACACATCTTCTAGCCCCACACTTCCCCTTGTCCCATGGCCAGAGTGGTCCTGGCTGCTCAGCCTCCACATGGAAAGACATGGTTTCACCCATGCTACTGAGCAGCCCCAAAACATCCTGCGCTATTCCAATCTTGTTGCTGGCACCTTTCCTGTCTTTGTCACCATAATGTCTTGGGCGCTTCTGGAGCATTGGTGGAGCAGTCTGTTACTTGGCAGACAGAACAGGACCAAGAGGCCTCCTTCACCCACAGGTGCAGGCAGAGTGACCAGATTTCCCAAACTGAAAACCTTGGACAGAAGTGATGTAGCCAGCAGCTTGCTCCCTCAGTCTGCCCACTCAAAGACAGAAGATTTTGTATCAGTGCAGCTGCAGGATCAGGGAAGCCTCACCCCACCAGCTGTGGGTGGTGCGCAAGACAGCCAGGAGAAAATTAGATAGCTGCTGCCCAATCCTGTATCACTGTTTCCACTTGAAGGTTTAAGGATCTTTTAGAGTCGGGAAACAGCAAAGAGGAACAGCTAATCAGCTGCATAAAGCCTCTCCTTCCTTCCCTCACTGCTGTCAGGGTCTCCCAGCCCTTGCCCACCCTGCTAGGTGCCTCCAGCTGGCTGCTCCCCTCTTTGCCTCCCCCCAGGAGGCTGAGGGAATACTCAGGCAAGGCTCCTTGACTGCGAGGGTCCAGGCACCTCCGCACACCCCATCAGGTCAGTCCCCTTCCTCACTGCATTGCATAGGCCGCTCCAGTTTGTGGACAAAGCCACATGTTCTCCCGCAGCTGCTTCCAGGAGTTCAGCAACTGCACTGCTCTTTGGAATTTGGTTTGATTGTTGGGTTCTGGAGGGGTGCCCTGTCAGATGATCCTGGAAATGAACACCTAACCCTATTCCTATCTGGCAGCAGGAAGGAAAGGCTCCTGCCAAACAGTCACAAGGCACAAACAGCTCACTTCACTGCCCCGCCAGGTGACAAAGTCCATCGCCAGTAGGAGACTTGAGTCTGCAAAGGGGAGCTCAGGAGCTTGATAGCATTGGGATGCACGTGAGGTCTCCATTGTCTGCTGCAGCCAAGCAGAACTGGAGCAACACTTGGCAAGGCATTGCACAGGTCTGAACTGTGGGGCAGTCCTTGACCTGAAGAGCTATCTCAAGAGAGACAATAAAGACAATAAAAGGAACAAGGAAGCAGAGGAGACAAAAAAAGGACTTGTAAATATCACAGTAGTGGCATGATCAGCGTGAAGAGATGGGGTTTAAGGTCTTAATTAGGAAAGAGCTAATGAAGAGGTATGAGAAGGACAAGAGCCGGAAAGAGCAGGGAAGACAGATGAAATGAGACTGAGAAGAAGGCAAAGGAGAAAGGGAAGGAAATTCTGGCAGGTCCTATCACACCTTCTCTGTTCACCAGCAGGTAAGATATAGGGAAAGGGACATGAAACACCACATGCAGTAAAGGTGCAGAGGGTGACTCCTTCACCCTTCATTTCTTACACTGGTAAGCCTAAGCTGACCCTGTCTTTCCCCATGTCACGGGGCTTCCATGTCTGTTAAAACAACCTCTCCTAGTTCCCATCAACCAGAGACAAATTTGGACAAGTGGGCAACACAATGTCAGGGAGCAAGCACAACGTAATGCACATAGGAAAGATCTGTTAGGGCTCTCCAACACATTGACAGGTTTTATCTTATCTGTTGCCAGGAGGGACAAAGAGCTGGAGGGACAGTGAAGGTCAATCAGGCACTTAGGGGAGCTCAGAACAAGGGAATAACTGATTACATTGAAGGACATCACATTTGCAATTAAGGCTGAGCTCCAAAAATGTGGGGGAAGTAAGCTGTTTCTCTTCCCTACTTCAGCGTAAGGAAAACTCCCCAGCTACCAGAACCAACAAGCATGTGGAACTGTTGCCCCCCTTCCTACATGCCCTCCAGGTTCTGAATGAGGAAGGGTGAACAATAAGGCTGTGGGTATTTACAAGAAATAGACTTACTGCAGAGTGCTTCTGGGCACAGCTCTATTGCCAGTAAAAAGCATGATGAGAAGCATACTTTCTTTGATGAAGCCTCATTCGATTGGTTTATGGGTAAAGGTGAATCTAATATATATATCATATTTGTCCGATGGCAAACAGAGTGCATTTGTGAAATCCATCTGACTAGATATTCTGAGAAAATCTTCATTAAACGTCTTTGAATCATTCCATTGTTGTCAGGGTTTCAGCTGGAAATTGTTCTGGATGCAAAGGAATGGCAGGTCACTAACAGCTTTTTTCTTATTAAATGCTTTGGGTTTAGGAACTTAAAGAATATGCAGATACTTTTCTCATTTGCAACTTCATGTGAAGCAAAAGACTAGATGAAGATAAATAACCAAAGCACCTTGCCTTTTGCTTGAGAAGTAAAGACACAGCTTATTGCTATGTTAAAAAATGTGTGAAAATATGTGAGAAGTGTTTTTGACTCTCTGTAAGAGAATTGCTCTACCACTGATCCACATTAGCAGGCCTTGAAATGCAACTGCTGTGGGCCAAAGAGAAAGGTATGTACCAGAGAGCTTATGTCACAGAGAGAGACTCACCATATCTGCCTTAACCACCCAGCTCTGTTGCTCATGTCCTATCGTTTTATCCATCTTTCTTGGTTTAGCACAGCAATTTCAGAGCATCAAAACAAATTGATTGCTTGTGGGTTTAGAGTTGGGTCCTCTGCTGGATGGCCCTTAAATCCTCTCATCAAAAATGGCAAGCATAAGATGCCCTTCCTGACAGCTTCAGCCTGCAAAGAGCAGTTTCATGCTCCAGGGAGCTGCTGAAAAGATACAAAGGCTGTATCCGCTGGACACCTCTCTGTCACCTTATGAGCAAAGCTTTGCGAGTTATCTCCCAGCTTTCACCAGAGGGGAAAAAAGTAATCACAGCTTTCTGGATTTAGTTCCCCCCCCTCAGTGGACTTTCATCTGCATAGGGCCACATGACAGTGTCCCTGCTACCCCAGCCTGCTGTCAGTTCAGCCTTCTCTCACCTCATTTTCTTGGCTGCTAAATGATGCTGAAGTCACATTCAGAACAGGAGTTGCAGTGAAACAGGGGACTAATACACTGAAATGAGAACCTCTATGGAAACACCTACCAAAATAATGAAAGGTGTGATGTAAAACTGGCTTAGGTGTTTGATAGCTGTGTCTGCATGTCACATAACTGTGATGTTGGCATACAGCCGGTGGTAGGAAACTTGACAGTGCAAGCTACACTAGATCAGGTCCAGACCCCCCCAAGACCCCTCCCATACCTCCAGGTGCACGTTAAAGCTCTTCATCCCTGCTGCATCCCAGGCAGTTCTTGTCTTTTCTCTTGCACATGTGACTTTTAAGATGACCAGGAACAAGCAGGGAGATGCCACAGCCATTGCTCCTGTCCCCCAGCTCTCTGTCTCAGCCACACTTGCCGCTCTGCACTCAGAGGAAGCGAGGTCTGATCACAGTGGGCATTTTGGGGGTAATGTGTTAAAAAAGCTGCTTCACCATTTTCACCTGGGGCTTCCCTTGCCACCTGCCTCACCTGCAGTTAGGACTGCACTGACTGTGACTCCCTGGGAGATGGCTTCTAGTGCCAGAGTGACAGCAGACACAAGTCCTCAGCTGCCCATGTCCCTTCAGCATCCTGTTGGGAGGCTCAGCAGCTTCATCTCATCAGTGGGGCTCCTCTTCCCTTCCCCACCTTTCCCCCACAGTCTCTCAGCTATAACACTGCTACAAAAAATTTTGTCCAGGCATCATGAGATGAGCTCCTTGCAGCTTTCCAGAGCATTAATGGTGAGTGGCAATTCTGCAAGACTTGGTGCAGGTATAGGCAGCTGTTCTCAACTAGCCACATGGCTATGGCCTGAAGCCCAGACAGGGAGCAAAGTATCTGACACCGAGCAAGCTGTTGGAGGTACAGCAAGGGACCACCCAAGCCCTCAGCTTTTTAACATGAGAGGATCATGACCCTGGGGGAAAGGAGGAGGTGATTTTCCAGTGTTACTGCGAGGAATGGAGGCAGACAGCTGTTGGGATCTCCTGATATCATACAAAAAAGGCATTACATGATCAGGAATAAATGCACATTTACTAATTCCCAGACCCATGGCAGCCATTGTACTGTTTCCTGCCCAGTATGGACCATCAGGCTTCATTCAGCCTTTGGAAATGACAGCTAACTATTTATAGATGCTGCCTACATTACTCCAAGGAGCAGCATCTTTCTATATTTTACAAACTCACTCCAAGTTTCCTTCAGTATCGTGCCAGCACAGGGTGAATTTCTGAGAGTAATCTTCCCTCCTTTTTCCCAGAACACAGAACATCTGGGACTATTGAGATATCATCTTGTGGCATTGGCTGACTCTTTTTTTTCTTATTTTTATTTTTTATGAGTTTCTGTGTAACAACTTCATGATGTTTTTTCCTGGGAGGACAACTGTCTCATCTAAAACCTTGTCTCACATATTCCTTTATGGAGGACATCTTATGCTAAAGTTCTTGAAAGAATTTCCTTTTGTGCTCTGTCCCCACCTTTCTGTTAAATTCCTCTCAAATGTCTCTCTGATGCTTAACCTCTAGGTCGCCCTATTCAACAAACCAAAGCAAAATGCTAGTTTGAATAAGCTCAGGATACACTGATGTCATTTCTGAATATTAGCAGGCCACATGATACTACCAACTTTATTTGATCCCATTTGCTGAGGCAGCCTGAATTTCTCAGGGGCAGGTTTTTTTAATCCTGATTCATTATTGTTCAAGCCCATCAAGTAAATGGCTGTGGAGCGGAAGCTTGAATGGGCTTGTTTAATAGGAAAAGTCATTCATCTGCAGCACAGCAGCTCTGCAGCAAGGCTGTCTTCCCTCTTCTGCTTCTCACTGGTCTGCATCAGCAGCAGTGATGCTGAAGCCTGGTAGGGAAACACTGGGGAGAGATCTTTGACTTCACACTAACTGCTTTTGTTCACTGCAAGAAATCCTTTCTGAAGTAAACAGACTGATTGTTTCTATGGGTCAGCCAGCTATTTTAAATTTATTTCTCATGTATGACTTGGTACTGCTGAGGCCCCATGGCAAGCTGTGCTCTTTATCTGAGGCAGCCTCCCACTCAGGCCCCAAATTGTAACCTTGGGATCTGTTGATGCTACATTTGCAGCTCCCTACAGGTCCTATCACTGCTACTATGGAAAGCCAAAATAGGCTGTGGAGCCATAGCACCTGCCAGCTTAGGAAAACTAGCCCTAAGGTGTTGGGATGAGCAGGACCCTGTGAGCTAGGAGCTGTACTGGTCTTCTTTACCCTCCTGACTTCTGCCATGCTTGAATAAAGAATCAGACCCTGAAATGGCCTGAACCGGTGCATGGAAATTCAGTGGAGCCCTGCCAGGTAATGGTAGATGAAGTTCTGGCACTCAAATCTATATTTTTATACATAAAACTTGCTATTTTTTCCCAGTCCTTGGTTCGCAGCAATGCCAGGAAAATGCCCTGGCTGCATTTTCCCTGTGAAAGCACAAATGTAAGGTTTTTGCTGGAGACTTGCACTGAAGACGTGTTCAAGGCAGATAACTGCTGGTATTTATTGGTCACAGTGCCATTTGTGCACCCACCAATGCACGTGGGACCCAGGCCTGTCCCCTGCTCCCTGCCTGCTAAAACCCGACTGAAACTCAATACATACCAGGAATACCAGCGTCCCCACAAAGCCTGTGCTGGGTGGAGGAGGAGGCTCTCCCTCTCTCCCTGCTTTCCTTTCCGCCCAGCTTGGCTAGTTCTTTGGCAGAGCCCCAGGACCTGGAAGGGGGGAGGAGAGGGGGGCTTGAGAGGGCAACAACTTCCCGAGCTTACCCACGGCCTCATTTTGATCTGCTGTACTGCCTGCTCATTTCCACTTCACAGATGCTGCTGAGCTCTGCCACGGAGAGACAAATCCCAGAAGGGGAAGGGAGCGTGGTGGGGAGGGAAGAGATGAAAGCAGAAAAGAGCTGCATTTATTAAGCTGTTTTTCTTTCAGTGAAAAGAAGCATTTATCAGTGATTTCATATGTCATGTGAGATGTGGCTCCCTGCCAATTTCTAAGGATGCAAACAAGGCGCCTGACATCATACACTAAATATAGAGCAGTTCTTGCTTTAGGTGAATAAATAATGCAGATGCAAAAGCCCAGGTTTTCAGTTACACATTCATTACCATCCGTCTGTCAGGTTCTCATCATCAGGAGAAAAACGTCTGACTCCAGCAAGGAGTGACAGGTGAAGAATGCAAAACAATTTCAGACAATAGGTGATTAAGCAGAATTTCCTTGTTCTCAGTTTTTTTTCCCTACAGCTACATTTCATTTCAGCAGTAATCCATGGTGCAGCTTTTCTAGCACAGCTCTGCTGCCTCCCTCCCTTTCCCTTCAAGCCAAGCTGGAGTGACAAGCCTGGGTGGGGAGAGCCTGAACAATGAACACAGCCAAAATGTGGAAACTTCCCCAGGCACTTAGCAAGGGAAAAAAAGCAGAAGAAAGAAAATGGCCAAAAAAAAAAAGCCTCTGATTAGACTGTGCAAGCAGTAAAGCAGCAGCATCCCCCAGCAAAGCAGTTTTCCGTGCTCTGTCAGAGAGTGATTTTAATTATGGCCTTTCAATGCTAATCATTCTTGACTCCTCTGTTGGTTGGGGTTTTTTTAAGGCACCCATTTTAACAACCACACAAGCAAACCTGTAACTGGTTCCATGGCATATTATTTTAGTTCTCAGAAAGCCCTCCAGGAAGGATTACAATTGGTAATAAAGCTGAATCGATGACTTTCTCCCCTCTCCTCCTTCAGATCAAAGGCCCCGAGCAGGAGGATGCATCCCCAGCCCACCCTTTCTGGGGAAGAACAGAGACAGGAGAGTGGGAAACAAGAAGACAATGCGCCATCAAAGCTGCCGCAAGGTGTTGGATCAATGACAACATCTGCATGAGGGTCTGGGCTACAATAGAAGCTGTTACCATAGAAACAGGTGCAAAAGCATCAGGCAGGAAGAAGCAGGCGATGATGAAAGGTGAGAAAGAGGGAGAGAGTATTTTTAGCTCCCTTAGGAGGAATGCTATACAATGACATCACCCTATCTCATTATTTGCACCCGTGCTGTACAACACATTGTGGCACCTGCCCCAGACTGCTAAATGGGAAAATGTTATTATGGATGTGCATTATAAATACTGCAGTGAAACTTGAGCTTGGGAGTTATTAGACATCACTATTCTGTAATAAAGGAGAGCATTTAATACATTGTGCTGTAGAGATTCACTGTACGGTGTAAGACGCATCATGTCTAGAATTTTAATATTCTCAGAAAGTAATTATGACTCATCCTTTTATTGTTATTAAGAAGCAGAGTGAAAATAATTTTACACATTTGATATCCCACACACCAACAAGCCTTTTACACTGGAGAAACATGGCCTAATTTTCCAGAGCTCTGTGTGCCAACATGCTCTGAGTGAATGTGGTAGTAGTCATAGGTGCTCAGCACTGCCAAAAATCCAGCCATCTGTGTCACATGTGAACGAAGCCTCATTAATCTCAAAAATACAGAGTGTACGTTCTACTGCCTGTGTTCAGCTCCTTTGGAAGGGCCAGACCCCTTTTGCAGTTAAGGACCAGTAGATACCCATAACATCTGCTGAAGCCCTGATTCCAGGCAGGGAAAAAATTCTGGCTGTCAGACATTGCTCCCGGCTGCCAAACAGAGGGGAAAACCTCCAGCCTGGGGAGCTGAAACAATCTGGGGCTCATCTGCCTTGTGCCAAGGGGTGGGTGCCCGCAGCTCACCACACCAGAGAGGATGGAATCACCATTCCTGTCACGCTGCTCACAGTGAAGTGGGAAGGATAAACCCAGAGGAATGTGTGTTCCTTGTGACTGCAGAACTGTGAGCCCCAGAGCTCCCAGCCCTGGAATAACTAGCAATAAATGCCGCGCTCAGCCAGAGCGTGTCGGGGACACTGGGGCCTGTCACTGGAGATAGGCAGGGACTGAAATTCCCAACCCATGCTGATACCCACCGGTGCTGCCAAACAGCGGCGGGTGAGTGACAGGGCTTGCCCTGGCTCTTGCCCTGTGCTCAGCAGAGCACGTGGGCACTCAGCCATTTGTTTTCGCAGTTTGGCCGGATCCTGCGTCAGCAGGCCGGAGCGGGAGCGGGTGACCGGGGTGGCGCCAGGCGCCAGTGCCAAGGGTGTAGGGCAGGCGGTGGAGCATGGCCTGGCTGAAGGGGCCAGGCAGGCTGATGTCATGCTGTAGCCCTCCTCCTTGGCGAGCTAAATATACTCTCCCTGTGCCCCACCGCCTGGCCCGGGAGCAGCGAGAGGCTGGGGGCACAGCTGAAGGCCTGGCCTCGCCTGCCCTGCCATAAAAGGCACTGGTGCACAACCCAGCCAGCTGGGGAAACAGAGCAAGAAATAGCACAGGGACCATGGTGGGTGACAGGAAACACGAGCAAGCCAGGGAGTTACCACCTAACGGCAGTCACAGGGGGCTTACAAGCAAGGACAACTGGTAGCAAAACCTGATTTTCTTTTTGGTTTGTTTTTTTTTCACCATGCAATCACGATGTGCACTCTTTCTCTGTTTGAGCTATCTTTCCTACCAGAAGATCTGACTCTTTAAATATATACTAAATAGTTCACTGTACAGAACATATGAATGCTACTTCTGACCCATCTTTAGGGGAAGAAGATGAAGGTTATCCGACACAGCACAGCTCAGGCTGCCAAAGGTCCCATTCAATACATCTACAAAGAAAGGTAGGAAAGGTGAGTGAATTTAGCTGAACCTGAAATTACAACACCTGAAAACATTTTTTTCCCTAGTCTAAACGCAGCTTCCTTGCTCCAACATCCCTGAGTCTATTGTACCTAATCCTCATGATGATTAACCAGACCATGCCTGAAACAGCAGCCTTTCTTTACTATATCACTGGCTAACGTGAACTATTCTGAACATCAGCTTCACTCAGCTTAACCTCACCCCCATTTCCTAGTAAAGCTAATGCCCAGCACAATGCTGAAGTGCTTCTGCTTTCTTCCTGGCACCTCTTTTTTGGCATTTCTCATTTTATTTTTGATGAAGGAGGTTACTGTTATACATCTTACAGTATTAGTGCTGGATATAGATGAAACAATATTTCATGTGACTTATCATACAATTTGTCTTATATGTTAGCTTTGGCACTGCCAGCATTGTAGTTATGCCAGTAGAGAAACTTTGATCTGAGTGTAAAACTCAGCCAGGCTTGATGTAGGGTTGTAGAAAATAATTTCAAATATGAGAAATCTGACCTGTGCTTTTGGGGATACAAATGCTGTTGATACCCTAAATATCACATTTTATAGGAGGTATGACCTCTCTGCTAAAATCAAGTACCATTTTAGGACAACATTAGGAGTCACTCTGAGCATGTGTGGAATTCACTAGACACATTTTGGGCACTGTCCCAATCTGAATCACAGCAGTCGTGGACATGTATGGCTCAAGAGACCATGCAGCTCCTCTTTCCCTCCCCTTCCCTCTCTTTCTAGCTGATATTCCCAACTGATGTGTGTTTAACCTTTTGAGAATATCTTTGGTGACAGGAACAGCCCTCAGTCAGGGCTCACCTCACTTGCTGGTTACAGCATGTTTTTCTCTAGCTGTAACCCAGCTCACTCTGACTGGGAAAGACTCAACTTCTCTGCCTACCTGAAAACTAGTTAGTCTAATGGCAGTCCTTAGATATTGGACATGCTACCACATATGCCCTCATCCTCCAGTTGTCCACCCTGAATAAACCAGTTCTTTCAATGTCTCCTTGTTAGCCAGGTCTTCCAGACTACCACCATGCCCCTCTCTGTTCCACGTTCACCAGCATCATCCAGCAGAATGCTGTTCTCTGCCCAGCTCTGTCTTGATGAGGGAAAAATGGTGATTTCCCCAAACCCACATCTAGCATGGCCTCTGGCACCTCCCACTTGGCCCCTTCCCCATTCCATGCCTCTGTGTTCTGTGTATCTGCCTTGCCACTCAGTCAGACCCACCCTGCTCTGCTGCTGCCAGCCTGGCACTTTTCCACAGCATCATTCTGTGTTTGAGTCCTCCTTCTAAGTGTGTGCTGAGCACTCCCCTGTATTGAATTTCACTTTATTGATCTCAGATAGTTTCTCCCATTTGCCAAGACCACTTTGACTTCCAGCCCTACAAAGTGCTTGCAAATTGTGCTTCCCCACCTGGAGGAACTCACAGATTTTACAGTGTACTTTCTCTTCCATTACGCTCCTCAATAACAATATAAATAATAGCAGCACTATCCAGCACTGTCTGCTTGCTTGCTGCTCTCCCTTCCCTTCAATCTCTCTAGGTACCAGGGCAGTGAGCACTCTTGCCGAAGAGACAGAAAAGACATGGGCTTGCCACCTGGGTGGCACCTGGGTAACAGCAGTGCCCTGAAAAAAAGGGGGTAATGCACATTGTCCCATGCTCAGCCTCTTGTTGCTACCAGCACCAGGCATTAGGGCCTCTTGCCTCCATCCTCAGCCAAAAAGCTGCTCCCACGTGCAATGTGCACTCATGGGAGTGTTGAACCACAAGCTTGCAGCTAGAAGACAAGAGGGGATTGGTTTGGCTCAGCAGGGCTGCTGAAGGTCAGACTACTAGAACTGTTTACTGAGCGAGTTTGTGCAGCTTCAGCTCAGGCTCGCCAGGGACCCAGCTGAACAATTAAAGGAAATATCAGTTCAGTCGCAGGTTGCAGCACACTCACAGCCCTGCCTTCAATGAATAAAATAAATCATTCACACTGATTCTCTAATCAACCCAATCCTCAGAGGTGTAAATTATGCTGGCAGGTGTATAATCAGTGAAGTTTCCAAATTAACCTAAAAAAACCCAAAGAACCCTCTGAGTCTCTCAGCATTGGCTGAGCTGAGCAAGGGCTGTCTAAAATAAGTGCAACACAAAACTGGGTGGCAGTGACTGTGCCTTGCAAAACCTGATAGAAAAACAACCATCCTGGAACCTAGAGCTTTGGTTCAAAAGGATGATGCTCCAACCTGGGCTGTTCTTTCATCACTGACCCTGCCCAGATGCTCAGGGCATGCCTTGTTTGCATGGAAATCCCATCAGGATCCTACACCTCTGCAGGAGCATCTTAACAAAGGTCCTAATCCTTTCAGCCAGCAGCCCTGTAGGCAGGAAACACACCATAGCACATGACTAGGAATAAACACAGAGTGCAGGGGTATGGCTGTCAGTTGGTGTCTCCCTCTGGTAAATGCACCCCTGACAGTAGCCTCAGTTGTGCTGTTGGGTGTAAAGGGACATCAGCTTGACAGTCTCAGCTTGATTTTGTCTTCTCACTGCTTCTGTGGTGGGAAATGCCACTGCTCCTTGAAGAAGTGAAGGTGGTTGCTGTGTGACAGCACCCAGCAGACAGCCAATGTTGTTCACCCAGGTCTGCAGAGGAATGTGGAACCACTTTATTTACTCTCTTTAGAGATGTGGGTTGAAATAATTTACTGGTGTGGACTAAGTAACAAAAAAGAGATGTCAGGATTCTAAATGCGGCATTTGGAGCTGTTATAGGAAAGCAGTGAAACAAAGCAGCAAAACCTGAGTTAAAAGCATATTTCCTTTTCAACATGGGGGAGACAAAGAGTGTTTGGATGGGCCCCAGCCTACTGCTTTATGTAGCCATTGTTTTATTGTGTAAAATAAAAATAAAATGGATTCCAGCAAATAATGGTAAATATTTGATGATATAATTATGTCTTATTAATGCAATGTTCTTTCTTTTGCAAATTAAATTTTCACAAGAATTCATCACCCATTTAATTTTTATTATTTAGGCCGTGAGTATGTCACAGATGTTTGTTATGTACTTTCATAACCATTTGATTAATATTAAATGTTTAAAATAAAAACTCCATTTATAGTTCAGTTATAATGGCCCTATGAAAATATTACAAATACGAGTTGGTATTTATGGCCCACATTAGCTCTTAGTACTACTTTTGATATTTTTATTGCTGTGCAGGACATGCACAGTTCATTACATATGAAAAATCGTTTAATTTTCAGGAGCTTTGTAATGATCTGTAAACTGAAGAATTTTCCTTGCCATGCCACAGAAACCCTCTCAGTTCTCCTGATTGCACCTCTTTTATCTTGAAGAAGGCAGACCCGAGGAAGGCACAATCTACTCTATTTATATGTATGGCTGTAAGAGAGGATCTCTTAAAAAGCATGAATGCAGGAGATACAAGGTTTGAACATCCTCAAATACAAAGCTCCTCTTCATCCAAACGTACAGATATGGACTATGACTGGGCAGGAATTGGGGGAGAGCATTAACCATCAGGAGTTATCTCCTGGGTTTGCAGGGCACCTGTCACACCTGTAGGATGTGGCCATGAACTGAACCCTCTCTGTTTGGCAGTTACAGCACACACAGGAAAGCTCCTTCAGGCCATTTAAAGTGTGTGGCTGCTGTGGATTTCAGTCTCCAAAAAGGCCCAGGACCAGGCTCCCCTGCAGCACCAGGAGCAGCATTAGGTTTTCTACTCCAGTAGCTCAGGGAATTTCAAGTGCATCAGCTTTTTTCAGAAGGATTAAAAGCATCACAGTTGTTAGTGTGCCTGTGTAGGATGTTAGACCTAAACCTATGAAGGCCTTACTTTCCTTTAGCTACACCAGGTTGGTGCTCCATCAGCTTTGACAATACCCTAGGGATTTAAAGTGTCGCTGTATCTCCTGCCAACCACAGGCTCCTCCTACAGAGCATCTTCCCAGCTCCATTTAAGCTGGATTTCACCTACATGGTCATCTGTTACCTGCTGGAAGAAAATTAGGTCCCAGGATTGCTAAGCATCCTAATGCCATCAGGAAACAGAGCTGCAGATAACAGCATCCATGACCACCACCACTTCCACTGGAAAATGACAGGATGACCAGGCACAACAAGGCTTCCCTTGCCCAGCTTTCTCTTAGCAACTTGGAAGAAGCATGCTTACATCCAGCTACACTGGGCTTTTATGAGGTGTGGTGGACTTCTGCCACTCACCTCATGCTCATTTATAGGGGTTCATGGTGAATGCAAAACCCCTCCTGTCTGTCCTGATCTTCTCATATATGCATTTCCTTGCTACAACTGACTAGCTAAGGCAAGTACAAGAAAGACAAGGAGGATCTGAAGAAGATCCAGCAGAGGACCAAAGATAATGAGGGGTCTGGAGCATTTCTCTGAGATGAGGCTGCAGGAGCTGGACTTGTTTAGTCTGGAGTAGAGAAGGCTGAGAGGGGACCTCACTAATGCATATAAATATCTCAGGTGGGTATCAAAAGGAAGGTGCCAAACTCTTTTCAGTGATGCCCAGTGACAGGGCAAGGAGCAAAGGCCATAAACTGAAAAACAAGAAGTTCCACCTCAACATGCGGGAGAACTTCTTTATGTAGAGGATGGCAGAGCACTGGAACAGGCTGCCCCGGGAGATTGTGGAGTCTCCTTGTCTGGAGACATTCAAAACCCACCAGGATGCATTCCTGTGTGACCTGCTCAAGGTGACACTGCTGTGACAGGAGAGTTGGACTAGATGATGGACCAGAGGTCCCTTCCAACCCAAACAATTCTGTGATTCTGTGATGTTGCTGCAATGGTGGGTCCATACAGCAGCAGTATGTGCCTCACCTGGGTGAAACCAACTAATGGTGCCAGGCTTTAGGAAGATAAACAGTCCCTCTAAATATTCTCTGCTCCTCTGTTTCTGAAAGGCTACCAGACAGCCATCCTATCTCTGGGGTGAGTAGTGCCCCCTGCCATTTGGAGTTTGCTAGGCAGAGTGATGAGACACAGCTACCAACAAAAGGTGTGAATTCTCAGAGGCTGCTGAAGTGACATTTCAAACAAGCACGGAAAATGCTCCCAAAGGTATAGTGGTTTCAGTACCAGAGGTAAAAGCAGTAGTCCCCTCCTGCACCACCAGCATCTCCAGAGCTCATCCTGGTTCTCATTTTAGTTCCCCAGTTTCTGGGTGTGTATCAGGCATGGCTTTTCACTGAACTGAAACTTCTCATTTCAGGTGATGTTTAGCAAAACATTTTCTTCCTGAGTCTGGTTTGGGAACTTTTGGGCTGTGATCAGTGGCCTTCATGTGCTGTTTCCACCCCTTCCCTCTCTCAGCCACACACCCATGCTGTCTGCCTCCACATATGAAGATCGCTGGAGGAGCGCAAGTGTGTGTGGCCATGTCCTTGTCATTGCAGCCCACTGTGGGCTGCTAGGTCTGAGGAAGTGAATTCAGACCTGAGGTACAGGAGTCAGGACCCCATTTCTAAGTGCTGTTGAAACCCCTGCTGGGAGAAGGGACATTTTCTTACTGCCAGAACAGGATGTGCTTTGTTTTCTTCCAAAACTGCCATGGTGGTGCAGCACTGGCTGGTGGCTGCAACCTGGCTAGCAGGGCACCTGGAAGGAGGTTTGTGTCCCCTCACCCCCAACACTGCTCTCCACTCACTGGGCTGCTGTTTCCATTTAGTGCAAAGCACTCCATGTTTCTCAGCCACCATCATAAAATTTGTTAGAGGGTGTCAAAGTGGGAGACTTGATTAATTTGGTTTGTAGGTAACAGCTGCCATGGAACATAGAAGGCCCTTTGGCCCCTGTCCCATTGTGCATCTGGTCTGTCCCATTGTGCATCTCTGCTAAATTGAAGGGAAGCCTTCCTCCCTTCAAAAACTGTGCTTCCCTTCAGCTGTTGGGTTTTGGAATCTTTGGAAAGAAACACAGCTGTGGCATGAGAGCCATCAGCAAGAGCCTGGGACAACACAAACTACACTGTTAAAAATACTTAGTGCTTTGAATGAACTGAAAACATTTTTTCTTACACATTAGGAGCAAATATGCAGCTGCATTATCAGCTTCAGTGAGGGCTAGGCACAGGCACAAGGTGCACAGACAAGAGCAGGGGGAATGAAGCCCATTGAGTCCCTTTGCCCTGCATCATTCCCAAAGTGCAGAGCCCGGCTGTTTCTGGAGGTGCTGCCATGCTGGGCTCTGCAGCAGCCAGGGCCATTGGGCTGCCTCCTGGGAGCTTTGTTTGTTTCTGGAAACTGAAATGCCTCAGCTTCCAAATCATGACAGGAGATGATGCTTTACTTAGGGTTGAAATCTGAGCCAAAATCTATTCCTGGCAATGACTTGAAGGTCATGCACCAGTAAAGAGTTCCTACCCCGATGGTATGTGCTATTAGACAGATGCGGCTGTTGCTCTTTCTCTGACAGTGACAGATTCTAGGCCAACCTTTCATGGGTGTGTTTGTTTTCTCCTCCAGTCTGCATTGCTCTCCTAATCTGTGCCCCCAACTCAAGTTTCACTCGCTTGTGCCCTCCCCAAAGGGATGTGATTAAGCACAGCTAGTGCAGAACTTTACAGTAGCAGCAAATTCCTTTGTGCCTGCAGAGTTCACCAGCAATGAGAAGGCAATGTGACTTTGCAAGCATGCCTTGCATAGCTTCTTGTCTTCATATCCCCTGAGGTGAGTGATGCAGTTCACACACAGCCCTTGCACCTGTCACAGGAGCTGGGGACAGCCTAGGGGACTCAGAGGTGGAAGCCAGTCAGCAAAGTGTCCATGGAGACATGTCCTACCACTGCCTTTCCCAGCTGGTGGGATGCAGCACTGCACACTAACCTCTGAGGTGGCTGTGAGGAGCACAGTTCAGGTTTGCAGCACTAAGGATCTGGCTCCCTTTCTTGAGAACATAACAGATATCCTTTACAGGGCTTGGTCTTCACACTGCAGAGGAGTTCAGGCTCTCACAATAAAGAGGTAGTTTATTGCCAAATCCCATTCCTCCTCACTCTTCTCTGGAGTAACACCCCCATCATGCAGAACAGAGAGGCATAAAGCTCCCAAAAGGGCTGCACTGATTCCCTCAGCCGCCCCACACCACTCTGGTGCCTCTGCCTCTCAAGATGTTTTTTTTTAAGGCAGCTCTCTGTGGGTGTTTGGCATATAAGGAGACATCAGTAAGAAATGAAGAAAGCTGAGTATTATGAATGGTAGCCACGGGATGGGCAAGTCAATCAGGGATAAATTTGGAGTAAGGAAAGAGGAGCCTGGTGTACTACTTATCCCTCTGGTCAAAGCTGGATTAGGGCAAACAGTTGCTTGTATTTATAAACTTCCCAACACCCTGCTGTGCCTGAATAAGAGGAGAGAGGAAGGATCACAAGACCCTCTCTGGCTGGGGCTTGGGAAAGGAAGTCTCTGAAATATGAATGCTGGACATTCTCTTCCCCTCCCCCCAGGGTGAAGATTTTCCACAGTGTCACTCCTGCTGTCACTCACAGTGGGAGCACCCTGGTGATCTGATCCTTACTCCCCGAGCCTCAGGAGAGTTTTTCTTGTGCCCAGAGACCCAACCTGAAGGGAGGCAGGCAGAAACCTGCTCCTCTGGGCCCTGCCCCTCACCCCCTGCTGCCTCCAAGGGCTGATGGAGCTAATTAATTTACTATTAGTACAGTCCTTTTTCAGTGTGGGTCTGTGTTTATGTTTACTTTCAGGAGCTAGAGATGGTACAGATGGCTAATTTGTTTGTTCGGTATTGTTCTTTCTAGCTGCCTAGAGCTGTTTTTGTACTTCTGTATTTGTCATGGTTACTGCATACTCAAAATCTCAAGTGCCTCTTTTCCTGTGTGATGGAAAGCTTACTGAGTATCAGCTGAAAAGTCATGACTGTTTAGAAGGATTCTCTCTTTTGTCCCTTTGTCCGGCACTACCCCCCATTGCCTTTTGTTTAGGTGGGTGTTCTGGAAGGCAGAGAGCCAGCTGCAGCCCGGAGGTTTCCCAGAACATCCAGAAAACCTGGACAATGGGCTTTTCCCTGGCTCTGAGAGACTCCAAAGTGGGTCACCTTCCGTGCTGGTTAGCAAGGAACATGGGCAGGACAGCTAGTGCTGCTGCCAAGGGAAATGGTGGTGGTGGGGAGGGAAGCAGCTGCATTTGATCACACAGTATTGCTGCCCAGTTGCTGCTAGTGGGAAGAACAAGCCTGCTGATTAGCATTCCCAAGAATACAATTAGGAGACAAGGCTATTTTCAGCAGCGTCCCCTCTCAAGGCTTGTAAAGACACAAGCGCAAAGAAGCCCGGAGTAGGCGCTTCCTCCACCGCAGGCACTGGATGGCTTATATTAGCACAATGCTCCAAATCCCCTGTAAGTCCTCCCAGAAAGGGAGAGTAAATATAGTTTGTCAAACAGTTATCTTTAGCACACTGTCTCGTCTGCCAGCGTGGATCTTTCTGCATGACCTCTTGCTAAGTCAGGGCAATTTCTTCTCGTTCGCTTACTCCTGCCTGCAGTGCCATTCCTGGAGGGGAACCAGGGCTCCCTGGGGCTGGGGGGAGACTGTTTCCACCCCCCCCTTGCTGACCAGCCTCTGTACAGACATAGCAGGGTTATTGACCTCTAAACCCAGTTTTTCCCATCTGCTTTAAAGGGAAAAAAAAAAGGGGGATGGAAGAGCACAAAAAAGGAGGATGAAGGGAAAGCAAGCTGGCTCTGCTGGGGATCCCCTCTGAACTCCAGCAGGCAAGGGACATGCTGAGTCCACACCTCTACAACAGATCCTCTGTGATGGTGGGCTGGTGATGGAAGAAGAAGCACAGGGAGGTTTTGCAGGCTCTGAAACCAGCCCTACCTCGCACTGCTGCTTAGACAGCAGTCTCTCCCTGCCTGGCCTCACTTTGGCATCACTTATTATTTCTCTTGTGCTACTGCTCATGCACACACACACAGACTCCACTGGGCCAAGCTGCCTCTGAGTGCCACCTGCACCAGCAGTAGTGTAAGCACAACAAGGACTGTGGGCAAGTGCCACCTTTGGAGGTTTGCTCAGCCTGGGATGATTGTGGCTGGCTCATGGGCCATGAGTGGGGTTCTGGCAAGGCTGGCACTTCACAAGGCAGCAGCCCTTTTGAGCTGAAAAGGGGGTATGTGGGAAACGGGGCCCCACACTAGTAGGCACCTTGCCTGAAAGATGAAGATCATCTTTTTTTGTAGCAAAGAAAAAAGAGTGAAGGACCAGAGCTGACTGCAGCTCTGGCCACCCACCAGCTGCTCCTAAAACTGGGGCACTGCAGCAGGGGGAGCCCCCTGCCCCTGGGCCTGTAGTCCTGCCCCACTACAAGGCAGCCCCCTCACAGCAAGCAGCTATCTGGAAAACTTGATAGCATCCAGTAGCCAAAAAAGCCTGATCCAGAACAGGTCATGGCTATACCAGAAAGTCAGGCAGAGTTTGCCTTCCCCAGGGAAGCTGGAGCAGGGAGGAGGCAGGCAGCCACAGCATGCTGTGTCCATAGGAGCACTGGGTTTCACAGCAGGTCTCCTGTGCCCATTGCAGTGGGCAGTGATGTGCCTCTGCACAAAACTCCGTATGTCTGAGCCACTAATTTTCCAACAAATCATTTCCTTTTTATTAATCTCAGTGGAGTCTCATCTCTTCAGGATACTGCCACAGGCAAATGGTGTAACACAAAGCTCAGAGACTCTGCTGTAATGAAAAGGAGGAGATTAGAGAGTTAATGGCCCCAGCTGCTACTATAAGCTTTACTCTCCAGGCTGCACTCAGTTGGAGAGGCATCATATTGCAGCTCCATCCCCTGTGCCACTCTCTACATGGTTGGGGAACTCTCCAGAACAAGAACAACATCGTTTTGTTGCTGTCTGCCAGACGGAGAAACCGAACCGTGCTCTTTTGTCAGGAGGCCCCTGCCTCCTCCTGCATGACTGAACAGAGCTGTTCTAACTCTCCAAGGTCCCCATCTCTGCTGTGCTGCTGTACATGCACAGCCACTTCAGCTTGAGGGAAAGGAGACCAGTGTGGGGCCTGGTGAGCTGCTGCTTATCCCACAGGTGATATCCATGGGGTGGCTGTGTTTAATAGTGCTCTGGGGATGGAGAGTGAACCCAGATCTGGCTGAGCACCAGCAAGGGGAGAAGAGGAGATGTCACCAGCATCCAACTGCCTCCTGCAGAGGATCACATCCAACAAACCTTCCTCTCCTGGCAATAACCAAGGGTAGCTCCATTAAACATGAAAGAAGAACAAGAAACCTGCATGCTGGGGTGCCCTGGGTGACTACAGCCAAAGGAAAGTCAGACAGCTGCATGGCAGGCATGTGGCACACAGCCGTATGTATCGTGTGGCCAAGCCAATGCAGGGGCACCACAACCACCTCCTACAACACAGGCTGCATGACAGGCTCCAGTCCATGTGCTCTTTCCCTCTCAGCTCCATCTTTTCCTCCATTAACTTTGAGTGAGGGCAGGAAGGAAGAACTGGCAGGAGCCTGTGCTGCCCGGGGTGCAGGGATGCCACTCACCTCTCTGCATGCAGGACATTTCTCAGCCCTCCTCTCTCTGAAAAGGCCTTTTCCATGCATCTCGTGGTGCCTCCTGATGGAGGTGCCAGTGTGTGCCCAGTGTGTGCCAAAATGTGCTGCCTTGGCTCTTTGGTGCTTCCCTACCTCCCCCCAGTAGGAAAATGATATTAAGACCAGCCACAGGACTCCTTCATCCAACACAGCTATAACAAGGTCAGCCTGTTTCCGCATGGTTTCCTTAGATGCCAGTGCACACATTCAGCACAGACATGCCAGCAGCCAGAAAACCTCCTGGAGAGCATATCCAATGATTCAAATGAAGCTCACTACTGCTGCTCAGTTCTCCAGCCTATTCTTTTCCTTAACTTTGAAGGAATTCCTGAGTCTATCGTAACTTCCATGTGCCTGACCCAGCTATGCTTGCCCCAGTTCCTGCCTTCACCAGCTCTCCAGTGGGCTTGAGGAGAACAGAGGAGTCCAGCTGCCCCCACCCCTGATCCTGACATTGTTTGCATCCAAGAACTCACAAAACTCCCATTAAGACACTGCTAAGGAGACAGCAACAGAAATAAATGGCTTCAAGAAATTCTCCCAGCCTTTCCTATTTATTACAAAACAGTGAGATGCCAGCACCAATGAACAAAGTCTTAAAATACTTGTGAGATTCTGCTTGGAAACATGATGTTTTCCTCTTGTTATTCATGAACAAGGATTGTATTTCCCAGGTAAATTAACTTGAAAAACATTTCTAAAGTTAGTTTAAGTGTGAATTTTTCAACAACATTTCCTGCTTGTTTTTCAAAAGGCTAATTAAACTTGCAGTGACAACAAAATCACTTTTGCTTTTACTTGAAGGGAAACAAATGCTGTGGAGCAAAGCCAAACCAGTGGATCAAGTCCTCCACTCCTTCAATTCTGCATTTCCTTCTGATTATTCTGAAAAGTAGCCAAGATTTGCCCAGCATGGAGACAAAGCCCTGCAATGCTGGGGACAGGACCCAGCATTTTATCTGGCCAATCATTAGCCAAATGCCAAAACCCCCTGCCCATTTCTTTCCCAGTTTTTCTGAAGATATGGTTGTGAAAAAGTTGAGGATGGAGCAATCTCTTCTGCTTTATCTGAACATATAAAGCACCCTGAAAGAACCAACATTTCTTCTGAATTATTTATAGTTTATGGAAATTAAAATAACATAGAAATCTGCAATGATTTAATTAATTATGGATAAGTAACAAGGTAATGCTAGCAATACATTTAACTGAAAAACCTATTTATAATAAAATGATTTCTTATAAATAATTAAAGCAGAACTGTCTGTGTTGTAACTCATAATTTACATTTAAGTCCTGATTCTTCTCGCACTTCTGATGAAACTTTACTCATTGGAATGCTCCCATGGAGCTGATGAAGTCAATGACAGAGCTGTTGGCAGGATGGAATCCAGTTTAGAATTAGAAGAACAGATTACAAAAGAAAAACTTTGCTTTTTCTGTTTTGTTTTTTAAAGTAAGGGTCAGCAATTCAGTCCCTAAGAGATGAACTTTGCTTTTTCCTTGGCAAAGAAATTCACCTTAATTTGCCTTTCTTAACCCCATTTTAAAAGCAAATGAAGCCCAGATGACAGCATTTAACAAGTTATGCTCACCATTTCCTTAAACCACTCTTGCCCAACAGCAATTTGGACCCTGACTGATACACTTGTGGGTTCCATGGCAAAGCCCAAAAATTGGTTACTGAGCAGTGATGGGAAGAAGGGCACCTGGAGGAGCACGCCATGTATCAGCTAAACGAGAGGGATCAAATTCAGGCTGCCTTCACCAGCCTCTCCCTGGTGAGTATTTCAGTGAACCTGAGGATTACAAGATGTTCCTATTCATTTTGTCCCTTTTCAAGAAGGCGACAGTACGGAACCACCCTTTCTATTTACTGCAAGTTCAGTGAAACACTCACTTCAAGTATCTTGGCATGTCTCAACAGGCAAGGGGTGAGCCTCAAGGAGTGCAGGGTTTCAGTCCAGGCCCTGTTGTCAGCTTTCCTTGATGGTCCTCAGAACTTTGCAAACTTGAGGGTCTGTGAACTCCAAAAGGTGTCCCACGCAGTGAGATACCGGTGACATCCTGCTGGAGTCCAGATGAGCTCCAAGGGCCTTACACTGGACTGCTGTCCATAGGGCTGTGAGATGACTGCCTTCAGTAATCAACAAATTTCCATCCTGGACACAATCTGGGTCAGTAATTACTAGAATTTTCTAAAGTCCAGTAATAATGATAGCATTCCACACTGCTTACAATTCAGGTAAGGAAAGTTCCAAGGCAGTCAGGGAATGACTGATTATTCCTGCTCTTTTCACACCCTGGCCATGCAAGAGTTCCTGGTACAATTAAGGGATGCTTCATTGGCCAGCTCTTTATACAGAGCCCAAGGCCTGATAGGGATCCCTAAGATCACAAAGTGCTCAGAGGAATGGGGTGAATGCACCATCACAGTCAGGAAGAAATGGGCACAGTGTGTCTTTAGAGCTCCTTGGAGAGAGCTCAACAAACCCTGAGGCTGCACACAGTGAGAAGGGTCAATACAGGTGAGACCCAGCCCTCTTGGACAGGCACCTCTCCAGGCTCTCCCACCAGGAAGGTGCCCCTGGCAGCAGGGGAAGGGAGAAGGGGAGGCTGGCAGGGCTGGTGCTCCTGTCCCTCTGCAGCCAAGGAGAAGCTAAAAAGGGAACCCGGAAGCTTTCCTACACAAACCACATTTATTGGTGTTGCTCCAGCTCTTCATGGAATGTTCTCCATCAAAAGCACCACTGAAATTGGCACCCTTCACAGAAAAGGAAGGGATCCACCCCAAAACACTAAATGTCAGGAAACTTTTGTGACACAGGGTAAAGAAACACACACTGCTGCTGCAATTCAAAATGTTCCTGCTCGGAAGATAACCGGGAGCAGCACGGCTGGTTCACACCTTCCACCAGAGCCAGGAGCACACAAAACCCCCCGAGCCCTTGCTGTGAGCCCTCCCAGAGGGGTGGCCAGAGGCCAAATGACAAACCACCCAGAGTGCACCACCATTCCCAGAAAGTCTTAGTAGCTGGAGAGACTCCCCATTAATAAGCAGACTTCAGGAAATACCCCAGTTGTGCAGGAAAGGAGCTGAAATCAGTCATTCACCTTCACAAGTCATGGTCAGACAAAGAAGTCTGGACAAAGGGCCACAGTAACCCAAAGAAGCAGAGCTGGTAATATAAAATAACCATTTGGATTATAAAAATATTAATTGGGAGCATAAAGGAGCTGATTCAGTTAAGGGCACAGGTTATTTGTCTCTCCAAAGCAAAGCAGAGGGCTTACACAAATGGAAGAGCTCTCAAGTATGAAAATAAATATCAAAATACTAATTAAAAAGCATCTAAACATGTTTATCATGGCTTGTATCCTCCAAGAAAAGTAGAATGGATGTCTAAGCAGAATTTTTGAATGAATTAGGGCAAGTTAAAGCCCCAGCTGGGCCAATCCAGCCCCCTTCTTTCCAGGTACAGGGAAGCCCATACCCACAGCCATTACTGCATGATGTGTTGTGTTGCCCAGAGTAATAAAGACAGCATGGTACTTTCTGCAAGGAAAATAACACCTTCCCTCTGTAATTTCTGTAGGGTAGGTTGCCCTAATTGTATTCTCATGGGGAAGATGGATAGAATCCTATTTAATCACCACCACAAAATCACTGGGAACTCAGTATTTGGATTTTTTAAATTATTACAGTATGAATAGTTATGAAAGTGTGATGGAAAAAGTCGTCCTTATGCTGGTTTGTCTTCACTGCAATTTCTGAAGTAGGATCTACAAAGGCATGAGTCAGTGTGCAGAAGCTGATTTATTTCCCAATTTTTGTGAAGTGAAAGAAACATGATGTTCAGCATCACCTTCCTCTGCTTACATTGAAGTCTTTCATCAGTACCCTGATTTTAGATTTTTCTAACTATCAGCTGAGGGGTGAGACATCTAAAAAGAGAAAATTAATTGTTCTTAGTGTTTAGCAGCACCTGAATAAGGTAGACAGAAAAAACCCAAAACTTGTAAGTAGTCCGGACAAACAAAATTAAATGCCTCGTTCTGTTATGCAGTTTTTGTCTAATATCTGTAAGTCCCTTTCTACATACAGTTGGAGAATATGACACACCTATAAAAAAGGATTATAAAATTATTGGAGAAAACAATAATTGAAAAAAATTAAGGGTGTCTACTCAAACCGTGCTCCCTCCCCCTCAAAAAAAAAACAGACTCACAAAGATGCAAAAAGAAGGAAAAAAATCCCAAAACCGGGTGAGGAAGAAGGGGAAGGTCCAGTTGCTCTCTCGTGCCCCTGGCTGAGTGGGTGGCAGGGTGAGGCCCCCATTGCAGCTGGAGCTCCCCCAAAGCCCCCCATCTGCACACTTCCTCCAGCAGCCCCATTCCCACCCAGCCATGTGGGAACAGGTGGACTTGCTGTCCCTGCAAGGAAGCAACCTGGTGAACCAACATCCCTTTCAATCTCTGGGTACTTATTTCCTGGTTGTTTTAAAGGGTTGCTAAAAAGAAAAGAAGGAAACAGCATGAGGCTTCTCTGGGCTGGCAGTGGGTGGGGGAAATAAGTGTTTTATAGTGAAAGAGGGCAAAAGACAATGCAGACTTGGCATTTTGGCAGTGAAGAGTGAATGTCCTCCTTCCCAGAGGCAGCAGCTGAAAATCATAGACTCAGAGAATGGTTTGGGTTGAAAGAGGACATTGAAGACCATCTCATTTCAACTCCCTGCCATGGGCAGAGACATTTTCCACTAGATCTGGTTGCTCAGAGCCCCATCTAACCTGGCCTTGAACACTTCCAAGGTGCCTCCAAATTGGAGGCTCCCCAGGATTTATTTCTCAGGGAAGCCACAGCCCCCCATCCAGAAGGACATCCCCAGCCCTGGACACGGCACCCCAGGATGGAATGAGGGACCACCAGGGCAGGAGGCAGCAGGTTGGGGGGCAGCCAGGGGGACCCTGAGATGGAGGTATGGATGGGTGCTGTGCCAGCCAGGGCAGGTTCTCACACTTGGCCCAGTGCTGCTGCAGATAGGAGCTAATGGGCAAGGGTGTTTCTTGTGGTGTTTGCTGAGTCAGAGGTGATGAGATGAAGAAACACCTATAAGAAGCTTCTATGAGTACTTCTGGTTTCTCTGTAAGTTTGTTTTATAGGGGTTTTCAATTTGATGCAACATTTTGGGGCTTAGCATGCACTCTTCTATTCCAGTCTCTACAAAACCAGCTCTGGAGTGGCAGAAAGAAAAGCAAAGCTAGGTGATGTCTAAAAATACCTGCAGAGCTGTCACCCCATCTTCGGTGTACCTGTGCCAGCCAGCAAGACAGCCATATGGGCACTGACATGCACTTGGGAGCTTTCTATGGGCGATGTCAGGGTGCCTGCTTTCCCAGGAGGGAGAGTTCAGCCTCTCAGGGAGTTCCATGAGAATTTGGAGCCATTCCATTGAAGCTGAACCCCACAGTTAGTGCTCAAAGCCCGTGGCATGCTGCAGAGGCTGTCTGGAGGCAGTGAAAGAGTTACCTCTGGAGCAGAGCTGCAGCTCTGGGTGATGAAGTGGATAAGCAGGCACTTCATTCATCTGCTTCTAGCATTGCCTGACCTTGGCCTTGGCAGAGGAAAGGCATCTGCTCCTGGGAACAAAGGGCAGGGGAAGGAGGACGGCTCAGGAATACTGCTGGCCTACATGGGATCAGGGCAGGGCAGCTGGGCTGATCCATGGCCATGCCTGGCAAATGGCAAGGGTCACTGGCTGCAATGCACCTACTGCAGGAGCTGCAGCCATACACTGCCCAAGCCCATCTTCTGTTTTAACAGGGAAAAAAAATCTCTCTTTTTTCTCTTTCTTCTTTCTTTCTTTCTTTCTTTCTTTCTTTCTTTCTTTCTTTCTTTCTTTCTTTCTTTCTTTCTTTCTTTCTTTCTTTCTTTTCTTTCTTTCTTTCTTTCTTTCTTTCTTTCTTTCTTTCTTTCTTTCTTTCTTTCTTTCTTTCTTTCTTTTCTTTCTTTCTTTCTTTCTTTCTTTCTTTTTCTTTTTCTTTCCTTTCTTTTCTTTCTCTCCTTTCCTTTCCTTTCCTTTCCTTTCCTTTCCTTTCCTTTCCTTTCCTTTCCTTTCCTTTCCTTTCCTTTCCTTTCCTTTCCTTTCCTTTCCTTTCCTTTCCTTTCCTTTCCTTTCCTTTCCTTTCCTTTCCTTTCCTTTTTCATTTGCTTCACTATGGGAGCATATACTGGAGGTAGTTTATACTGGGCTGGACCTACAGTGTCTATAGAGACAAGAGCCCACTTGAGGAAAGGTGGTGGTTGAGTTTGGGTGGTTTTTTTTTCAATTTTTCAAAAGATGCAGCTGCAGCTACCTAAATGCAAATGCTCAAGGAGGAGAAACATGAAATGCTGAGGGCTGAGCCTTTTCAAGCCTAATGACTGGACATAGCTCTGTTGGAGTGAAGCAGGAGAGTCAGGGCTCCAAGCAGCTCAGCCACCCCTGGTGCCATTCATTTCCGCACGGTCCAGTGTTTGTTTTCTCCTCCCTCCTGAGGAGATGCTGTGTTGGTGTGGGTGCTGCAGCTGCACATGGGGTGTCCCACACTGCTTTGGGGGCAGGCTGGACACATGGAGTGGGTGGGTGGCTGCAGGTGGGCGGGTGGCTGGGTGTCCCCAGAGCAGTGTTCCATCCTGTGCCACCGAGAGCCACCACCCTGCCAGCTGGACAGACAGGCAAGCAGGGCTTGGCCCGGGTGCAGAAGGAAAGGATCCAGGGGCTCTGTTGACATAACAAGCCACTAGAGAGCACTCTCAAATGTATTTATACCCTTTGCCTAAGTGCTAGTTCATAAAAACACGCGGTTGCCATGGCCTGGTTTACAGCACGTCTAAAAAGAGAGCTCCCAAACATACCAGGTTTCCTGAGGCCACTGCAAAGGCGGTCAAAGCCTCCCTTGTGTGGCACCTTTCCCACCCCCTGGGACCCAGGCACAGGGCAGCACCCACGAGCTCCATGTATCCCTTCTTGTCCCATACTGCTGTCTGTTTACAAATAAATGTCAGGACAGTATTTTAAAAAAAATTAAAATAATATTGTACAACTATAGCTTTTTCAAGTTTTTTTTCTTCCTTTTTTATATATACAAAAATGCAGTAAGTATTTAAAGTTCCTAGTTTCCTTACGCTTAGAGTCAGGGAAAAAAAAAAAAAAAAAAAAAGAGAACCCATAAAATGCTCAAACTGGCAGCAGGTTAGTTCAGCAGCTATCATCAAAAGCACTGTGCAGCTGAAAAAAAATCTGCCAGGAAAAAGTATCTTTGAAAAAAAAGTAATGGAAGTGTGTTGGAAAAAAAAATAGTAATCACACATTCTTCATTAAAACACTTTTAATACTACACAAGTTACAGTATCACCTTTTAAAAAGTTGAAAAAGGAATATTAACAGTAGCACTGTTGCAGCTAAAGCACTTCAAAATAATAGGGAAAAAAAAAAAAAAAGCTTGTAGCCCAGGAAGTAGTAACAAAGGAAGAATCCACTGGAGTATTATTGTAATTGAGCAAAGAAACCAAAAGGAAAAAGCAACATTCAATGTGAGAAAAATGAGCTATGTATGAACACCCTCAAGTTTTTTAAAAAATTCTTTTGTTTTTTTTTTTTTTTTTTTTTGTTTGTTTGTTTGTTTCATTTTGTTTGTTTTCTTTAGCAGTTCTGAAGTTTTATGGTGGAGATCAGACTTGGCTGGGGGCTCAAAGTCAGCTGAGTGAGCATAGCCACCGTGTGCCATTTCTTTTCCATCTATGTTGTTTCTGGGCCACTGCCTGGCATCACTGGCTGGGGAGTTTCCATCCTCTCCAGGAGTCCCAGAGCTGCAGGAGAGGGCGGCTGGCAGGAGGAGGAGGAGGAGGAGGAGGAGGAGGAGGAAGGTGTGCTTCCCTACGGGCCTCTCACACCAGCGTCCCTCGGCCCCAAAACAAGGGTGTACTTTGTCAGGAGCAGGTCTCACCCTCGGCACGCTCACAGCTGGGACACCTGATGACACAAAAGGGGGGCTCTTTTAGGCAGGCTTTGGAATTCAGTTTGGCTTCCTTTTTAAGTGCAGGGAAGCCGCCTTAATCAAAAACATGAACTTCATCCCATGTAAGGTATTATGCCAAGCAACTTTGAAGAACTTGTTACCATCTATCAGCTCAAATTTCATTTTTTTTTAATAAAGTGCCTAAATACACATTTACACAGATCATAGTGGTTCCAAAGAATCCTTTACAGTTGGCATTTTTTTATATATAGGTATATATATAGGTATATATATATAATGTGCGTTTTCTTCAAATTGGCTAAATGTGTTTACATAAGACACCAATCTTGACTATAAGTTTTAAAGCGTAATATTGACTCAATGAATTTGTTTATCATGCAAGTCTTATCTAATATTACATTGACCTGTAATATGGAACACAATGTAGTGGGTGTGCTCATTAAACACTTCATAGAAAATTACTGTGCATGTGCAGTTCTGATCTTCAAATACTAATAATGACCATTTCTTTTCTTTTAAAAAAAAGTAGTCTTCCCCAAAAAAAAAACTTCTCTGCATTAAATTGCAGTTTGAACATTATCACAATAAGAACAGTTGAGTAAAAAGCACCCAAAAATCTTCAATTTTATAGTTGGCTGAACAACTATAGATTTTTCCTCCTTCTCTTCTGATACTGGAAGTGTTTATTAGCTGGTCCCTGGGAAGGGACGACCTCGCCACCCTTTTGCTCAGAAACAACCGCACATAACCGAGTTATAAACACCTCGACAGAAGGGCTCGTACAGCTGCAGCGTTGCCAATGAACTATAAACAGCACAAAAACATCACTATTAGACTTGAACTATTTCTAGTAACCAATGATTTATTGATTTTAGAAGTCTGCTTGGTGATGCAGAAGCGTGATCAAAAGAAGTGGCTTTACAAAAGAGTTCTCCAAAGTAGCTTAAAAGGCAGGGCCAGGGCCATTATGTGCAGCCCTAATTGCTTTCATTTCAACCAGTTTATATTTTCATTTTCAAAGAATAGCAGTAGGTTTGTTTCAAGCATACGTAATAAGGAAATTACAGGTTTCCTCCACCCACATTTGGGCTGTCACTGATATGCCCGCGGGCAATTTGGCAGAGCCTCAGTCACTGCTGTCACTGTACCACACCGTACCTGCCACTACTTGGAAATACCGGGTCAGCGATAGTAACAATAGCAACAGCACCAGAGGTGACTGGTAAGCAAAATCAAAATCCATATGCACTATCTGAAAATTAAAGTAAAATAAAATAAAGTCTCTTCCCCACATCCCCAGCTTTGTCCAAAGACACAAAAGCCCCACAAGTGACACTGAAGACCTTCAGAAATGGCAGTGCTACATTGGCACCTTTGCCAATCGTGTAACTAAGTTCGTTATCAAAACTCCGTATTATGGTATGCAACTGGTGAATAAATGCAGTTTTGTAATCTTAGAACTGATCACGAGAATTGCGGTCAACTTTGCCTTAAAAAAAACAAAACAAAACAAAACACCAAACCAAAAACAAACAAACCCAGAAATCCCTAACTCAACAGCGCCTCTTGGACACCTCTCCACATCCTACTCTGGTGGCAACTTCCCTTGAGAAACAGTGAGCAATTAGGGACTGGATCTGGAGGACCTTCCATCGCAACCCGAGCCACGCGCTTCTGGGAGAAAGCCCTCGTGCTCCCTAAGCTCGCCCGGCCAGAGGGATGGCAAAGGGCACGCCTGCCTTGGCTAGCCACTCTTGTCCCCAGCTGCCTCAGACCAAGCCTGCATGCGACCAGCTCTACAGGACAGGGGCCAGGAATAAGGAATCACAGACAGTAAGGCAATCTTTACAATGTCAGAAAGTGTATTTGGCATTTAAAAAAAAAAAAAAAGAAAAGAAAAGAAAAAACAGAAGAAACAAGTGCATACAAATACAGCTAGAAGCATTTCTGGTTTGCCAAGTGCTCTCTAAAAAAAGCAGCGCAAGTCACAGCCTACATTGAACAGTAACTGTCACCAGGGAAGCACAACAAATAGTTGCTATAACAAAAGGGAAAAAAAGAAAAAACGAAACAGAAAAAAAAAGAGAAGAATTAGAAGAAATGCCTTTATAATAAGTACATACCTTTTGTCTTCAAAAAATATAGAAACACAATGTATTCAAAAAAATCAAAATTATACAGCCATGTTTATGAAGTCTACATTTCCCTTGTCTTGGAGATATATATATATTTATATATATATATTTATAGATATATACAGAATTCGAGCAGTTCGAGTTCAAGGTGACGTCGGGCAGCGAGCGCAGGCGAGTCACGAGTCCCTCTCCTTTTTCACTTTCACATCTCCGGCCAGGATGGTGGCGATCTCCCCTTGCATGAAGGCCCAGGGGACGTTGGAGCCGACCAGGGGACACTTCTCCCCGCTGGGGCAATACACCTCCCCGCTGGCTCCCTGCTGCTTGATGCTCTGCCGGGAGCAGGGGAAGCAGAACTTGTGCGAGGGGACGGAGGGGCACTGCACGAAGTGGGTGTCTTCCAGGCGCTCGTGGCAGAGGGTACAACACAACGGGACGCTGGCGGCGAGGGACGAGTCCGGCAGGCTGGCGGGGTGCACGGGCTCCAGCCCGCCCGCCGCCGCCGCGTTGGCCCCCTGGCCCGGCACCTCCCTGCCGGGGCCCAGCCTTCTTTGGTTCATGGCGGAGGGCGAGGGGGGGCTGCTGCTGTTCCTCCGCGTGGTGGAGTGGACCTGGTTGGCGTCTTTGGAGGCGTGGTTGCCCCCGGCATTGTCCGCCACCAGAATGAGGGCGGCCATGGGGGACTGGCCGTTCTGTGCCGCCTCGGGCGGCGTGGTCCGGTTGGAGTGGGGCGAGGCGGTGGGCGGCGGGGGCGACATGAAGGGGGTGGCCGTCAGCGGCAGCTTCATCCCTTCCGACGGGGTGGGCAGCCAGGGCTGCACCTCCCCGTTGATCTTCGGGGGTCCAGCCTCGCCCTCGGGCTCGGGGGAAGGCTTCCTCTTCCGGGCGGCCCGGGCCCCTGCAGAGGCAGAGGAGGGGGGGCAAGGAGGAGGGTAAGAAGGCAGCGCAGTCACAACGCATCGCCGAGCAACCGCGGAAACGGCTGGCCCCGGCCACCCCCCGGGCACCAGGCCACCCAAGCGGCCGGGCCGCCGCCCCGCACGCCCAAACCCGCCCGGCATCCCCCGCCCCGCATATCCCCGGAGAGCCACCCCTCCCGTCCCCGCCGTCCCCTGCCGCCCCCCGGTCCCCGACTCCTCACCTGGCTTGGCCACGGAGCCGTTGGTCTCGTAGCCCAGCAGCCTGCCGCCCGCCATGCCCGGCTCCTTCTTGAATTTGCTGTCGAAGGGAGCCACGGTGTGGCTCCCGTGCTGGTGCAGGGCCAGCAGCGTGTCCCGCACTGTTTTGGGCTTGGCCAGCCACTCCTGCTCGGAGCCCGGCCGACCCTTGCCCTCCGCGGCCAGCTCCGCCGCCGCCGCCGCCGGGAGGCTCTCGGCGGAGCCGCGCTTCTCTTTGGCGCCGCTGTCGTGCTCCCCCGCCGCGCCGCCGCCGCCACTCGAGGAGGAGGAGGAGGAGACGGAGCCGGGGCGCTTGTGTCCCAGCTCGCCGGGCTGCCCGGCCGCCTGCGCCGCCGCCTGCGCCGCCGCCGCCGGCTGCTGGGGCACGGGCACGGCCATGGGGGCGGGCGCGGCGGAGATGGCGGCCAGCGAGGCGGCGGCCGCGGCGGCGGCGCGGCTGCCCAGACCGCCGATGGCGGCGGGGAGCCCGGCGCCGTTCACCAGCGGCACCAGGGTGGGCGGCACGGCGTGCGTCCGCCGCGGGTTCGGGCTCTGCCGGTTGAGCTCGGGCGGCTCCTCGGGCTTGGGGAAGCCGTTGGGCACCAGGATCCCGTTGACCTGCCGGCCGCCGCCGTACTCGGCGCCCAGGCGGGGCGGCGGCCGCTCGGCCGCCAGCGAGTAGCGCTCCAGGGGCTGCGGCGGGGGCCGCGCCGCCGCCTCCGCCGCCGAGGGGTGGCCGAGCTGCTGCTGCTGCGCCAGGAGCTCCTTGGCGGAGAGCGGAGGCTGCTTGGCGTGGGGCGGTGGCGGGGCCCGGCCCTCGGGGAAGCAGCCGTGCGCCCGCTTCAGCTGCCGCGCCGTGTCGATGACGAACTCCACGCGGTCGGCGCCCTCGTAGTTGACGCAGCCCCGGCAGACGGGCTCGGTGAAGTCCCAGATCATGGCCCAGGGCATGCGGGGCAGATCGCACAGGTAGCACGACTGCCTGCGGGAAGCAGCCGCCACCGCCGCCGACGACATGTCCCGGCCCCGGGGCAGCGGCGAGCGCCCCCCGCTCCGGCTTCGGCCGCTGCCTCCTCCGCCCCTCGTCACCGGAGTCCCGACGGGCAGGCTCGGGAGCCGCGGCCGCAGCGGGACCGTCCGCCGGGCCCCCTCCCCCTCGCCTTCCTCTTCCGTGCGCTGGAGCGGGGCGCGGCGGGCGCCCCGGCAGGCAGAGCCGCTGCGGGGAACGCCGCTCCCGTCGCCGTCTCCGCCGGCGGCGCTCACAGGGCGGCGGGGACGCGCATCTCCGCCGCGCGGCTGGCGCAGGGCTGCGGCCGCTGCCGCCCGCACGGCTCCCCCGCTCTCTGGCTACTACGGGGCGGCGCGGGGCGGCGGGGGCCGGCGCGGCGCGGCGGGGCGGACGGGGCGGGGACTGCCACGGGGGCCGGGGCCGGGGCCGGGGCTGGCGGCGGCGCCGTGCCGTGCCGGGCTCCAGCCGCCACCGCCGCCTCTGCGCGCCGCCGCTACGATTCTTCGACAGTGCCGGCCGCGCCTGCGCGATGGGCGCCCCCGCCCCGCCGCCGCCGCCGCCGCGATCCCAGCCCCGGCCCCTGCCCGCGCCCGCCACCGGCACCGGGGGTTCCTCCTGCCGCCGGGGGGCCGCCGCGCCCCCGCCCCGCATAGCCCCCGGGGAGGGCTGTGGGAGCGGAGAGGGAGAAGGCGAGGGGCGGGGGTGCCCTGCAGCTCCCTCCTTCTTTTCTGATTTTATTTTTATTATTGTTGAGTGTATTACTATTTCCCTCACCGCCGAGGGGCTTTGCCGAAACCTCCCAGCCGTGGGCGCAGCGGTGCGCGGGGCGCCTCCCGCAGTGCGGGACTCAGTGCACCCCCTCCCCCGTGACCTTGGACGCGGCGCCCCGGGCGCGCCCCGCAGCTGCGAGGTCCCCCCCGCCGGGCCGGTCATCGCCACCTCCGGGCAGGGGCCGGCGCCCTGCCGAGCGGTGCTCGGCTTTGTTCTCCTCGCCGGAGCAGGAGGCACCATCAGAAATAAATGTAACGATTACCCAGCTTCTTTTTTTTTTTTTTTTTTTCTTAACTGTTGTCATTTGTGCACAGGAAATAGGACGTTCTAGATTTCCTGTCATTTTAAACCACAAACCAGCAGTTCTCTAATGCAGATTAGCGAAATTCACACAGACTAAGCACACGCCGTCTCGTTCCCAAAAAAGAAAAACCTGTTTCCCCGACCCCCTTCCACGCTGTGAATCGCTCATCCGCCACCTGCACCCTCACTGACACACAGGATGGGGGCAAGGGAGGGAGCAAGAGAGGGTGTTCGCTCTCCTCGTGTGCCACGGGAGGTGAAGCAGCCCCTCACCGGGCGCATCCCGGCACGTACGGTCGGCCGCACGCCTTTGCCCGTGCAGGGTGAACACGGCGGAGGCTGCTCCCCCCGACAGCCGTGCTCCAGCCGCCCTTCCCACGGCGTTATGTAGGTTACGGAGGAGGGAGGGAAAGAGGGCGGGAGGCGGCAGCCGGCCGGGGCTGGGGAAGCTCTGACGTCCGTGGCCGCCGCCGGGAGGTGCCTCCCCGCGGCTGGGGGCCGCCCGACGGCGCTGCGGGGCTGGCCCCGCCACCAGCGCCACCGCTCCGCTGCCCCTGCTCGGCCAGGCTGCCGAGGGGCGTCGGGCGGACACCGGGGGCAGAATGTCCCCGTGGGGCGGACACGGGGGCAGAGCCGCTCCCTCTCGCCCTGCGCCGCCCGCCGGGCCCGGGGACTGCGTGTGGCGGCCGCCCGTGCGCCCCGGGACTGTGGGGAGCCCTTGCTTCCCCCTTCCTCGGCCTCCTGCTCGTCCTGGCGCTGGCTGCAGCGCCGGCCCCCGTGCCAGGTTGGGTGACTTTGCAACTGCACGGCCGGCCGGGCGCCCTGGAGGCGCCGGGTTGTACATAAGCGAAATAAAAGTCAGCCCCGGCCCCCAGTCCGGCCCCGCACGCCGTTGCGGCGGCCGGGGCTGCTAAGCCGGGAGCCACCCCGGAGCCCTCACAGCTCCTGGCAGCCCTGCGGCGGCCGGCCGGGGCCGGAGGGCAGGAGCAAGGAGAAGGGCAGCCCTGCCGTGGCTCCCGGAGAGCCAAGGGTTAACATCGGCTCGCTTTTCCCGAGCAGCCCTCCTTTCACATTGCATCAAAGTCCTTTAAAGCTGTTTCTCTTCCCTCCTCCCCTCCCCGGCTGGAAAGACGATTTATCCATGCAAGCTAAGTAAACAGATCTTTGTTTTCGTCTTCCACCCACTGCCCTCTTTCTCCAGCCCGAAGCTGGAGCCTCGCCAAGCCGGCTGGAGCGATCGCTGCCTCCACACACACACTCACACACACGGGGCGGGGGAAGAAGCCGGGTTTCTCGGGTGAGGCAATGCGCCTGCAATTGGCAGGGACAAGGCAGGAATTGTAATTGCACTTCATCATGTGATGGCTTATGAAAGAGGAAGTTTGGATGTTTTAGTCACGTACTCCTTTGCCCTCTTGCTTTAGCCTCCAGGTTCTCCGAAGGAAAAAATTACATATATTTATATATACTGGTGGAAAGCCAAGAAACAGTGTGTTTGCGCATTTCAGATCATGAGCAGAGCTGGAGTGCTAGCTGAGCCAGGCTGCAGGGTAAGAAGAAAGCAAAGCTTTGAGCTGTGGCAGGCTTTTAACTGCAGGACAGAAAATGTGATCTGTATTTATTTTCCTTTATTTTTAATGAAAACTATCTGCGTGGAAAAGTCAAGATGAGCAGTATTCTGGTTTTGCCGCATTTGCTGCCTTTGAATTCATTCTGGTGGAAAAGGAAAAAAAAAACCAACAAAATCATGTTGCCAAGCTCAATGTCAAAAACCTGATAAAAAAATAGTGGCAGTGCTACATAGGAAATGTGGTTTATGTATCAAATCACACAAAAAAAATACCTCAAAGCTGCTGACTGTTACAGCAGTAACTGCACAGGAACCGAACAAATAATGCATTTGTCTCTTGTTCTTTTTTTCTCTTTTTTGAAACAGAAGCCATCCCTTTGTGCCGGATCTCTGCGAAACGCCCCTTGCTGCAACACACCAAGGCTATAGATAGGAGCAGCGAGTGCTGGACAATGTCTTATGGGGTGCAGGGCTGTGAAGGTCTGGGGCAGTCCCTGAGCAAGGAGCACCATGATGGCATGGATGAGGGTCCAGCACAGTGTGAAAGGCTTTCGTCTTGTTCTGGTGTGCCCAGTGTCATGGGTGAGGGAAGGAGGGGACAGGAAAGGTTATAATGGGGCAGCTCTTTGAGATGAACTCTGTTCGCCACCCCCAAATCAATGCCATGCCCCTTGTCACAATGTGGTTTTTTGCTTTTGTCAATGAACCACACCGAGATCTTGCTGTGTTTCTCTTCCTCCCTGCAGGGTTTTATATCCTTTCCCTCTTATCCTCTGCACTGGCAGCAGTGATTGCGTGCAGACCCTTGTCTCAGAACTGTGCCCCCAGCCTGCACTTCACCCACATACCTATCCCCCATGGGGCCTGCCCTTCCTCTGTGTCCAAACCAGTGCTCCTCACTTGATCACCTTTGCCCTTGGCATTCTTCTTTCCCTTCTGATTGAGGGCTGTCTCACATCCTTCTCCAGCAGATACACACTGCTTCCTCCATAGCTCTTATTTGCATCCTCCTGTTGTGGCAGAAGTCCTGCAGGGTAATATCAAAATGGCCAGAGCCAAGAAAGGAAGGGCAATTATGCTGAAGGATGCTACCACCTCTCCTTCATTGATTAATAATGAATTATGGAGGTTGCTGTCTCAGAACTGAGAGAGGAGAATCTGGGAATAGTCCTTGAAGTTTTGGATTGAGTCAGATGCAGGTGACTCTGGGCCAACATGTTTAATCTAGTGCTATGGGGGGGAAAAAAGACACTGGTGCAAATGAGGGTGTCATCAGGCACAGCGTGTTGACGTAAATAGGGTTTGGACAGGCTCATGGTACGCCACTGCTCCTGCAGATGTTTACGACCAGCTACAACTTTATTCACAGGAGCATCACTATGAATGTAAGGCTATGTGCACTTCTGGGCTTGCAGGATGAGAGCATGCTTCCCCAAGAGCTGCTCGTCAGCAGCGTGCTGACGGCTGCCCTGCAGCCTGGAGCTGACTGCTGATGGCAGGAGCTGACAGAGCCACTGGCACAAAAATACTCCACCGAGGCCGGAGAGAGGTCAGTGCACTCGCTCAGTGTGAGGCAGGATGTGCCAGAGGATCGAGAGGGACTCGAGCAGCTACTCAGTGTCTGCTGTTTCCCATACATGGGGCCTTTTATTAACTCCTTGAAGACAGCTGCACTGAATGCTGCTGTTTGGTGTTAACTTCTGAAGAGCTGCGAGGCACCTAAGCAGAGCCTGCTTAGAAGAGGAAACAGCAATAGGAAAATCATTTACCATTCATTCACGGATATGTCCCAAAATATGAGATGCTGCTATTCTGCTCCAGTGCTTTGCTCTAGACAGCCTGGTCAGGGCAAGTTACCAGGGACTCGCACTGTGAGCAAGAGCCTGTGTGCTACAGCTTCTGCTCCATTGGTGGGCTCTGCTCTAGGCAGTTTGGAGAAAAATTTGCATGCTTTCTTTAAAAAAGGAGACAATTCTGTTTTTAACAGCGCAGTTGACTTTATGCCCTTTTTTCAAGTAGAAGTAGAAAAAAAAGCAGCGAGGAAAAGATCATGGAAATACTTGAGAAATTCAGAGGTTACTACCCTCCGAAGAGAACGAAAAACTTCAGAGAGACACCTCCAGATACCAGAAGAAAGGGCAATTGATGTGAAAAAGCTTCCGCCCCTTATCCCCAGGCTGAGTAAATAGGCATGTCGGGTTATCCCATTTACACCCCGCCTTGGTGCTCTGCATTTCGAGCCACAGTCAGCAATTGTCTGCAGCCCCGGGCGAGGGGGGCAGGAATGTGGTGGCCGGGGGCTTCCCGGGGCGCAGGCAGAGCGGCCGGCTGGCCGGGTGACCCCTTCCCAAAATAAACAGGAAGCCCAGGAAGCAGTGACCCCTCCGTGACACCGCGCTGGCTCTGCTCCCTGCCTTCTGTGCGGGAGTCGACAGGCTTCCAAATACCCTCAGAAAAATTGGACAGGGGCGAGGACTCCACAGGAAACGTTACAAAATAAGAGCAGAAACAGATCGTCTGTTGAAAAAATTACAGAGGGCTTTAAAGCTCCTTCTTCTTAGGCTTCTGGTTAGTTGTGTTCCTTGTCTGTGCTTCATTCCCCTGAGCCCGTGTCGATGCAGTTTGCGGAGCCCCGAGGAGCTGCAGAGGGGCAGAGCTTCCCTCTCTGCATGTGTGGAAGTGCTGGTGTGCGTGAGCAAAGCACAAAGAGGAGCCCCAAGGAGGCTCTGCCAAAGGCTTTCTCAGATGGGCTGGGGAGTTCGGGCTGGGAAATGCTTTTTCCCTGCTTGTGGGAGTTGGCAGTAGGGTCCTCACACAAAATAAAAGTCAAAACCGAGGACCAGACCTTCTCAAAGTGTGGGCCAAGGGTATTAATGCTGTTTCCAACATGGGAGTTCCTGCATTACCCAAACATCCCCCCGAAGCAGCAAACTGGCGCTTGCTGACAGCTCCAGCTGGCAAATCACCTCCCGGGCCTGCCAGAAGAACTCGCCATCCCAAAAGCCTCCCCACCTCGATGGCTGGTGGCCCCACAGTTTGGGGCAGGACAGGACCACCACCAGTGGGGCAGGCAGCCCAGCAGAAGGGAGGCTGTGCTGCTGCTGATATCCAGGCTTCCTAGCAGTGCCGGCCATTTCGCAATCCCATTTTTCTCCTCTCGCAGCAGCAGTTGTCTCCTCCTTCCTGCAGGGCACGGACACCTGGAGGGGCTGGGGCCTCCGGGGGGGCAGGTGCCCATGGGCTTGGCCTCCGCACAGATCAGCTAGTTCAAAAAGACTCAGGGGAGAGCAAAGGGGAGATGGATTCCCTCTCTGATTCCCTACCAATTGCTAGGATTGTGTAGCTCCCAAACCCTGGGTAGCAAGATGTGCTCTGTTGGTGTGCTCCCCTATCCCCCTCTTCAGAGGGGGTCGCTCTTTAGGGAAAGAACTATAATACAGGGAGTGGTGGGCAGCTGCTACAGCAGAGTCCCTTGAACAGACCACTTTTCCTTCAGGAGGAATTTTAATCATTGGCATACAAAAGCTGCAAAATGGTTCATTAGGCTGCAGCCTTGGTTTGTTCCAGGCACATTGAGATATTGTTGGGGTGCCCATGTTTCTGCTAGTCATTGCAGCTATACCATTTCAATCTTGAAACGAGACAAGAGTTAACAGAGGGGTGCCCAAATCTGAGAAAGCACAGAATGGAAACAAAATTTCATTTTGGCCTCCCAGCACTTCCTCTCATTCTCTCCCTTTCTCTCTTCCTGATGCTCAGGCAGTGCCCCTCCTCTGCAGGGAACCCCTTAGGGAGCATTCTGGGCAGGCAGAGCAAGGAGGAAATGCTCCTCTCTGTGCTTCAGCCCATAGCCTTGTCTTTTTGCTGACTGCAGTCTAATATGCTAAGTAAAAACAAGTCAAAAAGGATATTTTTATCCTGTACATTCTGTCATATGAGTAGTATGTGTATGTGTAGCAATGCTGAGGAGCAATACTTACAAGTTTAGACATTAATGATGTATTTGTAAACTTAAACAGCAGAGTTGTATTGGATTACTTCATTCTGTCCATGTGTACTTTTGGGCAAAGAAAATCACACACATCCCTTTTCCAGGCACCCACATCCCTTCTGCTCATGCTGAGCTCCAGAAGGAGGTGCCTGCTAGGAAGTACAGCTGAGTTCATATTCGATTAAAAGAACACCAGCAGCATTAATAACTGGTAGACCTGTGCTGGAACTGGCAATTAAACTCAGTCTCCTCCTGCAAATTCCAGTCATTAAAGGAGCTTGCCAAACACTGGGGCTAGCATATCGCTTACTCTCCCAAACAGGACTGGATGAGGACCAGTCATCTTCAATAATGGGTCCTGTGAAGGACCTCGTGTCTTCCTTGAGGAATGGCCATGCCAGTGAGCTTGCTGGGGCAGCCACAGAGGCTGCTTGCACAGCTGCCACTGGCTGCTGATTCAGGGATTGCATGTGCTCTTGGAAGGTGTCACACAGGCATCCTTCAGTGAGCCTCCCCCTAACACATCTCACCAGTTTCCACCCACAGTCCATCACAATAAGGAGCACCAAGGAGCTGCCTCTTTGCTCTGCTTGCACTTCCCATACGCCTCGTGCAGGCTCAGAGGTGAATGACTTTTGAAAAGTGCAGATCTGGGATGGGTTTCAGTGCCTGATCCAGAGGCAAGAGGACGATCATCTTGTTCATCCATTTTCCCTCTGCCAGTTACTATTATTGCTAACTGCTGTTCCACACACATTATAATTAAGTGAAAAAAATACAGACCAAATGAAAAAGAGAACAAGCCTCTCAAAAACATCTCTGCTTTAGCTGCAGCCTGACTCAGCCTTCAATTAACATTCTTACTTAAAATAGTTTTGTTATACAGCTTTTGTTGAATCTTACATAATAGCAGACCAAATCACCACCCCAGAGCGCCATGCTGAAGAGAGGAGCTTGGCCCTGGTTTCCGGAGCAGTGTCTCATCCTGTCTTTGATCCAGATGGCCTTGGGCGTGAGCTGGGTGAGCTACCAGAGGAGAGCATGCAGCACACCTGCAGCTCTGCTTGGGAGGGCACAATGAGCTGGTGCTGTCAGCAGAAGTGGTCCCATTCTCCCCCACCCCTGCTCTCGGTTCTGCCGGCGCTGCCCTCAGCACTTTGCTTATGTGGCTGCTGGAGCAAATCTGGCAGCACCAACAGCTGCAGTGCAACTAAACCTGCCCTAGTGGCACCATCTTGCTGCACCAGGGGTGCTTCTGCAGAGAAGGAAGCAGGTCAGGATGGGTGACTGGGAAGGGACCTCAGCAGCAGCATCAGTTTGGAGCTGCTGCAGAACCCCCTCATGCTGCACCCACAGGTGTCTTCTCACCACCCACCAACAGCTGTGACAACCCTCCCCGGGCTGCCAGAGTACACAGTGAAGAGGAGGGAGGGACACATGGACCAGCTGGGCTTCCCAGGGGCCCAGGGCCACACTGGAGATGGGTCTGATTTCCTGCCAGGACCTGGGGAGTTTAAAGGCTGGGCTCCATATCCTGCAGAGCAAGATCACAGCCCTGCCTCCATCACCAATAATGATAATGTGGAGAAACCACTGCACAAGCCTTCTCTTCACTGTAGAGGGATGTCCTTATCACTCAGTAGCACTGAAAAAACTACCAGCATGATTTTTTTCTTTGTTGTTCTTATCGGGCCTCTGTCTAACAAGTACAAAACTAGAATAAAACACCTACCTGCATGTGTGTGTATGTAAATGAAATGGGAGTTTGTATTACAATCTCAAAAAAAGGTACATGCAATGCAGGCATGAGGTGAGGAAGATACTCAGTGTCTACTTCAGTATGGGGGCCTACTTTCCATTTGAAGCTATTGCTGTCAAATTTATGGCTCCACAAGTGGTCTCTGGGATTGTGAGAATCTTACCCTGGGACTGCACCATGCTCATGAACCAGGATGGTGTTTCAAATGGAGAGAGAGCTGGGAAAAGAAGAAGACAGGCACATCTAAACCTAGATTCACTCAGCACTGCCAGCCTCAGTGAGCCAGTGATCACAGGGGAATCATAGTTCCCGCTGGGGGCAGCTCTGCTAAGTCACTGCATTTTCACCAGAGCAGCATTTGGCCTGAGGTGATGTTGCACTGCACCGCTTCATGCGAGGTCAGGCAGCCCTGCAGCTGACAGCTCACTGCTGCCTCATCCACAGGACCACTGCATCTGCTTGGCTTAACTCAGAGTCCCAGCCTGGCCCACCCGCAGAGCTGAAGCAGGGCTGCTCCTGCCAGTGTCCCCCTCTGCCAAGGAGCTGGGAAAATTCCTAGGGAGGACAGGAAAGTCACAAAATGGGCTCAACTCCTCTTCCTCTGGGAGATCCGCAGTGGCACGCAACCTGGAAAGAAGTAGGTTAATGCAAGAGAGGCCCTTTCTTGTGAATTTTGCTTTAGACCAAGAGTTACGTGTTTTGGCAGACTTTTTGATGAATAGGTCAGCAGGGTGTGGAAACATATTCTAAAGCTTTCTGCATCCTTGCACATGCTTCTAGTTGCCGGGGGTTTTGCCTACTGCTTCACTTGGAAAGGTTTAAAAGAAAATGCAAATCATAGGCAAAGAGTAGAGATAGATTTTTGTGCATACTTTTGGCACAGATTTTAGCCATTCCTTTGTCATTTATGAAACAACAGTAAGAAAACTTACTCAGCTGTATATGGTAAGAAAATACCAGTTTCTCTATTTACAAATGGAAAAAATATCACATCACAACCTGCTACATGCACCTACAGGTAACATGCATAAATGTCCTTAGAACCTTCTTTGTCTCAAAATGAATACAGGACAAGTGGGAAGAATCTGGACTTTTTCACATCTTCTTCCAGAACCAGCATTGGTAATAAAAAGATATTGTTTCATACACTTCAAAAAGATGTGAGTGCTTCTGCATGCTAGGCTCTCAGAGTCAAACTCCTACACTTGAAATATGAGAAAAATCATATGAGCAAAAGACTAAGAAACTCTTTTCAGATGTAATCAGATACACTGTCCGACAGACTGAAATACTTAAAATCATTTTCAACCAATGGCATGTCAAGACATGCCTGCTTCGGACACTGTTAAGACATCCAGCCCCCATATTTTACATACCCTCCTAATTGCATTCATATGTTCAATTTCATATTTGACCTCTCTCTTGCAAAAGAGTGCCAAGTAAAGCACTCCACCTCCTAGGTCTCGTATAGGAATTAAGCTGGGGTGTGGAGGATTCATGATTGTTTTGTTCCTCAAACATACACCAATAAGGAGTAAACTAAATAAAAACATTTTTTGAAAACTCACTACAAATGTGCACTTTTAAATTTAAAATACACTCTGGGTTCTTTCTCTTGGCCTTGTATTTTGGATCACTTTGGTGTTCACACCTCTAATGCTTCCTCCTTCATCTGGCAGCTCACCAGCTATCAGGTTTCAGCTTCTCGTTATTTGGAGGAAAAGACTATTTGCACAAAAATTGCAA
Organism: Molothrus ater; assembly: GCF_012460135.2. Taxonomy (NCBI): domain Eukaryota; kingdom Metazoa; phylum Chordata; class Aves; order Passeriformes; family Icteridae; genus Molothrus; species Molothrus ater. The sequence goes on from NC_050480.2 coordinate 43,842,986, forward strand.
CATTCCAGAGTGAAAAGTGGCTCATCTCAGTTTTTAGGACTTCTATCACTGAATCCAGTAGGTTCAGGTTTCCAGTGCACTGGGAATGGCTTTACATGAAACCCCATGGAAACACTGACCAGGAGACACCCGCTGAGAGAAATACACAGTTTTCTTCCCTTCCCTAAATTCCCTAAGAAGCCAAAGCCAAAAATCACATCACTGTCAGCAAGAAGAGGATTGGAAAATCTTATAAATGTGATTGGTTGGTGTGAAATGCACATGCTTTAAAAGCATGCTATCAAAGAGAAAAAGATCTGAAGGCACAGTGATCCTAAATGTGGCCTTTGGAGCATCGCTGTTGTTTTGGTGAAGGACAGTGCAATGGTGCCAGAAGGAGTGGCAGCCTGAACCAGAGTGCATTTCACTCCCAGCTTATTCTCAGGCAAGACAAGGCTGGATCACAGGCCCTCAGCCTTCAGCACATCAATATTTACAAAGTCAAGACAATACATCTGCGATATTTTGGGTGAACTGTGCCTCCTGTATATTTTGCTTGGGCAGTCAGGTTTAAGTACCATGCTGCCCTACTCTCCTTTAGCAGTTTTTTGCAACCTTTTTTGTGGAGAAAGAAGAGTAATCCTCATGCAAAAATAATAGCATTGCAGACCTAGAGAGCAGATGGTGTTATTAAATACCTGGGCAAAGTCTAAGGTCATAATGCTCTAACAATTAACAAGTTATATTGTCTATCACTTTAATAGGTAACCTCCTGGTGTGGGATGTTTGCAAGGCTGAGCAGACTGGCAAGTGGTATCTTGTCCAAGACCAGATAACTCTTCCAGTTAAACAAATATTTGACAACCATTCTCTTGCCTAAATTTGTTGCTACCAATGTGTCAGATAAAAATAATATGATTCTATTTAATCTCCTAAATGATCCCTTCTTCAACTGACTACATTAGGTTTTAACTAGATGGTAACAATTTGAGTGCTTATTGATAGTTGCCTGGCATATAAGATAATTTATAGGAGCACAGAGACAAATCCTTAGGGAATGTAAATCACAGTGATTCTCCTGCAAAGTATGTCTCTGACTGGGTCCCCAAGGCACTGTGCCCATGAGGTGTGGTGGCCAGACATCTTTTGTTGTCCACAGAGGTCTTCCACCATGGCACGTGTCTTTCCCTTCTCATGGGTCCATTGTCCTAGGGATTCACACATTTATCTGCAGTGATAAAGTTGAAATTGAACCTTTGTAATATGTGTCAAGACTGTTCTCATTGCATGATCTAATAAAATTTTCAGGCAGAGCTCCATCTAAGGATTAATTTCATATTGTAACAACTGCACTTTATCACCGTTTCCCTTGATATTTGCCAAGCCTTCTCTGAACTTTACCTCTCAGCTGATGGGTGACAATTTCACTTCTTTAATGGCACTCCCAGGTGTGAGAGAAACATTGTCTATCTGCTCATTTACCTATTTCTTCCTCAGATATTTCTTTTGTGCCAGTAACTCTTAGGAAGTTTGCCCAGGCCAGCTGCCCAGGCCACCCTGTTAAACAGCCACAGCCATTCCTGCCAATCCAGACTGTATTTTTGCTTGAGCAGAGCAGCTGTTGGCATGCCTGACTCTCAGTAAGGCTGCTCCCCTGAAGTGCAGCCTTCTCTTCTGTCATTGCCTTCTTTTAGAAGCATGGACAAGAGCGCCTGCATCACATTCAGAGGTGCAGAGCCCTGCATCATCTCTTCTGGCCCTTCAAAGAAACCGTGCATTGCTCTTTGGGCTGGACCCTGGCTTTCATTTGATTCATTTGATTTGTGTAGTGGCAAGATGGGAGGCTAAAGAAGAGTCCTGTCACTGCCAATAGTTTCACACAGTACTTTTCCTCAACAGCAATTGCTCTCCTGCTAGGATCCATGAACTTGAGAACAAAGTACATTTTATTATTTACAAGGGTTAGATGACAAATACAAACAGATGGTGTGAAGATGACTCCTAATGCATAGTGATCAAGGAATTTAATATTCATGGGTAAAGGCCTAGAAGATTAAATAAACAGATTCAAATGTGCAGGGGAAAGTATCTCCTAACAATGCATAAAGTCAGCATGGCCTTTTTTGCCCTTTTACCGCTTGGCTCAGGGCAGTTAACATAAGGGAAAAGACTGGCCAATTTTCCAGTTTTCTTCAAGCATCCAACTTGAGCAGCTCTTTCTTCCTTTATAAGGAAGCTCTCAGCAGGAATTTTTTCAGGGCCAAGAAAAAACCCTTCTATTTTGCTGTTGAAGATGGCTGCAAAGGCTGAGCATGCTCCAGTGTGCTGCAGCTGCCCTTATGTAAAGCAGTTTTACCTGAATGACAGTGCTGTTTTAGCTGGGACAGGTCGGATGACTTACAATTAGTCACCCTCATCTGGGCAAGGGTTGTGCCACTGGAGTCTCACCACACCACTTTGCTGCTAATGATACTTCTTGTGGCAGAAGCTGGGATTTCGCTGATGCTGTTTTCACATGCAGTCATCTTGCAGAGGCAATTTCAACACTGATGAATATTACGAGTCAGGTCCTCAGTATGAATCATCCTGTCCTTCCAGATGACTTTTTCTTTCTGTTGTTTACATCAGAGACAGGGAATTTTGATGCTTTTTTGTGCCTGTGACTAAAGGAGTGTTTCATATGGGAAGCGATTTCCAAACTCTCTTAAGTCATCCCTCTGTATATTTCCTTTTGTTGTTGTTTTTTGTCCTTTTGAGCATAGGCAGATAGTGAGAGTTTCTAAGGTACTACTGACTGAGTGCTGAATGCACTTTAAGAAAGTTTAAAGCAGGGGGAAAGGTTTATTGATCCATGTTTGGGCTGGATTGTGCCCAAAAGTTTGCTTTGAAACTTTGATTTTCCTTATCCAGATCAGCTTGTTGAACAAACAGATTCTGTGGGATTTGGTCATCCCATTGACTTAGAAAATCACTCAGCCCCAGACCCAGAAAGGTGTGCCCATGGAGTCAGGAGCAGGACAGCAGCTCTGAGGTATCTGTCCCCCTTGCCTTCTTTTGAAAAAGCCCCTTGCCAGTGCAATAGTCAGCCTGCAGAGACATGGGGGAAACTAAGGGATGGAGTAGGGCTGGGGAATGTCTGAGCTCCAAGCTGTAGCATGCAAAGGGTAGTGGAAAGCTGCCCTTGAATGTGGAGGTGATCTCTGCCCCTGGCACTCCACCACTCTAGCTCCAGGAGGAAAAATGATACCCCAGACTCGAAAAAAGGAACTGCTGTTTGTCTGCTCTATTTTCATCCTCCTTCAGTAGCTGTAGCTACCACAACTATTCTTATGGCAGCCTACCAAATTTCTGAAGACATCAGGCACCTCTTTCTTATGATCTTGCTGCTCTGCCATGCTTTCTCCACAGCACCTGGCAGCATCCTGGAAATGGTATCTGGTACCTGAATCCTTTTAAAGGCTGTCATGTGAGGAAAGGCGTGTTTATTGCCATGACTCCAAGGCTCATATTCCCAGAGGGGCCAAACTGCTGCAAAGTAAGTCAAAGTAAGTCAAGCTGTTCACAGCAGCAGGGGCACAGCATCTCTGTGTCTGGTGTCCTCTCAGAAATTTGCCTGGCTCTGTGGATGCATTTGGTTGATATGGTTATGCAAGCTGGGATATGGCCCAAGATACGCCACAGAGAAACCTGCCCTGTGAATGAGAGCCTTTGTTAAGATGGATCCCATCTGTACATGATTTCATCAACTCCATGAAATGTACACGACATTCATATGGTGAAATAGGCAGTGTCCCTGTTCCAAGAGAGAAAAGCCCTTCTGTCTGCTTTTCCACAGGAGACTGTTGCCATATGAGGAGGTGAAACCTTCTGTGGGGCTGGTGTGCTCTTAACCACAGGATGGAACAAGCACTGTGACCATACTAATATTGTCAGGAAAATAATGTGCATAGGGAGGCATCAAAAGCACACCCAAAAAATTGGCATTGCCCTCTCCTTTGCCTTCTTTTCCTTAAATATGGAGGAAAAGCAGCATAAATACAATTCAGGCCAGCTAACAAGCAGTCCACAGTGCTGAAACACTCCTGCCGTCCAAGCCAGCTCCCTGCCAGCGATTTCATTTACCATATGTTTGGTGTGGTTTTTGGCAGAGTCAGCCTGAGGATTTTTTTGGGCAGGCCTGCAAAACAGTTTTTCCCTGCCTCCACTCAAACGTGAGCAGGTCCTGTCTGCCACTGTCATACTGCTGTGCAGGGTCAGCCCGGCTGTTTTGGACAAAATTAGTCAGAGGGGCCTCTGGAAAAAAGCCCAAAGAGGGCTGATTCATTTTCCATAAAGTATTTGTATTAAGGACACAGTAGGAAGATGACTTCTTCAGCATCACGCCCAGCCGCTGCTGTAGCTGCTTTTCCCATCGTGCAGTAATATCCCCAGGGACCACTGCCAGTGATCACTGTGTGCTTCTTGCTGGAGAGGCAGCTCCAGGAGGCTGCAAACGGCAGCAAAGGCAGATCCCGACAGGAACAGGAGCCCCTGCAGAACCAGCAGTACCCAGCAGCAGTCCACCAACAAAGCATTTCTGCAGACGCCTCATTTTTCCGCTTTGGTTTCTGTTTCTTTGCTGTGAGCATCTGTTAGGTTTGCAGAGGAAGCTGCTGAGGTGTGAGCCAGGGCAGCCCCTGGTGCTGGGCTGTCTCTGCAGCCTGAGAGCCCAGGTCACGGCAGGGGTGCCTCCTGCTCTCCCCATGGGTGGCAGCTCAGTGCCCAGTGCAGTGCTGCCAGGTGAGAAGGCCAACAGCTTTCCCAGGGAAGGAAATGGGAGGGTTGGGTACACGCTGGGAAGGATTAGCTCACGTGGATGCCAGTAAGGAGCAAACCTGGCAGGATTAGGACACTTTTCTCCAGGCATTGGCTCTAGCATCAGGGCTGGCTTGCTGCAGCCTGTCTGCACATCACACTTCTGCTGCCTGCGGCAGGGCTGCCCAGCTGGGGCACAACCAAAGCAAACTGTGGCATGGGGAAGGCTGCTCGGGAAAGCCTGCCCTGCTGCTAATGCACCTGAACCGGCCAGCTGCAGCAGTGCAGTCCTGCCAGGTGGGATGGAGGTGCTGGGCAATGCTGGAGGACCACACTGGGGTACAGTGCCCATTATCCCAGGATGCACTATCCAGGCATACAATCTGGTTGGTGTCATCCAGCTAGGACCCAGGATGAGTCTAGCTGACCCAGAGATAAATAAAAGGGAATTTAAACACACTTCCCTGTCCTTTTTTAAGCAGGTCCCAGAAGATGGCAAGGTGTATCTGCCTCTTTCTTTCCTGCCCCATGCTCAGAGCACATATTCCCAGGGGAATAGCAGTATTTGACAGAGGCAAGACATGTTCACCCAGCAGAGGAGCTTTGCAAAAGAGTCACAGGTTGTCTGTTCAACAGACACTGTTCTTTAACTTGCTGACCTCAGGGAACAGCCTTGCCAGGTAAGCCCTCCAAGCAAAGATGAAAAAAATTCAATAGCCTGCAGGGCTACGATTCCTCCCTTTCTGCTGAATTAATTAGCCAGACACTCCATCCCCTCTGGAGGAAGGCACTGGGATTTGGTCTTACTTCTGCATTTCTGTTCTGTGAAGCAGCGTGTCTGATCATCCTGATTCACCCTGGAACTGAGATGTGGAATTTGGCTTGATACCCATTGGAAGGAAATTTAAATATTCATGCCTATAGCAATTTCTTTTGCAGACTACTCCAGCAAGCAAATGTGTCCCTGCTGGGATACCTGCTGTGCACAGCATGGGCAGGAGCATCTCTTTCCCTGCCCGCCTCATCTTGTCCCGCTCCGGCCCATCCCGGGGCTGCTCCTGAAGGCACCAGACCTACACGCCGTAGGACTGGCATATGTGCCAAGGAAGCTCCGTGTACCCACAGCAGGGCTGGGGGCCCTCCCCGTGCGGGGACCTGCGGGGGCAGTTCTGGCTGAGTCAGCCGGAGGAGCGCTGGCGCTGCCCTGGGCACCAGCCCCTTCTCGCCCTCCTCCTGCCCCGGAGACACAGGCTGGCCTTTAATCAGCGCTAGCTGTGCACTGGAGCTGTCAGCATCGCTCTTGCTGCGCTGATGGGTCCGTGCTGCGTTGGGGCCGGTGCGCTGAGCCCGGGCGGTGACTCAGCGCGCCCAGCCCGGCGCACACCCCCGCCTCCAGCGGAGGGAGCGCTGCGGGCACGCCGGGCCATGGATGGATGGATGGATGGATGGATGGGTGACCCGCGCTGCCACGTGCGGGATGCAGGGCTTCTCTCTTCCCTGCTCTCATTTAGGGAGAAACTGTTGCGAATTTCACGGACCTTTCTAGCTAAGGCAAACAAAAGGGAAATGAATTCTGAGTGGGGGAACTGACATCAGTAAATAGCGAGGGCATTGCTGAATGCGAGTGGCTGGTTGTTTTTCTGCAGAAGCAGGGGTGGGCAAGGGCAAGCTTAGAAAAGAAGGGAAAAGCGGCAGGGCAAGGGCAGGGATCTCTGCAGAGAGAACTCGGCAGATAAAAGGCAAAAGAACAAAGGGAGAGACGCTGGGGAAATATGACTGAGCAGATGCATTGCTTATCTGCTCCTGCATCAAACACAATTCCTGTGTGTAAACCAAAAGCAATGACTAACCCAGAGCCGAGGACTGGCCTGTGGGAAGGGGTTGTGCTGCTCTAATCAAAGGGCCGAAGTTAAACCATGTTAGTGAAAGCATTGCACACGTGAGCTGCTGATAGAAGAAAAGAAATCTGGCTTTATGGCTTCCAATATCACAAACACGGTGGCTTCCTGGTGCAAAGTGCTGATCCTGTACAAATGCATGCTTCCATTTGTTCAGAAATTGTTGACAAGTGTGCTGGCTGCCTTTATGCTGGATAAGGCACGGTTTGTCTTCCAACAGGTGGTTTAATGCCAGGAAAAAAAAAAAAAAAAGAGAGAGCCAGAATAAGCACATGGTACAGAAATTTGGCTCTTCCAGCAGAAATGTGCCTGGGAGTTCACAAATAATCCTGATCAATCTTATCCTGGGTACTACCACTTGTCTGAATTTTCACTTAAATCAAAGCAATTTTAGTTTAATTGGCTATTTCAGTTAAATATATGTCAGTACAAATGTTTCTAGCTCTTGGGTCCCAATATAACTGATTTTCCAAGGCAATGCAAATGGCAAGAGAACTGGTGCTCATGATTCTTAGAGCATTAACACATGCATGTGACAAACACTTGCCCCTGTTTTAGGTGTTAGAGGACCCCTGTGGTGTGTGGGGTGAGAAGAGAGACCTTTCCATGAGGTGCTGGGGCCAGGCAAGGGGTTTGGGCGGGGCAGATGAGAGAGCTATGGCAGGGAGCTGGCAGGCGGAGCAGCAGACATCTTCCAGCCCCTGAGTGGGGTGGAAATCTCCTTCCCTGGGTTTATTGCTGCAAGGTGTGTGCTCACCTGCTCACTACCCTAACCTGCCCTCACCTGGGGTTTGAACTAGCACGTCTGGCTGAATTTTTGGGATGACTGTATGAATGTTTGTTTCTGCCACCTCCGGGAGAGGAGCAGTGCAGACAGATGTAGGCGGCAACATCTTCAAATTACAACTTAATCCACAGCAGCTCATGAGTCAGGGCTGTGACTCACAGGCAGAGACAACTTGGCATGAGGGGCACGCAGCTCCTGCCCCAAGAAGTGCCTGCACTGAGGCTGCACACACCCGCCCGCCCCGCAGCAGCCCTGCCCTGCCAGGCCAGCCAGCAGTGCCAGGCAGCTGTGCTGCTGCAGGAGCCAGCTGCTGCAGTCTGGGCACTGCAGCCTCCTGCTACAGCCAGGGTACAACAGCAGTGCAGGCCGTGGGGACATGTGTCACTTCTGAGGCCACCCCTGTATAAATTACTGACAGTGTGGCCTGGAGACCCACGTGTCCTCTAAATCCTCTAAACTCTCTTTCCAGAGCAAAAGGAGGGTGGACATGTGTTTTTATACCGCTGTGTTGGCTCAAATAACTGTTTAGATATAAAAATTAACTCCCACACATCCTTCAGCTTCTTGAGGTTTTACTTTTTCTTTCACTCTGAGAGAGATTAGCCTTTGGTGACTGAAGATCAAGAATGTTTCTACCCGTACAAATAAGTCTGTTGGTGCTCGGAGGAAATGGGGTTTCTGTGAAGGTGTGATTTTAGGTGAACCAATGATTTCAGCTGCATCAATGTTCCACACGTAAGGCAACCCTGCATTTTAAATGTGTTGCATGCTCAAAAAAACTGTCTACTCTAGGCCAGTCCCAAGGCATGAATATTAATGAAAGAGTTTCCCCACATGAACAACATGTACTGTCACATGCCTTATGCCTGCCTCGAATTTAAAATAGCCTGGTGCAGCCGTAGGGAAGTGTCATGTCAGTGTAACTCCACATCAACCGCAGGTAAATGCTGTGGGTGATACTGCTCTGCTGGGATGCATTTCCAAGTAGCTTCCAGATCAGCTCTCCTGTGGGGAATGGACTTGATCTGGGCTGAGTACAACTGGACTTTGAGGACTCCAGGCATGCTGGCTTGGGTGCACAGGGCAGAGCTGTTTGTCTCACTGTTTCCACACGGCTGCTTTATTTTTAACGGTCAGGACTGAATTTCCCAAAAGGACTGCATCCTCACAGACAACAGGATATTAAATTTTAGTGACAGATTTCCCCAGTGGTCACTTTTTTATAAAATCCACAGAGAGCAGGGTGGCTGTTAGAGAAATGTGCTGAGAATGGGTGCTGCATGTAGCACATCTCCTGTCCCAGGCGCCCATGTCCCTTCCCTGTCCTCCCCTGGGAGCAGAAGGGCAGGCCAATCAAAGAAGCCTCTCTGGCATTTTGTCTGAGTTACAAACAGCTGATAGCTGGAAAGATTCTTCTGTGTTTTGTCCTTTGAAGGGACATGTTTAGTGTCACTGCCTTACTTCAGACACCTGCCATATGTGGTGTTGAGAGCAGCTCTAAGTGGGACAGCGAGGTTTCATTTGCGTCTCTGAGGAAACCTGTCTTTTATTCCTAGCACACTGCTCTCCTCTGAGCTCTGACTTGCAAACCTGCCCATGGCTCCCTGCATGTCTGCACTTCACAGGCATCATAGCTTTTAACCAGGGAGGGCTGGCCATCAGCAGGGTGGGAGCAAGCCTGGTGCTGGGGCATTTCTCAAGGCATTCTTGCCTTGTCCCTTTCCCATAGGCATTTGCCCCAAGCTGGTTATCACTTCTTTGAAGACTGACATACACTAAGTGTGTTTAATTAGAACAGGGAAGTAGAAAAACACTAATGGTGAGCCAACTGACTGGGGAGGCAAACATCACCACTTCTCCTTTTTGGATGTTTTCCCAGCTCATAGAAGTATCTCGTTGAGCCTGACTCAGCCTGTGGCGACAGATCAGCAACGACCCGCAGAGACGTCCCCCATCACCTCTCCTTCCACCAATCCCCCTCTCCTGTGCCAGCCTGCAGTGGCTGGAGGCAGGCAGGGGGGTCTGGCTGGGGTGGTTCCTGCTTCCCTGCTTCCCTGCAGGGGGATCTGGCTGGTTCCTGCTTCCCTCAACACAATGAACACCCTGGCCCCCACAAAAAGGGTGAGGCTGCCCTGTGATTCCATGGCATGCAGCGAGTGACTGGCATTGCCACACTTTCATTACCTCTTTTGTATGCTGTAATATGAATATCCCTTCCTCTTCTCCTCCCTCTGCCCTCCAAAGGTTCACCAAATGTGGGAACAAGCAGTGAGGGAGTTGTGCCCTTTGCTGCTGCCACCCTGTCCTTTTCTGCCCCCCCTACCTACCCTTGGTGGAGTACAGGCAGCAGCTGTGGGGTGGGTAGGCAGCCAGTGGTTGTGCCTGGGGTCTGCTCCCATGGGAGCACCAGGCCTCCTTCCACACACCTGCTTCTTTCAGACTGCTTCTGAGGTTTCAGATGGGCTTGGAGGAATTGCAACCAAAGTACTTGGGAGATATTGCAAGGGGACATTTTGTTATAATGAAAACTGCCTTCCTTCTTCCCCTCTCAAACTTCTTGCTCGTGCCCAGCCCTGTTCAGGGGTGATATGAAAGCTCACATCTGGGACCAAGTTAAAAATAATTTACATTTTGGGTTATTTTCCAGCCACTTAATTTCCTTGATCCCCTTCAAGTGAAAGCACTGCATGGGAAGGGAGCAGGAGTGGGGCACTCATGGCATGGGTGGCCCTCAGAGGAGACGTGGGTATGCTCCCACAGATGCCCACTCATAAAACCAGTCCTTGGAGGTTTTTAAGGCAGGCTGCAAGAGGCTGAGATCACACCCATTAATTGTTCCCTTTGCCTGCTCTTCCCTTGCCTGATTACAGGTTGTCTAGACTGGGAAGTGCAGGTTTTGCTCTTGGAGCATGATCAGAATAAGGTGTGACATGCCATCCTCCCTGTGGTGGAAAAGGGATGTCAGTGCCTGCTCAGGGAGGCTTTCTTTCTCCTTTGGCTTCGGCTGGCTCTAGATCTGCCATCTCCTGGTGCAGGGAGAGGATGGGGCAGTCCCAGCCTGCACAGCGCCCACTTCACAGGTAGGGCTTGGATCTCCAGGCCCTGAAAAGTGACTCAGTGTGGATCAGACTCAGTGGTCGTGTTAAACACCAGTCACTTCAAAGCTGTTGTCAGTTGGTAAGAAAATAATTTAAAATTAAACCAGTTCTGAAACTCTCTACCGCAAGTGGTTACAAGCCTGAGTGTTGTAAAACTGGACCGTTTCCTCTTTTCCTCACAACGACTGTGTCCTTGATTCCTCCTTTAGGCTGCTTTGGCAATTCTTGCACAGTAATAAAAAGGCATGACACAGCATATGTTTTGTGGCTCACCTTGCCAAACAAAATTACAATGTTAGTGTAGCTTCTTTGCCTTTGCATAATGAACTCTACAAAGAACCTGGAGAGAGGGTAAGCATCTGTGCCAAGATAAAAGCAAAAACAAGAAGTACAAAGGTCTGGTTTAAAGCAGTCTCAGTTTAAAGTAATTCTTTTTTGAATGACTTATCTTGAAACTGTTACAGACAGTTAGGGAAAGTCATAGAGTTTCTAAATGGCTGTTATGTTCTAAGTCTGTAGCTTCATTGCTTAGATTAAGAAAAATAGATGCAACTTTGAGAGCTCACAAACGTGTCACAGCAGAGCATCATCTGCACAACACATGCTTGGGCCAGGAGGATGTGGGCTGCTAAGGAACTGCTTATTCACCATTCCTCACAGGCTGGACAGACATTATTTGCATTTTTAATAGCATTCAGGACAATGTTTATATCATGGTAATTACACTGACTGACAACAGGGGGTATTTGGTGTGTGGGTTGTTTGAGAGAGAGTGGTGCCCAGTCATGCCACCTTTTTCATCACCTTATGGTCATCCCTCAGGGAACAGAAATGGGAACATGGACCTCACTGGGAAGTCCAATGGAAGGGAAGGATTTCCTTGTAGAGTACTCTGATGACAGAGTAAAGGGGAAATCTTTCAGCCTGTGGATCTGCTAAATCTGTTTCACAAAAAAAGGCAAAAAGCTGCCCCAACAAGTGCACTGCATTTATGCCACTACATACCTCTGTTAATATTGGATTCAGGCAGAGTGAGTGGTTCAAATACTGTACATTTAAGATCAGTACCTCAATAATGACAAAGATAAAACTCCCAGCAAAAGATCCAGCATGTAGTTGCAGGAAATCCAACTAAGGGGAATTAAGGGGAAATTAAGAGGAAAAAGAAGAAAAAAAAAAGGGTGAAGAAAATTTTATCATCGGCTCTGGCAGGGCACCCAAATCTTGCCTGTCATAAATGAGATCCAGTTATTTGACAGGTATTAGATCTGTTCATGATTTAATCACACTGAAATATCACCTGCTTATCCCAACCCTTTTTTGCCTACATCACCTCTGTGTTCATTATGATATACTATGGATGACTTTTAATAGCATTTGCTAACAACGTGAGCTGAATCAACAACTCTTTTCTTGGTAAGAAATAGCATCAAGGAAAATAATTTAGTTCATTTTAGATAACAAAGACAAGGGAAATCTCCAAATACAGTGGCAAGATAAGTTAATGTTTGAAGAACAGCAAGAGGTGAAATCAGTGTGGATGGAAATGTTACCAAATCTGTAAAGCAGCTCTGTGTCTGACAATACTCATCTTGCATAGAGCACCCTGAGGTGCCCTTCCAGCTCTCTGTAGGCACAATTTCCATGGGATACATCAAAACCAGCTTCATTCCCAGGCCATCTCACCACAGTCCACGTGTCCTTGGAGGCTGAGGGAGCACATCCATGGCCCTGGCCCTGGAGCAGCACAGCCAGGAGGTGGCCAGACCCCAGCAGGCATCTCTGGAAAGAGTCAGAGATGCTGCACACTGAGACATGCTCAGCTCATTCCCTGCACAAAGCAAAGCAGACCCAAACACCAAACCCTAGCCCTCAGCCCAGCACGGCTCTGCGGGTGAGCACATCTCCTTGGAGGCAGGATGGCTTTCAGGATGCTCTCTGGGGTCCACATAGAATTCATGGGTCAACTTCAATGCTTCTGGGCATCAGTGCCCCAGTTTGGATGATTACTGCTATTTTTGTGTCTGGCAGTGGCGGCTCTGAACCAGCTCAGTGTGCTCTGCACCCTGAGTGCAGGGCTGGCTGCTGAGCTGCAATTGATGGCATAAAGCTTCCAGTAAATCAAGTGGCTCACAAAAGCATGAGTGACTGCTTTCACAATGTGATTAAAATTACCAAGGGTAAACATTTCAAATGTTCAATAATTTACATCACCACCTGTACTTTAAAGTGCCTTTCCCCATTTCACTCCCTTAACCTTATGGGATTCTTCCCATGTTCTTGAAGCCGTTTCCTTCCTCACTTCAGCTGTCATTGCAGCTGAACACTCACGTAATAAATAAAAGTACTGTATGGCTGGAGATTGTACTGGGGATGAAAAACATAATGCCATTTATTATAAAATCATCTGGGCAGGCAGCTGATCTTAGCATGCACTCTGCATCCTTTCAAAATCCAGACAATTTGTAAAGTACTATTGCAAAATTTGGTTTATCTTCCAGCTCACTTCTTATAATTCTTATTTTTATGAAAGCATTTTCAAATGCAATTTCGGTTAGGTTTTTTCCATGCTGGCTTTTCACTCTAATCAATGTTACTGAAGTTAGGCCTCACCTTCATGGTTTAGTTTGACAGGTTCTAAATGTAAATTTGGAACTCATATTGCACATTACTGAGCTGTTTGTTTTTATATTTGTTAACTAGGACTTTTTTTCTCTCTAGCATTCTTCAGTTCCCTACAAGGTAAGCTCTTTGGTGAACTAATTCTTCAGGATGGACATGAACATGAAAAAAAAGCAGTAGGGAAGAGGTGGGGTAAATTGTCCCTCCAGCTACTTCTGGAAGCATGTTAATAGCAGGATGAGTCCTGGGACTGACCTGTGGCTTTCAGTCCTCTCCTGGCAAAGCAGGAGATCTGATCTGAGTGGGGGGTAGGTGCAGGGCTTTGGGACACTGGCTGTTCTCAGAGCAGCAGTGGAAAGGCTATCTGTTACAACATGCTTTTCCCTCAGGTGAGTTACTTTTAATAGATGCTTTGTTTTAGGAAACGATGAGCTGGCACTGCTACTTTTGATTTTACTTCAGGGAAGATGAGCTATAGGTTCAGGGGGGTTCTCTGCTTCCAGTAGTGTGATTTCTTTTAATAAGAGTAGGCTGATGCAAATACACCAGTTGTCTAAGCCTCTAGGTGTGTATTTAGAAAATAAATACATTATCCATCCATGTCTTTACAGGGAAATCTTTCAAATCTTCCCACCTTTTTTGCAGTGTTTTTAAGCATTGTACAGTCTGATCCAAAGACCAAGAGCGTGACCAGGAGTGTTCTCCAACTGATGAGAATTGATTCTGAGTTAATATAAAAGAAGCATGCACTGTGACAGCATTTTGTAAATTTGGGCTTTTTTTCTTTTTCTGAGAAACCGGTTTTTGAGACCCGTCCTAGTAGGAGAATGTGCAGCGCTGGCACCGTGGGTTCACCCAGTCAAACACTTGGGATCAGTTTATTCTCCCTGAGGTCTGAAGGCCTCTGCACTTTCCCAAGGAGCTTCCTATGACTCAAAGAGCAACCATTGGAGGACATGTCACATCAACAATTGCTAGACAAAGAACAGAAATCGGACTGCTTGCAAGGATACCAGCTGTGGATGTATCATCACAGCTCTTCTACAATAGTGGAAGAGTTGTTTCCTTTTTATATGATTATATCAAGAGGAATCAGTTACAAAGTTGGGCTCACATGGTTGTTTGGAGCATTAAAATCAACAGCTCCTTTAGCAACCATCCCAGCTTCTGGGCAGATATCCATGGGAGCTTTGGGAGCTCTCTTTAGTTCAGGATGCCCCAGAAAGAAGCATCATTTATACTGCATTAACTAGCTGCTACTTCACCCCTAATACCAAGCAAAACTACAGTGCAGTGATGAAATCAATAATGTTATTAAAATAACTTGCAGCAGTTACCAGACACCCAATCTCTCATACCTAAAGGGATGTCAGCAGGAGCATGCCAGGTCCACAGATAACAGCAAAAGCCAATTTGCCTTCACCCCACTCAGGGAAGATTTCTAGAACAGCACAGGGGCAGGCACCCAGGGACAGTCCCAGGATGGATGAGGGTCAGTTTGGGTGGGATGGCAGCAGAGAAGAGAGGATAAGCAGCTCCAGAAAGGTAGTTTTTGGCTTGGAGTTTTGCATAAGAAAGCTTTTCTAGCACTAGTGCAGCTAGAGTGAGACATTACCAGGAGCAGTGCACACTGTGCACAGGAAAAAGCTGTCTGGAAAAGATTAATCTGGTCTTGAAGGCCAGATGTGTCTTGGTTGGCCATTGAGAGGCTGGAGGGTCTGGCTCATTGATGGATGCAATGAAGACAAAACAGCTCTGCTTGGCCTGAATTTCTGTGTTTAAAACCACATTTTATTGTCAATGCATAACTGAATAAAGAAGATTAACTGTATGCTAGTAAGGCCTAAGCCTTCTTACTGTGCAAAGACCATAAAACCATCCTAACACAGACAAACAGAACTGAGAAAGTACTTTAATAACACACTTTTACTGGTCATGTTTTACACAAATAACACAAATAGTTCCACCACTATTAGCCACATCTCCTGGAAACAAGTTCATAGGCAAGTAATTTTAAGTGCTAAATATGCAGGGTCCTCTCTGTCTGGCTCTATTCTGGTACTCTGTCTGTGCCCTTCCCTGAACTGACTGCAGCTGCCATCTCTCTAGCTTCTTCCTGGGCATCTTCTCTGAAAGTTTTTATTCTAATTAAAACAGGGGAACTGATTTTGCAGGTGATGGTGACAAGCAAGTGGTGTAAGAGTTATCTTGAAGTATTAGAAATCATGACTTCAAGAAAAGGAGGCAGAAAACAAAACCCCACAAAGACAAAACAGTGAACTTTGAGACAGACTTTAGCTAACTCACAGCATTAGTACACACAAGCCCAGAGGAATAAATCCAAGGCAGAAAGAACATTTGGGAAGTTGGCAGTGCCCTAAGGAAGTCTTATGAAAGGCACATAACTACCGTGAACATCTCTACTGGGGCAACTTAGCACAAGAGGAGAGGGAAGATAGTAAGGTATCAACTGGCTAAGTCATGAGTGCTTCATTAGTTTCAAAAGTGCAGAGGAAGCACATAGAAAGTGGAACTAGGTCACGTTAGTGAGTATGAAAGAGCAGCATAAGCGTGAAAGAACAACATGAAGATGCAAGTGATGCAACAAACAGTGGGCGTGAAGTGTATGCACTTATAGCAGCAGGAGAGCCAAAGAAAGAGCTGGGTTTCACAAAGAGAAGCAGACACTGAGCTGATGATGTCAAATATCAAAAGTGTTTGATATTTTTTCCTTCAGTTTTTGCTTAAAAGTGACTCATTTAAGACAACCAGCATAAGCAGTCCAAGGGTAAGAATACTGGCTTCAAGAAAGATCAAAGAGGTCAGACAGTGTCTAAACAAGTCAGACATATTCCAACTGGCAAGCCCTAAAAGTCTTCTGCCATGTCAGGTAAAGCAGCTGAAGCCCACTCAGCACCATCAGCACAGAAGTCAGGGATGGGGGTGTTTCTGCACTCTGGGAAGGGCAAATCTAGCACCTACCACAGAAAGGGAAGGACAGACAGGAGGAACCAGGAATCAGAGACCAGACAGATTAATTTCAATTCCTGGAAAATTACTGGAAGTGGTTATTGGATAAACTATTTTCCAGCACCCAGAAGACAGCAAGCAGATGAAGAACAGTGAGTACTGATTTGACAAGAACAAATCACATCAAATCAATCTAATTTCCTTCTACAGTAGGTCTTAGATCTTGATTTTAGTGCAGCTTTTGCCTTTGTCTCACCTGACACTTTCATAAACCAAGCAAAGAAGCACAGCTTTGAAGAACCTGCTATTAGAAGAGTGTACAGCTGGTTGGAAAACCAGACTAAGAGCAGTTATAAATGTTTCACTGTCAAACAGGCAGTACGTATCAAATGAAGTCTGAAGCCATCTGTTTTGTGTCTGGCAGCACACAGTATTTTCATTAATATCTTAAAAAAAAAAAAACGAGCAGAGAACACTTATTAAATTAGCTCAGGACACTATGAAGAACAAGCACTTTGGAGAACAGGAGGAGAATGCAAAACAATCCTGACCATTGAGGTAGAGGGATGGGAAGCTAAGCACCATTCAGAACGGACAAGTGGAGCTCTGGGTTTTTGTAGGCATCATCATGGACTACAAGATCAGCTGGGGAGGAACCAGCACAGCAGCAGTTCTGAGAAGAAGATCTAGGAATGTCAGCTCAACATGAATGAGTATGGTCATACTGCAGTAAAAAATGAAAGTGCTCTAATGAGGTGAACAAACAGAAGTGCAGCTGGTGACAAACAGGAAACCATTCTCTCCCTGGTGTCTGTGTTATGAAGGCTTCGTTTGAAGTAAGCTCTGCAGTTTTGGCCACTGTAGTTCAGGGAGAATGAGCTGATTGCAGAAAGTGCAAAGGAGAGAGCAATGGCAATGGTCCAGAAATGGTGCTGAGTGGAAAAGGCCGAATAGTCTAAACCCAAAAAAGTCTGTTAGTCTGTACCACAGTGTAGGGGCTAGGAAGACATGATAGTGATTACCTAGTATATAAACCAGGAAGGGAATAATCTCCTTTTTAAGTCCATCTGGGCTACTAGAGTCTTAGAGCACCAGAGTAGACTGCCCAGAGTTGAAGAATACCCAGTGTTAGAGGGTTTTGAGGACTAATGCAAAATCCCACATGGGCTTGAGGAGGAGCAGTCAGGCCAGACAGTGATTCTGCCAGCCCCACCTCTAACAATTTCCAGGAGTTCAACTCACTGCTTGCCTCTGAACATCTCCAATACTGAAGGCCATTTTTCAGTGAGGACAACTGAACCAATTAGAGTAATTGTATCTTTAATGAAATAGTTTTGGTCAGAAGAAGGAGGGCAACAGGAAGACTCAGTGTCAATTGAGCCAGTGTAATACAATGGAGTGATATTAGAATCTGCTTGCAGCCTACCTGGTGTTGTGCCATGGACAGAAGTCATATTTTGTTGAAGCTTTTGGGAATCTGCTGCTACAGATTTCCTCTTGCAGCTTACTAAGTGACACCATGGCTCTGAATACTCACACTCACTCTTTGTCCTCTGTTACCTTGATAATATCCTCCTTTCTGGTGTCTTTTAGGGACTGTCCTAGTGTTGCAAGTGCTTCTTGCTCTTAGAAGAAATCCCTGCCTCAAAGGCCTCTTTGGCTGTAACACCCCCAACCCCCACAGTTCCCTGCCCTCCCTTAGATGTCTAGAAATGCAGCTCTGCTGTCCTCCAATTCACATTAGCCCTCTCCTTAAAACCCTTCCCAGGGTTTTATATCATGTAGTTTTGTAGCCCTCTCTGCTTATTAATGTCTTCCCCTCCGGCCTTGGTCTCTTCCCAGGACTCTCAATTTGCCACTCTAGACTTCCACACTTCATCACCCAAAATCAGTGTTGTACATTTCCTGGCTGCCCACAAAGCTGAGCACTCCACACAGGAAAAGGAAACTACCTCTCAGCTCAAGTAAAATGCAAAGCAGCAGCTCTGGTAGTCCTCAGCAATCCCATTTGAATCCTTGGCATTCCTTTCTTCCTTCACCAGATTAATTAATTTCTGTCTTCTCATGACCCAGTCTTCTACTGGTACAGCAGAATAGGTGGCTAGAAAGGTGCCTCCTGACCTTAAACACCCAAAGATAGTGGCACAGGGGTAGTGGCACAGGCAAAAACCACATACCACATTTTTAAATAAATGCTGCAGGCTGGATGCCTTGAACTTATGCCTATATGATGATGCACTGTGTAGAAGATTCTGACTCGGGTATGTTCCCTTGTTTTACCATTTGCTGGGCTCTTGTTTACTGTGTACTGATTTGACACTGAGCTCCTTGCTGCAGTGTGCATTGTCATATATGTCAGATATATAAACCATTGCCTGGCTGTACTTTTGTTGGATGAGATCTCGCACACCCCCACACAAGGCGGTGTGCCCTGCAGAAATTGCTGCAGCATCCCCAGCCAGGAAGCTCTGGCAGGAGAAATGTTATGACAGTGCAAACATTTACCTCCGTTGCAGGCGTGATAGGAAGTGACACTGCAAACAGACGTGTTTGAGCAACCTGGTCTCAAAGGTGGGGAAGGTGCTCCTGCTCCTGGCACAGGGGGCTGGAACTGGATGATCTTAAAGATCACTTCCAGCCCAAAGCAGCCTATGATTCTATGATTCTTTGTAACTGGTCAGGGCCTCAGCCTTGGGCACATCAGTTTGTCTTTTAACCAAAAGCAGCCCTGAAGCTCTCTGCTCCCCAAAGCCTGAAGGCATCTGCACACAGCCAATGTCCTAAATGAAACCTGCATCAGCTGTCTGAAACCCCCCAAAAAAGCCAGCCCAGAAGCTCTGACCCTGTCTGCATGTGCATGTTGATCCTAATTGCATCCAGTGAATATAAAAGCCTCCAGTGCCAGTGCAGGCATTGCAGTGCCATGGTGGAAAACATTAGAGAGAATTAACAGAAGGTCCCAAAGAAATAAAAGTGTAGCTAAAGGAAGCTATACTGAGGAGCACAGCATTTGACTTGTAAGTGTTGTGGCCTGAACCATAATCCAAAACAGTCCTGAGTTTCAGGTTTAAAAAAGTTGAAATTAAAATAATGAAAACTTGTCATTAAAATAATAATTTTGCTGAAGTATTCTTTACCAAGGGCAATCCTCACAGACTTGTGTTGATTAAGGCAAAATCTATAGATGCTGGCCTGGTGCTGCAGGAGCTTTTAAGGTTGTCATTTTTCCCTCTCACACCATGTTATCTCTCTCTTCCAAGCTTGCTTCCCACCAGTTTTTTCCTCCTCCACCTCATCCTCACAGACATTCCTTTTCTAAAAAACAGTGTACAAATATGCTCTCTGAGAGATGGGAGCAGAAACCACTCCACAGCTCAGGGCTGTTTCCCCATGCAGGTACCCCCTTGCATCCCTCTGCAGAGGTGTAGGGTCTCAGGCAGCACGAAGCCAGCTCCTCGTCTTTGCTCTTCACTTCCAGCACCCTGTTTACAAAACTCAATAACACCCCTCAAGGCTAAGGACTGAAACTTTGACTCTGGGGGAGAGAGTTATTCATCCTCCACAGCTGGTAAGTGTGCCCACTGACCTACATCGTGCCAGCAGCCTCAAAGATGGGCAGCAGGTCTGAAAGGCTCAGCACAGACACTTGGCCTTTTCTCCAGGAAAAGCACAGGCTGTAAATATGCCTCCAGGAAGGTGTCAGTGGCAGGGACACTGGCTAGCACCTATGTGTGCCCCAAGGCAGCCTCTGCTGTTATTCTAGCACTAGGGAAATGATGTAACAGCAGTACTTTTTTGGAATCCAGCAGCATCCACCCATCAGGCTGCATTGGATGCTCACATGCAAGGCTGCAGGCTGGGGTTCCTCTTCTGCTTCTGCTACCAGCACAAAAAAATTGAGATGGAAACCAGCAGGAGATAAAACACAGACAAAGGACTGCTGAAAAGTATCAGTTGTAGTAACTCTTAGGACTAACCTTAGGTGTCAGATGAGTCGATGCCTCTCTGGAATATATGAACCATTCTGAGGGTATAACAGCAATACACTCCATAATCCCTTCCGTATTTGGCTTTATTGGCTTATTGTGCAGAGCCATTAGGATCAGGATCGTCTCTTATGAAGCTGTTAATGGGATGCAAATTGCATGAAAGATTTCTCTGCATCAATAGAAAACAACCTAGCAATACATTCTTGCATAAAAATCTGCTACAAAAGACATACTTTGAAAGAAGCAAAAATCCTGTATGACTAAGGAAGAAATATGCTCTTCACAGGAAAAGGAATATCAGGATTGGAACTAGACATGACCTGTCTTAGAGCTGCTTGGTACCAAAGAACAAATGTGCCTTTAACTACTGAGGTATCCTGAAGATGTGATTCACACCATATCGTGAGTAGAGCCAGGTAAAGAAAGTGCAATTAATATTTTATGCACTGAAAAATGTTGTTTCAGTCCGACAAAGCCTGAATCTGTGCTGAATTTAGCAAAGAGCCGTGGCCAAAATCTGCTATATATATGCTGTAAATATGCAATATATATGCTATTTGAATTAAATTAGAAGTCTAAGCATCTTCCTCTAAGCACTGCATTTCTACTTTTCATGCTAAAGTGATGATTCAAGACTGAAATTTGACTTGTAGTAAGGTAGAAACACCTAAAACTAAATAGCATGGAGTGCCAAGCAGTAAGTCAAGAGAAATTATGTGCTTTATCTGCCGTATGACTTTGGGATTCTTTTCTTTTTGGTGTGGACATCAGTGTGGCTGGATTTCAGTCCATTGTTTCCAGCAAGCACTCAGCTGGAATGAACCTGTTATTAGTGCTCAGCCTGTGCCACCCAGGCTGGCTGCCTTGTCCACGTGGCATAAGTGGCAGAGTCCCCAGCACCTCCGTGCACCATCCATCCCTCACATCGTGCCACGGATCTGCCTGTTCTCTCCCCAGTCATGTGCAGCCAAAAATGTCTGGCACCAGAGCACTGAGAAATACCAGGCCAGGCAGAGCTGCAGATGTGAAGCCCCTCAAACTTGTCACAGTGGCAGTGGGCAGCCCTGGGGATACCTGCTACAATGAGCCAGGAAGACAGAAAAGAAAAGCAGCATTGCTGAAATTCCTTGACCTTTTTCTGCTCAAAACACCCAGCATTTCCCTCCAGGGACAGTACTCTGTCTCAAGCATGAAAGACCTGGCTTCTCCTGAAATAACATCCAGCTCTGGCTTTGTCTCCTGCTGGGCTCAGCTGATATACATGGGGGAGCCTAAATAAAGAAGTGCTGAACTCCTTGCCCAAGCTTTTTCTCACCACTATCTGCATTCTTTTGCATTCATTAAAAAACAAACAAACCTGTTTCCTGGTAGCAGGGAGGAAAATCACAGGCCTGGGTTATTTGGTTGTTTTTTGGTTTTGGTTTTTTTTTTGTTTTTTTTTTTTCACTTGCAAAAGGCACTTGAATATTGTGGAGAGAAGCAGCTCTGCAGGAAAATAGACAGGGAGAGTCAAGTGGTTGGTAATAGACAAATGTGATGCAAAAGCAGAACAAACAAGAAATCCACTACCTCCATATCTCAGGAAGAGAAGGATGGAAAAAAAGACGGGAAAAAGAAAAAAGAATTGGCACTGCTCTACCAGCCAGGTCTTAGAGAGGACCCAGCACACTCCCAGTCTGGCCTAGCGAGCTGCTTTGGACAGGGTGAGTGGATGTCAGCCAGAAAGGTTGCGAAAAACAGTCCCCTTGTTTTGCAGTGACAGTTAGATCTCTGAGGGAGAGCTGAAAGAAACAACGAGTGTAGAAACCCACAGCCAACAGCAACAGCCGCCTCCAGAGGATGACAGGGGACAAAGATAGCACTGGAGGCTGCGGCACTCCTTGGCACAGGGCTGGCCAGAGGCGGGAAGTGCCTCACATCCTCTTCTCCGCATTGTTCTCCCAGCTCCTCCGGTGGCTGGGAAAGTTTCTTCCAGCAATTTACCCCATCCTCACCCTGCAGCTGGCCAGCCTGCCGCTATTGATTCACTTCCCCAGGCATTTCTCTTACTGTCATGCTCTTGTGGCATCAAAGCAGCCACTGGGCTCAGGCAGGGGGGTGGCCCAGACTTCTCACTGTCAGAGGAAACTTTTCCTACATACCAACATTTTTTAACCACAGGGAATGGCAGTGGTGAGAGCAAGGGCAAATGAACACTCAACCAAGATACAGGTGGATTTAGGAAGCATTACTGCTGCTTTATGTGAGAGGCGACACCTTTCAGAACCCAGCACCACTCTATTATGTGTAAAGTCGTTTTCCTTCTCAGCACAAAAGAAAAATCATCAAACAAAGAGTCCTGGGTTCAGATGTGTAATCGGATCAAATTGTTGTTAATGACCTTCTTTGGTCTATTGTGCCTTTGTTTTCCACCCCAGCTTGCACCAGAGCAGGTAGTGTGCTTAACACTGCCATCAGGGTGACCTGTCTTGGAGCCATCCTGGTTTTATTCTTCTCTTCATGAAAAGAGTGGTGGAAGAGGGCTGACATCCTGTAGGACAAGTCTGGGTGTCACTGCCAGGGAGCTATGGATGATTGCTAACGTGTCATGTCAAGATAAGTACAGGCTGTGGTGTGCTGGACTGGAGGCTCTGAGAGAACGGCGTGCAAGCACAGAGCTTTAACGCTAAGGTTACAGCAAAACATCACCTGGGGCTGGCTGCTTAAGTAAGGCAAGTCTTGTTTAACTGCAGGAAATAACATCTTGTAATAGCAATCTAATTACGATGAACAGTACCCAATGTAAAGTTATAGTTCATGGATTAACAGCAAGAACTGACGCTGAGAACTGGGAGCTCATCTGGAACTGGCTGAAGGGGAAAAGGACATGCCGGTAGTTAATTATTTTGGGAAACAATAGGATGCAGTTATGGAAAGACAAGCATGATCCCAGGATGTGCTGGAGAGTGTGTTCAGCAGAGGAGGTGGAAAACAGAGATGCTGACATGCACAGATAGGTACTGAGTGCCATGGGGAGTCGCCCAAGGGAACCTCTCTCCCTTCATCCCCATGTACAGGAGAAAGCTACAAATCCACAATAACATTTTTCTGTATGGCACAAGAGAAACTGATTTGCTCATGACTGTGAAGCAAAAGGTCCCTCTCTGGCAGAGCAGTTCTGGACCAGCCCAACAATCAGAGCACTGGGTAGAAGAGCCACAGTGAGCTTTGTGACAGCCAGGTTGGATCAGGACAAAAGCAGTGAGAGGCACTGTCTTACACAGAAGAAGCCAAGATTCAGAGGGCATTCATCTTCATCCCGTGAACCTAGGGAAAAAATAGAAGCTGAAAATGGAAAATTTGTGTGGCTGTTTGAACTGGAAGGAAAAAAAAAAAAGTCCTACTAATGTGTCACTGCAACCCTTCTAGTGCTGGATGTAGCCAGCCTTTGATCCCAGGCCTTTCATGCACTTGATAAAAGGCACAATGGCTGCAAGTCCTCTCTTGTGTTATTGCTTACTTGGCTTAAGGGTGCATGGCAGGGTAAAAGGTATCTCTTGATGGCAACAAGGGGGAAGGAAGAAAGAAAGAAAATAAAAGATTTCACGGCAAAGACCACCAAGTGCCATGAAGGGCAGGCAGGTGGCAGACACTGGTGCTGGATGTGGGCATACTGTGGAGGTGACCTTGTGTGGCATGTTAAAAATAGCAGATGCCACTGTACTTCCCACTCTGCAGGCTTTACGCTCCCTCCTTTGACACATCCCCTACAGCACTACATAGGTTGTAAGTAATTCAAAAACACAACTAATTACTTCAGGGAGATGTTTAAGTACCTGAGTCTTCAGCAGATACAGGACACTTAAAACGCTGCAGGCATTGTAATGCAAGAGCAGAAAGTCTCCTGGTGGGTGCCTGTGCCAGAGGAACCAGCAGCCCATCACCGGTGGCACAGGGAGGTCACCCAGCAGCAATCCCCACAATCAGGCTCTTGTGTGGGACGTGTGAGAAAGCTCTCCCTTTCCTGTCGCACGCTGCTGAGTGCTCTGGCAGCTGCAGGCCCCCTCCAACACCCTGGCAGGCCTGAATGGACAGAGCTGCCCCAGAAACACCCAGATGTGTGCTGAGCTTCTCGGGCTTTGCTGGCACACCATGTGCGAGATCAGCATCGGGCCAGGGCAGTGCTGCTTAGTTAATTTGGTTTTGTGATCTAATTTCCTTACTTTAACTCTTTTTGTCCCGCCAGCATCTTGAAAGGAAAGAAAGAAGAGATTCAAGATGCCAACATCTTCAACTCCTTTACAGTGTCTCTGTTTGATATTCGCTCCCTGACCCGTGTTCCTTGCTGTAAAAGTTCCCCATTCCCGTGATTTAATGCACATGCCAAAACAAGCTGCTAGTCACACTGGTCTTAATGCAAGGTGGCTCCAAAGTCACTGCCTGCCAGCAGAATCTGGCCCTCCATGGCAAAGAGGTTGCTGTGCAAACTCAGAGATGAGCAGTATTGCCTGACTTATGACATCTCAGCCATTTAATCCATCTTGCTCCCTCACTCCAGAGCAGGAGCACACCTTTGCAAGCCACAGGTCTCTGCAGCAAGGTCCACACACGCCAGTTGTTGGGATTCAGTTCCTGTGGCTTTTAGGAAGGACCACAGACTGGAAAAACCACTGGGCTGTGAACAGTGTGGACCCTCTGCTAATGAGAGCTTATGAAGGACCTATTTATTTCCTGTTCACTGAGAGACCCTGGCAAAGCTATGGAAGGTGACTTCAGGCAAGCCACGGAGCATGGCTTTTTGACCCTGGATACACCGCATCCATCTAGTTCACTGCTCCTCTGATTCAGACCCAGCTTCAAGCACTGAGGGATTTTCCCAAGAATGTGGAATTTTTATGGCTCTGTCACATTTTGCTACAGGCCTCCAGCTTGTCTAAGATTCCCCTGTCAAATTCCATTTTTCAGGCTCTTTGTGCAAAAGTGATACTTAATGGAGGAGCCTCTCCAGTGTGTGCACAAGCAAGGAGTAAAGAATACACAACATATAATCCATAAATAGAGACACTTTAGGGGCTTTTTAAACATTCATGCTTTTTGCATAATTGATGACTTTCCATAACAGATATGGATGATAAACAGCTTTAAATAAAATGAAAATTTATCGTTGTCGTATCATTTATCAGCATTATGTTAAACTGTAAAGTATGAGAAGAATATTGCCATGTTCTCAAATGAAACTGATGGAAGTGAGAATTATTCAGGAGCTGCATCTTTGCATTCATCAGGGTTTTTGATGAGATTGCCAACAGCCAAGAAGCTGTGCTAGAAGCTAGGAGCCAGAGAAAGAATTGTGTCATTGCATCGCCACCCTAAGTCACCCAGCACCTCCTCTGCAGCTCCAAAGAACCAAAAATCCGCCTGTTTTCCAGGGCAGGACGTACCATTTAGCGCTCCTCTTCTCTAAAGTGGACAGCTATGGATAACCAAAACTCCTGTGTGAGATGCCTGTTGCTCCTTATGCTGTGAGAGAAGAGAAAGGATGATTGGATTGGATCATTGTGTGACTTTCACACTTCTACAGTCAGCTGAGATGAATCCCACCTCTGAGAAAGACAGAGATTTGCCAAGGGATTTTAAGTCACTCCAAATTCCTTCAAAGCGGGGAGGTCCTGTGTCAGGAAAGTAAAAAAATTTCTTAGTTGTGATGGCAATGGGTGTCTCGAGGCACTTCAACATCTCAGCACAAGCTGCTGAGGAACCTCCTGTGCCCTCAAGCTTCATGTTTCCCGTGATTTTTCAAAAATAATTGGCAGAGGCTCAGCAGGTCAGCTAACTCTCACAGGGTCCACCCTACTGCAGCCTGCTCGTACAGATAGGCTTGATTTTTCCAAGTATTCCCATATCATCTCTTTGCTGATATCTTTGTTGACAAGGTCAACAAAGACAGACCATACAACCAAACATAACAAACCTGGCTTCAAAAAAAGTTAGGAACCATTAAAAAAAAAAGGTGTTTTTTTTTACTACTCGCCTGCAGCTTGTTTAAACCTTTGGAGCAAGGATTTCACATCACAAGCTTGAGAGTCAAGGGGTAGTAAGTGCCTTCCCTCACCAAAGGCCAGCCAGACTGTGAACCCCAGCCCTGAGCCAAGGGCAGGACGTTCGGGATCCTGGACACAACCACAGCTGTCACCATCTCACCCCCGCCACTTCACCCCCTTTGGCTTGGAGGGAGCTATTTCAGCTTGTCAAACCCTTCCTCACCACTCAGAGCCTGGCTCCTCTACCACAGCCAGTACAGCTTCTATTGCCCAGCCCCAGTGTGACACTGCAACAAGAATTTTTATACCTGAAGGAAGCTGGGTTTACCATCAATCCGCATGGTTTTAACAAAGAGCAAAGTGTCCTAAACCAACTTGGTCTCTTTTATTTTATTTTATTTTTTTAAACTGAATTTGCAAAGCCTGTCCCTGACCTTACAGGACTGCTGCTCTGGCTCCTCCCAGCCAGGCAGGCCGTGAAGCATCCTGCTGACTCCGCTTTGGCGGGAGCTCATGCCAGCAGGTCCTCCAGCAGGACCGGGGCCGAGAGAACAAAACATCCAGCCCAGCAGGCCTGGCTCTGAGCACCAGCCCTGAACTCTTGTGCAATCTTCCTTGAAAGGAATTCAACTTGGCCAAGAGCAGAGCATTTGCGCATGGCCTGAGAGCTGGATTGAGTACCATAAACAAAAGGAAACAAAAAGAGAGGAAGAGCGCTGGGTCCCAGGGCGAGGAGGAATGCAGGCATCTGACCCAGGCCAAGCTGTGCTGAGCACTGTGACAGTGAATGCCTGAGGCACAGGGTGTGCAGTGTGCGAGGGGACGCAAGGAGCCGGTGGGGAGCCAGGACCGGGACTCGCTCCTGCTGCGGTTGGGAGCACAGGGCGGAGGCGCTCATGGCCCCTTTGGCTCCCTACCAAGGAGCTGCAAGTACAGGGAACAAAAGAAGGGAAATGGGGTGAGAGGACAAAAAGGGACTTGGAATATGACCACAAAAATGTATTTCTCTGGGGTCAGTTCAAGGTGGTGGGTGAGGAACAGGGACACCCCTGCACCGCCAAACAGAGGACAATCAGAGAATCAGCTGCAGATTGTAACTTCCATGAAAGACAAGGGGTGTTCACACAGTTCTGTGAACGTGGTGGAGGAAAAGAGACTGCTTTACATGAGGTACCCTCAGGGATATAACTTGGGCCAATACAGCTATTTTGACTACACAGGAAGTTTTTGCTCCATCCAGCTCAGGCACCCAGCTGGGTGTAAGGCATCCTGTAACTGCACTGGTGATGCCCCTCAGGGAGACAGGATCGAGAACGCCCTGCTCAAACTGACCAGGCTGCTTGCCCTTTGGGAGTTGCACTGAGAAGTTCCTTCACCCAAACCTCTCTCCTGCTCCTATGCAGGGAGCATGGCCAGAAAAAAGGCTCCCTGTAGCCAGGGTGTTTCTATGCCTCAGCAGTCCTACTTGGCCAGAACAACCCCTTCAGGCCATTAGTAGTTGGTGTTAAATAGAGCATCCCTCCAGCTGTGTTTTTCTGTGCCAGCCACTGAGCTCACCCTCCCTGGCCCAGGGCTGGAGAAGCACATAACTCTCAGGCAGCCACTGCCATCGCAGCTCATGGAGCCTCAGCCCAGCACCAGGCAGGCTTTCTCCACCCAGAGACACTTTGCCCATGTATGGCAGAACCAAGCCAGTGTGGGGCAGATGGCAGCAAGAAGAGGAAAAGCAGTAAATTATTAAAGGATTAAGACTGACCTACAGAGATAGAGAAGTGAATCCAAGACATCTAGTTTGCCTAGAGGAATCAGGAGCCCACAAGCAGCTGGCACATTGGGAAGCAAGCCTAGAGCCTAGAGACAAGCTGCTGAAGCCAAATGCAGGGCAAGATGCACTTCCTAACAGCAAAGTGCATTAGGCAGTGACGAAGTTTCCCAAAGGAAGCCCCATCACTTGAATCACTGGAAATAAGGCTGGACAAAATACTGGATCACGTCCAAGAGGGGATAACTCTTCATCAGCAAGAAGAGAGTAGTGAATAAGATGAATACTTGAGTGTTTTCCATCTCCATGAATCTATGTATCTAATGCACTCAGGGCTTTTTCAATGTCTGAAAAAAATGTAAGTGCCTTTCCTGTGCCATCAGCACATCTCAGCATGGAGCCAGGATGGGGAGAGGCCTGGGTGGGAGCACACAACCATCTTCTTTGGTGCCTAAGAGCAGAGGAGGCTCTTGGGGTTTTTTGCAAGCAGGCAGGGAATGGGAGCAGCACTCTGGTTTCTCTGCCCTCCAGCATTGCAGCAAGCCCCTTCCCCACAGCCAAAGCCCCAGCCCTGCTCTGCAAAGCACTCCAGGAGCTTCGTCCTGCACATGGCTGGCTCTTGCCTTGCTCCCTCAGAGAAGGGAGCCAGAGGAGCCCACTAGAGACAGCCCAGCCTCTTCAACTGGAGTGGGCAGGTGAGGGTCACCACTGCACGGGGGTTAAGGTGTCAGGATTGAGGTACATCCGTTTTGTTTCTTGGTGCCTTCTGCTTACCATGAAATCTCTGCCTTGGGAAATCTGTGCTTCCCTGGGGAAGCCCCCCCTCCAGCCTTGGTCCCTCTGCAGCCAGGCTTACGCACCCAGTGGAGGGCAGTGCCCATCATGGGAAAGCCACTCACAGCATCATGGCCTCTCTCCTGACAGCTGATTCTGTAATTATTTGGGTGCTGTTAATTGCTAATTAATTCCAGAATTATGTTATTAACAGGTGGACCAGGGTGGCATGGCAGCAGCACCTGGTAAGATCACGTACTTCATCATGGGGAAGGGCACTACAGAATTTTTAGGCCATTGACTAGTTAACCATTAACAACTGGTAAAATCCCAGGTCCCTGCACAACAAGACGAGTCCTCTTGGCGCTGCGAGAAAATCCTATTTCTAGTGGGTTATGAAACAGAGGTTTTGATGTGCTGCCAGGTTTGATGTGGAGCTCTGGGAGCCGAACACTTGCTGCACTGTCAGCTGCCGGCCGAGAGCCGCTTACATAAAGCTTTCCTAGCAGCCCCACTCTGCCATCTACATTTGTCTGTCCATCTGTCTGTCTGTCCACCTCTGCAGTGGAAAAACTGAACGACCCAATGAGGAACTGGACCAACCAGCTCTTCCCATGCTGACTAACATGCAGTGGTCTGCGGCAAGCCTTGAGCTGGGGAGCTTTTCCATCACTGAGCAACACTTCATGCAAAGCCCACCATCCCCTTTGGGCCCCTTCCCTGCGTCTGCATCAACAGGAGGAAACAAGCATCACATCCTGTGGCCTGCGCCAAGGAAAACAGGAGCGCTGCCGGGAGGGAAGGAGGTGCGGGACTGGGGGGGCAGCCCTGCTGCCCCAGCTGGCCTCGGCCTCCCTGCCAAGGGCTGCTGCCCACCTCCTGCTGGGGGGAGATGCTGGCACCCCTTGGGGCTCCTTTGGGAATGGGACATGACTCTGTTGTTTGACTGGCAAAGAGACCGGGGGAAAGAAGAAAATGCCCAGGACAGAAGATGTCCAGAAGGCAGAAATCCAAACGGTTTCTCCCGTACACCTTTGTCCCCACTCCCCATGGATAGCAGCAACTAAAAACTCTCCCGAGCAAAGTCCTTCCTTTACAGACAGGGCTTGCCTCCTGCACTACCCCACAGCAGCTCCATGGGCCCCCTTGCACCCCTGCACCCCAGGCTGGGTGGTCGCAGCCATGCAATTTTGGGGGACCAGCAGGGGCTGCATCCCACTCCAGGGCCCTTTAAATCGGCGCCCAAGCCAAGAAGATTTCTCTGTGGAATTTCATAAGGAAGCACATGACGAGGGCAGTTGGAAACCACAGCTCTTCGAGCACTGATTACAGCCTACTGAGGAAAAGGAGATTTTTATCTTGCAGGAATTCAATTATGAGACCAGAAAAAAAAAGAAAAAAAAAAAAGGAAAAAAATGCAGTGCATCTGGCTTGGTTAGCCTGAGATTTCTGCACTTTGGGGGCTTTAATTTAACAAGAAGGGTGTGCAAGCATTACCTAAATCATCGTGCTTGCTGGTGTGTGTGCGGTGGTGTTTTTTTTAACAGGGAAAAAAAAAAAAATCCACCCCCAAAGTCACCCTGCTGGCAGCTGAATGCAGCAGGGATGATGTCATTGGAACAGTTGGAGGAGAAAAGAGAAAAACAAGTCTGTGTGTGCTAATCCTGTTTGCTGCCCTAAAGGGAATGGAAAGCCGCCAAGGCGAGGAGTTCTGGGAAACCATATAAGGGTGCCAAACAAGCGCCGCCGCCAACACGGGGAACTGACATCTTTGTTCTCCCCAGCTCGGCAGCCGGCCAAAGGCCTCATTTCGGCGCTGCAGCATGATTACACTGGACATCTGCCAGCTGAGCGCTGAGCCCCTTTTCTTCTCCGTAAGCTTTTTGCCAAACATGTAACAGTTGCCATGGCAGTCGCAAGTAAAGTAGGAAAAAAAATAAAAAAAGAAATATCGCGCACGTATAGATAGAGAGGGAGATAAAAAACCCAGCAAGAAAGAGGGAGGCACGCCTTGCTCCAGATGCGCCACATGTGTGGGTATAAAAAGCAAGCAAAGTTATTAATCAGAGATTTCGGGGACGGAGGGAGGGAGGGAGGGCAGCACGGGCTGAAAGGTGACGTGAGGATAAAACAATAAGTTCACACAGGCACACGCACACCGCAGCGGCCGGGCGGGCGGCGGTGGGCTGACCCAGTGGTCTCCTCCCCTGCCTGCATCCGAAACTGCAGGCAAACAGGGTTTAAAATAGAACAACATGGTGGCACTTTCACTATTCCCTGCCTGCCTGCCTTTTTTTTTCCCCTCCTTCTCATGTGTAAAAAAAAAAAAAAAAAAAAGAGAAGAAGCTGTTCTGAGGATGAGAAGGGGGTTATTTATAAGCTCTGCATAGCAGAGGGAAGCAGACAACCCAGATCTGGTGGCGTCTTAAGGCGGAAAATCCCATTTCAGCCTCTGGCTCAGGCCAAATGCTGTCATTTCAAGTTGTGCTCTAAACAGTTAACAACCAGCCACCCAGCAGTCCAACGTTTATAGCAAGCATTTTATATAATATGCAAGTGCTGCCAGACCCTGATGGGCAGATCCACGCACATAATAATAGAAGAGGTGTGGTTCTCACTCGCTTTCTTTTTCCACCCTGAGAGGCATGGGCTAGTTTCAGTTTACAAAGAGGCTATATACAAAAAAGTTCACTGCCCAGTGAGCTGGAGTTCATCTGACTATTTATAATCATCTCTTCTCCCCACACCCACCCTTCAGGCACTGGGGCAGTTGCTGGTCAATGGTGGCTGTGTTTGCAGCCAGCCCAGCCGCCGGTATGGTCGCAGTGTGTCTGCAGGTGAGACTGCAGGGAAAGGCCAGATAACACTGCCCAGGATGGGCTGCAATGCCCAACCCATTCCCAGTGGGCCATCCTCTGCAAACCCCTGGACAGGCTACCCACCTGCCCTGAGGACATTTACAGAGTGTAGGACATCACTGCACTAAGACAGCATCCCCAAAATGCAGGAACTGCTGAGCAAACCTGCTCCGAGCAGTCCTGAGCAGCTGCTGCCACTCAAGGACCAGCTCACCTCGAGCAAGCAAGCACTGGGAAGGCAAACAGCCCCCAAAACAGAACTGTGAGCAAGTTGGGTCTGGCCCCCAGGACCCTGCAGCCATTCCTCTGATGGCACCACTGCAGCATTGTGGGCATGGGGAAGAGGTTGGCTGAAATGCCGAAAAAGGCAGCCAGGCACAGTCACAGGCAGTAATGAAGGAGACTGGGCTCTCACCCTGCCTCACTGCTGCCTTCCTGCATGGCAATAAGTCAGTTAGCTACAGCTTGCTTCAGCTTCCCATTTGTAAAAAGAAAGGATGGCTTTCCTCCCTATCTCAGAGATGGGCTAAGCATCTTGAATCATTAAGGTCTGTAAAGTGCATTCATTTCCTCAGATGGAAGCTCCTACTGATGTGTGAAGTATTATTAGGATTGTTATTGCTAATAAATAAGGAAGGCAGGGCAATTTTATTTCTTGATAGGCTTACACAGGGCACAAGAATGCAGAAACTGGGGGAGATGTTAATTTGTACCAAAGATGACCCCCTTGCCAGTGCTAAGCTTAAAGGCAGCATCTGTAAAACACAGAGATAAAGTCCCTGGTGATCCTGGTGTGTTACTAGCCCACTGAAGACCTCCCCAGGAGTTCTGACTCCCTGGCAGCTCCTGTGGGGGCAGTGGCAGGAGCTCTTGGCCACCGGCAAGTGGAGGCCTGCTCTGCAGCCCCGTCCTGAACTCCACCAAATATTGTGGGTGGCCCAGAGGGGGAAACCTGTGCAGGAGGTGATTTCTGCCTCTCCTTAGATGCCTGATGTTTTTCCTGGGGTGCATCTTATCTAAAGAAAGGGTGGGCATTGAGGCATCATACCCAGCAGTCTGAGCAAATGTGCCCCCAGTTTTGCAGAACTGAGCCATAGCAATTGCTGAGCCAAGAAAAACTGTTTTCCTACACAGGCAAGGGAGGGAGGGAGGGAGGCACCTCTCCAGAGCAGTTCACTCCTGTGGGCTAAAGCCAGTGCCTACTGTTTCCCAGTGACCACCAAAGCTCCTCAGGCACCTGCATCCCTCACTTAAAACATGATGAGCCACCAGGGCTTTCCCCAAGGTGGCAGAGCAAGCACCAGGGGAAA
The DNA here is from genome assembly GCF_012460135.2 of Molothrus ater. NCBI lineage: Eukaryota > Metazoa > Chordata > Aves > Passeriformes > Icteridae > Molothrus > Molothrus ater. Next base: position 43,875,847 of record NC_050480.2, read on the forward strand.
CCATCACTTGTTTCCTTGGTGCTCGGGTGGGCTGTGTGGGGCTCCACACTGCATCTCAGCCCCCATCTAAGGGATAACCCTCCCACCGTGTGAGTGTTGCTAATTGGAGGGTTGTAACCTACAGAAAATTGTGCCAGCACATTTTCATATATTAGAGCATGGCTGTAAAAAAAGAAATTTCAGGGTGGTGGATTAATGTTACTTGGTTCTGGCCAAGTTAATAAAATATGGCCTGAGTTACTGCCAGGCTGCTTAATTCACTTTTATTCAAAGTGGCTGGGTAATTTCCCTGAGGTTGGCTCAGCAGGAAGCAGAGTCAGCTCTGGCTTTGTCTGCTCCTGCGTGTCACCTTCCTGGCTGGCAACAGTGGCTGTGTCCCCACAGAGCTGGGAGAATGGGGAGCAGGGGGACTTCCCTCCAGCAAGACATCATGTGCTGGGGGCTGCAGGGTGACATCCATCTTGTCCTGAACCTGGAGGGAGCATGGACTGGGAGCACGACCGTGCACAGCCTGCCAGCTGCTTGCAGTGTTATGAATGGCACCAAAGGTGGTTTCCTCATGGCTTCCCTTCCTGCAGGTTGGTCCAGGATGGCCAGTGCAGCCATCAGCCCCACCAGCATTTGGAAGCATCAAACTGTCACCCCAAAAGGCAAGCCTCAGCTGTGCAGCTGGTCAGAGGCACTCTGGCACTGGGCTGGGCAGCAGGGGCACTGCAGCCTCCTGCAGCTCCTCCCTGCCCAGCAGGGATGAGAGGAAGGGCTGAGCATCTTTCCTCAAGGGTTGAGCAGCACCAGCAACCTCCATGCTTTAAAGCAAACCTTTCACATCTCCCCACCTTGCACTTCAGCTCCAGTGGAAGTGATGTTTGCAAAGGCAGTGCTCTGCCTGTGCAAGCTCACCTTCTCTCTGACATCCCCCAGCTGATTAGTTGTCCCCTTGTTTCTAAACCAAATTTTGTTCCTTTGCCCACCTGCCTGGCAGAACTAATCACTGGCACACACTGTGGTACCTGGCACTAAAAATCAGTGTAGAGGTGCATTCCTGGATGTGCTCTGAATCATCATGAGGTTCCCAAGCTTTGAATGGGAAGCAGAACACGTTGCTTTCTAGATGGACAAATGAAATTTTACGCAGTCCACTTGCTTCTGAAACGAGCTCTGAATCATGCAGAGGGCAAGGTGCCAGGAGTGGCTCTGCTCTCATCCTGGCTCCACTACTTACTTACTGTGTGGCCTCCAAAAAACCTCTAAGGGGGAAAATCCTGGTCCTTCCTTCTCCCCACCAACATCTCCAAAGCAGGGGACACATTGGGGGTGCCACAAGGCTTCATGCACAGGGGAGCAGAGGAAGGAAATACTTCTCATAAGCTCTGATACCAGCTCCCCAGAAGAACACAGCTTTTCTGCTTTCCCTGCCTTTGCCCCCCTCCTGGGCTCCTGGAGGAGGAGGATGCTCCCAGTGCCAGAGGGTGCCACAGGGTGCTGAGCAGTGGGGCTGGGAGCCACAAAATGAACCCTGTATGGCTGCACAAATGTTTTTTTTTTGAGCTCAGAGAGGTAGATCCTCCTGCTGCACTGATAAAAGCCTGGATTCCTAGGTAAATAGAGTGCATTAATATTTATTTTAAAAAGCCTGGAATCATGATTTAATATTGTAGAAAGGGCTATTCTTACACGGCGTTTGCAGAGCTTCTTCTAATACAATATTTTCTAACTTCAGACATGGTAACCCAGTAAGCTCCATTACCATGCTAATACTATATAAAAATGATCCTTTATTATAAATCATAGTGCACACCAAAAAGGATATAAATAGAGCCCCAGTGCGGCATTGGCATGCCTCATATTTCTCCTGGTTCACATTAAATGAGCCACTAAATTACAGTGTCCTTCTTTATAATATCATCCTCTAAAGCTGAGCATTTTGTGTGTTACACAGGGCTGCTGCAACAAGAGAAATTAGCATGGCTGGTTTAATTCAGCAAGTCTGCCATGCATGTTAGAGGCAGAGTGTTAAAATGAGCTAGAATGAGAAATTTCATTGTCCTTTCAAAAAACTCACCACTCAGAACATGTGCTTTGTGTGGGGCTTTGCTGAGGCCTGACCCACAGGCTCTCTGCACGGGTTTAGCTGCTCCCTCAGCTGCAGCAGCAGAGAGCTGAGGGAAAAGGAAGGACACCCCACCCCATTGTCCTGCTGCTGATCTGAGCTTCCTGGTGCTTGGATGCCCTCGGGGGAGCCTGGAGAAATTTGGTTACCAGACAGAGGCACCAGCAGGGCAGAGGGGAAGGAGCACTGCAGGGGCTGGAGCAGCCACCTTCAGATTGGGGTCTTGGTTTTGGTGTGCTGCTGGTTTGTCTGCTAACAGCACTGGAGTACTCCTGATTTACCTGAATCCAGGTGCAGGCAGATTCAGGCCCTTGCTAAGTGATGCTGGCAATTTTTTTTACTTTTCCAGTTCTCACCTGCAGAAACAGGGAGATATTTTGCCCACAGGATTGATGCCTGCCTGTTTGTAGCAGCCCAATCTTCTCCCTAACAGCCAGTGCTACAGAAATTCAGGGGGTTATTGTTTGTATTGCAAAATAAAAATACAGTGTTCAGACTGGGGGGGGATCCAGCTTGACTGAAATCTCTAATGATGGTATCTGACTGCACTGTAGAAGAAAACCCTCCTGCAGTCCAAGGAGCTGCATATGCCTTCAGGGACACATAAAGTAATTCAGGTCAAAAATGTAGGTTGTTTTATTTAGCAGACAAAGAGGTGGGGAAAGCAAAGAAGGAGAAGGAAAGAGGAAACAGGCTGCTGCAAAAATACAATCTCCATAAAGAGGTTTTCAGGATTTCCCCCCAAAATTTAAAGTGAAATGGAGATATCTGAGTTTCAACACTTCCTTGCTGGCCTTGCTAGGTCCCAGCAGAGACCCAGATCAGTTCCCTGCAGGGCAGAGATCAGGATTAGCAAATGGAGTTCATGGCTGGATGCAAGGAGGCAAAGTCCTGGCATAAATGGGCTACCAAACCCTCTCAGGGCAGCAGCTGGGCCAGAGGAATCCAGGAGGCCCAGAGTTGGCAGGAGCAGTTGGTAAGGAATGAACCCAAGTCAAAGTTACCCAAGTCTTCATTATCTGCAGAGCTGAAACACTTCAGGGAAAAGTTCAAGCCAACTTGTCTGAGGCAAGGAAATGTGTCCCCTCACCCATGCTGGGAGGCTGCAGGCTCTGTGGCCTATGAGGATGCCTAGCAAAGCAATAATGTGCTGTGAATAATCAATGGAAACTGAAGGTTTCTATTACCTGCAGTGCTCCATGACCATGTGAGATAATATAGAAATGGCATACAGCCTCCTGGAAATGAAATAAACCCTCTAGAGTGCAGCCCTTGGCATCATATCCCCTCAGCAAAAATCCCAAAGCAAATTGGGGTTATGCAAGCTGTGAAAGACCCAGCTTCAGTGCTGAATTGAGGAAGCTGCCAGGACCACATCTTGCTGCTTACAGAAATTATCTGTCTCCTCTTGGCAGGGCAGGTTACAAGTCCCATGGAGTTCAGCGTACAGACTCCATCAGTGGGGAGGTAAAAGCAGCAAACCTCAGCTGAAAGGCTGAAGCCTGAGCACAGGGCGGCCCTAGGGCAACTCTGCCTGCTCTTCCCACCTCTCCCAAAACACAGGAGCTGCCCCGTGGACAGCACAGCCTTTGACCTGCTACCAGCTGCTCAGGCACCTTTCCAGTGTGGATCCTCTTTGAGCTGTACATCCCCAGGCTGGTGGCTGGTGCACATTCACCAAAATATTGCTGCTGTCAGCAGAGTGCCACGTTCAGGAGTGCTTGCAGGGCAAGGAGAGAAAAGGTGAGACTGATAGTGAAATCTTCAGCCCCTTCCATCTCTGTCCTCCAGAGCCCCTGGAGAAAGGCTCTCACAGAGAGTCAATAATTTCAAGACCTTGGGTTTAAAATTGGTCTTGCACAGTAGAGATCACATGTGAGGCAGCAATGGGCTCACAAGGGACAGGCTGAAATGGGATGTCTTTAGCTATTCCCAGGGCAAAACAGGCTATGACCTGCACAGCCTGGACCAGAGTTCCCACTCTCTTAAAGCCTGGACAGTTTTGATTAGCCCATGACAGTGACAAAGGAGCACACAGGAAAACAAATGATGGTGTTTGGATCTTGCAATTCAATACAAACCCACTTCTGTAATTTAAGAAACATTTTATAATGGTAAAAAAAAAGAAAAAAGAAAGAAAAAGAAATGATGACGTATCATTTATCACAAGGAGACAGTGGCATGCTGCAGTATCCCTGAGCAAAGGATGGTGCTGTCATCATTAAGGTGGTGAGCTAGCATCTCTTACAAGCCCAGGTTTTTTTTTCCTACTTAAAAATCTATATGCAAAAGCAGAAAGTTAGCTATAACATTGACAAAGGAGGTCTAGTCCCAAGGTGGAATTTTTGGTGAGATTTAAAGTAAATCAAATATAACACCTTAAAAATAGCATTCTTCAGCAAAGCCCAGAAGCCTCAGTGATTTCTTTCTACTTTGCAACCAGAAAGACAACCAGGGTAGAGAGGAGGAGCAGAGAAAGAGATTAAAACAGCTTTAATTTTAGCTTTAGCTCTTGTCTCATCAAGAGATAGTATGTGACACCAAAAGTGAGTCCAATTAAAAATGTTTATTACTTAAAGTTGTTTAATTAGCACCTTCAGAAGTTTCTCAATGTTTCCCCACTAACTTCCTCTCTCCTGATGTGCATACATGCAGTGGCAGCTGGTCCTGGAGGGGGAGGGTCAGGGCTGCTCCAACCATATCCCAAGCCTGGATTTTAGTCCTTTGAGGGCACTAAAAGGCACTTTGAGCTCCTGGCAAAACCTTGGTGATGAAAGGTCTGCAGAGGCTTCCAGAGGTGCTGGAGGATGCCCCTTTCACTGTCTCTGATTTTACAAACAAACAAACAAACAAACAAACAAATGAGATGAGAGACCCAACCCCATCAGCCTGGGCTAAGAAACTTGCCCTGCAGGAGCATGTGCTTCTCTCCTGGAGCCCCGTGCTGGTGCTGGCTCTCTCCTTTGAGCTGTGTTTTCCACCAGTGCTGCAGTATTGATGGCAGGCACAAGGCTGACCTCAGCCTTTGTGTCCTGTGTGCAGCACCTGTGCCACGCTGGCCCACGTATGGGAAAAGAGAAAGAAGCCTCCCCTCCATCCTCTGGCCTGTTGTACACCCTGGAGAGTTAATGAGAGGTGCACATTCTGCTTCCTGCTGGGAAACTCAGCCCCAGACAGGTCCCCTCCAGGGCCACTCCCTGTACCAGTGCCAGAGATGCTCCCACAGACACAAACTGGGGATGGTCAGGAGAACAAACCTTGCCCAGCTCCTGTATTTTGGTTGCCATGGCAATATGCTCATCCCTGTTGGAGTCGTTTGAGGAGCACAGAGGTTCAGAAAATGACAGGGAGAAACGTGAGGGCACAGCACACTGTGACAGTCACAGGGTGGGGAGCCTGACTAAGCAAGAAGGTGAAGCAGGTTTCTTTTGGCTCTGTCCCTGTGGGAGCCCCAGCCAGCCAGCCCCAGCATGGCTTTTGGTGGCAGGTCACCATGAACCAGAGGCTGCTTAGCTGCTGCTGGGGCACAAGCACCATTTGTGGGACCTTGCACGGAAGAGTCACTGCAAACAACAACCCATTTTAAAATGTGTTTTCTCTCCAAATCTTTTACAGATGTAGGAGGAATCAGGAATATAAGTTAGGGCATTTCCCAGCATACAAGATTTCCTCTGGCCTGAAAGATTAATGTAAAGTGCTAACTGAATTTCACAGAATTGCAGAATGGTTTGGGTTGGAAGGAAACTTAAAGATCTTTTAGTTCCAAACCTCCTGCAAGGGGCAGGGACACCTTCAATTAGACCACATTGCTCGAAGCCCCGTCCAACCTGGTCTTGAACACTTCCAGGGATGAGGCATCCACAGCTTCTCTGTGCAGCTTGTTCCAGTGCCTCACCACCCTCACAGTAAAGAAGTCCTTCCTAATATCCAATCTAACCCTGCCCTCTTTCAGTATTAAGTAGTTACCCATGTCCTATCACCACATGCTCTTGTAAAAAGTCCCTCTACAGCTCTCTTGTGGCTTCCCTTCAGGTACTGGAAGTCTGGAAGTTTCCCCTAGAACTTTCATGGCGCCCTGGACCTTCCTCAGCCATAATTCCTAGCCCTTTTGTGAAGTTCAGACAGAATATCATTTTTATTCACATCAATTTGACAACAACCCAAAATTTGAAGATGTAGTGTCCAAACTAGCACCTCATCTGGCTGACTGAACATCCATCTGTAATGGGATAGAGAGTATATAAAAGATGTCCATGCTGGATTAAACAGAACACCTCACATATTAGTCTCTTTCTAACACTTTGGGCCCTGTATGTACATTGTGTCTTGTGTATGAATGTGTATTCTTAGGTCCTAAAAATAAAAATAATTTACTTATTCGTTATAAATTTCTGTTTATAGGCTATACCTACAAGAGATACAGTGCCAACCCATTAGACATCAAAGGCTCCACATTGCAAGCAATCTCAAAAGAGAAGTCAACATGATTTTTCCAGGAGCTCATTTCTCTATAACAACAGTAATCCTGAATTTACATTGTGCCTTTGATCCAGACTGCCAAAGCACTTTGTTCTCTGATGGAGAAACAACATACAAGTTAGGATTCAATTTGCTCATCATTGGCATGGGTTGGGAGGGTCAGTCTTCAAAAACATTCAGCAACTCAAACAACAGTTTATACTCATAAAACCAAAGGGGAATTTAAAGTTCGGCAAAGGAAATAAATGTACGATCATCTTAGAGAGGATTTTGCTAAAATAAATGGAGCTAATGGTCCTACTGTGAAGGTCAAGATTGACCTTGGAAATCAGCTCTGTGGCACTGCTGACCAGGGACAGTGAAAGGTTGTTCTGGCTTCTGACAACCAAGCCCAGGACTGTTCTGTAACCTCACCACTTTATATTTTCCCTACATTGTTACTCAGACATTAGTGAAAAATTAGCACAGCCTTGGTTCAGGGCAGGGATATTAAGCAGAAAAACATGAGAGATAGGCACAAGTTGGTTCTCAGTAGAAAGCCAGCCTCACATCCTCGGTCAGTCACAGAAGAGAGGCTAGACACTCTGGCCTTCCTGATGATCACACCATAACCAAGACAGTTCCTTTGATGGGTCCTTCTGAAGTATAAATTAACCACTTCCGACCTTGGGAAACAAGAGACATTCAGGTATTTTGTTTGACACAGTCACAGAAGGTAAAGGCTCCATCAATCTTAGCAAGTAAAGCATCTCAAGAGCAGTGCTGGTGTGCTGTCAGTCCCTTTTACCTGTGACTGAGCAGCCACAGGTTGGAGCACCTCAGGTGCACACCTGCATCTCCTCTCCCAGCACAGTGTCATCCAAGAGGAGCCCAGCTTGCATGCTGCAATCCTCTTTCCTGGTATGAATCATCAAACCAGTTGTGTGGCCTGACTAGGGGATGTTTCTTTCATCCCAACTAAAATGCTAGTGAGAGGCACCTTATGTGTCCTGGTCCTGCCTCCCAGGCTCCAGCTTTGGTTGTACTCTCACTAAAACCAGGTTCCAGTGTGGACCACACTTCCCAAGCTGCAAGGCCGAAGTCTTCACAGGCAACAAGGGAGCAGAGTAGTGATGTCTGTGCTTTGAGGAGAGCAAACACCCCAGGCAAGCACTCACTGGGGCAAAGTGAAGCAAGGTAAGCAAAATCTCCCTCAGCTGTGCACTGCTGTGAATGTGGACCCTGCTTCTGCACCAGGGCAGACTCCTACAGCACACACAGAGAGCCCTGTGTTGTGACAGTGGCTTTCCAGAAGCATTTGGCCTTAAACCTCTGTAAATGCCCTATACTTTGGGTTTAAAGCTGCATTGAAAAAAGCCCTTTCCTGCAAGATTCAAGAGATTACCAGTCTGCAGGGTAAACAATGGCTTCTATTTTGCTGCAAACTGATGTTCTTTTCTGGAAGTGGTTAACTCCAAAACGATGCAAATACTATTGTCAGCCTCTTTGACTTTCCCTGCTGACAATCTTATCATTCAGCTAAAATCCCTCTCCCACAAACCCACACTGCCTCTCAAAGAGCCAAGAGTGCTTGTTATCCCCTTCCCAGCTGCCAAAACCCTCCAGCTGCCTTATAATTACCCCTGTAATGTGCTTCTGCATATCCAATGCATAGATCTGCAGCACACTAAAGATTTAAGGACAATGTAAAATAAAGAAACAACAAATTAAGGAGCACGAGGGGTGCTGGAGCAACGACATTGTTAATTCTTCTGTTTACTTCACTGATAATAGCTATTTCTGATCCAAAAGTGCTGTACAATAAAGTGGCACACTTGAGCACAGCTGAATGTCAGGGATTCATTGCTTAAGGTCAGGAGAGACCATTATGATCATCAAGTGTAACCTATTGCATAAGAGACCCACGGTACCACCCCAGTAATTTCTGAGGCTGGCCTGCAGCGTCTTTCAGATTTGCAGATGCATCTGTTAGAATGTAACCTAGTCTTGGCATAAAGACTGAAAGGTCTGGAGAGTTAACTAGGATACTAGGATGTTATAAAAGCCTTTTTTTGTCACAGTTTTTGTTTTGGTTTGGGTTTTTGTTTTTTGTTTTGATTTTGGGTTTTTTTGGTTTTTTTGTTTTTTTTTTTTTGGGGGGGGGGAAGTGTTTGTTTGTTTGCTACCCTCATATAACATTTAGACTGTCTTTTTCTCCCCTGCATCTGTTTTGCCTCTGCTTCTAGCAGAATCTACATTTTCCCTAAATGGAAGCACTGCAGCACTGTTACCAAGTTGTCTTATAATTTCTGAGTTATGTGAAGTAGATCACTCTGTAGTCTCCCATCACAGGGAGTGCTTTGTGGGCCTTGTACATTCTCACATATTCCCTCCATGTGCTGTCATTTAGCCAAGCTCACTTGCAGGGTAAGGGCTCTGCACAAAGCTCTGTTCCCCCACAAAAGTCATCAGAGTAGACAGTCCGTGTCCTGTGCACTTGAAGGCCCTTGGCAGCGGTGTGCTCCCATCTCTAAAAGGAGAAGAGATGTCCATGTCACTCAGAGGTTTTGACCATTCTCTAATTATTTTCCCTCAGCTCTTCTGGCAGGTGGATGAGGGTGCCTGGGTGAATGGGGACAGCACCTTGCTGGAGGCAGGTGAAGAAGACATTTTGCATGTGTGGGTCACAGCTCCTGCTTGCCTCCAGCTATCACTAATAGGCACTGTGAGCCTTGCACTCCTTCCTGCCCTTCTCCCAGCCAGCATGAGGGGCCACCTGCCTGCCTGAATCACACTGGCTTTTGCCAGTTGCTCAAGCTATTTTCCCCTTCCACATCACTGTACAAAAGCAGGCCAAATGTGTGCAGCTTCTAGGATATCTTAACAACACATCAGGAACAGGCTCTTTGCACATATTTATTTTTGGCCCACTGATCCTAGTGCCATGCACAGTGTGGAATGGGTGAAGGAATGTGCAAAGATGGTAATTAACTGGAGAACAGAAAGCCAAAGAAACAACTGGAGCATGGCTCTAGGGTCTGGATGTCAGGCTGGTGAGGTATCTGAGAAGGGTTTCCATTTGCCAGGCCTGTTCTCCCAACCCTACTTGTAATGCCGTCTGGTTTCCAGGGGTATTTTATCAAACCTGAAAATGCAGAATGAGCCCCATGGATATAGTGGGAAATGAACCTCCATCCTTAGAATTCCATGGATAAACACCAAGCAGCAGGTAGGTATTGCTGATTCAGCAACCCTTTCTGGGTTATGCTCACTCTGCTACAGGACATCATTAGAAGAGGCTGAGATATTTTATTTTTATGGCTTTTTAACCTTTTCCTTCCCAAAACAGTGTTTGTATTTATTTTGGCACCTTGAATGTTTTGAAGAGAGGATCAATTTTAATTTGTTTAAGCATTTTTCCCCCCTAATCCCATTAAGTCAGCCTTAATTCTTTCCAGGGCTCCCTTCTGTGGAGCTATTTCCTCTTGGAATCATTTACTTTCTCTGGATTGGGGGAATTAATGAGGCAGATGCTGCTTTCATTCTCATCACTGTAAGCCCAAAACAACTTCAGCAGTTTGCTGGCACAGGTCCAGATTTTACTGGTGTAAATGAGGTCAGAATTTGGCTCACTGTGCTTACTTTTGCTAAGAGATAAGGAGGTTACCGAAAACAAGAAGTCTTGTGCAGCTTGGGAAAGTGCAGTTGAAAGTGGGCGAAGCTCATCATTTCATTGAAAGTCTGAGTTTCTGCATTTCCCCACTGAGAGGCTGTGCTGAGCACCACAGATATGCAGGCAACACAGCACACTGGTAAGCAGGCACTCAGGGAAATAAGGACCAAGATTTTTGGGAATGTCAGAATTGTCTACAGGAGCAAATTGCAATGGCCCAAACCTAAGTCACGCTGAGGCAAAATTGGAAGTTAAGAAACATGGAGAAAGATCAAGTGGCTGTGTCAGTCAGTTTTCAGGGGTCCCACAGGGAGGGAGGAAGCAAACAAAAAAACTGAGATACATGCAGTCAGCTCAGGGCTGACATCAAAGGTTAGCATGTACTGTGGTGGATAAAATCAAGAAAGACGTAAAGGAAACGTAACTAGCACAGGACAGGGAAGCAGGGAGCAGGGATCCATTCTGGCCATAGATTGGTGGTCAGAGGAAGGCTGAGAAAGCATTGGTCTGATGGCTTTGCAGCAGTACCCACACAAGGGTCAGCCCAGGCTGGGACCCTCCATGAACCCTCAGCAGCAGCACAGGGCAGTGGGGCTCCCTGCAGAGCAGCACCCTGCCTGGCTGCAGAAAGGGGAAATGAGGAGCGAGGCAGCTACAGCCAGTCAGCTCTATTTCGGTTCCTGGAAATGCACTAGAACAAATAATTAAACAAATTAATCATCAGCACCTAGGAAACAACCAGGAGAAGAGGAACAGCCAGTGCTGATTTGCCAGGCGCAAATCATGTCAAATCAGCCTAATTTAATCCTGCAACAGGTCTTGTGGATAGAGATGAAGCAGGATACTTCTTGTATCTTGATTTTGGTACATCTCTGGTACCATCTCATTTCATGTTACAAGAGGTAAATTTAAGGAAACATGCCCTATAGAAATTACCTTAAGTAAGGAGTGCAAAACAGGTTGGAAAAAACGTGCTCAGAAAGAAAGTGTCTTTGTAAGCATACAAGAAAGGGTTGAGTAGGGTTCGACAGTGGTCCAGCCACTGGATTATGAGACAGTGGGCATCCTTATCAGATATGTAGATGACACCAAGCTGAGAGGATCTGAAAAGGCCTGAAAGAGGACTAGAAGCAAAAATCATCCTGGCATGTTAGAGAAAAGGTCTGAAAAAAAAAGGAGAGAAGCAAAGTTGTGCACAGAGGTAGGTATAGTCAGCTGCACAGGGACAAAATGAGAGACAGATGATTAGGCAGGTGTGGAGCAGTGCAGCAATGCAGGAACCTGAAATGAATAAAAAGTGCCATTTGTCATACACAAGGCACTCACCATATCAGTGCACTCAGAGACAAGCTCTGCCTGTAAAATACACAGCTGTGCCCCAGTGCTGCCACAGCACTTGTTCAGTTCAAGAAAGTCTGGAAGGAAGTGGGATGAGAGGTCTAGAAAAGAGGAATTGGAAAGAAACACTTACTCATAGGGATTGTTTCCTCCAGAAAGAAGGAAACCAGGGGAGAGACAATACTATTTCTAGAGAAGGAGGGAATAAACGTCCTCCTGACAGTTCTCTATATCCATTGGGAGTGTGGTAGGAAACAAAGTGCCTGGATTGCTGCGAGAGAGGTTAAAGTTTGATGCTTGGCAAAGGGAAAGGCTAACCAACACTAAACCCACCTGCCCGGCAAGGATATAAAACCTGTATCCTTGCCTGTGTTTAAAAGCAGCCTGGAAGCTTCTGGAATATTTCTGAAATCAGCCTCTTGAGGTCCTTTCTAGCCATGTTTTTCTCCAATTTAGTGATGAATGGTGTTAAATGAATATAAATTACCTCACACGGGGACACTGACGTTCAGGCTTGGTGATGAATAGTGATCAGCGACAAAGCTGTCAGCTTGTGGGGAGGCATCCAGTAGGGTTATTACTAGAAACTGGTGTTAACTCCACTTTTATTTACCATCTTCATTAATGATCTAGAAAAAGCATTAGACAGTGCATTTATTAAAACTGCAACTGATACTACAGTGGGGAGGAGATGCAATCACCAGCCAGGAGTGGAAAATGACACAAAAGGACAAAAAAAAGATATGTGGCATGGGGAGAAAATGACCTAGCTCAAAGGACATGCAGAATAATACGTCTAGGAAAGAAATGGTCCAAAATTGCGACCCTCTATGGGAGAAGGAGACCCAAATGCAAGGAAGCACTTTGCAGGGTTAGCATACAGGAAATTGAACAGGAGTTTACAATTTGTCACATCAACAGAAAAAGTCTCAGTGTGGCTTTGGGCTGCATGACATACCCCAGGGCAGAGCGATAAGCAACTGTCTGATCAGTGTTGTGCAAGCTTTCTTTCTGGGTGCCTCCTGACCAGCGGGGCTGCCAGGCTCCAGGAGGAGCTGGGAAAACCAGCATAACATAATTGAAAGCTGAGAATATTGGCTTATGGACAGAGAATTACATGGGTACTCTGTGGCAAAGCAACACCAGGCTCACGCTTCTAAGGTGTAGATAAGTATGACAGGAAAGGTGCCCTTTCTACCAGGCACAATTATGGCAGAAAAATTGGGCATTGTATCGATATGAGACATGTTACACTAGCATTGCACGTTTTGGGTGGCCACAAAGCAGTTTCAGTGATACAGGAGCCTCCTGGGCTTGTCCACTGCTGGCTGCCATGGTCCAGCCTAGCACCGAGCTGTGCAAGAGCTGAGGCATCACCCCAGCACCTGCCTGTGGAGGAGGCTCCTGGGAAGGGCTCTTGCTGCCAGGCAATGGCAAAGCAAAGGATAACACACCCACTTTGTGTGACCAGAGCCACACCGACATTCATTGATAACAGAGTTGCATATGCAAATCAACATGATGGGCAGTGTCATTGGAGAGGGAGAAATCTCTGCTGCTCAGGGGGACAAATCAGTAGAGAAAGAGATGCTATTTCCAGGCTTCTAGAGAGTGTTACTAACAGAAAGAAAGCACAGATATAAAACTGTACTCGGCCGAGTCCTTTAGAGAGAAGATAAAGGTAAATGCTTTTCTAACTTGTGATTTTGAGCCTTTTCACTCTTTGTCCAGCTGGCTTTTGAGATGGAGGTCTGAGAGTGCAATGGTGTGTTTGTCCCAGCTGATACTGGAGCGCACAGGCTTTGAACAATAAGGCTTTGTTCTTTTGCCAAATACAGCAATGCCTCTGCTGTTGCTTGGAGAAAAAAAGGAGCAAACACATTAGGAAGTCACCGAAAATGAAATGATGGCTCACTTCAAGGCATTCAGTAGCACACTGCAGAGATGAATGAGCTCTGCATGGCATGTGAGGCCATGAGGAGGAGAAATCTTCAGAAAGACACCCCTCAGTTCCCACCACACTTGCAATATGGCAGAGGAGATGACCTTCAGATATATTCCTAGGATCAACAAGCCCATGAAATGCTTTTCAGGAGAGCCTTGTTGCCCACAGCTTTTGCAGGGACTGTGGGCATTGCCAGCAGAGCATTGTGTGAGGATGTACTTTGCCTTTGAGGAGCAGTCCCCACAAAGCAGATCTGGTAGCTCTTTCCAGCAGAGGACTTGAAATGAGACTCAGCAGCATGGCTGACAGGCCAGCACTGCCAGCTGTGGGACCACAGCGAGGTGCAGGGCCACCAAAGGCTGAGGCTTGCCAAGGGCAGGTGGCTCAGCTCCTGTCTCACAGCCCAGTGCCACCAGCAACACGGACAGAGCAGGTGGGAAATGAACTCACAAATAAACTCAAGGGGAAGATAGGAAGGTGGAACAAGAACAGCGGTCCAGAAGACTAAATTCACTGAACATACATCCTTGATTTTAATGGGACTTCTAATAGCAGGGTGAGCCCAGCAGAGTTGGTTATCTTCCAGGAAATGCTCCCAGAAATGTGGAACTCTGGCAAAGCCATTCCTTTCACTTGCTTGACAATGGGAACCAAGGGACCCCCAGTACAAACACAAGCAACATAAAGCTGAGCAGATGTTACCTTGAACTTGTCCTCAACTCATGAGGGAGAATTAAGTGATATGAAACCACTGGAGCAGCCCAGGTGGGAAAGATTACTTCACTTGGGTATGAGCTCTTATTGGAGTTAAGGGAAAGAGCTTATAGTTGTGTGTTATATGCTGGGACCAATTACACTGAAAAATGCAGAATACAGTGAAGGGGAGGTTTGGGGAATGAGAAGAGATTAAAACTACATGGCTGTGTTAAAGCCCAGAAAAGAAGAGAGAGAGGCAGAAAGACAGGAAGAAAACAAAGATAAAGTTGTGCAGGGTGTCTTAATACAGGGTCCAGGCAAGTTTCACATGAGCTCATCCAAATGCATCTCAGGCCAGGCCAGGCTTCTCAGGCCAGAAAATGTACAACAATCACCCTGTGCCTGTGCTTGCAAGAACAGCAAGAACAAAGGGTGGGCTCTTCAGCTCTTTAATTCTCCACCTTATTTTGCAGAATTGCCACATGCTGAAATAGCAAATGATGTATGAAATGAAAAATCACTCCCCAACCAATGCATATAGATGATGCAGAGAGTATTTGGCCATTACTTCTTTGCAGTAATATTTATCTGCATTAATGCCTCATTCAGAGGTAGCTGGAAATACCCAGAATGTGAGAGTAAGGGGATCGGAAGAGAGATCAGGGAGAGAGGCAAAGCAGCAAGGCAGGCACTTAAGGAGGCAGATAAAAAGCCTTTCCTGAATAAATCACCAGCTCAGTTCTGACCCACATTATTAGCAACCACAAGGCAATATTCTAGGTCCCAATGCAAACCAGTTATCTGTAAAGAGCAAATTCATTTAGTGGGCTTCAGAGGAGTCATTGCCATTTGGAGATGACTTTGAGACCAGTGAGGAGCTTGCTGGTGGCCCCAGACCAGCAGCTGTCAGGGAGGTGTTTTTCTGGTGAGAGAAACCCTCCCTGGCTGGCATGGCAGTGGGGTGGGGGAGCCAGCCAGCCATGAATGGGGACAGAAGCAGGGGATTCTCCCTGTGACAGCCTCAGGCAGAGGCACATGGCTAGGGCTTGCACCAAGGGGAACATAGGCAGCCCCAGCTCTCTAGTTTGCAATCCCCATGCAGAGGATTGAGCCCCAGAAGCTGCTGGGCGAGCACAGCACTGGTGTTTAGCAGAGAGCATTTAGTAGCGCTGACTCACCGGTGTTTGCACTAGGATTACATTTGGAAATGCCTTCCTGAAACTGGGAGGGAGGAGATGCACCCAGCTGAGTGCCTCTTGCAAGCACCCCCGTCCTGGCACAGGAGTGTCACCCAGCAAGATGGACCCAACAGAAAAAGTCAGTAGCAAAAACAAAACCTGTGCACCCAGTCAAAGACATGGCTTGGCTCAGTGTTGGCAAAAAAGGAAGAGCTGAGCACAAATTATAAGGTTATAATTATAAGAGAAAATACCTTGCACTTTAACAGCTAGAAGCCAAGGGATCATAGAATCCTATGAGATGCGTTTGGGATGTTCCCTTTGCCTCCTCTTACTCACGTTTTACCTCCCCACCACCAGAAAAAAGGAAGTGGAAACCACCAATAACTACTTTTGTCCTCCTAAAACTTCTTTGGCTTTGACTTAACACTTCAGTCTGGGTCCAACTTGACCTTCAGATAACATGGAGTCAAGAGGAATTGCAAATATTCATCCAAGGACAGGTTTTGGCTCTCTGCCTAGTGTCTGAAGGCACTTTGTGTTGTCTCTGAGTGATAACACATTTAAAGGACACCAAAATATATTTCAAGATAACAGTAAAGATGTGACCCACAGAAATTTAGCTATGAAAAATGTTGATGAGAAGGTCTGGAAAACTAATCTTTTGGAGGTATTGGCTAGCTTGGTGGGATTCATAGCATGCAAGATGGGATGATGCTGCTGAATTTGGAGTTACCGTCCCATGCTGCTGTTAACCTGAGAGACCTCACTGACCTTCTGGTTACCTCATGGTCAGTCCCACAGCCTTTTAGCTCATCATTTGGTATATTCTATTGGTGGACAAGAATATCTGCTATTTAATTAAGAAATTTAACTGCAAGGGAACCTCAGGTAAAGATTCTGCCTTTATGTGTTTTTTCCAAGTCATGCACATGCGTGACACAATTGTGTGGGATACACATGCAAGACTCACTAGCACATTCACTCTGAGAGCTCTGCAGAAGTACTGTGGACCACCATGACTGTCCATAAGAGTCAACAGAAACCTCTAGGAGAATATTCAAACTTTTCACAAAATCGGTGCTGTAAAGAATTCATGTCTGATTGGCTAAAATCACCTGGCAAGAATACCTGACTACAAAAGGGCCAAAAAGCCTTGGACTAGATTAATTGGTATCTGTACAGACAGCATGGGACACTGAAAATGTGTTTAATTAGCTGGAATCTTCAGCTTTAAGTCACTTATGCAATGTGGAGACTCCTAATCAAGCCACTTTTGGAAAAAATACCCTTGTAAAACATGTGATTTTTTTCTCTACCAAGATGATGAAAACCATGGAGACTACTTAGACTGTATCTCCACACCTTTTCCTCAGAAAATCCCCACATGCTTGACTCTGGGAATGTTTTTACATAAACACAAAAAGAAAATAACTTTCACAGGTTCCATAAGTACTAGAAATTGTGAAGTCTCTTCCACACCCAAAATAGGACATCCAAATTTTACTGGCACTCCTTGAAGGGGCAGCTTGTTAAAAGAAAATTGGATAATACAACAGTAGCATTTGATTCAGCCCTCACCCTTCCAAAGGCTTCTAAAATATTCTTGATTTGGACATGGTTGGGTGAAACAGAGCCCCACACGTGGCCAACCCTTTGAGTGGGGGCAGCCTGAGCCCTGGAAGGGGCTGAGCACTCAGGAAGGCCAGAAATGGGTGCTCACCCCCCTGCAAAGCAAAGGAGGGCTCTTGCCTGGCACCCTCCTGGCTGTCCCTTCCTGCTGCCTTGGGAGACACTTTTGGGATGCACAGAGCCCACACATCAGACACGTGCCTGCAGTGTCTGGAAGCAGGACACACAGACACACAGACACAGACACACACACACACCCCCATCTTGCTTGCTGTTTATGTTGGAAATGCCTGGGTTGCTAATAATATACTTAGATGAGGTATCCAATGGCCACTAGGTGACTAAATAATATGAGTGAGAACTTATTTATTTATTCCTCCTCCTGCAGTTCTTTTTCCTAAGAGTTACTACACTCCAGCAGCGAGGAGAAACCAGAAATTTTGGCAGCGGGCAAGGGTCTCTTTATCTAGGAAAACAGAGCAACTTTAATTCAGATGGAAGTTCTGATGCACCAAGCTGGAGGCAGAGTGTGGCTGCTCCTTGGTGCAGGGCACCCAGGGCTGTGCAGAGCTGTGCCTCTCACACTCAACCCTTGCGTTGCCACTGCTTTTCTGGCAATCATGCCTGCTACTGGGGTGTGGGAACAGGCAGGCTCCCACCAGGACTGACTGCACAGACTTTCAGTCTGCAATGGCACTGCAGCCATGCGTATTGCATCCCCCCAAAATGCCTTTCCTCCACAAATGCCTACAAAAGAGCACTGGGTGGCTCGGGATGTTTGCAGGCCATTTCTTGGTTTCCAATTGTTCCTCCAAGGTCTGAAGTGGTGGGTTGGGGCAGCTTCACCCCCTGTTGGCCACCTCAGCATGGAATCCAGGAGCTGTGGTGGTGACACTGGGTGTAGATCATGCAAAGGACTTCCAGCATCTGATTTATGCTGCACAGTTGCTTTCATTTTGCATTTCAGTCAGCTTGGACACTAAGGAGAGATGAACAAGAGATTAAGAATCACAGGCTGTCATCACCCTTCTCCCACTGCCATTGTCCTGGTCCAATGCTCCTAAAAAAGCATCCAGACTACCTTTGGGAGCAGAAGCCTCTCTGCTACTTGCCTTCAGACCTGTTTCTGTGCTACGTCCTACTATTGTGCTTTCACAAAAATTTGCAATGAACACAGGTGGAAAGACACATTTGCTCTCAGCCAGTGCAGCAGCAGATGTCAGTGTGTGGACTACATATTCCCTGACACCTTTTCCCATGCATTCCTCGTGCTGCACGCTTCTCCTTTGCGTCCAACATGTCCTGTAAGGGGCTCTGAGTGGAAAAGTCCTGCACAAGACAAATTCCCAGGCAGCTGCAGAAATTTAGAGTCATCATCCTGAGAGACTTTTTAATATGCACAGCAGTGCTGGGCAGCACAGTGGATTGGAAGTGCCAGCCAACTCTGCCAACCCTTGTAGCGGCACAAGCGAGGGGCAGCAAACTGTGGCCAGGGGAGGGTGGGCTTCAGCCTGGAAGCCCATCTCCTGTGAACCTATGTCTTCTGGCTCCTTGACTCTGAGTGATCACTGAACAACACAGCCCCCTCTTTGTTTTGACAGTCTAAATCCCTATAAACAGAGCTCTTGTTCTTTTTTCTTTAACATCCTTTGTGGTTTCATGAAAACGCCGGATGCTGCAGAAGCTGAAGCCTGAAAGGTTCCTCTCTCTATCCTGTCCTCCCTGTCCAGCAACCACACTAAAAAGAAACCACCAAAGAAAGTGCTTGCAAATACCTGAACTGACAGCCCTGGTGATGGAAAGCTCTCCAGTTATTCACAGCCCAAACTGAGCCCGGGCAGCAGCTGTGCAAGTTTCCGAGCTGGCCGTGCCAGCACCGATGGAGGCTGACCCAAAGGGCCCCACCTCACCACACACTTTTCTCTCTCTTTCCAGCCCTTGGCAGCTTGCTGGGGGTGCAGCCATGAGGCAATGTGGGGGGTCACAGCTGCAGCTACCCCAGTCATGAGACCAGGGAGGAGGAAATCATCGTCTTCTCAAAAACATTTCCAAGCCAATGCTGCAAGCAGCTCTGTGGGTGAAAGTTAAAGCTTTTCATCGCTGAAACCTTGGGTTCCTGTTTACCAAACATTTGTTCAGTCTTTATGCATTTGAGTGAATGAGGAAACGAACCACAAAGCTGGGCACAAATGCCAAAACCTTGCTCAAGTACATAAATCACCCTCGTGCCACTTTCTGTGCCTACTACAGTCTTGAAAAACGAATCCTTCTCCTTAGATTTGTTGTTTGTCATGAGCTCCTGACACTTCCTGGTTCACCACCCAGCCACCGTGAGCACAGCCTGTGCTTTCCTGGAAGCTCCATCGTGTCCTTCACAAAGGCAGAGTTGCTAGAAAGCCATGCTCTCTCCTCCCTGCCCAGCGCTCCCACTGCTGGTCCCACCCTATGCATGGCACACACTCCCCGGGGCAGTAAAGGGAGAAAGACCTAAATCCTTTCCAGTCTAAAGGCTGGGCTTACTGCCATCCTGTCTCAGTCCCACACCCTCTAAATAAGCTCCCAGACCTCAAATTCTCTTTAACTGAAGAGGTGATCCTTTCACCATCCTAGACCTGTTTGTTACACCCAGTTCAATCTCCTTGCTCATCAGTTCCTCCAACAGCTTACTCTTTCCCTCTCAGGAGCAGCCTTTTCAGCCATCTCTTTTCAGTACCTTTGTGGTCAGAGCTGAGCAAACCCCCTGAAACCCAGAAAAAGCTCAAATCCCAGAGAGGGAAGGAGGAACAGATTGTGCAGCTGGGTATAACAGAGAAGAGAGGCCACTCTGCTCATGCTGCAGCCACCCAGGCTCAGCTTCTGGATGCCATATGGTGCTGCAAAGCCACAAGGGCACTGGCCTCACTGCAGGCAGGGGGAGTTATCTGGGGACAGCATCTCTGTTCCACCTGATACAGCTTTCCCTGAATGTCCAGATGAGGGACAGTCATAAGACAAACAACCCTGGCTATTTTCTCAAGCTGATAGCACACAAGCAGGGAGAAAGAACACAGCTGTTCAGCTTCCAGCAGTTCTCAGCCCCAGGAGGTCAGACCCTCCCTCTCAGGAGGAGAGCAGACTTTCAGCTGTCTCTGACCACTGTTCCCTCTCCCTCAAAGCCCTGTTGCCTCTTTTTTGTCTCTGCACAGCCTCCTTTCCTCCTGAGAGCACTATTGGTCCACCTCCCAGACAAGCTCAAGAAATTTAATACACCCACCAGGTGAGGAGAAGGGACTTGCTGAGGCAGACAACCATATCCAAGGTAGGGGCAGGTAGGTGAGAGGGATTTTCCAAATCCAGCACCCAGCACCACTTCACCTTCTCACCTCATCCCTGGGGTATAGGGGCATTGAAACTCCCTCTGCCTGCAGCACACCTGAGGTCTTCATCCCTCTCTGCTGAGAGTGACTTACCCTCCTGTTGAAATTCAAGCTGCATTATCTGACATGCTTTAAAAATTCAGGATGGTGCTTGATGCTCCTTGAATTCATCAGTGGACAGTTATGGTTTGGGTAGACATTTTCATTCTTTATTTTCTGCTTTCTCACCCCACAGAGTACTTTGCAAGTTACACCATCCTCTTGCTTAGGAAATGAAGATGCCCAGGACAACTCCACACCCTGCTGTGTGCCTAGAAATCCCTGGAGGATACTCCTGTCTCCCTTATCATATTCTGTTGCTGTCCTTGGCCCAGGTAGGATTTCTTATCAGGCTCAGCAGAGTAATGCCATGGTTGCTCACAGAAGAGCTCCAGGCCCCTCTCTCTGCAAGCACTTCCTCACCCAGGCTGAAGTCTTTTGTGCCAGTGCTGTGGCTGTGCCCTCCCCAGTCACCTGGAGGAGTCACTGGGAGGTACCTGATCTTCGTGATCCTACGTACACCACCTCTACCGTAGGCTACACAACTGAAATCCAGAAGGATCTGGTCCAAAGCACTAAGTGACCCTCTTGCCTCATGCATGAATAAATACAGCAAAGAGGATGAGATGGTTTGCTGATGAGCACAGTTTGCAAGGTCCATGTCCTTGAGATTTGCACACAAATGTTCCCTTCCATAACTATTTCTTACTTTTTTTCTTAATCAGTGTCAAGTCTAGGATTAGTTTATGCCCTGCCTCAGAGCAGGATTCTTGCACTGCAAGTATGTGCTGTGTCCTGCTGGTTACCAGAGAACAAGAGTGCTTTGCAGCCACAACTAGCAAATAACAATGATACTTTTTAATAGGGAGCACATTTAAATGCAGCAACCACCCACAGAGAAAAGCAATGCGTGCTACATCCTCCCTTTCCAGCACTGGGAGAGAAAAACAGTTGTAACAATCGTCACGCAGAAGTGACAACCCACTCACTGCTCACTGAGGCTGGCTTTGTGGGAAGGATCCCCCACAAGGCAGCTGGCTTGGCTCCACTCTGGATTGCTGGAGTATGAGCAAGGCCCAGCACAGCAGCCTGAGCCATCTTCCCCAGGCATTATCCTGGGCATATGCTAATATTAAAAACAATCAGGGTTGTCCACGTCCATTTCTAAGAGCCCCACTTCACTTTGAGCCTGCCCCCAGCTCTGGATGAATGGCACTTGGTGGGAGCAAGTGCTACACCAGGAGCTCTGTAGCTGTAATTTCCCCAGCTCTGCCCACAGGTATAAATGAAAAAAAACAAAAGCTGCATGGCTGACACAGCTAGAATGCATCTCGGTTCACACTGAATATTCATTCCCCAGCTTTTGCAGAAGGCTTTTAAAAACAGTGCTTGCCAGAACAGTCCCTGCCTCCTGTGTTATTTCATTTTAGAAGAGCTTGCCCTGTAGAAGATTAAGTAACTTCATGAAGTATATAACTAACAGGTCACTTGGCTAAATAGACCAAGCCTGCTGTCCTATAGTCTCCTTCACATTTTCATTAAATCTAAAATCAGTTAATATTATGTAATATAAATGCAGTGGTTTCAGAGACTCTAAGCTGAATGAGAATTTTGAATTAAGAGTACAGAACAACCTGAAACTGTCTTTGCAAAAAAAAAAAAGCCAAAATTGGAGCACCCAAGGGCTCTGTCTGGCCTCATAGAGGCATGGCATTTCCATGAAATGGCTGTGAGCTGAATAAGAACTCTAGGTATTAATATTCAAAGCAGGGCATCACATATGGCTTATGAAACACCTCTTTATGTGGATTAAAGACCTGCTCACAATGCAGCAAGCTTCCCACTCCAACTGGAGCCACTAGGCTCCAAATTCATTACCATAGCACACTTACTGGATAAAAAAAATTGGAAGGCTTCCCTTTCTATTAGCCTTCCTCTCTAACTATTAAGATTCAGCCTCACACCTGACTTGGCTAATGATGAGTCCCCAGAGAGTGAACCCAGACTTCAGAGCAGCACAATGACTTTGAGTAACCTCTGGCTCAAGGTGAGAAGCTCCTGTGGGATTAGTCCAAGTCGCAGCCAGGTGGAAATATTAAATGGCCGTCATTACGGGAGGCATGGAGGGGTTTTTCTCAACCAGTGAGGACAGCAGCTTCTTTCCAAGAACCATGTCAGCTGGTTTGTACTCTTTGCTTCTGTTTACCCACACAGGCTGCTGCATGGTCCCCAGGCAGGTTCTACTGACCAGGACAACACGCTAGCATCCCGCTGGCATTGCTAGAACTCAAATGGGATTGTAGACATTATGGACCTAATTGCACTTAGAGAAAGACCTTAATGCAGGAGAATGAAACCCTCTGTGGATGCTTTCTGTGGAATGGAAATCAGTTTCTGATGGAATAGATGTGATAGATAGATAGATAGATAGATAGATAGATAGATAGATAGATAGATAGATAGATAGATAGATGATAGATAGATAGATAAAGCAAGCATACACATATACACAAGTTTGATTTGGTAACAGTTTTCCTGAGCTGAAGCATCATCTCACACTGCAGTGCAAGTCTTTCTGCCCATGTTCTACTGCTGAAAAGTGAACACCTCCCAGACAAGACAGTGGATTTGTGACTATGGTATCACTCAATATGCAAGAAGTGACACAGAGCACCTGTTGGGTTTATTTGCCCAGCATGTGGATCCTCCAGTTGCTAGCTGTGCTCAGTCTCCAGAAGAAAAGCAGAGGTTTGGGTCTGTTCCAGTGTATCTGTCCTTATTTTCAGAAAACATTTTCCTAAGTAGGCCAAAAATGTCTCTTCAATCTTGAGCTTTAAAGGATACATTTGTAAGTCAACAAACACACGAAAAGGGTGACCAGCTGTTCTACTTTTGGAGGCACTGTCCTAGTTCTCAGAAGCCAATCTGCACTGCACCTCCCATAGAGGAGAGAGGCCAAGTGTCCTACTTTCCTGGTGGCCTATTTGTCCTACCATGAGAAAGTAAGGTGTGTGAGTCCACACATGAGAACAGAAGAAGTCCTCCCCTCTGTATGCCCACACAGAAAGCTAACAGAGATGCAAAACATCCAGAGCACTTCCAAGCTGAGTCTCAGAGTCCTACTGTTTCAGCTCAGACTCCCATCTTGCAGCAATGTCAAGGTGTAGTGGATGCTATTAAAAACTGGTTTCCCTGTCCTCTAATGTCACTTCCACTCTGAAATCTCACCTTGTTAACACATGCAGTTCACTGCTCTGTCTCAGCTAGTGAGAGCATATTATCACTTAGCTCTGATTCAGCAAGACACCTACATTTACACATTGCCGTGCCTGTTCAGTAGGGCAGCAAGGAACACTCTTGAAGCTCCTATTAACTCTATTAGGCATGCATTTACTCTTAAGCAGGGATGTAAGTGCTTGGCTAGACTAATGCCATGATGAAAAAACATCAAGAGGGCTAAGCTTTGAACTGAAAATAATTTTTTTCATAAACTCCAGGGGAAAAAAAATCTTAAAATACAAATAATTATTTCTGGAAATGCTTGACAAGCACAAAAGTAATATTCTGAGTAAGTATCCTGCTCCTCAGCAATGCTAGTAGCAGGCTGCTGTGAAAATCCAGGCTTCAGCAAGGTAGTGGATGAATACAGCAGTTTTCGGCATAGTCTCCACTGAGCTTTAGCCAAACAATGTGCACTGAATCCCTAAATTAGAGAGAAAAGAGGTAAAATTAGAGAGCAAGAGTAAAATTAGAGAGCATCCCTAAATAAGAACCACCACCCACTTTTTCTCCTGCAGCATTTACTGTCAGTCTCAATCATCCTCTGCTCCTCAGTAAGGCAACCTGGGTAAGAGGCATGGAGGAGCTTCATGTTTGCTTAAAAAACTTTAGCACCAGATCCACTCTGTCAGTCACGTAGATAGCAGGAGGTGGGGAGGGGGTGAGACCATCCATGAGCTTCATCCTTCAAACATCTACAGCCATCCACAAAAGCTGTGTTCATGAATAAGGACAAAACTTGGGCTTCTCAGGCTGTGTTCAGCCTCCAAGAAGAAGTTGTCTCTGCTAGCAGGGTTTCACATGCAGACAGTTCCCTCTTTCTCTGGGTATCCATCTCATGCAGGCCTTTTTAAAATCTTCTCAGGCTCAAATCCTGTATGGAAGAGTTGCCTGATCTTTTGTGGGTTACAGCTCAGTAGAGAGAGAAAGCTAACCTGGCAGATCAGATCTGCTGTTTCACACCCTCGGTTTCACACCTCTCCATTCACAAGCTGTTTTGCATTTCTCTTTACGCTGCAGTTTCAAACTTTGTAAACTTTGATCACAAGTTTGATCATAGGGTGGCTGGGATTTGGGGGCAGAAACAAGAACCTCTCCTCTTTCTTCAAAGCATCTATCCATTAATATCAGTGACTGGTTTTTATAAAAAAGGGTAACACACTGTCAGAGAAGATATAGCGCCTTCTATGTTTTGACATTTTGGTTTTAGTTAAAGCATAATCAAACTTCTCAAAAATAAGAGGTTTGAAAACACTATCTTACTGCTTACAATCTGGGTGAGAAAAATCCAACAACATTTCAGCATTTGCTTCTGAAAGTAGATGCCACTTGTCCTTCACTTTCTGTACAGACAATAACAGTGGGCTTATCCATCTTGTTACTGTAGCCACGAATAGCTGAGAATGGAAAAATCAACATCTGAAACTGGGTGAGCTTCTGACGCTCCCTCCATATGAGAGCTTTAACAAGACTCCCACCCCTAGTGAGTCACTAGCTCTCCCTACAAACCCTGTCTGGGATGGGAAGCATGAGCATGCATTTTGCACACAGCAAACCCTCTGTCAGGGTTAAGCTTTCACCTGGGGCTGTGTGATGCTGCCTCTGACTCTGCCACATCCCACCTTTGGTCTGCAGCACATCTGCAGGCTCCCCAAAGCATCTGCTGGAACTCCTGCTGAAACGCCTTTGCATTTCCTGCTAACTTGGGGCTTCTTCAAACGTGAAAGATGCTTGAAAAGGAGCAAGCGAGCACCATGTAGCACTGTTGGAGGGGCAGGAAGGCTGTGACAAAGGTCAGTTAATCCAATTCTTGTCAGAGTCCCCCCGCTCTGTGGGAACAGTGCAGTTAATGCACTTTTATGATGAAGCAGCAGTTATTAACCAAAAGACACATTCAGTCGCTAAGGGTGGGAGACTTTCAGAGCCCTGGACCATATGGTAAGGAAAAAATGCCCCCAGAAATTCAGACTTCACAGCAAAATGTTGTCTTTTGTGAAAAGGCGCTTGATAACATCAGGGAAAGAAGGTCACACCCCCCACACCTCCCTTGCTTATCAGCTGATGCAGGAATGCTATGTGCTTCCAAAGGTGAGGTGCTGCCAAGTGTGGGTGACAGGCAGGAGGGGAGGGATGTGGTGGAGCCGAGCCAGGAGCCCCTCGGGGCAGCCGGGAGCCAGGGCAGCACCCAGCCCAGCCCCGGCTGGCACTGAGAGCAGCAGAGACTGCCTCCACCTGCCTTCACGCTGTCAGGATGAGCCCCGCAGAGCATGGCTTTGATTTGCTTTAAAGAAGGCATTTTTGGCACCCAGTGTACAATATGTTGCTGTTGCCCTCGTGACAACTCCATAATCTCTTCTTTCACTTCCAGTGTTATTGTCCCAGTTTCCAAGGAGCAGCCAGAAAGAATTTACTCTTCTGGAGTGGGATAATTCCTCATCAGGAAAGAAATGAGTAGAGACAGACTTGGGAAATTCTTCACTTGTCTATTTTTATTTACAGTGGAGTTCCTGTTATTACCTTGAACAAAAATAGCACAACAGCAAGGCTGCAGCCCAGTTCCTTTGCCTTTCTGCTAGAGCCCATCAACACCAGCCCTTGGTCACTGCTCCCAGCCACGACCTCATCCCACCGCCCCTCCTCTTGGTCACCAGCAGCCCCAAGGATGGGCACCAGCAGTAGCCCCACACCTCCCATGCTGGCCTGGTGGCTCCTCACTGAGCAGGCTTGGCCAAAACAGCACCTAGAGCACCCAGCAAGCTGGGAGCCTGAGCTGTCTGCAGGTCAGGCTCCCAAGAGAGCCTGGTAGCAGCCATTTGGCATCAACACTGGCAGCAGTGAGAAGATCCCAAAAGTGCACACTGCAAATTCCCCCTCCCGGGTGTCATGAGTTAAACCACAGGGGTTTATTGTTCAGCATCAAAAGCAAACGATTGGCGATACCCTTCATCAAAAAGTAACACAGTACTAAAGTACTGCTGAAAGGTGACACCAAGAGAGGCAGAGAAGTGGCACTACCTGCACAGGTAACAGCCTCCATGGTGAGAGGATTCCAGCAAGGTTACACAATGCCCGCAGTGATGCGAAGGGAGAGAAAGCAGCAGCACCTCAGTTATCAACAGATACTATCTTTTGTATCAGGCCAAGTCACAGGCTGGTTTTAGATCCTTCGTCTTTAAAAAACAGTTGGAAGTTTTCATGGCAAACTTGAGTTTTGGACATAATTTTCAAATCCATCATGTTTTATCTTCAGAAAAAAAGGCAAGATCTGCCTTTTACAAAGTCAAGGAGCTGCCAGCTGCTTCTCATTCCTCCCCAGCAAGGATGTACACATAAGACAAAATTTTCAAAGCACCTCCAGGGATTAAGCACCCATCTCCCCATCTCCTCTTGACCATCAATGGGACAAATGGCACCCAACTCCCTTAAGCTCTTCTGGAAATCTCATCCTTTGATGTAATTTCAAAGGCTTCAAAGCTGAGGTTTGTCTCTTTGAGGCAGGGAGAGAAGGAGGAATGTGGAAGCATTAAAGCAATTCATCTGAAAGCCCTTTGCCTGGTTCTGCCAGGGTGCAGAGCATCACCAGGGATATCACATGGGATAGCTCAAGGCAGGAACTCTCCCTGGCTGACCCTGCTGCTGGGATGCCCATGACTTCCCTCTCCTAGGTGGTGGAGCCGGTGCCTTCGCCTGGGGTTTGAAGGAAGGAGGGAATGATGTCTCATACCCACCGAGACCAAAGCAGTCCACAGCCTGAATGCCCACGTCCCTCGTGCTCATCCTGCCTATGGCCAGGCCCTGGAGTTACAAGCAGCATGTGTGCCTTGCTCATGGTAGGAGAGAGGACCTCCTTCACCTGGCCTTGCTTCAAGCATAAGCCCTTTCTTCCCTGCACATCTCCCCACCTTTCCCACATCTGTTTTCCTTGACACCAACCAGAAAATCCTCTTTGAAACATTTTGGCCTCTGAGATAGGAAGTTGCTGCTACAAGCTTCATGAAAATGTGCAAATGGACAGGGTCTCTACAAATCCTCTTTCAAAGGGAAAGAATTTTTACACATTACTGAGCATCAGAGAATTCAGTCTTCAGCTCATGGCCTGCTCTTATATAGAGTGACTGGGTTTGAATGCAACTCTATGCAATGCAAACTATAAAGTTTTTTCCTATGATTACGCTATTCACAGCACTGCTGGTCTGAGTAGATTCTCCAGGTGCTCATTTTCTTCAGTACTATGACAGTTCAGTCAGTCAGCCCTTAGCACTGTGAGAGCCATATAAATCCACAGGAAAAAACCCAATAGTTTTAAATGGTTCTACTACTCATTGAAATAGACTAGGAAGCCAAAATGAAAAGTTGTGTATTTTGATTTGCACAGGGAGGGGAGAGACAGAGGGTTGGGGGTTCCCTTGACAATTTGTGATAGGCCGAACCAGAACATCATCCCACTCTCCCTTTTCTCTCATTAGGAATACTACCCAGCAGTTGTTTGCTTCAGTTTGGCCAGCAGATCAGTTCCCCTGTCGTGCACAGTGTTTCATCCATGCCAAGCTGGGAGGCTGGCCCCAAAAAGGAGAGCCCTGCTCAGGACATGTGGTGGCTGCAGCTGCCTGGAGCTCATCCTCCAGCCTCCCATCCCACTCCTCGCAGTGATGCCATTCTCACAAAATGTGCCTGTTTCTGTTTCCATTGCAGTATTGCCACGAGCCACGATAAGGATGATTTATTTTGGTTACAATACGCAGGCACTCCAGTGGAACAGGCAGGCCCCCTGCGTGCCCGATACAGGGCAAAACAAGAAACGCTGAAGGTCACCTCCCTCCTCCCCAGTGAACTTGCCGTCTGGGAGAGAGCCCCTGCGAATGCCTTAGCTATGTAAATACCATCCTACGGCTCGGCTCACTAATGACTTCAATGAATCAAGAGGAGGCTTTGTTTACCTTATGAAAACTTCCCGAAATAGCACAGCAAACAGAAACATTGCCTGTGCCTCCGGGGTCCATAAGCAGCTTGCTGTCCCCACTGGTCCCACCTCTGGAGAGGGACAGCAAGGAGAAGCCCCTGGAGGCAGCTTTGCCCTGCAAGGGTGCTGAAGGGAGCTCCCGCTGCTCCATCCTTCCTCCATCAGCAACACAGCTTTCACACTTCCTCAGGGTCAAGAGAGGGAAGCAAAAAGCCTGTGTAAGGAAATGGGGATTAGCCAGCACTGCTGCTTGCTCCACTGTGCTTTGGTGGCCTCCACACAGCAAATCCACCAGAGGTGTCACAGCTCCCACTACCCCACGGCAGAGATGCCGTGCATCCCCCCTCCCTGGGCAGGGATGTGTGCTTCTCCTACCTCCTGCGGGCTGCTGCCCTGCAGCTGTGGCTACAAAACATCTGCTAAGCCTGGAAATCACCCTGAAGCCACTGGAAAGGCTCACATCACCTGATAGGGCTCACAGCCTCGGGAGCTGGAGCAGCAGGAGAACAGAGCGAGGGGCTAAGGGAGATGAATGGGTGTATTATTTCTGCCTCCCTGCCTGCAGTTTTATTAAGTGCAACATCTTTCATAAGATGCTAGAGCTGGTTGACATTTCTCAGCAAATGGTTTAAAAAACAATTCAGCCAAAAGTTGCTTTCAGAAGATCTGATTTGAGTAAAAAGGCGCCAACTTTATCTATTTTTTTTGTTTTCACAGAAAAAGTGTTTGGGTTTTTTTACTCTTTCTTATTCTTCATCATTCCTTCAGCTCAAAAAACCCCCACAAAAATAGGAGATTAAATCGATCATTGGGCAGTAGGTTTTGGATTAATGTTGACAATCATTCAACAATACTTTACTCAGCAGGATTTTTTGTAAAGGTCCTGAACTGCTTTCAAACTCTTCA
Organism: Molothrus ater; assembly: GCF_012460135.2. Classification (NCBI taxonomy): domain Eukaryota; kingdom Metazoa; phylum Chordata; class Aves; order Passeriformes; family Icteridae; genus Molothrus; species Molothrus ater. Next base: position 43,905,417 of record NC_050480.2, read on the forward strand.
AGCAACACTGAAAAAAGACAGGTCTCAATTCTCAGAGAACTCTATAATCAAACCTGGGATCTGGACCCAAAGTTTGCCAAAGCCTGGGTGAGGTTAATCTGGGTTTTCCTCTAGCACTAGCTGTACCCAATGCTGACATGGACAGGACTCAGCCAGGCAGGAGGGGAACCCCAAAGCACAGCCCAGCAGGAGGGAGCAGGGCAGCAGCTCCAGCCTGTGTGTCACAGGGATCCTTGAGGTGGAAGAAGGAAGGTGTTTGTGGCAGCAGAAGGGGATGCCAAGGAAGGAGAGGGTACAGGTGTGCCCAGGGCTGCAGCTGCACACCCTGCAGGCTGGCTCCCTGCGGGTCAGACCCTGGCTCCTGGCCCATGGTGGGACCACAGCACCAGCACGAGCCAGGGGGACACTCAGGCAACACACCGGCCAGCCAGAGCATGGAAAGCAAGGCTGAAGATCTCTGCATGGTAGCACTGAGTCAATACCACTCCCTTCCCAAAATCCTTGCTCAGGCAGCTGTTCCCAGGGCTGGAAAAACAAAAGGCATGAGATGAGATGACATGAGATGAGATGAGATGAGAAGGAGGCCCAGGAAAAAATAAGTTACAGCTATAGAGTGTGACTATCATAAACAGCTAATTTAAAGAGCTTAACACAAGTCTTCTTGTGGGCATCATAATGGCACACTGGCTGCATCCATTATGTATGGAAACAGAAATGTGCTGATTCAGCTGTGAGGGCTTTTGAAGTGATGGCAGCTGAATTTGCACTGAGCCTTCGTCTGTCAATTCATCCTTTTAACTGTTTTTAACAAGCTGACGCTTCTTCAGCCTGACAAATGGTTTCTAAGACATCCCTTCTCCTTCAGCTGTTTGTCATTCACTCATGTTTCTTCAGGTACAGACCCTTTTTTTTTTTCTTTCACAGCAGAGCACTTCCTCTTCCTCTCCAGCCCATCTGGCTGTGCAGCATCACACTGCAGAAACTCTTATGCAGCACCAGAAGAAAAGTAAACAGCTGGGGAAAGGTTACCACATCACATGCCCTCCTCCACAGATGCTATAAGCTGGTATGTTCAGCTCTCAGTATCCAGGGTAATGAGGGCAAAGAAAGAAAAGCAAAACTGATAATACAAAATGTATGTAAATAAGGCCCCCAGTTTAATACTTTACCTTTGAAAAAAAAAGTTTAAGATGCAGCATGAAGTTATAAACAAAGAGAAAAAAACATTGTACATTATACTTTATAATGGCTCTGAAAGAGTTCTGCATTTTTTAAACATGGCACATCTAATCTGCAGCTCAGAGAATGCACCCACAGATAATCGAGAGTTGACTGTAAAAAATCTTTTTTTGAATGACAGCTTGAAAAGTTCATGCACATTTCTCATGACAAATCCCCTAATTATCATTTCCATCAATAGACTGCTAAAATATATTCCGGGCACTACAGGCAGCAGAAAAAAACCCAAGTGGGAAGCACCTGAGATTTATCATTCACATTATAAAGAGCCAAATTTCAAGCAGAGTTGCAAAAGGCCAGCAGTCAGCTTAGACGAGGATGGAATTTCTGCATACACACCAAGACTGCCTACTGGTGTCAGTGTTACATGTCATGATAAGACAGTTTGTAGAAGTGGCCCTTAAGCTTCATGGCTTAAGCTGAGCTCTAATTAGCAACAGGTAGGGAAGGGGAAAGCCAGTAAGGCAGAGCCTTTCTGGGGTGCTCATGCTCTCCCAAAGGCTCACCAGCTGGCATGGAAGAAAAAACCTGCCCCAAGCTCTCCCTGTCAGTGCTTGTACACCTAATAAGATGTGTGAACATAGCCATAAAATAAAACTGAAGTGCATTTTTCACCACCACCCCCTCAATGAGGAGCCCACCCAATGTGCTGTGCATAGGCAATGCTGTTGGCAATTTCTCTTCAGAGGTGGAGCTTTACAAGGTGGACAATTTGGATTTCAGGAGCCAGACATGGCCCAGCCAGCCACTAAGATAGAACCAGTCACAAAATTTAGATCCAGACTTGTCAAAGTCTTCAAGACCTGACAAAGTCTTCAAGCACATCCATATTTAAGCCTGTGTTGCAATATGGGGTTTGGCTCTGCCCATCATGAAAATAATTGCCACCAGCACAGTGTTTTCATAGCCTGAGCATGGCATTTTCCCACCACTCTGAGTCACAGAGACCACTTTCAATGGCCTGTGTGTTACTGCTGCACAGGTTTCTCAGCTCCTGCAGGCTGAACATTCAGCTAGAAGCCAGTAACACAGCAGAGGAGTGTCTTAGTAAGGTTCTTCACAGAAGTTTATTTCATGCAGAATGAATGATGGTTCCCCAGTCTGGTCCAGCCTCACAGGCCATAGGACCCAGAAAGGCAAATGATGATTTGGAAGCAAAATATTTACCTAGCAGAGCAAGGTAAAGTGCAGTAAACCTTATGAAATCCAATACTAAACTCCATATGCAGATCTCATCTAAGGTCTGGAAAGACCTTTGGCTTTCTCATGACAGAGAAAATCCAAAAGTGGAGGGATCTTCTAACCAAGTTCCAGTGTGATTTTGTCACTGGCAGCCACTGGGTCGAAAGGAACAGGCTGCTTCTCACAGTGACCTGTTTACTTTTTCTATTCATGGCCATGCCTTTCTCTTTTAGGAGATTAGTTTGCTTTTGCCAGATGGAGTCAAAGTCACCACTGTGAATCCAGCTTTTTTTTCCTTGTTTCTTGGAAAGCACCAGTCAGTACCATGTCAAGAAAAACAAACAGAGAGGTTTGCTTAGGATCTATTTAAAGCGAGGCATCAGTGGTAGCTTCAACACAACCCCAGGGCCAGCACTGGTATTTGTGACAAAACTGGGCTGCTGCACGTGAGCAGGGCTGGATCATTGCAAAGCTGTTGCAGACCCCATCTTCCACCCAAGGAGGTCAGAGCCATGCACAATGCAAGCAAGAGAGTTCCTCTCCAGCATCTCCACTATCCCACACTGGCCACGTAGGAAAAGTCCAGGACCTCAGGCACTGCAAGCTGACATAAGGTCCTGAAATGCAGCAGACATGCTTAGTGATTTGAGAGAAGGATCTGAATTTTCTGTCCCTGCCAACAGACATTGAGTGGTGGAAGATTGCTCCGACCCAGGAGAAAGTCTGTGCTAGCAGGGGGGTGACATGGAAGCGTGCTTGCCACCATTGGACCAAGAGTCAGAAACTGTCTGGAGAGGGAGTGGTGGAGCAGACCAAGGGCTGCAGAAGGTCCCATCCCAGCGAGGTGTTTACTGCTGGAAAGTGCAGGCATGAGCACCCCATACTGCTGGTGTAGATGGGAATCCTACACCACACACACGCTGAGCCCAGGGAAAGGGCAAATAACACATCCCCATCTCGGCATCATGAGACTAATTTCATTAGCGTCTATAAAACACTCTGACACTGTCCGTGTGCAGCTCAAAGCGTTATTAAACAGCCCTGTGGAGCAAAGCCAACAGTGCTTAGCTTTTGTTTATGTAAGGTATTCTGCTGATACTATACCCCTGGGAAATAGTAACAGCCATAACCATAGGGTTACAACAGGGGATTCAGTACCGCCTCAACTCGCTGCAGCAATACTGACCGTACCTCTAAAAGCAATCTCACAAATGTCTGGTCCACAGGCAACCTTGCTCTGTCCCACTTACAAGCATGCCAGTGCTGCCTTTTCCTTCTGCAGCTCATTTCTGTAAAAGACACATTCATAACTCCGAGCTTCTTACCAGTGAACCTAATCCAGCAAGTATCCAAGACATTCAGGAAAAGAGACTTTCAGAGCATTGGAATTTTTCCATGCCAGCACTTTTTCAGCCTTAGATAAATGGCTTTTACTTACAAGGCTAAAGGCTCTATTCTTTTCAAAATACTCCTCAGCTTCAAAGCAGCAATGGAAATTGGCCGTGCACCTGGCCAGTTTATCCAGCCTGGAGTCAACCAAACAGCAAGAGGCGTCTTTCTTCCCTGCAGCACTAAGAGGTGCTGGGCAGTGGACAAGCAGGCTGGAGGGCTGATGTAAATAGGCTAACACTTTATAAATCAGAATGTATTTAGGCAGGGCCTGGTCAGCACAGCATGCTGAATTTCCAGACTGGGGGCTGGAGCCTGGGATGCACCTGCTGTGTTGGATGCCGGGTCTCGGAAAAGCCTTCTCTGGAAAGATTTCTTTAGACACCCAACTGCTGCACAGGGGCAAAGCCTCCCTGAGCCCTGTCATCTATCCAGTTCACTGGAGCAGACACTGAAGGATAAAACTCTGCAGCAACTTGGGAACAGGCCAGACCTGAAAACAGCTACACCAAACCCCCTCCACTCACAGATTCCCTCATGTGTGAGTGAGCTCTCCTGCAGATACTGGATGGAAGTGGATTTTATTTTTATCACATGGGGGAACAAAGGCTCCAGCTGATGAGACATGTTTGTCTTTCTCATGAGACAAGTGTAGCAAACACCTTGCTGAAAGCAGTCTTGACCCAATTGCTCCTGGCCTTGGACAGCAGAGAAAAGTACAGAGGAGGAGGAAGGGGGGAGGAAGGACACTGCTGGGGGAGCTGGGCATTGTACACAGAAAACCTCATGTTTGCATGCACAGCAGCTTGTCTGAAGTCCAGCCAAGAGCAGCTCCCAGTTCTCTGCAGGGCTTGTGGGGGGAGGTGGTGGGGGGACACCGACACCCAGCCAGAGATATCTAGAAAGTCCCAGGAGATCTGTGCCTTCCTCCAAAACCCTTCCTTTGACAGCTCCCCAAAGCTGGCACCACCCATTTCTCCCCACCTTGCCCTCTGTCCCCAGCAAGTCTCTCCTGGCCAGGCTCCTGGCTGTTCAGCACTGAGTCCATCTGCAGAAGGTTGCACAATTCTTGGCCACATGCAGCCTGACCCGAGCAGGGGCTGTTGCTCTCGCTTTCAAGAGCCACGGCCATAAAAAGAGACGGAATTTGCTGGCCCAGGAGAAGCCAGGGCAAGCTGATGCAGTGCAGGCTCCTGAGGTCAGTGGCTGTAGCTCTGTGCCGGGGGAGGACATGCAATGCCTAATGTGGAAATGTTTGTGTTTGGAGCAATATATAGTTACATTTAGCCCCTAGCAGCTGCAGAGGCTGTTTACTGTAGCACACAGACCTCAGCCTATTAGCTGAAGGCCTGACAGTGACCAGATGTGGAGAGGAGTGACTGCGGAGCCTGCAGCCGTATTTATCTCTTTGCCAAGATCCCAACAATATCTTGCCTAATAAGTCTGGCACAGAAATAATCATTTAAAGAGCTAAAAAACACAACATCCACAGCCCATCTTTACAGCCAGAAGGGGATTTTTGTGAGGCTTACAGTCTAATCTTCCCCTTCCCAAGTGCTTCCCTCCTACTTCACAAACAGCGGGTGATTTATTTCCCAAATGGCTGGACTCAAGCCTCCCCCATGCAATCACTCAACAGGGAGGCCGCACCTCTACAGCCAAACTTGGCCACTTGCAGCAGCTGCACAAGGAGGCAGAAAGGTGCAGAAGCCACCACCCCCCAGCTGAGGTGCCAACGGGCTCCTCTGGCAGGGGGGATGCCAAAGCCTCCAGGGCCTTTCCCCCTGCCCCTGATCGAGATTCCAGGTGGAGAGCTGGTCCCTGGGGCGGGCAGCCCCAGCCCTGCCGCTGCCCTGCAGAGCGCACACGGGAGGGACAGGCTGTACTGTCACCCTGTGTGTCCCAGCAACACCCAGCATGCTGCAGATTAGCCTTAATTTGCTGAATTACAAACAAAACAAAGCAAAACAAAGCAACTCTTTAGGTGCTTTCTGAAGACCTGGAGCACTGTATCTTTGCTGGCAGAAGAACTGGATGTTGGATCAACATCAACACCACGAAACATAAGTTGCACTCCACTGATTCACGCAGTTTATGACCTTGGCTGGCAGATAAGGCCATGTAGTATGATTTTCTGTGCTTTGCAGGCTGCAGGTACCAGGTGTCGTTGAAGGTCAGAGTTGAGGAAAGGGCTCTCCCACAGTCAGGAGAAAGTTAGAGAACGATTTTTATGCAACATAAGCTTGTAGATGATTAACAATTTTCTTTCAGTTAACTGAGAAGTTAATAGTTATTCAAAGCACTCCATTGTAATGGGAGTGGAGATGGGGAGATGTACTACATTAACCTTTAATCTTGGACTGTGCAATAAAAATTAAAATGGAATATGGCACATAAGCATGATTAATTCTGCTTGCAAAGGGAGAGGGTGTCAGTGTATGCTTTGTGCAGGAGTGTTTCCTTCTAACAGCAGGGTGCCTCGATGCAGGTGAGGATGTGCAACAGAAAGATTACACTCAGTGATCAGTCCTGTGTTTTCTGCTTTTTTTCAAGCTCAGAATCCATTTTATTTCAACTTCTACCTTGTTAACTCTGCACCTCCCAGAAAACTCTAAACTTTAGGAAGAAGATGGACTTTTTTTTCTTTCGTTTTGAAGGAGAGAAGGGAGAAAGAGGGGCAGAACTTGGCGATTTGAAATTGTGGAAAGACTATTGTAAATACAGCATCTGCTAGCCTGCTCCCACTGCATCAGACAGCACCAGGGAGAAGGACAGATGATTTCTCAAAAAGCAATTTCTTTCTGAAGCCCCCCCTGCCCCACCCTGTCTGCCACTCTAGTGGGCAGCCATGGGTTGAGCTTGGCACTAAAGACAGCCAGGGGGTTACCCTGCCCAGGGCTCACTAGTGCCTCCCAGCCTCAGCCTATCCCAGAGCCACTTTTCCTGGGCACTGCAGTCCTGTTGATGCTCATGGGACCATTGCCACATGCACAGAGACTTGCTGAAGTCAATGACATTGAGTTTATTTTCTGTTTGCAAGCTCAGTGGCAACCCTTTGGAGAGAAAGAGCACTGTGGGAGACAGGCCCAAGAGGCAGACTGTGCTCATGGTATTCCCCAGCTTAGCCATGGCTCTGGGGTTTGGTGGGGTTTCTCAAAAGTGTTGCAAAATCTGGGTCTGGATTTGTCTTTCCCCTTTTGTTCTTACTACTCTCCCAAGTGTGCCAAAAGTCCCTTGCCTGATGTCATTGATGGGTTTGACCTGGGCCAGCATGAGGGCTGAGGGACTGTGTTTAGGAGGCTGAATCAGAAATGTTTTCAAGGCAAATTCCTCCCACAGTTCAGACATACCTGAGCGAGCCTGCCCACTTGCTTTCCTGAGGAGCTGGCACTTCATTGTCCCAGCCAGAAGTGGAAGTGTTAAGCTAGAGTGAGTGGCTGGTTGCTTTTATGAGTATTTTCTCAGCTATGGGTGTTTCTGTGAACCACACTATATCTCCAGCTGTCTGTAAATCAACATGCATTTCCCAGCACCTTCTGCATTCATTCAACAGCCATGCCAATATAATATGTGCATTAAGAGGGAAATCAGCCAGCTCGTGAGAAGGCACTGGAAGCAGCTCTGCAGGCTGAAGTGCACTGGTTTTCCTGACAGCCAAGAGGAATGACCCCACACACCAGCACAGCCCTGGCCCCCTTGTGGGGCCAGAATTTACCCCTGCTCCCGACTGCCTGCAGCAAGCCAGGCCTCTCAAGAGCAGGCATGGCAGCCAGAGAGCAGGGAGGAGAGGTGGCTATTCCCCTTGTCAAGCCAAGATGCATGGCATGCACACAGCCAGCCAGACCACAGATGAAGGGGAATCTAAATACCTCCATGATGTGCCCACAGATCCCCACACCACACTCTGCCTGCCTTTTGTGCAGGGGCCCTCCATGGGGACGATGCAGGGACCCAGGCTTCACCCTGCTCTCCCTCTGCCCAGGGGTTGTTTACTCCTTCTTCCTCCATAGTCAGTGCTCAGCAGTTTCAAGACAGTGTCTGTTCTCGTGCCTTCCTTCCTGACACCAAGCTGTGTTTTGGTTTCAACAAGCCCCAGTGGAGCTGAGCCCCTGTGACCAGCAGGGGTGGCAGCTCTCAGCTGAGCTCACAGGGAGCACAGAAGTGTGTGGTGCTTGCAGGCAGCACAAACAAGGCCCTCTCCTTCCACAGCCCATGCCCAGCAGCTCTGATGGGCATTTCTTTGAGGTGTCTCAGTCCCAGTCATCCTGCTGAGACCCAGGATGGATCAGCAAATAGGCAGGGTGAGCAGGAGGGCACATCTCATTTGGAAGTAAGGCAGGTCACACAAAGGCTGGGTGAGCCCAGGCTGAGAAAACTCCACACATTCAGTGTATTTGCCTTTGAGAAATAGGGTTAAGAAAGAATGAAGTCATAAACATAAGGATATACATAATGGCATATCTATAATGGCTCTGTAATTGCCTGGCTTTTGTGCAAAGTTAATCTACAACCTGGCTAACCTGCCTCAAGGTAATCGAGAGGCAGTGACAAATGTGTGCCACACAAGCCACTGCCTCCAAACATTATACAGAAAGTTATAAAGACAGAGTTACCTGCTGGTAACTCATCCTGAGGCAAGCAGGATGAGACCTTTTATATTTGCTGGGGCCAAGGTGCACCATGATAGCAGGAGTTGCATCACTGCAGGGTAACGCTGAACCAACAATGCCCCACGGAGCCACGCGGCACAGGACACTGCACCCAGGGAGAAGGAGACCTTGTGCTATCACTCAGCCCAATTGTGGGACCAAATTTTGGCAGGGCCTTTTTACAAAATGCTCCTATTTGAAATTTGTTTCCAGTGAGAACCAAACATCTGGGAGAATATACATTCCAGAGCAGACTGGGAATAGGAGCAGCCCTAGAGCAGCTGACTCTCATCTGACTGATGACAGAACTAAAGGTCCAAGTTGTGTTCCTGGAAAAAAAACAAACATTGCATTTGCTCTGCATATGTGTAGAAAGCACCTGGACATGGTATTTGGAGGGAGGATGTTTAGGAACGTGCCACAGCCAGAGGAAAAGACAACAAAGTGTTGCAGCTCCCAAAGCTAGTCTGTTGCAAATTACTGCGAAGTCACACTTAGATTCAGGTCTTGGCCCCAAGCTGGACCAGCAACTATTTAGTAACTGTATGTAACAAAGCACAGCCATGCCTCATGAGGCAGAGATGAGGACCTAAAAGGAGAGACTCATTTAGGTCTCTCCTCAACCTCCATTTTCTGTCAAAAGTCTCAGAAGGATCTGTACATTTTTTGGAAAGGAAAGTACAGCAGCAATAACAACACACTGTGAACGAGGTGGGCTCTCTGTGAAGTCCATTCAGGTTCCCTTCAGACCCAGGGATGCTGAGGGGCAGAGCTGAGTGCCCACACAGACACACTCTGGCCACCATCATCAGGTACCGGTGGGCACTTGGAATGCATTTTGCCATGCCATGGGAAGCAGCTGCCTCTGTGCAAGTCTCTCAAGATTCCCCACATCGACTTTCTCTTCCCTGCACCTTCTAAGAGTGCAACTTTGCATCATGAGTCATGGATCCATCCTCTCCACTCTCCTGCTCTGCCCACATAGATGGTTGTGCATCCTAAAGCCCTGGGAGCCCCCACAGCAAGCACAACAGCGGGGCTGAGAAGTCAAGGGCATCCACACAACCATATCTCCCTGCAGCAACACTGACACAACTCCCCTGCACCCAGTCAGGCCTCCACAGGGTGCTTGCTGCACCTGCTCTGTGGACAGACTTATCAGCCTCCAAGGCTGTGAAACTGGTAATCTATAAAAAGTATGAGTCATTGCAAAAAAACCTCATATCCTTCTCTAGTTCAAAGTCTTTCCTAGAACTGCACCGACTGTGAGGCCTTGAAGACAAAATTGTTTACTGAAATTAAAAATTCCCTGTTCTTGTCTTTTGCAGCACCTCTTGAAATGTCAGCATTTTGCTGGGTGTCTCGCATCTAAAAAGTTTCTCAGCAGAAAAGGGACACTAACAACAGAGGAAATGGGAAAAAGGGAGCTGTGGCAGCTGAAAAGTTCATCTATTACAACACAAAGTGCACTCTTGGCTCTTGGAAAAACAACTTCTACTCTATGTGGATAAACAGACAACAGAAAAAAGGGCAGGGGAAGCCAGATGCTTCGTATGCTTTCAGTCCACTGAGGGTAAGAAAGCAATGCCAGCATCATCTGAGCTTGAAACAGTGACTGAAGAGATATAAAACACTTGTAACATCTTCAAAAAGAGGAAATTTTTGCCTCCACAGCCCAAGGGGAGCTCCATCTTCCTGGCAGAGGAGTGCACAAAGCCAGTTTGTCAGCCTGAGGTGCAAAAAGTTACCAGTAATGAGCCCAGGAAACAGGCCACAGGCAGCCTGGGCTGTGGGCAGCAAAGGTGTTGGGCATAAGCAGTCCCCTGAGGGGCACCTGCTTGGAGCTGGATGCCAACAAAAGCATCTGAGCCCTGCAGGCTCCTAAGGGCCCTAGGAGAGAGAGGGGAGAGCTGAGGATGGGCTGGGCTGTTCTGCAGCCTGCCATGGGCTCCTGCTGCCTGGGAACTGAACACTGCTGGTGGTCTTGGAGGTATAGCATTGATGTTGGGAGAAATTATTGCCAGGTCAGAGCTTTGCATGGCTGTCACATGCCTAACCAGCAAGTTGTATCTGTAGTAACCTGTTCCATCAATTTCTGCTCTGCTGGAAAGTCAATAAAAATTGACAATACCCCATGGGGTTTTTGTTTTTTGGTCACGTATACATGAAGCGTTTATTTCCCTGGGAAAAGAAAGATAAAGTCAAGAACTTTATTCTCTACATGTAAGTGAAAAAGGCTATTAAGAAAAGCTTTTGTCAGGCAGGACACCCACTCAGCTAGCACTGTGCTTGACGAGATCCTTGGAGGCCCTGGTGTACCAAAGGGAGAGGAGATGCCTAATGCATGCATCTTCATCGCTGCCTCTCTTGGGAGAGGAGCTGAATTCTCCTTCTCTTTCTCCCTGGGCTTATCTGTTGATGGATTACACCAAAAAAGCCCTTTCATAAAGCTCCATTAGAATGCCAGTGCATGCATCAAGGGCCACTGAAATATTCCCAAAGCCACAGACAAAGCTGACAATCTGCAATATTTTAGCATAAGCTCTGACCCAGTATACAGCAAAACAGATGAATGGCACTTCCCCTAGGGCAGGAATTGCTTCTGAAGCTGCTGACAACTCACTGTTTATCTCATTTCAGTCCCATTCTTAATCACTGCTTGAGATGAAACTTTTTCTAACCCAGATTCCAGCTTGAAGATCTCCAGAACAAAGACCCTTGACCTGCCTCCTGGTAGCCTTCTCAGCTGCTGGCAAAGCTGCCTGTCAGAGGCTGCAGCGTTGCTCCATGCTCACAGGGCAGGAGGGGCGATGGGGCCGAGCCAGGCTCTGTTCCCACTGCCCAATGTGGAGCCTCCTGCGGGCCGGCAGCACAGCCTCCAGCCAGGAAAGGAGCTCACTGCAGCAGTGGGAGCTCGGGGCCGGCCAGACTCTTCAGCTTCTTCAAAGTTCACCTCTGCTTGCTCCTGTTGTCAGCTCCAAAGAAGGAACAAAACAGCAAATGCACCATTTAGTCAGTTTTGGTATTGCACAACTGAAAGAGAATAGGAAAGCACCCCCAGGAACTGAGCCAAGTCAATAATGGAGACAGATTAAGCAATACATACACCTGGCTGTCAGAAGTGTAAGATACTCTCTCTTTAGTAATTACAGAGCAATTATGAAGTTAACAGCAATTCCAATAAGGACATGTATTTCACAATACAATTTTGTTCACCATCCATCAGGATCAGTCACACCAAGGAGATAGAACTCTGAAACCAAACTGTCCTCGCCCCTGCAGGCATAATCCTTTAAATGCCAGTCCTTGATGGGGTGGGATCTTGCACTAAGTAGCAATTAAATTATTAGTTATCAACAGGATGTAATTGAAGCTCTTCTTCAATGTGACTTTTTAAAAAATCCCACTTTTAAGATAGGTAATAGAAACCAAGATGAGGTGCAGAGTTTGTGTATTGAGTTTATGCAAGATCAGTTAATATGTATTATGATTCTGAAAAACCATAAACAGATTAAAGCTGGGGTTCAACATATCTGAAGTCATCAGTCTGTTCTGCATGGTCTGGATGAAAATCTTAGATTTTGTGACTCTTTATAGTGGTAAAATCACAAGGATCTCAGTTTATCTTATCCATCCAAAGAGTCAACAAGGAACAGAAACCATTCTAAGGTCCAGAACTGATCCATGCCTGAATTTGAGATACTAAATCAAACTCAGATCTGCTGAAGTTCGCACAGTCTGGCTTGCACTGAAATCCAGTGTTGCTTCAAAGTTCTGAGCTGTGCCTGTTCTAAGAGAACAAACAGCCTACCTTGCTCCAAGTGCTGCACAGCAGCACAAGGTGGAGGTCACCTGTGGTGGCACTGCACTGCCATGGCTTGCAGCCAGGAGGAACGCTGCACCATCACCATTTGCTGAAATTATTGAGCAAGTGACCCAGGCTGGCTGCTTCCCCAGGCAGTCTGACCTGTGCCTGGACCTGCTGCCTGGGCATACGTGGCAACAGTGCCCGCGGGATGTCCCTCGGTGCCACTGAACTGGATTTCTGAGTGCTGCAGATTCCTGTGCAGGCCATGAGCCTTCCAACATGAGCCTTCCAACAGCCAAACACCCATCCAGACAGCAGTGATATCTGGTATTGTCTGCTTCCCCCACCTTGCTACCTTTGCAGTACATTGCAGACGAGCCCATCAGCACAGACACAAAAGAAAGGGTGGCCCAGGCTACAAAACTGTGAACATGAAGCATGGACAACCACAAGAGGAAGTGAGCACAGAGAACATGGATGGCATTGGATGAAGAAATGTTACTAATGTGTGCATGAAACCCACTAATTCTATTCTCTAAGGGACTTTCTGGGCAACAGCAGCCAGCCAGGAAGTCTTCCATCAAGACTTGCATTAGATTTCATTGTCTCTTTCTCATATCTCCTTTCAGGCTTTATTTCATTCAAGTAGTGAAACCTGTTGTGGTTTACTTTGATAAAGGTAGAGCCAGTCACTCAGTGTGTTCAGGCATTGGGGATGTTTTACTATCTCTAGCTGCATCGCCAGCAGGGCTGAAAAGGTGCTATTGTGGTTTGACAGCTAAGGGAATATGTGATTCTGTCAAGAGGTATCCAAATATCTAAGTGCTCCAGAAAGATTAAATAATTAATTATCAGAACTCCTGACAGAAATATAGGCAAGCATTATCCCGATTCTCTAGACAGCAAGAATACTTTTGTAACGAGTCATGGTTACAAGAGTTACCCAAGGTTTGCTCTGAGCTAGTGAACCAAAGCACAGACATTGGGAAAGCCAAAGATCTACATGTCCCAGGCAGAATTTTTACCATCACTACAACTAATGCCCTCTAACAAACTGGTAGAGACAGGGGCTTGAGCTCCTGGAAGAGATGTAAGAGTATGTGGGAGTTGCAATTTTAATACACAGAGCTCAGCAGCATTTGGAAGGTTCAGAGGGGAAACAAGGCAGTCATGGAAAACTCTTACACTTCTATCCTCTTCTCATCTTCATCCCCTTTGATCACTATGTATCACTAAGGCCTTTTTTACTTCAAATTGTTTATGAGCCGAATTTTTAGCAACTAGAGCTAAAGTAATGGTTGCAAATACACATATGCACATGTGTGTATACATGCACACACACACAGAATTGCATCACTGTTCTCCATAAACTTAGCAAAGGCTGCAATACCCCAGATATAACATCTCAGTGCCTTTCCCTCTAGTCTCCTGTTATGTCATCTTTTTGCCTATGCTTTATCTATGTTTAGATCATATCTCTGGGGCAAAGACTACATCCTTTATACATTTCTCTGATGTACTTCTGAGATTAGAGACACTGAGTCGAAATAACTCGACTCTCCATGAAGAGCATGCTACATTTTTGTGTTTTATGGTGGGTCCCTGGCAGTGAGAAGCTTTAAAAGCAAAGAACTAGAAGGACAAGCCATAGATCACCTTTAAATGGCAACATTTCAGTGCCTTGCACTTGCTGTGCTGTTGCCTTAGAAGGAGCTGCACGGCATAGAACAGACATAAGCAGAGTAAGGCAGGGGAGAGCTCAGCAGTCAGATCACCCCCAAACCCATCTCTGGAAGCAAGTGTCCCCTGCTGCTGATGTGTGGGTGCAGCTCTGCACCAAATTCCTGCAGGCCAAGGGGCTGGACACAGAGCACCTGCACAGCCCTTGGGAGGCTCAAAGGCCATCAGACTGATAGCCCTGCACACAATGTTTTCTTCTCATTCCCTGCTACTGCATTTATTTCCCTAGTGGCTCCCTTTCTTCTAGGAGTTTTCTTTAGCAAGCTTAGAGTTAGCCTTTTCCTCTTGCCTCAGTCTAGATCCACTAGCATTACCTTTTTCTTAAAAAACAAAAAATTAGCTTGCCTTGGGTATTGCCTTTTTTACAGCCAGCTTAACAAAACCAGGTGCAGCTGATGTTGTCTCCACACCATCTGGGAGAGCCCTGCCAGTGCTATCTGCCCAGGCTTACAGAAATCCATCCTGGTTTGATGGCTAAGATAGGGCCTAGGTGTGACCAGTGAACCCTTTGTGTCACAAGGACCACACACTGTGCCAGGGACGAGACCCTGGCAGTCCATCCTGCCACCATTGGATCAGCTCTGCAGGGCCTCAGTGCTGCTTCTTCCAAGTGGGTGTCATTTGTTTCCTCTCCCTATCACATTTAAAGGCAGCATTCATCTTGTCATATCTTGCAGCAGTTTCTCTGTGGCACGTTGCCGAGGATGATGCTGGGATGTTTATTTCACCCTTTTGTTAAAAAGGATGACAGCTTTTTGGATGAGCTTGCTGTGGTTTATAGAAGCAGAAAGGGAAAAACAAGTTGGTCCAAGGTGGAGGAAAAGAGGTATAGGCTGAGAACATTTCTGAGGCATCTGGACTTGCACTAGGAAGGATTTGCTCCCTTGTGTGAGCACAGCTCCTGTCATCAATAGTTTTGACACCATTGCCTCCCATTCTGACAGCACTGGCTCACTCACCAAATCACTCTGCAATCCCTGTGCACACAACCTTCTGGAAATCTGTCTTCATATCTTGATGCAAACTGACATAAATGGGCTTTTCTTCACCCTAGTTTGTTTTCTTTTAATATGATACCATTGCTCAATGGAAGTTCTGGGGATTTGGGTTCACTTGGGTGTCTTCTGTTGAAAGAGAAAAGAGGCATCCAGTGGCACTGATGAAATCTGCTCTGGAACAAAGAGAGTATTAACAGTGAAGGGCTGATATCTCCTGGCACTGCATGGGTCTAAAAGGATGCAGTAGCTTATTTACAGTGTGGTGGCTCCCCCTGCTCTGAGGAAGGAGTTTATGCTGCCTGAATAGGCCCCAAAATGGGTGGGACCTCCCATCCTCTTCCTCCTCCTCCCAGCAAGCATGAAGCTCACATTAGCCTAGTGCACCCAGCACTTGTCAACCCCACATTTCCCGGAATGAGGAGTGTTGGCAACACAACCCAGACCTAATACAGCATCACTGCTGCAAGCTTACAGTCTTATCCTGCCTCTCACCCCTGCTCCTACCTCTCTGCCACCTGCCTGTGTCAGACCAAGGGCTCCTGAAGCTGTGGGGTGAATTGCCTCTGCTCATCCACCCTGTGGAGACTGAGCACTGCCCCACTAAGTCACACACTTCCACCTGGAACAACAAACTGTTCCTGCACACAGTGTGGCTGCAGTGCTCACATCACACTCTGTGGCATATGAACCAAGGAAAAGCCAGAAAGATCCTCTGGTGATGGCAGTGTGGTTTTAAGTGAGCCCAATGGCAGCCCAGCACTGCAGCCTAAGGTCTGTACATGGCAAAGGATGCCCTGCCCTGCTGCAGTGGTGCAGCTCCAGATCTGGGTGGTGCATGGCCTTGCAGACTTATAAAGTGTGCTTAGTTTCCAGTAAAATCCACACTGCCACGATTGCAGAAAATGTAAAAATACAATTTTGATCCAGTTAAAGTGCTTAGCCATGATCTGCTTTTCAGACAAGTTTCTCAGGGGAATAGGTCAAGGATAGGTGCCAGGGGATGTTGGGAACAGGGACATGGGAGCATGGAAAAGAGCTGAGTGACAGCAGTTATAAGGTAGAAGACAACCAAAAGTTAGAGGGATACAGAGACATGGGAAGGAGCTGACAGTACTAAATGGTGGAGAAAGCTATAGGGGATATGGTAGAACAAATATATTTCAGTGGGGGTGCAGAACACCAAGGAGACAAACATATAACAAAAAGGGGGTTTTAAATTCCGTAGCTCATGAACAAAGGACTTCTGAAATCTAGGTAGTTTATACATAAATGCACTGGATGAATCCAGCTACTGCCCAAAACTGCAGGAACCAGATTTATCATGTAAAATCCACTTAAAACAACTGGTCACTGCCTCTCAACATGAGTCCAAACCAAACCCACAGATCTAAAATACCCTGAATCTTGGGAAATTGTAGTCTGCAGCTGGGGCCTCCTGTCAACAATGCAAACATCAGCATTTCAGACCAGCCAGCCAGCTGCAGGAGCCAAATGAAGACTATTTCCCAAGACATCAGACTATTTGTCTGGCAGTGGGCTACACTCTCACACAGCTCATGTGAAGCAGAGAGTGTTGCACCGTTCACCCCAGATCAGCCTACCAATACCTCAGCATAAGGAGAAGCAGGAATAAATTATTTATTCCCACCATCCGTGGAGAAGATGGGAACCAGCCACCAGCTGGTCCAGCAGCCTGAGCAGGGACGTGGACCCAGTGAGCAGTGTTCAGAACTGAGTATTCTCTGCTCCCACAGTTGTTAGTGTTGGCATTTGCAAGTTGGGCAATTTACAAGACTGGGGCTGCATGCACACTGTGGGAAACAGCAACAGCTTTGGAGAGCCCAAGTAAGCAGCAAGATGCAGGTGGGAGGAAATTCCATATCTTGATGGGGGTACACATGATTAGCAGTTGCCTCTGACGCAGCTCTCCTTGCTGCTGAACTCGCTGGCACCGCAGGATAGGCATCGCTGATGCTCCGTGTGTCGGTCTCCCACTGATCTCAGTAAAACCGAGAAAAAGTTCAGCTTCTTTTAACTCCCAGGGAAGCAGTGGAGAGCTGTGTGGTTTGCAATACTCCATCAGTGGGAGGAACGCTCCAACACCCCCACCAACAGCCACAAGGAGCCAGTTTCCTGGTTTCTGCAGTGCGAGGAGGGTGGGAGCAGGGATGAACCACTGCAGGCACTGGGGTGCATCACGCTGGCTGTGGCAAACAGCTGCCAGCGTGCAGAGCCAGTGACATCCTGCCTCAAACGCTTCAAGCCAACTCTGCCTTTTTTGCCCGCTGCTGCAGTGCTGCCCCTGTGCCCCCAGGCAGGCAGGGATGGGCTGCTCATCGCCAAGGGACAGAGAGGATGGGGAGCCTGGGCCATCCTGAATGTTGTCAGCTGGGCGCACAGACTGGCTGTCGGCACACACCTCACCTGGGTCACTCATCCTGGAAAGGCGACCTGAGCATTCGCGTGCCTTTACTGCCACTTACTAAGAGGTCCCCCAGCTCTTCCAAATGCAGGGAGAGGGTGGAGCAGTGCACTTAAAGCGAATGTGGGGCTAGGACGCGTCGCTCTGCATGAGTGAGTTGCATCATAACACTACAGTCTCGGTGCTCTTTCTAGAGCACCTTTCCAAGAGATCTGAGAGTGCACGGCTCCAGTTGCCCTTTTGATCCCATCCGAGAGCTATAAGCCTTGTCAGGGTTGTAGCTCCTCTCGACAAGCACACTGAATTCCTATCCTGCCTGAAAAAGGGGTGGTTTGCTATAATTTTCACAAGGTGCTGACTTAGCAACAGAGCCTTTGGGCAGATTATAGTAAACTCACTGCACTTCTCAAAGACTATTTCCTTAAGTGCAGCGAGCTGTCTGCAGAGAGGTATTGACAGTTCCTGTGCCTTTTCTCCTCTCTACCAGCCAATTTGCATTGTGAGAAAGATGAGATCTTAAAAACGGACAATTAGCACCCTTAGTAATTACCCATACTAAGCATCTCAATTAGAGGAGTGCCCGAGGGGGTCTTAACCAAAGCTGGAGCTCTGCCGTGCCAAGCTTCATGTGGTGCTGTTCCTGCCCCCTAGAAGCACACGTGTGCTGCGAGGGGTTATCCGAGACACGCAGTGCTAACCTGACCTGGTTTGGCTTTCAAAAGGGAAAATTGAAGAACACTGATCATCAGCTATCACCTGGGAAGCAGAGCCAGTGTCATTGCAACTCTTCTAGGAATTTACTTTACATGCTCATCAGGTTCATTTTGGGTTTGCCCTGCATGGGGCTTTGCTATTAAATGCCTTGGGAATTACTCTGTATTATGTGAAGCGCACTTCCCCCAGGTTTGGTCCCACTTTGCCCCATATCTTTCTTTCTCTCTCACTGGGCAAAACTGAGATTCCTGGATTTTATATGGAGATGACAAAAACGAAGAGGAGACTCTCTGAGTCTGAACACATGAGCAGAGGGAAACAATCATCCCATTCTTCGGGAGCAAAAGAACAAAAGCTAAGATAGGATGATGTCATAGCACACATCAGTGGAGGACCTACAGTTAAAGTGAATGGGATTATGGAAAACTTGGAAGCAGCATCTGAGAGAAGGGCTAGGAACCATGCAAAGGACCAGGCTTTGGTGCAAGAGTAGATTGGAAAGACACTAAGCGTGTTTGAAACTAAAGAAGGCAACAAAATATTAATGAATTGGCACCAACCAGCAACAAAGAAATCCATTATTTATAGGCAAAACAAATAATTATACATGAAAGGTCAAAGAAGACATTCACACTGAAGTTTCTTAAGAGAGTAATTGACTGTCTAGACACAGCCACTGCTGGAACACTGAAATCCTATGATTTGGATGAGTAGGAGCAAATGGGCCATATTGGTCAAACACAGCTGGTTCATGCAGTGAATTCCAAAAGCACATCCACAGAGGAGATGGGTCTTGGTGGCACCAGGGTCCATACTGTGGACACCAGGCTGAGAAGTCCTGAAACCAAGTCCTGAAACTTTTCCAAGGGGATCAAGAAGACTTTCACATCAAAGGCTGGGGGATTCAGCCAACTTAAGGAAAGCTACATTTGCTGTATGGATCCATACTGATTCTCCAATAAACTCTGCTTTATCAGATAGATTACTGTGTTTGCCACAGCATACTATGGTCCCAACCAGCAGAGGCAGGCAGCCTTGAGCATCCAAGGACACCAGCAGGAGGCAGCTCCATAGCCAGGCTCTCTGGGCACAGGCCCCTTTCTCACCAGCCCCAGGAACTCAGGAGGAGCACAGCACACTGGATTTGGGGATCAGAGGGAGCTAGGGAAGTGCTAGAGTCCAAGGGTGCACATAGAGCTTGAATGAAGCAGCACAATCCCTCTGGCTCATCTGACAAAAGATGACACTGCCTTCATTCTGAATTGGACATATTTAGGTGCCACCAGTGCAAATACACTTAATAAGCACTCAGAAGAAAAACAAAGAGGCACAAGGATGGGGACAGTATATAAGGACAGTCCCTTACATAGCAAAAGAGATGCATTTGCTCCAACAAACTTCTTGCTGAGTTTGTTTAAAGCCACTTTGCTTGCCGCTGCTGCCAGCAAGCCTGCTGCTGTCACTGGAAGTGCTGGCATGGCCACCCTGCTCTGTTCCCACCCCAAGCACCCCAAATGGCATGGGGTGAGGTCAGGCTTGGTGCTTGTGCCTGGAGACTCTCCCTTCCTCCTCTCACACCCTCCTGCAGGCACCCTGAGCAAACAGCAAAAATCCCTCACACTGGCCATTTTCCTCTCTGCTAAACCTCGTCAGTCTTTAAAAAGAGACACACACCCACAAATATGAGAACCCAAGTTCCCAAATTTCTGCAGGAAGATCTGATGAGTGTTTGTTTTGGTTTTCAGTGTGGTATGCATGCTCTTTGTGGAACCAGAGGGCATTTTCCCACTGAGGAAAGCATTTACTTTAAAGCCAGAAGGGCCCACAGTTACTACTGCTCTCACAGTTATGAAATACTTCCACATTGGAGAGGGCAGAGAAAAAATTACCCTCAAGAATGAAAATCAAGTACACATTGACAGTTTAGGTAAAAGTCTGTTATTAATGATGCTGTGCTAGTATATTACCTTCATAAGGACTGCATGGATTTCCTTCACTTAACACTGGTTTGAAACACTGGAGGTGATTTGCTTGACATCTAAAAGTGGGTCAAAGACTCATCTCTAATCTAAATTAGATACACAAGGACAGACTTACAGTGTTCCCTCACTGGGAACTGAGAGCTAGTGGGCTAGCACACAATATTTCCTAAAACTCCAGCCCCTCCGGCAGCACAGAATTAACTGCTCCATGAATAATAGGCTCATGATGGCACACACACCTCCATGTAAAAATGCAGGATAGGGAAAGGAAACCATATGGGAAAAACTACACACTGAAAGGAAATGGATCTGAGTATACTGTGAGCACTTTTATATCATGTAAAGCAATTTGCAGCTGCAAGAATGAGTGCCGCTAAAGGACACGGCACAGGGTGGATGCCGTGCTGGAAATGGATGGAGAAATCAGGACTAGTGAGCTCTTGCTGTGACTCCCACTGTGAAACAGCATATGAGATGCTGTTATGACAAGTGCAGCCTATTGGCCATCACTACCAACCTTTCACACAGCTCATTAGGGAAAGGTCACGGGTTATTTTTATTTTAATTCCCAAGGATATACTTGGTTTGCTTCACACACTTCCACACAGGATTTCAATCTACACACCCAGATCTCTTCACTCTTATAAACACAGCCATACATAGCGTGTATTCCTTCCTGCTCTTTACTTATAAAGCAAAACACAAAGCCATAAAAAGCCTTCTCAAACTCCAGCTGTGCCACTTTATGGAAGCATTTGAAAACTATTACTTTTAGTGAATACACCAAAGGTCTCTGGCATATTATTCCTGTTCTGAAGATTGATTTAGGAGGAGATTCTTACCACCCAGTACCTCTGGAGTGGTGCTGTGCTCCAGGGGCAGTAGCAGTGTCCATGGGACTTCTTGTGGAGGACAATTCAGTAGCACAGGGAGACTCAAACTGGGATTAGGAAGCCTATCAGAATGCTGAACCAGTGGACTTTATCTTCAAACCAGTCTTAGTTGACAGTTGCCCAGGCAAATTCACAGATAGTGTCCTTAGTAAGGCTTTGGTCTCTGTCTTTTTATTATTTCACCTCCTCTTTATTACACAGACCATCACTGTAATGCTTCTGTCCTGGAGGAGGTCACTCTCTTGTAATAACAGGATATTTTACTTGTTGTAGCCAATTCTGGATCTGGGTATTAACATACTGTCTAACATGTGCTTCAGGATACTTTATCCCTTCTGCAGAGAGGATAAAAGGACAGTGTTGGTAAGTGACTTGTTCAAGGTGGTGCAGTAAAGCAGTGGCAGACCTGTGGTGAGGCACTGGAACATTCTGGATTCTTCCATATTGCTCATCAGGTCTTTGCGTAGAAGAAAAGTTTCCTTGTTTTTCCTTTTTTTAAGTTAATTCCACATGAAGAGAAGAAAGGACTTGAATAATTTAAAAAATATGTATGTCTCATTGCCTATCCCTCCCATAATGTAAGAATTTTTCCTTTTATGACAAAAAAAGCCTATAGCTTGCCAAAGCAGACTCCCCAACAATTGTCCTAGCATTATAGTAAGTGGCAGCACTTTGGACCATTGCTGGAGATAAATTCACATTGTTCAGAAAGATAATGGTTGCTTGCATCTGGTTACAGTTAATTCCAGCACTGGTTTCCTCCCAGGCAACTTTCTTTCCTATTTAATGTTTGTTTAAACCTTCATTCTGTGGATGAAGTGGTTTTTTGTTAATATGATACTAATTTATTGATTTCATCACTTTTGTCATGTCTCTATTTTTCTTTCTTCAAAACACTTCAGATATATTGTTATAAGGAAGAAAATACATTGGGCAGAAAGTTTCTGTCTGTACATTTTCTTAATGTTCTCTGAGCTATGGCCTTAGAAGGTCACAGACAGGCATTCTTTCAGCTCAAATAATGTCCTTCTCAATCTTCCCAACCTCCACAGATAGCTAGGACAACACTAAATACCATTTGACACCACTAAACCCCAAAGACCCCATAAACAGAAACACACAGCAATGAAAAAAGTCCCCCAAATATCTCAGAGCCTTCTCCAAAGGCCAAGAGATGCCTCATTTCACAGATGGGAAGATGATGAGCAGAGACACTGGGGGGAGGGGAGAGCCCAAATCATACTGAGAACTTCAGGGTAGCACACCCTGCTGCTGCTGCTGCTCAACATGTTCATGGGGTCTCACACTCACCCTTCTCTATGCCCAAGAAGGTCCCAGTGATATCAGGGTGTACCAAGGCCTGAAAACCAGCACAGGATGGATGAAAGAGATCCATGTATATTTTGTTTCCTCTTCAATTGCCTAAGGAATGTTCCAAGAGTGTTTTCTGCCATTCCTACATCCAAGATGAAGCAGAGGGGAATGATTTTTTGCATTAAAAGGTATGAAATAGTGAAGACCACTCCAATATTTCAAGGAGCAGAGAAATATGACCTGTGAGGGTTCCTCTGGAGTGCAATCAGCTGCAGCATGTAGCCACTTCCTGTGCACAACTGTCCAGAATCCCTAGGATAATATTGACCTGGAGACCAGCTAGCAAGGCAGTGAGGACAGGCCACATCCTTGGAGAGTGTGAATCAGCAGAGCAACGTGGACTTGCACAAGGTTTGCCTCAGCTGATGCTGTAGCTGCTTGCAGAGAGGGAAGGGAGGAGGTGAAGGATGCTGCCCTGGGCAGATGCTGCATGTGGGTCCCTTGTCCACAGTGCTTCGTAACAACACCATGGGTGGGACCCCAGTGGTGCTGGGTGTCTTTTGGGTGCAAGGTCCTTAAAAGTGACCCTCAAGCCCAAGTGCTGCTTTGCTCTTTGCTCTGCTATTTGTTTGGATGGGCACACTGCAGAAAGGTTTATAATGGGAAGCCTTTTGAGAAGCGCGCCTTGAATGAAAGGAAGCTCGTGAGCTTATGCCTTGCTAACTTTGATGTGCATGGCTCACACAGCCCTTGGTTTCCTTTTCTGTGCATTTTAACTGGTCCCCCCAGCTGTCTGGTTACACCTTCCCCTTCCCTCCAGCCTGCCTTGTAGGCAGAAGCCGGGGAGAGATTTCTCATTCCCAGTAAGCCTGGATATTTCAGATCCCACAGCAAAGACCTGGGCTACTCCCTGCTTAACCGTTGTTTCCAGGGCAAAGAAGTGGCATTTTCCCCATTAGGGATCCTGCAAGGTGAGCAAAGCAATCAAAACCAGCCAGTTGTTTGCCCTAAGCTTGGGCCATTGCTGTAGGACCACAACATCTTGCATGGCTTGGAGAGGAATGGGGCCATAAGAGGGGACAAGGCTATGTGTTTATATAATGTCTGTTCCTTTAATTTGTGGATGGAAATTTGCCTGTAGAGGTATGTAAGTATGCAAGTAAGGCATGATGGCTGACAGTTTTCACCAACTGTTCAGACATTTAAGGCTTTTTTAAATCTATCATCTCCATCCCTTGAAGAGAGACACAAGCCTCTCTCTTCCTACTGTTATCTATTCTGCTCCTTCCCTAGGCACTCCCTCGAGGCCCTGTGTCTCAGATTTATTTCATCTATTTTTGAAGAAGAACAAGGGGCAGGTGGTGCCTGCAGAAGCTGAAAGAGAAAAGATGGACATATCTAGCACATGCCAAGAAAACAAACATGAAATCTCTGGAGCCGCCCGATCCTCTGGAACACTGAGCAACTTGCCACTTTTTTCTTCTTGATGCACTTATTTTTATGAGCTCAAAGAATAAAGTATTGGATGTTACACAGCAGCTGCCCCAGGAAATAATTCACTCATTCCATTGCTGCAGACTTCAAGGAAAAAAAAAGAGCAGTGAAGGGAGGGGGAAAGCCAGTTCCTTTGCAAAATATCCAGTTTCCCAGCAGCTCTAACAGCGTAAATGAGAAGAATGTTTGGGTTTGGTGTTCCTCCAATTCTCATGGCTTCACTGAGGATTTTGGAGAATGCATTTACTCCTTTGCTAACTGCAAGAACAGATTTATCCTGCAGCCATGTGCTGAATGAATATACAGGCCTAAAAGGAGTCAGAAAGCATAAACATTTACTTCATAAAAGAGATTCTGCAGACAGGAGGCCAGAGACAGTTGACTCTGGATAAGCATCTGTGCTCCATTGTAAAAAAAAGTCCAACAGCCAGAAGGAGACGTGCACACATTTCACACACTGGCCTTTGCCACAGTGGACAGTGATCCAAAGGGGCCCAGGAATAGGCTGTCTCTTGACTGTCTCTTGACTGGCTGTTTCCCACTGAAATGCAGAGGTTCCAGCATTTCCATCTTTACTGCAGACAGGAAAGCAGCCCCAGCTCCGCCTTATGCTGTGCAGTTCTTCACCTGGACTTGTGTGGGGAAATGAAAAAATAGCTCCATAACAAGGGAAAACCCTGGAGCTTTGTGTCTCCCATCCAGATGCTGTAAGGAGATACAAGCTCATAGTTTAGCCTTTCTCACAATAGGAATATCAATGAGGACTTGTCTCCTCTTTACCTGGCTGTTTATTTTCACAAAACTTGTTAAGAGAGCATAAAGTTGCTGAGATCTCCACCCTCCTGATGAATTTGATTGAAATCTGCCAAATGTTGAAAGATGTTGTCAGGGACTTTCTTTCACACATATGTGAAGCAAGACCCCGTGAGCATTGCTCTCTTGAGAAGCCAGGCTGCAAGTGCAGCAGAAGGGAAGCACTATTCCAAGGGGAATGTGGTTACACTGGCAGTCTGAGAGAGGTCCACCAGCCACCCAGCAACCTGTATTCATTCATGGAATTTTAGGAGTAACCTGTACCCCACTAGCTTTGAGTGACCTGCATTGTTTTCCAACAAAGTGGCAGCACATTTTGATTTTTCATTTCAAATCCCAACATGGAGCAAAGGACAGAGTTGCACACAAAGAGTTGCACACAAAATGAAACATCCTGCGCACTATTTATGTTTTTCCTTCAAAAGGAATAGGAGGTTCAGCCCTATCTGCCAGGAAAACTAAGCACAGATGAAATTTAAAGAGGATGTAGCAAACACTTCTGCAACATCCTCCAAGCTAGGAGCTTGCCCAGGATGGAGGGGTCTGAACCACAGCTGGGCAGCACACCACCTGACAGGTCAGTGACAATCCTCAAGCAGAGCATCATGCCTGCATATGACAGCAAAATTCTGAGAAAACTTCTGGCATTTTTTTTTTCAAGTCATGTTATAGAATTGATGGAGTTGTGCTTGTTCTAGACAATTGTAATGTTTTTGGTTTTCCCTATCTAATGTAAATGCTGCTTGGCTGTTCAGACCGCAGCTCCTGGCACTGAGGAAGAGACTTTAGGAGCCCACCCACTGAGAATGCTTTTCCTCTGCTACCTGCCAAGGTCTGACTATATGGGGACTGGGGGCACAGAGTAGCAAGTCTTTTAACTGATCACCAGTCTGCTTTTCCCTAAATGTGTGGATGTATTTGATGGGCTGTTTTGAGATCCTAACCATCAATACATTTGTATTTGTAGAGGAAAGCCACCAGGTTTAAAGACAGTAGATTTGGTTTGGGACTTCGACCATGAGATCCTTTATAAGACCCAGACTTTCCAGCTCCCAGGTGATGAAAAACAGTGGCTGATCTCAAATGCTGCTCTACCTCAACAAATTCCCAAGTCATTTGAAGGACAGTGCTAAGGAGCTGAAGGGCAGATGAATCATCAGCATTATCATTACTTGTATACCAAGCTTCAACCAATCTGTTGAATCAATGCCCTTCAGCAGCACCTCTCTCCCTTTTGCCTTTTCCGATCTCCTCAGTTTTCCATCCAGATGAAGGAAGAAGGGTGCAAATTCCAGGCTTGATGGTAGAAGGGCTGGTGCATAGCGGATGCACATAGGAAGCAAGGGGGAAACTAATCTTCCTACATACCTGCCCTTATCAGTGAAGACAGGCCAGCACTTCTTGAGGGCATTTCAAAAGAGAAGCTTCAGAGAGGTGCTCTGAACTATTCCCTGAAGGATCCTCTTTCTCTCTGCCAGGTAGCCTGAGGCTTGCCTTTGTGGAAACCTCTTTAGATCCAGTTTCTTGGGGCTGATACTGAGGTTTGCTGTCAAGCCAAGAAAATCTTCCTTCATCTGCTTCTACTCAAGCAGCCCAAGCCTGCCCCAAAGGCAATGAATAGCAGCATCCTCTGTTGTAAGGCCTAAAACCTGGATCAGCACCAATCACTTAAAGTCATAAAGAAGGATCATCCTACTTGATGAAGCAGGCCTACAGCCCAAGGATGTTGTGAAATCTCCATCCTTGGAGACATGCAGAATGTGCCTGAGCAAGGCCCTGCAAAACCTGATCTCCCTGTGAAGCTCTGAGCAGGAGTTTGGACAAGAGACCTCCAGAGCTTCCAGGTATTCCACAGTGCAGGCTTAAGCAAGAAGCTCTAAGGAAGCAGAGCACCATATGGTACAGCCTCCTCCCCATGGAGAGAGGCCTAGAACAGCACAGGACAGATACTGGTGGTATATAACACACCTAAGGAAGGCGTCAATCAGCTACTGCAGAGATGTGTGCAATGTGAAACCTGCCCAAAGCAGAGCCCTTAACCAAACAGCCCACTGCCCTCAGCACTTTCTGCAGCCTCTGTGGCTGCTGTTGAAATGAAGGCTGCTATCACAGCTAACTACTGGTTCACAAGCTGTCATGTGGCCAGCAGTGAGTCTGGGGACTTAAAACAGGCAAGAATATGCAAGACCTGAAAAGAAAATGGTCCTCATGGGGCTGCCACTCTCCAACAGTTAACTCTGAAAATTATTAATTTCAGGAATCCCGGGTTTACAAGCGCCAGGCTTCATGGTTATTTTCAGTCACTGCCAAAATAAAACTCAGTTTCCACATGCATACATTTTCCTCATACTCTCCCCCCTACTGGCCTCATCAACATTTTTTATCAGGAAACTCATTATTTATACTCTTCTGGCAAGGACGTTATATTTCATCAGTGTTGCCAGCAATGCCAATTTCCCTCCTTACAGTTCTATCCTAACTGCTTTCATTTATCTCACCTTGTATTTCTCAGTAAACCAATAAAGCACAAATTCTAAGCCTTCCAGTTTCCCTCTTTTCCCTCCCACAATAGTCATTGATGTCTAACCACAGACGTCTGTGCTTCTTTTCAATAACTGCATGCAGTTGCCTATAAAATATGCACATGATAGCGCAGGGAAATTCCACACACGTTTTCTCCATCTGAAGATATACTGGTTCATACGTTACATTTATATTGGGTCTGGATCATGTCCTGCCATCATTCTGCAGGGAGAAATCCCAAGGCAGTCAACAGAGGCTTTTCAAGCAGATAAATGACAGAACTTGGCCCTACAAGCGGAATATTGTATGATATATTTCCTTTTCTGTTTGCCAAATTGATGTTAAGAAGGGGTTATGCACTTAGACAGTCATCATAAGTTTCAGAAATAATCAGCAGACATTTTTACTGAAACCCCAGAAAACAGAGCAATTAATCAGATTATCACTGCTTTTTCTATGAAGTTGCAGTTGCTTTTATTTTACTGGCATTGCATCACATAGCAGTTTTTCCACCATGGGAGCTTTGAGGTCACTATTAATTTATGGGGGAAAACCTTTTTTACTCTGGGTTTTCTGAAAATACACAAACAAGCACCACTCAGACATGACATAACTGAAGCACAGATCCAAGCCCCTCTCAGGTTGCAGTGTCCCCTGTGGTCCCCACCAGATGTGGTGCACCCATGGAGAATGACCAGGGACGATGCAAGCACATTGGACAAGCTGTTCCGTGGGGGCAGGTGGGCTGAAACAAAAGGCAGATAAGATTGACACTTTGATGTATGCATGCTCTGTGCAGGAGCAAAGTCAAATTAACAGCCTGAGCTCCCCAACAGCAACGGCATTGAAGGGGAATATTAATGCAGTTACCACATCTGCATCTCATTTTCCTTCAGTGTTTCCTAGTCATACTGAGCTCACCCACTGGAGAGTGACATAACAGCATGAGCTGATGGGAAAGTGTCTTGAGATGTATTATGAGGAAAAAATATGCAGAATACACAAATACAGCAGGGACAGAGGGAGGTGAGCTGACCAAACCCTGCATTTTCCATTTATGAAAGATGAGTGGAGGCATTTTTAGGACATCTCCTGTCTCACACACGCCTGAAACAGCAGCATTGCCAGGCCCACTCCTCAGCCATGCTCCTCTGTTACAGTCCAGCATTGTTTCCATGGGCTTGCTGTGGCACAGGCATACACACATACACCTCCCGCCGAGGTGTTAAAGCACTAAAGGACACCATTAGCCCCTGTGGAGGATCCCAAAGTGGGCACTGCTCACAGGTCTGCACAGCACCCAGCGAGCGAGTGTCCCTGCATGGTCCCAGCACAGCACTTCTTCCAGCTCCTTTGGGCACCTCCTGGAACACATCCACACAGACAAGTTCTGTGCCTTCAGGTAGGATTGAAATGGAGAGGATTGAAGCCACCTTATTCTCAATGACTGGAGTTCAGTGCTCCTTAGATTCATGGTGATAGGTGAATTGCCTTTACTTGCTTGAGGGCATCCATGCTATCAGGCCCTAAGTCTGTGTGTGTCAAAAGTTCACAAGTGGTGACCCAATTACCTGTCTGTAGCAGTGGGGCTGTGGTATCTGGCAGGCAGATCATGCAATACCTTAGCACTTAGGTCAAGGCACTAAGCCTTCTTGAATTGCATGAGATGTATCTGGTTTCCTAGAGAAGTCACGGACAAAAAATTAACTGCAGCACTGGAGGTAATCTGGGGAGTTTTAAAGATTTCTGTTGGATTTTATCACACTCAACATTGTGTCTGCTTGAGTTGCAATTAACAGCAAAGCTGCCCCTGAGTTCGACAGGGCAGGTCCATGGAAATGTGAAAAAAGCATCAAGTCTTATTTCCTAGCCTACTTCCCTCCCACTTAGAAGCACATCAAAAGAAATGCTGCTGGATCTGAGGAAATTACAAGCTTGTGGTCCCAGTGCAAGTGAAAGGGGTATTGTCTTTTCTGTCCCCAGGGGAGCACCATAACAGCCCATCAGAGCTACCTGTCCACGATGGGAATGAGCCCCAACAGGAACCCCAAATCCTACTCCACGTCAGCAATTCCCCTGAGCTGTGGGATATCTCACAGTCAGATCTAATCCGTGCTTGAGCATGCTGGCATGGCTCCACCTACATCGGGAAGCAATGTTGCTTTCAGAAAGTGACACTTCACACCATCCTCCACGACTGGCGTCCTTCATCTGGCAGCTCTGGCTCCCCCCAGAAAAGTAGACCACCAAGGACTTCTCCAAGAGCAGATACACCCAGTGCTGATTTGCAGCCTGCCTGTGTCACCAGCCTGCAAGTGCCACTGGTACATTTGTTCAAATTGTGGCTGCAGACCTGACAGCCCCCAGCATTTTGCCCTCAAGAAGCAGGGTGCAGCTCTCATAGGTGGTTGGGGGCCACACTCAGAAGTGGTGCCTGGGGCTGCGTCTGAATGTGAGGTCAGGTACAGTGTCCACCACAGCAGGAGTCAAAAAAGATGCCAGTCTAAAACTCAGTCTAAAATTTCCTTGTTGGTAGTTAAACAAAATTGGTAGCTCTGCAGCATGCTTTTTTTTCCTTTCATGCTTTTCTAGCTCAGTAGAGGGAGAGAGAGGTGCCACACAAAGATTATGAGTGACAGGTTGATACAATGACTAAACATCTTTGGCTTATTTTCATTGTTAGACCAATTAAGCATAGCTAGCACATAATAAATCTGAGCTGCAATTAAAGGTCTGCAGCATTTTTACTAGATGGAAGTTCAAATTCCCAAACCTAATTCCTGTTTTAGACTTTGGTATCATTTTAGCAGTGTGACATTTTATTCTTCCCTTTTTCATCACAGATGACAGGAGCTGCACTGGAGGCAGTGATCAGATGGCTTTCCTGCCACATGACAGCATGAACCTCAATAGCAGCAGCAGCAGCAGCAGCTCTGTCACTTAAGGGGTCTGTAGGTTTTGATCCTGGTGGCTCCAAACACAGACTTTATCCTAACCCTGAAGGCTGGTCTAAGCTTTGTCTGGAGCTCAGAAAGTTGGTCTGTCAAATGGCAAAGTACCCCTTAGCTCCATTCCTGGTGATTTCTTCAAAGATGCAAGGGTAGCTCTTTATAAGTTTTAAATCCTGATGCAAGGGAAATTAGACATTGTTTTCCTTCAGGGTCCCTGATTCACAACTATTAGCATTCAAAAATAAAATAAAGTTATGGCCAGCTGTAAAAATACTAGCTAAAGAAGTTGCAGATGTTCCTAGGGGAGCTACTGAAATATTTTGGCACCTTTGCTCTGTCATTAAAAACAAAATGCGATCGTTGGTTAGGGCTTCAGTGAGAATTCAAGTGGGCAGAGAAAAACAGGAAAGCATTTCACAGTGCTCACAGTGAATGTGGGTTCAGCCCTGCAAAATCTTCACAAAAGCACTGGCAGGACTCCAGCTCCCAAACCCCACACTTTGCCCTGCCTGTGGCATTTAGGTCCTGGAGCATCAGCGGGTGGCTGCAGAGAAGTCAGGATTGCAGCTTTGCTGCACGGACAGTCCCGAGTGTGGGCTAGAGACAGCTTAAAACAGGGCTTGGCACAGGATAAGGGATCACAGCAGGCAGGTAAAATGGTCTGACAAATACACTGCTGTGGGTAAACTACTTCTAACAGCTAAACTTCTTCAGCCTAGCTCAACTATCTCCACAAGGCACTACCCCACTTCAAGTTAGCTCCAATATTGACAATGGGGATATAGCCTGAAACTCAAAGGAGACCAAATACTTTATAAAAATACAAACAGGGGCCCCCTCAGGCACCCTTGAAATGTTTACTCCTAAGAGCACAGCCTAGGCCATTGTGTATTTCGCAGAAAAGTGTAAATTGCTCTGCCTTAGGCCAGCCAGGAGGAAGCTTCATTCCAAGAGTGTATAGTTCCCGCCTCCAAATTCCTACATCTTTCTCTTCATGACTCTTTCTGGCTCATCTCTGGTTTTCCTCTTCTTTCCAGAGGCTGTGGGGAAACTCTAAGGATTGCAGGATTCTGCCCTAATTCCCCCTGGGGGAAAGAAACAAGATACATAGCCAAGCTGGTGAGGAAGATGCAATCAAAGCAAGTGGTATGGCCCAGAGATAAGGTGAGTCAATCAGTCACTGTGTGACATGGTAGCACTGGGGAAAAAATGGGACTTACCCATTCATAAAAGCCTGCCTTGGAAAAGGAGGCAAAGCCAAGAAGCAGCAACTGGTCCAGTGCACACTATCACCTTACTGGGAAAGGGGGAGCTCAGGCAATGCTTTGTGAAGAAGGTCCAGGTAGCAATATACACATGAACTGTGACCACAGAAATATCTGTAGGAGCTGTCTTGTGCTACCACTCACTGGTATTCTGCAAGTTAACAGCTGGGCTGACATTAATTAGAAACATTTTTCCCCTTTTCTAATCTCTAATCGGTCACCTAATCCATGCCAACTGAATTGCAGGGTTTTTCAGAAAAACAGATTGTCAAAAGCTCTTTCGTCTGCTGGAGAGGTTTGAATAATTGGACATTTCTATTGGAAAATTAATCTCTGATCTAATAGACAGCACATAGCTGAGATTTTCCTCAGTGTTCATTTCTGCCCAGACAACTGAGCACCATGCTGTATTCTCCACAAACAAAATGTCCATCCAAGAAAAAGAGGTTACTGCACTCAGTACAGTACTCAGAATCTTGATATGCCACCAACTATGCATGACAAATGCTGGAGAGGAGCAAAGCCTACAGGAGGAAAAGAGTGTGCATGCTCTGGAGAGGCAGAAGGGTCCCAGCCCACAATATTTAAGCCCAGTTCCAAATTTTCTCAGCGTTTCTGCCTTTTTGGATGGGAGCTTGTGTCTGTGTGCATTTCTGTGAAGGAGACAAGGAGGAAGGGAGGGAGCCTTTTCTTTGTTCCCAAACAACATTTCAGCCTGTCACAGGCTCACACACCAACATCTAACAAGCAAAGACAAACAACATCACAGCTCCACAATGCTTAGGCTTGATTGAATGACGACAATTCCACGTTAAAATGAAAAAGAACATCAGAGCTTTCCACAGCTGCATCAACATTATCTATTAAAAAAAGCATGACACTACATGAAGCTTTGGCTGTGCAAGCCAAGAACCTAAATCAGCCATGGTTTGGAATGAGGCCACTGCTGAATTCTCGTGTAAAGCGATGCTGCCATATTGCTTACTTTCCACTGAGGTTTTCCACAAATTAACAGCTGTAGCAGACTCCCAGAAAACAGCAACTCTTTCCAAGTCTTTCTTCTCTGAAAATGTTGTTTCTTCACTTTATTCTTCCCCATATGGAAGGGGAGAGGAGGGTAAAAAAAAAACTCAACAGCCCTATGAAACAAACCCAAAAAAACTCCAGACAGACTGTGAGAAAAATTAATCACAAAGATTGCCTGGAAAGAGAGCGGTTATCTGTAAAATTAAACCAGTGGTGGGCCCAATTTTTCTTTTTATTATACCAGCATGGTGGGATTGAGAATCAAACCCAGGAAAAATATTTCTGGAGCAGCCCTTCTGATTTATGACCATCTCAGCCACTCTGACAAGATCAGAAAACTGCTGGATTCTTTCCAGTTGAGCACCACCAAAGGCCAAATCATTCCTATTTAGGGAAAAACAAAACTTCCCTCTGGTTCAGCAAGAATAGTGTTTGGCACTAAGCACAGAGAAAACTGTCTCATTTCAGCTGGCTTGCTGAAGTGCAGCTGAGATGAAAAGGTGATACCGGGCTGGTGTGGGTGGCTTCAGATCATACTCTTTCCTCCTGATTGCATCTTGGACATCACTAGGTCCCACACAGGGTGATGCAGAGGGATTCATTATAAATGACAAAAAAACCTCTTAAAGCAAAAGTTATTTGATTTCTAGCATGCACAGATGGCTGTTGACTCACTTGTGAGAGGAGGGATGGAACTAACAGTCTGGCAGAAGCATTGGGCCTTGCAGCATTAGAAAATATGGATTCACAGAGCTGGTCGACTTCTGAAGATCTGTGAGCTATGGTGTAGTAAAAGGCAATCCTAGACAAGGGGCTTTCCAGCTGGTGGAGTCCTGGCTTTTGCCTCCTTGTGCCTACCAGCATGATGCAAAGATGTGGGTGTCCATGGGTTCTTGGGTGCACCCACTGACAGCAGCACAGGATGCTTTGCATGAACACTAATATGAGGTCATCCAGGGCACCTGGCACTGTGCCCTTCAGAACCTCCTGACCCCAGGGTCACCTCTGTGCAGCTATGCTACAGACAGACACCTCAAAACCTCTGCCAAAGGCAAGTCCTTTTTGGGGATGGCTGGGAGGTTGATAGCGCTGTGAGCTATCATGGAGAGAAGCTTAGAACCTTGGAAAACCAATTCAGATGAACCAGGATCACTGGTTGATGCTGTTACTGACTCCTAGGTGGTTTACCCTGTGTAGAGGCAGTAGCAGCCCCAAGGCCAAGGGCCATCACGGGGCTGTGCTGGCTCCTCTTCCGCATGTGCTGCTGGCACGCTCTGCAGGTTGTGAGCCACTCATCACAGGCAGGAAACAGCTACTGCAAAGCCAAACTTCCTAATTTCAGCCAGAGCAGGATGTGATGGCTTGGGGTCAAATGGCAAACTGCACCACGTGGCAACTCTCCCAAGTGCACAGCTATCTGGGAGGGAACTCATCTTGCTGCCAGTCCCCTGCCCTGAGAAGTCTTTCTTG
The DNA here is from genome assembly GCF_012460135.2 of Molothrus ater. Classification (NCBI taxonomy): domain Eukaryota; kingdom Metazoa; phylum Chordata; class Aves; order Passeriformes; family Icteridae; genus Molothrus; species Molothrus ater. The sequence continues at coordinate 43,939,289 of NC_050480.2, forward strand.
TCCCTGTTTTGCTCAGTTTGGCATCTGAAGGCTTGCATATTATACTGCTGATGCAGACCAAGTACAAAAGGAGCTATCAACAGCCGGTTCTCTATTCAGGGAAATCTCTCTTCAGATAGATTTTTTCCAAAGTATGAAATTAATCAGCCCGCTGGAGCACAGGATGCTGCTTCAGCTTCAAGTTCAAAAGCCTCTACAGTCCAGGCAGTCCAGGTCGCTACTGATACAATTCCTCAGATTTTCATGTCCATCTCACACCTCTGTGATACCACTGTATTAGCCAGGTCTCATGTGATCAGCGCTCACTTCACAAAACAAGCTCAAAAAATAAATATACCTATCTTATCTTTCAAGTATAGCCACTGCCTATGAGTTCCCAGAAACACTCCAAAACTGAAAACTGACACAAACCTACAAGTAATGCTGGAGAACAAAAGACCTGATAATTTCTCCTGACCCAAATTTAAAAAAAACATTAAAATATCCATTTACTAGTGAGGGGTTCTGTCCTCAGTGCACTCCCAAGCCTCAGAGATGTTCTGTCATACTGTTCACTAATTGTTTTCAGTGTTTGATGTGAGTATTTTTGGCAGTCAGTTTGTCATGAATTGACACTTATTTTGTCAACCTATCTTCAGCAAAACTGCACACCCTCCCTCCTCGTAGACCTGTCAGAAACATAAAGATTACTCATTGCATATTTCTAAGAAGCTCCTGGAGCCAGCACTTGGAGTTTGCATAACAACCATTGTCGACAATCCACCTACAGCAGCTTAAAAATACAGATTTGAATGGGTGAGGAGAGGCTGGGAGTTCTCAGAAGGACAAGTCAGATTCAGGATTTTATTAATAGAACTGGAGGTGTTCTCATGAAGGCAAAAAAAAAACCCAAAACCCACTCTCTTGTTATCTTAGCTGTCATCAGCAGTCACCTTTTCAAAAACAGGCAGGCAAGATGCAGAGTATTCCTGTAGATGAGCAAACAGAAAGCGGCTGCAGAAAAACATTGAGAGCAAGATGGAGAACAGCAAGCACCACAGATCCTCTCCCAGGTCCTCCTTGGGAAGTGCTGGGTGTCCACTGGCCTTGAAGAAGGGACTTCATTTTTTTTTTTCAGTCTGGTGCCACACATGGAGGGTTAAATGCCATACAAAGGGAACCCACCAGAAAAACACTCACAGAGCTGTTTGTGGCATGGGCTCCAGCGCTCTCTCCAGCAAAATAAAGCAATTCTATTAATTGGAGTGCACAGCAGGCACTCACCAAAACAGCAGATGAATTGATGCAGATCAGCAGTGGCTGTTGGTGAGGGCAGGGCATTGGACAGGGAGGACATTGGTGGCTGGCTGTGTTTCTGCCACGCTGCCACAGCAGCACCCTGGCCAGCCCTGCCTCCAGAGCTCAGCAAGGGGCAGTGTGGAAACTTGGCCACCTCCTAAGCCGGGGCTTGCTCCTGGAGGATGACAGGCTATGGCACAGCAGAGAAGGTGCTGCCCTGCCTGAAGGGTTTCCCATGCACTGGGAAAGTGCCACCTTCTCTCAGGTCTTAGAGGAAAGGAGGGACATTGGGGGTGGCCACAAGAGTGAGAGGCATGGGCAGGAGAGCCCAGGGAACAACAGCGGCATCAGAGGCATCATCCAGCTGAGTTAAAAACCTCCGCTCCAAAAAAAGTCAACACTCGCAGTCTTTTCCAAGCCAAATCTCCAGCCTGTTAGGTTCACCATTAACAATAATCCCTGCAACTTTCTCAGCCTTGCTGTTTACACAAGCTAGAGCTTTCATACATAAAACTCTTAAATGAAAACATTAAAGAGCAGCTGGCGCCTCTTGGAAAACTCATAAAAAGTCTGTTTCCAAACAGTGTCGCTTCTATACCATAAATTTCTATATTTCTCACTCCCCTCATTCCTTATTTCTAAAGACATTTGCATGAAAACAGGAACTTTGTTTATTAAAGAGTTCATCTGCTCCTGCTGTTAACTTTCCACCTGAAGCCAGAATCCCCTGGGTATGACATCATTAGCACAGCTCTGGAAATGATCATGAAGTCACAAACAGAGGGTTAGGGCTCCACTCAGAGAATAAACAGTGAGAAGACAGAACCTCTGTCACTGCCAAACCCCAGATCCTTATCCAGTTTTTCCTGGAGCAACATCCCATTGACTTCAGTGGGATATTGGCCAAAATAAGGCTGTCAGCAATTCCTGTTTCAACCATTCCTCCCTTCCTGTTCCTGCCTCCAGGGCATTAGGGATTTGCCCTGTGCAGCAGGTCTAGGTCAGGAGAAGCCCTGCCCTGGCATGATGCTGGTCCTCCCAGTACCACATCCTCCCATTGCTCCCTGCAGGCAGGGGCAGTCCGAGGGGGGCACCACCTCATCCCTATATCAGTTTCTGCAAGCATTCCCCTTTCCAGCTGTGCACCATGACACGTCCTGCTTGCATGAAGCCCATCATGTGGGGACCTCATGCAGTGCAGGAGAGCAGCTGCTGGGATGCTGGAGACCAGAAGGGATCCCTGCTCCAGCTGCACATGGGGCTGGCTGTGGGGGAGAGGGGCTGCCCCATGCACAGCCACGGACAGGAACAGCTGTCTAACAGTGCTGGAGTCTGGGGATGACTAAGGGCAACTGCAGATCAAGAATGAATACCTTTACAGGGAGACCTATAGGAGGGAGAGACATGGTTTGTGTGCAGAGGCAGAAAAAAGAAACAGAGGAGCTAATATGTCTCCTTGTGTGAGGATGGGAAGACAAAGTAAGGATGTCTTTTATTAGAACAGATCCAGCAATACCAATCAAATCTACATTTTCACCTCCTGCTCCATGAAAAGCACAAGAAAATGACTGTGAGCTTAGAGAGCTTCATTAAATCTCTTTTCACATACAAAATCTCTGACACAGTTGAAGCCCTTCCCTCCCATCACCAGGCAAGCACAGCTAGTATGTAATTGCTCAGGCCAAACAGTTTTTAATCTGACACCTATGCATGCAAGGGGCGTATTTGTCATGTGATAGCTCTCTGCATGAAGTGTGATGTGCCTGTGATGGGTCTCTGCATGAATGCCACAGTGCTGGGTTGCTGCAGCAGCAAATAGAATCTGGCTGTACACAAACTGCACTCTCCATCCAGCAGCCTGAGGTGAGCTTGTCTCCCTGCCTCCCCACCCTGGGCCAAGTCAGCAGCTAGTCTGGCTGCTCAATACCGCTGTTAGGGAACGGACACCTGAGCACAGAGGACTGAAAATCTACATACCTGTGAGAATGGGATGTGGCTGACTGGGACAGAGACAGTCTGGTTTGAAACAAGGTTATTAATATTGCATGGGGAAGGTGGAGGCAGAATATCAGATTGATCAGATACAGCTCTTAAAGGATTTCTTCAGTTTATCCTTGAACTCTAAGCTTTAAAACTTTTGCATACATATTGCTACATCTTTATCCAATGCTGGTGCTGGGATCCTGAACAGTGTTTCAGAGATACTGACTATTTGTTGAATATCAGCAGGTAATATTTAGTACAGCAGAGGGGAAAGGAAATATATAAATACATATTTACTCTTGCAAATAAAGCCTAAGTTTTTCCCTCAGTGAAATCACTGTGATTTGATTGATCACCACAAAACTGCTGCATGGTGGCGGTGCTCTGTTTTCATGACCTGATTTGGGCTTGGCTGCTGGGAGACGCTGTCTGGAAGAGAGTGAGCCAGCGAGTGCTGCAGATGCATGGCACAGCACGACCACCACGTGCCTCCCCTCCCTCGGCTCTGCCACCAGGTCCCCCTGCTCCCAGCTCCCTCCAGAACAGCCCACAGGCACCACAGCCTCCCATTTCCTTCAGTTTGGGCCATTGTTACAGCAAGTCCAAGTGTTTTCCTTGGCATGGGCCAGTAGTCCCATAGCACTGTACTTCCTCCACGCAGAATAAGTGTTATTTAACAGCTTTGATTATTTTGGAGAGTTGTTCAGCCTCTTTTTTTGAAAAAAAAGGAGAATACATTGAAACTGATTGTATTGGCTGCTTGTGCCTATTTTTTCTGGATGGTCCTCACTCTCTTTGTATAAAATGTGGGATGCAGATCCAGGCAACTTTTCAAGAAGGCACACTGCCACTGTCATGTGTGCCTTGTTTAAAGGAGTTGTCACCTCTGTCAAGATAAGCATGCAAAAAAGGGAAACGCAGGCACACTGGGAAGAGGTGTCCAGTCTCTGCTCCTGGTCACCCCAGTACGCACCCAACTGAGTCAACAGGAATTTGGTCCAAAGCAAGTAACAACAGGAAGAGCTGATAAAGCTCCTCTGGGTGCTGTTATTTATCCCCTTAGCACACCTCCTGATAGCATAACTCTAACCTGTCAAAGAAGGGTTGCCCTCATTTCTTGATGTGGATACAGGCAGACAAAGAGTAAATATTTCAGTGCAACTGAAAGTGTGTCTGACTCATCATATCATCATCATTTTTCTGGAAGCCACTGGCTGCATTCTCTTCCCCCAGCCCTTCCCTTAGGACAGTTTACTCCAGGACTTCTGCATTTTCTCAGAAACTCCCCAATGTTCTCTTTGAGAGTCAGCATTGTTAATTTTAAAGAGCAATCAGGAGACGAGCCCTCCCTTGCTCTGCCTTCCAACCCTTGTTTTACCATTTCCTTACTTTCAAGTCCCAGTGTAATAAATGTTCAAGGTCTTCCTCCCACCTGCTTCTCCAAGGCAGTTTTAAATTAGCCATGATTTCCTTCTCTCCTCAGCTTCTCATTTTTTCCGAAGTCTGTACTATCAAATCCTAACGCCCTCCTTTCCTCTTTGTTATTTGAGGCAGCCCTGCTTCGTGCTCCTCATTCATGAGGACACTTCCACCCACTCCACTGAGCCAATATTCCCCACCTCTGCTCTGCATAAATGCTTTCATCCCCACATTAGTCTAGCTCTCACTTCCAGCAGCTGCTTTTTATTTCAGAGAGGGGGCTGTGGGTGGTTTTTTGTTGTTGTTGTTGTTGGTTGGTTGTGGTGTTTTGCTTTGTTGGGGTTTTTTTTTTTTGCATGTGTGTGTGTCTGTCTGTTTTATGGGTAGCCCTTCACACTCTGCAGGACTGCAGAGTCTTTCTGAAGTGAGTACTTTCTTGGGAGGAGGGCAGAATACGGCAACAGAAGTGAAGGTTGCTTGCTGGAAAGATCATTTTTTCTCTTGAGTATGAAAAAACCCCCTATTGCTGCTAACTTCAAGTGGGCCCACCCTCTGCTCCAGGCATCTTTACAGCCATGAAAATTACAATGTCACTGGTATTAGCAGCATGAAATGGCAGCAGCTCACTCCACTACAACTCCGGGCTCCTGCAGGGATAACAACTGAAACTTCAAATTTAATTGAGAAGTTGCCCCTCCAGCCAATGCCTCCAGCAATCTTCCCCAGAGGAAAGTGGGGCCACAGGGCTTGAGTGGAGAGATAGTGAACCTCCAGGCTGCTGGAGTCCATGGGGGAGTTAGTCCCAGCATTATTTTTTTTACAATGAGGATGGTGAAACATTGCAATGTGTTGCCCAGAGAAGTTGGGGATGCCCCATCCCTGGAGACACTCAAGGTCAGGTTGGACAGGACTCTGGGCAACCTGATCTAATTGAAGATACCCCTGCTTACTGCAGAGGGTTGAACTAGATGACCTTTGAATGTCCTTTCCAACCCAAACTATTCCATGATTCTCTGAAATCTGGCAAGCATCCCCATGGGCAGAGCAGGCTATGGCCCCAATGCACAAGGAGAGAGACCCACGGAGAGCTGGCACAGGCCAAACAAACTCCTGTAAGCTGAGTGGGAGGGCTGGTCAGCCAGGCCATGGGCACACCCCACCACAGCTCTGCTGGCGTGACATGGCCAAAGCTACCTCCAGAAAGCAGCCTGGGCTGGAACTGGGCTGGGGTGGGTGCTGGGCTCACCCATGGCTTTTCTCCTCCTGGCCTGGAGGTGGTCTCATCAGTTTGACAATGTCATCTCACCCCAGCCTTTTGACTTCCCTTCCCTGAACTGCTCTGCACCACCACCACAGAGGCTCACAGATGCGTCTCACCTCCTGCTCCCTCTCACTTCTCTGGGCTTTCATTCTCCAGGCTCTTCTCAAGTTCTCACTTTATTTCTTCTGTTCCCACACAAGGATCCAGAAGCCATAAATGGATCAAGCTGTGGCAAGATCTAAAACTGTCCCATCTTTAAAAAGCCAGAAGTACCCTGCAATCTGTGAGAATTAGCCAGTCCAGCCACAGCAGTGACATATCCAGGCCTGGGATAAAATGGTTAAACTTGCCTGGCTTCTAAAATCCCATAATACTTGTGTGCACAGAGCACACTGCAATTTACTCTAAATTGATACTCCATTTATCTGTCCATAGCTTTGGCATCTTGCTGCCCCTGCACTCCTAAATCACCCTTCTTAGACTCTCCTTATTTAATTTTCCAGCTCTTCAGGCGAACCCTTCAACTAACAGTCCCTGAATACCTCTGCATCCTCACCTTTGAAAATGCTGCCCCTGTCTCACTTTCCATGCAAACATGTTAAGGCATGGAGCTGAAATGTCATGCCAGAAAAAGCAACCCAGGTTGTTTTGGTACATGCAGTGGTCAGCATGTCCTGCTGGAGAGCCTACCAACATGTAACTAATATCCTGAGTTTTGGAGCCAGGCGAGTCCTATTCATTCTCTTGCCCAAACCACAGAGACAAGAACATCCAGCCTCTCCAGCATCTCACAAATCCTGGGATCGACGTGGACATACAGAGAGGGAAAAGCTGAAAAGCCACCAAGCTGCCCAGCGATGCCAGCATTATGATCTGGGACCTTCTCATGCTTGTAGAAGCAGTCATGCCCCTTACTGGAGTGGGGAGGCTGTGACATTTGACTGAAAGTATTTTATGTAGATGCAGTTGAGACCTCCCTCTTGAACATACAAATGAGTTTGACCCACTTCTGCTGAGATAAAGAAATCAGAGGAAAGCCTGGGGAAAATGGAATCTGAACAGAGTAAAAAGAGACATTTACATACAAGGAATAGCTGTAGCACCACACATTTTTTTTTTCTCCTGCTAGCCTGCCACACCACTTTGAAAAATCCTTCTCCTGCAGGCTTTAGTCCTGTGGTCAGGGGAGCAAAGACATGCAGCACTGCATGTTAAGTATCCCCTGATGCCCCAGTGGTGACAGTATATTTCAAACCTATGGGGTTTGAAAGCCCCTCTCAGACACCAAGGCAACCCTTGCTTTGCCGTTCTTCTTCATGGGCACCAGAATCAGCACAGGAACCCATCTGCCTAGGGATGGCATCTTTGATTTATTGATTTATTTTGAATATGCTGTTCCTCTTGCACATCTAACTCCCCCTTCCAAGGGCACAAGACCTTTGCACTTTTCTGATGACTTCATCCTTTGTACTCCGCTCCCACAAGCTATAGGTCAGGGATCAGATGACGGACTTGACCCAAAGTGGCTGACAAAGGCTTCTCATCTGCTTGGCATGGCATTCAGAGAAATCGATTCACTGAGGTGTCAGTGCTGCATTGCATTCAGCAGCAGTTTCTAGGCATGCCATGAAAGGCACCAGCACATCAGTGGGCTTATTGACCCATTCAGTAGAAACTCCAGTGCTGAGCATTCTTCGCTGTTCCCCATGGTCTGAGGGCAAACCTTCCTCCAACCATGTGTGTTATACTGAGTATAAAGAATAAAAGTTTCAATTTTGCAGAGTGGCCTTCCCAACACTTTTCACAGGCACTCCTGATATTCCTTCTGAATGAGAGGAATGCCATGTCTTCCCAATATCAATGGATATTTAATCCTTTCTGCCGTGCAAGTTAGTGTTCAAGGAGATACTGGTCAGCATGGAGACAGGAGCAGGTACAAATAGAAGAAATGTGCCACTGATATTTTTAATAGACAAAGCACAAGGGAAAAGCATCTTCAGATAAGTCACCTTTCCCTCCAGGTCGTGTCATCTTCAGGCACACAGGTCAGACCTGAACTTTCTTTCTAATCTTGCTCCATCTTGCCACTGAATCAGATTTTATCCCTCCACAAAGTCCATCCACATCATCTTCTCTCATTACCAATACTTCCCTGAGTATCTGTGCTCTCTATTTCCCTTCTCAACTCCTTAGGAACTCATTTAGCACTTTTGCTGGTTTGCCTTATTAATAGTTGTCAATTCCTCTATTCTCTCTCACTTTTTTCCAGGCAGAAGGAGGGAACATGCCTTCCCAGAATTAGCAGCACTGTCCAGGAGTGTCTCATCAGTGGGCAAGTGTTAATGTCCTGCTGGTGTCCTTACCCCTGTGCCCTCAAACACCACCTACTGGATAATGCAGCACTTTATAAGACCACCTCACAGTGGAAACCAGGTGCCATAACAGTAACATAAATTTTCCCAATTCCAAAAATTTGCAAAGGATTACGCTCCAGTTTGGGGCTTTTTTTTTCATTAGCTGCCTGGTGTAGTAAAATTAAAGACCCACTTATGGTAGATGACAGTAGATCAACAGTGTTCAAATGGAAGTCTACAGATGTTTTTGCCAATGGTGTCTGAATAAAACAGGGACTCCAACAAGGCTATCGTTTGGCTAAGGATCAACCAAAGATATCAGAACTTCTTGAGTACTTGAGTGTTTTAAGGCACATCCATCAATAACTGAAGACAGAGTTAGTTCGTTTCTTGAGATATATTTGAAGTAATTTGCAAAAGCAAGCATGAAAACTGAAAGCACCATGGAAATGTGCTCTGAATGGTTACACTACGCTGACTGTGGAAGGAATTCAGCACAGATGAGGGAATATATATATATGTGTATATATATACACACACATACGTAAAATTCAGTTTGGAGCTGGCTGGCTGGTTCCAGCTCAGCTGTGGTGCCCCAAATGCCCCATTCTGCAGCCCACTAAAATGATAGGCTGTCTGTTATGAAAATCACTTTGAACTTTCGTATTTCTGGTCCAGAGTCTCCCTCTAGAATTCTCCTATGTATTAACTGCTTTTGCATATGATAACAGTTTTCAAAGCCGAGTCACACACTCAGCATATCTTCACTTCGTGGTTTCACTATGCAAAGTGTCTATGCTCCTCTCTTCTAGGTACTGTATTTGATGCATCCCCCTGCCTTTTTACCTCATGGGGGGCCCTGTCAGGGCTTGCCTCCCAGCTCCAAGAGCATAACTGAACATGAGCCCACCCAACTAAACTGGCTGCTTGCATGGAGAAATGCCTCCCAGTTTGAGATGGAGCCTTGTCAGGTTACTGGATAAAAAAAGCCCTACATTCATTTCTCTCGCTCACAGGCTCGCTGCTTAGTCAGCTGTTACACTGCCGCATAAAACCTTTGCTAAAAGAGCTGTGGTAGAAAATAGCTGATCAGTAAGTCTGAAGTGTCAGAGCTGTCTGGGTAGGTGGAGGCACTAACAGGAAAGCAGGAAACCCAGTCTGTAAGCTTAGGGCTGGGAGAGAGGAAACCGTTTCCATTCAGAACAGAGATTGCAGGGCAACATTGATGGGAGGGCTCAGCCTCGGCCAAAAAGCCATTTTTTTCTCCTCTGTTTTAATAATTCCTGGTTGCTGGAACTCAGCACCCCAGGGAGGAAGTGTGGGCCAGCCTACACTGAATGCTGCTCCTTGCTCCTACCCTTGCAGCCGTGGGGAGGGGAGGCAGAGGATCTATAAACATATTTCACACAAGTGTGTGTGAAATAACCCACATAAATCACCCTGCGAGACTTTTTTAAAATGCCTGCTACCTGTAACACCAGCCACAATTAGCACACCAACTTATTTACATGTCATAAATCTGTGGCTCACAAAGACCTGTTGTACTGACTTTTCACCACAAACCTGTGAGCTTTGGTAAATTCATTAAATCAGACTCACCCCTTTCTTATAAAGGGTTTCAAGCAGCTCACAGCAGCATAAAGGTAAATCACAAAGGGCTGCCTTGTCCTCCCAGACTCCGATCACAGCTCTAGCATTCACCCCTTTGCAATTCCAAATCCTGATTAGATCAGGGAATAGATCCTGCACATGGATCTAAGTGTGGGGAAAACAATGCACCAAAGATCTGGAGTTCACTAAACCCTTCGGAGCCCCACCGACATCTCCGAGCCTGGCAGCTGTTCCAAGGCAGCTTTCAGTTTTGATCACAAATTGTTATCCTGACAGCCCACAGTAAAATTAAAGCAAGCAACACAAGACAAAGAGGCTCGACTTTGGTTTACAAATTTCATGCAGGACCCTTTGGGGGTTCTAGCTTGATTCCAGGAAGAGCAAACCAGCCCCCCAGACGCAGCAGCTGGGCCCAGAGTGCCCCGAGGCAGTGGTGCCGATGGGTCCTCGCACCCTGCGGTATCTGACAGTGGTTCCTGCCCTTGTCAGCACCTCTGGCCAGCCCCACTGGTGGGTTACGCTTTGCTGCGCCCAAGTACACACTGCCATGGATGTCACCACACAAGGTTCATTCGTTCTCCTCCTTACAGACCAGGCCCAGGAAGGAAATACATCTCTTACAAGCAGTGGGAACCAGAATCTCTCATACCAGGTGTGTGTTGTGTGAGGGAAATCAAAAGCAAGTTATGTTTGAACCTGCAGTGACCACACAGCTTGACCAAGCCATAAAAAGGGAGCTGTGTCAGTACAGAGACACCCAGAAGTGTCCATTTGCTCCTGTATGAGCAGACATGTGCTTGCAGCGTGGTCTGAGCACTGCCTGGCACACTGAACCCTCACTGCAAATTAGGGATGAGGGATTATTTTTCAGTTTCCCAACTGCAAACTAAGGATTTACCCATCTGTCCCACAGAGGTCTTGTGAGGATAAACTGAGTTATTTGAACATTTTGAAGGCTGGAAGTGCTAAGAGCCAGACGGGAGGGAGTGGTCCAGAGAAGCAAGGAAGCAGAGCGTACATTCAGTGGAGGAGGTGTTCCAGCTAACGCACAGAGAGCTCCCTCGCTCCCTGAAAAGCCACTCCAGACAATGCCTGACAGAGTGCACATATTGCAGAGCCTCATGTATTCCTTTTCCCTAGAAAAGCACAGAGCAGCAGTAGTTTCAGCTCTGCCTGGGCTCTGACCACTCGGAGCACCACACCACCTCCAATGCGTGTCCATTAGCAGAATTTAGGTCCCACTTTGCTCATTCCTTTTCCTGCTCCATTCTTGGTGTCTTCCAAGGGCAGATATTTCCACATCTCTCTTCCCCAAAATAAGGCAAAATTGTTCCTTGTCCTTCATGGGACTTACTGTACATCACAATTTATCATCTTTAGTCAATGGGGCACCCAACCCAACTGGCACCATCATACCAGCAGGCAAAACCCCCTAAGAAGTGCAGCAATTCATTTATCTCGCCAGCACCACACTGCCAATGGGGATGGTAGGAAGAAAATGATCTGTGGGCTCTCACAGCACCCACCGAACCCAACAGCATGTGGAGATACAAATACAGAGCACCCCTGAACTCAGCATGGTGGGCCAGTGGCTGAGAGCAGTGAAAGGGATGGATTTTCACACCCCCGTTCACTGCTGGCTGAATGATCCCCCGTCACACATGGCCACAATCTCCACACAAGCATGAGAAGGGAAAAATCTATGTGCTGCAGCCAGAAAATACTCTGCAGATGAAATCATGCTACCTTTAGCTAAGGAAAGTGCTAATAACAAGAAGGATTGAATGGAAGAAGCAAAAATTGAGTGTTCTGGACACTCCAGTAAGATTTCCATCTCTTCCCTAAGCACAGCAGGACAGAAAGGCTGCAGAGTGGAGCACCAGTATATTGGCATTCTTCCTACTAATTGAAGTTTCCACTCACATAAAACTATCTGGTGATAATACATTGCACTTTCATTAAAATTGTGTCACTTCAGTTCTTTATATTTTTATTGTGGCATATTAATTACACTGTCCAAACAAAAAAAAAAAAAACAAAAAAAAACAACAACAAAAAAAAAAACAAAACCAAAACAAAACAAAAAAAAAAAAAAAGAAAGAAAGAAAGAAAGAAAGAAAAGCCATTATAAAATGAAATTCTGAAATTAAGTGTTCCATTCTAACCAGAGAAAAAAAGGAGCATTTTGAACAATATAATTTGGCCCGTATATTTTTCTAAACAAACTGTATCACAACAAATGCAATCCTACAAAGACCATTTGTATTAATAAAATGGTATTTTTGCAATAAAAAAAATTGCTGGCAAAGTGTTCAGCTGGGTTTATTAGTGTCATTAAGAATCCTCCCACATTCTCTTATTTTTCAGCAGCTAGCAAAGAGGTATGTTCAGAATTTCATTATTTGAGAATGAGGCAATAGATAAAATAAAAAATAAAGAGCAATTTGTACTCCTATAATGGCTTCCTCTCCAAAGCTTCACAGCAGTTTACAAAAAACTCTGTGATTTAACCTCCTCTCTTGCAATGTAGCTATTCCCCCTTTTTATGGCCGAGAAAAATATCTCTTGAGAGAGCCTCTGTTCATTTCAAACATCTGTATTCTGAGTGCCAAGAGCATGATTTACCACAGTTTACTGTGCTCCAAATCAGTGTCCAGGATAGGAACTCAGTATTTCTAGCAAAAAAGACAACAGGCATCTCGCATCAGCTATCCCAGACTCTTGGAATCTGCTACAGAGCTGGAGTGAATTTGGGGCAGCAGGAAACTCAACCTCTGTTCCTTAGCTCTGGGCTTCTTCTCAATTTCCATGCTCCAGGGCACAAGAGGCAGAGCCTTTCACCTTGTTCTAGCCTTTTCCAAAAACACACGGGATATTTCAAATGTTTTGTTAGGCAGGAATAAGCTCTCTGCAGAAACATTGACTGAGTCAATTCTCTTTTGTCCGTTTTACAGCCTCTGCATTCCTGTTGGGCTGACACTTAAAGACGCGAAAGAATTCCCAGTATTTAAAAAACTTCTTATTTTTAATGTTTTCTGGTGCCAAGACTGACAGACGTCTGTGCACGTATGGAAAAGGCAGGAAAGCAGGGCTGTTTCTGGGGAAGAAATGCTTCTTTCATTTCCTTCCTTCTTCAACATTGGTTGATATTAATTTTAAACCTGGCTGGCACTCCACAGTAAGGAGAGTGAAAGATCTTGTTATTTCATCCAAAAAAGTATCAAATAGGTGTAGCTGCAATTTTAAAGCAACCCTGCCAAGCCATGAAGTTCCCAAAAGGACGATGGCTTTCCTGGCAGCACGGGGTTTGCCGTATCAGATGCAGCAGACTACCAGATCACAAAGCCTTACTGCTTCGTTCTAGCCATGACCCATATTTCATCCTGTGCTTCAGAAGAAGATGAAAGGCCTTCATAATGCATCCTAAACATTACCATATGGAGAAATCTTGCAGCATTTAAAAAGGATAAGCAAGTAGGGTCCTATAGAAATACTAGGACACTATAGCATTCATTTCTAAAACCCTAGTGGGACAATTATAATGTCTCTAATCTTCTGTGGAGGGGAATTATATTCCTGATATATTCTGTAGGCAATGGTGATGAGAGATTTTCATCACAATAAGCACAGGACAGAATGCAAAAATATCCAGATGACCAAACCTGTGAAAAATCGAATTTCTGAACTCTACCATTTTTAATGCAGATAGGCCAGGATTCAACCCCTACCTTAAAAATTGTATAATGACAGTAACTATAAGACTCAGAACCAGAACAAGGACCAATGAGGCTATTAATAATAGTAATAAATGTGGCTCTGCGTGAGGAAAACAGCCAAGGAATAAAAAAACCCCGTCATTATAGAATACGTTATGTATTCTGTAAAATTACCACTGCATTTGTACAATGCAGTGGCAATAAAGGAGCAATTCCCTGTCTCGGAAAAGAGGCTGCAGTCCACCCTGTGTTATCAGATGTTGCCTAGGAGGTCAGGAATGCTCCAAATGGCGCTGCTTCTCCCGGGCTCTCCTTGCCCTTGGGGCACAGGCACCAGCCGGGAGTCGGGAGCCGCTCTCTGCCTGGCAGCCGCGGGGCAGGGACTGCCCGAGCATCCCTTGCTCCAGGAAGGACAAGGAAAGTCCATGTCTCTGCCAGGCTGCGCAGGGAGAGCAGGAGGAATAAAAACAGGACCTGTCCTGCAGGAGTGAGCACCATGGCATTATCTGCAGCATGATAGCTTTCCCTGGAGAAATGGTCTGTGTGGGAATGGGGGACATGCAGCTGGCACAGGGCTCCTTTTCTAGGCTTCAGTGTCATGAGTCCTGCCTCACTGAGCACCTCTGAGAGCCAGCAACCTTCCAGCCTCCCTCCTTCCCATGCACCTCCAGATGCCACAGGTCCGCAGACATACAGTAGCATTTTGAACAAATATGTTTCCTTTACTTGTACAATTTTTTCTTGGGCAACTCTGGAGAGCCAAACTGCACATTTTGGTCCTTGGTTGCACAGCTTCAATGCCCAAATCTTCCCCTCCTCAGGCAGTAAATGCAGCTATTGCTTTGCCAGTTGGTCGAGTTACTCTTTTTTTCATTCGTGTTGCTGCCAAGGTAATGCACAATGTTACACATTTTAGAAACCAGCCCCGGTTGTGTAGTGCTACCCTACCACCACCAAACAGCTTAGGACTGTGTCAGCCCAGGGAAAAAACAAGCCTGGAAGCTAGAGGAGAGAAGATTAAAGCAAAGCAGCAGCATGGTTTTTAATTGTGCCTTAGAATTTCTAATCTAGTTAATGGTCCTTCCAGCCCATCCTGTGTAAAGACACGAGCATGTGGCATGTACTGAAGGAGGATCAACACTGACACACTGACAGATGCGCTTATTGGCACAGGACTAGATTAAGTTTTGGACTGGAATTTTAACTTGTTAGCTAGCCAGCAGCAACTTGCTTTTTTGGAGGGGAAGGGAGGGATCAAACAATTGCTGCAGAGGGATATTAGTTCCCTGGCACTTCATCTTCTTCCATTACAGATTCTCCGCTTGAACATGAGACAATGCTGCCATTCCTTCCCCCTGACTCATTGGCAATTCTTCATCCATCTCTGGTTTGCTGCTTTGGAGATTTTTTTGGCTGGAATTTGATCACCCCCACTTGCCCTTTTATTCTCTCTCCATATTTTTCAACACTTCTGTCTCCTTCATCACATCCCAAAGCTCTGCTGTGCAGTGGGAGCCTGTAAGTTAACCAGAAGTTCAATACATCCACCTCAATCTCATACAATTCTGCTTGCCCATTTGAGGAAGATGAGGAGCGAGTGCCTCGCACCGCAGGCATGCCAGCATGCGTGGCAAAGAGCGCAGCACAGAAGGTGGAAAGTGGCTGCCTGCCGAGAGGGACGCAGCTAATGTTTAACAGCACACGTATGAAAGCCAGCTCTGTTCACATTCCTCAGGAGAGCTGTCCCACGGCTTGACAGAGGGCTGTTCACACAAGAGGGCAGGAGTAATTAAGGAGAACCAAATTCTAGATGGTGGGAGAGGTGGGGGATTGCAAAAGTCCTTGGAGACCGGCCAGGACACGGGGTTAGAGGTTGGAAGTGCCATGGGTGCTCTTGTTCTGACAGAAGAGTGCTGCCAGAGGTGTCATGCCCTCCTGACAGACTCACAGCTTCTCGGAATCTGAGCAGCAGCTGAGCAGCTGTGTACACAAACATCTCCCATCCAGCCCATGAGTTCCCAGACCAGCCCCCTTTGCCATCTTGCCATATTCCAACAGCACAGGCAAGTGCAAGGGGGTAGAAGTTTGGGACAATGGTGGTATTGTAACTGGACTGCACTTTTTGATAAACCTTCTGTGTTCTTTCACTCTCCCCTACTTTCCCTTCTGCTGAGTCCTGCATTCCATGTGCATGGTCCCCAGCCCATGGGACCCTTGGACCCACAGGGAGAAGCCACTGCTTGACACCACATCAGTGCTTCGAGGGTGGTGGGAGCAGGGACTGCAACTTTCATGCAGCACAGCAGAGACAGCACAGCCAGGGCTGCCTGCAGAGGGGTGCTTGTGCCTGGCTGGGTCTGTGGCTCTCCTGCAGCCACCCAGCCCCAAGGCTGAGCCTCTCAAGGAAGCTATTCATGGAGCAAAGGCTCGGGCTGGGACACCACCCCCGCTTGTGGCAGCAATGCCAAGGGACATGCTTCCAGAAGCCAGCAGCAGAGCCCTTGGAAACACCTGGCTCCAAAAGAGGCACGCTGGCAGCTGAGCCTGCACCCTCCCATGGAAGGTGAATGCACACCGCTTCCCTAGAGCAAACAAACAGAAGCACACCAGCCAACTCCCTCCTAGCCCACAGGGGTACCGCCAGGTGAGGAAGAGAACAATTCACCCACCTACAGATGAGACTGCAGCACAAACAACCACATAGGAAAGAGATGAGCCACTTGAAGGGGCCAGTTAGGCAGGCAATAACAAGGCCTGCCCTGCTTTCAGCCTCCAGAGAGCCACCAGTCCTCAGCCTGGGGGACTGTGCAGTGTGCCCCGGGAAGGAGCCAGAGTAGCTGCCAGGAGCCTCACCATTCCCTCTGAGGGCTTAAATAGCTAGCATGCCTCCAGCATGTCCACACAGAGGAGTCCTGCTGCTTCACTCGGCCAAGCTGCTCCTTCAGTAGTTTTCCAAACACAGTGTATTTACTTTTTAATTGGGTGAGCAGAAACAACTGACCCCAAAGCTAGTGAAGAGCAGGAAGGGGCTCATCAAGTTATATGGCCCCCTTGGGCCAGCGTTTGCACTGATGCACCCAGCTGTGCTCTGGCTCCATTTTCCATGGGAGGGCTCAGGGTCCCAGCCTGCCCCCAGGGCACAGCAGGCATGTCATGGAAATCTGGCCTGTGCCCATGGAAACTGCAGCCTCCAGTCAGGTTTGTGCTGCAGGCTGTTACTGGCAGAACAGAGCCATTGAGGAGTGTGCAGGGATACAGCCATGCAGCGTGCCAAAGCAGGAGACACCTGCAGCCCCGGGAGCAGTGCAGCTCCCCAAGAAGGATCAGCAGGCATTTATTTCTCAGTCCCATGTCCCAAATGTCATCACATGGGTTTTGCTGAGCACGGAGGTCTGAGCAGAGATGGCTGGCCCCTGGAATAGCAGGCTGGTGGTGAATCCTCTATCCAAAACTGCAGGTGGCTGGCCCAGGGCACAAATGGCAGCAAAAGCATTGATCCTTCTGCAGTGAGAGCAGAGGGATGCCAGCCCCAAACCTGACCTGCAGTTCTGAACCATGGGTTCAGCTCCCTGTTCAGAGGCAGGACAACCTGTCCTCAGTCACAGCCCTGCTCAAATCTATGCTCTTCAGATCCAAACCAAACAACTCTGAGTTCCTGGTAGGGCTGAGGAGCAAACAGCAGGGCCATCAGCAAGAGCCAGGTGGGAGCTTCTGGCTCTAAGCCTGAGAGAGCTAGGGAGGAGGAGGAGAAAGCAACACAGTGATGGGAACATTGCTCTCCAGAGAAGGGGGGAAGCAGGGGTGGCAGAGAGTCCACAAGTGGGTTCATAACTGCCTGTCAGGGACCCACCTCTGCACTTAGGAGATGTTTTCTTGTGCCAGCTATAGCTCAGCACCTACAGGATCACCAGCATGACAGCAGAAGCAGTAGGCTGCCACTTTCTCCTGGTGACCCAGGGTGTTCACCCATCAGTACACTTGCACTCACCCACATATAAAAGCCCCAGGCCATCTGCTCTTCTTCAGACTGCAAAATTATGTAGTTTGAAAAGCCCTAAAATGCTGATTCCTCCCTCAGCAGGGACACAGTTCTCCAGAAATACAAAAGCATGAGTCCACTGGGGAAAAGGATATACTGGAGAGTAAAACACTGTAATGGTCTATCAATGCCATGTGGGATGCTGCTGAAAGAATTTTGGAACAACTGTGAGACTTTTTGGATGCTCAAACACTGAATGAGTCAAAAAATCATCTCTGTCCTACAGAGAAACATTTTAGAAAACAAAGCAATTGGCTTCTAGCAACATGATGTAACCTTGGTTTTTCCTCCCCTTATTGTAAGTGCATCTCTGGGTGTTTGCTTTTAAAGCTGTATCCATTAATAATGTGCCTCTATATTTATTTAGAGATATGTCAAACAAGGAGAGCTTATCCGTAGCTCCAGGCAACCCAACAATTTTAATACATAAACAGCTATATAAATGAGTCTCATAATGGTCCAACAAAAGCTTCAGCAACAAAGAACCCCATAAGCACACCATCTCTGCTCAGGATGCTCAAAATTCGGCATTCACTTCAGCAGCCAAGGAGAATAAATAAGCTTTCCAAGGGAACCAGCTTGGGTTATTACAGATCAAATGGAGGAACAAGTTGTTTGCCTTTCCTTACCTTAAAAAAAAACCAAACCCACAAATGGAAAAACATGGGCCAGTTTTTCAAGCAAGCTCGGCACATTGCCTGCCTAAATTACACTTACATGCAAGTGCATGCAAATGCGTTGTTTCCCTGGTCATATGCCTGAGCTGCATCCACATTTTCCTCAAATGCCTTCTGGAACGTGACAGGACACGCACGAGCAACCTCCCCAGTCCTTCAGAAACCAGAGCATGTGCATGCTGGTGGGAACAGAGGAAACACCTGCATTCCTCCACAGCACAAATGCAGCCAAAATAATGATGAGTCTGAAAAAAGCCCGACCGAAGGCAAAGGTCAGGTTGCTGGGACTTTGTGGAGCGGAGGGGGCTCAGCTTGGGGCTTGGCAGGAGGGAGCCTTATGCTCTTGTGCTTTTAAATGTATTTTCCTGCAGGAGATGGGGGGGAAAGCCAAATAAAAATAAGCAAACATTTTCAGTTTCTGCTGCAGATCTGTAGAGGGGTGACTAAATACTGCTGGCAACAGCTCAGCCCCCACCAGAGCCTGCTGCTGCTGGCTGTGTCCCTTCCAGAGAGATGGAGTCTGTCTGCCGTTCAGGCAAAGGAGGTGCACAGTGGGGCATAACATGGCACCTCTGTGCCAAAGGCAAGAAGCTGTGCCCCTGTGCAGTGCTAGCCACTGCTCCAGTGAAAATCCAACCAATGCACTTGCTGAAACCTTGCAGGACCTATTGTGCACATCCTCCAACATGAAATACCAACAGTGATGTTTTGGCTGGCCTCGTGGGGAGGTCCTGCTTTTTCCCTGGGGAGGTGCTGCTGATTTCTCAGCTGGGCATAACCCATCACACACGGGACTGAGGGAAGGCATCAAAGACACCATAGAGGTTCAGCTTCCGAACTTGCTTTTCTCTTCCTGCATGGGAGTTACATGCAAAATGTATGAGAGGGCCACAAGAGAGAAGGGTAAGAAAACCCTCAGTAGTTCAGCTTAGACATCTGAGGTTTTTAATCCTCCTCCCTCTGCCTGTCTGATGCCCAAAGGAAAAAATAAAGTGCTTGGACTGGCCAGTTTGGTGTGAGTCCCTGCCCCTCCCTTCCTGCTCCCCCTCACTGCAGCACAAGAGGAAAAACACTTGAAAGGCTAGAGGGGTGGCCTCAAGGATGTCTGCTTTGCCTCCACTCATGCCACTCTTCCTTTTGTATCTTTTCTAACATCCAAAGAGGAAAAAGGCAGGACGATCTCCTGTACTCAGGTGCTTGTCTCACACACACACAGACAAGCACATTCCCATTCAAAACAAGACTGCAGTGCATTGAACTTGTCCCTGAATGTAACCCTTCTGGCTTGAACAGCCCTGCTGGCTCCTGCCTTGGGCAAGGTTTCAGTTTCCCTGTGGCTTGATGACGTGATTTGAGCAGGATTTATGAGGCTTACAAAAAAACACAATTAAATCTAAGGGGCAATGAAGGGGATTTTTTTCCTTCTTTTTTTTTTTTTTTCCTGCCTTTTCATTGCTTGCTTCTAGGACAAAGGCAAAAGTTGACTTGGCAGAAGTCCACTGTGTTGGCTGGAGCCTGAATTTCTAGCCAAAGATGTTTTCTCCAAGCCTAGTTAAATTAATTTCCTTGAGTTTTTCAAACATTTTCTTTGCTCTAAGTGACTGAGAAGCCATTGACATTTCAGTTGAGGAGCAATCAAAATACAGGACCCAAAGGGCCAAAGTCATCCCTGCTGTAACTGCTGTGGTTGGCACTGCAGCTGTCAGCATTGAGGGAAACAGCTGAGGTGGGCATCCTGGAAGATAAGGCAGGTAGGGAGCAGAAGCCAGGTTGGGACTGAAATATCCCTTTGCTTCCAGCAGAAGAGTCATCCCTTTGGGAAGAGACCCAGCCAGGTCCCTGTCTGACCCTGAAGGCTCGAAGAATGGATGTACCCAAATCCAACAGAAAGGAGCATGACCTCCACTGGAAACTACACATGCTGGAAAAGAAAAAGCCTGTGTCCTAACTTTGTGCTTTGAGTCCTGTTCAATAAATAATAACAGAGTATGCTGGAACTATGTCACCATGTCATTTCAGGTGAGGAAGGCTGGTGTTTTCTAGGTACCAGCTCTGTAAACCCCCAAGGAGCAGGGTGCCAGGGCAAGCAAGGGTCACACGGTGCTCAGCGAGGCACGTGCACACCCACAGCCACGTGTGCCCAGGAAAATGCATTTCTCTCTCCTGCAGAAACTAAACTTCAGATCTTGTGGACTGATTTTCTTAATCCAAAAGCAAAGGTCAAACAGAAAGTGCGTGGCTTTGGTTTATTTATGGAGAACCTTAGACATCAGACTTTCCAAAAGTATCAGCAAATTCTGCACATCTATGTTTAAACCCCTCAGAAAGGTGTTGTGCCCTGCCTTTCCAAAGGCCCCCCTGTTCAGGTGCTGTGCTGGCGGTGTCAGGAGCCAGGAGTCTGGCACAGCACCAGCCAGCCTGGCACATCCTACAGCAGGGCCACGTCCACCGGGAGAGGGGACACGGTGAACTCAGACACAGTGCATCCTCTGAGGATGTCAGCTCTCTTGAATTATTTACTTATTTCTTATTACATTACTGAAAAGGAGAGTGAGGGAAAAAACCCTCCCAACTCACCTGAAGAGGAAATGAATAGGGAAACTTTGAGATTTCTCATCCCTCCAAAAAGCCCCTTGGTGAGCATGGCTGCTGCAGCTGCCCCCGAGAGGCCTTGCAGCACCTCAATCCCCATACCAACAAGGAAGAACCAACAAGGCACTTAACCACAGAGCAGTTTCTTCTCTGAACCTTCGGGTTGCCTCAGAAGTTTTTTAAACAAGACGCTTTCCTGTTTTTGAAACCTGTGCATCCGTATGGTTTGCAGGTTACTCAAATAACCTTATCACTTGGAGCAACGCTGGCATGAATTTCAAAACTGCTTACTGCAGGTGCTCCCCTCCCCTCTCCACACATATCTATTTACTCATAGGGAGCCTTATTTACAGTATCTTCCTGCCAACTGCTGACACAGAAGAAAAAAAAGCCCTGGGTTACACATTAAGCTTTATCGTTGAAGTATTCATGCCAGACGGTGTCCAAACAGAGTTAACTGACTGACCTTAGCTCAGGGTAAGCCACACAAGGGGGAAATTTCTATCGCAATCTGCTTGCACGGGCAGAGCTCGTTTCACACCACCAGCTTTTTCATCTCCTCCCCCCCTTCATCTGGGCTGAAAAGGCTTTTCAAAGAAAACATGGTTTTGTTTTCAGAAAGCCAAGTAGAGCTGGTTCCTTGTAAGTTCATTAAAGGAGGAATTACCAGAAGGAGACGTTTGCAGGTAAATGTTAAGGCATGGAGAGGGCAGCCTGTACAACAAATCCTGATCTAAAATCCACACAGCCCGCGAGTCAAATTCAATCCTTCTGTCAAAACTGGGAAAATGAAGAGGACTGCCATGCAAGAATATGCCGTCCAGAGGGTCTGGAAAATCCAGAAATCAGCTTCACTGTGTCTGTTTTGCACAGCAGCTTTGCAAAGATCTGCCAAACGTAACAGTTTCATTTGACAGTCATCTTTTGGCTTAACTTCTGAGCTGGCTGGTGGCCATCTCCCATTGCACAATGAATGCCTGCAAAATTAATCATAAACTCCCTGCCTGGAACTCTCAGTGCTGCTCTCCTGAAGGGCACCTGCAGTCTGCTCCAAAACCCCGACAGTACCTCAAACCCTGTGTTCATTAATGGCCCAGCCAGCAAGGGAGGACAAACCATCACAATAACAATCCATGAACTTTATTCTTCCACTCCCACTTCTGCAATCTGCTGGCTGAGCCATTTACCTCTGTGTACACTTCATGACAGCCACACCACAGCCGGGCACAAAGGCACTTATCTCGACCTCACACTTCACATCCTTTCTTCTCACAGCTAACACTTGGCTGGTGAAGAAAGCCGTACAACCTGTCTTGGGAGAAAGAAGAAGTAAGAGCTGCTCTCAGATTAACCGGTCCTGATCCTCTCTCCAGTAAATTCTCTAAAACCAATTCGGCAGGGGTACGGTAAGGTTCCCTTGCTGCAACACTGCCTGCATGTTGGTTTTGTCAGCAGGGACTCACGGGAATGCAGACAGAGTGGGCTTCTTGTCTGTCAGAAGTGCTGGCTGGCCAGCCCTGCCACAGGAGCCTGGGCCATGGGGCATGGGTGGGACATCACTGCACAGGCTCCCTGAATAAACCACACCCCACTTTACTGCTCCCCATGTCCCCTTCTGTAAAATACTTTCTCCTGCCAAGCAAGCTGCTCTGCACTGGGGAGGGAAAGCCCCTGCTCCCCACTTCCTACCCTCAGCATGCAGTGCCAGCACTTGGGGAATGCCTTTCCCCAGAGTTCCTCTCCCACCACAGGGGTGCAGCCCTGGCTCTGACAATGTTGTTAATGGCTTTGCACCTCTGGTTTGCAAGAGAGGTCTCTCCATCTGTGTACTCACCAGAGTGCTCAGGCTCAGGCAGCCCCCAGGCCCCCTGAGAACACTCGGCTCTTGCCCAGATTGCACTGGGCAGCTGCTGTCACACTCCCAGCCCTGGGCTTTCCAGCAAGGATGCGGCCATCAAATCCAGGGTGCCATCTTCTCTTTTCCCTGCCACTCTAATTAAATTGCTCATTTTAAAAAGTAAGTGAATTGCATTCCTGCTAAGTTAATTAGTTCCTCCTATGTAGTTTTCTTCTTCCAATAGACTAAATTGAATTGAGCATACAAACACCCCAGGAAAATAACAAAAAAATCCAAACCCCAAGCAGGATTTAAACAGCTCCAGAAGGGAGCAAGAATGTATTTCCTAACACGTCTAATAACAAAACATAAAGGTATAAAACAAATGTGATTAAAACCAGAGGAGCAAGCAGCACACATTTTATTGCTATGTTTTCACTTTTTATTTCTTTATAACAAGGATAAAAAATAACTTGTGCAACCTCCGCCAGGAAGTGAGTGGATCTTTGAACTCTGCCATCTGGCTAGTGGAATCTGTATTTTTGTTGCCTCAGGTTACAGGTTAATCCTGCCAGTTTTTATTATTTGTAGAACTAGTTGGCCTCTGAGAAGCTTTTATGGTCTCTGTCACAGAGAAGATTGCTGCTGAGCAAAATACACAAAATACCGGGGTCAGTGTGGTGAGGACATTGAGCAGGGAGGGAAAGGGGCGGGGGGGTAGGCAGTTCTGGCTAATCTAAAATTATCCTTTTTATTACAAGAGAAGACGTTGCAACATGTGCTGGCGAATTTGCCTCACACTGCAAGTCAGCGCAGACAGGAAGGCTGAGCCTCCCTGCTCATGGTGGAAGTCAAGCCCGAGCATGCCCAGCAGCTGGGGAGACCCATGTGATGACAACAGCATCCAGCTCCATCTGGTGATGTGCTCCCAGCCCCCCCGGGCACTTTTCCATCTAGTCTTGCAAGCAGCTGGATCAATTTACTGTAGCCTACGGTGCACTGCACAGGCACAGACTGAAGTTATTACTCATGGAAATCCCCTCTGCCTCAGTGCTTTGAACAAGGAATCAGGTAGCTTTCAACCTCCTGACAATTAATAGCCTTTGGTCGAGGGAGAGCAGTGCAAAAACGCTGGAAGGGATGGGTTTCAAAACAGCTTGCTTAGTTTCTAGTAAATTAAAGGGAGTGGGTGGTTGAGGTACACAGTAATATTATCCAGCCCAGTGTGGTCTTCACTGACGTCAGCAGGACATTTTTTCCCTTCTTTTCCCTCTGTCTGCCTGTCTCCTGAAAAGAGACACATGGAGGCTAACGCTGTGACAGAAGCATGGCTTGCATACCCGGAGAACCTCCAGCTTTCCATCAACAAAGCCAGAGCGCAGATGCTACTATGTTGCAAATGAGCAGCACCAAAATATATGCAAGTCATTTCAGAGGAGGAAAAAAGCTGTTGGAAACAGAAATCATGAGGACTTGCAGTATGTCTTTCTCTTCGTGTTGCATGATTAACTGTTCTGACTAAGACAATGCTGTTCCTGTGGCTAAGAACACATCCTCATCTCAGATTTTACTTGAAATAGCACATTTGACCGTGACCCCTCCCCACAACTGCTGTGCCCATCCCAGCTGAGCTCTGTGGTGTTTGCAACTGTGTTTTCTCAGTCTCACTGAACGCATCATTTTCTCTGAGGCCCCTGTACTGTGGGCTGGAGGCACTATAAAAGAGCTGCCAGCTTTGCATTGAAAATATGCCAGTAAGTTCAGCAGAAAAATTTCACTATGCTTTCAGCAAACGTGATTTCTGTGCACCATCGTGCACTTGCAGCCTTTTCATGCACTGCTACTTGCATATGGAATAAAAGGTGGTTGGACAGCAAATAAAAAGATGTACAACACTGAGATGCTGCAGGTAGGAAAAATGGACCCTAGGCTTGTAGGCATCACCTTCCAGGTGAAACATAACACTACAGTGCCCACGTTTACTGTGTCAAAAATGTGAAACACAGAAAGTGTCCAGGCTAGGACTTTTTTAGGGTTGCAAGAGACAAAGGGGACTTTTTTATAACAAAAATGTGTACTGAAGCTGCTGTGCCAGGTTCTGACTCAACATGCATACTGCTCAAAGTGGAAGATTTTTCCAGTAATTGAGTGGACTGAATGAGCTCATCATGACCCACTGAGCAAGTTTTCTTAGTATTCTTTTTGAGCAAGAGAACAGCTTTGATCAGTGTTTGCACTCATTTGACTTTTCCCCTGTTCCCAAACTTTTGTTCCTTTCATTAAACACCCGTTCCATTCGGCTCCTCTTGGTGAAAGGAGCAATTTTTTCCTAAGTGTAGCCACGGGACTTAAGTAAATATCACTGAAGCATTAAAAATCCAATGTATTAATGAAATTATACTGCAGGCATTGTCAAGTTGCAGGATCACCAGAGCAAGAGCAGAAGAGTACTGTCCATGAAAGCCAAAAGAGACGGTCGTTCCACAGAACACTGCAGACACAGACAGGGCATCTTTGTGCAGGAGGCTGAAGGAGATGTGTGAAAGTGGAAGACCATGAATCACTGCAAACAAATTATGTGATCACCAACTGGCACATTCTTCTTGTCCTTCTGTATCCTGATCTCCTGCTTTTCGTGATGGTCACCCATGCAAATTGATGGCATTCTGCCTGCTGTCCTGAAGAGCATTTTTGCTGCTTGTTATTAAGGTGTGAAACTTTGCATGGTGTGAAGGTTGAGGAAAAGGTCTTGAACCAAGTCATTTTTGGCAAGAGTAAGCTACAATTCCCTCAGGGCCACAGCTATAGACTGGGCTTTGCTGCAAACACCCCACATCTCTGTGCGCCTGCCTTTGGAGAACAAGTCAGAGATTTTTACAAGGAAGTATCACCTGTTTGCCTTTTCTGCAAGTTGCCTACTGAGGTCCCTTTGACAACAGTGTCTTTCAGGATTGATTTGCAACTTTCATTAGGGCATTTTGGAGAAAAAATAAAGAAGGAATTAATAGCTATCTGTAATTACAACTCAGCGTGGCAGTGCCTGTGGGTTAATGGAGCTCATATCTCCAAGTTGCCACTCCTGAGTTCTAGCCACCAACCTCTGCTCCCTTCTTCCTGCAAATAGAAAGTTCCTATTGCTTTACACAGTAGACAAAGACAATCACCCTCTGGACTTTGAAAGAAAAGGAACTTTGATGAATACATAACTCGGCTAAGCAACACTTTTCATTTAAAAGAAAACACTCTTCCATTTTCACATCCAACAGGTGCAGCCCAGATGGTAGCCTGCTTTCTTCCAAGGTCTCACCGAAGAGTAGGAACGGCACCCCAGAGCCCTACCTACACAGCTTCAGGCTCTCTGACTGAGCATTTCAATAGCTCAGCTGTGGCCACAGCAGCCTGCAGCCCAGTGTGCCAGGCCATGGCAGGTGAGGTTGAAAGGAAATCCACAGGCTTCTCCAGTTCTCTTTTTCAGCTATTTTTGGAGATGTTGTCGAGTCCAGGCCACACTGATCTCACAGCTATCTTCAGACAGCCTTTGGCCACCCTGCCATGTGAGACCAGAGCTTGAGCCTGGGTTTTAAGTTCCACGCATGGTGGGCCTGATGGTGAGAAACATAGCCCAGATTGCTCAGCTTCGACTGAGGCTGTCAATGTACACTGGTTTTGTAGCAGAGGATCGATGGCAGCTGTGTCACCCTGGCCACCAAACAGCTGTGGGCTGGTCATGGATCTGAGCCACTCATGCTGCAGGTAAGGCTGAAGGTGGACCTGAAGGTGCACTTGCCTGAAGGTGGAAACAAGACCACCATACAGAGCAATGTCCCATCACCCCTAAACAAATGTAAGCAAAAATATTAACCATCCCATGAGATAGGCCCCTGGAAAATATCTTACATGGTTGCTTCTCACTAGCCCTGGTGAAAGGCGTACAAAGATGGCTGCACATCTCAAGTGGCAGGCAAAGAGTCCTTTACAGGGACACCCGTGAATTATTATTACCACCACTCTCCTTTACAAAGCCTTCAGAAATCTTTCCGAGATGGTATTTTTGTGACCAGACAAAGGTCAGAGTCCCTGCTATGATAAATCAGGCTTGATTCGGAGGCAGGTTCAGCTGACAGAGTCATCTGACCAGGGCAGCTGTGCACAGACCCTGAACCAGTTCCTTTCTTGTGTCTCTGTCAGGCTGGGCATGAAGCTCAGACATCTGCTAGTTCCTGAATTACAGCGAGCATGCAATAACGGACGTGCCCCACTCGGGGAAGCTTGTGTTTATTATTTTCCAAGATTTGCATCAACTACACACACAACCAGACCGCAGCATCCGGTCACCAAATCTGCTGTGTGCAGCTGCATTGGCTGCTAAAATGAATGGTGACTTCGTAAGGCTGTGGCTTCCCTAGGAAAAAAAAAGAAAAAAACAAAACTAAAGGAAAAATTTTGCATTTCCCCTTTTCTGTCTTGCCAAATCCTTCTCTTCAAGAAACTATGCAAAGTCCCCCTAAGTAGCATCGTACTTGTAAGGAGGGCAGCAGGCCCAGCCATATCGCCCACAGCTTTGTTCATGCCCAGCAAAAATGTTTGGGGATAGTTCACAGCCACCCACTGGGGGCTGGTACAGCCACGTATTCCCTGGGGTCTCGGGAGGATCAATGTCAACCCCAAGCCAGCGCAAGGACAAGTGGCCCCACAGGACTCCTCAGCATGTTCCGGGTGTCCTGCTGAGCACCACCACAACTGGCTCTTGCTATCATGCCAGCCTAGGCCCCAGTGCACCCCTTGCCCTTTTCCCACTCCGTGCCTGCCTTCTGAGGTGCTGTTTGTACTCCCCATGAAAAAATACTGCCCCTGCTGAGTGGCCCTGGGTCATTCCCTGTGCTACCACCTGCCCCAGCAGGAAACTGCAGCTGCCAGGCCCCCAGCAACCTGTGCGGAATGCTGGGGCACCCCTCTATACCTAAAATGCCCATGTTGGGGTAAGTGGCAGCTGGGGTCCCCCACAGCCATCACCAGCGTTCAGAGTGAGCTCCCAGCCCATAGCTGTTGTCCACAAAGGACGCTGAAATCCCCTTCCTCCATTCCCCTGCCAGCACCACTGAGCTGCACTGCTTTGACCTTTTCAGGGAAATCTGCCTGGATGTTTTGGCTCTGACCCCTGGCAGCTGCATCAGAGGAGGAGCTGAGCCCACTGTAAAGGTCAGAGAGGCACAGCCTGCCCCTCAGGGGGCTGCTGGGCCTGCCAACTCAGCTGTTGTCTTCCCATGACTAGAGCTGCCATCGCTGCTTGGAAAGGGCATGAGCGCGATCCTGTTCTTACAGTCTGGAAATCACAAGGCCTTGGTCTCAGATGGGCTCTCAGAAACAGGAGAGGCAGGATGCTCTGAGCTGGCTCCCTGTCAGGGAAAACTGAGAAGGGTCCTCACAAGAAGCTGCTTTTAGGGTTGATCAATTCTCAGAGCTACTTAGTTGTGCACTCAAAGGGCCAAGCCTTGTGCTTCACATAAGGCATCTGTGTCTGCTTGAAAAAAAACTATAAAAAGCCCCTGAGGCTGAGAAATTTTAAAGATGCAGCAAAAAACCCCAAAGCTTCAAGCCTGCAAGTACCTCTTCTAGCCATACACAAATCACTTCCATATTTTACAAGTTTTGAAGAGTGTGTGTATGTGCTTTGTAAATCAGCAAGCCTGACCCTGAAGCCATCCAAAACTCATGATCAAAAACTTCTGAGTATTTGAGGTGCAGATGACATCATTCTCCAAAGGGCTCCTTCATCTAAGTAAGAAAAAAAAGGAATTTTTGAAGCTGAACAGAAGCTCTGAAAACTTGCTTTCTGTGCCAGGAAACATGATGCATAATGGGGACACACACAGTCCCATCAGTACAACTGAGAAGCAAACAGGACCTATTTTCTGTACTTATGGGACTAAAATGACCTCCAGACAAATACCCCATGACCTCTGACATTTGAGTGTTCAGAAACAAAAATTTGTCCTGTGGCCTCTGCACCTTCTGTCTGCCCTCCTGCATCTCTACATCCAGTCTGGGGAGCACAGGCAGGGCATGGGGACATGGCTGAGGGGTGTTGCCACCCACATAATTCCGTAGTGCCCTCACTGTAGGGCCCCTGGGTTTCTGCCAACACTGTTGAACAGCTATGATTCACCACGTTGCTGCGTCAAAGTTTCTTGGTACCGCTTTCAGGGTAGCATAACATCCCAGAAGGATGGGCTGTGGCCGCTACCAAAATAGCTCAGGTTTGCTCCCTTACCCCAGTAGCAGTCCCAAGGGCTGTGGCTGTGAGACAAAGTCATGCAATCCAATAGGAGCATAGCATATCTGTAGGGCAAAGCGCTGGGGTTTCCATCCATGTAGTGCACATTTTAGAAGGCTTGCATCAGACTAGCTGCAGTCTGGCTCTATGAACTCAGCTAGGAAGCAGACGGGCAGCTCCCAGAGAGCACTTTCCAGCTTAGTTTCTTCCACCAGAAACCCAGCCTATGTATTGCAAGGTCACCCCACAAGGTGGAAAGTTGTGTGGGAGTAACAAGGGTGTTTGTCCAAAAGTCATCCCCAGCCTGAGCTGAGCCAGTAATGCAGGCACTTCCAGCTCATCTGCCTGCCCTGGGTGCAGGAATGGGAGAGCCCCAGTGCCACTGCCCACCAGATGCTGAGTGATTTGTATGAGCAACCTAGGTCGACCCAGGCAACCTGACACAAGGCACAAGCACAAAGGACACTGGCTGAGAAGGTGAAGGAGGGGAGATATGTTTAGGAAAACAGTGCTGCAGAGGAGGATGGATGCAGTTACAGCCCCTGCCTGTGTACACTGGGATCCAGCGGGACAGGACAGGGTTTTTTGGGCCATCCCATCTCATCTCCATTTCCATCCTCAGCCCACACTGTGCTCCTGCAGACTGTGGTGAGAGAGGAAGGTGCTCCTCAATGTCCTTGATGCACTCTGAGTGAGGGCCTGGACGTGGGGGTGGAGGCAGTGGGGCAGGGGCATCCAGCTCAGCCCAGCCTCCTCCGGGAAAAGGCAGTTGGGCGGGCTGGCCTGCAGCCCAGGCCTTCAGAAAGGATACGAAACCTCATCATTGTGAAAGCAGGAGGTGACAGTTCATGCTAAGGCAAGGGACTCCAGGGTGACTTCACTGCCAGCATGAGGTACAGCTCGCTGTGTGCCACCACTCTGCAGCTCCTCAGAGCTCCCCTCCAGCACAGCAGCCTCAGCGAGCCTCCAGGAGCATTGTCCCTCATCCACCAGCCAGGGCAGCTCACAGCGTGGCCAAGGACAACCCTTCTGCTTTGAGATACCCACAGGACTTGTCATACCTATGTCTTTATAGGGAAGAACAAAGACAGGAAGATAAAGGCAAACATTTGTGACAAAAAAGAGGTGTAAAATCACAAAGGTGCCAGGTAGTTTGGAGTTCCATGGCAAGGCAGGGCCATCTCAAACAGCCAGATGCCCATGAAATGTTATTTCTGGGCACCACTTCAGAACTGACTTGGAGGGAAGTGTGACATTTACTGAGTCACCTCCACCACTTCCTGCAGCACCTGGCGCTTAGTTCAAGGGCTCTCATTTAGATACTGAGAACTTGCTTGCTGTTCAGGCTGAAAATAACACCATTTACTTTCATTTTTTTTTCTGAAAAGCTTTGCTGAAATCATGATCTGTAATGCAACAGCCTCCAGTGCAGCCCCATGTGCAGTTCACAAGCAGGATGAAAGAGCAGCTTAAAAGCTGTCAGTCACCTGGTACTTCTCTCAGGAGGCAGTCAGCAACACATAGCTGCTTTCTCCTTGAATCCAGTAACCAGCAACAAGACTTCCGTTTTCCAAGCCACCCAAACCATGCAGCATCCTGAGCACTGATGGAGGTTTTTGCCACTTCCCCTGACTGCCCCAGTAAGCTGTGGCCTCCTGAGCCTCAAACATGGGCTGCAGCAGCCACACCATGAACAGAAATAATTTTGAAGGACAGCTCTGAATCTCTGCCTTTATGAAAAGTCATTCAGGGCTCCTGTGTCCCTGCTTGCTCCTGTCAGAGCCCTCCAGGGCTCAGGATGCACAGTCTCAAAGTGCAAACAATTTCTGAGAAGAGGAATTGAAAAGAAAAGCTAAATCTAATTTAAAAAAAACCAAACCACAAAACCAACAACCAAACACCGACAAGTATTTCTTTAGTTTCATATCTAAATTATTTTCACACATTTCTTCTGCTTTTAAGTACTCCCCTTGCTGAGGATCTAAAACTCTGATTAATTAATTGTGTATACACATTAAGCCTCCCTGTTTTGATATCCCATTTGTTAATAAGAAAATGACAGATTTTCCACCTTGGTATTACAGAATTTACACATTTCACATTCAATCCAAAAACATTCGTGGTGTTTCTTTCAAAAGTTGAAGCTGGATGAAGAACATTTTGTCCTTATGAAGACAAAACCTTTCATTAAGGCCATTACAATCACAGAGTATCAGCCACCTAAACCCAAGTGTCTTTGTTGGCAGCACATCCATTAAAACAACTACTCGAACAGGATATGACATGTGAATGTTTAGTCTGTGGAACAAAAAAAGAAGAAAAAAGCAAAAAAAAAAGTATCAAATGTAGAAATGTCAAGGGTGAAAGAGGAACTGGGGTTGTTTGCTGTTAGAAATGTTGCCACTTGCATCACACTGGCCTGTGAGAGCCATGCATGCAGAAGCACCATGGAAGTTCTAGGAAAGGATGAAAAAGCTCCCTTTCTTGTGAAATACACTGTTTTCCCAGAGACCATTCCAATTCAGAGTCAGACAGGAGTAACTGTGCAAAGCTGTCTGAGAAGAGCTGCAAACCCACGTTGTTCTTCCCGTGCATTTGGATGTCACGGCTCCCGGGACATGCTGTACAGCGGCTCCGCAGTGCCTGGGAGAACAGTGCTCGCCCAGCAAAGAGCAAACCCACCCACTCTGCTGATGCTCTGCTTGCTCCCTTGCTCTGGGCATACTCTAAGGGAATAGTTCATTTGTTTTCAGCCTCTCCTTGGTTTCTCTGGTCTGGGATATTGACCAAAAGGCACATAAAAATGTCATGTGGACAATTAACTCCCTATTTAAAAGAATTAATATTGCTGCATTAAGCCTTCAGGGTCTGGGAGGATTCATACAGGTACACAACTGGACGTTCAGCTCCAAAAAATGAGGCTGGACAGAGTAAGACAAAATTATGTTCTCTCCAGCTGGACATATTTTATAGCCTGACAGTCTGCCACATTAAACGGAAGAGAGGAAAGACCAGTTGGGACGTGCACCCAACTGAGATCTTCTGATCATTCCTCTTTTTTCCCTCTTTCTGCTCATATACCCGGCGACTTTGAAAACTAGGTGCAGGCTGGGGCTGGTTATGAACCAAAACAAGGAGAGGTCTATTGTGGACATCTGTGCTTGCTTTCTTGTGGGACTTGTCAGAAAAAGAGGCAGGCTGCATTTTTACTGGAAGGGGAGATTAATCATCTAGGAAATGCAAACACAAGAGAAAAGAAATAGAGTCTGTAGAGACACTTCCAGATACATCATGCCCCTTGTCCTGGCCTTGAAGGCAGGCTCAGCACCCAAGGCTCTCCAGGGCTCTGAAAGAGTAGAGCTGCAGGGGAATGGCTGTGTGCCAGAGACAGGCACCTCCCATGCCACTGCCAAGGCAGCCAGATCCTGCACACAGCCACATTCTTCATAAAATTACAGAAAATGTTAATTTATGGCAAATCCTTCCCAATTAAAGACCATAAAGCTCCACAGTTAATCAAGCTGATTAAATGAATTAAACTTGTTAAGAACAGTTTTATCAAAACATTTACATTTCTGCTGAGCAGAGATTCATGTGACTTTGAGCTGCAAAGTACACAGTTGCCATGAGAGGACTGAAAAGAGGATTTGGAACATTAACCATGTAAAAAATCAAGCCTATCACTGCTTCTCCTCGCATTCATTTAAACAAAGGAGTTCCCTGCTCCATTAATTTCATAACCATGTCAGGTATCTCCTACTTTCTGGAAAGAGAGGCATTGTTTACCCACAGTGGTAGAAAACATATGGGTCCAGAGGTGAGGCATTCATCCCCACCTTAAGAAACATCTCCAAACCAAAGTGCTGCCAGAGGTCCTGGAAGAGCAGCACCCCTCATCCAACCCATGGTGTAGACCCATGGCACTTGTCCAGGAAAAATGATGGCCGGGGTCCGAGAGCACCCATAAAGAAACGTGTCCATAAGAGTACACAACACAGACATGTCCACAGCTGTCTGAAAGATTAAAGTAACTGAGCAGGGGATTTTTTCCTTGTATATAAGTCTGCTCAGCTCCAGACCCCACAGACACGCGTCCAATAAAGGCCTTCTATGTCTAACTTCTTAATTTAGACACTTGTCTTCAGTGTCACCAATCCGAGGAGTGGTGTACTGCTGAGAGGAACTGGACATTCAGCCAGCATCCTACATATTTCAGAAGAGAGGTTGGTGGTGACATCCCATTTACCTGTGCCACACCATGACCCACCAGCCCCATGTGTTCCCAGAGCCTCACTTGATGGGGCTGAGCTGGGAGCAGATAGACCTGTAATGGCTGGACACAGGCTGAGCTGGTATTGAGGGTTTTCTCTGCTTATGCAGAGAGAGAGGCACCCTCTCACAACACTCCACATCTCTTTTAGGATAAATAACATGTGGGGTTTGCTGTCTATCTGCTCACTGTAGAGCAAATCATGATGCTAGGACTTACACTGAATGCCTCACTCCTGCATAGCTCAAACACAACAAACCATGGCCAGGAACAGGGTATCTAACCACACAGCAGCAGGCTGTCACAAATGGGTAGCCCACATGCATGTAGAAAGCAGGTTAGTGTGGGCTTGAGATCCTTTTCAAATATTTAGCCCACCTCATTGATGGGTTTTCTTTGCTGCTGCAACATGCACTGCTCTCCACAGCAGGCAGTTGAATGTAGCACTGTGTGTCTGCCCAGCTCTGCATCCACAGTAATGTCCTGCCAACTGAGGATTTAAACAGTGAGACTGCACAATTCCAGCTAAGAAGGCAGTGAAGTGGGAACAAGCATGTTTAGAAGATCTGCAGGTTCAGCATTTTGCAGTGAGTTCTGCTAAGGCAAAGACAAACTTGGCATTGGTACTTCATCTTCTGTGCCATATGCTTTATTCATCTGAGAGTTGTTTTTTTCCTGCAGGGCAGGGTGGATTGGTAGGTATGGAAAGAAATTCATTAAAATTACTTTGGTTGGTTCTTTGTGCTGGCCACCATCTCCATTTTGGTTTTTATTTCTCATGCCCAGAACAATCCTGAAACAAAGACATCCTCTCCTGGAGCACAATAAATACTCTCAAAAGGAGTGCCTGAAAGGCCATGCTCCTTGGATGAGCCTGTAAAGGCTACAAGTTGTGGGCTGGAGTATTTATAAAGAGTGGTAGAAACCAAGAGACTAATAATAAAAGTAACACGCATTAAGAACCCAAATATACTTACATTCCATGCAACATCTGGGTATTGGCAAAGGTACCATCTGCTTATGTGCAAGCCACTTGCCTGGTTTTGCAGCAGCAGGTTTCTCAGATGATGCTTGAACTGAGCTACCTATTCAGTTTTGCACTACTTGTCTGATAAATGGCAGCCTTTTTAGTGGAAAGACAGACATTTGATTATTTTAGGTTCAGGGATTCTGGCCAATTCCTTCCCAAAAGTGGCTGGGGTTGAATAGCCAAAGAAAATTTATGCATTTAAACTTGATGATGCTTAAACACTGCAAGTAAGAACACAGAAATGGACAGAAGCCTGAGGGATACCAGAAATCTCCAGGAAAGTTACTTTTCTGTTCAGAGAAACTGCCAGCAGCTCCTGATAGTGGCCGTTACAAATGTATTTCCATGTTCTACCCTTTTAAAGTATATATTATTTTCAGTTAAAAAGAAGTCTCCATTCGTTCTTGAAGTCCTGTGATATTTCTGCACCTAATAGTTTCCAGGTCTGTCCATAGGCTGTAGCAAGTTTTTGTTTATCCATATATACAAAGCTTTGAAGGGTTCAGACCACAAAAGCAGAAATCAACTAACTCATGAGCCACAGACAGACAGGGTGGGACATCTGGCTCCCACGGCTTTGGAGAAGCTTCCAGTTCACTGCCAGTTTGATGCAATGATACAGAGTAGCCACACAGACAAAGCTCTTTGCCTCTCTCTTTTCCTTAATTGTGAGGTTAGGTACAAACCCCTTCCTATTTCCACCTCTAATGCCTACAGGGAAGAAATAGTCCAAAAAGTTTCTTAAGAAAGATGAAAACTGCATAGGCATCCTAGTAAATGCTCTTCAGGTAGTGCATGTTTCACAGGTTGGGCTTAGGTGTCATTTACAAATTATGTTGAAATTGAGTCGTTTCATATTCTAATCCACATTGAATATAAAAATGAAGTGTCTCCTGCACATACAAAGTTCATATACCATTCCAAAGCTTTTACATGTCAAAACAATCTGCCTGTTAAAACCTCTGCCTGAGTTTCAGCAGAATGTGTTAGTGCTGAGAGTAACCAAGGGCTGGATTTCTCCAGAAGGGCCTTGCTCACCACTTTAATGCCCTTCCCTTTCCATATACTCAAACTGTCAGCCTGCCCAGACCCCAGGGAGTGCCCAGTATGACTATCAATGGAGATGAATCATTTCCCAAGCTGGGGACTTAAGAACCTGTAAAGCACTTCTTTCTCTTTCTGTTAAAGGATTGTTTTGGATGTAGGAGGAGGAGCATGGGAGGAGCATGACACGTTTGGTTTCTAGTTATGATCTCACAAAAAAATTGCTTCTGAAATGGGGGATTGGGAAGGAAAACAGCATCTAACAGCTCCTGCTGGGACATGGGCAATGCAAGGAAACATTTGGAAAAATAATCCATAGCAGTTGCTGAAAAGGGCTTAACAAATGGAAAAGAAGAGGTATTAAACTAAATGCTGGTTTATAAAATAATAGGGCCTCATTTGAACATGTAGAGAGGCGAAGAACACTGTGTCACTGAGCAGAAGAGAGGTGGCTTTTCTCTGCAGTGTGCTGTTGGGTCTGTTGGGTTTTGGCCATCCTCAAAACGGATAAAGCAACTGTAGGCACTTGTTTGTCAAAGAGGTGTTGGCATACTGGAAAGAATTCAACAATGAACAACAATCAAATAACTAAAGGGAAGATTAAATAACTAAATATTACAGTTTGCATAAGTAAATCCCTAAGAGGAAGATAAAATCATTT
Source organism: Molothrus ater (assembly GCF_012460135.2). Classification (NCBI taxonomy): domain Eukaryota; kingdom Metazoa; phylum Chordata; class Aves; order Passeriformes; family Icteridae; genus Molothrus; species Molothrus ater. The sequence continues at coordinate 43,975,335 of NC_050480.2, forward strand.
GAAGATATCAACAACATCAAGGAGAGAGCACTGTTTACAGAGCTCCAGATGAGGTGTAACAAGAAAGGAAGATACCTCTTCCTGCAGAAAGGGAAAATGCAGACTGGAAGTTTGAGCTACCAACCCCCTGCTGGTGACCTTCACAGCCCTCTCAACACCCTACCAAAACCTCAGTTGGTGCAGAGTTTGCTGAGTGAGTTCCTTGGGCCACTCACAGCCACGACGGCAACACCATTCTGCAAAGCAACCTGCCACACACACCATGTGTGCTGCACGCCACCAGGCTCCTATCCCCCCGTGCCTGCACCTCCCACATGGAAAAAGAAAGCCAACGTTTCCAAAGGCATTTTCCCATCACTAAAATGCCATTTCTCCCCAGCATTTGATTCAACAGCAAAGCACAAAGCACCTGGTAGGTCTGCAAAACAGCAAGTCCACCTCTGGAGCCTGCAAATGCCACATTACAAGCACAGGTCAGTACTTGCCTGTAGCAATCGGATAACCAGATGCATAGCAGCTGGATTTCACACGCACCCCTACATGTTTTCTGGTGGGGCCATCCACAGAGCCAGTTTCTAATTTCCCCCTGTGAGCTCTGTCTGGAGTTAAAGTTGCTTAACTTTTCCCATTAGTGATGCCTTGCTCAAGCTCAAACACACCATGCTGGATGTCTGCCTCAGGCAGACTCTCCTGGTAATTTTTAGCTAAAATAATTCAACTGTCTCCTAGAATGAGATTAGAAAGATATATGTTAGCTTGCTCTGTTCAAATCAAGAGATCAAGTGTGTCTGGCTTCAGAGGAGGGTACTGATATTCAGCCAGGGAAGGGGGAAGTGCCTTTGCAGGGGTCCTAAGTTCCCCCACCTGTGGTCAGGTTACAAGTTATACAAAGCCTCACTCTGCATGTGCCTCATGGGGGCTTGTTTGAGTTTGGTAGATAATTTATCTGAAGCCCCCTCTGTTTTGGTCTTGCTGCAGGCCAGGGACACAGGTGCTGCCTACTACCATAACTAATGCTGAGGGCTGCCATCAGCTGTGGCCTTGAAGGTGAAGTAGGGATCCTCTCATCCTGCAGAGCTGCAATTAAGTAGGACAAAGACCCTTCCCCTGGGAACTGTCTGCCCTGGGCATCAAAAGATATAGAGTTGTTGTCGGGAAAAAAAAGTTTTTACATATGGATTCTAATCCTGTAGCTAAAAGCAACACTATCACGGCTCCTGTGCAGATGGAACTCAGTCAGCAAGTGTTACATCAATCATTTCTAACTGCTGAGTGCTTGACCCTACAAGCTTCCCATACTTTCAGTCTATGTTGGGTTTGTGTAATTTCCTTGATTTACATGGCAAACTGAAACAAAAATGCAGGAATCCCATCATGTGACATCACACTGGCTACTGCATGATTCACCGTCAGGGCTGGCTCTGTTCTCAGATGTTAATTCCATCATGCTTGAAAAGTGGAATAACTGGGAATACTGATAGCCCAACAACCTCTGCTGAGGGAGCAGGCAGAAATGACTCAGCCTGTGCCAGCCACTTCCCCAGGTATTTGATGACAACAGTTATTGCACAGCAGAAATCCCTGGGTTTGCTGTACCCCAGGTTCTGCAGGAGGTATGATCTAGTGACTGACTATCCCAAATCTGACTTCTTCTGCTCTTCCTGGTGCTTCCAGCCTATCTTCTGCCTTGGTCCTGCTCCCATATCCACCTCCACATGTGACATCAGTTCCCCTCTCCGGGCAGGGGGCCCTCAGCCTTTGCACTGCAGTAGGGTTCCCTCCCTCCTTCCCTCCCACCCCCATCCAGGTCCTAGCCCTAGTCAGCATCAGCCTTCCTGCATGTTCACCTCAGTATCAGCAAAGGAGCACAGCTGGGAGCACCTCCAGGCTCTGGTGCACAGCACTGCAGTGACCCTGTCAGCACAGAAAAACAATGTCCAAGAGCTGCTGCACTTACAGCTGGACACTGCCGTATCATCATCTGATTTAGCTGCCAGACTTGAACAAGTATCCACTGAGCAAGTGTCTTCAGAGAATTCATATTCTAACTCTTAAGTTTCTGTTGAGTGGCTGAGATCTGAGCCCCTCTTTTCCCTATGGTTTCTTAGTTCAACTTATTTCCTTTTTCCCCCATGAAAAACAACCAAAGGTGCATTCCTGATATTTGCCAAATTTCAAGCCTCTCCTGTAGAGGTAAAAATTGCTAGAGTTCATCAACAGATCACTTTAAGAACATGTTTGAATATGAAGGGAAAAATATTGTTTCTCTCATCTCTTTCTTGTAAGCAAACAAAAACATTTTTTGCTGAAGCTTCCCAGATGCATTCAGCCTGAGACAGATACCCAGAACAGCTAAGTGGTAGATAGATAAAGTTTTCAGGGTTTTACAAGCAACTGAACACTTTGTCTTATAAGAAACATTAGACAGTCTTAAAAACAGACAGAGCCCACATCAAAGTCATCAAGTACATGTAATTTTAACTGAGCTTCTGCTGAGTCAGGAGTAAAGATGAACAGAAAATGCATGAATTTTATGGTAAATTCCCCAGATTTGTAACTGTTTTTGTACTTTCTAAGAGGACCATGGTGAAGAGACTTGTTTCCTTCAGAAGTGCCTGTGTTCTGCCACAAGCTGCCTAAGCAGAGACTGTCTGGGATCTAAATTATCTTGATGAGTGATTCTCCCCAGGACCTCCACTGGCTCTCCAGGAGCCCACTCTGGAACCTGGAGCCGTATCTTCCCACTTTCCCAGCACTCACAGACCTCCAGGGCAGGCTACTCATTCTAGCGGGGGGGCACCACGAGGAAGCAGGTGCCAAGCACATGTGTTGCATTGGTCAGTGCTTGATTGGGAGCTAGACACAGAGAGCTGCTGAGCTGGGCAGGGGAGCAAGGGCCTGGGATTTTTGGATTGACTGTGTAAGTGTGGATTATTTAGAGCCTGGAGTAATGGGCACCCTCAGTGAAGGATGCTGCCAAACAGAGGGAAAGCTGTGGGTTATTATTTTGGATCAGGCCAGAAAGGTGGCATCATTTTGCAATCATGTTATGGCATGAACTAACAAAAGCCTCGGCCCATCTCCCAGTCTGTCACTGCTGAGCAGTTCCATCTCTACATGACACACACACACACAAGCACACAGTCTCCCTGCCCAGGGCCATCCCATCAATACCCATTATGGCACCATACCCTAAATCAGGCTGCACTTGCTCATGAAGCATGTGTACAGAATGTGCAATCCTCTGCCACCTCATTTTTAAAGCACAGGCAAAGCCTATTCCCCATTTATTTATGCAGACATGAGTAGGAGGCAGGTAGCAGGTCTGCAGACAGATGGGCTCAACCTGTCCTTCCTTCCTTCCTTCCTTCCTTCCTTCCTTCCTTCCTTCCTTCCTTCCTTCCTTCCTTCCTTCCTTCCTTCCTTCCTTCCTTCCTTCCTTCCTTCCTTCCTTCCTTCCTTCCTTCCTTCCTTCCTTCCTTCCTCTTGCCTCCCACCTTTTCCCAAGAATGCCCGTTGCATGCTTGCACCTGGGGTGGTGCCACAGCACTTGCTGAAACACCTCTCCCCCTGTTTCAGAGATGGTTTCACCTGTGACCAACAAGCTGGTGCTGCTGTTTCACAGTGCTGCTCTTCAAGCCCCTCTTTTATAGCCAAACCACAATTCCCCATCCTTGCAACTGGGAACCTGCTTATTTATTAATCTTTGCTGACAGAAACAGAAAGGAGTGGAGGTGGGGGACAGGAGGCAAGAGAGAAGTGTGTTTTCATTATTGTGCTTTTGATTTCATCTGGGCAGTCTAGAAAAGCTGCCCTTACACCAATGGTGTGGCCACTGCTGGGGCAGCAAGGGTGTTAACAAGAGGTTCCGTGAGCCCTGCAGTGCTGCATGAGGTCTAGTGGTAATGCTCCGTAAAGGGAAACCCATGCACAAGTTTTCATGTGAATAATGAAAACCCAAGCCTCCTCACTCTTCTCCACATTCCAATCCCTCCTCCTGTTTTCGCTATAATTCCATTTTCATCTCTCTCACTTCTTTGTACCCCTGTTTTACAGATATTGCTCCTTTGGCAAAGAGCATCCCTGTGCTGACATGAGGAGTTTATAAGGCAGAGGGCTGCAACAAATGCCTTGTGAAGCCCAGCCAGCAGCCCCCAGCCCCCTTCTTCCCCTCCTCAAAGTTCACACGGTTTAGTATGCAAGCTTCCTGCTGCCTGCCCAGCCAGCTCACTATTCACAGGCAAACTGCGCTCCTCCGCTTGGCTCCCGAAGAAGAATAAGTATAAAAAGGCCTGAAAGTCTTGCTGCTGAGCCAGCAGGAAACTCAAACTGCTCTGAGCATGGGAACCAAGAGAAATGCTGTGGCCAGCACAACAGGTATTGTTTGGGAGGAAATCCCGGCAGCAGACACGACTGCCTACGCACACACAGATATATATGTATATGTTTAGTGTGTGCTTGGCAAAAGGGAGGGCTGGGGAAATGTACAAGGAGAGAAGAATAGATTAGCAGATATATCCAAGAAAGAATAAGAAAGCTGCTCATGTAAGATAAACAGCTGTATCACTAGCCAAAGAACCAACCTGTTTGCCACGCATTTGAACCATGTGAGACCGCACGGTAAAGTGATGAGTCTTGGCCTTGGTCTCTTGACCTTGGGTTTTTGACAAATCTTTCTATGTCCTTGATTTTGTTCACGTCATGAGTGAGTTTATGGGGCAAATAGCATGTTTCTCCCACTTGCTGCTTTGATTTATGTCAGGGAACATTTTTTATCTGGATTCCCTTTGAGTGAAAGGAAATGGGGAGATGGACTCCAGGAGCACAGCTCCTGCACTCCAACCTCTAATGAGCATCCAGTCCCTGGGAACCAGAGCTGAGGCAGTCTGATGTAAATCCCCTGACACAGCAAGTGTTCAGCACCAAACAGCCACCTCTGTGAATCTGCTTCCTGAGGCACCACACCAGCTGCTAAATATTGGCACAGTCTATCTGCAAATACGGCAAATTTAAGTGCAAAAGGAGAAGGGAAAAGGAAAAACTTGAATTACATAACTTCTTTTTTCAGTGAATAAAAAAAAGTGAACAAAAGCTGTGGTAAATGAGCTCACAAATGTCACATTCACAGGGATCACAGTAAGAAGTTTGACAAGACAATATCTAAAAGTATTTTAATTATGATGTCTTACAGTCTTTCTTGACAGAGATGCTCCAAAGAAATAAACATGAGAGCAACAGGTCATCCCACCCAACTACCCAACTCAGCACCCCTTGCAATCATTCCAAGGAGAAGCAGCTGTGAAAAGCCCCCATAAGAGAATGTGTGGCCCCAAGTCTTTGGATAAACACCAAAAAGCAGTTTGGAAACCTGGCTGAAACAAGCTGATTCTCCAGAATCTGTAACACCAGTGGAAAATGTGGCTAAGAGCTTACTTCTGCTATTAGCAGCTTTCCTGTAATAGGTTTTTCCTGTGCTATCTGGGAATTCCAGGCTACTCAAGACTTCTGCAGTGCTCCTACCCCTGAAAGTCCTACCCCAGAGTCATGGCTGAAGGAAAGAGAGCTGAACTCTTACTTCCTAGGCTCCCAAATAAAAAGTCCTCCAAAAATAGAGGTATCTTAAAACTCAGCTAACTGCCTTAGTGACCCTGGCATGGGCGCTGAGCAGAGATGAAGGCCTGGAGAGCTAAGCAGTAGGAAAGGCAGCTGGTGGGTGCAGAGATAACCTGGGATGTTCAGAGCAGCCACATGGAGCCAAGAATGGAAAATGTGACCAGTCCTTTGTGGTGGAAGGGACAAGACTCACATGCAGGAGATTTTAGTCAGCATTGCATTTTGTCAGCATTAGAAGCTCAGAGATTCCAACCAGCGCTTCTCCCTCCTATGACCACCTGGAAGAAAACAAAGCAGTCCCCTGGGGAGCAGCAGCCCCTCAGCCCCTGGAGCTGCCCAGTTTCCATCCTGCAGGGTGGTGACATGAAGCAGAGACACTCACTCCTCTCCTCAGCTGTCCCCACTCAAAGAGTACATTGAGGAAAGGGAATTAAACTGCAGTACAGCATTCCTGTACAGCAGATGGGCTGCATTGTGGATCACTCCTGCCCCAGGAGTGTTGTATGTACACTGCATCCACAGGCACAGCAGCATGGCTTCCCCATGCCCTTGCACATTTGTAAATGCAGTGCTGTTCACGGGGAGCAAACGAGCAGCCCAGAGCCTGCCAGGTCTCTGCGGGATGAGCAGAGAACAGCCCGTGCCACTGCAAGTGCAAAGGTCACTGAGTCATCCATGTCCTCCCCTATGAAGCACAGGGACTTAGGGTGCAGGATAAGACAGGAAAGATAACCCACCTCCCCAGGGCTCAGGAGTAGAGGCAAAGAGGTGCAGCCTCCCAGCAGCAGGCTCTCACACACAGCCTTGGCACTGTGCCTCCCTGCCGACCAGGAAAACTGGCTGCCATTACGCAGAGCCCCATTCAGCCTCACAGGCCCATTGAGGCAGTGCTGGGCTGGGCTGCCAGCGAGGGGACACCCATTGACAGGCTCGGTGAGCGCTGCACACACAGTCCCTGCCCGCCGCCTGCGACATCCGCCAGTGGCTTCATGGAGAAAGGCCCTGTGGGTTTGCCCGTGTTTGTTATGGGAGCCCAAAGAGGAGAACAAAACTGTAAAGACAATACTTCTAAGTTGAAGGGGAACATTTCTTCCTGCATTAATTATTTCCCATGCTATTCCTGGCACTGACCTTCACCAGGAAGGAAAAAAAAATCAGATTTGTTTTTATATCTTTTATCCGACTTCCTATACTAAAGCCTCTGGCTAGAATGACTCACATTTATATCAGCCATCACATTATATTACGGTGTATCAGTGCTGTGACCTGTCTTGTCTTCCTCAGCATTAGGGTTTATTAGAATTAAACCTGGCAATTTGCAGCTATATTTAAAGACTACCTGCCTCAGTGGCAGTGTCCATAATACCTTTGTTTCATCTTTGGAAGTAATACCATGAGGATTACATTCGAGACTGCTAGCAATCTGCCCCAGATTGAAAGGAAATTTTTCTGGTTCTGTGCAGAGAAGTGTTTGCCTGTTGCAGAGCAGGCAGCCCTTCTCCAACCACTTATGATGAAATCACTGTTGTGCATCACTGGCCTGTTACGTACCACTTGCCCTGTTAGAGATTCCTAGCATTATTTCTGCTCCCTGGGTGCAACAGATTTGCATGCTGAAGCCACAGCCCCGTGGGGGGAATGACCCTCATGGTTCCTCATCAGTCATTGGCCCAGCTTCTCCTGCCCTCAATTTGAAGGGTTGAGTAGAAACTCCACTAGAGGAGTTTCAGAGACTTGTGCCCCTCACATAGAACCTCCCAAAGACAGCAGCAGGCTGGTCCTTGTTCTCTCATTCCATTTACACTTGGTTTCTTCCTCTGCTTTACAAACTCAGTGCTCACAAAGCACCACCTTTGTCATGAAAGGAGCATAGGCAAGCAGGTTACCTCCCAGTCTTACCATTATTTTTTTTTAAAGGCATTTAGATTGTAGCAATGGCCTGTCTGCTGCCAGAACTGAAGCTGTGCCATGGCAGGAGCTGTGTGAGAGCACAGGGAGCATCCTAGCCCTCAGCTGCTTCCAGCCTAAAAGTGAAGTGGTGTAAATGTTAAAAGAAAAATGTCATACTAGAGGTTCTAACATAATAATATACCTGAAAAGAAGTTTGATCTTCATCCTACAGAATCCCAAGGAAAACTAGTGAAAAAGTAACCATCCCACAGAGCCTGGACACTTTTCCCTGCCACAGAAACGCTGTTATGTGTCCACCATTGCTGAAAAACCCCTGACCTGCAGTGTGAGGATGGAACAAATGCTGGCTGCTGGCCGTGCAGGGGCCCTCTTCCATCTCTGAGCTGTGTGCCTCATGGCATGTCGGCAGGGCCAGTGCAGAATGTACCAACCTCTTTTATAAACAAAACAGCACCATGAACCTTGGTGTGAAATCAACTAATTTAAGGCAAATTGCAGCAAGTGTGACAAACAGCAGGAGGTAAGGAAGGCTTAAGGGTACTTCTAAAAGTGTTTATTTCACTGACAGCCCCAGAAGAGGTCATAGTCTGGAACTGGCAGAATGTTTTCAGCAGTCATTGTTCTTTCCAGTGCAGGTCTATCTGATTTTCCATGACACAAGACCTAACCACTGGGCTCAAGGCTGTACCACAGAATTTTAGTTCAAAAAACCCAAGAGACTTTAAATATATATATATATATATATATATATATATACATACATATATATATATATATATATATATTTTCAGGTCACCAAATAAATAAATAAATAAATAAACCTGACACATGGAAATAAATAGTATTTTTCTTTAAATTTGCTGTTGCTTTCATTCCTTTACTGCTGCATGGAATATATTCAATGGCTTACTGTCACCCTGAAATAATAGTTATGCATTAATATCCATTGCAAAACTCTCTTCATTATTGTAGGGTTTGTTGATAGAGGAGAGGAAGCACACAGGCCCTCCCAGGCAAGCTCTTATTCACAGGTACAAACCTTTTTTTTCGGTGATGAATGACTCCTTTCAGAAATGCCAATATCAGCATTTATACATGGTGGCCAATGTAAACAGTAACTGCTGGTTCATTATTCTTTTTGTGTCCTTTGCCAATTTACAAATCTTCAGGGTTAGTGTTGAAACAGGTACTGTTTATTATTGGAAAACAGCAAAAATGTATTTAGTAACCAAAATCTACTGATGGGAATAGATGACATAACCTCAAGGAAGGGCTTTCCTGTGAACCCCACCAGTGTGAGAGAGGAGGAGAGAGAGTAAGAAGATGGGGATTTTGATACTTGGATCATATCTCACTGCTTGCATTTCCCCAGGAGATTTAGTACTACTTCTAAAAGCAGCAGCCAAAAATATGCTTTGATGTATCTTTCATCTAAGGCTATCTGTATTGATAAATTATGTTTGTACGGGTGAAGCACTGAATCAGATAGGACTTTGTTCCCACTTCTACCACAAGTCCTTAGTGTGTCCTTGGAAAAGCAAAGAGAGTTTGTGTGCCTGACCCCAACCTCTCTCAGCCAAGCAAAGGAAGGGCCACTTACACACACAGCAGCATGGAAAAAAGTTCTGTGCATCATGAGATGGACAGGTCCCACCGTACTGAGTCCTCCTGAAAGAAGAGAAAACAAATTGACACTGGTCACATTCAGGCTGCTCTAAAATTAATCATATAATTCATTAGGAAGCAAATTCTTCAGTTCAGAAATTACCAGTAACAATTTTTTCTTCTGGGATTATTGCTCACACAGATGGTGAAATAAAGGACTATTTCAAAGGTTGTGATTAATTTCAGCGCAAAGACACTGGCTTTGCTTTGATTGCAGGGGAATGTGACTTAAATTAGGCCAGCTGACTTTGTCCTGAAGAGGACTACAGTTTCTCACATGATCTGTAGCATAGCACAATGGTGGATGGTGACCTCTCTGGCCAAAGCCGCAGGGCATTTAATTCTGCCCTAGGACATTTGCCCCAATAAAGAGAAAATAGGCTGGATGGAAATGGAGTTGTCAGAAACTGTTGAGGGCAGCTATAGATTCCAGAAAAAAAGCACTTCCTCAGATCACAGGGGATGACCATTTCTCCTACTTGCACTCTGCTCTCCCAAGTAACTGAGCACTCCTTGATTAAGCTGGGGAGACGGGGATGGAGGAGCAAGAAGCAATCTTTTTTGGTAAGGGAACATGTGTAGTAAATAACAGCTGCAAAGGCTCCCTCATGTATTGAAGTCATTATGATTCAGTGTTTTCCTTCCCAAAATCAGGCTTTAATGGGAAGCAAGTTTCAACCTTTCTAAAGGAGTACTCTACAATAAGCTTGTTAAGCTTGGAAAGTACTTTGGGAGCCCCTGGGATGAAAGGCGCTCTAGGAATGAAAGCTGATATTTACGATTATTGCTTGAAAGGAACAGAGAGGAACAGTAATGTAAAATATGAATGGCTGCTGGTGCTAAAAAACATATAATTGACTTGGTGCCAAAGAAGATAGTCCTAGCTCTCAAACCTGGATGACAAGGATTTAAGAGATGCAAAAGGTGGAAGAGACTCCTGTAAATAACAGCAAAAGCCAACCTGATTGCAGGGCAAATAGGTGTCTTGTGGGTTTTTCTTTTCTTCCTCCTAAATTGCAGGCCATATGATCTGATCTCTCTCATCCCAGCTCTGCCAGCCAAAACAGATGCTTGTTAACCACAGTAAGTACTGCTGCTTTGTACGCAACAGAGGAACCTACAGATCCCTTTGGACATCAGGGGGAAAAATCCTTGGTAAGTGATCATATGTTATGGAGTGGCCTAAGTAGATTCATATCTTATCTCACTCAAAGGACTAAGAGCAGAAGCACTTGAGGCTAATGCAAATTAAACTTCTCTATTTTAGAAAGCTATAAGAGAAGAGATCAGGCTGACAGGCTCTGCTCCTGCAAACACCTACCTACATACTTTCAGCCTGTAAAATGCCTGCTATTGATTTTACACTGGGCATCTGGCCCCCTAATGTGGCACTCCACAGCTCCTAGAGAAGATGTTTCTCTATCTAGACCTGCTATTGAGACATCTTTATGTTGGTCTTTTGCTCTTCCGCTTCTCCCTGAGAAGAGCTAAAAGAAAATCCTTTGAGAGAAAGAATTATGAATCTTGACTTTTTCAAAAACAAGCTTGAAAGTAAATCTAGTGCATAAGAAATCTTCCCTATAAAAACCCACAGGATCTCAGGAAATGATTTTTTTTTAATATAGCAGAGAATAACACAGCATGTAGCACAGGCTGAATGCTAATATCATACACATTTAAATTAGATATAAGGTTATTATTTTTTTAATGAGCTACTGCAATGAATTAACAAAAAAGCCTGTGCACTCCAATTCACAGGCTCCAAATGAAGACAGGATACCTTTCACAGGCATGCATCAAGCAGATGTGAGTTAGTGGGCTAGAAGAATTGGAGTGGCTCAAGGGACAAGGATTTTGCTAATGAACACCCCACCAGGTTAGCAGCCCTCTGTGTCTCTCAGAGCAAGCCTTGCAACCTCTCTGCAGGCCAGTCTCCCATATTTCAAATGTGCCCCACATCAGCAGGAGAGCAGTATGATTGTGCTCTCTGGGTCGCTGAAGGCTGAGCAGAGCCCTGGCCTCACCTCAGACTCTGGATTAATTTCATTGAATGGACACTGACAGGGCTGCTTGGCACTGCAGCTGCAAGCACTGGCACACTGTAAGGGGAAGAAGGTCCCCTGGCAGCTTGTGCTGCTGGGGCTGGGGTGTGGAGTGTGCTCCTGCAAGGTCCTTTCCATCAGCCCTCCTTTCTCTTCCTGGCAGAGTCTAATGCGGATGGATCTGCATTGGAAATAACAGAAAGTCCTTGGCCTTTTTTTCCCCCCTTTATTTCTTTTTTCCTTCCCTTTAGCTATTTAGGCCAACTCTGGCTAATCACACTCTCTAACTTATACTCAGTCACTGCCATGGCAACCATTTCAACATGCAGTTCATAGACTGCCTCTGAAACACACATACCTTGATGCTTCGGGAGAGGCATTAGGAGAGGAGAACTATCATCTACTACACTGACACATTTTTCTACAGTATTACCTCTGGCAGCATGAATCTCTTCTTTTAGCTCTGAATAGCTTATCACTTATTCTGTCCCTTTTTCCTCCCACCAAAATAGGTTCTTTAAAAACTGACACAGATTTATGGAGATGAAAAAGAAATGGTGTAGGAAGAGAAATGCATTTAGAAATTCCACTCTCTGCCATCTGAATTCACTCTTGTAAGAATCCTGAAAGCCTGTGCTGTTACTGCTGCACAGGAAATCCTGAGACCTGGTTATAACATGGTGTTAATAATGCCAAGGTTGTGGGTTCAATCCTCTATGTGGGCCATTCACTTAGGAGTTAAACTCAATTATTCCTGTGGGTCCCTTCCAACTCAGAAATTCTTTTTTGCTCTGTTGTGCCTCAGTAGAAGAGGAGAAAGCTTTGGGGGCTTGCTTTCTGGTTTTCTCAGACCCCAGGAGAGAGGCAGCAGCTCAGGAACAGGGTAGGTGCTTCTCCTTCCTCCTTTGCAAAATGGCTGCTCTTCAGAAGTGCAGCTGCCCCGCATGTGCAAAACCAGGTCTGCCTTCATCCAAGTATAGAGAGCAAGATTTGAACAGCAGTGAAAAAAGATCTACCTGGAGCATGTAGGTGCATTTTTCCAACAGCCACCTCTGAGGATCTTGCTCAAGGTCTGCTGTAATTAGGTTTGCTTTTGTCTAGTCATGATGCCTGGCACTCGGGCAGCAGTGAGGTGCTGCACAGGTGTCTGCCATGCTGCCTACAAAAGGACCATTTATTCTGCTCACTCTTAACACAGTCTGCTCCCAGACAGTCAGAGGGGAGGCTCTGACTGCCAGCACCACAGCATTAAAAAGATCCTTTTTAGTTTCTTTATGTAATTATAGCTGTTGTGTGGCAGAACCTGATTCCATGTCTTGAATGTTTTATGTGTTTATGTGTATAGGTTTCTAATGTGTATATATCACATGTAGTGTCATGCTGATCCTTATCAGGTGTAATTACACTATCCATTCCTTTCTTCCCATCTTCTTCTGTGTTTCTATTATTGTCAGCTGGCCACTAGCCACAAACAAGGCCTGCCCCACCACTACCACCTACTTGACATCAATAAGAAAAATGTTTCTGCCGCTGACCAAGGGAGAAGAAAAATTCAGATCCACCCACCTAAAGTAACCTGTGTGGAACATTTGATTTCAGTTTAAACTCAGCCCTCCTAGCCATAGTAGAGCACCCTCAAACACAGTTCTTCAAACCGAAATGTTTCCTAGGAACAAAATCTGAGAGACAAGAGGCAGGAGTCCCTAAGGCAGGCGGATATATCTCAGCCAGCAGGTAAATAATATACAGCAGTCACCTTTGCCCTGTTATTTTAGTACAGGCACATGCAGACATGCACACTGCTTTATAAGAACTGCATATGTACTTTCCAGCCAGCATCATCTATGCAAACTATCTTCCACTGAAATCAAGACTCTGAGACTGCTGAAGTCAGGAAACATTGTGTGTTCAGAAAGAAACATCATGCACAGTCTATCAAATCTCTAGGACTCCTTGACTATGTATAGCATGCTTAGGGGGACCTAGATCCTCAGCTGTCCTTTCTAATCTGCAACCTAAAGTCAAGACAAAAGCTGGCAAGAGGAGAATATAGAACATAGCTGACTGCTTTTAGGCCAGATACTTTAATGCTAATGCATTTCTGTAACTGTATAATAATCATGGACAAAATTACAATACATCTGTGAATGGGGAATACCATCTTCATGGCACGACTACCATACACCCAACTCTTCGGTGAATCAAATTTCTATAAACCACTGTCCTGAATTTAGACTGTCACCACACCTCCCTTTCCCAATGTATCCTAATGTGTCAGTCTCCCTTGGCCTGTAGGCAAGGATGTACTCTCACCCCATGTGAAAAGGGGCATGGAGTGACAAAGGCTAGAAATTAAACTGGAAGTCTTTTCCTACTTATGTCATTCATTAGCTAACGTGCCTGACACCAGCCAGACTGGCAGCATCTGGAGCAGAAAATCAAGCCAGTGAATCAGGACACGAGTAGGGGAGCTCAACCATCCACCCCCAAGCTCTTGGTGTGGTTCTGGGTACATTTTTGGCCCAGGCCAAACAGTGTTCTACCAAACTGTTCCCAAGCATAGTCCAGGAGTTAGCATGGCCCAGGATTGTTCCCAATAGGTAGGATTGTTCCTAACAGGAAGTCTGTATGTGACCACTTGGTTTTGGAGGGCAAGAGGGTTTAAACATCTCTCACACCAGGGCCAGACTGTTACCCAGCCACAGAGCAGAACACAGCTGCTGCCTGGTTTATTAGCACAGACATGGGCCATGCCACACAAGCCTGTGCCTCAGGCTTTTGCCAGAGACAGTGTCCCTGCCTTTGCTGATCAGGACACACCTCTGAGCCAGCTGTGCTGGTCCTCTCCCCCACTTTTTTCCAGGGCAGTGTCAAACTAACTTTGGCTAGAGCTGCTTTGAACCATCACATCTGACACTGAAGAGGCTGAGCAGAGCAGAGTTGATGCAGCCAGTGCCATGTCCCAGCTGGGAGCTGAGCCTATCCCCAGGAGCATCTCACCCTGCTACGTTCCACCCTACCAAATCCCACCAGGTGAGCACCTGGGCATGCCTGAGTTGTAGTCAGGGGGAAAGATGACGCCATGGTTGCTTGTTTCTCCACTGGAAGAGCTTCATTTTGACTTCACACCACAGGCAAGCAGAAAAGGTGCCTCACTGGCTGGCATCATAATGGCAGCAGCAGCAGCAGCCCAACCCTTGGCATGTGGCCTCTGCAAGGCACTCCTGCTCCAGCCCCAGCCTGATGTGGGGCTTCCCCCACTGCTCCAGCCAAGGAGGGCCTCAGATTTAACCACGGGGGTGCCACAGACCAGCCAAGAACTTTAATTGCCCAAACAGGCAGTGCATGAACATAGAGTAGGCTCAAACCTGGGCTAAGCAATTGCTACAGACATACCCTCATCAAGTCTGGCACAACCATGAAATGAAGCTGGATGTCCTGAGGCCACCAGTCCTCCCTTCCTTGGCATTGTATTCCTGGGAATAGAAACCAAACCCTGCAGGGGCAGGAGAGCAGCAGCAGTCAGTGATTCTGATCAGTTTTTGTTTGATAAAAATGAAAATATGAAGGTGCCTGCATAGCTGATCTCCTGAATTTTCACTCCTGCATTTTCCATCAGAGAAACTGACCTCTTGGGAGGTTGCATTAGCTAGCACCTCTCATTCCTCCACCCCTGCCTGGGTGGCACAATATCTCTTCACAGAACTGAGCTGAGGAAAGCTGACAGTTTACAGGCAGAGCAGAAACCTCTACTGTGCACTCTCATCTCCTTTGGAATCCAGCATTAGGCGGTGTCTTGCTTTCCAAAGAGATGTGAAAGAGATTAGGAAGAAGGTAAAAATATGTTTTTTATACTTTCTTAAGAAACATTCAGGTCTTGTTGTGTTCTAAGGGAGGGCGCTGGCATAGGACAGAGATCAGGACTGGCCTAATTTGTATGTTCCCAGGCAGGTCAGGAGAGATTGCAGAGAAAAGCAAACATTGCAAAAACCTTTTGCAATGCAAAACTCTACAAACAATTGCAAATTGTTTGAGTTAAAGCAGAGAAATTGCTTGACTGGGTTTTGAACCCTTTTCCTCCTTCCTAATAACAAGCGTTTTCTCTTTTGCAAGCATGATCCTGGAATGAGAAGTCTCATAGTTTGGGGATATGTTCACACTGGGAACGTTCACGTGACCTTTCAGATCACATTCCTCCTATTTATAAGAGTATTAGTCATCCACTTAGAGAGCAGAACTAATACCATGTTTGTTAAATGACTAAATGCATGCTATGAATAACCAGCGGAGGGTACTTAAAACCACAGTTACATCCAAGAGCACACAGAGAAGCCCTGGCCAGCTAACACTCAGATGGGACACAAAAAATACTACTGCATGTAAAATACATTTGAAAAACAACTTGAAGACAGTTCATTCATAGGAAGAAAGGACTAAATTAATCGCGTAGATTCTTTTCCAGAGAGAGTTCACCTAGTTATTTAGACATATAGGAGACATGACAGCTGAAGACTAAAATTTGACAAAAGTCCAGGCAGAACTAACTGTAAGACTAAGAGGGTGGATCACAACTCTGCTGGACCTTGGCCTTTACACTACAGAGAAAACGTCAGGGTTGTCGTACTGTTTGCAACTTTGTCACTGGCAAAACACGAG